>NC_073721.1:95722296-97047960 GCF_023634155.1 Falco peregrinus
CACCAGCAGCAGAACATCAGCCACAGAAAGAGAACAGCTATGGTAGGTTCTTGGAAACACTCAAAGGGCATCATCTAGGGATGCAGTTTTCTCCTTTTATAATCAGAAGTGGATGCATTACCGTTGTTTAGTTATGCGAAGTTCTTCAAGTAAATGTTGCTCCTCATAGCTCATCCAACGGTCTTCAAGCTCCTCCTCTTCTTTCGGCAGCAGCTGTTCATAAAGGCTGACCGGATTCCAGCCAGTCATGATGTCGTAGGTGATGACACAGCCGAGCGAGTGGGATACAATTGAGACTTTCCCTCCTTTTTCCTCAAACTCTGGATTCCGGGAGCAGAAGAGCGTGTATAGCCGGTTCAGCTCCTGCTGCAGCCCTTTCACCAGCTATTTCAAGAGGGTAAGGAAAGAAAGTTTAATAGCAACATCTCATTACTCCTGTTCATGTATGTTCACATACTACACCGACCAGCTTCTCAAGCATGCATCTAAGGACGAGCATGATGATCATCCTTCAGTTAGGATGGTTCACTTAGGCTGGGAAGATAAGCGCTTGGTTGAGTGTCACTGACTCAGTGGTTCATCTCTCCCCTCCAGACCCAGCAGCAACCATCACACAGCACACATGGTGACCCTAGAACTGCCACACTACAGCCCACGGCATTGCATTGAAATCAACCCTCAAAGAAATGACAGCTGTGCTGAAGGTACTTAATAGCATCCTCTGAGGGGAGCAATTGCAAGGTACTTGGTTTTCACCAGCATTCAGTTAGCACAACAGTGACTATTAATAGAGCTGTATTTCCCTTCTCGCTTGTTTCTCCCCCAGTTCCTCTGCCCTTTCACAGCACTGAATGATTTTCCTGTGTCAGAGGTTCAGCTTGTTTTTTTTAACCTAAGGAGGCTGGAGGCAGCCTGAGCCACACATGATCTGGAATCAACTCACACCTCTGCCAGGAGCTTGGCACATCACCCTAGACAAGTCATACTCTCTCTTCTCCATTTATCAAAATGGGCAACAGCGTTCCTACCTCATTGCAGGGGACTGGGAAGATAAATCCACTAAAATGGATATGCTCAGATACTGCAGTGATGGCCTAAATGAGTTCTGGGAAAATATCCTCAAATTGCTTTTGGATCTTTGCAAAGCATATTTGAACTCATCAAGTCTTTCATTATTCTGCCTGCTGCGTGGCTCCAAGGAGATGCCGCTTTCTGTCCTACTTCCCCTCCTACCGTACCACACCTATTGTAATTTCTTCCAATGGAATCAGAACAAAATGATGCTGTTAAAGAATAACAAAACCTCACCTCAGGCAAAAGGAAGATATTGTAGGAGAAAAAGCACAAATGAGACAGGCAGAGCCATTTGAACATTTGATATAAACAATGCTAAGAAAAACAGTTTTCTGGTTACAGGTTTCTAGGAGGCTTTTGGGGAAAAGCAGTAATGTAACGTGGATCTCAAATATCAATCCTATAGTACTACTGCAATAAATACATATTGGTCCTATGTTAACTGAGTCTTCGAGAAGCTTATCTCCTTCAACTCCTACACATGCATAATAATGTTCAGATTCACAGCATTTTTTAGGGGGAAACATTGAAAGATGTGAGATTTAGGAACTAGACAATACAAAAAAGGCAGCTTTGCTTGGGAAACTCAGCATGGTAACTGAGCAATGTTTCCAGACTATGGCATAGAGGAGGACAAACAAGAAACTGTAAATCACTCCCTTGTTAGCAACAGGAAATTAAAGCTATAGAACATGTAATTTGAACATGATTTTTCAAGAGCCTGAGTCATTACTCAATATAAATATGAATGGCACTACAACTGCCAGTGTTTGATACACATTTTACTGAGCAAGTATCCACACATCAAACCCCATGCCTGAAGTGCTATGAAATTATTAACAAAGCCTTGCAACAGCTTGAAGAAATAAGTATGATAATACCCATTTTCAAGTATTTTTGACTGTGACACTGCCTATTGTGTTTGGCTCTATACAGACTTTGGCACTACTTTCCCACACGAACAAACAAGCAGAGGTTTTAGCAAGACTTAGAGCTGAAAACAGAAATCAGGACTAGCTTTGGCTGGCTGGCATTTTCTCCATTTAAAAAGGTTTTCATTTAAACCCTGAACAAAATAGCATAGATCTGTTGAAATCAAAGTGTTTTGGGATTCCTGCCAGGAGCTCAGTGAAATGAGGGAACACTGGTATCCAGCAGTGTGCATGGCTGGCTGCCGTGGTACCCTCCAAAGGAGCCAATATACACCGTCCTGCCGTCGGGGACCTCAGCAGGGAGGCAGGGACCCCCACCCATACAGTAGACAGTCTGGATGGAGCACTGGTTTCAGAGTCAGTGGTGTTAAAAATACCAAGCAAACTAATGCTGGACTTATCACGGCTTCCAGCATCCCTGTCAGTACATCAGGGAGATGAGCAACGCCATCTTGTTTTAATAAAATCCTAAACAAGCTGTGTTAATATATCTCAGCATCCCCAGATTTCTTCTCTGGTGGGAAAAGCAAGATGTGCAACAACTCATGTACTTCCCTTGGTTTCTTGCTGCATAAAAGCTATTGCTGGCAATGGCCTGCCCAACTTGCCCAACAGCCCTGTACCCTACTCTCTTTGTCGCCTATTCCTACACAGCTTATTTCCCTGGAAAAGCAGGTATTTTCCAGGAAGAATGATATTATGTCCATTTTCCCCCCAGCCTGTGGCATTTCATTACAAAGGTCTTGTTCTCTTGCTATCTGGGGACGTAAGACAGAATATTCTTGGTGAGCCCTGGTTGGACACTGAGTCCAACCCTGTTTTTAACTGTCCTGCTCCTTAAAAACACACTGTTACTGAGATCTTAGGCAAAAACGTGGACAGCAACGAAGAAACTGGGCGTGGATTTCCACACAGATGCAGATTTGGAAGTTTTCAGGCCAGAGTCTAAGCATTTAATTCAACTAAATCATCTGACTGAGATTGTTTCTAAACTCCAAATCACTGGTTACCTAACTTAATTGTAGAGTAGAAGGTCTGCTGTAGTAAAGCCTCCAGATTTTCAGGCACTATGAACAGTCTGGTTTGCTGCTATGACAAACCCAGAAGCCCTCCACCTGCCATAAGCGCTTATGGATATCTGTATCTTGCCAACAGTTCTGTATCAGTACTAAGATTAGAAACTCAACCTTTTGGTATATAGTAAGGAAAAAAAAAGAAAAAAGCATATTCATTTTAAGTCCTAGCTAAAAAATTAATTCGTTAAGCAGTATAGGAAGTTAAGGTAGTATTTAACCCTGATTTACTTTCTTAAGTCTTAGAAAACATACAATATTCTAACTTGTAAAAGTAAAGCTTGGTTTGGAAAGGGCTTTAGTCCAGCAACATGAAGTGCTTTCATATTGCTTTTGTAGTTACAGCTTGATATATATCCTAACACTCCATATAAAAATACCTTCTGTAAACATCAATTGGCTTTATATTTGTTAAAATCAGTGACTTTTTTCATTGAAACTAAACATGAAAAATACAACTACCTATCAAATTTTCTTGCCTAGATGGCATCACAGTAACATTTTAAAAGCAGCTTTTTTTTTTAATCCACAGCTTGTCTTTCTGTTCCCTCTAAAGGGTCCATGACAGTCTGTTTAATCAAAAAAGAAAATCCAACAAAATAACTCGCTTCTCAGCCTCCCAAAACCACAACACCCGAACGGCTGCTCCACATCTATATCTCTGTGTCAGGCTGCAAGTAAAGGGTGCCTCATCCTGAGCTTGCTGACAGCTCCTCCTGCTCTCCTCCATCTACATCAAATGATTTCCTGACTAAGGGAGCCCCTTTTCCACTGGTTTTCCCAGTGCTTCTGCCAGCCCCAAGCCTCACTGACTGCCAGTCCATGGGATCTATTACGTGCTTAGGAAGCACCTGCTGTTTCTGCCTGAAAACAGGAAAGCAGAAATCATCCAGGAAAAAAAAAAAGGGGGGGGGGGGGGGGAAGGGGGGGGGGGGGGGGAAGGGGAAGGAAAAAAAAAGTGGAATGCAACATGGCCTCCCCCCTCTCTCTCTTTCCATCTCCCCTCTTGCCTCCTCCCTCCCAGTTTCCCAGTTCCCACCTTATTTTGGAGACCAGCGGCACAATGTTCAAAGATCTGTTCCTCCAGCCCCCACAGCAGTGATGCTCTCCAACAGCTCCCTCAGCAGGGCTTTCACTAGGCTTTCCCCACAAAAAGGCTAGAATTTGAGTTTCTGTCCAACCCATATTACTATCTCCTAAGGCTTCTCCCACAGACTAAATAAGCTCAAATATCTCACAGAAGAATAAATGCAGCAGCAACGTGAGTTCATTTTTTCCCCCCTGTGCAGCTGCTCCCACAAACGCCGTTCAGTGCTCTGACTGCTAATCTGCTAGCTGCTCTGCTCTGCTTCCTTACCCTCAGCTCTTCCAGAAGGACCAGTGAAAGGCAGCATGCTTCTATGTCTGTTACCAACGGATCAAACCACCGTAACAAAGGGAACACTTCCTATTTCTTTAAAAAATAGCCGTATCAAATCCCTTCCTCCCAGCTGACCTTTCCACCACAGTGTTAGTTTAGCGTCAGCCTGAAGACACTGCAATATTTCAGAGAAAGGTACAGAACATCTTTCAGTGTCCCTATTTTCTTCCTTAGAAAAGTCCTCTCTCCCTGTTCTGATTTTTAGGGAAAAATTTCCTAAGCACCTTCTGCAGACCACTTGTTTCAGTAGAAAAGTTTAGTGCAGGGTTAAAATGCTACAAGCCTTGTAGCTGTACCACTGCAAATACTTATAGATACCCAGAGAAAATTAAATACAAATAAAGCAGGACTTTGCAATGCCAGAAGCCTTTAATGCAATCCGATTTCCAAGACTGATTCTATGGCGGGTCATAATCGGGCACATAAGGCACCCTGCAATTCTCAGGCCGGGGAGAAAGCCCTTACACACTATTCAATTTTTAGACCTGCTCAAAAGTGGCAGAAGCACAGACACAGCCTTTGATACAGTCTGCTAGAGCAGCATCCAAGAAACCGATGTGTTCCCTACATGTTCTAGTCTGGTCCCAAAGGGCAAAGGAGAGACTTGATTTCCAGCAGTCAAAGATCTCAGCAAAACAAGAGTGAATGGAGAAAAAATGCCACCAGACAACTCAACAGATGTGGTATGATGCTGTTCCTCTCTGAAGCTCTTCTGGGAATGTGTTTCATTTTTGCTTCATGAAAAGGAGATTGATTACTAGTTGCTGAAGCTCCCTTTATCAGCTGAAGTTTTGCCAATAAATCTTCCATGCAGGAAACTCAAGCCTGCAGGATCAAATTACTCTGAATTCATCAGCTTATACTCTGACAAACTGAGGTTAAATACTCTATGCCCTCCACAAAACCAAATTAAAGGCAGAGCAAGGAATGGCCTTTCTGCACATCCACGGAGAGCCAGCGTGACAGCCATGCAATTCAAGGAGAAGCCAAAAACCTGACTGTTGCTGACTAAGGCACAGCTTGCCGGACTTGATCAGGCCAAAAATCCCCTCTGCTTTCCAGCTACATGCCTGCTTGGCAGATGGCTTCCAAGAAGTCAAAAAAATAACAGCCCGTTCCACCCATTCAGGAATGCTGGTGACAAGGGCATGTGTTTTATAAAGACAAGATGGGAGTCTAAGTCATATGAGACACGCCACTGTCATCTCAGGCAGAAGAAGGAGCTGTGGCAAGCCTGGTAAGGGCAGAAGGATCATGTCTCTAACCACCTCTTGGGTACTGGTAAGCCTGAACTGCTGGATCATGATGGGGAGCAAGTAACCATGTAAGCAGTGAAACATCCAGAGCTGCTGTCTGCCTCAGCCAAAGCCCTTTTACGCAGAAAATTAACAGCATCCTGTGCTGAGCTGGAAAAAAACAAACCTCTAAATCCCCAGCACCAGCATCCAAAACAGCTGTTCATTCCTCCTCTGATGCAAAAGCAGCCTTGTGAGACACCAATGTAAATAAGCACGCCTGTTCTATGCAGAGCAGAAGGAAGACGGCTGCGTGCATGGTAGACAAACGCCTTCTGGACCCACACCAAGGACAGCCACGCAGGAACAACTTCATCTCCTACCCATTCTAATGGGCAGATCACTGTGGTTTCAGTGTATGCCAAAAGTACCAGGGTAGAAAATGACATTTCCTCCTCAATAACCAGGAAATGAGGTTTTTTCCCAAGAAAACCAGGAGTACAAAACCCCTGCTGGCACCCTGAGCACAGAAGCAACGAAGAACTCATGCTGCTCTTACTCAAATCCTCAATGATCTGCCTACTGCCAAAACTTGGATACAGCACACAGTCAGAGTCAGTCCCAATCTCTTTGGTCGGTCAAAGCCAAAAAAACCACTTACTTTCCCATTGGGCTATGCTAACTGTCCTCTTCTGAGATTGCTCTCAGCTCTGACCACCCCCTTGCTGTAACCTTCAGAGGTTCTTTCTCTCTGCAATCTCCACAGGACCCTCACCCACTGGACAATCTTCTCACATGAACAGCTTGAAACCCAAGGGGGAAAAAAAAAAACCCCAACAGCTACATATGAAAAGGGAGTGCAGGAAACCTGACCTCTGCACCCCCTCCAGCTTGAATAGCATGACTGTTTTTGTAGGCTTCGTGGGAAAGGAATTTTAAGGAGATCTGAGGAACAGGGAGTTTTGCAAGCAGCTCCCTCCAAATGTCAAGAGAACTTCAGGAGAAAGTGCACACTTGTTTGAAATTCCGCAAGCAGGCAATAAGAAGATAAATGAGCCAACTGGAGGTAGAAGGTCCTTAGAAGCCAATAAAAGAGCTGCAGCTCAAGGACTGATTGTGAAGGACCACAAAAGCAAAGATAAGGATTGTTTGCTTCAGGTGAACCAGGAGAACATGCCAGTATGCAACGCAGAGATGGCGAGACTGTTGACCCTCCAGAATACAACAGCTGTCATGCTCCCTGACGGCATCACTGATGGATGCCAGAAGAGTGTCACAACAACAGATGAGAGACCAGAATGAGACTTAGCTGTGTGAACAGACAGCAACGGCTGCGTGTCTCAGTGATGTTACAGAAAAAGGATCGGCAGACCTGCCCAGACCTGAGTCTCTTCTCTCAGTACCCCTCTTGCTGTTGGAAAGTTGAATCTAACCCGTTTCTAACCAAGTTACTCTGTTCAAGACTAAGTTTAGGTTCAGGCAGACCCAGTAACCTATCACTTTATAAAACTGAGAATACATTCAAGGACAATCAAATGAATTAAGCAAGCCATGAAAGTGCTGCCAAGCAGCTCCTTGACTATTAGATTCAACAGAATAAGCAAAACCAGTGTTGAAATAGCCTCAGTTAAAAATTTCCTGCTACACATCTCTCTTGTTTTCAAACACACATAAAACAATTGCCTTTTATTGCTGAAAGCAGCGTGTGAGAGGACATTTCCATTGCAAAAGCTCGTATCAGAGGGGTGAAAGCTCCAGTAAAAGTTTATGCTTAACCCCAATTTCAAGAGTATAGTTGTCAATTCTCCTTTTCAATATGTGTATAAATAGCAAACCATCAAGCCGTTTTAAGGTGGACAGTGAAGTCTGCCCAAGGGAGCAATGCTAGGCTGGCTGCATTACGCTGCATTCCCCCCGGCCTCCCAAAGCCTGTAAGGTACCTCCAGCACCAAGCCCACAGCGCTCGTGTCCCAGACCTCAGCTTCTTCATTTCCTCTCCTCAGCTGGTGAGAAACGTTCAATGCCCACCACGTTCCCCTGCTCTTCAGCTGTGGCAGAAGTAATCCACAAACATTTCCTACTAATCTTCTGAGGCTACTGCAATATTTGCACTAAATCTTTAGCGATCTTGGGATGACAGATGTAAATAATATTTATATCCTGTACTAAAGGCATTTTCTGCCAAGACATAGATCAATAATTTACAGAATTACAATTAGCCTGCAAGTAAGTACAGTGAGGATCATTAAAATAAGCACTTAACAATATAATGAAGGTGAGAACACTAAATTTACTATGCATCAATTAGTCTCTTTAATCTCTGTTACAGCCATTTATTATTTAAGAAATATGAAGCTACAGTGACACAGATGTGAAATGAAGTCACCCACTGAAGACACTAAACTCCAAGATTACGTCACCATAGACGGCACTAGCAAGGTCAGAATTAAAATGTGAAACAACTGTTCATTTAGGAATAGGCATGTGTGCATCAAAATATCAATTTACTGCTTTTCCTTATTATCTGTGCAGTGTTAAAAAGGGATTATCTTTTACTCATCATGGACCACTATATAGATAAGGACATGTGTAGCACAATTCGCTTGCAGCCACCCACAAACGCCACAGCCGAATCTGTTGGCTGCAGACACCCTCCAGAGTGAACTCTGAGACCAGACTGAGATGTTCATACGGCTGTACTGAATTATTAATACCTGTCTGGAATCACATTACATGTCAGAAGTCAGAGACACCTTTTGGGTATTCTCTTACCACACCATAGAAGAAACAATACTTGAAATCAGAGAGGGGGTCACATCCACCACGCTCCTGTAACGCTTAGCAGCGCAATCCAGCTGCATCTGAAACAGCTCCCTGCTATCTAATGTAAAAGCTGATACCGCAAGGTTTCTTCCCCCTGAAAGAAGATAGTGGCTACCCACTTGCAAATCCCTCAATGAGTTGTTAAAGAGTGGTTAAAAGCTTTAAAGTAGCCGTTCCGTTACTTCTAGATGTGGGGGGAAATCCTTGGAAGTAGAAAGAATTTCACATCAAAGCACTGCTGAGTGCTGTCAGGTGAACGGCGACTTTACCCTTCCCGAGGCTGAACTCACTGCACTGCTCAATTTATTTCACAGAGGCACAGCAAAGTTTAATGTGATCCTTTTCAGATACTTTCAGAATGTAATAGAAAGCATTAGAAGTGCCTACAGTATACAAAAGAATCATGTTGGTGTGACGAAGTGCGAGCAGGAACACTACATCTGAGCAACGCGTGACCATGTGGATACTTGAAGACAAGGCTCATTTCTGAGCTGGAATGAGCACTCAAAGTGCCCTAAAATGGCTCCACATTGAACCTGGTAGAAACCCCCGACCTCTTCCAGAAGAACGTTCAACTTGATACTATTGTGTTTGAACTCTGTAAAGTTAGGTCACAGAAAATAAAATGGGATGAGTAACAAAAAAAACCCCCAACCCCAAACCAAAACAAGTCTCCTTTCTGCATGTAAAGGCAAAATAAAAGGTAAAAAAATACACAAAAACTATTTAATGACCATGAGCTTTACAGAACTCCTAACCAAACAAGTAAAGTCAAAGTAGTCACATCCCTGACAACTCAAAGGCAGAACACGAACTCTGTAGCTGAATGAACACAAGAAAACCTGCATCCCAAACCTTTTGACTGCAACACTGAAGATGCATTTCAGAAACCTGTTCTTCAAGGTTTTAATGTTTCATTTGTAACAGCACTTTTTTTTTTTTTGGACAAATACCTGCAATTCAAATTGTACACCTTTGCTTTGAGAAAGTTGTAAGATTATGAATGCAGTCTGAATATGGCAAGGCATGATCGACTTGTGCATATTGTTGCAAACATTCCAAGAAAATTCACTTGATTAGGTGAAAAAAACAACTTACGTCTTCTGTAATCAGATGTAAGCACAGCCACAGCACACTCATTTTATTTGTCAATTCTCAAACCTGAGAGATGGTGATATACCTGAAAAACTACAGTTCTCCTGAGCAATGAATTAAATTTTTCATGCATTGTTGGCCAGCATACCTGAACTTTACTCACTAATCCATTTCCCATAAAATGCCCACAGACATGCCAAGCCCCTAATGCAGTTTTTTTTTTTAAAAAAATAATCTATTTTAAAGTTGCCAGAGAAGTTTTCATCACTTGCCACAACAGTTCATGCTGGTCTCAGCTCCACAACAGACAGAGAAATCTGACACACAGCAGCGCACCCAGGAGCCTTGAACAATGAACTCTGCGTCACTGAGCAACAGGAGAGCTACTGCTTTTGGTACACCTATTGCCAGTGTTGGAAGCTTAAAAGGCTCGTAGCAATCTCACCACCACTGCTGCTACCACGACAAGAGGTATTATTAGGTAGCTTAGGTTTAAAAATTATGTTGCCAGTTTAAAGGACTTAAACACACCTAATTTTAATGAAAAGGAGCATCAAATCCCCACGTAAGCTTTGGAAGTGTCTCTAGCTTTCCACCCCACCGCAGTGCACCAAGGCTGCAAAAAGATTACCATTACTTCATACATAAAGTAGTCAACACAGAAAAAACCCTACAATTCCTATAGAAACTAATCCTAAAACATCCCCACAGGGGTTTTCCCATAAGCGTGATACACAACGGATGCTGCTGGGGTGATGTATTATACATATATTGTGGGCTTTTTATCATTTATTCAAGGCTTTTCCTCTCGGGTTAATGGGGTCACCTATAGCTACAGAGCCTAAAGCAATACACGTGTGCCTACACAGAAATGGCAAGGTAAAATGGGAGCGTCCAGTACAGGAACAGTCCCCTAACAAACATGTCCACGGATTTTGCAAGAGGTAAGAAGAAACTCAGCTCTATGGACTCCCACTGCTCTGAATATGCAGACGCATGAAAATGCTGTAAAAAACATTCCCATTTCTAAGCTGCTGATACAGATCCATTTTGGACATTTCTGCTCTGAACAAATTACATCGATTGTACTTTTCCTGTTTTGCTACTCCTCTCACTCCTACATCTCTGTGTTTTGATTGCTACGGATGTCCATTACATACTTGCAAAGTGTTAGTTTCTTTATAGCAGGGTCTCCCAGGAGGAAACTTTGCTTACATTCCTAAGCCCAGTTGTTTCAGCCTCTATGTCCCTTGCTCTAGTAACACTTACATAAAATCACACTTACTTCATCTCTGTAAAGAGGACTTGTATAATACATGATATCCATTGCGCTGCTGTTCAGCATATCCCTTAAACCTCGTACTTTATCTGGAGTAATGGAGTCCACCGTGTCTGAGGGGGGTGGCGGGGGGAGGTGGGGGGGGTGGGTGGAGAAAAAAGAAAAAAGGCTTGAGTTACACGTCTGAGAATGATAAAATCCCAACAAGGCACGTGCAGAGAACACGGCATGGAACTTCTGGGGACAATTTTGCAGACTGCAGCTACTGGAACAGCAAAAGAACTAAGTAATGTACCTCCATCAAGGGTAAGTTTTGATCTCCATTCAACCGGAAGAAATTCGACATGCGTTGCAAGATTGGAAAAATACTTTTCTTCTATTTTTCTTGCAGTATCTCGCATGCTATAACAAAGAAAAAAAAAAAAAGAACATGTTCCTGTAAAGACTACTGTTGGTGGTCTTATCAAATAAAGCTAATGCATCCAGCAACAACACATTTATTGCATTACTACTATTCAAGTATGCAATACCTGCGTAATTACCTCAACCTCCTGTTTCTGTTATAAAGTACTTAAACTGTCATATAATGGAAAATTCTGTGTATTACATGCTCTAAACAGTTTAAAAACCTTTAAATATATTGCACTATGGGCTTAACATAAACCACTTAAATTCAGTTGAAAGGTATCTGTTAAGTCTGGGGGGTTTGGGGTAGGATGTCACTGAAAATTAAGAATTTTACCACTGCCTTGAAATCCTGAATCCACTGAAATCAACCATTTGGACTATGTAAGGAAGACAATCCAGTGCTTTTAAACAGAAATAAAATATAAAAAATATTGCTTGAAAGGTCAGAATTTTATTTTAATTTCACATAGCAACTGAGAAGGCTTGAGAGCTCTGAAGTGAGAAACAGGATCACTTACTGGTGTTTCAACTTGGAGAGGCTAACAGTCCTTTTAAAAGACTTCGTATTTTTAAAGCATATCTGAACATGAACATTGATGCACCTCTCTCAAGGGATGTGAAAAAAACCCAAAAGTACCTCAACCCCAAAGTACATCTGACCTTCTCTGTTGCTGGAGGGCAAGGGGAATAACAGTATGTTAACACTCTTTTAAAAATGCTATTTTACTTGTGTTGTATAAAAGACCCATCCGTAAAAAATGAAACCCAGCATGAAATGATACAAGATAGTATAATACCCATTCATTCTATCAAAATCAGCAACCACACTGAGAAAGCATTATATTTTCCTTTTGTTCCTTTACATTAATCTTGGCTCCCAATAGTATTAGCATTTTTAAAGATGAGCACGACAAACTAGCTCCAGCCAAGGGTCAGCACTGCTGGGTTTCCAGCAGCTGGTTCCCAGTTGCAAGCATCAGAGGGTTTTTTATTTCTGAGGCAAACCCCAGAGTTCCAACTTTTTTTTTTTTCTTCTATTTTCAAAGCAAATCCCTTTTAATGATTGCTACAACCAAAGGCATGATGACATTAATCCCCCATCTGCACTTCTACCAGTCCATATACGGTTTTGTAAGTTTAACCCCCTAGCTGAGCCACTTTCCTTGAATATATTAATGCTCCTCTGTTCTCCTTCAATAGAAATGAGACAGTTTAGCCTAAATCACTGCTAGCACCTGAGACAGTAATCACTTAAGCTGCTCCATTTGATGAGCAGTGTCTGCACCAACACAGCATTAGCACTACACAGACAACTCTGCCAAACTCCTGTCTTAGTTTCAGCCCCCTTTAAAACAAAGCCAGCAGCACACAGCAGGCAGCTGCAAGATGAAGCCAGGAGCTGCCCAAAGCTCCTCCATGATGTTTGCTCTCTTGTTCTCCTGCACAAAATTTGCTCTTAATCTCTCTGTGTAGCTGTTGCCCCATTCAGCCGCAGCTCACTAGCGGGATTTAGGCTGTGCAGAAGAGCTGGAAGCCAGTGTCTGGTGGAACAAACACAGAGATGAATTTCAGGCACCACCAGCAGCTCCTGAGGGCTGCAGAGGTATGTCATGGTGGCTTTGGGCAAAATACCTTCCATCTTTTTACTTCAGCCTTACCAGCTGCACAGCAAGAGAAAAACACACTTCTGTGAAGAAGGGGTACAAAAGCCAACACCTTGCAAAAACATTATGTTTTTTTCTCCAGGGAAATGAAAAGCCCATTTTGCTACTCAAAAAGCAGATCAAGGATGTACCAAATTTCAGAAGCAGGCGGTCAAAACACTTCTCTATAACTGACACCTGCTTTCTGGGGAAGAGGAAGCCTCCTTTACACCCTTTCTTCCAAAGCAGTTAACGATGGCCTGACCAAACAGCCAAGAAATGCAACAAATCAGCACCTCTGCTTTTAAAGCCTGGTTTGATTGCACTCCTAATCTCCTAGTCTCTAGTCCAACAAGATGTCAAAGGTTTAAGTAAAGCAGAAATCAGCAAGAGGATCTGTTGAAATCAGGGTTGATGTATGGCCTGATCTGACCCAGCTTTGCAAAGCACAGAACAACCCTCCCCATCACGACCCTGCACAAACATGCCTCTAGGGACACTTATCTGAGAGCCCAACTTCAACCACATGGAATTTCTAGATTCTCAAGAAGATAAAAATTCAGTAAAGACACCAACATTCCTGGAGTCCCTAAGTAATCAAAACAAAAGAGGAACGCACCTGTCTGAACAAATCAGAGGGTTACTAGTACAAGGAAATGCAGGGACCTAAAATGTAAATGAATATTCTTTGGAAATGCTAACAATTCCTTGGTATTGCCAAATGAGCTTAACCTTCTCTGCATGAAGGACGGTGGCCAACTAAGATGATTCAGAAACAAGTTTAGCAGGAGACCAACCAAGCAGCAATCTAAAGCTGCTAAGCTTAAAAGCATAGAAACGCTAGATGAATAAAGCACAAAATTCTACAAGGCAACAACTACTTTAAGTGAAGGAACCGGTAAATAACCTGGTCCTAACAGTTCAGGGAAAACTACCCAAACTATTTACACATCAGTAGCAGCTGTAAACATTATGAAGAGAGCTACTGACATCCTCATCTTCAAACATGACAGCTACAGGGCTTCTTCCTGTTCAGAAGGGTCCAGATCTTACTAAAGCTACTTACAGGCAAACTGACACAGAGGACTTTTTTTTAACTGTAAGTCTCCTTTCTGAAGCTAGATATCTGAGTCGGGAAAAAACAGCGTAGTCTAGCAATTCTGCCAAAGCTTTTGGCAAAAGCTTCCAGTCTCCCCTCCTCAAAGCTGTGCCAGCTTTGTGTCCTTATCCAAATTTTGTGAAATGCAAAACCTGATTTTACTCCGATCTGGAGGGTTCCCCCTGACGTCAGCTGAGGTTGTCCAGACATGGCCCCGCCTCTGGCAGAATAGTCCGGAGCTTCTGCTAGAATGATTATGGATAAACATTCAAAAGCACTCAGTTACATTAGAAAACCAAAACCCAACTCTGCATGCACCTTCCTTACGCCTTGCAAAATACATTCTGGTAGAAGCGCACAAAAGGTCTGTTTCAATGAATTTTAATTACCACCTCACTGATGTAAAATCAAATACGCTGCAGTTGCATTTCTTGGTGTTTCGGGTGTGCCCCTCCACTACGACTCACTGCACTGCGCACTGACCTTATGAAGCTGGTTAATAACTGCTGACTGAAGTTTTGCAGATTACAAACCATGTAGTTACCAAAACATTTAATTTTTATGCCTTCCACTAAACTTTTGGAGGCAATCCAGTTCAGTGTTACTAGCCAAATACTGTCAGAGGTGCAATTTTTTCCTCTTTCATTATTTTACAGCAGCAATGTCACACCACTTTCCTGATCACAAGAATCATGGAGGCACTGAAAACACACCAGCAGAACAACTCCCAGTGCAACACATCTCATTTACAGCGAATGGCACCATACAACATCTCCTACTGATTCTGAGCAACAGTTTGACACTATAAATTCTAAATACAATTGTGGTATAATTGCCAAGCAATGTGGCTACGCTCACATGCTAAACCTCAGCATATATACCTGCTATACACACACTTACCTGTTCTGCTATAAAGGTGCTTTCTTCTTTTCCTTCTTCTGGCTTTTTAAAAATAAGTATTATGAGCTATTTTATTAGATAGCAAGTCTCTCTACTCACTTGCTAAAATAAGACCAACTGAAGTAATAAATTCCCATCTAAACAGGCAGAGAATTCTTCTCCTTTCCAATACAAACGAATGGTGAAATACTGACCCCAGAGCAACAATTACTTCAATCTATATATTGAAAGACATGGTAACAACTACAACTCATGATTTTCCTACGGGGAAAAAAAAAAATCATCTAGGTGCAGATGCAGCACATCTCTTAGAAAGCATTTTGACATATTGCTATTTTCCATGCAAGAAGTAATGGCCTGAAAATAGGTACTTTGAGACTCACCATAAATAAAATGTGCTTGGCTGCCTTTCTCTGATTAAACCAATAAATAATAAACCTGTATTTTCACAGGTATACATCCTTGCTTAAGCACGTATATTCCACAAATACGTTAACATATTTAGGATTATTGCTGTAGTTTTTTTAATCTTAGGCTACTAATTTTACTCTTGTGTAGTAGTCACAAACACTACATTAAAAACTGGTGAGCTGCAAACCAAGTTAGCTTCAGCTAGTTCACAAATTTTATAAAATGTCCTTGAGAGCTAGTAACAGAGCAAAATGCCTGAAGGCTTGAAGATGTTACTCATTTTATTCCCAAGTCATCTTTGCAGACTCTCTTCTGCCAGATGATCCATAGCCAAGAAAAAGGGAATGGTCTTTAATTTGAAAACCATTACACTAGCCAACTTCTTACTCTGAACTCTTGATTTAAGAGCCAGGGCAATGGGATGTCCCCACAAAAAAACCCTACACTCTTGTTTACTGCCTGCAAAGCTGTGTGGATCCATTCCTGGATTTTGGTCACACAACTGGTCAATTATGCTCTAAAGCATTCCTCAACTGCTTTCACCACCCTGAGTGCCCTCAAACGGAGGGCAGCACTCACTGACTCTTTGAGGAAACAATACCATGAGATATTGAGGAAACTCAGGGCTGGCTAGAGCTAAATTTGGTAAGTTGAAGTGAGAGTAGCAGGCACGAGTGATAAAAACTGAGATCTGTTCAAGCCAGAGGAAATGAAAAGGAGGCTGTTTTCAACAGCTTAGCTGCACCGCAGAAACAGCAACTCAGGTCTTGCTCAAGGAGGATTTCAAAGAGCAACTGCAAGACACAAGTATCTTCTGCCACTGTTCTGCAGGGATTTATCTGCTCTCAGACCAGACACATTAAGACTGCTGCTCTGTAACATGCAGACTCAATTTTACTTCAGAAGAAAGATGGACATTCTAGGATGCAAAGTAAGCATGATCATGATTCACACTCCATCCTTCTGGAGAATAATGGGATGCTGCATGATCAAAGGAACTCAAGCTTCTGGTTAGTTGGTTACAGGATCCCCGAGACAAGCCTGTGGAGATCCAAGTGCTTCAAGTGTGAGTGCCTCCCTCTCCAATACTGCTTCCCAAATGGCAGGCAAGCTTGCCCTTCACAGTGAGATGTTGCCTTTGGCATAAAGCAGATCAGGCATTCCCCATTCCCGTTGACATCCCCCTGCCTCCTTGCCACTCACTCCTATCTTCCAGACAGGGTTCCAGTTTTTCAGACCAGCTGTAGTGATCCAGTTTACAATGGAACCATACAGATAGTCCTGCTGGTGCGGGCAAGGAAAGGGCAGAAATGAGGGCTGGGGGGGAGGATGGGCGTGAGAACAGATCCAGAGATACATCTAAGTGCTAAACAAGCTGTTACAGCTCCTGTCCAATATGCAGTCATGTGTTAGATAATTATAAACGTACGCAAAACAAGCTCTTATGAAAGTATTTAATGTCCTAACTATCACCTTTTACCTCTTGGGCTGAACTTCTCATTAAGCTTGCAAGACAAACTCAAGTTGAAACCTGGAACACAATTTTTACCATTTGGATACTTAATTTCAGAAATATTACCAGCACTGAAGAATGAAAAACAAGCATGTAGTATGTATTTAATGCAATGCAAGCGTTTACATGGAAAATAAGCAAAACTACCACATATCTGAAAAACTAAAAACTATAGGAAAAATTTTACAGGAAATCTTGATTTAGGATTGCAGCAGCACATATTTAATACACTCTCCGAGAGGCTCTGCACTCTGTAAGGGCTTGCATACATACCACTGGAAATTTACCAAAACGGCTATTCTGAAGTAGTTGTTATAATGATAATCCGCAATTAAAATGCTTTCTAATGGGACTGGCAATAAAAATGTAATTGGTGATTATGGAACACCAAGATGCTGCTGCTTGTGCAGACAGCAATTTTTTGACTATGAGCAGCAGCACAGACAAATACAATTTTCGAATCAAAACAGAAGATTCAGACAGAGGCAGACAGATACCACCTTTAGGGCAACAGCAGCCAAGAAGCGTCACAACATTACAGCTATTATGAAAATACACAGAACAGTTACTTCATTCAATTTTCAAGCACAGGAGCTGATGAAATTTAGGTGGTCAGCCTAAAGGTCTGACCTTTACCCAAGTTAGGTAAAACAATAGGATTTTTTTGTAGAGTATGTTGGAAACATGGACAGTAACATTCCTAAATTCTATTTCATATGTATAAGGACACCCCTCCCCACCCCCAATCTAGATGCACAAATTCAACAAAATCAGAGGTTAGGCTCCAGTGAAAAAATGTTCCAAATAACAATAGAAAAGTGTGCACAGTAAAACAAAAGGATATCCCCAAATGATATTTTTTTAGGTTAACATTGTGCCTTATCAGAAACCTAATAATGTCAGAATACTGCACCTGATGGCAAATAAAAAAAACCCTCCAATGAAGTACAGTATGCCACAATATCTTAAGTTTCTATTACACCAAAATACTGAATATACCATCTTCTTCCTTAAATATTCATCCCTGTGCTACCGAAGTGGCTCACAGTACATTATTCTATTCACTTTAGGTCAGCTGAATCACTGTTCCAGCCTGGAGGAGGTACTGTCTCTTCCCAGATGAGTTCTGCAGTTAATATCAGCACTGACAGGAGCAGCTTGTTGTACCAGCTGCCGTGCTACATTTAGCTAATAAATGTGTTTAACTACGCCGTGAAGAAATAAAATTATGTCACATCTACCAAAGACCTGTTCATTCAAGCATCGATAAAAGCACCTTTTCCATCCACCTACTTACAGGACATCCTGTGACCACAGCATCCAACGACATTAATGATTAGATTGAACTCCATTCCTTAATGAAATTAGCTCATATAATTTTAAATTACCCTGGAAGAAGAGTTCTGTTTTCACCTCTGTAACCAACAGGATCTACCTAATGATGCTGATACA
Source organism: Falco peregrinus (assembly GCF_023634155.1). Classification (NCBI taxonomy): domain Eukaryota; kingdom Metazoa; phylum Chordata; class Aves; order Falconiformes; family Falconidae; genus Falco; species Falco peregrinus. The sequence continues at coordinate 95,740,654 of NC_073721.1, forward strand.
TCACATGAGCTGCACCAATTTCCTCTCAAGGCAGTAACGTGAGGACAGAGCATATCGGATGAGCTCTGGTAGGGTCTCTCACTGGCCTGGGTTACAGACAGAGTATTCCATATCTGGGTTATAAGCTGTATTTCTGCACTTTTTATTTCTTTCAGGACCACTTGTTCAAATGAGGCTACATTTTTGTGCTATGAACTGAAGCGTTGCACTCACACAGGATGAAATAAATACAAGCATTATCCCAGGGCAGAATGAACCCCAAAAGAAGCAACAATAAATATATGTGGCAAAGAAAAAATGCACAAGAGGGTTTTTTTTTCTGGATGCAGAAAAGGAAGGCACTTGAACAACTGTTCTCCTCTGCAGATTCCAGAGTCCCCTCCAAATACCATACAAAAAATGCAAGGAGTTTGGCTTACCCAACCTGCCTCATCTCTGTTCTCTCCCCATCGGTGTCCCACAGTCCACAGAGAGGACTGGTGGCACTGGAGGAACATACCCTGAACACACAGATGTGCTGTGGCCTAAACCAAAGGCAACTTTCTATTTCTAAGGAACGCCTACCCCAAGGTTCCCACTCCAGCATACGTATATCACAAGTGACATCCAAGTCCTTCAAAGCTACATGCACCCCAAGACAACTCTGAGGGCCAATGGTGACTTCTACATCTGCTGGTGGTACCAGATATGAGGAGGAAAGAAAAGAGTGGTGACACAGATGGGGCAGACCTATGGCTTAAGTTACAGATTGAGCATGACTGCAACTACAGGTTTCCTATGAGGAATGTGCATTTAAAAGCAAGAAAACACTGAAGTCTTTCTCCTTAGCGTCTACTTTAGAATGGGAATGGTCAGAAAACATTTATCCTAACCCATCTTACCATCTTTAAAAAGGCAACACTTCAACATTTGACTCTCTGTGTTCCTAATGCAAAAGAATGTAAAAAAACCCAACACCCCACCCCCCCCCAATATCATGGATGAACGTGCTAACAGAAAGTGCTAGGATGACTTATGAGAGCTGCCATTATGCTGGTCTGGCAGACATTTCTTCTAAAATCTCCTCCTAGAACATATGGGATGTTCCTCACTGGTAAGTTTTTTAAGCTATTTAAAAAGAAAAAAAAAGAAAAAACGAGACACACACTTCAATCTAAAATGATGCTTTCATTTGCAGATCCTGTACAGAATACATCATGATGCCAATAGTTAGCATCTTAAAAGGCTAGCAATATTGCCTGCTATTTCTTGAGGATATGAGCAAGACTTACTGAAGCACAAAAAGCCTTGCTTCCCATTTAGATAAAAGTTTTCACGTAACAGGCTGCCAATTAAAGCAGGACTTTTTACAGAATGAACACCTATGCACTGTGTCCTCCGTCAAAGTTAATCCACCCATACAACCCCTGTATGCATGTTCAAGGGAAAATGGGGTAGGGAAAAAGAAAAAGCAGAAAATTCCAAGGTTGAAGTGTGTATTTCTTGCTGCTGTTAGTGTAGTGCCAGAACAAGGGGAGGAGTAGCAGGTTGCTGCTTGGAGATGCAAATGCCACAACAATGAAATCAAGAGGTCTAACTCTACCACACCTGAGGACACTGAAGTGGAACAATGAGCTGAACACAAGAGCCTGCTGACATGATGGTACACACCAGAGCTCCAGCATGTCAGCACCAACCTGCACTGCTATTCGGGATTTAAAGGGATGTTCACAAAGCTCTTACCACGAAATCCGCAATCCCAGCTCCCCGCATACTTTCACAGGAGCCACTGGGTATGCCACTATTTCTGTCAACTCTGATGGAACGTGGAACTATTTGGGACACATATACTAAACCATCTGTGCAATACAGACCTGCAATTCACACTTTTTTAGGCTCTTCTTTTAGCTAATGAAGCATTCCTCTACACCACCTCGTCCCTCACAATACTGTCACCACAACTTTACAATTTCTTTTAATATTAAAAAAAAATCTTTTCAGGTACAGCATTCTCAATAGCTCAGGAGTTTCTCTTCCTGTTCACCAGCACCCTAACTTGCCTTCTGAGTTAGCTCAGGTGTCAAATCAAAAGCCATTTGCAAACCAGTCTTCACAAAAGACTCAAGGAAAAGATCCAGTAAGCTTTCACTCATGTTTTACTTTTCAACTGGCATCTATGCAGAGAACTCCATGAGCAGTCTCACAGCAATAGCTTCCAACTGCATGAAGTAACCTTGTCCTGTTAGGAAAGCCAACATTCCCACTAGCTCCCCATTTCCCCTCTCTTACCAGTATGCACTTCACTTGCCCACTATTCTCACAACCACCAGGAACAATGGAGATTCCCCTCAATTTTGACCAAATGAAAAATCTCTTCCCACTCAGCAAAGTCATCGACCACAGGTACTAGAAATTCAGAGGCCAGTCCCCCGAAAGTCGCAAGTGCTGGTCACGAAAACAGAACATATCTTGACTCTTCTGCTTGCAGCAGCTCTCACCAAGTCCATATGTCCAATTTAACATAGAAAGCAGTGTACCCACAATATAAAGACTAATGACTTGGGAAGAGGAGGAGAAGGGAACAGGAAAAGACACAGCTTAAAGCAAAGGGTCTGCTGTCATTTATAACGGCAGCCTTATATTCAGTCCAGACTTTGTACTGCAAACATTACAAAGCACTCACATAGCTGTATTTTTGATGATCCTTCCTTGGTCCATTTTCTGCCCAATACCATGCACAACAAACACAATGTGACTAGTTTGTGGTGGCTTGTCTTCTAATGTAGCTTCTTCTACATAGCCTCTGTGTAGCCTTGTCCCACTACTTGAAGCTGTAGAAAAAACATTATCCTAGATCAGTTACATTCTGTAACGTGCAACAGCCTTATGTGTTGACAGAAGTTTGACTTTTCTCAGACCAATACATTAAAGTATTTGGAAAATAAGATTATACATAAAGAAATAGCGCTTATTTTTTAATACCTGCAATTTTAAACTCCTGAGAGATTTGAGCAACTAGGTGACAGTAATTTTATCAGTCAACATATTAGTAGGCTATTTCCACTGTAAAGATAACTAATTTCAGAAATGTCTTGAAAAATAACTTAGAAAACAGTTGTGTAATTGCCCATCCACTTTTACAACACAATACCCTTCTTCCATGTGTCTCAATCATTAAACTTCCTTATATCTCCACCTTATTCCCACAGCATGAAAGCATCACGGAGATGATCTTGCCACAAAACTGGTAAGCAGTGTCACTCTCTGACCCAATTAAGAGAGCTGGTTGAAAAGCTTTACAGTTTTTCATTTTGACACGCAAAGCCTGTGTTTTGTTTCAAGCTGATCCAATCTCAAATATTGCCACTCATTCTCCAGTTCAGTGGCCAAACCAAAATCAATTACCCAGGGCAAATATGGGTATTCTCCCACTGCAGTGCTGATGGCTTGAGAAACCCACTGGCACAGTGTGTCTCCATCCCCCTCTAGTGACAGACCCACAGAGAGGACCACAGCCTTGCATGAGCACTAGCTCTTTGTCAGCCCAGCAACCCCTTCAGATGGGCAAGCAGGCGAAGGCAGCAATATTCCCCACCACAAAACCTGGAACAAACTGCTCGTTTTAAAGGAGGGGGAAGACACTCCAAAACCACTAAGGGCTGTAAAACACAGGGCAGGCTTTGTTTTCCAAGTGGGCTTCTATTTGATATTTCTTCCACCAAATTGTTTGGGACAGTTCTTGCTATTTATTACACACTATCCAAATCATGTTCTGGATACAGAATAATTCATTTCCTCTGGAACCGAAGCACTGAATTATACTAGATTTTGGCAAACATTAAATAAGTATCCACCCAAGAGCCCTGTGGGGCAAGAGGGCATTAATTACAGGACAGAGGTATGGAGATTAAAGCCAAACCTATTAGCTGATCTTGTCTCTTTAGAGACTAAGGAACAAAACAGATGCGTATGTTCTTGTGTTTGTAGTTGTCCAGCAGTGATTAGGAGCACCATGACAGGGAGGACAAGTTCCAGTTTTCTAGGTTGGCAATAACCTGCCTTTTGCTTGAGAGACCATCCCCTCTTCCAACTATCTCAGCCTTGGTGGCTTTATGACTGGTTGTTTTAAGATTAAATAAGCCTGGATTCCTACTGCAAATAATTTCTGTCTAAACGCTTCATCCCTCCTCTCAGTTCATACGTCTGTTTAAAGCATGGAAAAACAGGCAAGAGGTGGGGAGAGGGGAAGGTATGATCATGTACTTCAGGAATGCATCACAGTCTGCAAGTATGCAGTGGTAAAGGTTGCAAAGGGAACTGTAATTCTTATATTGTAGCTGCTGGACTCAGCCACTATAGTATTTTCATACACTTATTACATAATGGTAACTGCTACATCAAAAAAAAAAAAAAGTCATAGAAGTCAGTCATAGCCTATGTACATCTAGTTATAATTATGTGCAACGATCTAAGGACCCTCATATACTGTTCCGTAAAAACTGCAATGGCCAAAGTGGCCTAGTTACATTAAAACTTCAAACTTGAAATATCCCTCTAGCATTAAAGTAACAAACTTAAAATACCAGTATTTACAATATTCTTTACAAACTCTGAGAAATATTACCTTTGGAAAACCCCAACTTTTGTGTAACAGTTCTTGCAATTTTAGATGTTGTTGCATCACTGTAAAGATACACTTCATCCACACTGTGCCAGTCCACATGCTTGCGACTCAACTTTAGACTATGAAAAGCTGCAGCAAAAAGGAACAACATTTAATTTAGATGGGTAAGAGGGGAAAAAAAAAAGCCTCTTCAAACAGAGAGAGAGAGAAAGAGAGAGAGAAAGAAGGGTAATTTACATACAGGTTAAAATCTAGAGCTCCATTATACCTCAATCTGTATTACTTCTTACCTTAAGAAGTTTTTACATTTAGGATTAATCTGACCAGGACAAGCAGCAGTTGGCAGACCGCCTCTAAGGACATTTCACATCATTCTCCTCCCACTCTCATTTTGGGATGGTAGGTTTCTAAAACATTGCCTTAGCTGAAAACAAAAAAACAGGGGAGCAGGGCAATGCATCCTAAAATATTGCAGGTTGGTGTGATGACCAGGTGGCTGCCCCACGCAGTGTCATCACTAGAAAAAGAGCAATTTCACTGCTGTCTTCTCTCTCCTGTGTCTGTACAGCCAGATCCCTGGCTTTGACTGTCCTCTGCAGCAGCACAGAGGCTTTCAAGGCTCCATTACTACAAGGCTCCATTGCATTTCTTTCAGAAATATTTAAGAGCTGGAAATGCAGTTTAATGAGAAAGCCTCTGAATGGGTAATTTCTGGAACAGAACAGAATCTAGCTCTTTCAAAAACCACTAAGAGCTCTAGTGATTTTTGCGCAGTTATTGTGTTTTCCAGATTTGGAACTGATTGAACTCTGGGACCAACCTCATGACACACTGCCTGATTGTTGGGACCAAGGACAGCAGGCATGTTATAATGCAAATCAGAATCTCTCATCTAATGTTTGGAGCTTGCATGAGCAAAGCAGTACCACAGCTGTATTACTAGGAATTTGGATTTCACCTAAATTTGGAAATCTGCTGCTTAGGTCTGGTCTAAGGTGGGATATGCAACATTTGGAGAGCTGACAACAGCAAATGCCCTGTAACAAAAAGTGTTCTTAACTGTCACTGGGCTTGCTAAAAAAGTTCAAAGTCACAGAAAACACCCAGAGGGGTTGTTCTGGGTTTGGGGTTTTTCCCCTTAAAAGTGGAGTTCTAACCTGTCCTCTATTTCAAGCCACTCAACTGAATTTTTTATACTCTTCTAAAAACATTCTGAGAAAGCCTGAGCCATCATGATTTCATCTTTTAACTCTGCAACCGTACGAACCAGCCATGTTAAACTAGATGTTGTGACCTGTACTATTTTTTGCTTCTTTGCTAACGCAGAGAGACCTGATGTAGTCCAATGAAAAACTAAATGAAGTCTGTAAGAAACAAGGGGATTAGAAAAGGATTACTTCATAATAAACAACTGATTCCCAAAAAATAACTAGAACTGTATGACTGTTTTACACTGACAGACCAAGAACAGGAAAGGAAGTAAGCCTGCCTTTGAAGAGCAGACATGTCAGCTTAGAGTAATGACTGGCCAGAGCAAGAAGCAACCTACTAAGAACTCAATGAACATGTTTTTATGAGCAGCAATGCAGGTGCAGAGATGAGTCCACATCCAGTAATCTCAATTTAGAACTGGAAAAGGAAATTTCCAGCAAAACTTCCTCTTTCACGCTTGGAGACAACGCAAGAGAGACTGTGGTGTCCTGAGACTGGCACTGTAGTCTAGTGGCAAAGGCAAGGGACCTCCTTGCAGATGACTCTCCAATCTCCTCCATCCTCAATTCCATGACTGATGTAGACTTTCTATGCCTTCCATTGTCTAGCAGGTCTTTAAGAGCTGTTCCACCTGCATTCTGTAAAATCCCTCTCAGAGTATGTTCCTGGGGAAGCTGACAGAGGAGGGCTGGAAGTTTGATGCCTTTGGAAAGCACTGTGCTAAAGGTCCAGAGCATGCAGAGGAAGAGATGGAGAGGCCTGTGGCCGAGTCACTTATTACCACTGGCATAATAGGCAGCTGATGGAGAAGCAATCCTCGAACTTCTTCTGGAATCAAGTCCAGCCTCTCTGTTGGAAAGAATATACAGAAAGAAGCAGGTTTTCCCCACCCTGCATGAATTATTCTCACTCGGGAAGAACAAATTCCTAACTTCTACTCTTATGGTGCTCTTCAAAAACACCTAAGCTGAAGGACACATTGAAATCAATTACAAGGCATGCAAGCATTGAGGAACTGCAAATGAAACATCCAACACTACTTCTCTGCATATTTAGTAATGCCTTCAAAAGGTAAGCTGAAAAATCTGGTCTACTGTTAACACAGGCACCACATGAAACTACCAGTAGCCTTCAGTAGGACCAAACTTCCTTGTCTCTTGACAACAGAGTAACTTACCTCTCTGACATGTGTTGTCAACATAACACACTGCATTCAAGGCCAGATATATTTTTTACAGCACTTAGCCTATACACCCTTCCTTTCTACCCAGCACCCATTAAACAAAAAAACCCCCAACCAACAAACAAAATACAAAGTGTTTTTTTGTCCTTGCTTCTCAGTGTTCCTTCAACCACAAAGTATCAGGAATTTTAGGGAAGTGGCACAATCCAGAACACGCATATAGACAATTCTTTTTAGAGAATCTACCCATTTGCCAGTAAGATGATAAATTTTGCCATTTTAATTGACATGTTTACATTTTATTTTGCATGTCTTAGTAAGTTTTGTTTACCATCACCTTCACTGCTTTGTTTTTGAGTGCTTGTCCATGTGCACACTCCAGAACAAAGTCCAAACCAGCGGTAGACTCAATCACAGTGGCTGCAGGACATTTCAAAGGCACCAGCAGTCCAGTTCAGTATTTTGCGCAAGTCTGGATAGCACTTCCAGGGTGTCTATCTTACCAAGCAGGAGCAGACACATTCCTTTAAAAGTTAACAAGAATCACCTGGGTCAAGACAAACTAAGCTGGGTGCTCCACCTTGGCACTCTTTTTAAATCCCATGGGATGCAGTACTTAAAAAGTCTGCCTGAGGATCAATGCACCCATTCCACAGACCAGAGCACCCTCTTACTGAGGTAGGTTGAGATTTTGTTTCCCTTTTTTTAATTTATATAAATATTGGGATGTCTGTTCATCCTCAGACCCTAGATGGGATGTCCACCAGCACAACAGAAGTCCCCTAATAAGGGAAAATCTACTACCCTGAGCTCCAGGCATGCAAGAATATCCCTTCAAAAACAGGAGTGACACCCCAGCTTGTGGCTACTGTTGTGCTTCCTCTATCCTTACATAAGGATCTGTCCCAGTGACGACAATGTCTGGGGAGAGAAAAATGGCACACCCTTGCAGATTTGCACAGCAGAAACCCAGCTGAGAGAAGAGCTGCCCAGCTGAGATCAGTCACAGGGCTAAATGATCCACAAGCCACGTCTGCATGCATAGCTAGGCACAGACAGACAGTGCTTCTCTGTCATTATGCACAGAAGATACTCTTTAGGTAAAAAAACCTGCCCTGCAATAAGGTACATCTTAATGAGGGTCAACACTGTGCCAATGACTGTGAAGACATTCTTGGCTCTCAAAGAGCCCAACCAAAAGGAGCTGCTGTGGTTCACAGTCCCAGGGTGTGTTAATAGTGAGGCAGGGAACAAAAAAGTGTCTTTGGAGAGGATTTGACAGCAGTCTGAAAATTAGCATCCTAAAAAAAAAAAAATAATCAAAATATGCAAACTGTGCTTTCCAGGTATGGGATAACAAGGGCTGCCACTGCTGTTTTGAAACTGAGCATGAGGAAGAGAAAGTTATGTTTTCCTGAAGATGATGAGATGATAACACGATTTACATTTTCTCTGCAGAACAAATGGTAACTGTCCATATACTCTTGCATGCTGTAGAGGTGGTCAAACTGACAACTCAGGAGCTCTGCATACCAAGCGATGTCACAGTGTGTCAGGAAGTCACCAAGGCATGTCGTAGTGTGACTGAGGAAGCCAAGTTGCAGAATTCAGATTAGGCAGTGAGTATGGCACAGGGGATTGCTCTTCATGTTCATTCCTCTGCCTTCTGGGTCCTTCAGAAGCACACTTTCTACATTTGCAGATTCTTTCCAGGGCACCAGGCTAGAATGTTGCTGAGCTTCACCAAGATAACTGTGCCTATGGCATCACTGAACATCAGGCACAGATGATGAAAGGTCTCCTGTAAAACCACGGGACAGGCATCTCCCTCTGGACTAGACTTCTTGCAGCTTTGTTTTCACATGAACTACTTCTTTGACACTGGTAACATGCCCAGCTTTCTTAGCAGGTGTCTCCATAGGTGCATCTTCCCCAGTTGCAGAAAACCCTAGGTGTTCTGCACACTGCTTAGCTTTCTAGTTTGGGACTGAAGGCCAAGCCCATGAAAATGAGACCAATTTTGGCTTCCTTTGCAGCTGGGAACTAGAAATACAACATTTTTCAGGAATACCAACCAAGACAGACACCCAGAGTACCCCACTGAAGATGGAAGACAGCCTGATGCTAGACAGCAGTGAGCAAGCCATGCAAGAACAAGGAGAGAAGCATAGGGGAAGCGAGAGGGATCAAGAAAGGCATTCTTTCACCTGAAGAAAGCAATGGTTACTATCACACAAACCTCCAGCTTCACTGAGATAGAGGAACACAGAGGGAAAATTCCCTCTAAAAAGCTTAAATATGAAAAATGAAGAAGTAAACAAAAATACAGAATACATATTCCCGAAACCTTGAAGAACCTGGTCTCAATTAGACTGCAGAAACACACCTTGAGTCAAAATAACTGGAGAGTAACTGAGGAGCAGAAAGTCTGCACTACTTTTTATGCTCGTAGCACAAAATGCATGGAGGAGCTGGGGATGTGCAGACTGCACATGCACTGCCAGTGCACACATCCTCCCAGCTCAAGTGCTTGAGGAGCTGAACACCAACCTCCAGCATCAAGTGCAGACAGACAGGCACTTGAACATGGCATTTCACAGGGCCAACAGTTTAAAATTAAATACCTTTTAAGGTAAGCACTGGTGGTTTTTCACTTGATACTTTCATCCACCTGCCCAAACCAAAGCATAGGGTGACTCTCTTCTACCAGAGTCTGACGATGCTCAAGTCAAAATCAGTCTAGAGGAAAGCGTCTCTCAAGTGCTACGGGCTGATATTGCCTCCATCTCTGCCACAAAGGCACTGTCATTCCAGTCAGGCTAAAGACCAGAGAAAGGATACATACTGTCCAAAAACCTTTTCTGCCCTCTTTTTTTTCAAGGATTTTTAAATTAGTCTCTCCTGCAATCATTAAACAGTAGTTTCTGCACAAAAGCCTGCCACATCATACAGGTAGCTGAGAACATAATGTGGCTGCTGTTGTCCTTTCTTAAACAACTCCGAAGTTATGCTATATAAACCGGATGTACAGCTGTGGATTTTAAAACCCTTTCTTATTTACTTAAAAGACAAACGCAAAACCATTAAAAAGGCTATTGCTCTTAATTAAAAAGAGCTGTTTCACATTGCTGTCATTTTTATATTGCACTTCACCACCTCTTAATTCATTGATGTCACTATTTTGTTACATAAGCATCTCCTTTTAATTTTTTAATGCAAACACATTCATCACCACAACTGAACATGATTTGGAGAAAAAGAGAAAAAAACCAAAATAATTTCAAAGTTGCAACCACAAAATAGAATGCAGAAGTCCTTTCTTACTGCTCAAGGCAGTAGTTGCACTTATTTACCTTTAACAGAATTCAGTTCCATGTGCAAGAAGAGGCAGAAAAAGGTTTACTATTAAACATTTTGATTTCAGACATTTTTGTTTGGACATCCTTATAGAAAAATATAATTAAAGGAAGTCAAAAGGCAAACATTTATAATATTCCCAGAGCTACAAGAATGTATGGTATGGCAAGAATAACTCTAAAACTACTATGTGCATTTAAATTTTAAATTGAGGGTGCAGTTTTCAGAAGTCTGGTTCCCCCGTCACTGAAGTCAGTAAAAATTTAATCACTACTGGCTTTAGCAGTGGCAGAGAAAGATCAGTGACAAATACTTTTGAGCCTTCTGCAATCATTCATGGCTCCTGGAAGATCTACTTCCACTTTCTGAAACAAAAGTGCACATCAGCTGCTGCAAAGTTCAAAGTTGTTTCTTGCGACACAGCACCCTTTATCATGTGCTCTATAGAGCTTCCCCTTTTCTATATCGTATGTCCAAAGTCTCATTTCATTCCAGTACTCATACAAAAATTGCAGTAAAAATAATTTATAACATAAAATTAACGATGCATGTGTTAACCAAAAAAAAGTGGCAAGCAAAATATTATCTAGTATAAACCCTCCACTCCTTCTCTGACATAATTTATCTTGTACTAGGTCTGCTGTGATACTAAAAAAGTTGTTTTTAGTTTATCAAAAAAGCCAAACTACATATAAAGAGTGTAAGAAACAAATGTGTACTGTTTTCATCACAGTCACAAATAATTATAATAAGGATTACTGCATGATACTGTTAGCATCTACTTTTCTCTAAGATTCACAATGCTTCTACTTTTCTTCTAAGATTACGATGCTTTTTCCTTCCCTTTTGAAGGAAATGGCATGAATACAGCTCAAGAATTTGAAGCATGTAAATCTAACACATTTAACTGATATAAGCAAACTAGAATCTAAAGCTTCCTAAGTCAGGAGTACTACAAAAAAGAAATCTACAATTACTGTACCTTGGGAATGCTTTCGCTTAAGACATGCAGCATCTGAATTCTCCTTATGTCCTCTCCACTTGAACAAAGAAGGGAGGGAGAAGGGAAGGAGGTACTGGAGAACTAAAAGTAAAAACACTGAGCTTCAAAGTAAAATTTTTAAAAGGGATGTAATTTTTAAATTAGTATTACCATTTTTAGAAAAAAGTTGTCACATTTCCTGAAAAAGTATATTTCTCTGTATCTATGTACACTTAAAAACCTGGCTTTGTAGCCAAAGCGTTAGGTCACATTATCCAAATTCACTTTCTTTACTCTTCATACACAGTTATGACACCACAACACAGCTATAGGTGTTAGTAAAAGACAGCTGGGGCACAGCATCATCAGATTCACCGAGTGCCTTTGCATTTACGTGTACAAAAGCACAATCACTCTACTTGGTATCGTGTAGAACACAGTAACCCTTCTTACATATATAATAAACATTTGAAAACACAACTCAATTTTAAGCACAGCTCCATTATTTTCCCCAAAGAGTCTAAGAACATTATTATGTTAGACTAGACAAAATGTCCTACTGTTACCCTGTTAAGTCCTCAAGAAGCTGCCTTCACAGCGATGCAACAGCACACACGCTTTGCTGCTGAGCTTCCCCTTGATGGTAAGGCAAGCCTGTAACTTCCATTAGACTTTCAATTGTCTTATTTCACTCCTCATGAGAATACCAAAATATTGCACAGCAATCCAAAAGATTATTTTTCAGGGTTTTAAATACTGGCGCTGTGTGATTACAGAAGAGATACTTTAAGGTAAGTGAAAGCTGCTGCTAAGTAGCAGGTAAAGTTACGTGAGCAGGAAGAAGCTGCTTTTGCCACTTTTATGTAAGAGGGGACTTGTACTGACTCTTGATGACGATGATGAACACCTTTTATGCTTCTTTGGGGGTTCCTGAGCAACACTGAAAGCGAGGTCCTACAAATCTACATCTTCTGTGTTACTGCTCTGTGGGCCCTCACTCACACAAATAGTCTTTTAATTTCAAAACGTTGTAGCCTCAAAAACCTGATAGAGCCAAGAGAGTGTGTTTAAATCCAGTGGGAAATCAAGAGGCTCCAGCCTGGCTTCTAAATCCACAAAGTAATTTAGCTGAAATTACCTGAAATAATTTAGCTTGCTGGAGAGTGGGGAGAAATGCAACTGAATGACATCTTCCCTTACAAACACCAGGAGTAGTTAATACTCCATGATCCAGTAACTTAGGCCAGTACAAATGAATGATACTCCACGCTTGTGTCAACGGCTTTGACTGGCCAGGAACACTGGTCCAGGATCATGCCACTTCACACCCTCAGCTAACAGCTCTGTCAGCAGGTGCCTTAATACAGATGCAAGTGAGGTATATTACTATTGCACATGAGTTTTCTAAGGGAGAGGAAATTTAGGCTCGTAGCTACTGTACTTGGGACTTGATGGAATAATTTAGTCTGTAAAGTATCTTACTAGCTGTGGCAATACAACACTCGAGAAGAATATACACAAGAAATTCAAGAGAAGTATAAGAAAAAATGTTTTTCACTGTGAGGATGGTAAAACACTGGAACAGACTGCCCAGAGAGGTTGTGGAGTCTCCACTGTAGGAAATATTCAAAATCCCACTGGAAATACCCTGAGCAACCCACTCTCACCGACACCGCAGCTTTGAGCGGGGAGACTGGACCAGACCGTCTCCAGAGATCCCTCCTGATCTGCATGACTCTCTGATGCTATGACTATGACTCTCCCATCCACAGGTTAATTCAGCCAGCTGGGACAAAAATCTATATAAACTTTTTATGAAGAGAGAAAACATTATGTGAAATCTAAACCAAAACAACATAATGCAACTTTTCTAGTTTCTCTGGCATCTAAGAAGACCATGCTGAAATTCTGAAAAGAAAAACTAATAAACTTCTGCCATTTCAAAATCAATGCATTAAAAAAAAATAATTCTGACTCACAAGATTTTTTCTACATTTCCTATCATCTATCACAGAATCATAGACTTGATCACATGTAGAGGAACGAAGGCAGTGGGTTGATTTGCAGTGATGATATGCAGCTGTGGCCATGCCTCAGTGGCAGTGGGCTGATTGACATGGATGATGTGCAGCTGTAGCTCATTCCTGCTAAGTGGTTAAATAGCCCTGAGGAGTGTGGGAGAGGGGACTGGATGGAGGAGGAGCAGTGTGCTCTGACCTCTGGAGGAAGGAGATACAGCACGTTGGTAGAATCTGACCAACGGTAAAGCCTTGTTGCAGCCTACTAGCTTTTTTGTGCTGCAACAATCACAGAGTAATTTGTGTCAAAGGGACTGCTGGGATTCATCTGCTCCAACTCTCTACACAGGGCAGGGTCAACTTTTAAGTTGGATCCAATTTCAAGTTTGAATCAGGTTGCTCAGGCAATTTCCAGCTGAATTTTGAGCATCTATCTCTCTGTGCAAATACAATGAACTATGTCTCTTCCTATCTTACTATCACACACACTGAGCTTTCAGCTTCACTTCACCCCAGTTAAATGAATATACCTGAAAAAGATGATGGAGCAACAGATGATAGGTACTCAACTGTATTTATGATAGCAACAGCTAACTAAGTGTTCTTAAGGTAGAGATAGCAAACATTAAAGCTGTTAGAGGATATTATTTATACCAGGGACCACTTAATGATGTACCCTTTGAACCACTGCTCAGTGGTCTTGAATGGAAGAATTGGAACTAGCCCTCAGGCTAGCCTAGAGCAGTGGGAAGTATCACCTCCTGCTACCTCCCAGGAGCATGCTCAGCACTTGCTGTTCCTGCTCTGCTGTTTGGTACCATCACCACTAGACAGAAGGCAATTTTACCATGTCCCAGGCAGCTGTGGGTCTCACAAATTAAACCTCTAGCTGAAAGTTTGACTGTGACAAAAGCTGCTCCTCCATCCTTGACCGTCTCCCTGCACTTGAAGCGGTGGGCATCTGCCCGCTAACAGCTCTCCTGTGCTTGAGGAACTCACTGCAAGGCATATAAGGGCTCTGGCCACAAAGCAAGAGAGAAAAGTCAACACTGAAGCAGAGACTTTGACCCTCCATCAAGAAGCTCTTGGTCGGAACATCACTGCCGTTATTATGGTTAAATACTGTTAGCAGAATATCTAGACTGAGAACCCTTAAGCATCTTCTGTGATCTGAGTTCACAGTCTTGTTTTATCTTACAATGGCACTTGATACTAATGAAATCTCTTGAGAATGCTGCTCCTTTAACAGACTACTTTTGGTAGATCCTGAACTCACTGTCTGCCTCAGTACACATAAAAAGCAGTTTCTAAATCTTACGTTATTCTGTAAGTTTTAAGCTTATCAACTGCTAAAAAGGTATTACGGTATTCCCTTCAAATTGGTTTCAGCTGAAATACTGTTTTACAGAACACATGCTATAACCTAGGTTCTTCTCGGAAATATTTATAGAATTATTTTACAGTAGTAGAATGGTAGAGTGTAATCACTGAGTGAATACAATACAAGAAAGGCCAGTATTTCTGCCAAAGGCACAAGGGTATAACCCATTCGCAGTGTGATCAAATAAACACCCCTGATATTTCCACATTTAAAGGGCTGAAGTTTGATTCAAGTATTCAAAATTTTGAACCTAGGAATTTACATGAAAATGTCACTTGGCATCTTGTGTTGATACTAATTTATGTATGATAAGTTTGAAGAACAAATTGTTCTTACGAAGGACAAGCAAAGCCAATATATTAAAAAGCCTAGTGTTACCTGGATGAAAAAAACCAAGTACCAGAAAAATTAATTTGAGGGCCTCAAACCCTCTAACTACCAACACCGCAGCAGAACAACAAATCAGACCTGGAAGCCCAAATATACTGTTACAGCAGTGCAGCATCTCATTTAGGGGTTTAAGGTATCATCAGTCAGCTGTTTTTAGTGTAGACTTGAGCAGCAGACGCCAAGCTCTACTCCTCAATACACCTATAAAATGACAATGTGCTGACTCTTAACTGCTCAAAAAAATTAATAAAATTACTTTATGTAATGACAAGCCAGAAGATGCCTTCCTGAAATCTGCCCATATGCAGATTTGCATTTGTGAAAATTTGTGATTTGCATTAATTCAAACGCAGGCTGCTGACATTCAGTTTCACAACAGTGCAGTCCAAACGCAGCCAAACCAATAATTCCTCACCCTAAGCGTGGTTTCCTCCTGTAGCTGTATCAGTCACTCTGACTTAGAAGACAGAATAGTAACGCCCTTTCCTGTATTTATCAACAATAAAGTGAACTATTTAAACTGAAAAAAACATACATGGAATTTCGCCAGGATCAAAGTAGACTCTGGTGTGATGAGGTGTGAAATAGAGCCTGGTCAAGCTATGGAGGAGATGGGTGATGCCCTTGCAATATTTGTTTGCACCAGGACTTCAGCAGCATTCCTCTGGCCTGGTTTTGGGCACCTCGGGAGGCAGACCTTCAGGCAGAGTCAGTGAAGGGAGAGGCTCATGCCCACAGCATCCCTTCCTGACACATCCTGGTCCATGGTGGTCGGGGGTGTCAGCTGTCACATGCCAACACCTCCTGTCCATGCCGCACTTCAGAGTTCACTGGTCAGTGTAGATGGAGGTGTTCAGAGATGCCAACACATTCAGAACAAAGTATCTCTCCAGAAATCTCAGAAATTTTGACTTTCTGTAAGCAGCAGATAGAGCTATGGTACCTGGGAACCATGTCTCTGAATTCCTATGGGACATAACCTTCTTGGAGACAAATCCAGGTCAACTAGATATGGAAAATCTAAAGGTTGCATTAACCTGCTTGGACAGCCCTAAGAAATAAAGCGCCCCATCCCTGTGTTGTGCCATAACAAATAATATCCCTGAGAAAGTCATGCCACTGCTGAGACCAACAGCTCAGCCGACCACTGAAAATGATCAGGCATCAACAGGAGTCAGCAACATCAGGAACCATAAATGCAGCCCATTTTGCAAGGCATGAAATTAAATACTTTTTAAGGATGAAAACTAAAATACCATCCCTCTGCTCTAAAATGAGCAGAGGGATCTCCTGCTGAAGCAGTGGTGTCCAGGCTGCCCCATAGAAAACAGGACTTGAGAACATCATTCACCTAAAGACTGTCATGTGCTTCCTGTTATCGTCAGCATCTACAGCTTCACATGCTCCCAAATGACACTGGAAGTAGCGTGGGCATTGTATTACTTACAGGCCACAGGTTGGAGACCCCTATTCTGAAATATTTTGCGCTTTCAGAGGCAGGTTTGCTTGGATTAAGAGTTTAATAATGGGGCATTTATTCACAGACATCTTATCATCAACAAAAGCTCTGGATGAAGCTTAGTTATTTCCCTGTTAACATGCTGCAACCCAAAAGCAGAATTAATAAATCAAATCGCTGGAGTGGGAAATCCTTTTTCTAGATGCAAGTGTACTCTCCTAACGTGGACCTCAAAACTAGAGACATGAGGAAAGAAGACAGGCACTGCTTGCTGAGCAGTTACCCTTCACAGGTAATGCACACAGTGCTCACTATCGGTTTTTGCAAAGACGGACTCATCTGTACAGATGACTCCACACACAGACGGGAAGCAGCATCACCTGCCCTGTGGTTGAAGAGGGTGATTCCATCGCCAGCAATGCACTGGGCAGGCTGCTCAAAAGCTGAAGGGGCTGAACACCTGGAAAACTCGCTAGCGATTCCATTTCCTTCACAAAAAGATTTCAGAGGACAATAAAGAAAGAAGTATGGTTAAACTGCATGTATATTGTCAACTGAGTCTTGGATACTAAGTTCCAGCATATCATACGTTACCCCGAGATAGCAGTCAATAAAAGAAAATTATCCAGAACACGAGCAAAGCGGAAGCTGCTCCTAACTTCTCAGCCTCCTGCCACCATTTAGAGCATGGCTGGGGTCACATCAAGAGCTGACAGGTTTGTCTACTGCGTATCAACAAGATGCTTGCTCACAACCTGGTTTTTTGCTATTCATGATGGCAACTGGCACATTCATGTAAGAAAGTAATTATTAAAGTATAAGAAAAATAGGAAAGCGACTATGACAGCAGATTGTATTAATTTTGCTGAGGAATTAGAGGAGATGGCTATTTTTTGTTCATTTACGGTGCTTTATCATAGCATTGTGAAGAGTTACTTAGCTTCCCAATGATATTTACAGATCTATTCACTTTCACTAGTCTTAACAGCTACCTGTAAACGTCAATGGGACCAAAATATGTTTCATACAGGATACAATTTCAACGATTTGTAGCATTTAAGACATCTACAAACTGAATTCAGCACTTCCCCAACTAATTGTGTTTACTTCATCAGCAATAATGCAAATTGTAAAGCAACTCCCAGTGCCATGTGCAGATGGCAATCAGGGATGCCAGCTGATCAGGGATGTATTGAGAGGCATATTATAATGAGAAAACCACTTTTCACACTTACTGTTAGCCATAATTTTCCTGCAACTCTATTACTACACAAAAAAAAACCCAAACCAACCCCTACTGAAAGTTACTGGTGTCTTGACACATGGTCCATTTTGAAGTGACTCCATACATAGCTTGGGGTTTTGGTTGTTTTGTGGTTTGGTTTTTTTGCTTTGCCTTTTTTTTAACTTCAGTTTTAGAAAAGGCACTGGTGCCTGAATTTGGAATTCCTTTTTCTGATCTTTTATGTTTTCATAAGTATCAGGGATTATATCCTTCTCAGCACTCTCCCCAATCTCACCAACCTCAAATCTGAAAAGTTTTGCTCCACAGACCAGACTATTTCTAAAAATCCCTGACCTCTCTTCCTTACTCGCTAAGGAGAACCCAAGTATAAATGAAGCCATCTTTCCTTCCATCAGAAGTTAAGCTACCAAAGGCTGGAAGCACCCAGCAGTCATAAAGATGTGCTTTTCCTATAAAAGCATACGAGCCTACCACAAACAGCACTGCACTCACAGCAGAGCTGCAGCTGTAGTAACAAAGCTGAGCTTTGTACCAGTACACTGGAACAATAAATAACTACAAACACATGGAAATACAGGTAAAAGTGCCTTTCAAAAGGGCAGTTGTGCTGGCACAGTGCTGTGGCTCAAGAGGTCACACCATTTTATGCACCTACTTGACAAAGCTGTTAAAGCAGAAGACTGTAGAAGTACTGCAGACTTGGCCAGAGGAAAAGGTCTTTTTTAAATAGAAAAAAAAAATATTCACAGAATCCTCACTAGCTTTGAGGGGAATTAGAAACTTCACTACTCTCTGTACTGTTGAAAAAGCTCCTTAAGTCAAGAAATGATATTCTGGTTTTCCTTACAGTAATTATAGAAGTACCCTGAATACTGCCTTGCTTCCAATTTATTAACAAGCTTTTAGTTGCGTGTTCAGGCAGTTCACACAAAAGAACTCCTCCATGCTCATGGCCAAAACACAACCATTCCTACGCTGTGTAACTGCTTTGTACAATGTTGTAGTTTAACTAGTTTAAGATAAAGCTGCTTTATGAAAAATAACACAGCCAAAACCCTACAATAAAATATATTGTGAAGCCTCTGTACTTGCAGCTCTTGCTTTGTAGATTATTCACCAAGGGACAACCAACAAACAGAAGTGAAGTGCCAAAGCCAAGAATACTGATCTTTCACTGTGCTATACTTACCCTGAGCAACCAATTCAACTGTGTACATTAAATAACAGATCAGTAACTTCAGAGGGCTGTTCTTAAAAATGTGAAGTGCATGTGACAGACTCCCAGGAACACTAACTGAATGTCCTCAGCCTGGTCATTAAAATATAAGGACTTCCATAACAGAATGAATGCCCAAGATTTACTATAGCTGAAAACTACTTCAATGAATTCACAGACTGAACAAGAATGGAAGAAGAAATGTGATCTGTAAAACTGGTACTCCCTTTAGGGCAGAACTAGGAACGCTGGCCAGAGAGCTAATAACCAGTTTGCATTTGGGCACTGACTCTTCTTGTCACACCAAGAGATTTCAGTTTTGCAAGTGCGACTGCAAACACAATTAAAAGATATGAAACGTGAAGCAAAATGGGAAGAAGGACTTTATCCACGAATATAATTTTTGCAGCATTCATCAAATGCACTGCAGCAGGAAATCCTGCAACATCAAGATGCGCTGAAAAACAGGAGAGCAAACTGATGCCTGTAACAATGTTCCTCACTATGTAGGGTGCAGAACCAGTACAGATCACATTATTTCTTAAGAAAACCAGACCCCAACTGTCCAGAAAACATACTGTAAGAATAGTGATCTAAACAATCTTACCGCCCTTCCCGTCAACAGGTTTTGATACTTTCATATCAAAGTTCTCTTGCACCTGCTGGCCTTTAAAGCGGTTGAGATGCTCCTGTTCTATTAAGTTACTTTCTTCTTCTTCCAGAGGTTGCCATGTACCATCAATAAACCACTGTCCACGCATTACAGGGATCTTTTCCGTTTCTGAAATCAAACACAATCAAGCACAAATCACAAACTGACAGTAGATAAGAAGGAAAGGGAATTCTGTTTGGTGTTCTGATGAAAAAGTTTCACACTCCCACTGCTGGGGATGCTAACAAGGTAACCACAAATACCTCGAGTAACACCACCAGCTCTTCCCATGGTGCTGAAATGTGTGGTGAAGGTAGTACTAATCTGCAAACACCTGAGCTAACACGGCCAAATCTTCAGGGTCAGGATGTGAGAGACGGACAGAAAGATGAAAATTCTGCAAAATTTGTTAAGGGTTAAGTTCTAACAACAGTCCAGCTTTATTGGGATGTACTGCTCTCTACCCAGTTACCTTGAATTTTCAAAAAATTAGGAACATTGTGAGACTCATGCTCCTCTATAAAGTTTGACTGATAACAACCACTGGTTTCAAAGTTACCGAAAGGATGCAGAATGAGGAGATACAAAACCACTCACCATTACCCTGCCTGCAGAGTCTTCTTTCCTTTGGGAACTGCACTTACAAAATCCAAGTTACAGATCAATTAGTAGAAAGGATGATTTTAAAGAAATCGTTAAGAGACATTAAAGGGCTTTTTTTATTAAAACAAGTTTTTCACCAAGGGCTGTTCTCTGTCACTGCCATTCTAGTTTCAATTTTGGCACTTCAATCGAGGAAACTGGGTGCTGTCCACGTGACAGAAGTCTCTCTGAAAAATGTATCCTGGTGCTTAATTCTTCATCAAACTGTGCTTGATACCCACAGTAACTACTGGACTGTAGGGAGCAAGAATTCTCTTTCTTATTCCCATTCTTGCAAGCAAGCTGAGACAGTAGTATCTAGTGTAGCTCAGCTCAGAATTTCTCCTCCTCCGCCTGGAAAATCAAGGAGAAATACTACATGTGCCTGTGCTCCACAAGCCTGTAAGACCCCAACCTCTGGCCTCATGGGGCCAGCAAAGATACAGGTCTGCTGAGACCCCAGAGCAGTTGGACCATGTATAGAGAGGACCAGCCAGATGCAAACGTCTCGTGTGTGTACAAACTAATGGCACAAGTTCTCCGAAGCAGGTAAGAACTCAGCCACAAAAGAAGAGGCTTAAAAAAGGAGATGGGGTAAAAAATAGGCTCTACGAGTCAAAGATCTGCTTCTACCTGGAAGGTGGAAAAAAAGCTGGTAAGGACAGCTTGGAAAAGAAACAATAGATGCAAAGAGACAGCAAATGAAAATCAGGTAAAAAACAAACAAGAAATAATAGAAAGCATGGAGATTTCAGAATTACTGAGCAAAGGAAGGGATTTATCTGATCTACCACCAGCCCAGTACAAGCGCAGCTGGGCAAGGGGACCTAGCCAAGGGCAGTGGTTTTTAGCCCGGTCACACCGCCCTGGTAGCACAGCTACTAGCTCAGGTCATGAAAGCACCTGCTTCACAGAGCACTGCACCACAACTGGGCACGTCCTGCTAAGCTTGATCGCGGTTCAAAAGTCTCTGCACTGCCCTTCGTGACAGACATGCCACTAGTGTTCACTGTGCCCATGGGCGCTAGTATATACCAGAAGTATTTTTTATATTAACTGCTTACAGATGAGAACTCCAAGCACCTGCATAATTTACTTGGAACCTCTAAACTATTTTGAATTCGTCACCTCTCAGATCACTGCACCTACAAGCTATGAATGTAAAAGGAAAATCCCCTTGCAATAAACTCCCCACAGGGCAAGTAACATTCAAAATGTTCGAAAGCCGATTCTGAATCCTTTCTGATAACAGATTTACAGGAACACACTATTTCCACAGTGCTAGAAATGATGATAAGCTCTTAAAACTACACCTTTGTAACAGGAGGGCACACTTGGGGGTGATGGCATCCTTCAGTTGGTCCTGCAGCAATCAGCAAGGAAAGATGAATATCCGGAAAGTTCACAGCAGGGAGGGAAGCAGATGCTGGAAGCAGATGATCTGGAGCAAGGAGCACAGATGACTACTGAACTCTCACAAGTGCTCACACTGGGACACATGCTCTCCCAGTTACCAAAGCATTCTCCTGACTGGGAATCCTGCAAGCAACCCCTCTATACACACGTGGCACAATACAGACTGAATTTTCCAGAACAATGGCTCCCAGCACTGCCAGTCTCTCTCATCCCAACTTCCCATAGATCCCAGGTTTCTCCAGCAGGCATCAGGCATGCTAGTCCACCCCTCCCAAGTCCCCCAGAGCACCATTCAAACTCTTTGATCCCTCCTGCATCCTCAGCTCTGCCTATATATAACACAGACAACTCGGGTCTTGTTGGCCTAATCAAAATGCAGACAGAAGTAGTGCAAGACCCAGTTCTGCCATTCAACTTCTGTTTGCACTGCTAAAATAGCTATTCCGGAGAGAAGCCAATTGTTATGCACTGAATTTCTAACATTCTGGATGTTGATGATCCATCAAATGAATAAAGAGGTTGGAGTGTTCAAAAGGCATGGTTAATGAATGAAAACTAATCCCAAATATCGGAAGAACAAAAGGTCTGAGTGGCTTTAGACTGCAGAAGTTAATAGTCACTACAAATTACATACAAAATTCAATTGTTTATGAAAATCTAAACTAACTTTGGAGTCCACACCCCATCAATGAGTATTTAGCTTTCATGGAACTAAAGTTAACCACGGCAGCATTAGTTGTCACTGTATACAGCACCTTCTCATCATGCACTTGTCTTAACTTTTTACATTTTACACCTGTCAGGTATCTGCATTTTTCCGTAAAGCTAATACACACAGATCCAGTTAGGCTGCCCTTACAAACAAAGCACTGTCTGTAGGGAGAACCAAAATACACATAATACATAAGTGCAGATAAAGGATCCCATTGTTGCTGAAGGAATGACACTACTATGTCAGATGTTAATCCTTGCTGGGAAAATCTGTAAGCAACTCCTTAATTCTTCACTAAGCATTCTGATGAGGCTCCATTCATTGAATACATTAAAAGATATTTTAAAAAAATATCATATGAATACTATTTTGTACTCCAAACTAAATGAATACAAGACACCTCTTTTTCAGTTCTGAAGGGCTTTAAGTTTTTCACATGGGAATTTCCACCTACAGATTTCTAAAATTCTAAGCATAAAGCACTAAAATAAACATTTTCAGGCTCTTTTTGCCTGAGGGAAACTTCCTCGTAGTGGTTCTTTACAAGAGTAGACTGTAACACTCAAGAGCAGCTCCCAAACATAAGATGGGCAGTGCCTTTTCCAGAAAGGCTCAGCCAGGAAAAACTGGCATGTTTGAAACAAGAAAAAAATTATTGTAAAATCTTTACAGGACAGTTTAGTTTGGGATAATCTAATATACCTGGCTCAGGGTCTGCATAGGATGTTTCTATGGAAATACAAATCACTTTCACATCCAAAGACAGATTATTATGGAGCTTTGTTTTCAGACTAAGGTTTTAAAACCTGAGTGAGGCAATTCTGTTTTCCACAGCTCAGTGGGGACCCAGGAGTTGCTTGGGGTTTTTTTTTTCATCTTCTCCTTTAAACTGCTGCATGCTATGTGTGCAGCCACAGCACCCTGAACTGCAAGCTTGTCTTATTTCACGTTGCCAGCTGGATGGCAGGTTTGATCACGGTGCTACTGGGAAACCTCCAGAGAAAACCACCTAGTTGAGGAAGCAAGTAAGTAACATTTCCTTCCATCAGAAGCAGTTTAGTTTTAAGAAAAGCGAACACTGTCTTTCAGAACCAAAATGATCAAATTTGTGATCACAGCTCACAAAGAACCATTTCACCTTCTCATCAGAGAGGAGGCTCGGTAAAGTGGGGAAGTACAACTTCCCATTAACATTTGTGTTTTTAAAACTGAACAACAATGGCTATAATATTAGAAGCATGTTAATGCTGGATTTCAGTCCAGGTCAAAGTCTAAGTCCAATCATAACGATGACGAGAACCTATTGGTGCT
The DNA here is from genome assembly GCF_023634155.1 of Falco peregrinus. Classification (NCBI taxonomy): domain Eukaryota; kingdom Metazoa; phylum Chordata; class Aves; order Falconiformes; family Falconidae; genus Falco; species Falco peregrinus. The sequence goes on from NC_073721.1 coordinate 95,764,434, forward strand.
AAAAGTCACCAGCTTCAAAAGCAAGTGGCATTTCAGTTACGAAGAAAGAGAGGTATATTAATGGTAATTACACTGAATCTGCATTGGGTGGGGAAACGGTGTGACTGTAACACAAGAGGAGATTTTTCAGTATAATTTGTTGACTGTGGGAAAGAGTAAAGGCACACCTTCATGAACACAATCCCTGGGTTTAATCTTGGATATGTGCTATTGCTTAAAGGTATCTCTGTGATTCACCTACAGAACTTGATGGAAGCTATTACAGTAATCACCATTAAAAAGTGATGAACTAAAACCGCCATTTTAACACCCAATTTCACTCACTCCTGTCCATCTTCAACAAATTCATTCATATCTTGGATATTAAGACAGTTTTAGAAAGCTTAAACTACATTCTTTCAGTTATTTTTGTTTCATGGGAGAATCAAATACACTGATTTCTACATCATGTTGTAATTCAGCTTTTTTTTTTTTTTACCAGTATAGAATCCAGCTCTGTAATATGAAGTGCTATTTAACTTTGTCCCTACAATCCTGATCCCTAGAAAAGGATTTGCCTTGATTTCTTTACTGCCTTAAGTCTTATGCCATATAATCTGCAGTTGGCAGTGTTTCAGACTGAAAGATACCGATATATTTGACTGGTTATACACTTGCATGTTTTATTTGGACAAGAATTTCTAAATAAATTTGAATGGAACGGCAGGGATTATGAGCTGATGAAAGGCACTTCATTTTAATTAGTCGTACATATTTTACCGCTTTTAGAGGAAATTAGTTTAAGAGATCTAGACTGCAACAAAGGATTTATTTATTTTTACACAAAAAGGTCTTTTTTTCCTGAAAATCCAAAGAATAAAATACAAGTGCTGTAATTAATGGTGTGATGTGAGAACATGAACAATTTGCATTACGATAATCACCTAAATCCTATGAATAATAAAAATTAAGTTAAAATAAAAAAATATATGCAACATGTAGTATACATGCAGTAATTTATATACGTATACCTCAGCTACTCTTTTTTTGTGAAGATCTTTAAACTGTGTGATCACATCCAATATAAACTGCATGCAAAGGTTAACTAATCCATAGAACACAGTATGAAAAGTAGTGAGCAGAACTTGCCTTCATTTTCCTTCTTTTACTACTACATCAATGCTATCACTTGTTTCTTTCCACCACACTGCCTGAAACAGTGTACACCTGAATTTAAATATTGTACAGCTCAAACTGTGGCTCACATAACCCTCTTTCACCTTACTTGAATCAGAACCAAAATGCTGAAAACCTAAAATGATACAGAAATGGTAAGTAAAGGTTATTAAACAAGCAGCCAAAAGGAGGACTGTTTCGGAAAAACCAACACCGGCTAGCATGCAACCTGGAAGATAAACAAGATAGAATAAAATTATAAAAGAGCAAGATTCCAGTGAACTTCTGTTTCATTGCTTCAAAGCTGAGGTCCTGCTGAGATAGCAGGGTTAAGGTGCTTCTGGCACTACTCACTCATAATCTGAAGACACCTGTAATAATTTACCCACAAATCAGATCTAAAAATATAATATTCAAAGGCTCAGAAATTTAAATTAAAGGTAGTGTTTTGCTGAAGCTGACAATCCCAATTTCCCAGCTCCCCAAGCCCAAAGCCAAAAGGTTGAACAAGAAATACAAGCTCATAAAATGCAGCCAACTCTAGTTGCTTTTCAGTGTAGTAACTTGCCTTCCTTAAATTTGACTTCCTTACTACTACAGTTGCAAACAATTTGCAGTGCATGAGGATTACATCTGCACAAGTTGAACGTACTAGTGAGGCCACCATATGTGACATCTCAATCTGAAAGCTATTTAAATAATAAAGAAGTGCCCACACATTTACCAAGGATTTACCAAGGAAAAAAGAGTTTGGTGGTGTGGTGTTTGTTGGTTTTTTTTTTTTCTTTTTTTATTATTCCTCCCAAGGCCTGCTAAAAGTGCTGAAAAGTGCTGAACATCATCCTGGAGCACAGCACTCCTAGCAATTGTAATACACACAAGAACTTGGATCATTGACATAAGCCACTGAAGTAAATGCATTCCAGAATAACATGCAGGGTACTGTTGGAGACTTTGTAAGATTTTCTATCTGTTCCTATTTTAACTGGGCGAAAATCATACTTTGGGTATATTAACTACTGCTCTGCCTGTAAGACTTTTCACTAGTGCAAACACTGTTAATTATAAGGATGGGTATTACTCGACCATCAGCATGCCTCCTACCTACGCTGCAGCCATGGCCACTGCTGCCTCTACAGCCATAACGATTTGCAGATTCTACTTTTGCCAGTGCAAATGCACAGAGTGCAGTTTGCAGGACAAGAACTGTTCCTCTTACTTAAGTTCCTTGTGGTTAGGTTTGTAGAGTCTCGCAAAGGAAAAAAAAAAACCAAAAAACTCATGAGGACAGGAAGCCTTATTATGAGAACAAGTGGTTATAGAAACTCATCGTGAGACTGAAGATTCCTGTGTTTTATAGTCAGGGACTTGATCATGCATGCTGGGTGAACAAGCAGGTCTTATAATAAAATAGCCCCAAACTACAACTTCATTATTTCATGTTTGCTAGGTAACATAACTGACTTGTAGAGTTTCTTTTTTCCCCAATAACTTAATGCTCTACAGCTTTCTAGCTATTCCCTAACATATTATTTCAGAACAGAGTAGGTTTTGTGACATTCAAGTAAATGGAGCCACTCATTTAATCGCAGCCCTGGTGACCTTCCTTCATTTAACTACAAACACATGCAATCTGTTCTGCTCTTTCAAAAGGAACAACATAACCTGAAGAGGAGTTCAAGGGTGAAATCCCGGTCTCAGAAAACTAAAGAGAGCTACATGAATTTACAGATCCAGGCTTTTATTTTTTATTCAGTATCTGAGATGAAAAGAGATTTCATTCACCGAGCAGTAAAGATTATTATTTTGCTGGTCCATCAAATTGCTTTATTAAACCAATTTCAAAATTACAGGTGGAAGTTACTTTTGACTTTCACAGCCACTAAGCACATTAAGAGCAATCTGATTGGCATAGATGCGATTTTCTTCCCAGACTCTGATCTACAGAGCAGCTACACATGCGAGCCGCCGTGTTTGCTTCAACATTAGATGCAGCAAGGAACACGTGCTTTGCTCCACTGCGAGTGTGAATTGCCCCTGTTTTACCGAGACCACTTGAAGTATTCAAGCAACAACTTCTGTTTTTCTCCTGAACCACTTTTAATCAGTATACACTATGAACTGAGCAATCCCAAACAACAACAAAAGGCTGACCTTCGGGGCTGGTTCAAATGTCAAATGCTGAAGGAACCCCTCAAAAAGAGATTAATGCCCTCAAAGTCATCTCTCATCTCAATTGCTATGTATCACCCAAAAACACAGGGTGTATCATGTTTTTCAAGAAGGGTTTTTCTGGTTTTATAGTTTAATTAACATTTCTACAAGTGCTCTTTACACAGACCTGAACCCAATGGGCCAAGTCAAAATCCTAAAGCTCGCCTTACTAGCCACATCAATGATGAGCAGGCAACGCTCATCAAAAAAACTTCGGAGTGTTCAACCATGAAACAGGGCTACAGTTTTAAGTTTAGAGCTTTATTTTTTATTGGATTCTTATCAATTAAAATAGCTTGCCAAATTTCACTGCTAGTACTCTGAGGTGAAGCACTTCCACCAGCAGTATTTGCGGCTGGAGTCAACAAGCTGTAGGAGCTAGTCCCTTATCAGCTCTTTTCTCCCCAGAAAAACTTGCATTTTTTGAAACCGCATGAGATGAAAGCTAAACCGACCCACAAAAGAGCAACTGTGCCACATGACAAACATGTGAGTACCTCCTAAAAGGTAAGCACATGCTCAAATCCCATTGGAAGTCACGAGACTTTTGCACAATCACACGCTCTGCTCAGTGTGTGTGCTCTCCTGACAGGCGCTCGTCAATCAGTCTTTGTTAGCAAGCTCTCACCAGCACCGAGCAGCAGCGATCACCTACATACACTTTGAGCCAGTAGGTTCCTATACAGGAATATCTTAAAAAAAAAAAAAAAAAAAAGCAAGATTTTTCCTGTGCATACCTCAGACCTACCACTAATGAACAAGATGGAGATATTCAAGGGCACAATAACCTTTGCACAAAATCCCTTCTCCTTTGCAGGGATTTTTTTTCTCCACTCTCCTAACCTTGCTTCCTTTTTCTGTCTACTCCACCCCAACTCCAGATTCCCCTATACTTTCATCCCCAGATTTCACTTATTCCTTGACATTTTTTTACCCTGTCCCCCAGAAAACCACCATGATTTTAGTTTCTTTCACATTAAATATCACTGCCTGGGATCCCACTTGCACCTTGTATTCCCTTCACCCCAGCACTTGCTAACCATGCTATTTATAACACTTACAAACTCCTGAAGCTTCTGCTTTTCAGCTCCACACCAGGCACACTCTAGTGTGGCTTCAGCTGCTTGCAACCTGTTTGAGAACAGAACATACCACAAAAAGGTCACAAAAGCGACCTTTTCTCTGGCCAACACTCAAAACCACTACTTCTTATCTTCACTTTTTCAAGCCCTGCAGATATACCAGCAAAAGAACTGCTCATGCTTCTTATTTTAATTTCTTGCTTTTTTGCAAATTTTTTTCTTCCATCCAGTCCTTCTATTTACTAACCTATACAGTGTCAGCTCTTACAGATTGTCATGCTCCTCTTGGGGCAAAAAGGAACTGTGCCCAAGGTCTCTCTCTGCCTTCAGTACTTTTTTTTCCCTAGACGGCATCTCCCCCTGCCACAGTATGCGCAGAAATCCACCTGTCATCTATCCTCAACTTAGTTCCATCACCTCCAAATTAAATCCCATTCAATGTCTTTGATATTGCCACAGTCAAATTATTCAAGATGGAATTACATCAGAACAGAACTCCTGATCCTTCTCATCCCACAAACATTTTCTGCTTTCTCTGTTACAGTAGGTAACACCCTGTCCCCCAGAACTTGTAACCCAAGTATTCCCTGCATCTCTGCCTTACCTCCTGTTGGCCACATCTAGCAGCAACAAACGCTGGACCATATCAAAGGGCAAGCACATCTCACTTTCTAAGCTGACTCCATCTTAGCTACTCTGCTGTAGCTGACACCAGAGAGCAATTCTGTGATTCTGGTATCATTTACATAAGTAAGACAACAGATTAGTTTTGCTTAAATAATATTTGTAAGTCACAAACAAAAGCTGAGGACACAGAATAAACTTGCCCTCAAAGACACATCTGAGTGAAGCGCTGACATTTGCCACCTGTTCTTGTGAATGCATCCTAAATGCCACAAGCTCTCTCTCTACTGAAAGGAGGAAAAGTACCAGGGACCATAAATATAAACAGAACATACATAAACAACAACAACAAAAAGTGATGTGTGATTTAATACGCAGAGCACTGCAAACCTACACATTGTTTCATCTATGTGTGTGAAGCCTTCTAGTCAGGAAGGAGCTGGCCAAAACTAAGCTACCAGATATGTCTGGAAGGATAGTATGTTAAGAACAGAAGCAGAAAAGTAAAACCCAGGGCAGACTTTGAGTAGTAAAAGTAATGCCTTACCTTGCCATGTAATCTATCAGTATTTTATTTGAAAAAAAAACAACAACATACCTTGAGAGAAAAGCAAAGAAGACAGTATTCAGGAATTCAGTCTTTGATCGAAAGGTCCTTCACACAAAGGAAATTGTACCAACTGAGTTCAAAGACTGCCCAGCATACCAAAAGCAATGTTCTAAGCATGCTGTAAAGCAACTATCTTCTGCTGCTAAGTGTAGTCTAAAACAAATGCGAGCCACAAACATACTGATAAACTCCTGCTTCTAAGCCCCCAATTTTCATCTTGCCTCCTGAATCTGTTTTAACTATTTCTGTTTCAGAATACAAAACAAAACCCATAAACTAAGCACACAGACTCAGAAGAAATACCAGACATTGATTAAATCAGCCAGGCAAGTCTAGTGGGGCTTCAAGATGGATTTAGGGTTCCCAGTCTGTAGTGTCAGCATTCAAATTTATCCTGCCAGCTCTAGGAAAGGTGCAAGCACCCAAGCCTCTTGCACAAAGCAGATGGCAGAGAAGCACCTTACGACTCTGAAATGTAGTTTTAGTCTTGACAGTGCAGAAAGAACCACCAGCAGCTGAGGTACAAGTGGTTTCATATCTTACCGCTAACATCTACCTCCTACATCAAAACAAGCACATGATTTTAAAAAAAATCCACTAAGAAAACAGCCTTTTGTAATCATTTGGTGCCAAGTATCAATTATAGTCCAAGAATTCTCAGTAATCTTCCTGACTAAGTTCAGAGGGCGAATGACAATGCCCTGATGTTCATGTCTCATTTCACAAAAGCTCAACCTGCAGTGGCTTTTCACAGGGTGGTAGTGACTGCCTCTTCTTCCTGTTTACAAAGCAGCTCACAGGGAGCTTACAAAAGAAAACAGACAGTCTTGGATGTCTCTTCCAGTCCAAGTTTAAAGGCAGCTGAAACAGTTTTCAATAGCTGCCCAATTCCAGCCTGAGTGTACAAATTTTAAAATTAAGACCCAGTGATCCACTCTCTATTCACAGGTATTTTTCAGACTAAGATCAGTAAAGTATCTGCTACAGCAGATCTTATATCTTTGCTCAGGGGTGGTAATAGCAAACAATTTTTTTTTAAATACTACAAGAGGTATTCTACTTAATAGACTTCTGCAACTATTAGGTACAAAACCCATACATGTTGAAAAACAAACAAAACCCCAACCCTTACCAAATCCGTGTCTGAGAGCGGAGTATTTCATCCTTCCCTAAAAGTCAATGCTCCACAGACTCCCCAAATGGCTGTAGAAACACATATTTTTTTTCTTGCTTCTCTCCACATACAACCAGATTTTACAGAAGTCCTACTTCAATTTTAAGAACCACTGCTGCAAGACAGATGCCAGCCAAGATGATAGGCATCCCCAACACACAGTCAAAATTCAAACTGGAGAACATGCTGGGATGAAGATGACTACCTGGAGAGTGAAAGTGGATTGATTTGTAAGAAAACACAGGGAAATTGACAATGTAACCATCTAAAAGCAAGGGGAAAGCAAATACCAGACAGGGCAACAGCTGCCCAGGACAAACTCACAAGCCAAGGAACACAATAGAACCACCCAGAAGCCCACAGGCTGCAGATTTAACAGACTCATCCAGGACTTTGAAAACTAAACTGTGTAATCCTATAGAAAAATGATTGTGAAGCAGCCCTCTTCAACCAGGAGGGCAGAAAAGGTCTGGATAACTTAAGAAGATTCAAACAGAGGAACCTTGTATAAAATATCCCTCATTACATCCACTGAAGCCAAGAAGTAGCCCAACTCCAAGTTACTCACTTATCCAGGAGCCTATGCTAATAATTTTAGTCCTCTTGCGCCATCTTTGCTAGTTTTACAATATTCATTAAATAAATCCCAGAGGTCACAAGGTAAGGATAAAATTCTCAGTAATTACTCTGCTTAAATTGTAACTTAGTCTGATATTCCTGAAGTTACAAATGAACCTTGTGATGTGCTTAAGATGTCTAAAGATGCTAAGCAAAAAAATATTTCCGCACATGCCAAGCTACAATCAACATTCCCCTGTCATTAAGATGCCACAATAGCTGAAGAACTGTCAGCCCATTCAGGATTGGAGCTGTGATAGACAGCAGCCTTCTGGGAAGTACAGCACATACATGAAAAAGAACAACAAAAAAAGCAGTAACACCAAACATAAAAGCTTTTGACCTTCACTCTGAACTGAAAATGTGAATCAGCAAAACTGGATAGCAGTTTCTGTACTCTTTAACATGCATTTCAGCATATTTTAAGTCAGTTGTACTCCATTACACTTCATGCTTGTGTGATCAGAGAGCAAGATTCTCCTCCCTTACTTACTTCCTCTGCTAGTGCGAGATCTGGTTTGCTGCCACCGGCTCCCTCCCACACTACAGCAGACCAAGGTAGTAGCTACCCTTTGGATCCAAAATTACATGCACACTATCAAGTGGGAATAACTTGGTAATAACAGCTACACCAAGGCCTTCAAAAGCACAGATGTGACTGAATCCTTAGGATCTGACCTTGCTGTTTCCTCAGGTCTGGTCACAGCAGCTGGGAGCAGCTGGGAGAAAGGCAAGAGGGCCCATGTCCACAGAGAACAGAGGCAAGGAAATGTACAAGTGAAAGAGGAATTAAACCAGAAGACATGACAAGCCTTTGAAACACCAAAAGTTTATCTTCAGTCTTGCAAAGGAGTGGACTTGCTAATAAGAAAAGACTTGAGCATTCTCCTTAATCAGCTTTCTGAGGACTAGAAAACATCCCCGTCACTAAGTCTTCTCAGTGAGTTTATTTCTCCCCTGCCTAGCACTACTTCTGGTGCTAACCTCTGGGAATCTCTCCTTCCAAGCATCAGAAATCATCTCTGCACAGCATAGGTTGCCGTTTGAAACATCTGCTCCTCAGGCTTAATGAGACTGAGTCAGCTTCCAAAACGGACAAGGCACAGGGTCAAGAAATTAAACCTTTAAGCTGCTGACGAGTACAGCCTCTTGCTTCCATTATCAGGAGCAATCCTGCCTCACCTGACAGCTCCGCTCACTTGTTCCTCTCTCTCCCTGGGGCACAGTTACAAGAGGGATGGCAGCAGTTTCCTCATCCCTTGGATGACCTGCATCATCTCTTTCCAGTAACCACATGTTACTGAGTACCAGCCACAGGGGCTTCAGGGTGGTGACAGGGAGAACCACCTCTGCTTTTGGCTCAAGGAGCTGTGCCCAGCCTCCCCTAATTGAAAACACATGTGGACAGAGAAGTCTTCTTGTCCCTCGAGCTCACTGTCTGTCTGCTGGGGCAGGGATCTGAAAGACAAATTGGCACACTGCAAGTGAATTGTACCATGTGGTATTGTCGTTTATGGATCTCCCTTCTGGAAAGACTGTTATAAAGAAGAGGGAAAACAACAAAAAGCCCTAGTTTTCCTATCTGAGTCAGTTCTGCTGTTCCTCTGTGACTCCCACCTGAGTCTCACAAATATGCAGAGGAGACAAGAGAAACCCACCTGCCTGCCCCTCTCCCAAGTCTGTGTGTCTACTCCCTGACTACTCTGCATCTCTCACTCTGCTCATAACACTTTCCAACTGCATTCCTTCAAGGACAAGGGAAATAAGTCCTCAGGGCCAGAGGGTAAGCAGTGGCACAGCTTGTCTGCTCTACAAGAGCAGATGCTCTCTTGTCCAGCAAGACCCTGGGAGACATGCCCTGCAAATGAAGGGGCAGAAGAGCTGAGGTGTCATGCTCTTCTTTCATTACCCCAAGGTCTTCTCTCCTCCAGCAAAGGACACATGAATGGAAGGGGAAGGGTGGCAGATGGGGTACATCACCACCTTGTTTTGAAGTTGAGGGGGTAAAACAAATTCCCTTCTTTTGGAAGCCTAAGAAAGCCCGTGCACGTATCTGAGATGCCTGTTGCATCCCCTCGACAAGAAAGGGGGAGAAGTCCTATTTCAGGCCCCTTCCCAGTGGACAGGTGATGGGAAAGGGAAGATGAACTACAGTATCATCATTTTCCAAGGGGAGAGGACAAGGGTAGCAGAAGGGAAACCTGGCATCTGCTCTCTCTTCCATCGTTCCTTACTAAAGAAGAGGGATCAGAAGTGAGTGTCGCAGGGAGGCAGAGGACAAATAATTGCTGTTTCTACCCTGCTCCTTCTGAAGGACAGGTATATATTGAGGAAGGGCAAAAGTGCTGAAAGCAAACAGCCACCCTCACTCACACTTTGTTTTGGAAAAGGGAAGCATAACCAAGAAGGTTCTTAGTCCCATACCCTCCCACTTTCTCCTGCACATATCAAGAAATGAGAAGACACCCAGACCAACTATTCCCGTGTCTCTGGACACCAGGGGTGAATGCCCAGATCCCCATGTCTTGCAGGTGCATGCACACAGGGCAGTGAGGGACGGAAAGATGTCCAGTTCCCTTTGCAGCTGGAAGCCACCAAAGAGGTGCCCAGTGCACCCTTTGCCATGAACCTGCATGGGGGGTGAGGGGTACCCTGTGCCTCTCATCCTCTGGGGGGGTGTGGGGGTGGTCCAGTGCCCCCTCCCTCACATGCATGCCGAAGGACAGCCAGGCTCAGGCTGCTTCCTTTATGATTGTGCACAGGAGGGAGGAGGGGATGCCCAGTGCTGCATTTCACACCACTTGGAAGGGAGATTCCCAGTCCCTCCTGGCTCAGGTGTGTGTTGGAGATGTGCACCCAGGCTCCCCTCTCCCTGGAGAGCATTTTGCCCTGTACCCCTTACCCCGAGGCGTACACGGGCAGCAAGAGGTCAGTCCCCTCGGCCAGGTTTGCATGACAGGGCGCGTTCAGACCCCCGTTCACCCACCATGGTGCGCCGGGGGGCGTTAGGATGGGCTGCCCAGTGTCCCCACGGAGAGGGAAACCCGGCGCAGGGTCTCTGCACGCAGGGGATACCCAGAGTCCCTTGCCAGGAGAGCGGGAGCCATCCCAGCCTCCCCCCCCCCCGGTGGCCCCCTCCCCCGGTCTCAGTGCGAAGACACCGGGAGTCCCCGGCCAACCCCCCGGAGCAGGTGCACCGGCCACCCCCGACCAACCCCCCCCTCCCTCCCGGGGCAGGGGGGGCACCGGCCGGCACCGGCCACCCCCCGCCACCCCCACCCCCGGGGCAGGGGCACCGGCCATCCCCCGCCACCACCCCCCGGGGGCAAGGGCACCGGCCACCCTCCGCCACCACCCCACTCCCCGGGGCAGGGGCACCGGCCACCCTCAGCCACCCACCCCCCCTCCCGGGGCAGGGGCACCGGCCGACTCCCCGTCAGGGCCGGCAGCACTCACGGTTCCAGTAGACGGGATAGCTCTCCGCATTGGCCACGTCCACCTCGTAGAGCCCGCTCCGCACGCACACCGGCTCCACGGCCTCGCTGTCCCGCCGCTCGGCCGGGCCGCCGGCTCTGAGGGCGCGGTAGGCCAGCTCGATCCGCAGCGAGTCGTAGCCGATGAAGGGCTTCCAGGTTTTCCGGTCCTCCTGGTAGAACCACCGCACCTCCTCGGCGCCCAGCTCCCGCACCCCCTCATAGCGGGGCCGGCCACCGCCCGGCCGCCTCGTCTCGGGCAGCGCGGCGGCCGCCAGGGAGAAGCCGCTGCCGCCGCTCTCGCTGCTCGCCAGCCCCGCTCCCTCGCCCTCGCTGCCTTCGCCGTCCGTGTCCGTGGAGTAGCGCGGCGAGGCGCAGGACTCGGCCGAGGGGAAATCGCTGCCCGCGCCCGTGGAGTAGCGCAGCGAGGTGCCGGACTTGGCTGAGTGGAATTCGCCGCCCGCGCCCGCGGAGTAGCGCAGCGAGGTGCCGGACTCGGCCGAGTGGAAATCACCGTCGTCGCCGGCCTCGTCGCTCAGGCTGGGCTCCCGCCGCAGGGCGGCCGCCGCCTCCCGCTCCCCTTCAGAGGAGGAGGAGCGCTTCGGGGGGCGGCGGGGCGGGCCGGTGCGGGGGTGCTGCACGCCACGGCTCGCCGTCTCCGTCGCTTCCTCCTCGCCGCGGGTCGCCCGCTCGTAACCGCTGGCTTCGCCGGGCAGGTCCCAGGTGCCCGGCGGCGAGCGGGGCTCCGGGTAATCCATGCCGCTGAGGCGCCCGGCCCGCGGTGCCGCCTCAGCGCAACCGTCGCGCCTCCCGCCGCCCCTAACCGCCGCCGGCTCCGTCTGGGCGGGGGCGGCGCCACATCGTCACGCGCGACGCGACGCGGCCGGGGGCGGGGCGGCAGCACGCAGCCTGCGGGCCCGCGCGGGGAAGCGCAGGGGGCGGCCGCGGGGCGCGGCGGGGCGTGAGGCGCGGGGCGGCGTGAGGCGGCCTCGGCCAGCGCCCGCGGCCCCAGTTCTGCGGGTGAGGCGCCTCACAGTGCCGAAAGGCCTGTCCGTGTCAGAGGCACCCTCGGACGCTGCCTGCAGCCCCATCCGTGTGTGAGGCACCCTCAGACACGGCCTGCAGCCTCCTGTGCCGTGTGAGGCACCCTCAGACACCACCTGTGGCCCTGTCAGTGTGGGAGACACCCTCAACATTGTGAACAGCCCCAGTTCAGCGTGAGGCACGCTCAGACACAGCCAACACCCTCCGGTGCAGTGTGAGACACCCTCAGACACCACCTGTGGCCCTGTTTGTGTGTGAGACACCCTTAGCACTGTGAACAGCCCCGGTTCTGTGCGTGAGGCGCCCGCGAACACTGCCAACAGCCACAGTTCTGAGTGTGAGACACCCGCAAACACAGTCTACAGCCCCATCTTGTGCAAGACACCCTCAAACACAGCCTGAGCTCCAGTTGGGACAGACACCTGAAACTACAACCTGCATTGGTGACACCCCCTAAGCCCCAGCCTGCTGCCTCATGGATGCCTGCCAACGCAGCCTGAGGCACCCTGACATGCAGACTGGCACCCTGAAGCACAGCTGGAGGCCCAGCATGTGTGAGACACCCTAAAGCACAACCTGCAGCCTCACAGGCAGACAAGACACCCTGCAGCCTGGTGTGTGAGTGATGGGCACCCCCAGAAAACAATCCATGGCTTGGTGTGGTTGTGGCAGGCACTCTTAAAACAACCCTCTGTGCGGGTGGCCAACACCTCAGGATGCTCACTGATGTCCCATGTGGGTGACAGATGCTTTTAAAGCACATCTTGCACCCTTGTGTATGTGCATGTGACAGAACACACGTCCTGCAGCCCTGCAGGGGACTAGTGTCTGTGTGTGAGACACCCCCCAGTGCTCATCCTGCTGACTCGTGGAGGGCACCTGACACCCCCAGTGCTCATCCGGCTGCCTTAGTGGGAGTGTTGGTGTTGGTTTGTGTGCACGTGTGCTGCTCCCTGCAGCCTGCTGGGGGGAAACTGAGGTTTGGCCTGTGAATGTGGGTGTCGGGTGCAACACACACCTGGTAACTTAAAAGGTTGAGTGGGGTACACACATACGCAAAAGAGACAACCCCAGCCAACACCCTGCAGCGTGCAAGGAAGTACTGGGGTTCGGGGGGTGGGGGGAAGAGGACCCTTCATCACACCTCCAACACCTAACAGGGAGCAGCCTGTTCACCTTCATGTGCACTGGGGGTTGTCACACCCTGCAACAACCAGAGTGCAACAGGAATCCTTCCTGTGTGTGTCCAACCCTACCCTCCACACCAAGGAAACCCTGCAGCCTAATGGTAGACAATCTTGCACAGGGTGACACTGTGCGTGAGATGTCCTCCCCCAGCTCAGCACCCTGACAGCTTGGTGGGGAGAAGCAGTCAGGTTTGACCTCTGCTTGTTGGTGTGACATCCCTTTTCCCTTCAGCCAGGGATTTCTCAGTTGTGTAGGGGGGGCGTGTGAGACAAGCATACCCCAGATACACACTCTGCAAACTAATGATGTCAACAACCAGAAATCACCCTTGTGCAAGAGAGACCCCACTCCTCCAAAGGCTAGCTGTGCCCTCCAAATTCAGAGGGGCTGGAGTTCACCTGTGTTTGTGTGTGTGAACGACAAACAGCCGCCTCCATCCCCACTACACATGTAATCAACAGGAGGGCGTGCTGAGATGCATAGCTGTGCGATAAAACGCTTGGCAGCCTGTAGCAGGAAGAAGGATGAGGGAGGGTGCCTGGGGTTTACACCTGTGTGAGACAGCTCTTCCCAACACACACCCTTCAGCTGAGTGAGGGGCAGTGATGGATCACCTCAGCAGTGCCAGTTTCACCCCACCATCCTTTCTCATGGGTTTAGGGTTGTTGTGTGTGTGGGAAAGAGAGACTCCCAGAAACACGCCCCGGCTTACTGGCATGGGATCACCTGTTTATGAGACACCCCCCCACCTTTTCGCAACATGCCCAGGAGGAAGGAGGCGGTGAGAGGGTGAGTGATACTCCTATCTCAGTTACACCTGGAAGGGTGAGAGAGCTGATACCTGTGCATTTGCCACATCTGTGTGTACAACATCCTTTCTGCCCGATTCATACACACATCACAGCCGGCAGGCCAGGGTGCTGGACTGCAGCCTCTGGCCATATACACCCTGCAGCCGCATGGTGGGATGTGGCTGTGTGATGTGGGATGGGCTGTACCCCCAACCCAACCTTTATACACACACACTTGCACACTTTTTCCTAAGGTAAGAACAGAGGAGGTGTGACGCCTGGATGTCACCTCTGAATGTCACCTACCCAATACACCCAACTGCCTGTGCTGGCCTGTGGTGGATGGCTGGATTTTACCCGACTAATAGAGGCAGCTAGCATGTGTGTGTGTGTGCGTGCATACAGCTGGAATACAGGAAGGTGAGTGTCATAAACATTTGTGTGCCCCCACCCCTAAATGTCTGTATGTGTCATTTTCCTTGATTCACAGCAAAACCCCTCACACAGCCCTGCTCTCAGCCGTTGGGGGGGGGAAATAAACACAGGGTACAGTGCATGTTTTCCCTGATTCCCCCATCTCCTACGCAGTTCTGCTTGTCTCCATCCTACAGCCTCCAGCAACAAGAGGACTTCTGTGTACTGCATGGCATTGTATGTCCAGAAATAGGTTTGTGCCCTACCTCCTACGTCCACCTTCAGCCAGGGAATTCCATTCATGTTAAAACACAGAGAGAGGACAGATTAAGTTCAGGCTGGAAGGGTGGGTGAAGCTTTTAAAATGTTCACTGCTGGGGTGTTGTTTCCCTAAATCATTAAAATCATGCTGAAAGACAGCACAGGGATCCTTGAATGCATCAGCAACACTTTTCCATCCTAAAAGCTCCCAGAACTTTGTTAGTCCCCCACTGCAGGAGCTTTGTGTGTGCTTGTTCTACCTTTTCAAATGGAGAAACAGAAGGGGGGAAAAGGAAATAAACAAGGTACAATCAAGAAGTCAGGGGAGGAGGGTGTCCTGAGGTGTTTGACCACATCATTCTAGCTACAGGAACATGATCTGTTTGTTTAACGTATCTTTTGCATTTCTAATGAACTCCACAAGGTAATCTCCCCATGAAGCCTGTCCCAGATTTTTCTCCACACTTATTTACCTTGTAGATTGCTTTGAAGATACAGATTGTAAAATTCTCCATTTTCATTCTCATTTCCATCGAAGCCAGGGGGATTTCACCATCTTTTCTCATTCAACAAGTGTTTCACTCTTCTTCATGTCACCCTACTCAAATTCTCTCTCCTTTTGCTCCTTGTCTGAGATCAAGGAAAGATTGTCCAAATGAACAAGGGGCACTTTAAATTTTCTTTACCTTTTTTATACATTCTTTCAGATGATTTGATTTATTTCTTGATGTACACTTCTAGGTGTATATGTTCTCCATATGCAGAGGCTACATTCTTGTGCACAGTCTCTCTGTAGACAACAGGCAGAAAGACTGGGTGCTAGTGGTTCATCATCAAGCTGATCCACAGCACGGAGAGTTGCAATGTGACTGTTCTTCATTACAGCTGTCCTGGAGACCTATGGAGACACATGGCCTGAAAACCAGTTTATTAAAGGGAGCTCTAGAACCTGGATTCCCTCCCGACAGAGTCCCAATGGCTTTCACTTTGATTTTGTGAGGAAGGTCTTTGCTGAGGTGGGCTGGTATGAATGACGTTGAGAGCCCAGACCTCTTATTTGAGCTCAAAAAAGGAGTATTTTCCCTTCTTTTACTGTTAGCAGCTGTGAGCTCACATGTGTGGAGTAGTTTGAAAGTTTCTGGCATGACACAGGACTCAAGTTCCATCACCATAGAATTACATGAAATGAAAAGTAAGACCAAATGTATAAACTTCATTTACCATAAAAGGAGGAAAGTTTTGTTACAGTGGAATAAATGTGGAACAATATAAGTGTCTATGTGGAAGTTGTAAAGCAAAGTTACCTTTATTTTGTAATGCCCTTTATATAGCATTATGAATGTCCATGGAGACTAGAAACAGTGAATACTGTGAACCTTCTATCATGAGATCTACACAGAGAACTTTCATAGCCATATATGTATACATGTCTCCCTTCTGCAGACTTGGTACAGTTGGGAATTTCCTGGAAAAGAGGTAGGGAGGTACCATGAAGAGCTCATAAGGGCCTTCCTTTGCCCAAGAGAAAAAGAGGTACCATGAGGATAGGGAGTGTGTGTAATGGAAAGTATAATGCACTGCAAATAATCTCTGAATATCCTCCAATTTTTAGCATTACTTAAAAAACCAAAAAATGCACACAAGAAACCGACTTTGAATTCCTGCAGCAACTTCACTGAAAATGAAACCTGTAGAGGAATTATAGAGGAATGAAGGCAGGTTAATTAACATTGATAATATACAGCTGTGGGCTTGCTTCAGGGGCGGTGGGTTGGCTGAGGTGGATGATGTGCAGCTGTGGCTGGTTCCTGCTGAGTAGTTAAATAGCTCTGAGAGGTATAGGGAGAGAGCCAGAAGAAACAGAGGGGGAGTGAGAGAGAGAGCGCGAGCGAGAGAGAGTTAGTTAGTTAGTTATTGAAGTTAACGTGGTATGGGATGTTAAAAGCCTTCTTGTAGCCAGCTGGTTTTGATAGCACTGCAACAGAAACCCAGCAATGACTCCTGTTTATCCTGTTCATTTGTCCAAGGTTGCTGTTGGCTCCAGTGGTCACAGCATTGTGCAGGAGTTAGCTCACTCCAGATGTCCCTGAAGTACAATTTTCTGTGTTACATGTTGCTGCTTTCCAGGGTATGGGCTAACCAAAAGGCACTTCTGCATTTAAAGGTTATGTCTATGTGACCCTGCACTGTGCTGGATATTTGTTCCTAAGGGCAGGACTTTTCACTCGCCTGTCCTAAGCCTTCCTTTAACTAAGCTCACTTTACCAGGTTCTCCTAATTATCCTCATCCCATCAGTCTTTGTTTACAAGACAAGCTACTGCCATTAGTGCAATTTTAATACTCTAGTCAGTTTTGAAACTGTCTCACAGTTCACAAATTATGCAATCATCATCTATTTTCTTGCAGATCCTGAATAAAATACAATGAGTAGCACAAGTGTAAGGGCTTGCAAGAGTCCATTAGAAACAGTCTTTATTCATTGATGAATCCTTTATAACAAAGCCATTTTAGATCTTTCCATTAGCTATTTTTAAACCACTTATTATGCACTCATATTGATTTTTTGTGTTTTTGTTCTCAGATCTGGATACTATGCAGCACCGAATCAACGCGGTTATTTCTATCAACCATACCCAAGATTTTATTGAAGAACAAGATGAAATTTGTTCTTTGACAGGAGCTGCTTCACATGAAAACTGCTGACGGCTGTTTCGTTACATCCCTGCTTTCCACCTTATTAATTGGTACAAACCACTTCATTATACCTAGGTCAGGAGCAATGTTGGACTAGCCAGCCTGAAATTACGTGGGTTTACTTTAGTCTTTCACTTCTCAAATATTGACACAACACTCTTTTTCTTATTAGAAATGGTCTCCTAAACTGCTTCTAAACTCTTGTGTCCCCACCTTCTGTGAGAACAGTCATCTGAAGAACCAGCTCTTAAAATGCCGACATGCAAGTCCTCTAGACCTGCTCCTTTTAAAATGTTAGTTGTGCTGCTGGACGTTTTTTTTTAAGGTGCTTGAATAGGAAGCATTTCATCATCATCATATAATGTAGAAATGGCATTCAACCTTGTCCCAAATACAGGCAGGAAATATTTATCAAACACTTCTGCTTTTTCAGTTTCACAGCTATCCAAATACATTTGGATACACTGAGAGTTTTAGTAATTGGACTCTGCTAAAACATTGTTCATTAAATTAAGCAGGGTTCCAAAAAAATCTTAGCTTACAAAATCATATTTTCTGCACAGGGAACACTAACTCTCTGGCTCTTTCAGAAGGCATGTTGGTCAACTGGGTTAAAAATCCGCCTTGTGAGTGTTTTACCTGACTGACATGGGAGGCTTGTCTATGTTTTCCTTGAACACAAGATATCTTGGTACAGTTCTTATGCCAAGGTCAAAAGTGCCTTTAGAATCATAGTCATTGAGGTTGGGAAAGAATTCTAAGATCATCAAGTCCAACTGTTAAGCCAGTACCGCCAAGCCCACCACTAAACCCTGTCCCTAAGTGCCACATTTGAAGTGTTCTTCCAGATCCACAGCTCCATATTCCTTTACCCCTGCTGCAAGCAGCAGAAGAATACTTCTCTAGTCTTAAAGGCAAGAACTGGGGAGCGAGGAGAGGGTCATTTCTGTGATATCAGATACTGTGTCTCCCAATGCAGCATTGTTAAATTGTACAGGTGGTTTCTACTTTTTTTTTTTTAATTCCCTCCCAAGCAAACGAAGGAAGAAAGCAAAGTAATGATTCCCTTACAGAAACATTTACCCTTTCAGGCTTTGATCTGGCAAAGTCCTAGTGTTAAGTTTTTCATCTGTGTGTTGGTGAGATTTGTGGAAAGCCATGTACAGGCCAGGTGCTGGCAGCACTTGCAGAGAAAAGGCTGAACTGGCGCCATGCTGCTGGTGTGGGCTCAGCCACCACATCTCCTCCTGGCCCCTTTTATCTCTGGATCTCCAGGGGTACAGATTTTGCCATACTTGCCAGGCTGAATGAGAACGGGTTAACTTGTTCAACAAGACAAAGTGGGGTTGATGGGACTAAGGAAAGAGTTTCTGATGGTGAGTCTATTATCATGCAAACTAATATTGTCGTGGAGATGTTGGATATGAATTATTGCTTGATTGTTCTCTAAAAAAAAATATCCTGGCCCTGCACTTGTCCCCCTGGTAAAGGAGGGGGCAAAGATGTGAAAGATATAGAAGTATCAAATGGAGGGGCCACACTCAGTCTTCTAGTCAAGACCCCTTCAGCATTCTTCTGAGGAGTGTTAAAAAAAGTTAGTGACAAGGTAGGCTCAATTACTAAAATAATGTCCTCTGTGCTCATGGAGGTGGATAAAAGGCCTCTCCCATAGATGTGGTTGCAATCCAGATGCATCTCCTCTGCCAGAGATAGTCCTTCAAACCCAGGTACTTTTTAGAACGTTGGTATAGCCCATCTCCAGGGATGTCAACAGCTGCTCTGTGTACATACTGTCCTGTAAATGATGCCATCTCATTTCCAAGAGAGTTTTGTCACATGGCTCTTGGCTCTGGAATTGGGGCAGTTCCCAGTATTAGAGGGGTTGTTATCATTGATTATTTTTTTCCTTTGCTAGAGTTGGTGAGCAGATGAATGAAAATAATGTAGAAAATTTATTTCTCCTGGTGTTTTCAACCAGTTGTAACAGGATGCAGAAAGTGCCTGAAACTCCATTTTCCCAGGTCTTTCATTTAGCTGAACCCATCGAAATATAATCTGAGAGTAAACATATTTCTTCCCATGCTTTCCTCCCCTTTCCTGATGAGGTGCTGAAAGTGTAGGCACACAGGAGGCAAATGAGTTTTGTAGATCCAAGAACGATAAAGTGGACACAGATAATTTTTAGGGGGGAAGAGGGGCAGGGAGAGGGGTGTTGTGTAACATTCCAGTGTGTTGATTGTGGACTTGACCAGATCAAGGCTGAAAACAAGGGGTCTGTATTCTTACTGTGCCATGGTTGGTCTAAGACAAGAGACAAAGCACAAAGACCCTCCAGAGGAAACCGTCGCAGATCTTGGGGAAAATGGGAAGCAGGTTCCTTCCTGTGGACACTGAAGCAAAGAGTAGGAGGCCACTGTCTCTCACATGCACCTTGCAGTTGGCTGGCTGTGAGGGTATGACACACACGGAACAAGCTGGAGGTGCCACAGGGAAAAGAAAACAAACTCCTTTATTCTGCACAAACCCCCCTGTCTGGTGAGTGCTGGAAAAGCCAAGAACAAGAGGTGGTTTACAAGTTGCCAGAAACTCCTGCACATAGGGATCATAGGGGAACAAACCAAAAACTCGCTCTTGTTTTGGGAGAGGGTTGGTGTACACAGGGCCAGGGTAAGGAGGGTTTGTAGGGGTGTGGGGCTGTGCTAGAGTTCACAGCTAAGGATCTTGAGAGCAGGGTCAGATGGGGAACGAGGAAATATCAAAGCCCTCTGTACCAGAGTCACAAGACCTGGAGGCTTACGCACAAATGTTTCGTCTCATAGTAACACCCAAAAGCACTGCTGGAGTTGCAGGACCTTGGGAACAATTGGCAATAAAAGTGACTTTGAGGTCACTGTGAGTGTGATCGTGTGTGAAATCCTGGCTTTACTGGGACTGATGGGAGTGTTGCCATTGATTTCATCAGGGTTCAAAATTCACTCGCTCTCTGTGGTTCATCCTTCTCCCTCCCAAGTGTTTATTATCGCCAATTGATCACAATCCACTGGATGTATTTCTGGCTCAAACTGGAGATAACTGTTATGCATGATGGATTGTAAGAGACACAAAATATATTACCTAGTCCCTGCAGTACATGCTGTCCTAGGAAATCATAGTAGCAATGCTTGTCATTGCATCCTTGATGGAAGTACTAAGGGACATATTTGACTTCAAGTGTGAAAGCAGTAGCAGAAATACTCATGTAAAGTCAGGTACTGTCTGACTTTAAGACTAAATATAGTAATACCTTGCTAAAACAGGGTCTGACTGAGAAGACCTTTAAGCCTGCACGTATCTGTAGGGATGCAAATACTATGTCTTGGTAAGGTGACACCTGATAGTAAGTGAGTGACCTTGGATCATCTGATGACGGAACATCCTTATGACTTGTGTTTTTGTAGGTAAAATGGGATCTTTGCTGCCTGTGTACCATGTGTGAAAATGTGTGGGAGGGTTGTGGAAAGCTGCTATGGTAGCATACCATCAAAGACACCGTGCTGTCATCTGGCTGGAGCTGTCTGTCGGTCAGGTGACAGCTAGGACCAGATTCCAGCTATAAATATACCACACTTTATTCATTATGTGGAAGTGGTTTCATCAAAAGCCTTCAGTTCCTATGAGCCTCAGGACACTGTGGTTTTTCTCTTTGCTGAATACTCTAGCTACTTTGTTCTGCCTCCGTTGCCAGGTTTATTCACTTCTCTAATGCACCATTAAAAGGTCTCCTCTTTTATGTCATGTCTGGCAGATGAATTGAACTGTAGTTTTGCAAGCCTGAGAGGGACTGAAGGCCAACTGTTCCTACAGCCCAGGCCAGTGGTGCAGGCAGGAGATCTCCTTTCTATTTGTGGTGGAAGTACTGTTACAGCAAGTGGTAAAGGGCCTGGAGAGGAAAGTCAGGAGAGGGGCCTCAGAGAGTGAGCTCTTTCCAGTTAAACTTATTTAGCCTTCGCATTATCCAAGATTGCTGCTGTTTTATGGGCTGAAATGAGACAGTCTGTACTCATATACTACAGGGGGATCAGAAAAAAAGAAAAAAAGGGGGAAAAAAAAAAAAGAACAAGCATCTGATGTGGAAAATCTTCCTGTGGTAGAAAATCTGACTCTGGTAGGAAATCTGACGGTGGTGGAAATCTTCCAAGGACACAGATTATTGAAAAGGTCACACAAAGAAATTTCCTCCCTGTTTCTTTGCAGAGGTAGGCAACCATCCAGCTGTGAAAAACACCTTTTGCTTCCCAACGATTTGCCTTCTTTTACATCGATGTACCATCCCAGAATTTCCCATTTATAAAATGCATAGTGACATATCAGAGTATTTCCAGCACCTCTTGCCTGAGCAGCGTGGATGGGGACTGTGTGTGGCTGCTCTGGGGCCTGGATTCTTCCTGCTTCTGAGCTGTGGATCTGTCCCTGGGCTGGCATAAATGCGGTAACTGAAACCTTTCAGAATATCTTCCCTTCTTCAGTAGGTTGAATCCCACCCCTTTCCAGAGTCTTCTGGCTTTCCAAAGCCTTCCTAGGGAAATACTTATTGGCTATTTCACTCACAGGTCAGTGTAGCCCTCTCACTCCAGGTGAACTATGTGAGTCAGCTTACAGTCATGTACAACTTGTTTGCAAAGCACGCTGTAGTGGGTGGATCTGAAAAATAGCGGTGTCTTCAATGATCCTTGCCCTGTTCCCCAAACAGGTACTTGCACTGGAAAACAGGTGCCTGCCCTCTCAAATTGGCTCAGTACAAGTATGGCATTTTAGGTGGGTGAGGGATGAGGAAATGTTTTGTGTCACTCTTACCGCATCTGGTCTCACACCCTGATCTGAGGGATTGTTTTCCCTACAGGACTTTATCACTTGGATATTACATGGGATTTGTATTTTGTAAGGGAGGTTCTGGTAATAGAGTCACATATCCAAAGCTGGCATCAGCACTGTAATAGGCTTGTGGGGCAGCACGAGTAATGACAGGTTTAATGATGTGGACATCCGTATTCAGTCAGTAATGTCCCGTGCCTCATTCTCTTTTTACAGTGATTTTAAGTCAGCAGTTCCTGAGGGGAGGGGGAGTAAAATCAGAGTCACATTCTGTATTCTTATCCCTCCTAGCCTGAGTGCGTGGCCGGCATTGCAGACCATGACTTGGGAAGGTAAAGAACAGTCAGCCAAAGTGGATATGCTGCAATTAGACTGCTCTGGGCAGATAAAACTCTTGAACAGAAGGTCTGTTTGTCCATCACTCTGTTCAGGTTCTTATGAAAATGGAGAGACAAACATTTCTGGGAGGGGGTTATCTGGATGAAGGTGAGTAGGCTTTATCATCATGGCTTCCACATCCATGAAGTCTTGAACCCCTAACAAGTATCAAGGTGCCAGTACTGGACATTTCATTGCCTTGTACCTGAGATAGACCTCAGTAAAAACAGCTCAGCAAAAGTGATTGTCCTTTCTGCTGCCTCTTACTATTACCTGAACATTGCTCAAAATGAGAGGCACAATTTCCACTCTTGCTACTATTCTTGTGAGATTTTTTTCCTTCTCCATCAATTGCATATGCTTTCCCTCTTTCCTTTCCTAAAGCCTAGCAGAGCCAGCCAAGAATCCACATTTTGCAACTGTTGTAAATGTTGTAACTGTTTCTGATGCTGGAAAAGCAATATCCATGTATATATATCTATGTCCATATATATATCCAAAGATAGCAGAAATGTGTCAGGTTTCAGGTCCGCTGATAAGATGGGGAAAGTGTCTGCTCCCCCAGCAGTTAAATCACAAATGACAGTTGAAGTCAAGCAGTGATTTCTATTTTTATTCATCTTTTCTCCCTACTTTACCTTGCATTCATCATATCTTTCTGTAAAAAAGAAAGCAAGAACCTATTGCTTGTACTGTTTGGGGAAAGCCATGGATCTGGGCTTCTTTTGCCATTTGTAGGATCAAGAACAGAAGCAAGAACATCAGCCTCCCTGATGGATTACATGGCAGACTAAATGCCTACAACATGGGCTAACTCTGACAATCTCATTTTTATAGGATTTTGCGAAGTCTCACATGACCGCTTCACCTGGGTCAAAATACTAAATTGCTTTTTTTCCCCTTGTGGCTCTGATCATTAAACACCATTGGTAAGAGTCTGAGCATCTTCACCATGTGCTTTTAGGCCAAGGACTGCAAAACCCCCTGAGCCATGTTGTCCTAGCAGTGGGCTCGTGGCCACGGTTTTGGGTACAGCTACACAAGCAAACACAGGTACTGCAAACCTGCTATCCCCCCTCCTTTATCAGTCACTTCATGGCGGTCACTGATGCAAAAGGCCTTCACCAAGTAGTTTTTCCTCATTTTTGTGGTTTGCCAAAGCCTGGTTATTCAATCTAAATTAACAGCAATACCATGCTTAGGAAAAACAACCCTCTGCCTTGTGACTTTCTCTTAGGGCTGGCACTGCCTCCCTTTCTCTCTCGCATCCAGCTTTTTCTCTTTATGTGGCTTGTGGATGCTTCAGCTCATGGACATGCCAGTGAACAATACTCATCTCTGTGTGTTTGTGCTCAGCATGAACAAAACGCCTCCCCCTCCAGCTCAGCTCCCACTGGTATAGGCTGCTGCTCATGTTTTTGGTGGTACCCTCTTCTTCTGACAAGAAGCTCGCTCCTTCTGACAAGAAGCACTCCGTCAGGTCAGATTGAAAACTCTTAACTCCGGGCAGTCAGGAGAAGCTCCTTGTTTTCATGTCCAGATGCTGGTGCTTGTTATACATCAGTCAATAGTGCTTGAGTGAAAGGTTTCTTGACCTGATGTGAATTCATTAGTGAGCTTCTTTAAGGGTTTGATTCAGTCAAAACAGCAGGAATCTTTCCAGGAGCTTCTCTGTGCTTCAGGACCAGCCCCTCTTGGTTTGTTTATCAACTGTTGGTACCTGAGGCACCTCTAGCAGCTGCCCTTTCCACCCTGAAGATGACACGGTGTCTTTTCTCCCTTCTTCACCTGATCTGGCTGCAGAAGTCAGAGCAAGCCCTTTACAGCCATCCCCCATCCAGCACCCTGAAGGCATGAAACTGGTGGTGGAAGGATTGCCCCACACTGAGCACCCAGCCTTCTCACTGCATCCACTCCTGCGAGGTGAGATGAGGGAGCCCAGGAGGAGGAAGGGCTCCCCTGGGAGCTGGCAGGCACCAGGCTGGTCCTTAAAGCCATGGGACTGCAGGGCAGGGCAATGCAAAGAGCAAATACAGCCACCATGAAAACAAACCTCTTCATGCCACAGAGCAACACAGATCATGAAGGGCGTCTCCATACAATCTACTCCTTCCTGAACCACACAGCAACCAATCAGCAACTACCTTGGTGTATATAGAAAGATGACTCTAGGCAGCAAATGTTGGGAATTTAAGCTTCCTTCTGGGTTGATTTCAGCCTGGTAGGTGAAGCACTTCTTGGTTACTTGTTCTTTAAATCTGAAATGGCTTTTGTATCATAGTGTGATTCACACATGATGATGGTCATTTATTTCAGATTATGCTTTCTCCCCTTTTAGCAACAACATAGCTGGCAATCCAGAGATGCCTGGCCAAGTTGGAACGTATCTAGAATGTCCAGGAGGCGACAGAGCATCACTGTGTGAGGTGTGGTGCCAGAGAGGTGCAACCATGTTTGCTCCCCAAAATGTGTGAGCTCTAAGGAGAAACTGAAAAATCAAGAAAAAGGAAGTGTTTAAACATGTTGGCAGAGAGTAAAGTGAGGCACTGAATGATTGCATGGTTTGTGGGAGGGCACACAGGGCTGTTGCGGAGTCTAGATGTGAATCCAGATCAGAAGGTATCTAGCTGCTCTCCAAGCTCTCTGGCAGAACTTGGCACAAGTAACAGCTGTTGCCTCTCTCACATCTGTCTTTATGGCCCCTCTTAAAGAAGGAGCGGGGAAAAATCACCATGATGAACACAACACTACAAGAAAGGGCTGAGGGAAAGGGCTCATGTCTCCTGCAGCCCTGCTTCTGGGTCACTTCTCGCCTCTTGGAAGGAGGAGAACATTAATGCTGGGGAGAGAGGAATGCAACATTAGTGCACAGACTTTTCAGCCAGCTCAGGGAAGGCAAAACTGTCCATGCTCTGCAAAAGGCAAGTTCAGACGTGTGAAAGTACAGCTAAGCTGGCTGCATTTCTGTGTTAGATAAATACGGATTGATAAAAACCTGCCAAGTGTTTAAATAACTGTCTTAGGAGTCTATTTTTTCTCTTTTCTGGAGTTTGCTAGTTTTTCTGCAGCAAGACCAACTCAAGCAGTTGGAATCCATCTGCAACAACTGTGCATCCAATGTTGTCCAAGAGGACGTGATGGAGGGATCAGAGATTCAAACTTTCTGTCCCCTGTGGCTCCTTACAAGCATCATTAAAAGCAGTCTTTTCACACATATCCTGCAATGAGCAGATGCTGCTTTTTTCCCCATCCCATCTCTGTATTTTCATTTCCAGATTTGCCCACCGGCAGAGAGGCCTGCTTATGGGATGACAGCCCTTCATTGCTAATGGTAAAATGCTGATTTTTTTTACATGTAGCTTCTGTGAAGCACCACCAGGAAATAATATAGTGAGTGCCTTTAGAAATCCATATAGAAATTTTTATTAAGAAGTCTAATTACAACAAATTGGCACTTAACCTGAGTATCACACACAAAATCTGTGCTTTTCAGGTGTACCTTTGTTCTCTGCAAGAATCTGACTGGTTAAATGAAAGAAAAGAAATATATAAGCAATTAGAACCTTTCTTTTTGTGGGATGTTTTCTCCCCAAGACACTCAATGTCCTAAAGACATCATCTGCAGCATATAATGAGAAATGCATAGTCCTGAGGAATTGGAACTGCGCCCGAATCCTTGCTCTGCAAAGAGCTTATAGCTTATTTTCAGTGCAAAAATTGTATCATATGGAATTTTTTAAAGGTCAAATGACCATAGATAGAAATTTTCTTATTTGGCAATGTTAATCTGATTGAGGCTGATCTAATCAAAGATGTGAGGAGTCGGCTTCGGCTTTGCTTGGCAGCATGAAGCCTGCTAATCCAAGTGCCACAGATGCTGAGACATTCCTTCATATGGTATGAGCCAAGTCCTGCACGCTGCCAAGTGCTTCCTCTGAAATTCATGGGAACTGGGAGTGTGTGGCACCTGGCAAGACCAAGCTTGCTGTAAAAACCCTTTGGAAAGGACAGGGTTTGCATACCAGAACCTGGTGTAGTAAACTGACTGTGGCCCTAGTCTTGCCGTTTGCCAGCACGAGCCAACATCAGGATCATGGTGTAGGAAAGCTTGTAAACCAGGGTGGGGAGTCTGCAGCCTGAATATTTAGAGACTGGAATTTCATTCATAAAGCCCTAATCACATGGCTCATTCTCCCATGGTTTTACAATAAAATCTTGGCTAATGTGTTAGTAAAGCCTATTTTGCCCTGAGAAAGGAAGAGGATCCCCACCATTGTTGCTGAAAAACATCAGATCCATTGCACAACTCTGCTGGCAAACGTGCAGAGGCACTCAGCAACTACTTAGCCAGCTTATGCCTAGACTTGGCATTGACTTTGAAAGTACAAGAGGGCTGAACTTGATTAAACCTTCACACCAAATCCAGACACAGAATGGGAAGAGGCAGATTTTTCCCTCTTCCACCTGAGTGCCAACTTTTTAAGCTCCAAAGTCAAGATGCACAAAGCCTAACACGTGCTGGTGAGATGTGCACCCACATCTTAGCAGAAGGTCCTCACAGCTCACCAGCACCTCAGCTTTGCAGAAGGGTAGCTCAGATATTGCTGGAGTTGTGGTAGCGGCCAGGAATCACCAGGACAGGATGAGATCTCGTGGCCAAGACCAATGGCAGAGCAAAAGAACTGAAGGGCAGCACTGCCTTGCCAAATCTTTTTGTTGATGTTTTGTGTTTTGAAGCTCATCCCTTTAGGTATTTTCCTGAAGCCAAATTCACTGGTGTTGTCATAGGGCATTTTTAAATCATTCCTGCAGCATAATACTGCTATAAACCTTGCTCACATCCTTTCTTACTGGTCATTCTTATCTCTGAGTTGAGCAAAGTACATGAAATATGCTTTCATTTGATCTGGA
Source organism: Falco peregrinus (assembly GCF_023634155.1). Lineage (NCBI taxonomy): Eukaryota > Metazoa > Chordata > Aves > Falconiformes > Falconidae > Falco > Falco peregrinus. The sequence goes on from NC_073721.1 coordinate 95,791,917, forward strand.
AGCAGGTTGAGCTAAGAAGGAACTGGTTGGCCAGTGTGAGATGCAAAGGAGATTACAGGAACCTTGCACCAGTCCTGCACAAACAGTGAGCTGGCTGATTGGGCCTACAAGAAGCAATGATCAGAGATCACCTCAAAATGTTTGGTGTACCTGGTTTGCTTGGGATGTGACTAAGCCTCTGGCACAGAGGTGTTTATAAGCTTTGGCACAGATCCCCAGCTATCCTTCCTCCAGCACCCACCGGGGCCCTGGCATGTGCAGCTGTGCTCATACAGCGCTCAGCCCGGGATTGCCTGCTCTGGGTGCTCGTCTGAAGGGACCCTGCTCCTGCAGCTGACGGCAGATATTTTTGAGTGGTTACTCACGGAGTCAATGTGGATTCACACGATGGGCCCTATATTGCTTGAATTTTTCCATTGTCTCGCCTACTGCAGCCCCCATGAGATGGACAATGAGGTTTGACCTAATGCCGAAGACAGGTAACCACAGCCTAGCTCTCTGGGGCATTAGGAGTCAATTTAAGTGACCTCTTCTCTCCTTACACATTTACAGCACTATTTCAGCCTGGAAGTCCCATTAATTTTGGTCTTTGCCGATCCCAGTTTTTCAGGGGAAAACTTTTGGATATTATTGTTATCATATGATGTGAAGGTTTGATCCAAAACCTACTCCAAATGAGAAAAGTGTAAAAAAGAAAGCAGTCTTTTCTGATATGAGGACCTTACACAACACAGCCATGAACATTTTGTAGCAATGGCTGGTCCAAGGGTCCTGCAGGGACGTGATCCTTGCTTTGCTTTTCACTCAAAATAAAAGTGCTCTTCTGAGGACTTTTTGTTGGACTGGGTTGACTGCCAGGCGATGCAGTTCTAGAACTTAAATTTGGTGCCAGCCCTTAGGCCCTGGCATCAGAGATCAGTCTTGGCCCAGGAATTAAATGACACTTAGTCAGGTGTTGCATATCAATTGTACGTAATGAAGCAATGGTTGAAAGTGACAAATGCTTGATGGACATTGCCTGACAGCTGGAGATGCAGTGAGGCACATCAGGTATAGAGTATACCTGTGGCCAAGCTCTTCCTCATTGGCCTTACCTCTCTAAGATGGTACACAGACACTCATCGTGGGTTATTTCTCAAGTTATTAGTGTGCTGCATTTACATCAGTGTAGTCATCTAAGGCAAGCCCTTCTCTAGACATCCATAAAGTAGTATTGCAAGCAGGCTTTCTTTCCTCTGCACTGAAGAAAGTTAATAGAGATAACGTGTAGATTTTGTATTCAAAAATAAATATTTTGACAGTACCCAAGCTTCTTGCTGAACTTCAGGTTTTGTCAGTGCTGGGGAAGAACCTACTGCTCAAGTTCAATTTCTCTGTAGAAAATCCAGCACATCTGGTAGCTCTCGATCAAGTTGGTAAGTTCTGTAGCACACAATGCTGCATCAAAGAAGACATAAATTAGAGTAGCCTGCTTGCTCTAGGGCTACTCAGATACCTGGCACTGGACATCAGCTTTGCTACCAGGCAGCTACAGGTCTATAGCTGACAGGCCACAGACAGCCCAGAGATGACAGTGGGAAGCAGGATACATGAACTGTTGTAGGAGTGATGGACCATCCACAGATCTTGTCTTCCCTTTGCAGCTGACTCCAGAAAGTACCAGCTAAAGGAAGTGTCTTGGTGGGCCATCAGCTATTTTTCAGATTGAAGATTTCTGGTTAACTCATGTTTGCAAAACATGGGCCAGAAAATCTCATTCTGGAGCTGCCAGAGCCTGGCTTCTAGCTTGTGGTGCAGTGCAAGTGTCTCTTACAAAGCACCATCCAGCCTTGGCCTAAAGCCTTCAGAAGCAAAGAAGTTTGGTTTTAAAGCCTGCAACATTTTTTTGTAGCTACCTTTAACTGTGATGCCATTGATGGCTGTCTCTGAAGAGGTACCAGCCACATCTCATGTCAATGCCCACATACCATTTATTTACTGAGTGTGTGCATATCAACGCACAGTGCATGAAGAATTCAGAGCTTTACAGTGGCGACCACACAGATGTCATTAAGTAAGAGCAGATTGAATTGAACAGGCCTTGTAGTCAGATGGTTGCTGGCTGTGATGACGCGCAGCAGGATAAGAGTGCAGGGTATGAGGTGGTGGTTGTACATGTCAGGTAATACTTAGACCAGAACAGCTTTGGGAATGTATGTTACTTTATGCATGGAGTATAGCCCCATGAGCATCTGTAAGTCCCACTGACACTCTGAATCACATTGAAACTGGTCTGGAAAAGAGAGCAAGGACAAAAGCTTTGCCCTGCTGAAAAAAAAAGCCAAACTCCCTTCAGCTTCACTGCAGCCAGGACATTACCCTAGGACTCTCCGTACCACAAGCTGCTCTGTGCAGATGGACCACTGATTTTGTTCAAAGCTTTGCTGGTTTTCCTGGGGCTGCAGATGGCTCTGAGATCTGCTGCACAAAGCAGGGCTGGAGCAAGTGCTTAGAGGAAGGAGCCAACAAACTGTGTCTCCAACTCGGAGGGGCTGCAGCACGCTGCAGCTCGGCTTTGCAGACCCTACAGCCTTCTGAAGCCTCCCTGCTTGGGGTGGTGGGCCAGAGGGTATTACCAGGAGTCAGGGGAAGACAGCAGTGAAGTTCAAACTTAAGTGTAATGCTGAACATTGCTTGAAATTCCCTGGAGCTTTCAAGGATGACAAGCAATGTTAAACACACCCCCTCCCTTAGAGTCCACCTTTTTCAAACATCACTTGGTGGAAAATAAAGCATCCTCTCTAATGCGTAGTGAAAAGGTCAAAACCATTGCAATCTGGGAATAAGATGTTTCTAACCACTGCTTTCCTGGGGAAAACATTTCCCAGAAATTGTTGATGTTACTAGTCCTGGAAAAGTACTGCTTGAGCCATGAGTGGTGATAGACCAGAAGGAAAAAAATGTCTAATACAACCACGAGATGGCAGCTGGAGTCTGGGAAGTTTTTTGCAGACACAGTAGCTCCTATGGAAAACTGAGTCATTTGCCAACCTAGTTTTAAACCGCACAAGAGTCTGCATTCGGGAATACACACCTGCGCTGCTTTGGCTTTGAACATTTCACATGTGCGCTCAGGAGCGGGCGAGCTCTGGAATATCTAATTACCTCTTTCATTTCCCAGCTCCTCTGAGCTTTCCTCGATTAGTGAGTATCAAATAAATGGTTTAACCAATGTCATACCTGTTGATAGGAAAACAGCAGTGCATCTGGTGTAACACTGCTGTTATGATCTAGTCTGCTCCAACACATAATTCAACAGAGAACTGTAGCCAGACCCTCTGCCACCCCCCCACTCCCCCACCCCCACCCCCCATCCCATGCCATGACCATTTTTGTCTGCAATTTCTCCTGGAGCTGTGTCTTTCACTTGCCTCTTTAAATGGCCGATGTGTGCGTTGTTCATGGATGATTGTGTTTCATTCCAGAAGAGACCGCATTTCAGCAGCAGTTTAAGCTAAGCCCTAGGATGCCCTTCATCTCAATGCAGTTCAGTGGGGCTGGGGCTCTGCAAAGGTCTGTCATGTGGAGCTGCCCTCACCGAGGGTTGAGAGGTGGTTCACAAGCAGAGTGAAACTCCCCTCGACGCAGGCAGCATGAGGCCTGAGATTTCTCAGCCTTGTTAAGATCCTCATGGAGGCCAGAGAAATGTGAACTGGGAAGCGGAGCTTTAGGGCAGAAAGGAATGAGCATTTTCACAGGCAGATTTTAAGACCGTAGAAGAGGTACATGCGGTGGTTGAGGTAGTAATTTGGAAGTCCTGCTGTAAAGCCATTTGGTCTAGAGCCAGTGTACATGAAAAGTGTCAATGCATTTGGCTGCTTTCCCCAGAAGTGACAGCATGGTATGCTCAATCCCCACCTTTCACAGCTGCTCCCCATATGCCAACACTGCATGGGAATCCTGTCCTTTGCATAATGGAAAATATGCTAATATTTCCATATTTCTGCCTGTGGGAAATCTTCACATGATGTGCAGCTATCACTGCCCATCTTCGTTCTGTTCCAGCTCTGTATTTCCCTGTTGAGCCATTGTTTTCCCAGTCGGAGCAGTGATAATTGTGACACAGACTGCTGCAGTGCTGAACAATTTCTCAGCTGAGCCAGGTAACAACACCTGCTGCTTCAGAACCACCTTAAAAAACAAAATAAAAAGGTATTCAGTTTATGATCTGTGTTATTGTGGCACTCTGAGATGCTGGTTGACACAGCTGGAGCTAAAGGAATGTGGAATGATTTACCCACACCTCAAGCCAGGACAGACCTGCCCCCCCCCCCCCCCCCCCCACCTCCCCCAAGCCTGGTACCCCTACAAGCCAGCCATGTTGCCCATGATATCTCCTGCCAGAAGAAAACATACCTGCCTCTCCTCCCTGTACCATCTTGCTTTACATGCCATAAGCAGATAGTTCCTAGGAGCTGTCACACTTCTTGCAGCAGCGGGAGGGATTTCTTGGCAACTGGGAGGCGGTGGGAAGCAGTCGCAGTGGGAACGCTGGACAGAACAAGGGGGAAATTGTTATCGGCCGTGGAAAAAGGTGAAGAATCATCGCAGCGATTTCTGCGCTTCTTGAATGGTTTGGTTTGCGGAATGGAAACTACCACTGCTCTGGGTGAATTTGTTTAGTGAGCTTTCCTCTTTCTTAAGAGCGTAAGCTTATTTTATAGGACAGGGGAACACAGCCAGATATGAGCTGTTAGCTCCTTTTCCCCCTGACCTATCATGAGTTATTTACAAAGGTTTAGACCGAGTTAAAGCAAAGATGAATTTCTGAGCCTGCTGGTTAATATCTTGCAGCTGCTCTTCTGAGGCCTGATCCAAAGACCAGTAAAGTTACCAAGCACCTTCTCCCTGACATCAGGGGGCATCAGGATGGGATTTATGCATTTGGCAGAGGTTTTCTAATAATTTATGTAAACACCAGAGAGAGCAGCAGTGATTCAACTCAGGTCGAGGGTTCAAGATTAGATCTCTCTTGAGTGCCAAGTCTTGTGGGCTCGCATATTGTTTGTAATTGGGGCACTAACCTTGTGAATTATATGGCCCTCATGAGAAAGGGACAATTCCTGCCCCATTCTCCTCTCATCTTCAAAGCTGTTGTATCCTGATGGACACTTCTCTGTCCCTGGGGTTCTGTGGGCTCTCAGGAGCTAGGTAGTAGAGGTACTACGCTGACAGACTCACACTGCTCCTGTCCCACTGCTTTCTGAGCGTTATCTATAACCAGCAAGCTAACTGTCCATGGATGCAGGCAAACATCAGCTTCTCAACATGTTTCAGCTGTGCAATCTGATGCATTGAACCTGTGTGTCTTGATATGAAACTGGTTCTGCAACCAGGAGCTAGGATACCAGCTGATGTAGCATGCAGAAGAAAGAGGGGATTAAGAGAACAGGAAAGCAATCTTGTAGATCACTTACAGATGGTGAACTGCAAAGCTTGAAAGCCAGGAGGTGGTTAAGGAAGATACAGAAGCAAAAGATTCAACAGACGAGGTAAGGGAGATTTTGGTAATGTGAAGATGAAAGGCCACATTAAGAAATGTTAACCGACACCATCTCTTGGTCATTGTAGAGGGCAGTATCTCCCTGCAGCACCACTGCTTGCAGGCTGCACCGATGTCCCTGGGAATGCAGCTCTACTGCTTGCCAGGCAGCGCCTGTCGCGAGATGGGACACTGGAGGAGAAGTGGTCCTTTGCTCTGCTAAAACACACAGATCTTCTGAGGCTTTTGGGTCTTCCTCAGCACCCTCTGAGCCCCCATCCCCTGCCGCTCAGTACAAGGCAGACACGCAGGATGACTCGTGTGTGTATTCGATCATAGCAATGCACGTAGGTGGGAACTCACAGATGCAGAGGGAGCTCTGAGCACAACAAAACTGGCCCAGCTGTGCTCCCACAGTGCAGAGGCAGCGAGCAGATCAGTGGGAAGAGGCATTGGCTGTAATGTCCCAATTATACCTGCTTGTAGAGAGGATCCAGTGCAAGGCTGCTGGAGTTCTTTTGCCTTCCTGTCCTGGTAGGACTTGAGCTGAGAGTCCCTGAACCTGGGGCATAACTAGCTGTATCCTTCACAGAGACAGCAAATGAACCCTTTCCTCCCATGCAAAACTGCAACAAGTCTGCATGACTCTATGAGTTGAGCATGGATTTGGCAAATCAGTGAGTGAAAGGCTTGGAAGACCTCTTGGTCTTAAGATCCTTACCCTTGAGCATGCAAAGAGCAGCTCCTTCATGCAACGTGCTCTCAGGAAGCTGTTGGGGCAACTGCATGCTTTTGTTGAGATGTTGCTTCTGCAGCCTGGCTAAGGGAAGCACTTGCACAACTGCCAGCCCATCCCTTGGCCTGGCACACAGAAGCTGAGCTGCTATGGGTCCTGCCTAACCAGAGGTGGGCTCGCAGCCGTGCCCCAGTTGTGTGGAGGCTTCAGGATCATCAACAGAGCTGAAAACTGGGACATCCCTGAGGGTTTGTTTCCACAGTCATCCTAATGACATTTCTAAACAACAGCCTCCAGCTTTCTTTCTGGTGGATGTCTGGGTCCTTTTCCCACTGCACTCTTTCACTTTCTCAGTGCCTGTTCACAAATTCCTGTGCACAGCACAGGGCAAGAGTGTAGACCCAGGGTATGCAGTGAGCAGGGTTATGTCACCCAAAGCAAGAGGCTGCTGAAAGCAAGAGGAGCAAGTGGATCCATTCCCAGCCTCTCTGGGAAACAGCTATCAGTTGATTTCTTCTCTGAATATGTGCTCTTTGGTGCCGCTTCCTCATCTTCTTTTCAGCAGCAATACACAGAAAGACAAATCAGTGTTTTCTCAGCAGTGCCCACAGCCAGAGTGAGGTTCCCAGTGTGGAGATGGCACCAGTGTCCCGAGCCCTTTGGCCATCGGAGAGTGCGCTCCTGCCATCTCATGGACGTCTTGCGGAACAAGGAGGAATTTCTCAACAGGAAAAGGGGATTATGATGAATTTTTCTTCAAATCTATTTCAACAGTTGAGAATTTAGCTAAGTATTAAATAGATTATTTTTTTTTTTTTGCCTTTATGCAGGCTTTTGATTATGCAGTTTTCGGAATGAACTCAATGTGGTTGTTTCCGATTTGGCCCTGTTAGCATCTGGCAGGGAGCCTCCGTCTGAATGCGAGTCTTGCTGCATCCAGATTTGATTCCTTTTCCTTGGCACAGCTTTCCCTCCTGCTGATGGAAGCTTTAAAGAAAAAAAAATACCATGACATCTGAAACACTGCCAAAAAACATCAACATGCTTTCTGGCTGCCATCTATTGTGCAATGCAAACCTCTTAAGATTTAATATTTCTAAAACTGTGGTGCACCTGCTTGCAAGAAAAACTACCTTGTCACATGATTACATGTTTTGTTAAATCACTTTTTTAATTATTTATTAGCTTCAGAATGTGGGTTTCCTCCCTTTCTCCCCTTTTTTTCCTCCTCCACCCCAAGATTTCTCCATGAAAAAATGCTTCCTCCTAGAACTGCAATCTGTCATTATACGATGCATTTCCTCTGGTTTTGACAGAATCTTGTCTTCTATCTATGGTGAGAGGTTTGATGACTGGGTGCACTTGGTTGTGTCCTGAAGGTCCTGCTGCCTGCTATACCCAAGCACCAGATAAACCCCGGCTTGGCTCAACTGGGAGATCGCCAGTGTCTGCGAGGTCACATTGGTTCAACCAGCTTTTCACTACCCGCCGCTGGACTGAAGAGGGCTCTGCTGTCTGGCCAAAGCAAGCTCTCCTGCCTGCCACAAAAGGAATTTTCTTCTGTTTGATTTTTTTTTTTTCAGTTGTTTTTCAAGGTGGATTTCAGCTCCACAGGTGCTTTGCTGGGGTGGGAATCTGAGATGGAGCTGGATGTCACAGGTGGGCTCAGGTGGGCCAGGAGAGCCCGGAGTGGAGAAGTCTCTTGAGAAACATGTGGGATCCATTCATTTTGCTCCCACCTGGTAGATCAAAGTATTGCTCAGTGATAACGTCTAGCAAGTCGCCTTCCAGGTGTCACAGAGATAAGGTGCTTTGCTCAGGTTACACTTCCCGGTTGCTAGAGCTTGCTGTCACTACAGCAAGCACAAACAACGTGTGCTGGCTTTGGGGATCATTCTTGAAAGACTTTTTCCTCGTTTTCAGAGGGATGGCAGCATGGTCTCACCTCCATCTCCCTTTGTCTAATTGGTTTTTGCGCCCCTTCATGCTGCTTCTGCCCTCAGAAGGTGACACAGAGGCTGGAGTTCCCCATCGATAACCAAAAAGCCATCTTGTTTTGCTTCACCCAATATCTGGCAACCTGGGCCGCGTGAAAGTTGGGACTGGGTAGTCTGTTGAGCTACAGCACCTGGGGACCCCCATTACCTTTATGGTCCTTGTTTTTTCCATTGCATTCGCCTGTTGCACAATGGCAATGAGCAGAAATCCCCTGCGGGGCAAACACAGCCTCTTCTCTTGCATGGTTGGGCCCTTTCTGGGACGTTTAAACAGTCTGCTAAGGCCACGGTGAGAGACTGTCAGGGGAGTGCAGGAGCTCTGGGCATCTGGCTTCTGGTCACTGAGCTCTCCTGGCTTACTGAGCTCACCTGTCAGCTTCTTCCTCACACAACCCACAAACTGCTTTTGATTCTCCACAACTAGAAAGGCAAAAGCACTTGTTCAAGTTTCTTCCCCTCTCTGGCTCCCTGGCCTTTGGGAGAAGGATCACGGGGAGCTTTTGGGTTGGATGACTGTAGCTGCTCCACCTGAAGAAAAAAAAATGGTTCCTTGTTGCTCTGAGGTGCTCCAGAGAGAGGATCTCAGCACCTGAACGTGGTGACTGTGGGTTTATTTGGAAAGGTCAGAAATAGCAGTTTTTCCTGCAGTCATTGTATAGGTGAGGAGCTGAGACACAGAAGGCCAAGGAGATCTCCCCGAAGTCCTGCAAGAACCCAGCAGCAAACTTCAGTGCTCCAGTGCCTTCTGGGTAGGTGTTAGCAGCTTCCAGAGTCTGATCTCTAGCAGCAAACAGAGGCAAGAAGGAGTTCACACTGCTGCTCTGAGCCTTGTGTCTGTGTTACCAGCCCCTGCGGTATTTAATTAGAAGAGGAGAACACAGGCAACCTCTTCCTTGCTCTTGGCTGTGAGCTGTCGTAAGGGTGGGTGGCAGCTTGCGGTGACAGAGATGCACCAGGCTACAAACCACCTGGCACTTCCAGCAGCTGCTGAATAAATGGAGAACCTTGCAAAGTTTGTCAATATTTATCCTTGCTGCATATAGCAGATGAGTGTTAGCTAATTACAGGCTGTACCACCACAGACAGGCAGGCTTTGGTTGCACAGAGCCGGGCTTGCCAAGTGTCTTCATTGATGTCGCCTTCCTCAGCTGTGCTTGTAGTAAATCAGCCACTTCAGCTCACTGTTTGCCTCTGTGGAGGGGCTGGGAATTATCTCAAATCACTGCAGACTTTCTCATGCAATCCAGAACAGTGTGGCAATACAGAGACCACTGTAGGAGGATGTAACTTACCCTGTGGTGGTCTGAAAAAGACACTGAAGAAATGCAGCCTGCCCTTATTCACGAGGCCATTTAGGTTGGCCAAAGTCTCTTCCACAGGCTGAAGCTGACCATTCGTGCCCCAAGCCAGCCCCTCCTGTTCTCTCCTCCGTAAAAGTGGGAAGGCTCTGCCTAGATCCATGCTTAAAGCATGGCTGCTTGGTGTGTATAAGGGGTCTGGCAATAATGTATGCCCAGATGTGACTAAAGCACCCACTCTCCCCAGGACCAACTATGGTCCCCCCCAAACACCTCCCAGCTTCTCCCTTCCCTGCTTGTGGAGAGCAAGTTCTGCTGCTGCTGGTGGTGTTGGGACAGGTTGGTGGATGCTCTGTCTTGCCATCCCATGAGCGTAAGCCTGACTCCTCTCTGTGTGCTCGTTGGCCCTGAATCACTGCCTTCAAATGGCGGTGGAAGATCTCCCCTCCCGCCTTTTCCATCCTGCACTTGAGCAGACACAACATTTCTCTTCGTTTGCCACAGAACAGCACAGGTCCCAGTTCCCATATTGTGAAGCTCTCTGTCATAAATCAGGCTGATAGGTTTATTCTCTACGTAATGGGAAATTATGACAAATGCAGCTGTATAATCTAGTTAGTAACTCACCATAATGACTACTTCTAGGGTGATTTATGGGTTTTGTCATATGTGAGCTTTCAGAACATTAGAGATTACATTTTTCACACTTTTTGTTGGAATCTCAGTTTATTAGACTTCACTGCAGCATTAATCACTTGCAGTACAACTCCGGACTTCACAAATGTATCAGATCAGCATGGAAAAGGCAGAGAAAACAAGAACTGTTGTGAATTAATGAGCCGGGTAACACATGTCTCACAACCAGTGATGAAACAACCTGTGTTCTTCTTCAAGCAGCAACAGAAAGCCCTGAAGTCTGTGAGTTTTTCACATAAAGCAAGCAGCAGCAAAGAACAGAAACACGCAGCCAGGCTTGAAACCTGAAAGATCTGCGAGGCTGAGTCTGGCCTAATTAATGGTAAAATGATGTGTGAATCTGTCCTAAATGTTCAAATAAAGAAGATTGATTCCCAGTTATAATACAGCTTATAAGCAAAACACTAGGATTATATAGGAGAAATGCATGTGTCATGAAACAACCGATAAATTAGAGAGACAGTTCCAAGGTCTACTGTGAAGGTCTGGGAAATGTTCAGAATTGCCATCTATGGACTTTGGTGTAGGATAAACCAGGCCAAAAGGCCATCGTTACCCAAACTGCTTTGGTTTATGCTGTTGTGTGGTGTTTTTTTTTATTTTGCAAGAGGCCCATTCAGGTAACACTTTATAATACTCCAGGAAATATATTGAAAAGGTCACCATGATCCGTCAGAAGCAAGCAGAGGGGAAGGCTGGGGGTGATGCAACATGTTCTCTGAGCTGGGAGGGTGGGAGAGGGAAAGCCTGTTTTGGGGTAAATCAGCATGGTTTAGGGAGTCGGCTCACAGCCCAGCTCAAACCTTGGCTGGCAAAAGCCTTGGCATGTGCTGATGGGCAGTGGCACCCACCTGACTCTGGTTTTCGGTAAGTGGGTAAGATGATCTGCAGGTGGTGAGGAGCAGCTCCATTCCCCGAGCACCTGGAGAGCTGCAGACACTGATAACTGATAACAGCACCGGCCAGGGAGGTGACCTGGGTTGGTGAACTAGTCCTGGTATCTCCTTTCTACTGCTGCTTTCTGCTAAATATAACAGCCTGTTACCAAGCTCTTCTTGCTGAGGCAGTAAATGACTGGTGAGATTCAGTGCTGCATGTCCCTGGTTTTGCTTGTGTTATTTCTGTGCTCAGCACCAGGAAGGATTGGGCTGGAATGGAGGGTTTCGGGGTCTCAAAGCTTCAGCTGAGGTAGAGAGCCAGGCAGAGCAGCTGGAGGTGTCACAAACCCCCTGCCAAAGTACAGCCCTGCTCTGTTAATGTGAGAAGGGCGTACTGAGCTGCACTGTGAATGTACACCTGGCCACGGGATGCCACCGTGCTCAGGGCAGTGTATCTTCAGAGGAGGCGTCCTGCCTTGGGCTGAGCTTCTTTGGATACTCAGGGAGCAACTCGGGCACAAACCTTTGCACCTTCTGTGAGCCAGAGCTTTCTTAAATCCTTTCTCTTTTACTACAGGAGTACCACAGACATGGGGCCACACAGTCCTTCATCCCTCCATAAGACTGCTAATCCCATCATAGGTCATGGTGGCCATGGCTGTTGGGCCCATGGGTGCTGTGATGTTGGGTCTTTGCTGGGAGAAAAGAAGGTGTAAAATGAAGCTACTGTGACTGGTAGGTGTCCTGGAAGCTGGCTAGGGTCCACCTAACCACAGTGCTTGTTTGGCCAGCTGAGCTTATGACAACTTATTGGGCTGTGCATGGACATCTGTCTGTGGAAATGTGGGTATGTGAATAGAGTATGATGGGCATGAAATGTGGCTTCATAGCAGAAACAGCTGGGCTGAATGTTCTTTCAAACAGGCCCAACTATGCGTCTTTGCTGTCAGGAGCAACAGACTCTACCCTTCATTAAAAAATAACCTTTTTTTTTTAGTTATTATTATTTTGAGGAACACAATGGACCATTCTTTTTTATTTTATTAGCATTTTTAATTCATCTTGTTTGGGTAGTGCATTCTCTATTGCATGAGAAGCATGAGACAGCAGATATTGCCAGAGTGTGGCATTTGCAATTAGATGTAAACGTTGAATTTCTTTTTGTAGATGTGGGAGTCAAAGGCTCAGACCCTTCAGTGACAAGCAGCAGATGGGAGACCGGCACCGCACAGCCACAGAAGGTGATGTATACTGCGGGCAGATCTTTCCTGTTAGGTAAAAGCAACTTTTCTTGTACAATGTTCCAATTTTAAAAACATTGAAGGAGACAAGAATGTGCTCCTGTGTTTTTATCTTCAGCTTGATACAGGCTGGGAAAGGCTTTTTCCACAAATCTGATGTACCCATTCCAGGCTTCAGGCACCAGTACTGGTCCTGAGCAGATATAACTCTGCCTCGCAGAAGGCCTCGCCAGCTCAGGTGCAATTTGGTGCTGCCTGTGCAGAAGTGTATGGTTTTGAGTTGCCAGCAGAGGGGCTGAGCAGAGGCAGCCGTGGCGGGCAGACCGGTAGCCAAGGGCATGTAGGCAGGGCTGGGGGCATCGCTTGTGTCCTGCTGGGAAAACGTGGTGGGCAAGAGGGTGAAGGCAAGTAAGGAAACAAATCCAGTTTTTGGCAGCTCTTCAGCTATCCAGAGTGATATCAATGTTGTGAGTATGAAAAAGTACAGACTTCAGTGGATGAACCCCAGCAAGTACCATTCTCTGCAGGTCTAGGATGATGTTAGTGCTGTCTCCGTGGAAACCCAGGGATGAGGCAAGCAAGAAGAGTGTCCCAGTGACTACGAAGTTGCAAGTGCTCACTCCAGTATCACCTTGAGCCCAGGGGACCAGACTGCCCCACCGAAGCTCCTTGTTGGTGCCAGCCCCTCTGCACAGTACTCAGCACAGCCAGAGGCAGGGGCTGGGCAAAGTCCTGCACCAGCTCAGCCCTCCTCTGTCCGTGCCAGCTGTACCAGGCAAAAATATGGTTAAATCCTGGTATCAGTCTATGTGATGTGGGACAGATCTGAGGCTTGATTGTCACAAGCACACGATGGCCAGTTACTTGTCCTCGGAGAGGTTGCAGGCTTTGCATCCAGAAGTAACCTATGGATTGGCATCGACACAGGAGAATGCACTAAAAAGCACCTCGCAACATCAGACCTTTAGGTCTAAGCAGTGTGGCGAGGGACAAATCCAGCTCAGACCTGCTCAGTCTGTGCCCGCTGGTCCTCAGGAGGAGAGTCAGGGCAAGGATGGGGAGCAGGAGAAGATCTCGGTGTGCTGCTGATGCAGGCAGCTGTGCATGCACCTCCCCTGCTTGCCCTTGGTGGCAGGATCCCACTGGTCTTGCAGTGCTCTGGCACAGGCAGGGAAGCCAAGGCTGCTTTGGGCAGCTGCCTGATTTGCCTGTGCCTCAAGCTGGCCTGGCTGGTTGCTCTCAGCTCCGATGTAGTCCAGAGGAGAGAAAACAAGAGGCATTCTTGCCGTGTGAGGGGGAGCGCAGGGAGCAGAGCTGTCACGCAGTGCCGTACGTCATCTCCCGCTGACAGATACTGGCTGCAGCAAAGAGGCTATAAACCAAAAATAGCCCCTTCCCACACACATGAAATAAATAGATGGGAAGGCGTACGTGTGTCCAAATCTCCATGTCCTGTGCTGTGCGGTGCCCCAGCAAAGAAGCTCGGCAGCAGGAAGCGGGGTGCACCCACCTGCTCCCCAGGAGCCAGGTGGATGTGGCATGGCTGGTGCAAAGGTGCCAGCCTGGCCTGATCCTACATCTCCAATGCCATGTGTCCGAGCTTGGTGTAGGCCAGCTCTTGGTCTGCAGTAGCATGTGCAGCCCCCACCTTCCACCATCTCCGAGGCCTGTCCCCACCATCTCAGACAGCTTCTCCTCCTGGAAGGTGTTGCTAGTAAGTCCCGTGTGATGCTTCACCCCTATTTTCTATGCAGCAGAGAGCAAAACCTCCCCATTAGGCTTGCTGGCATCTTGCTGTTGTTCTACTGAAAGCCAGTTTCTCCCCTGCTTCTTCCCTTCAGCTTTCTTGGGGGAAAACTTCCTTTTTATTTCCAGCTAGGGAAAATGGAGACTACTCCTCAACCCCAGCCCTGAATTCCGGGGAGTAAAGCATAGCTGGTGGCCTAATGCCATTAAAATTGCTTTCTCCCCATGCCTGTGGCTCCATGTCTCCATCTGCTCCCAGTCCGGGGGTGCTGGGTTACCTCCTGGGGAGCAGCGCACAAAGAGTGGAAAACTGAAGGGGCTGTGTCGGAGCTCGAGTTGACGGATCTGCTCTGAGGTCAAGGAAGCAGCAGCTTTTGCCAGCAGAAAGAGCCCAGATGTTTTTCAATTTACCCAGGCAAGCTTGCCGAATGCAGGTTAGCGCTATCAAACTGCACGTTTGCAATGGCAAGGACCCCCTCTTTGCAAAGTCCCCAGCATAAAACACATGCTGTGAAACGGGAGGTTGGAGTGCTGAAGTGATTTAAGAGCCTTTGCTCCGACTCAAGGATTTTGAAGGGGTCTTCGTGTTTGTTGTGTTTCTGGGTTCTAATATCAATGAGAGAATTAAATCATTATATTAAAACATCAAAACACTAATGCTTTGTTTTCATTGGCATGAACCAAAATGATCTAACTCAAAAGCCATGAAATATCAGACTTTTTTTTTTTTTTTCTTTTTTTTTTGCCGATGAATAATAAGATCTCTGGCTGCCTGTGATAGTAAATTTAATAATGTCAGTGATTTGAAAGGTTTGAGTCCTAAACGTGAAGAAATGTGTTTTACTCCCTCCACCGTCTGCCTTTTTCTCCCCCCCACCCCTACTGTCAGGAAGTTCTGTGGTAAATAAGCCAAAATGCATAGATTTGAGCCCATCGGTCTCATATACCAGGTGAGTGCCAAACTCTACATACCCGGTGCAAACCTCCATCTCCCAGGTGGTCTGAATTTGCTTATAGCTAGGTCCTGTAAGCAGATTTAATATTTCATAAGCACTGCTCCATCTCATGCCTATATTATTGACACCACATGGAAGTCAGGAAATTGGTTCTTTCTGGGAACAGTTTGCAGAAATATGCAGCCTGTCAGCTCCTTTCTCATGGGGTGCATTAACAGAGGGGCTCGCAATTACAAGTAATGAACCTTCTCCAGATGTCTGCAGTGACTCAGCTCCAACTTTATCTTCGACGTACGAGATGGACTTGACAAGATGGATTATTTGTGGATATAATATAACAACTTTGCAAAACGTGGAATTCCCAATTATTGCAAGGCAGGCGAAGTATTCGGTAGGAGAGGGAATGCCAAAGTTTATCCACTGGATAAACAACAACAACCAAAAAGGAAATAAGCTGTGCCATTTCCCGCTCTTGAAACTACAAATGTTCCCACACTGTTTTAATTCTTCCTCTTTACGATGCCGTTTATGTTACACACATTAAAGTTAAGTCATGTCTTTAAGATGGAAACTGGAAGTGAGATTTTGAAGGAAAAGGAGCTCGGCGTCCTAAATTTACTCTGTACTTGGAGAGCACAGAAAAACAACAGAAAGGATGGGATACACCAAAGAAAGCAATTTTAATTGTCATCTTCCACGGAAAATTGAATCCAGTCATTCCCCACTGCTGTGAGTGCCAACGTACTGTGCTATATATGGCTGGGTGCTTATTTTAGCAGGTCAGCTGTACAGAAAAAGTGTAACCGAAGTGAAATTTCTTGGGTAAAGTTCTGGCTGCAAATGTTGCATAGGGTTTCTTGGGTTATAAATTTTAAAATGGGTATTTCAAGGCCTGCATCAAATAATTGGGACAAATCTGGTTTACTTTCGGTTTGATTAAGAGCGATAATTTCATGCTAATGCCCTTTGAAGGCATACTTGTCAGGCGTGAATAAAGAGATGCTGAATTATCTTTCTTTTAAATCACAGGTCTCCTGGTACCCAAGTTGTAAGACTGGGGTCTCCTTGGGGAAGTATTTGTATATCTTCTTGGTCTGAGCTGCAGGTTTGTTTGATGTGGATCTTCAAGATAAAATTACTGCACTCCAGATGTTACAGTTTAAATGTTTGTACATAGGGATTTCCTTGGTTGTTGAAGAGAGGAGACTCAAAACAGACTCGATCATTCATGCATCTATTTCTAGCACATGTTTTGCTATGTTTGAGGAGGCGAATGTCAAGAGGAGCTTTTATAAACAGGCCTTTCTTTCTCAGAGCACAGTTTGTTTACTGGGTAACGTGCAGAGCAGGCTTCTTCAGCGCTAACAGCAAACTGTTGATTTAAACTATCACGCCTCTCCCACCAGCTCCAAAAATCTTCGTTTCTGGTCAGGATGAGAAAATAAAGGAGGGAATTCTACTCCCTACCTGTTGCCTGCCAAGGGTGAGATGTGCTCTGCCTGCATCCCTGCTGGCTGCCATTGCAGCTTCTGCAGTGGCTTTATCCAGGCATAGCAAAGCTGAGCCCTGGGGGTGCTGGACCCTGCCCAGCCCTGGGTTGTGTTGATTGGAGAAACCCCGCTCCCATCCCTGCTGAAATCAGGCTCTTTGCTCCCCTTGCAGTCTCCCTGTGCTCCCCCTGTGCCTTGCCACTTTGTCAGCCCTGTGCCGTGTGCTGCGTGTCACCAGGGTGGTGCGGGGACCTGGGTGGGAGCATGCGCAGCTGCGTGTGCGTTTGCAGGCTGCGTCCTCTGCGTTGCATCAGTCTTAGTGCTGCCAGCAGAGCACAGTCGGGACATCAAATTTAGAACCATAAAACACCATGCCATCAGCCAGCTGATAGGAGGGAAGGACAGATGCAAAGAGTTTCTCTACAAGAAGTGCTTACTCAGTATCATACCTGCAGGAGACAAGTGCTGTTGGCACTTGTTGGGGAAACTGATACCTGTTTGGGGAGGAGCAGAGACCTCCCCCATGCAGTTCTGTGCCAGGGAGGAGGCAGCGGGGCCATGTGATTCTTTATGGGTGTCCTCAGCATTTTGGGACAAAAACACATCTCAAAGCAGCAGCAAGCATGTGTGGAGACACAAATGACTTCAAAGGGAACAAAGGCACATCAGCGTGGTTGATAATTATCAAAAGGAAAAGCCAGCCCTTTGTAAAGAAGAACAAAAAAAAAGCCCACTGCAGGATGGGGTCTATCCTGACGCCAGTTTTGGTGACATCGCATGCAGCAGTGGGGGAGCAGGGCTGGGTCCCCTCTCCTGGATGTCTGTGGAAGGCAACACAGAGGGTTGTGCCGCTTACGTGGGCACCGAGGGAGCTGAGGGCTAGCTCAGCAGTTGTTACTCTCATCTAGTCATCTGGGGTGGCCTTGATGTCCCAAGTGATGGCTTTGTCAGCATAGAGAAGCAAAGAAGTTGTTTAATTCTTCTCTTCCATGTATTTACAAACCCTGCTTTTGACAATAATTCAGAAATTTTGGGAAGAATAGGCAACCCTATTAATGGGACAGAGAAAAGGCAGCGACGGGGGAATGAGGAACAAGGTGGCAGAAAGGAGACCTGCCTTGAAGTCAGTCCCAATTGTCTGTGCCCCATAGTAAGGGGGGAAAGGGTCTGTAAAGCCCCTTTTGAGGTGCAAGCACAAAGCAATCGCACTTCTCCCCATCTTCTGAGGAAAGAGGGGAAGGCATCCAGGTGTGAGCACTACATGGAGCTGCAAAACACATCCCCGCAGCAACACGCTCCCTTCTCCCTCCTTTTCCATGCATGCAGCCGAGCTGATCCGAGCCAGCACCAGCAGACACAGGCGAGGTGAGCCTGTGGCGTGCAGCCACCTGCACCTGGCACATGCCGTGATTTCCAGCCAGAGCATCTGGAGCTCAGGCTGCCTCTTTCCGGGCACCTCATCCCTCTCCATCTATGGTGGTGGTCTCGGATGAGCTTGTGGCTCTGTGGCGCAGCATCTGCCTGCGAGCAGGACCCATGCTGCTGGCCCCAGGGTGCGAGCGGGCGGCCTCGTCGGATGTTTCCCAAGCGGCTCAAGGCGTTTGTAGTGAGAAAGGAATGTTCTTCCTGTCCCGCCCCATCCCCTTTCAAAGCCCTGCATTTCCCAGCCAGCCATATGACTCCCTTCCCAATATATTCTTCCCTTCAGCTGTATTTTACTTTTTTAGGGGTTTTGCTAGCCCATAGTGATATAGGCAGCCTTTATGCGGTGCTCAGGAGAAACATTTCCCTGCAAAACCCCACAGAGGAGAGCTCGCCTCCTGCCACCTTGCCCAGGCAAGGGGCTGACCTGCAAAGCTCATGCGGACACCTCCATGACCTTCTCTGATACAGCCCTTGGTTTGTCCCCATTCAGGCAGGTCCAGGTGGGCATCTGAAACTTGGGCTTCCATACTGCCATCTCCCACTGGAGTGGCAAGAAATCTGGTCTTTTAAATGGCGCCGCAAACTAGACCCAGCAGTCTTCATCCTGAGGAGGGAGGAAAGTGGAGACTTTTTGGTTGTGTTGTCACTGCTGCAAAAGTTTGCACCCTCCTTCATTGCAGCCAGAAGACACACATTACCCAATCAAGGAGGCAACGTGGGGGGAAAGGAGAGCAGCTGTGTGCTAGTGACTGTCCTCTGCAAGGTGGCCTGGTGCGCATCATGACAACCATGCTCCTGTCCTAGCAAGCCAGTACCTGGAGAGCTGGTCTGGCCGTTACTCTGAGCTCCTGGAGTTTGGTCCAAGGTTTGTTGCTGTACTATGGGTGTCAAATTCTGGCTGGCCAGAGGGTGTCTTGATAAACTGAAGGCCTGAGGGGAGTAATAGGGCAACAAAGAAGAAGTAAGCACAAGGAGGGCCATAGCCCAGAGATGTGAGCTTTCTGAAGCTGGGTGAGGAAAGCTTATTCATGCTTAGACTTACCTGTGGATGACAACAAGGTGCATTTTTGTTCGGTCTAATTCTGCCTTTTGCTTTCAGCTTGTGATGGTTTTTAAAGCAAAAATATGCAAGAAACTGAGCTGCACTTTTGCTATTCTGCACAGGCTTCCCCCATATCCTCTATAGGACATCACCCTGCAGTTACCAGTAGTGGAGTTTTGAGCCCAGAAATGTTTGGTGTGTGTGGTTGCCAAAAAAGACAGTCACAGCCTAGACTCCAAAAACTGGGAAGGTTTCTTTTATGGTGGTTATGGTGACCTTACATATGTGAGAGAGGCGGTTTGAACCCTTTCACAATATCTGCTCTAACGTGGCTGCAGTTCCCCAAAAAGCAAGATCTTCCCTAAGAGACTCCCACAGGGTGAAATAACGCTCACACTGCAGCCAAGGACGGCGTTGTATTTAAACAGGAGGGTAAGGAGCAAAGTCACTCAGCCATCCTGGGCACATGAAAAGCAGCTTTGCTGCAAACCTCCTTGACTGATTTTTCAGCAGCTGCATATGGCCATGCAGTTGCTGAGCTTGGTTTTCTGACCATCCCCCCACCCAGAGCACTCATCTCACTCAAATGATCCTCTCGAGGCAATTTGCACGAGGGCTGCGAGCCCTTTGCTCACTGGCAGGAAGACTGAGTGATCAAGTCATCTGGGGGATGTTCAGGGTGAGCATGGAGAGTAAAGCCCTTGGGCACACACACAAAAGTAGTACCTGCCAGCGAAAACCTTGCAGTTTTTTGGGGAAGAGCTGTCTCAGGAATGCCTCATTCCCACAGCCTGAGAACACTGCTCCCACATCAGACCTAGCACACATCAGAGCAACGCAGGTGAGTATTTTGAAGAGAATGGACTTTGCACGATTCTTGACACCTCCCAAAGCACATATAAAGAGCTGCCCCAGGTATACAGCCCTTCTGGCTCCATCCATAGCAACTGCTCAGTCACTCCAGGTATTGCCACGCCTTACCTGGGCCAAGAATGGCTGTCTGCAGCTTGTAGGTCCCAAAGAGGACAGTTCTAGACTCCATAGCTGGGTTTTGCCCACTGAGTGGGTTATTTGGTTCATTCCTGAGGTGAAAACTGGCATACATGCAAAATGGGCAGCCAGGAGGCAAAACTGGTTTTGGGGTAAAATCAGCCAGGGAATGATGGGGTGAAAAAAATGGGGAAAATAGAGGGGAAAGCAGCCTGACAGTATAAATGTAATTCTTGGGGTTACAACCAGCGTGCACAAACAGGTACAACTTTTTCTGGGATAAAAGAAGCTGTGCCACTTCAAATAGGGTACAAAAATTGCCTGCGGTTCTGCGGGCGCTGGGCAACAATCCCTTTAAGCCATTGGCATGGGAGACCAACACCACAGTGCAGCACGGAGGATGGTCCCAGGTGACAGTGTGGCTTGTGTTTCTGTCCTTGGCCAGCCAGCGGGTCCCTTTGTTCCCCCGGCGTGTGGCACTGGAGGAGCAGACCTCAGCATGGCCGTGCAGCCGGAGCAGCAGGACTCCCACCGTCCCATCCCAGAACACTTTGTCCTTGGATGCTGCTTGCGGTGCGGCTGCGAGGACAAAGACCTACGAGCCAACATAAATCATCGTTTGAAGTCTGCAATGACAACATGGAGAAACATTAATGGGATCGTTTAATAAAATCCACATTGTTTCCATCGGGAAGCTGTATAAACAGCGCTATCAGGGGCTGCCTAAGCCAGCCCTTGAAGGCCGTGAGTGCGTGCTGTTCAGCTCATGCTCGTTGCATGCGGAGGGAGGCAGAGAGCTGGATCGAACGATTGATTAATCAAACGGTAGTTTGGCTCTGGGGCAGTGCACATGGGAGCTGGGATGCTGCACTAACACACCCTTCCCTTCAGTGGCAAGCTGGCCACCTCCTCTCTGAGCCCAGCTGTAGGTGAGGGATGCACAGAAGAATGCGTGACGCCTCTTGCTTGTGTTTACCCTCTCATCCAGCCAGCACCCATGGGTCCCCCCTGCCGCTGGTCCTGGCTGAGAGATCCCCCCTCACTGCTCTTTCTGGGAAAATCAGCTCAGTTAATCAATGCCAGCTTCATCTCTTCCTACTCGCTGTCATTTAGGGACTGCGAACCCCCTGTCCCAACATGTCATGCTTGGAGTAAGGCTGGGTGTGGATATATTCATGCATTTTGGCCTCAAGCCAGCACCTAAATCCATTTCAGCTTAATTACTGTGATCGTGAGATGTGTAATGATCCAGGGTGCTCAAGGACTTCTCAAAGCCTACCTATGGCAGACGTCACCCAGGACAATGGACTCACTTCTCTGCCAAAATTCCCTTCAGGACCATTTTCTCAGCACAAGATGCACAAGCTGGCACAGGGTTTTCGCTGGAGGTTTTACTGATGCTGATGGGCCAACTGCTGCCTTAGCAGAGAGTGTTTTCCCACAGAGGAACAGGAGAGTGTAAGCTGGAGGAGGCATGGGCTGTCTTGTCTGTATTTTGCAGAGGGATGAAGCATTTTCCTCCACTGGCTCATGGCATTTGAGGAGTGCTTTGATTTTCCTGGTGTTTTTAGGAACTGCAGATTTGAACTTGATTGCTCCAAGCAAAGCCTAAAGATGGGCAGAGCTGCCAACTCACAGAATGTTATTGCAAGCTCTGTGGTATTTCTTAAGTCCCAGTTCTTGGAGTCATGTGACTAAGTGAGAATTTCAGTATTTGTTTAAAAAATTTCCTCAAATCAGGTGTGAAACCCGAGATCACCTTCAAGACTCAGAAAATATAATGAATAGAAAATGGGCCATTAAAAAATATTGGGGTTTAAAAGACTGTCACAGTTTCAGGGAGCCAGAGTTGATTTTAAATATGGTAGATTATCCTGAGAAAGTGTAATTTTAGTAGCAAGGTAACATCTGTAGGGAGAGGGCAATATGGGCAATGGTGGAGCAAGAACAATAAAAGCTTATCCCTAGGAAGACAGACCCTTCTGGGTCTTTCCTGCCCTGAGCTTGTCTTCTACCACTTGACATGGGTCCCTCTCACCTGCAGCAGCAGAATAGCCCTGGAAAGACAATATGGGCCACTCCTGAACCCATGGCACTGCACCAAGCCTGGGTGCCCTCTGCAGCACACTTCTCCTCTGCTCCTGGAGATGGATCAGCATCCATGAAGGTCTGGCTGCATCTTATCAGACTTTAGATTCCCAGATGATCCAGTCCTCTCAGGCTCCCTATGGAGCTGATGGGCAGAAATAGGTGCTCCCAGGGCCCCATCCACCCATCTGCTGCTGCAAAAGAGGAAAAGGGCACCTTCAGTTTGCCCATTTGTCTCTGATAGTTATAGAGGGAGCTTGTGAGAACCACCACAGATGTAGGTCAGACATACCTGTGCCAGGTCAGAGGGATGGGAAAGGTGGCCATCCTGGCTTGACAGAGGTGACAGCGTGGTCCCCCCTGGCTGTCAGGACACAGCTTACAGGTGACAGGGTACCCTGTAAGGCAGGTGACTACAGAGCTATGTCAAAAGTGTGTCTAGCAGAAGATAAAAAGACAGCCAGGTCATTACATATCTGCAAGAGGTACAAGTCTGAAAAGTGGGACAGAGCTCGGCCCTGTATCCATCTAAGAAGAATCCTCAGACATTATCAGCCCAAATTTCCAGACCCCCATAGCTACGCCTGCTGCCACAAAACCTGGGGAGTCCACAGCCCCATCAGTGTCATCCCTCCGCTTCTTTTGAGGACATCTTCCCTCCTTTTTCCTACTTTCCCATCTTAAAGCAGTAGCTGAGGGAGCTGGAGGCAGTCCTGCTGTTACCATCACTCCTGGAATTTCCTTGGCAAGGCTGGTTTCTCTCTCCTTTCTGCTCCCTGCTGTCTGCATCTTTTCAGCCCCTTTCCCACCTCTGGAGGTCTTGGTGGACTCCATTACCCAAAACCTCACCTGGCCTTTCAGCAAATCTAACATTTCTGCCTGTGAGTCCTCAGGTGAAACCCTGTGGCCATTGCACCTTTCAGCGAGACCAAGAAGCTCAATTTATGTAGCTTCAAAGTGTTCCTGCCTTCTGTAACTAGTTTATCTTTCGTTGATGACCACCATCCATGCTGGATTACAGATCTAGCATGTATAGCTAGTTCTATAATGTATAAAGCAACCCACCAGTTCCTGCTGGGCTTCCTGACTTTTGTTAGCATTTGGCTTTGGGCTCCATGCCGGTGCAGTCTGCAATCAGTTTCATGGCTTTGCTGGAGTCTGTCACGGGTATGGACACCTCAGAGTAGATCCCTCCTCTGCTCTCTGGTCTTATCTAGTTTCCTGGCCATCTCCAAGAAAATTGCTCTGCATTAATCTTTTTTTCATCAGTCGCTTTTTATTTGTGCAGCAGCAACTTCCTGGGTTTTCCTCTAAAGCTGTGCATTGCAGTCCCAGATGTCTTTGATCAGCCAAGGCAAAACACTTAGGTGTTTTTATTTTCTTCTGAACTTTGCTTTTCTTTTGAATACAGGGTGCATCCCTGCTTGCTTAAGAGGTTCTCTTGTGAGAGTACGGCTCTCCTTCCTATCTTATGGACAATGTTTTGTCTGTTAATCTCTACTGGGGTGAAACCTCAATCTGGCAGAGTCAGGTGATTTCTGCATTTGGATCCAGTGGGACCAGGATTTCCAGCCCTATACTCCTTGGACTCTAGTAGAAAAAAATGGATCATAACATCACATAGCAGTGTGTTCATGAAAAAAAAACAAACCCAAAACCCAAGCGATCCACAAGCTCTCCTGCACTGTCATAGCAGCGTTTTTCCTAGGTCCATCATTAAGCCCAGATACAGCCTTGGGGGACTGGACCAATGCCAGCAGCAAGCTGAAGGCTGCTTCTGCCCCTGCTACGCCTCCACGGTGCACTGGGAACAACACATGGCAGAATAAGATGATCTTTCTGAGAATTTTCTGGTTAGTTTGTTAACTGTTTGGCAGCCTTCACCCACCCCAAATGACACCGTAACTTTAAAGAGCATGAAGGAAAACAGAAGAGAGAAAGAAAAATCTTTGCTGAATCTAATTAGTTGAATCTAATCAAGGGCTACAAACATAACCATGCTTGAATTATAACTGCGTCATTATTTCTTGACTGTAGGGCAGAGTTAAAGAAAGAATATCCTGAATGAACACACCCTGGACTGGTTTGGATTTCTTTCCCGTTTCAATTTAATTCTGATTTCTCTGACCCTAGCTCCTGGGGCTTGGGATGAGTCCAACATCTCTGTAATGGTGTTACTCCACCTGCAGCCTCCACTTCAGCCTGGATGTCTGTTTGACACTGCATATTTTTGAAATTGCAGTGTTATCTGAAGGCCCCCTCCAGGACAGCACCCCACTGTGCAAGAACATGCACCACCCCCTACCAACAAGGTGGCTTCAGCCCAAAAGGCATGCGGCTGCATTTGAGGGGGCAGCCCCCTGCGCCAGCTGCCCTCTGTGTGCTCTCTTTGCTTCATCCTCCTGCCAACACAGTGACTTGGATCCTACTGCACAACGGGCATCCCCATCTGTCACTTAATGCCACTTTATGACTATGCTCTGGATAAAAGGGGCAGCAGAAGGGTGAGTAAAGCTGTAACTAAGGTCTTAGGATTGCTTCAGGTCTGTGTCTAGGTTTTAAGATTGGGACAAATGCATGCAGAGAATATACTGAGTGTGATCTGTGTGTATAATCTCTGGATATATAGAAAAACCTTTTTCATGGTGAGGATAGTCAAGCATTGGAGCAGGTGACCCAAAAAGGCTGTGCAGTCTTCATCCCTGGAAGTTTTTGAGGCTGACTGAATAAAGCTCTGAGCAACCTGAGCTGAACTCAGATGTTGTTGGATCAGGGCTTCTTCCAGCCTGAGTTACCCTCTGATCCTATAACACTTGTTTTTATTGGATCATTTTCTAGACCATGTGGTCACCCACAGGTGATGCACCCTTCAGTTCAGTGCCTAGATGCGGTGCAGTCTGGCACAGCAGTGCATGAAACTTATTTTGTCCCCTGGTCCCAGCCCAGCCATGCTCTGGGAGCTTTCCTGGGCATCTGGCCCTGGAGATCAGGGTGCCAGCCCACCAGTGCCCACCCCATCACCTCCTCTTTCTCTGTTCTTCTACTGTTTGCTGCCGTCTAAGGCAAGAACAAGCCTGCAAGGAAGAACAAGTCAGGATCCAAGACATCTTCCCATCCCAAGGCAGTAGGTAGCTCTTAAGATTTGTTGGTGTGACATGGAACACTTAGGCTGGATGAACATGACCTCAAAAGTCAAGTCAGCATAGCATCTGTAGCATCTCTCTGGGATTAGGGTACAGCTGCATCAGGGAAGGCAACAAGCTCTGCGAGAGAAGCAACAACTAGCTTGTTGTCCCTTCTTGGGACAAAACCATACAGGGTCTGAAATAAAGTGAGGGCATGAGTGTGAATTCATGACAATATGTTTAAAGAGCTATAAGCCGTCTTCCTTTCCTCAGTGGGAACATGGCCCTGGGGCACTCAAACCTCAAGGGATTGCTTCTACATTGCTCAAATTGCCAAAACTCAGCATGAGCAGTAAAAAAAAGCTGTAAAGCAAAGCCAAATAACCTTCAGTCAGAGGACCCTGCTGATAAGAAGAGACCCTGTCTGGTTCTCTGACGCTTTTCGGGAGGGCATAGCGTATCACAGGCTGAAGAGGAGTCAACAGCGCTCTGCCTTTTGTGAGCAAAACAGACATCAGACTTGCAGCTCTGTGCAGAAGACATGCAAAGTTATCCATCTGCTCCTCACAGCCCCAGGAAGACCTCGGCTGGATATTGAATCCAGCTTTTGGCACTACACTTGAGAAAAGATGTGGACTTCTTGGAGAGGGTCCAGAGGAGAACAAAGAGGAATGGAGCTCTAGAAAACATGACCTGCAAGGGGACACTGAAAATATCGGGGTTGTTTAGTCTAGAGAGGAGAAAGCTGAGGGAAAACATGATAACAGCCTTAGAGCATTTAGAATTTCCCCACTGGATATGAAATAGAAAGCAGTCCTCCATGTCTGCTGGGGCTAGCACATAAAGTAATTAGGCTAAGGGCAAGGGTGACTGAGGTCAGATTTTAGGAAACATTTTCCAAGGGCGAGAACTGGGATTCCTTGTGTGGGAGGTGGTGGAAACTCCATCGCCAGAGGCTTTCAAGATTAGCTATTTGTCTGTAGAGACTAGGTGGACAAGAAGACCCGCAGGGATCAGAAGACCACTTGAGGGCTCTTTGGCTGCCTGCGTCCTGTGTGAATTCACAAGCTGAGCTACTCTAGCTTTGTCCATGTGGACTTTTAAAAGTGCTGGGGAGTCATCCTGTCTGCTGGAAATCATGTCCACTGCTTCTTCCGCTTTTCACACAAGCGCTACCCCAGCAGCTCTGAAGAAGGAGCAAGGACAAGAGCTTCCCAAAGCACTGGTCCCTGGGCTGCCTGCAGTCGGTGTCTCCGCACGGGAATGCCGAGGCATGCAGAGAAGCTGGACGTTGCTGCTGCAGAGCTGGGTGTTGGAGGAAAACAGTCATGTTGGGGGCAGGAGGTACTGTGGGTGGTTTCATTGTAGTTGTTTTTGTAATTTATGGCTGGTGAGCCTGGAGTCTGGGAGGAGTGTTCCTTTTTATGCTCTTTTGTATAAATCCAAATAAATAAATTCAGGGAGAATCTCTTAGGCAACCAGGGCCCGGCCAGCATATAGCTGTTAAGATTAGTATCTGCCTCTTGAACTGCGCCAGAAGACCAGAGAGGGAGCTGGCAGGGATCTCAAAGCACTTTGTAGAGTGTGTTGGAAAGTCTGGCGAGTTACATGGTGCTCTAGTGGGAGCTGAGTCGTTGGGCAAAACCTATCCCAGCAGAGGGTGAAATACGGGATGTTCCAGCCCAAAGTGTTTACCTTGAGCAAAAGCTATGAGCATTTCTAAAAGGAGGGGACATCCCAGCTCTGGAAACCATGCTGCTTTGCTCAGCTCTGAAAATATCACGAGTATGTGGGGTGGGGGGCTGTCACCCCCCTCTGTCTGCTCAGATGTGCTAGGAAGGGGAGTGAGGAATGAGCCAGGCAGCCCCAAGACCATGACATCCCCACCATGGTTTTAGCAGTCGGAGGAGGACACCAAGGGAGCGGTGCGTTAGTTTGTTAGCAAAATAGCCAGAAGGCCAACCTCTTTCGGAGGGGAACAGGGTGCCGCCAGTAAAATGTCACCGCCCAGTTGAAGCAGAGGCAGAATAATGGATAGGGGTGAGCCCCGAGGAAATTTTGGATCCTGAACACTCTGAAATGCTGTGTTCAATAATTTTATGACACGGGTGTTCAGGGGAGTTTCTCCCGGAAACATTTGTTTTATAAATGGCTCATTTTCTAATTACATTCTGCAGGGCTGAGCAGCAACAAGAAAACGGAAAGGAAAAAAAGAAAAAAGGGAGGGCCATGAGACTTGCCAAAACTGACTTGACACACACTTGCCGCAGCTTCCACTTTGACGCGAATCAGAAATATCCACCGAATGCAAGTGATAGCCCTTGCGGGAGATCTCCCATACGGCGAACCCCGCACCTGTGGGACCAGGCACAGTGGGGTGGCCGAGATGACTTTAACAGGGAGTAGCCAGGGTAGGAGGTCCTCTGCTGCGGGCGGTCGTGGCTGTTCTCTGCAGGCTTCCCACCGAGCCCCGTTTCCCTCCCACGCAAGCCATCTCTGTGGTCTGCTTGCTCTTGATTGAAGAGTGCGTTTGCAAATGAATCCCATCATGGGGCGGTGAAGGAAGAGTTAACCACTTCCTTCCAAAAAAATAAAGAGAAAGGCCACCGTTTCCTGACACTGGGCAAGATGAGCTGAGCAGCAGGGGCTTGTGGGGTGACCCTCGCCTATCCCCCTCAAAGAGGGGCAGGGAGAGGTTAGAGCATTGCTGGCTGGAGTGAGGGCCCCAGCCATCTCCTTTCGGCATGTGCCCTTATTTACAGGACTTCTCTGGCAAGGCCAGGCATCCTGCGAAGCTGGGCAGGAGTGACTTTAAAGCATTGCCCATAACAGGGGAAAGAGAGGAATTAAAGGATGCAGCCCGTCTTCATGCTGGAAGGGAATCTGGTGGCCACATGTATCTACATCCTCCGACTTGATGATGATGATGAAAGATGTCATGCTAGGAAACTCTGGAGATCAGAGACACGCGGACCACATACCGGCATTTCAACACGAGAACACAGCTTCCAGCGTCTGCCGAACCTCGGAATTTGCACCTTGTAACACTAGAAATGGACATCTGTAGACGAAAGAAAAACCCTTGTGTACACATGAGTTTTATGAAGCAAGGAGCGGGGGAGGCTCTTTCATCCCTCCAACACTGCAAGGGCAGCCCTGCTGCCAACTTTTCCCTTTTGGATGTGAAATGCAAGTTTACCAGCACTCGTGTGTGTGTGTGTGCATGTCTACGTGCATGGGTGCACGCGTGTGTTATTCTGGGATTAAAATCTTTTCCAGGCTCAACAAGAAAGGGTGGCACATGGCAGCTATTGTCCCCGCTCAGCCAGGGTGAAGCTGGGGGAGGTCACAGATGTCCTGACCATATTTAGTTCTCAGAACAGGACTAATTTAGTTTAGCTTACATTTTTTTCTTATTTTCTCCCCCCATTCCGCTCCCCCCCCCCCCCCTTTTTTTTTTTTTTTCTTTAAGGAAGAAATTTCTGGCTGGCTGGCAGGAATGCAAGTCACAAGTTTCAGGACCAGTGAAGTTGGTTCTTATCCTGGAGAAAAACTCAGGAAAAGGCTATTTTTCAGGGGAAGGGCAAGATCCTGGTGCCCTCTGGAGCCAGGATCCTGGCAGTCTAGCCCACCTGTCACCTTTGATAATCAGGGAGCTGTTTCATACAAAATCAGGAATTTTGGCTGGAACCTTTTTGAGCAGCATGGCTATCTCCTCCTGACTCT
The DNA here is from genome assembly GCF_023634155.1 of Falco peregrinus. NCBI lineage: Eukaryota > Metazoa > Chordata > Aves > Falconiformes > Falconidae > Falco > Falco peregrinus. Next base: position 95,820,872 of record NC_073721.1, read on the forward strand.
CTCCCCTGCAGCCATTAATGTGGGGGGGGGACAACATTCCCCCGAGCAATTTCTTCCACCAGCTGTTTGCAAGTCTGCCCCCTTAATGAAAATAAGAGGGAGGAAAAAAAGCCCCAACCCAGTGACCCTCCTTCTTCTTGCCAGATGAGCTGTTCCTCAAAAACACCTGTCTGCTAAATTAGAGTGGGAATTGTAAACGCCAAGCACAGCATATTTTCCTTCGCCACTAATATATTGAAGTTGCATATGGTGCCCTAGGGGGAAGGTGATTGTTTCAAGTCAGATTTTCAAATCGTGAGCAAATCCTAGGGAGAGAGATTCGCTGATTTACAGTGGATCTTGAGAACATATCACCATCCCATGCCTCAGGTAAGGAAAACACAGAGCAGCAGCCTGGGGTTATTTACCAGGACCAGCACCACCTTTTTGGCCAGGTCAATGCAGAGGAGGATGGTATTGTACGCACAGGGGCTGGAAGCAGAACCCAGGTCATTTCCAACTAGAACGCAGACGTGAATTTTAACCATTATAAATTAAAAACCAGGAGGGGTCCCCTCTGCATTCAGATGTTCAAGTTAAAGCTGGGGAAACGCTTTAGCCACACACAGATTGCCAGCTCTGGTGCAAAGGAAAGAGAAGTAGGAGAGAGAAGCTCAGGGGCACACGGGGTGGTTTTATGTCCCCTTTTTCATGTCCCCATAAGCCATGAGTCTGGTTAACCCCACCACCCCAGCAGTGGGAATTCCCATGCAGGAGCTGTACACTAACTCTTAGCAGATATATGCATAAAGCCAAAGTGCCCAAGGCTTTCAGATCATTTCTGAATAAATGTTAATGCAAATAAAAAGCATTTAGGTAAGTGTTTTGTCGTTTGGTCCCTTCATAGCTGGAATAAATGATTGTTTTAGATTTATGCGCTACGTGTTGTTTTTCTTGGCAGTTTGCGGAGTGCCGTGGTCTCCAAAGGCTTGCAATTTTAGGGATACTTTCTGATATTTAAAGAGAATGTTTTGGCGGAAGTCCACAAACTGCCTATAGTCACAGATATTAAAACTTCTTTCCAGTGACTGCCACTAATCATGCAACACTTTCGTACTTAACATCTTGCCCTTCAGTTGACCCGGGGACTAACGGATCCCCATTCCTGTGTGCTGAGGTGGCGGCTTCCCCCAAAAACGGTGTGTGGGTAAGTCCAGCAAGGCTGGGGCAGCCTGAAAAGCTGCTGCCTCTAACAGGTACTGGTTGCAGGCATTCAACTGGAAAATAATAATAATAATAATATATATATATATAGCTATAGGTGGTTCAGTGAAAAAAAGGAGGAAAAAAAATGCTGGTTCTTCCTGGCACTGTGCAAATGTTGACACAGAGCAGATGCACAAGCTAGTAAAAAGCCATGATGAGAAAAAGAGGTTTTTTTCTGAGCAGGGGTCATCGGTGGGGTTCAGCTAGTAGCAGAAGGGAATATATGAAAGGCAACATGGAAATAATAACAATGAAGGTAGAAGGTAATTGAAGGAAGGACAGGTGTTTTTCAGTGTTATTACCAAAAATGGTCCAATAGATTATTTTTTAAATTTTAGTTTCTTAAAAAAAGGACTTAGACTTTGTATGTTGAGCTCAGGCACTTACAACCCAGTTGCACCCACCAAAGAGAAGGAGAAAACATGGATGCTGCTCCCACCTGTCCCCTGCTCCAGGGAAGTGGGGCCACGCCATGCTGCTTCATATGCTTATTACCAATCCTGTTAATTTTATTTCTGATTATTTATGTTTTTCATGAGCAGCCATTAAATGTTCATTTGTTAAAGGCTTAACACATTCCATTACACCACAAAATTTATATTTGTAACAAAACGATGTCTCAGAGTGATTCAGAATTAAATTAATGTGACACGGACTATTTATCAATATGGCAGCTTGGCTGCTTAGGAACAAGGGATGATTTAGTGGCGTGTATGTGTGCAAACCTATGGGCTCTGCCCTGGTATTTCTCTTGTACTGCAGAGGAACTGATAAAATAATCCTCCAAAGTACCTCAACATATGGTTTAGATCATCAAAGAGAAAAATACTTGTAAAAGCACAAAGAAGGAAACCAATAAACATGTACATCTTACCAGTTAACTCCCTCTGTAGGAAATGTAAACCATGAAGGATGGTGGGTATTGAGTCAAATTCTGTCATTTGTGTATTTTTTTAATTACAGTAACATGCTGGCTTAAATTACAGCGTGTCCATTCAAACAATGGCAGTGCAGGAAGGAGGCAGAAGCTGGTGCAGATCAGCAGTGCTATGCTGGTTCACACTAGCAAAAGACACAGCCTGTTTTGGTTGCTGCCTCTCTGAACCTGCGTGGGTTTGACGCTATTCCAGGCCTCACTGGGTTGTTTTTACTAAAAGAAGAAATTTGTGATATACTGCTAAGTGTTGCAGCCTTTTTTATTTTTAAGTAAGCATGGCTTCCTTGTATATAAGATTCAATATTTCTTTTTAGAGAGGTGCAAGGCTAAAATCTATCAACACTTACCACAAATGTTATCAGTTTCATATTTTTTAAGGAAATCTTCATTGAAAACATGCATATATTTAGGATTTGCTCTACCATATAGCAGAGTTTAGGCGTATTGAGATTGTTTTTTAAAAAAACACATTCACTTTGGCTACACGACACTTAGCAACCTATTTTCAAACATGCAATTAAGTAAAAGTTAAAGCCTCCTTGCATTTGCTTGCATATACCAGCACTAAAATAAAGCAGAAACTGTCTGAAGTGAAGCACGTCCTGATATCCGAGGCACTACTATTAGCACACCTGAGTTAATATTTCCTGATTTTCCAAAATAAATGATTGTCAAACATTTACCAAATTTGGGGTGTCAGATAATGATCACAACAGATGAGTTCAGGAAAGGATGACTCTTTCATTTGGTGGAGTTGTCTTTATTTTCCCATGTATTTTTAGCCACGTGGAAATTAATCTCACTTTTTGAATTTCCAGCCATGTATTGGAAGATCTGCTCCAACACTATGTGCTTCAAATACTTTCAAGATCTACTCTTTGGAAAGAATATCTAGCGTTCTTTACAGGCAAATCATCCATTTCCCAACAAATTTCTCTGGATTCTTTTCTGTTTTGTCATATCAAACTGTGGTTATAGCAGTGCAGGGGTTATTTATAGCTTCCTTGAACATCCTCCATTTCCTAGAAGACATTGTCTGTCACCTGCAGTAACTTCAGGGAAATTTATGAAGGGCATCGATAGCTCCATTTGTGATGATGTCACTCTTTAAAGGGAATGACTCCTCCACTTATTGTCAATATTTCAAATTGAAAGTACCAAACTTAACCTTAAATGGATTCCACTTGGATTTCTTTCCCATCGATCACATAGACAAGCTTCATCATTTTGTTATCCCACAGTCTCAGTCTTCAAAAATAATGCAATCAGCTTCCCTCCAGGTCTGTTTTGCACGGCTCACCCTGAATTCAGCCAAGAAAGCCCTCCTGCATGCCCCCCAAAGCCCAGCACTGATCCAGGATGGGAGCCCAGTCTTCGCATATACCCCCACAACACATCTCGTCTGCTCGTTTTGCAACAGGTTTCGTTGCACCTGGTACCTAAACACACTGGTTTTAGATCACCGTCATCTTTGGTTTTTAATATGAAGCCTGCCGGTCTCTGAAGGAGATGGGAAATTCTTGGGCAATGCAAGGAAATATAGCTGAAAAAGCTTTTTAGCAGGGATTTACACATTTGCCATCAAACAGAAAACCACACAGCTGTCCTAGGGAAGCTTGTTTTTAACCCAGAATAACATTTATCAAAAGATCCCAGGCTGAGACATAAAGCTTTCAGAGTTTAGAAGCCCAGTTTGTACATTCAATGATTTCACACCAAAATGAGGAAAATACATTAGCAGCTGGAAATCCTCCTGACCTGGGAGTTTCACCTACAATTAGAGAAAACTGACAACTGTGTTAACCATCTGCTATTTCTTTTCTGAAGATGATCAAACACTTGAGAAAAATGCTCCTTTGTAAAGTGTTGTTGGGGGAACAAGTGCATGACGTGGGTCCATATTTATCTAGGAAAGCAAATAAACCACTTGTCTTGCAAAGGGAATTAAATGGAAACTCCCGAGGACACAGATCATGTGTGAAGTCAGCCGCAAGACCTGTTTTGGGATATTCATGGCCTCAGCGTGTTTCTGTTGTGTTTTTCTTCACTGCACACCTGATGTAACTAACGTGATTCAAACGCTCAGCAGCTGCTTGCTCTCCAGCCAGGCCACCACGTCTATATGTGCACCTTGAAGTTTTTAAATCCTCAGCCCCTATTCACGTTTTAACTTTTGCTTTGTGCAATAATCTTGCGACAACTTCTTTTTGTAGCCCATCTTTCTGAAAATAAATGCACTCTCTCTGGTGCCATTCAGTGACTGCCAGCACTCAACATGCACTCGATCAGCTGAAGACCATGGCACTTAAGAAAACTGATGGACACTTACTGGAAGAAAAAGAGTAACATATATTTTTGCACTCAAACACCAGATTTTTCATAAAGTCTTTTTTTTTTTTTTTTTTTTTTTTATTGAAGGTATTTATTTATTCTTTGGAGGCTGGCTCCCCCAGGACCATGCCCAGTGCTTTACTCTCTTCTCCCAGCTGCCCTCTCCTGCCTGATGCTCCAGACAACCCCAGTGCCAAACAATGCCCTTGGGCAGCCTTTGCATTTTCAATCTGCTTTGGAGGAAGCCCATGTGGTGGTGTCTGAGGTCATTCTGGCTCATTCTTTCCATGAGATGAGGGCTTTTGGCTAGGGTTTCTATTCTTTCAACTCCCTTTTTCTGCTGAGGAGCTGAGCACCTTCCCTGAGGTCAAGGATGAAGGGGTGGTTCCTCTGTCCTCAGGTTTGGAAAGGCATTGCTTTCCTGCAAACATGAGCTTTTAATGATTTGCCTGGAAATCCTGCAGGTATCACATACTTGCATACCCAGCCACAAGCCAGGAGGTCTTGCCATGCAGGCTGGGAATTTGCAGCTACACTGTAGGCAGCAAGGGCGAGGGATCATCTCCCCAGCCGTCCGTAAATGCTTGAGCAGTGGGTATCTCTCGGACTACCAGCTGCTCAAACTCAGGCTGCCTTCATGGAGCATCGCATCTCCACAAAGAATGGCCCTACAACCCAAGCATGTCCCACCTTGGCTGTGTGGGTAAACACGAGAGCAGCTGAGGTGTAGCGGGGTGCTGAAGTGGGGGATGCCATGGGCAGGTGGCCAAGGGGCGCTCCATGGTACCCCAGCTGCATCCACACCACGTGGAGGTGAGTCTGGGCCTGTGTCTGGCCAAGCCAGAGGAGTGCAGATGAAACCTCTTTCCAATACATAATAAAAGGAGAGTGAAGCCAGCTGGAATATCCTGTACATTAAGTGTGATGACTAACTATAGCAGATGTTGGTGCATTTGTTAAAGTTTCCACCAGAGAAGGAGGGACTGGAATATGAGCATTTGAAAATCAAAGGTAGCCCATGAGTTAGGGAGGAGAAACGGGAGATGAAAGGGAATGGAGCAGTGGCAAGGGAAGGCAGCTGCTGGATTGGCAAGAGAAATGATGGGGGAAATTGTGGTCTGGGGTAAGGGGCCAGGGGAAGTTTGCAAGGTCCAGGGAGTGGGTGTGCGCAGGGCTCCTTCATCGGGAGGGAAGGGCTGTGAAGCCTTCTGCAGCAAAAGGATAAATGGCTCCATTCCCAAGGGTGAAAGGGATGGAAAAGCTCACGCATGACTTTGGGCAGACATGGAAACCAGTGTTCAGGAGCTGTGCATGCATCTCCCACCCGTGCCACCACCAGAGGAAATTCTGAGCTCCCTTATCACAGCTCAGCCCCAGCCGTGCTTCACTGGAACACTAGAAACCAAGAACCCCTCTGGCAAAACATCTCTTTTTTATTAGGAAGGCCTAATAAAAAAATATTAGGCCTTCCTCCTTAACAGGTATATTCATGTTGGTGTAGTTACACTATACACGAGCATGAGCCCCGTACTCACATCTTATGTACAAAAGAAAGGATAAATGCATTTAATTAATGTTATCGATATATAAAGGTACTTTCTTATCAGCACTGTTTTCTGAGGAGTGTCTATCCAGGAAGCTGAGCCAATTTCTCAGAAATATGACGTGACCTTTCCTGACTGACCTCACTTTCTAACACACAAAAAAAAAAAAAAAAAAAAAGAAAAAAAAGAAAAAATGAGTGGATCGTAGAGTTGCTCAAAAGAAGTAAAATATATTTTTAAAAAGTGCTAAACCCCAATTTTTGTGGCTTAAAAGAAACCTACATTGTGCTGTTTTATCTGTTGTTTTTTTTTCTCCGACACCGTCAAGATTAGATTGCAATATTTTGTTAGCAGAAAAAATTATATATTAGAGAAAACATAGCTTCCAGTGAGCAAAAGTAGCCCTACAAATAAAATCACAGTTTTACTGAGAGGTTAGCAAGCTCTTTATTTCTTCAAATTTTGTAAGAAATTTGGTATGTTTTTAAAAATGCAAGCTAAAGAGCATAATCGTCACTTGGCTTTTACCTTGTTTTTCACTGGTCAAATATTTTGCAAGCATAGGTCTGTGAGCAAATATTTCAGCAAAATTCAAAGAGAAATCTTATCCCCTGAGAAAAAGCTAATGCGAATGGAATATGAAGCACCCAAAAATAATTTATTAATATGGCTGCACACCTATTCAAACTGATTTTTCTCCCTTTAATGTTAAAATAATTATAACATGATGTATGAAGCAATTTCCCGCAATATTTAGTAATTGCCTGCTGCGGGTCTGATTTAACAGTTTCTCAGATTTATTCAGCCAAGCATTCCTCTCTGCACAGGGCAACACAACTCAAAGTTTAAATTCATTATACACAAAATTATAAATTGTAACGACTAGAGAATACATGTAACTGATCTAAGTGTTCCTGGAAAAAATACCTTCTAGTTATTCCACACAAAATAGTAATTTGTCTGTGTTACATGACAGTGCTGGTGCTTATATGTGAGTAGTTTCAGCAATACCCAAACCCCAAAATGTCTCAATTTAAATTTTATTTTATTTTTTTATTATTTTTAGAAAGTAGACAGTACCAGCAGTTTAAGTTAGTGATTTAGGTTTCTTTCCTTGTCACTGTTATCAAAGTTAAAAGGCAAGGCAAATGGTCAACCCTGGTTAAGACAACTTCTTCTTTTCACCCAGTGGGCTACACTAATAACATAATTTTCACTTTGGGTATAATGCAATATTGCCTTAACCTTTCCTTAGCAAATGAGACAAACATCAGGGGAAAAAAAAAAGGGGGGGGGGGGGGGGGGGCACCAAGATTCAGCCTGGAAAAATGGAAGTTCTGGAAGAAAGATTAAAATAAATGAAATATCACTGGCTTGGCTAGCAGCAACTGGGGTAGAATGAAGCAAATATTGGAATGACATAAATCCTGAGGAATTACAGTTATAAGGAAGGGCTGAAAGTGAAGAAGGTAAAATTTTGGCTGTCTAGCCACAAAAGTTTCCTGGTGCAGATATCCATTAGCGAAGTGGTCTTATGAGGAAATGGTGAAGGATATATAATGTATGACATTTATAACTACACAAAACAAAAACTACATAGTCCTTCCTTTGCAGACAAGTGCCCCAAAAATCCACCTTCACATCCCATGCAGTCCCATGCACCGCGTGAGCAGCCATGTCCCACATGAGCCACAACCCCCTGGAGCAGTGACATTTTTTCTCAAACCGCATCCCAGCCAAACCTGGGCTGTGAATGATACTGAACTCTGACTGGCTTGAGCTAGAGCTTCAGTCACACCAGCCCTGAAGCAAAATATTCAACTCCCTGCTACCAAGTCCTGCTTTGACAAGAGGTAAAAACATGCTGATAATGAAGCAAGGGTGATTCCACCTTTCTTGATGGACCTGCATCAATGATCTGTTGGGGTTATCTTGGGTTTGGGCCATGCTGAAAAATCCTGAAAGTCTTGGGATGTTTTAATAGCTTGGTCTTTCACAACAGCAAACATGACTTCAGGCCTGCCTCTACATCTTTGTGCTTAACCACCTGCTTCCTCTCTTTTGATAAGTTTTAGGTTTTGCTTGGTTTGGAGTTTTGTTAGACCCCACCACTACCAGATCTGAGCATGCTCACTGGTTCCGTATCTCTCATATGACTTTCCTTTCTCCACTTCCTTGTGGGGTGAGTAGGTCCGTTCACTGGTGTGACACCATTTGCTCTGTGAAGGTGAAGATGGGACCTCTCCCCTGCAGCAGAATGTTAGAAGTTTCCTTAGTTCAGACTCATCCTTGTTTTTCCCAGTGTTCAAGACCAGGAGAAGGATTATCCGATGTGATCAATAGAACTGTGATGTCCTCCTGACTGAACACTGTAGGTGGTGTAACAGTGAGATCAGCTGGAAGAGGTTTCTGCAAAGATAAGTCCAGCTCTCAGTCCTGTACCCCAGGTGCTGGTGGTCTTTTCCCACAGGCCTGCTCCCATGTGAGACTATCTGAATGCCGGGACAGTTTCATCACCCCAGCCATTGTGCAAGATCAATGACCAAGACTGAAACAATGACACTTCATTGGTCAGCTGCAGCTTCGTTTACTTCCAGCTTTGTCAATGAGTTTTCCATGACAGATAGAGAAACTATGTCACTGTGATAACCAAAACAGATAGCACGCATATCTCCATTAACCCCGCAGTACAGCGAGCTGGCCTTCATGAGTTGTTGTTGTTCGTGGCTAAAGTGAGGTTTCAGCTTCCAAAATCATCCTTGGACACAAAGCAGAGGAGAAATCAGCCCTCTGTGACACTGCCAATTCAGTGTGCAGCAAGAAAAGCTTCACATATCTACCATGCATGTCTCCTGAAAGCAAGGAGAGAAAATGAGGCCCGTCTATTGTCTTGCAGTTGTTCAGGATATTTTTTTTCCATCCAGAAAAGAATTACATTTTGTATGTTGACTCCTCTGTATCCCAAGGGGCAGCAGTGGGAGAAATGTTCTCATTCCTTGAATACTATTATACTGAGGTTCCCTCCATAGCATGTACTTATAAGCTGGTGGGACATCTCTCCATGACGCTGGCAATGACACCTCATTCAATAATGGATGGGAAAGGAACTGTGCTACTCATCTCTACAGGAGTACTGTTAAATAAGAGTTAAATACAGACCCAGGCTTATTGGCATCTGGAGGAAACTCTGATGATAGCTTTCAGACATCAGATGCATTTCACATTGTCTCTGTGTGATGGAGTCCTCAAACAACATTTCTCAAAACTGATGGGGATAGCTAAGTGGTGTTACTTGGTTAAATCCAGTTTCCACACTCAGAAAAGTTCCTCATGAACTGACTATTAAAATCCAGTAAGTGTTCATGTAGAGAAAAACTGTATTAAGCTAGGAGATGTCTCAAGTAAAATGCCAGTGGAAGTTCTCCTGCTCTCCTTAGCCAGCTGTGCAGGCTGGAACTGGTGAGTTTGTCTTGCCTCTTGTTGCTGCTCTAACGTGTCCTTTGGGTTCTCTTGCCATCACTTTAGCAGTGGCCACCAGTACTGGGGGTGGCAGTATAAAACATAAACCCCCAGCTGGGCTGCTAGCCACCTCTCCCAAAAGCCAGTCTACTGGAAACCCCACCTGTGGTCACTGAGCCCCATTCCCTCCAGGATGGAGAGTCCTGGGAAGAAAACCATATGCCCCTGTGGACACCGCCCACGAGAGATTTAATCTGGGGCCATGGTGTTCTCATAAACATGAAAAACAGATAATCCTAAAATTGATGGCTTTCTGATAATTTGAGTTGGCCTCTCTGAGCCCTGTGGCCACCAGCCTAAAAGTAAATATTGGGATAGGAGTTAATGCCTGTCCCAGTCAGAAGCCTCTGCTGTCAGGGTTGCCAGGTGACCTGTTTAATGGGTAATCATTTTATTTCTTAAAGCTTTCCTTCAGCATGACAAAGAATTGCAAAGAACTAATGCCAGTGTTTGTCATAAACATGTCAAAGCAAATTATTATCATCTCTGTTACCACTGTTGTTAGGGTTAGTATTATGGCATGATCCCAAAGGCTGTCCTGCTCATCTGGGGAGTCCAGGGCAGAATGGGTCCTACTAGTACAATCCTCCAAATCCACCTTCTTAACACCAGGTCTCACACATATCTGTGAATTAGCCTGTGGCTGGTGCCACTATTGCTCTCCACCGTAGGGAGAGGGCAGTGTCCTGTGCAGTGCCATTGCTGGCGTGCAGAGGAACAGGGCATTTAGTCGTTAGCATGGTTAGAGTGACAAGCCCTTCCCTGGTTTCATTAAGTGTCCAAATTGCTGACATTCCTGACAAATGCTAAGTGGGGACCTTTTCAAGAGTGCACTTGGGTCAAGATGTGCAGGCTTAATGAGTTAATGCAATTTGGTCCTTGGCAAGGACATTACTTTTCAGCGGGGAGGTCTCTGATAATGAGGAATGCTTCGGGCTGTTCCTTCAGCAAGGTGGGGGTAGATCCAAGTGTGCGGGGCAAGCACAGGAAGAGTGCGAGAGAAATGAAATGCAATCTCCTACGGCCATAGTGTCCCACCTTCCCAATAGGAAATGTCTGGGCATGGGGGAAAAACCCCAAGGACCCTTTGGTGGCAAACAGCAGGATCTATCTGGTCTATACGCAGTGGATGGAGGGAGTTTGCTGAAGAATGAAAGGATTAGAAACAAGTTTATAGGCAGTTCTTAGATGGACTTCTGCAGGTGGAGCTAAAAAGCAGAGTCATGGCTTGGACCTCTGTGTTACAGCAGGGTGGCTCTGGGGCTTGGTGATGCCACATAGATGGCACACAGGCCAGGTGTGCTCCTGAAGATTTTCATCACTGTTTCAACAGCCAGAGCATCTGCTTTTTTTTGCTGGCTTGACAATATAAATACCTCCTAAAAGCAGAGCACTGTTTCCCCCCCTGCTTACCTCTCTCTTCATAGGAAGAGATTCAGCAAGGGCTGGAGAGGCAGAGGGGAGCAGCTCCCAGCTGACTGTCAGGGCTGCAAAAGGTGGCAGCAACTCAGCTGTTGGTGGCAGAGAGGTCATGCTGTAGCATGAATAGAAAAGAAGGAAGAACATACTGTTTCCCTTCGTCATAGTTGTTTTTCTTCAGGAAATACAGGAGAATAGCTCTCATGTCTCCTCAGCTAACTGCCATGTCAAGTGAGAGATGGGGTAAGGGTGAGAGGGTTTGGGTTTTTTTCCACCATCCTCTGGACTGGGACCTGGAAGGATAGAGCTTAACAGGAGAGTTTTAAAAGGCTCTAAACCCCAGGATTTATGCTGCAATAGCAATAAAACCCACTGGGGTATACATTATAGAGGCAGCTAATACACACCTCGGGTGGCGAGATGCATTAAGGCCATTGCTGTGTGGATTAATGTCCCCATAAAACACATCCCGTTGCGCGACATTGTTGTGAGGAGAATGAAGCAATAACTCTGGGATGCGCCGGGCGAGTGCCCGCCCCAGCTCCGTGCTTGCAGATGGATCCCCAGCTCAGGGCTGGAGGCTTTCAGGGCTAATACAAAACATTTGTTATAAAGCTGCCCCTCTCCTCCCTTCCAATGCCAAACAGCCCAGCCCAGGGCCCCTTCCCTGCCGGCTCCTCCTCCTTCCATGCCTGCCTCACCACCGGCATCGCCAGCTCCCCGGACCCATCTGGGGCTGCGTGCGTGGCCAGCTAGAGGCAATCCTTCAGCAGCCGGGTATGTCTGGGGGCAAGTCCAGGCGATGGCATACAACAGGTTTGGCAGGGCTAAGGGTGTAAATAAAAGAGCCTGAGTCAGCCAGGGCTGCTGAGTGGACGCCACAGAAAGCCTTGAAAACTGGAAAGTATTATATCATTTATTAATAGGCATTTATGTTACACTCCCCACCAGAGTGTGCGTGTCCCTGATGACAGAAGTGCTTACTAGTGCTAATGAGGCAGAACGGAGAGGAAAAAATGGCCCTGTGGGTCGGGGACTGGCTGGGGAGCTGGGAGATGTGAGCTCAGCTCCTGGCTCTGCCGCCGCCTCCGCCGCCGACCTTCAGTGGGCTGCCTGAGCCTGGGCTGGTGCCTCGCGTCCCTCCCTGCCAGCTGCGGCGGCTGGGGATGCTCTGCCTTCACCTGTGGCTTTCAGGCAGGTAACGACTCCATAATTATCAAGGAGGAACGATTACCAGGGAATTGCCTGCATGCTGTTTTCTTCCCCTTTGCTTCTCCTGCAAGCATTTCCAGGACCAATGTCCTCTCCATCTCCCTCCTTGAGCTTTGCACTGTCATAGAAAGGGTTTTTCTGTAAAGATGCAAACACAAAATGCAAAATGCAAAGGGGAGATCCATGAACGGAGGTTGCCACTAAGCATACACCATCCCTTGGCCATCCAGGGCTGAAGACACCCTCTCAGCACTTCCAGCTAACACATTTCAATGGCTCACCCCAGGGAAGGGTGTACCCCAGGGTTTTGCTTTGCCTTCTGGGTATAGTTTGGCAGACAAGACACTGAGATGTGCCCTAGAAATAGCCGCCACCAGTTCAGGGATACAGACCTGAACTGTGTCTAAGATGTGCCTGAAGCATGCCAGGGAGCAGTGACCCATGCACCTGGAAAGCCAGGAGAGAAGATTTATTTTTTGGGTGGGATCACAGATGCTTAGAGGGTGTTTGTGGGTGCTAGTTTCAGGCCTAATCCCAAAGCAACTTTAGAGTCAACAGAGAGCCCATTAGCAGGCAGGGGCGAGATATGGCACGTTTGGAAGAGCAGTGGGAGATGCTCCAGGGCACACACTTTGGTCCACCCCAGCGCTCTGAAGGCTTTTTCCTCTCTCTCCCTCTGCACCGAAGCTCCTCAGTGGTGCGTGCCCTGTGTTTGGGGGTGGGACAGAGGACATGGTGTGAGGTGGTACTTTCTCTCCACGGACAAAACTTATGTGCAGCGCCCTGCGAAAGTTGCAAGCAATGCGTGAAGGCTCCTAAGGGACCACAACATGGCTGCTCTGTGTTGCCCCACCTTGGCCTGAGCACCAGAACCACACAACAAGGTGTGAAGGCTTATGCTACAACACCTAGAGATATCCAGAAGCCAGGCTGGCACAGGCATGCATGAAATTCGTGTACTACATGCTGGGCAAGGCAAATAATGAGCAGACTGCAGTGAATTTCTACATCTTTCATTTTCTCCCCTTCCTCAGAGTGGCAATGTCTGCTCAGCACATCTTGTGAGCAAAAAGCAGCTGAAGTAAAGCAAAAATAAACTGGATAGCTGAAACAGGAGAAGAGAGCACAGCTACAGCACAGCTTTGTGTAAAACCTCATTCCTTACTGGTAGTAAATAAAAATAGTTTTGTTTTGTTTTGTTTTGTTTTTTTCTCTCAGTGACTCACAGCACAGACATTGCATGGAAAGGGCACTAGAATCAACAGCCAGGGGAAAAAAAATACAGAAATGGAAAAATGATCATCACAGTGCATTTTCCCCATTCCCCTTTCATCTCTTACACCTGTGTTTGACTTCAGCCAACCTTACATAAATCCTTTAAACATCTGCCTAAGTCACTTATGAAATAAGCTGAAATGGTCTCAGCCAGGCTAACAGTTCATTCTGCTGGATATCTGTATGTTTAAACCCAAACAGGTTTGCAGAGTTTGCCAAGCCAGGCAGGCAGCGGGCTTCCCATCAAACCCTGCTCATTCAAAATGTTAAAAACTGTTTGTGCCAGAACTTCTTCTGCAGGCGCCACCTTATGAAAGACCCTATTTATAGCTGTGAACTTAAGTTTACTTGAGTGTAGTGGCTGACTCTTATAAAATCACACTCTGCAGAGGATCGCTTTGCAGTCTGAATGTGCCTAGCAGGGGATGAGTGCAGTGGGGTAGGAAAACAGTTGTTTGGGATAGTCTTGGAAAGATGCAATCCTGCCTAAGGGGTAAAGCATTAGTGTCAGTGGCCACATCCTCTGAATGGCAGAGGGTGGGATGGATGTGGCCCTTGCCTACGTAAGGTCAGGGCACATGGTTGTGATCATGGTTATGACTTCGTGCTAATACAAGGCAGGGTTGTAATGTTGCTCTTCCCCTTCTGTATTTTGTTGGTGATTATATCTGAGAACCTCTTTACAGCCTTCTGTATTTTGTTGGTGATTATATCTGAGAACCTCTTTACAGCCATGAGCTCTGCTGCCTGTAGAAATTCATTAAATCTGCAAAGATGATTCCCTTCCATTCCACTTCCCTGCATTCCACTGAGTGAGTCTCCAAGGAAGACAAAAGTAACAGGGTGGTTTGGGTTTGGGTTTTGTGTCTTGACTCATCTTGGCTCCTTGAATTGAGAGAACTTCTGTTCTGGCACGGAGCTAGCTCTGCAACTGCTCTATCCCTTGGCAGCTCCGTGCCACAATCTGAGGATGTCACAGCCTATCATGGGACTGATTTTATATAAAACCACTTTGAAATCTGCTGCTGAGCAAGGTTAGCCCTTGGCTTATGCGTGTTGCTGCTGTGCTGCTGGAGGACCACAGGCAGCTATGGCAGTGGGATGAATGCAGTGCCATGATGCATGAGCATCCTGCGTGGGGAGAGAGGCTCCTGGGCATGCCACCCACTTTGGGACCTCGGTAAGTACCAGCGTGCCTCCTAAACCTGCCTTTACATTGTATGGCCCATGTTCAGCACTGCTCCTGCTGCTTTGCACAAGCACAGGTCCCCCAAAATCTTAGACCTTCTTTCAGCTTAGCAAAGGGAATGAAGGCTAGTGGCTGCCAAGATGAGATCTCTGGCTTCTCTTCATTTACTGGTGAAATTAGAAGAAAATGTAAGATTTTTCTTTCAGGGGCAAAATACATTTTTCCCTTGACACAAGTCAGAAATAGCAATAGGAATTTGTTTAAACACATCTGATAAAAGTCTTTCTTTGGTTGTGATCAAGGTAGATCAACTTCTGCACTGGGTTTATCTTGGCTCATTAATTCAGGCTGTCTGCTTGCCTATGCATTGGTTTCTGCTTCTGCAAAAGTTACCTGCTGCTCACCAGCACATTTTGGATGTTTGTCATGTGGGTTTTGTTGACCTCTTTACTTTGTTGGGTGTATTCACAGAGATGATTCTTCAATATCTGCAGATGTTTCTCTTCCCCTGAGTCAAGATTCTTTCTTGACTCACAGTGTTAACATGTGAGTGTCTCACACACATTAACCATTTCATTACAGCTTCATAACATGCTAGGATTCTAGAAATCAGAAATCAGGAAGAATCTTAATTGTTTGCTGGCTGCCAAAAGAAAAGCTGCCAGCCAGACACTGAAGGTCAATGTATTGCTATCCAAAAGATCTTCTGCAAACAAGAGCTGCAACAAGAGCCACTGGTGGAAGGAGATACTCCTCAGCACATGTTGAAGGGGTAAGCCCTAGCTTTTCCCACCATGACTGACTGGCAGATATCCTGCTTTTCTGGGCACCATTGTGTGAGATTGCACCTCTGAGAAAACAGAACTGATAGCAATAGCTACTGTGGTTGAAATTAGTGTCTCATTGCTTTAGCCTACTTGGTATTTCATGAAGTTCAAACAAAAAGTATTTTTTTGTGTGTGGAATGAGGGTGCTTCCTAGGGAACCTGCAGTGTGAGGTACATCTGTAAATAATACATATATTTCCATTTCTTTTGTAAGTGGGACATACCCCATCTTCTCTCTTGGCTGGTTTGAGCACATAATAACTGTCACAATTATTGGGGGTGATATACGCACTCTTTTTGTGTTGGACTTCTGAAGTGCTGTTCCTTTCATGTCCCCAGGCAGTCATACAGTATCTGTTCTTGTTTCAAACTTTACTAGCCTTTGGCATACTCTGCGGTAATATGGTTATCACCTCCTGAAGGTCTGAGTATTCTTATGTGTCTTTTTCAGGACTAAGTTTTCCTAAACTTTGCATGTGAAATACCCCAGAAGAAGGTGAGTTAGAGATCAGTCTGCAGGCAGTGGGTTTGATTATTGATAAGGTCAACCTGAGCTCCTGAGCTTGGGCTTTGCTAATATACCGAATAAATCTTTTGTACTCCCTTCTTAAGTCAACAGCATCTGTTCTCTGTCTCCTTGTACGGTAGATGATTTAGCATTGCATGCTTTCTCTTGAGGGTGAAGGCTTCACTCAGGTCTTCTGTGCCTCCAGACAAGTGGGAGGGCTGGGGTGCACTATCAATGGAGTCCTCTCCCAGACTTTTACTGGCAGGACGTTCCACTTGGTATGTAAAACACACCTTCCCTGGGTGGGCAGAGATACTAGGAATCTGACCATTATAAAACACAGAAAAGTCTCAGTGTCCTTATTCCTTGCACACAGAGGAAAACAAAAGCACTGTAGCCCAAAGGTACCCAAAATCACTTGAACTGAGGTTCCTACATTACCTGAATTAAGCTCTGCCTCTGAAAAATGCAAGCAAGAGTGCTTTCTCCAGGGGCGATTCAGATCCTCGCTTCTGGCAGGTTCTAGCAGCTCTGCTTTGGTGAACGTGGCTGCTCCAGGGAACTCAGCTATTGCTCAAGATCCCAGTTCAGTGCCCACATGGAGGGAACCAAGTCTCCATGACTATGGCCAGGGTCTATGGGCATGTAAAGAAATAGAAATCAACCACAGTTTTATATTTTTTTTCTATGACAGTCAGAGAAGCCAGTAACTACTTTTCAGTACTGTGTGTCTGAATGCCTACACTCACTGTGACAGTCACCTGTGATGCAGTGTTACTTATTAGGGTTCACAGAAGGATCAAAAATTTATCTAAGTCAAATATTAACTGATCATACGTACTACATAGATGACAAGAAGGCAAGAAGCATCTATGATATTGCATTCAGGCACCTACACCACACTAAATGGGAGTTGGAATGGCAAAAATACCAGACAGACTGGTCATTCCTCAAGTGTTTTATCCTATTTTCCTTAGGAGCACTATGATTGCAAGTCACAACTAGAGGTGTGGCACTGCAGATGAAGGACTAGATCACAGTCCCATGGGGCTGCTCCTGCAGGAGCACATGGAGATGCTGGATGATCAGAAAAAGCATAGAGCTGAAAATCTGCAGTGTTGGATAAGAAACTACAGGACCAGCACAAAAAAGACTTACTTTGTTTGTTTGTTTGTTTTGAGAAATCCGTAAATAGACTAAAGGGGAGAATAAAGTTACTGTGAAACACTGGCTGTTCCAGTTTTGCTGAGCGCTCCCTGGTCTCCTTGTTCTCCCAAGCAGCGTGTTCCCAGTGGGTTATCCACATTATGCTTCTAAGAAGGATGTTGCATTCCTGGGAGATGAGATCATTCCAAGACTGGTACAAGGGAAAGGGCTTTGTAGACAAAGGATGCAGAATTCAGAGATGTTTTCTTTCAAGCTCTGGAGGAACCCCTGGTAAGTTACCACATTGTTCTGGACCTTACTCTTTTTGGTAGAGCAAAGATAGCTTTTGTGTGGTTTCTCTAAGGCTGTACATTTTTGTTGCATTTTGCACAACGGAGAGTTTGATTATGGCCAGAAGCACAGTAAATAAAAGAGTGAAACAAGGAGTTCATAGGGGAAAGAAAGGGAAATTTAACAAGTATGACTTTGGGCACTTACAGTTAACACACCGGACTAAAGATTTTTGAACCAGCAACACTATCAAAAGCAGTAACAGTAGCAAAGCTCATATTTGTAATGAATTCTTCTGTTCTTGAATTAGCTGGGAGTGCTGGAATGTGCCATAAAATTAGACAGGATAGAAACCTGCAGTGACACCAAGTGTAAACTATAATTTACACTGCATCGAATGCATCAGTTTAACATGTCTGTGCTGGTTGGGTGTGTGAAAAAAATTGAGCCTCTAGCCAGCAGATAATGGGCAAAACCCCTGGTGTAGAACCACTTTCACTGTCAAAACATCCCATCCCTATGAGGCGACACCATGGGTAAGGCAGCTACCAACTCTGTGCCACCTTCTCCTGGGATGCAGGAGAGGGCTGGGGGGTTGTGACAGCCACGTAAGCCTTGCAGGGAACGTGCACATCAGGACAGGGAGACAGACCCATAAGCCTCATGTGGTCCACTGGGCCCCAGACAAGACAACCCTCTGGAAAAACTCCATGAATGACTATGCTATACATTCATCTAAAAATATGTTTCTCTTCTCAGCCCATCTATATCACAAAGTGATTTTTCAGCCCATCTGTTTAGTGATGAGGCATTGCTGCTGATACAAAGGGCCCTGCCAAAAACACGAAACGAGTGCCGTGGTGCGGACAGACCTTTTCTGTATTCCCCCAAAATTTCCTTCTGTCCTGATGCTCTCTTGATGAAATACTTGGTGGTTTCAGTCCTGCCACTCACAAAGCTGCAGACTGCATTGCAGCATCACCAGGCACCAGCCCTCACAGTGTGGTACGGCTGGGCAGGCTCTGGGGAGACCAAACCCATTCACCTCCGCGTGTTCTCAGGTGCTTGCCCACGATCTCGCCAAAGCTGGTGGGATAATGATCTCCCGCAGACATCACCCAGGTACCAGGTTGCCTTAGCTGTACAGGCAAAGGTACCAGGCACCGGGTGGCCTGCTGTACAGGCAAATGGACCATACTGCTTTCTTGTCCTTGGTGGCGTGCTGGTTTTCAGGGAGGAAAGGGAATGGAGCATCTCCTGAGGGAGGACCAGCAGATTGCCCACAGCTGCTCCCTAAATGGGTTCAGCTGACAACTCAACATGCTCTACTCAGCATAGCCTCTCCACATAGCAAAAGTTTTTCCTGTGTTGTGAGGGTACTTGTTTAGGTGCAAATAGTTAATAACAAAGTGGCAGTAGCTTACATCCACAGATCCTGGGTTTTGTAGCATGAAGAGCACTTCATTCCCTTTAAGCTGATCTTTTCCATCTGCTCTTTACTGCCTGCAAGGTATTCCCATGTGAAAAGTAGCTTGAGCCTGCTGTTTCCAAGCCTCATCCAAAAATTATGTTGAGCATGAACATTTTAGCATTAAGGGCACTAATACTTTGCACATACACAAAAATTGTCTTCTGATTATCCCCAGTTTGTATTACAGTGCATTTTGTAGTCACTTAGCCAAACATTTTACCTTATAGTCAGAAATATGACCTGCTGTTTTGGAGAGATTGGAGGCTGGTCTGAAGCCTATTAGATCAAGGGGAGCCTTTATGCTGGTTTAGCAGAATTTGGATTGGTCCTTAAAGGCATTAGAGATGATCTGAATTATTAGAAGTGATCCTAGGCTGTTGCAAGTAGGTAGAGATCCTTTTACAACGGCCAAGGTATCTGAAGAAGTTGGATCAGATTATTTCAAATCATCTGATGACAATTAGCTCAACTTAAATCACAAGGCAGTTGGAAATTCAATCTAGACTAGATGGAATATGTTTACTGACTAGAGGGAAAGCTAAATGTACTAGAAGAAAAACAAACAAGCAAACAAACAAACAAAACAGACAATCCATTAGCTGGAAAATGCAGCTAAACAAATTCTGACCAGAAACTAGGTGTGCATTTTTTCCATTTGTCTAAAGTGAAATACTTTCAGTTATGAGGAGTCTTCAAATGATACAGAATGTCTTTTCAAAGGGGATGCTTTACACCTCCATGCTGACCTTACTGGCTTCCCAACCTCTGCTTTGCAAAATCTTCTTTAACTGATCATAGTGATTCCTTCTTAGCCAAAAATGATGGACTTACAGAAGTCTGAAGACAGTGAGTCCAACTGTATAGATAGGTAAAGCTCCTATTTCTAATAGACCCAAGTTTTCCTGGTAGCGACCAAGTGCCTACAGAACGTACCTTGGCATGGCACATGAAATGAGCCAGTTACTTTGTCAGGTGAACGCATTGGTGGGTGTCACTTCAGCTACAGCTTGTAAGAGCCCTCATCCAAATATTAATATATTTCTATTAGCAAATTAGCCCAGCTAAAGAGCAGGTGGTGTGCTAGATGAGTTCATCATATCCAAATGATCCTAACTTGGTACAACTTTCTTCCAAAAAACTGGGATTACTCCATGTCTTTCCATATGCAAGTCAGTATGCACCCTGCCTGCTCCAAATTTTCTCTTTGTGTCACCAGATAGCTGTTGGAAAAGGGTGACTTGCCATGTATTCCTGCCCCTTTTATATGGAATCTGAAACCTAAGCAGCATTACAGCAAGGACATCTCTACCCTGAAGCAATAGTTTAACGGTATCAGGTTATAATTCCTTCATCTTCCCACCTTCCTCAACCCTGAAAGTTAGACCCAAATTTCCTGTGTAATTTGTGGCCCATTGATTTATACTGCCCAACCACATCTCTGTTATACCAGTTAAAACACCTCGCCTCTTGCCAAGTTAAATACTATAGCTTTCCCATGTTTGGTGGTAAACTCCTGCAATTAGCACAGAGGCATATGGCATTTGACTGCTGGTAGATCCTTTGCTTGTTGTCCCACTCTGGTGAAGCCCTACATATACTTGGAGGTGCCTCTTGCTTATTATTTTTTATCGTTCTGGCCACTGGAAATTCAATACTTTCCCACAAATCCTTCTCATCTGCATCCTCCCAAACCTTAGAGCCACCTACAGTGTTTGTGGTCTGAAATAAATACTCAGAAGTTTTCCCAGGCAACCAGTGGTTTCTTCTCTTAATTTCAGCTGCATTCCCTCAAAATGGGGGCTGAGATGACCAAGGCAGCACAAATGACAGGGAGCAGGACTGCAAGAGCAATCCAGTGGGTCAGACCATAGGTTTCACTTGTCCAATATCCAGTCTCTGGAAGTGACCAAAACCTCAACAGGCCTGGGGAAGAGTATGAGATTTATGCAACCTCCCCTAAGAACCTACTCAGCTCCCAAATGTTTGTAGGTCAGGGACTTTCTGCACTAGATGTGACTGCCTGCAGTTCCCCTTGGTGGCTTTCTGCTCCATCAACATGCCTGTGTGAATCCCCAGTACCCCCTTTGCAATCCACCTTCTGGTCTTGAGACATGAGTCTCACTCTCCACGTTGGTCATGGTTAGAGGTGAAAAAGCTCTTTACCATTGCATTCTTCCTTTACACATTGGCTGAAATGCATGCCCTTCTCCATCAATCCTCCTTTCTACAGCAAACTCCCAATTGCCTAATAAAGTTAAATTGCACCTGTTCTTCACCACCAGGCATTGACACGCGTTAGCATCCCCCCTGCATTTTGGAAGAAGCTGCCATAAATGGACTTCTTCCTTGTCCTCTCTCTTCCCTCCTCCAGCTCTTCCCATCACTTGCACTAATGAGCCCTACAGCCATCGCCACATATTTACCCCACCTCTGCAGACTGTTCGCAGGAAATCTGAGCCCCCCCCCCTTTTTACACAACCACTAAGGCACTTACCTCTCCCCTTGCCTTTTGATCATCTGTCTGCATCCAGCAGCAGAAGTGCCACGCACTCACTCGCTCTCCCACCAACTCAACCTAAGCCCCTACCATCTGGAGATGATCTGTTTGTCTATTTAGACTCCAAGCTCTCCAGGGCAGGAACTGTCTCTAATTGCATGTTTGTACCGTACCTACAGCTGTGTTGGACTGAATACACCCACTGTCATCTTCTCTTGGAAACTAAGTTCCTCCTGGGAGTGTCCAGCACTGAAAAGTAAGACCACTTGCAAATCCATGTTGCTGGAGGCAAATGCCAGAGCTCCTTGGTTGCACTTATATTAGACCACAGAAAATTCTTCCAGTGACTGCAATAATCATCCAGCCCAGTTTTTACTGCCAAGCTGACAAGAGGGACTTAAAAGCAGTGAAACCATTGCCTAGCGTGGTGAAGCTCACATCTGGCTGAGGCTCCAAATGTGCCCAAATACTGCATCTCACTGAGGAAATGCCTGAGGACCCCAGATCTGCGAGTTCCTTGTTCGGTGACCTCTGGCCAGTGCCACCAGGGAGCCAGGTGGAAAGGTCAGGCGTCTCCAAGCCAGGTTTTGCAGGCTGAATGTCATCCTCAGTCCAGCACAGCAGGAAAACCTCACATGTATGTGCCTATAGTTCACAGACAGCATGTAAACTGCCTCCCTATTTCAGGATGATGAAGACCTTAGGTGCTTTTGTTCAGAAAAAGTGCAAAAATTAATTGCTCCCGCCCTGCTATTTAACAGTTGTAATTAAAAGTGTATTAAGGCCTCTTCTCCTAGCTATAGTCTTTTTATACAACTCCCTACTTATAACATATTTTTCAAGCTTTATATTTTCAGTGAAACCTTACAGCTGGTAGAAAATGGAGGTGTTACCACAAAATTAATTTTAAAACAAAGGAAAGGCTTAATGGAATTTTGAGTCTAATCCAAGAAAGAGCCTAATGTATTGCCACTGAAAGACTCCTGCAGATGGTTGAAAGTATCCTGATTCAGTAACACAATAAAATAAAAAAGAGCATCTATATATTTCCCCATTTGGTTAACTCCGGAACACCGTTTCTGCTTGTTTTGGCTCATTTTTGTTCCTGCCTTTGAGTGTAAAGAAATGGTAAGGAAGTTTATGAATGAGGTCCCGCTCACATTCCAGGCTCAGCTATGTACATGGGCTGTTTTCTGCTGAGATCCTGGGATGAGGTCATTTCAAAACCACCTAGTTTGCCCAGTGTGCTAACTCAAAAAAGATTGGAATGGATAGATTTGCAGTTACTGCAATGCAACAAGCATACAGTAGTTTTCCCGCATACCAGCATCCCCCAAACTTCAGCCTCCAAGACTTGTGGAAATAAATAAATAAATAAAAAACCCAACAAAACCCCCCAAACCTTTTTTGGCTTGGAGAGGCTGTTTATAAAATCAGTTTGATCAGCCCAGGAATGAGTCCAGATAATGTTTACCCACATAAACACAGAAGATCATGCAACTATCTTAACTATTCAGCCAAAAAAAAAAAAAAAAAAAAGGTTAGAACAACAGGAAATTACTCATTTACTACCAGTTACTCAGGTATTTTAAAGAGCTTCCAGAACATTTGCTTTTGTGTACCTAAGAGAAAAAGGTCGCTGATGTTGCAGGAAGGCCTGATGGGTAACATAAAAGTGACTTTCCTTGCTGAAAGAGTAAAGGCAGAAGAAGGGGTTTGTGACAAGACGATATAAAATACCCTGCAATTCATCAGCAAGAAGAATCAAACTGCACCAGAGTGATCGGCATTCCTGGGGATTATGAAAAGGATTACGGTGAGTTGTTAGCAGGGCGAGGGAGTCACTGAAAGATGGGCTTTCCTACTGCCTTGAAATAAATGGGACAATTAAGGCTTTGGGAAAGTTAATGAGATTTTTTTCTTGAATTTTCAGAGCAGCTGGCCAGCCCATGTGTAGGAAAAGCCATTTATTGAGGAGGAAAGAAAAATAGGTAGTGAAAATAAAAATGTTTGCATTCCCTAAAAATATACTTCAAGCCTTGCGAGGGGGAAATCAATTATTCACAAGGCCATCCTGCTGTCGGGTAGAAAAATCTAAGGCATTTTCCAGCTCAGGCTGCCCTCCGCTCTGTGGCGGTTAGCTGATCTCTCTGTCAGATGGGTCTCATCACTGCGGCATTCAGTGCCTCTGAGTCTTTCATGTGTTTAATCTCACAACCCACCTGTGAGAGGAGGAATTACAGTGAGGGAACTGAGGAAAAGGCCCAGACTTTTAAAGGGATTTAGCTGCCCAATTACCTGGCTCAGGGTTAGACTGGAAATCCCCAGGAGAGAAGGATGTTGCACCTGGGTCTGCCAAGCCTTGGGTTAGTGTAGTTCTCAGTAGCAATGCCCAGTTGGACCTCGGACAAAGAAGAGCTGAACGTAACGTGAATGGGCTATTGTTTCTCCCTTGGTTATTATTAAGAAATATTTTGAGGTTGAAGAGGGAAAAAAAATGAAACATCAAGAGTCTGAATTCAGAGCATGAAGACCAATCCTTACTCCCAAGGCTGAGCAGGGTCTCGCAGCATTGGTACTTGTGTTTATTCCCAGGGAAATGATTTACAAATAACCTCCAAATGCCATGAAGTATTGCTCCTTTCTGAGTCACGATTTTGCTGCCTCCCCATGCACCAATACCACTCACTACGCACACCCATACACACACCCCGGCCCCCACCTCTTGGACACACTCTCATCTGGGCAGAGTCCTGCTAAGAGGGTCAGCACAGAAGATATGTGGGAAAGAATACAGCCTATGTTCTCTCTAAGAGCAATGAGACATTTTCCCCATGTGAGGCTTCCTCTTGTATTCCTTCCTGCTTTCCCTCATGCCTGTCTTCCCATGGACACTCGGCTCAGGCCTGGCAGGTCATGACACATCCCAGAGAGGACACAGCACCCTGGGCAGCTGGCTGAGTGTGGGCGCAGTCCCCGCCATGCCCCCTGAAGGAGTAGCTTAGGCTGGGCTGTAATCCTAATGTTGGAGGCTCTGAGTGCAACAGGCGATGCTGCACCACCCAAGTCCCACACACCATGTGCTGCAGGAACGGGTCAGGGACCTGTGATAGTGGAAAGTGTCCCTGCCCATGTCAGAACTAGGTGATCTTTAAGGTCCCTTCCAACCCAAAGCATTCCATGATTCTGTGATTCTATGTAGGAGTCTGGCCAGGAAGATCAGAGCACTCATGGTGACAATTCCCGTGGGATTTCCCATGGGTATCATCCATCCTCCATGGAGGAGTCTCTGGCACATGCAGACAGCCACCGAACATGACCAGCTCCGGCTTCAGCAGGGGATTGTCAGCCACGTGAGTGCCCAAAGTCACACCATTATCTCTGCAGGGCTCTGAACCCCTGGCAGGGGGTGGAACAGGTAACCGTATCTCCTGTAATCCCTTCTTCTGTAGGCTGATTATGGTAAAAGATACAAACAGAAAAGGAGAGATGACAAATAAGAGAGAACTATTGGCATGATATATGTACCTGCTTGGGTGTGAAGATGTATGGGGTTTTTTTTAATTGTTATAAGCCATTGTTCATTCACCAGTCTCTGCCTAATTTTTTCTCTGTCACAGCTTGACCCAGGAAACACATTTCACTCTAAAGGAATCCCCAGGCAAAATCACAGATTTCTCTAGACCCTAATTCATAAGTCAGTTTTCTTTGTGAAGAGCTGCCATGGGTGTTACATTTTGATTTTTTGCCATGGCTCTGTTATCGGCTTCTGGTAAACCATAACCCCCCCAATTCCCTCAATGTGCAAAACTGCATGACAGACTGCAATCAGTGTCTTATAAATCCACACTGGTATTGAGGCAGTTCCCTTCCTGTGCACTGTTTCTTATTAAGTAGATATCTACTGGCCAGTCACACATGCTGTGTTACATAGCTAGGTATCCAGGCAACTTACTCAAAACTTGCTGAAGTCAATGGAAAGAGTCTGCCGTCCCTACACCACCACTGGCTTTAAAATGAGATTGAACTCTTCGTTAGGAACCAGGAGGCTTCTCCCTGGTATGTCAACTCCTTGCATGTGGATGGAGCAGGGACTAAAGAGGAAAAGCATCGAGAACGAATAGGTCAAGGGGCAATGGTTTTAAACTAGAAGAGGGTAGAATCAGACTCGATAAAAGGGAGACATTTTTTACACTGAAGGTGGTGGAACACTGGAACAGGTTCCCAGAGGGGTGGTGGATGCCCCATCCCTGGAAACATTCAAGGCCAGGTTGGACAGGGCTCTGAGTGACCTGATGGAGTTGTGGATGTCCCTGCTCATTGCAGGGCGGTTGGGCTAGAGGGCCTGTAATGGTCCCTTCCCACCCAAACCGTTCTGTGAGTCTATGATTCTAAAGTTTCCTCGAGCCAGAGGAGTCAATACAACTGAGTCCATGTGGTTGCTGTTGCTGGTTGGATGTGTCCCATTCTGTCCCATCATGGGCAGAATCGAGCAGCAGCACAGGCGGGTGCACTGATGTGCTGCAGCATCCATCGGCTCCCCGAGATGAGTTGTGTGGAGAGGTGGAGTTTTAGACAATCGGCACCCGCCTGCCAGCTGAAGTACAAAGCCTAATTGAAGAAAGCTGTTCTTTCATCCACACAAAGTATAAACAGCCAGTGTTATGGTGACAAACTTTCCAACAGCTTCGTAGCTGCTACTCCAAACGCTTGCATACATAGATGCTGAAAGCAGAAAAAAGAAGGCGACGTCCTTATTTTGCAAAATTTCTCCAGCTGATTCCAGAATGGCTTTGTTGCTCACACCCAAAATCTACACATCTGTGATGGTCCTGAATCATATACCAGAAAATTCTTGCTTGGGTCCAAACTGTGGAAAAACTACTCTTCATTTCAAGAGCTTTTACATAAGCTCTGTATTTCCCACCACCACCACCACCCTTATTAGGTTATTTTTTTTCAAAACTGCTGCTGCTTTCTCCTCTTTACTGATGGCTCCATGGACACTGTCTGTGCTTTGGCCAAAGCAATTCTCTATCACGGAGCGTCCCCTTGACAGGAGGGTATTCCCCAAATACCACCTCAAGCACTCACAAGGGAATGAGGGTACCATTTGGCCATTAAATAGACCTGATCCAGAGAGGGTCTGCTCTGATATTGGGATGCAGGAGCCACGCTGAAGGATTTTGCAGGACATGTGATGATCTAAGGCTCTATTTTTGGTTTTGGTGAGTGCTGGGAGGAGTGGCAGAAGGTTAGCCTTTTCCCATCACCTTCCTGCTAGAGATACGCATGGCCCCAAAACTGTATGCTGTTGGCTACTCATCACAAGGCCCCCTGTCAAAACGAGTATGGCTGATGAGCTACGAACAAGCTCACAGTTAGATAATAGATGAAAGAGCCTCAAGATAAATTAGGTGCCTCCAGAAAACCTGGCCAAATGTGTTTAAAACAGGAGATCCAACACCATTAATTCTCATCAAGCAGCTTTAAAAAAGGCAACCCGGCACTTGACTTATGCTTAGAAAACGTTATCTTTCCTTTTAACAGGGGTTTTATAGTGTATTTTGAGAAGATGACAAACAATAGGGTTATTTTGAAGTCATGCCAAACACTACATTCGCTGGAGGCTAAGAACAATGTTACCTCCTATCTGTCAAGTGACTCTGCAGCCATTAAGCCATTTCACCAACAAACAATATTAATTAAAAAAGGGAAAGTGCTGTTCTTAAGTTCCTTACAACTAGCACTTGGGAAATATCTTTGAATGAGATATTTGTCCCTTCAGGAAAGATCACTTTGTCAGAAGTGAAACTTTCTGCAAGGAAGCATTAGTTTCATTGCTTTCATTGCTTCAGGTAAGAAACTAAGTAAGAAGCATTTCAATAACTCCCACGGCCTGTGCTGCAAGGTAAAAGCTTAATTTAGTTTTGTTTCCCAGTAATTTTCAGTTTCAAATTATGTTGTATAAAATTGAATGAAACGGATAAGCTCTGAGGCACCATTCGGAGGGTGGGGAGTTGTGGTAGTTTAAAGTTTCTGGAGCGGGGACTTCTGCTTTGTGCCAGTTCAGAGCCTCTGATTTGCTACTGTCACACAAGTAAATTTACAGCAAATAATAATAACAAATACAGAACATCTTTTCACCAATGATAATCTTTCCTGAATTTTCCCCAGCCACAAATAGAAACAAAGATTTAAATAGGACAGAAGGGAACAGCTATTTAATTGAACAGCTTTGTTGGCAAAATGAGCACCTGCTCACAAAGCACCCAGTCACCAGGACCAGTAGGTGTGTCACCGCTAAAAGTGCCGTATCATCCCACTCAAAAAAACATCAACAAACTCATCTGCACATTTTCAAGGAGCAAATTCCACTCTCTCTTTCATAATTGAAATAAGCATGTTCTCGCGTGACGCCTTGACTCTGCGTGTGTCTGGGCTGCCCTCACCAAAATGGCAAATAATACTGTCTTCAAATCAAAGGAGCTGTTTGCATAGATAAAACTAGAGGCACCTGCACCAGTGGGGTTAGGAGCTAATAATAGCCACCACTTACAAAAGCAGACCAAATTGTGCTTTCAATGCAAATATGAGTAATAACGATGCTATTTAAAGCTTTATTGGCACATGTCATCCCGGGTGCTCAGACTGCAAATTCAAACACATGGTGAACATGGGACAAAACCAGCTTCTTCTGGCCCTGATCTGCCCAGCTGTCTTTGGTCCGTGCTGAGCCCAGTGAAATTCCCCACAGCTCTGGGCAGGTGCAGGGCTCCGCTGGGGAGAGCTTGGTGCAAGTGCGGGGCCTTTGCAACCCGATATGCCATAGGCAAAAGCTGCTTTCATGTTCTGCGTGTTCAGGCAAGTTTATGTCTCGCGGCTGACACAAAAATAATCTACTGTAAGAAAATT
Source organism: Falco peregrinus (assembly GCF_023634155.1). Classification (NCBI taxonomy): domain Eukaryota; kingdom Metazoa; phylum Chordata; class Aves; order Falconiformes; family Falconidae; genus Falco; species Falco peregrinus. Next base: position 95,849,198 of record NC_073721.1, read on the forward strand.
TCCACCAGCTTTCCCTTAAGGAAGCACAATTCAAGAAAATAACAGAGTGACGAGGGAGAACAGTCATCTTTGAAAGGTGTGCTTTACTTAGGTACTTGCAGTGTTTGCTTGGCTGAGAAAAGGCTCTGCCTGTGGCAGGGAGGTCTCAGCCGGTGGGCTGTATACATGTATAATGCCTGCAGCATGGCCCTTAAAACAGAGAGCTCGTGGGCTGGGCGCAGCACCCTGCTGGAGCAAGGGTGGCACCCCAGGTGCCCAAACCCCTTGGCTGCTTGGGAAACCTGAGCAAGAGACATCGCAGCTCTCCAGACCCCCAGGGAGACACTTGCCAGGGGTCTGTCCTCGGCCCCAGGGGTACTGTTTGGGCTGGAGTCACGCAGTCCCCAGCCTCTCTTGGCACCCAGTGCCTCCTCTGCCTTGGGTGCCCCAGCTGGGAGAACCCCCTCTGACGGCGGCTCCTCTGCTGCTGCTGCTGCTGCTGCTTGGGCTGAGAGCAGTTTACTTAATTAATGATCCAGGAGTGTCAGGTGAAAGCCTATCTATCCAGAGCGAACGTGCCCCGGTTCCTAGGCGTGTACACATGTGGTATCGTTTTTCCATTATTTGGAACATACAGAACTAAATTAATAACAGTTCCTACAAGGCCCTGGGGCTCTCCGTGGAAGAATTTTGATCTCCTTAGGAAAGGCTCACCATTTCTCATAGGAGAGATGCACTTGACTCCTGACCTCTTTTCAAAGGCACCTGTGTGAGCTTTTAAAATCCACCACCACCAATTATCCACTTTCAACCTGAAGTGTTTAAACCTCGGACCACATTAACTGAGCTTAGCACATAGCCATGTCATTGCAGACTTCCTGATGTGAGGAGATGCCTTGACACGGCTGAAAGAGAGTTTAGGGATGAGGCATGAGATTATCAGCTTCTCCTCCTGACAGCTTCAAACAAAGGAGCCTTTTAGCCACCTGGTTTGTGTCTCCCACACCTGCATTAAGATTGGAGACAAACCTTTGTACTGCTGCCTTGATCCTATTATTTGCATGTACCTGTCCACAGTCACCCTGCATCACTTAATAGCCTTCAGAGAGACCAAAGGGAAGAAGATGCACATCTACTATTTCTCTTTCAGGTTTAATACCTTTTCTTTTCTTTCTTTCCTTTTTTTTTTTTCCTACCCTTTCTCGTCAAGGCTGCAAGACTTTTAGGACACTACGGCATTTATTTAAACTCTAAGGAGATTTATTTGGCACGGAGGATGGAGGAGGGGAGACTGTGAGAAGGCTGAAGATGTGGATGATGGTTGAAAAGGGAGAGGAGGCCATTTTAAGGATCTCTGGCTGGGCTGCAGAGAGCAAAGCCCAGCGCCTGCTCCCAGCACCGGGCAGATGTTTAGCTGAGGGATTCCTCTGCTCCCTACTTAGGCCTGACCCTGACACCACATCCACCCCCTGGTCCCTGTGAAGAGACACTGACGGCTCACCCCACCACTGCCTGCAAGTCCAGACAGCAAGGGATGCTTGCACTCGAGGTGCTTGACCTCCACCCTAGGTACCTTCTCAGCCCTGTACCAGGGTGCAGCCTCATTCCTCCCCAAGAAACAGCACTGCTCTCTTACACCCATGGGCTCGAATGCCACAAGGAGTCAGCTCCGAGGCCAGATTTGGCCTGCATGCAGAGTTCAGGATGTGCCCCTGTTCCATCTCCCTCCACCCACCGGTGAAATTAGCTTTGTATTCTCTGTCCCAGAGCTGAAGGAATGTCTAGATTTTAAATTAAATTCATACTCTCTTTCCCATGCTCGCAGAATTAGCCAAAAGGACAGAACATTATTAACCTTCTGGTTCCAGCCCTAGCTGACAAGGTGTCTATGCAAGGGGAGTTTCAGCTGTAGCCCGTGTACATACATTGCTGCATCTCAGCCTCAGCCAGCTCCTTGACTCATCAATGTAACTGAATAAGGTAGAAGTATTAAGAGTTGCATTCATATTCCGGGCCTGGTTTAAATCATTAGCATTGTGGAAAGCTCTGGATAGGTCCAAAAAAAAAAAAACAACCCCAAAAAAACAGAGGGAAGAAAAAGATTTTTCTGGTTCTAGTTTTTCACATTTTCTTTTCCCCTCTGAAAAGTGAAACCCTCCAGCTGCCCGGCATTGCACAATGGCCCAAATGCTGTGAGTTCCAGCCGTAATCCCAGCCCGCTCTGCACGCCAGCCCCAGCAGAGCTCGGCAACATGCCCCACTGCCACTGCACTGCCCCAAGCCCTTCCCTCCCCAAAGCATCGATGGCTTCTGTGGTCAGCAGCAACTGGCTTGTCCCCATCACTGGGCCATGTACTTGGCCTGTGAAAGTTGTCCATCATTGCAAGAAACACAGGAGGAAGACAAAGAACAGGGTCAGCTTCCTTGGCCATCTTATGATTTGTGCTGCTGCAGGAAGCAAAGTGAGTGTAAATCTCCAGATTTTGGTCATGTGTTGCTCTACATGCTTTCCGTTATGGTCAAAGAAGTACGGCTAGGGATCCGCCAGCATGCCAGGTGGGATGAAACCAAGCCCAAGCATCTTCCCAAGTTACCAGATGATGGATAAACTCCTTGTTCTGCTGTCCTTGCAGAGGTGATACTGCCAAGGGTGCTCTGCTTACCTTGCAGGATCCCTTCAATCTCCCTTCAATCATGGTTGCAGGTGCCAGGCAGCCAGGGAAAGCCACTAAGATCAAGGTCTGGCTTTGTTGCTTATTATTATTATTATTGTTGTTGTTGTTGTTATCATAATCATTATTATCATTGTTATTATTATTGTCATCATCATCATTATTGTTGTTATTATTATTATTACAAAATCAGTGGCAAAGCCTAAGATGTCCAACGTCAGCGTTGCCTACACCCAATGCCACAGAGTAAAGCTTCACCAGGGCTCTGAGTCTTTCCAGGAGGGAATGAAGGGAACAAGCAGGCATCACGCATTACGCCCATATGCCAGGTGATGAACTTGATAACTCAGCCAAGAAAGACCCTGATAAGGAGGGCTGACAGCAGATAGCGCTGTACCAAGTGCCATCCCCTAGTGAAGGCCTGACCAAAAGTCAATAGCATCAGAGGGAAAGGATGGGCTGTGGTTCAAGATATGTGCTGAGCCTTCCAAGAGGGATGAATTTAGTTCTTCTTTTTGGCTTAGCTTTCCTATGATCGTGACGTAAAACGAATCACTTCATCTTTTGCCACCCCATTGCCCCATCTGTTAAAGCGTATTTATAGTATTTTTCTCTTTTCTCTCACTCATTGTCTTTTCTGTTCTGATTATGAAGTCCTCAGAGTAAGGTTGTGTGCTACTGCACAAGGTCCATCAGAAGAGGGCTCTGACCTAAGTTCCCACTGCTGGAATACAGATATTATCTAGATAGTTATGCAGTGCCTACCGTGTTTATGACACTGGTCAAGAAATATGCATTACTATCCATGGAAAATTTAGATTTGAATGAAAATGTTGAGTAGTTTGTTTGGAAAAGGAGAACCCTGAGCATGGTTTCCATTTTTCCCAGAAAAATCTCTGAAGGAAGTTTACAAAACCCAGAAATTCTTGTGAAATCAAAAAGCATTCAACAATCAGCACTACAAAGTAAAACAAAAGACAATATTGTCTGTCCCACGGGCGGATTTCCTTCCTCCCCGCAATGTGCTGGAAACCCTTTTCTGTCGCCCAGCCTTGGTCAGGACTCTCATTCCAAAGGAATCGCTTCTGCGCTTGTGTGTCAAGAAAAAATCTGTTTCCAATAGGCGGTAAAAGGTCTGCTCATCGTACTCCTGTTTCACAAAAAGCCCTCCCAGCTCCTCACGGCGGCACACTGGCAGTGTCTCACAGGGCGTTTTGCATTTGTTCGACTGTCTGCAGAGCTGTGCCAGCTCCGGGAGGCTCAGAGTTGGCCCAAGACCAGCTTGTGGGGAGGGTCTGTGCTTCAACGTGATGCTCTGCCCCTCTCAACCCTGACGGCCACGGCTCTACCCGCAGCTTCCCCTCTCTTGCTGCTGCAGGGAGCTGTTGGGGATGAAGACTTGAAGAAATCAAGTTGCTTTCACCTTGCTTCGCCTCTCCTCAGCTTTTTCGAGGGGCTGACGTTTCCCACCAGAGCAGCCAGCAGCTTCTCAGGAAGGGCTAAAGCTGCCCATGTACAATTTTTTCTTCCTGCGTTTTTAAAACTGAAATTTTAAAGAAAACTGCAGTCTGCAAATTAAAAACTGTAGGTGGCAAAATAGTTCAGGGAGCTTCAATCAATCTGTCTCAAATTTAGCTGCAGGACAGGTTTATACCTTTCTGCAAACAGAGGAGGCGGTTTTGTGCAGAAATTAACGTGTCCATAGGATTTTCCCTGTCACAGACAAGGCTGTGGTCTTACCTGCAAACCATGTTGCTCCCCGAGTCAAGGAGCACATCAAGTTCTTGTGCTGGAGATGGTGTCCTGCTGTCACCCAGAGGTAGCCCTTTAGGAGTACTGGGGCAGATGCAGACCGCTGTCTCCTCCTGCTTCCTGCCCCATTGGCCCCAGGATGTGCCGCCCACATCATCACCTTGTCCTCACCATATCTCCAGGAGGTCTGTCCACCAGGCAAGGCCACATTTGCAAGCATTCAGGAGCTTGTTAATCACCCAGAGCCATAAAGTTCCTCAAGCGGAACTGAAGACTGGGCAACAAGCATCTATTTGTTCCATCTCTCCATCCTCAGGAAGCCAGAGCATCACCAGAGGAGGTCAGGGCGGATTCCCAGAAATGTGACCCATCCTCTCAGCAATGTGAGTATAATTCAGAGCGTGCCACGGGCTTGCCGGCACCTCTGGAGTTTGCTGTCATGACTTCACGAAGTGCTGCACTCCCCCAGGAAGAGCAATCCAAAGAGGAGGAGTCCGGTGGTGCCTCCGCTGCCCTCAGACAGCAGGGGCTTGTGATTGTGTAATGTTTACATGACCACAGAGCTCACCATGGCTACATAGACCTCGGGAACAACAGCTCCAGCCCGTGTGCTCAGAGGAGAGCAGCCCTCTTCCCCTTCAGCCAGAGGAGCCAGCGCTTGCCTGGGCAAGTAGCTGAGTGCTGCCTGCATCACAGGGAGAACCAGAAAAGTCCTGCACACCCTTGTGTTGGTGTTCTCCATCTCAGAGCCACAATATGCTTCCAAAGAGGCCATTTGCGCAACTGGGATTTCTGTGTGCCCTTGTCCTTCCTACAGCATGTGTCACATAACCCCCAGATCCCTCACTTGCACCTCAGATGTGTTTCGGGAAGGTGCTGGGGTGTGCACATTCTCCGAGCTGTTTGGTTCACAACATCACCGACAGTGAACAGAGGAGGAGGGATGGGACCTGCTGACCTGCCCACCTGCAAATGGCAGGTACAAGAGGTACAAACACTCTGCACAGTGTTGCAAAGAAACAGTGAAATCACACAGTGTCAGGGTGGGTTCCATTTAAGGGACAACCATATGGGGTCCGTGCTCATCTCCAGAGTCCAGCCTGATCTTGGCACATTCAAGTCACTCCTCTTAGAGCAGCAGAGCACAGATCTATTAATGGACTTCGCCCATGCGCTTAGTGAGCTTCCTTCACTCCTTCCTGCTCCTATGAGCTCATCCTTCTGCGTGCAGCCTTGTCTGGTTTCACCAAGGTAGCACAACTATGATCTAGGAATGCTGCAGGATGCATCCTACTATCCTGCATACAGCCCACAGTGGACAGTCTTTGAGGCAGGTCAGGTGGACTCCCAGCTGAGAACCTGACTGGAAAAGGAGGGATGGGTGCAGGCTTTGCAAAGGATGAGCTGGTGCTGGAGCATTTGTGGTGCAGAGGACTGGAGAAAGCCTGAAGGGGCTGGGTCCCTTACAGGTTGGAGACCTACATAGCAACTCTCAGGCCTATTCTTGAATCTTCCATGCATTTCTTGAGCACATCTTCATTGTCTGCCACCATATCCCCAATATTACAATATATTATTCCCATTGGAAATGTGGAAATGTGGCTGTATATATATGGTGGCATGAAGAAGTAGCTATCAGAAGGTATTGAACCTGCCAAGTAAGTGCCAAGGGCAGGTTTCCTGGTTGCCCAAGGAGACCAGGCTCTACACCCCACCGTGCCTGGGCAGCTGCTGAGCCGGCAAGCTCTGGCTCTCCAGCCAGGAGAGGGCAGTGCTGTATCCACACTCCCCAAGCAGAGCATCTCCGGTGGTCGTGCAGACCAACTCCTGACTGATTTTGTTCCAATGGTGATTATGGGCTTGACGTGATGCAAAAAAACTTCTGATGGCAAATGTGTGGGGGGGTGGGATGTGTTGGCCAGTTGGATGTTGTTTTCTTTGGTTTGTTTGTTGTTGTTTATGGAGATTTTTCCCCAAGTGTTCAGTGCTCATACCTTTTTGAGTTCCAAATTTGGATGAATAAATTTCCGGGTGAACAAACCCAAAATCTTTCACAAACCACATCTTCTGGGAAAGAAGGGGGTCAGCCTCTGAGACAATCCCTGGAGAGTCTTTTGGGGTCAAGTCGTGCACACTGTCATTCAGAGGCCCTTTTTTCTAATTTCCCTAAACTTGAAAACTCGCAAAACCTTCCTTTGTGCCATGGGACCTCTTTTTTATCACAGAATCATAGAGTCATAGAATGGTTTGGGTCAGAAGGGACCTTGAAGACCATCTAGTTCCAACCCCCTGCAATGGGCAGGGACACTTCCCACTAGCCCAGGTTGCTCCAAGCCCTGTCCAACCTGCCCTTGAACACTCCCAGGGATGGGGCATCCACAGCTTCACTGGGCAAGCTGTGCCAGTGCCTCGCCACCCTCACAGTAAAGACTTTCTTCCTACTGTTTAACCTAAATCTGCCCTCTTTCAATGTAAAGACATTCCCCCTTGTTCTATCGCTACAGGCCCTTATAAAATGTCCCTCCCCAGCTTTCAGTCATGTTGGGGGAGGATTTCTCATCTGAAGACTGTTTGGTCTTTTCAGTCTCTCCCAGTCCCTCAGACCTGAAGGTCCCGTGGTCTTCCTGAAGGACCATGCTGCAGAAATCCTTGACAACCTTCCCCGTTGCTCCCAGAGTGGCTTTTTCCCTGCCTCCCCTCAGATGGCTCCCTTGAAGCAGGTCTTATCTACTCCCGCCGCATGGCCAATCTTCTGTGGATCCTTGTAGCAGAGGTGCAATACACTAGTGTGGCTGGTTTTTGCAAAGCCTTGCTGGACTTGGAGGGTTCTTCCAACCTTTGTGAGCCACAGGACACCAGAGGTGGTATTTAACTCTGCTGCATGACCCAGCCCAGGCTCATGGTGGCCATTTCCCTTCTTCCAGGAAGACCCACAGCATGGCTTGGAGAGAAAAGAAGTAGTGCAAAGGATTTGGAGGTGTTTTCAATGACTGAAGGCCTCACAGGTGAAGCTCTTCTCAGGGTAAGGGCCAGAAGTTGAGTACAGGGAAAATAAAGCCGTGTAGACAGGAGATATATATATATATATATATATATATATATAGGCTGAGGATCACAGTACAACAGTTTCTGCGATAGGGTTGAGAAGCTTGCTAGCTGAGACAGCTTAAATAAGTGCCTCCGTGAAATAGACTCTAGAAGAGGACTCCTTGGGACTCTCTTCAAAGGCAGTGTTTTTTTGCACACTTTAAAGGCCCAAACTAGGTTGATAAAGACTCACACACCAGGAGCTACAGCCATTGAGATCCAGCACATGATGACCCTTCAGGTTAGACTCTCTGCCTGGCATTTAGGGCAGGAAAACAAGGAGGGAAAACAAACAAACACACAGACACACACACTAAAAAGAAAAAAGCCGTGAGGACCATGCACCACCCACGTGGAGAGCTCCAGATGTTCCCATCACCAGCCCAGCAGCCACCAGTCTATTAGACGATCATTAGCAAGTGTAGACACTGGCAGCAGCAAATCTGTGGGCCTACAGTCTGCAAAACTGCCCCTCTTTTCCCTCCCCAGCCCTTTCTTTGAAGATCCCCCAGCCTCCTGCTGACACACATCTTGTGGAGATGCCTCTAGTGAGAAGTTCCTCAGCACCACCCGGTGCAGTGAGGGTATAGCCTCTGAGGATGGATGGTATCCAAATGTTTGGCAGAAATTCCAACTTTCCTTACTTTTAGGCGTATCTGTGGCTTCTTGATACTGTAAACAACTGACATAGGCATGGAAGAATAGTGTATCTGAAACAGTTTATACAAAAGAATTCCATCTGTCAGTCTGTTTACAGTTCACATATGAAAAGGCAAAAATCTTTAAAAGGAAAGCCCCGAGGGGAAAAACATTTTTATACATATATATGTCTGTATATATATATACTCCATATATATATATATATATGGGATATGCTACAAATAATTGTTGAAGTGGAACAGTATCAGTTTAGACTTTTTTTTTCCTCTTGAATAGCAGTATTCTCCCCCCCCGCCAGTGTAAATTAAATTTTCCCAGTTTGCTTTCTAACTTATTCAAAACAGCACAAAGAAAGCAGTCTGGAATTAACAGGGTGGTTTGGTTGTTGGTTGTTTTGTTTTGTTTTTTTCTTTTTTTTTCTTGCAAAACACTTTCCAGTTTTAAAGTTGTCCTAAAGCTTCTTGAAACCATGCATTAGATCATGGTGTTGCAGTGAAGAAGAAATACTGCTATTACACCCTTGAGAATAACCTTGAAACCCAGCCGCTGTGTTATCTAGAGGGGTATTTTAGAAATCGCTGTGAGAGCTTTAACTTCTGCTTGGACAGCCACCAAGGAAAGCCAGAAATGATCCAGGTTTCATGTCTTTTCCCAGGGGAAGAAAAAATCCTGTATAATTGTCCACCTCACTCCTAAATGCCAAAAGGCAGAACCCTGGAGACAAGCACTGTAAAGACCTGATTTTGTACTGTTTGTGCTGAGCTGAAACAAACCTGGACAATATACAAGCTTATACATAGGTGCCACATAGACTAGTGGTAGACACCTGTTGAGGACCAGCACTCTGGGTACGTTGCTGGGGAAGATGGTTTAGACATGCTTAAGAGATCAGACATGGATTTCCAACCTCTGGAGCATGAGTTTTTACATGGACATGCATGACAGTCCCCTCAGCTGCACACTCAGTGGGACCCAAAGCAAGCTGGGGAGGCTGTGAGAAGAGGGTCTTCTCACAGAGGCACTGACTTGCTTACAGAGACACAGAGACAGACAGGATCAGCACCGCTCCCTGAGCATTGTGTTGATCCAAAGACCAGCAAGGGTCCCGTCTCAGGCTCCCCTTGGCCTCCTGCCCCTGCTGGTTTGGCTACTGCTGAAGGCACCAAGGAAGCTCAGACTGCAGCACACCTCAGGTCCTACTCTAATGGCCAGGGTTGTGTTTTGCTGTTTGTTTTTAGGAGTTCCATGGATGAAGTGAGATGGATAACAACACAAATATTTACAAGTGGCAAGCATTTGTTTTAATTGCATGGGCTGAAGTCAAGGTTTTCTGTTGCCTCCACAGCAAGGGGAGGAAGCTGGGGGTGTTTTTACGGGCATACCAGAACCCAGCCAGCCTTGGGAGGTGAAGGAACAACGTTGCCCACCAGCTTGACCAAACATGTGCTCCTCATATTCCTCCACCATGAAACAGCTCTTTTTTGTTGTGTCTTGGCAGCGTTACAAGCCTGCAGTCCCGGTACGATAACGTCCCACTTCTGTGAAACTCCACAGGGCCAGATTCTGCCTGTATATCTCACATGGAGCAGCAACAAGTGTGAGGCATTAACACACCTGTGCCCACTGTTCTGCAGATGTTATGAGCTCCAGGAGACCCTCTTTCTGTATTTGCACAGCGCATAGCAGAGGGCAATCCAAAAGAGCAGGAGGAATAATAAATACATTGAGATTTCTAATGGGAGGTTGTTGCCTGCATGTTGTAGCATTAGGGGACAGTTTATTTGGGGCTGGTGTTGACTGTAATTTTTCCCAAGAGGTTTGGCCAATCTGAAAACCCTGAGCAGAAAAAGGTCACCTTTTTGCAACATCATATTTTCCAAATCACTCCCTATCTCCTTACCCAAATCTGTGTGCAACCAAAACTGTTCAGTTGCTAAGAGACAGTGAAAAATTGAAGAAAAGTTGGTGATTATTTAACGTTTTTAAACAAAAAACCCAGAAACAAATATTTTTAGAAAAGTGCTGGTAATAATTGCGTTCCTGTTGTTTGCCAGCCTTTGCTCTATGTTACACGCTATTAAGAACTATGCTGAAATGATATTGCAGAATCTCCAAGACCAAGGATATTTCTTAAAGGAAAAAGGTACATCTCAGAAATATTGATATTGCGTATTTTTTTCTTTCTGTTTTGGGAAATGCTGTCATAGTCTTACAGTCTCTGGGGCTAGCATCGCTATGATGGGAGAAGCCAGAGGTAGGAAGTGCAATTTAAACTGATATTTTCTGGAGATGTGAGAAAGTGGCCTTCACAGAGATATCTTTCCTGGGTAGAGCTACAAGAACAAGTTCAGCTTAATTTAGGGTGAGGAGAAACCTAGTTTTGGACTACCCTGTACTGCCAGATGTAGATGCCAAACAACCTCTCTGCTGAAAGGCAGCTGGGCTGCCATCCCCAAGGAGGCCTGGCCCATGCCACCATCATGTCTGAACATTTTCTGGGTCAAATGGGTGCCTTTGTGCTTAAAAGATCTTTCGTTTGACAGTACACTGGGCTTTCCTGAACCAACCTGGCTTCAGCTGAGACCAGCTGGCAGCCCATCTTGCAGCTCGTTAGAGACGGCAGCTTTATTTGTCGTTTTCGTTTATTTGGCACATGAAGGCTGAATTCCCTTTCTTTTGCCATGCAACCCCTGTTTACAGCTGTCTTTTGTGCAACTATTCCTTTTTTTTTTTTTTTTTTTTTTAGAATGGGGTTGGGAGCTATGATTTATGGGTCATTTATTTTTGCTTTTGTATTCCTTCTACCTTTTAAATACCCTCTGTCTTGGCTGCATTGCTTTTCTTGCTTTGCTTGTGCATACTGGAAGGAGGTAGCAGGCTCCTGCCCAAGTCCATGGACCTCAAGGCAAGTGAGAGCTGACCAGGGACAAGGTCATTTCTCTTGCTACTAGCTTCTTCTGACACCAAAGCAAGTCACCATAACACTCTTCTTAGCCAGGAAATCTGGAAGAAGCTTCTAAGATTGGCATCATGACCATTCCTGAATCATTTTGTCATTTTTTTGCACTAGCACATTTCCCTTGTTTCACTCAGCCTGTGGTTGGTTTCCTTGGGGGCTGGCTTCAGCTTGATTTGATCTTCACGTCTCTCCATTCTGTATGCCAGGCCAAATGTCAGACCCTGCACAAGTAGAGATGGGGACACACAGCACCATTGCTTACTTAGCTGACTTTGAACCTCAGAGCATGAGGCACTGCATGGGAAAGGCCTCCCCTTGGGTTGTCTTCAGCAGGCAGAAGGAATGATGCACGTGGCCTGACATGAAGGGTACTGAATTGCTAGTGGGTGCCTGGAAATGTAACGCACTCAGTCTTTGTGCAGCACATCTCTCTAGCAGAGCTTTCCCTACCAACAGGAACACCAATCTGCCAAGGACTTCATGGTACATGTATTATGGGGAAAAAGGTCCATGGCGGTGGTGGTGGGGTTGCCTCAATTAGTATTGCAGGTCAGGAGGGAGGGATGCTCCACCAATGGACCACATACGGATAGGATACTCAGACAGATGTTGAGGTCACCCTGTAAAGTCTTTGAGTTTTTTATGACTACTGCCTGGGGCAAATGGACAGCTTTGAAACACAGTTTGGCATGAAGCAAAAACCATGGATAGAGATGAGTGTTTGGCTAGCCAGAACCCCCAGATTTCTTGGTGAAATGGGGGACAAAATGCTTAGAGCAGAAGACGGCACAGAACCCTTCAGCTTGGCCACACTGGGATGTCACTCCATTTGGTGGCCATCTGTCAGATAAAGCTATGGAGCAGACCAGGCAAAAAAGATATAGGGATGTTGTTTCTTTTCCTTTTGAATTAGAAATATATTATTTTACAGCATGGAGCAGCCTTTATCGGAGGTGGATAAAAATGCTGGCAAACCTAAACAGCCTTGTTTGCTAATATCCTGGTATGGATTCATTCCATAAAGCTGTAGGTGTTTAAGTGGGATGCAGCAGTCAGGAGTGTGGGATCCCCTGTGAACCAACACTGACACTGCAGTCAGTGTGCAATTCAGGTCTGATTAGTCATTGGTGCTGTGCTGGTTAGGAAGGGAAAAATTAATATGGCCAACCTGGCTACGCTGACGCTTCCCCAACCTTGCCATCAGTGAAGGCACAAGCCACCTGGCCAGAAGACTCGATGCTAGTGCTGCTCACAGTTTTCCAGCAGTGACACCATTTCTGGTTTCCCTTCCAGGTCCCCCATCCCACTCCTGGTTGCAAGCCAGGTGGCAGCAGTTGAAGGTCCATGAGTTTCCCAACCCCAGCTGGCGGCAACCCTTGGGCAGTCCTTGAACATGGGACAGGTTGTACACTGAGGTGGCTCTATGAGGATGGAGAGCGTGGAGCGTGAGGACAGGGTGGGAGTGCCAAGGATATGCAGCATGCAAGTGGGAGCTCATGGCCTTCAAATTTCCCTGCATCGTCAGCGTCCCCTCCCTCCTCGTCGTGGAGCAGCTTTGCTGTCCTGGCTTGGGATGGCCGGACACACGCACGCCTTAGTGATCTCGACAAACACAGCCGGCCGGGGTGCATTACATCAGCGCTGGGTGGGGTGGCCCGGCCGAAACGGCCTCCAGACAGCGCAGGATGTGAACCGCTCCGCCACCGCGCTCCAGTCAGGGCTCTGCATCCAGAGATCGCACACAGACAGCCCTCACGCTGAAACCCCCCTCCCTCCCTCTTTTCTTTTAACCTCTTGTTTCTAAAGTGGTTTCTAAAATAAGCCCAAGTGAGCAGCAGCTGCGAAAGCCGTTTGCTGTCAGAATTGGCCCCTGTGCAGACGGCCTGGATACTGCAGGCGCTTGTTTTGCATTTTAAGCCTAAACATTTTTTTCTTTTCCCCCCGCGTTTGCAGTTCAACTCTTAGTTTTTAATAGTCCTTGTCATGATGGAAAGTGCCAGACTCCAGCTGTTCTTCCCAAACCTCTGGGAGAGGCCTGGTTACATCTAGTTCTCATAAATCTTGAATCCAGTTCTAGCAAGTCTTTAAGCCTGACCACTACGCTGCCCGGGCAGTCCATGATTGAAAACAGGAGCAGAGGAAGAGAAGAGGAAAGGGGGGAAATAGAGAAAAGACTGCACTCTTGTAGGCTGTTTCAGGAAAAGTCTCCAAGAGGTACATCATGTACGTCACACCAAGATGAGAGTCAGGGTGTTCTGTACAGTCCCCGTCTCACCTTATAAACAGCTCGAGGCATCAGAGAGAGGGTTGGTGGAGAGGGATTGCTTGGGAAAACAAAGGCAGGATTCACCTGGCTTGTGCAAGAAAGGGCTGGGAAAATGCTCTTGTGTCTGGAACTTTGAGGACCTGCACAACTGAGATGCAGAGATCCTGGATCCCTCAAGGATCTTCAGCTGGGACAAACTGGTCTGAGCTCTGCACGTCTGATTTATGTCTGTTTTGGATTTGGCCTTCATAGCTGCAAAAGAGAAAAAAAGGGAAGAAAGGAAATGCAAAAGTACACACTGCTTTAGGAAATACATACCAATCGGTGCAAGTACAGGTCTGCCCCAGTGCGTGGTAGGGAGCAAGACAGTGCTCAACCACCACAGAGCATTAGCATCTCTGATCTGGGTTCTGCCTTGAGGGACAGCCCCAAGGTGTGCAACGCTGGGCCAGCCCATGGGGCCCAGGCACCTGACATGCTCAACAATGGGTTAGAGTCACCAGCGCTGGTGTGGACCTGCTGCACTCAACACTTCAAAGCCCATGGTGTTATACAAGGTGGACCCTCTACACAACTACTAGCTACTCCTGGGGTTAGAGTTTTATGTACCTGAGTGGTCACAAAGCCTGGGAGGATATCTGGAATACTAAAGGTTCAATGGTGGCAAAAAATGAAACATGCTTCCATACAGATGATAAAGCCATGCCTTGGCCCAGAAATCATGGCCAGCTTGGTCACAAGGTGCCTAGGTGCATCCTGGGGAGGATTGCTGTGTGAGTCAGGCCAGGGCTTGGGCTCACGTAGGCACTTGGGAAACGGTGGATGGAACCCTTCCACACGTAACAAATGACTTTGGGTTATGGGTGTTAACCTCTGGCCTTTCCAACAATAGCACCAGGAACACCAGGGTCACCTTGAGTGCGAAAGACCTTCTGTCCTCTGCAGGTGAATGAAATCTTCAAAAGTTTGGTCCCAGCCAATCTCCCAGAGGAGACTGGAAAACTACTCTTTCTCTTCCTGTAAAGATGTAACGCTGGAATGACTTTCTTGTGGGATACTAATGGCAAAAGGCTCTTTGTTAGTTTGAAGAAGCAGCTTGTTACATTTGTGGGTGGGATTACATTTTAGAATCACTACACAGTACTCTGGGAAGCTATTCCCAGACCACTGCAGTCTCTGCTACAGATGTGTCAAGATGCAAGAGATGATAAAGATATTCCAATGTGTCCTATCTTCCCCCTGCTTTAGAAGAAACAGGAGCTCTATGTTACTTGATTGGGAATAAGAGAAAATAGCAGCTGACCACTCCAGCAGGTATAACATTCAGGGCAGCACTATTCTTGCTTTCATAAAGCGGGAAAGACTGAAACCTTGGCCAAATTCATCACCATCATCATTACTCATGTAAACTTTTGTTTGCATCCATATGGGAGGCTTTGGGAACCAACCTAGGGAGAACCACAAGAGAAAAAGGCATAATAAGCTGAGCACCATCCCCACACACCCCTCGACCTTCACTTAGTTGCTAGACAGAAATCCCTTCCAGCAAAAAACAGTGAGATTAGCCAGTAGCATTGAAACAGGCACGTGTTTGGAGCATGGAAACCCATAACTCGGGGGAAATGTGGAAGTCAAGGGCCATGTGATGGATGGATGGGCTATGGCTTTTTAAGTATATGCATTTCAAGGGAGCATAAATGTTTGTTTCTCCAAGTGCAGCTTAACCTCATCTGACTCTAGGGGTGTCTTTTCATTGACTTCAGTGACTATTGGATGGGGCCTATCAGAAGCACAAGTTTCCATGGGTAAGCCATGCACTTAGGCAGCTACATATTTAAATACTTAGATGAGCCTCCTTCCTGGATTTCCCAACATCTGTGCTTCCTTGCCTTGGAAGCCATCCCCCTCTTGGATCTGGACACTCAGAGTGTGCAGAAATGAATGGGAGCAGCTAAGGACAAAATTTCTGCTGTAAAGCAATGCTCTCCATAGTGATACAAGAATGCCACAGCCTGCGGGTTCTCTGCAAGAGCTGCAACCAGCTGCAGTTGCATTATTGCTCTCACTGC
Source organism: Falco peregrinus (assembly GCF_023634155.1). NCBI lineage: Eukaryota > Metazoa > Chordata > Aves > Falconiformes > Falconidae > Falco > Falco peregrinus. The sequence goes on from NC_073721.1 coordinate 95,864,642, forward strand.
ATTAATTGGGGCATCCATCTGCAGAGCATGGTGAAAATGGCAGGATGGATGGTAGAAACACATAGGATGAGACATGATGCTCATCTTCTTTTCTTCCTTTTGTCCGTAGCCCGTCCCAGGACTGTCTTGCCCACCGACCTCTTGTGGGAGAGTGGGCAGCCAGACTCATGCCAATGTAGGCTAAGCAGCAAGGATGGTTTTACTGCATGTTTAATTTATTATCATAGACACATTTCCAGAGCTGTTATAAAGCTTATCTTCTCCTGTTATTTCCCAATATCAAATCACAGTAAGAAAACAGATTTCCTTTTGCTTAAAACAGGTAGTATTACACTAGGGAGTGTTAATGGATTAAGCAAAGATTTTTCCACCTACAGGCAAGTGACTGATACTTTATCCATCTGGTGCATAAAACCAATGCCTAAAAATCCCAGTTTTAATGGGTCATATCACCTGTGGTTTCAAAATAACTCTGAATTTTCCCCTGAAGTAAGTTGCAAAATAATGAAAATTAGTACTTGGAAGTGAGACGGATTTTCTTCAGTTCAACAAACAACTGGGAGCCCATCACTTTTTCAAGTTAAATTGTCTTGAGTGATTTTGTCGTAGGTCAGGAGGAGGTCAGACAAGTTAGGCTTGGTCTTTTTCCTGTGTTGTCGTCTCTCAGCAGGAGGAGGAAGTGTACCTCAGCAGGTGTCATAAACACCAATTTCCCAAAATTTCATAATCATTTAGATCTAATTACAAGACAGACATGGGGTTTTACTTTCCTAGGAAGACTTCGGGAGCATCCACCACTAAACCAAATAAAAAGGAGTTTGCATTGATTTTGCTGCGTTGGGTGCATTTGCATTTTTCATCCATAACATTCAATTTAATTCCAGAAACTTCTTTTAACAGACTATATTATAAACTCCAGGTCAATTCACTTACTGCATATCACAGAAGCAGGGAGAGGAATGACTTTGCTTCGGTGTGTCCATCAGGAAAAGAGACACCAATAAACTCAATTTGGGCCACTTGTGCTGCTGCTTCCATCTCTGCCTCCTATGATAGAAATTCCCTTCCTCAGCAGCAATTTGACCCAAAGCTAAAAGGCTGAGAGAAACCCCAAAGGTGTGAAATTTGTGTTCTCAGTTCATTTTAAGAAGGTAAAGCATGTCACGAAGCAAAGAAACCTATTTGCTCTGAAGGTCACCAAAAGCAACATGAGTGATGGTGGCATTTTTAGCAGCAGGTACCTCATAGAAGACTCCTCATGACCTTGGCTGAGCTGTTTATGGCTTTCAGGGGTGACTAAGATTAGGTCACTTACTTAAAAGTCCCATTTTAGGTACTGACTGGCAGCGTGTGTCTCTCTTCACCCTCCAGAGCTGCAGCACAGTGCTGGTGGCATCTCTCCCTCTGAAGGCCATGCTGAAGTGCTTGTCCTGGTGAACCTCCATGGTCCCCCTCTGGCCTTCAGCCTAAGGGGACACTTAACCACCTGCAGCTCTCAGATGTGTGCTGGTATCTAAGACTTTTGTCACTAGTAAATAGCAATTTGCATTAATGGACGGGCACAGGACAGGGACACGCAAGGTGAGGCTAACCATGATTTACTTCATTTCTGGCTGGCCCTTCAGAGGGAGCTAAGCCACCGCAGAGAGGAAACATTGTTAATACGGATGCTACAGTTATCCTTATCTCAGCTTTCTGTCCTTGCTGGTCATTAAATTATCCCACAGCCCTTTACAGACAGTGCTGCTATATCCACAGGTCTATTAATAAACCTTCCGCAGCAGTAAATCCCTGTTCCTGACTGCAGACTGTCAGTACCTACTCTGATTTATTCTCCATTTACCTGCCATTTGCTTCATGGATAAAATGAAGCGGCCGCTAGTTTTACTCCCTTCATGACCCCTTAGTGATAGCGGTGACAGCCTCAAAGAGAAGGTGCTGAGGCCCCCCATGGTTTGTGGTTGTGACTGTTTGCCAAAAAAAAAAGCCCAAACAAAAAAATACATTTAAAAATCCTCATATGGAGATGCCCAAATGCAGGATACCCCAGAGAAAGGTAAATTGAGGGACACGGGGCCACTGGCCACTCTTGACGGGGTACTCCACCAGGTCCTCATGAAAATGTTTGCCTCCTTCTGCTCTGAGAAGGTGCCACAGCTCTTTGCCCCATCCCACACTGTGGCCGTCAGCCTCACAGATGTAGGAGCTGTGGGACTGACAGGGCTTGGGCTCACAGACCCACTCTGGAGGCAGTTGCTCTGCTCAGTGGCACTCCCATGGTGGGAAAGTGCTGGAGGAGAATGCTGGGCTGGAGGCAGTGGGGTATGTGAAGACCCACAGCTGATGGATTAACCCAACAATCTGGGTGCCAGGGACCAGGACCAGCACACCAAGGAGACTGGGCTTAGTTGTCCTACTGAAAACTCATGGCTCCCAAGGGCTCTGCAGCACGTGGTGGAGAAACAACTGTTGAGCATGAGAAGCTGCAATCAATGTCTTGCTCCCTACCAGTATCTATGGGCCTAGACCCACATGGCAGCCTAGAATAGTGAAGTAGCTTATTCTTGCTCCTTTTTAAAGACTGCAGTCCACAGATCAGCTTTGCCACAAACATGGCCAACACCATGACTGAATGTGGGCAAGACCACTGCAAGCATGGCCAATGCTGCTGCAAATGTGGCTAGCACTGCCATAAGCATGGTCAACTGTGCCCCAGGCCATGGCCTGCCGTGAGCAGACCAATGCCAGGACAACCCTTGGCCCCAAACATCTGCAGCTGACCCTCCAGGGCAATGCTGGAAGGCGGCAGAGGAGCTCATTAAGGGACTACAGAAAGTTTAAAAGAATTTACAGAGGGAGGGTCCCGGACAGGAGGTAACTAGCCCAAAGCATCAGCCATGCATCTTGAGGCACCATGATTCAGAAGGGGAACTGGCAGAGCAGAAGGCTGCTGATATGTGCTTTGGGGTCCTGCCCGTACTAAGGCAGAATGGCCCCACTTCCTTTAGTTCACAGCTGACTTGCTCGGTGGTGGGGGAAAGTTCAATAGCCTGTCTTGGCCCGCACAACACTTAAACTCATTTTCTGGACTCCAGAGGGATTGTGGTTGGCCTATATCAGCCCCAAACACACTTTGATTCATTTTATTTCCTGGACTCCTGAGGGATCCTTTTTTGGCCTGTTTTGGCCCCAGGCCCTCTTTGATTCACTTATTTCCTAGACTCCCAAGGGAGTGTGGCTGGTCTGTTTTGGCCCTGTCTTGCTGTCACTTTTCCACGCTGGTATGCAATGCATCTGCACACTTTAGATTTCTTCACTGTTTGTGCTTTCACTGTAGACCAAGCCTGGATGTATTTTGCGGTATTTCGGGAAAGATAAATACACTTGGTTTGTATTCAGTCATTCACCTTGCAACGATTTTTCTGCAGCCTTTCACTCCCTTGTTTTCCTGCCACTGCTGCAGCAAGAAGCTGTATGGCTGCAGTTATGGCCAGCCCCTTGTTGGAGAGGGGACCTTCACGGTGGGATTTTCAGCAGGGAGCACCCCAAGAGAAGAAGGGAAGGATCCAAAGAGGGGGAAGGTGTGGAAAAGCTATGACCCGTGTGGCTACTTGTCCCTATGAAAGATGATTTCATGCTTTGGCATGCTGTGAGGTTGTGCACTTGCCACTGAGCCTGCCAGCCTGCCCTCCCAGCATGAGAGCAGGGCACAGAGGCTGCAAGGAGATGACCCTGGTCACACCAGTCCCAGTGGTGTAGCTGTCTGATACATTGAGTAAGCCCCAGGGCAGGCGCAGGAGTTGGCCTTGCCATCATCTCCTGGGTGACATGGTATTGCACAGCCATCCCTCCAGACCCGTGGACAAGGCTGGTGGCCCCTGCTCAGCACACACAGAGCAAGGGCATAAAGCATTACCCACCACTCCTACTCTGTCACCACTGATGCTCCTGCCCTGTGTTACCTTATACAGCCCATAAATTAATGATCATGGACAGGTCCTTGCCTGGTTCCCGTTATGATGGAGCAGCAGCCTTTCTCCTTCACAAAATTACAGCCCCAATGTACTGAGCAGGAAGCTGATATGCCGATAGCTTCCACTCCATGGAGACGCTGTGCAAACTAAAACTCCTCAATACTGTCCTAAAAGAAAAGGTTTTTTTCTGGTAATGTCATCTACCTGTTATCACGACAAGCTCAATGGTGACTTCCTAGTCCCAAACCAGTTTGTTACTAGAAATAGGGGCAGAACAAGCTAAAGAGGTGATGCTATCGCTATCCTCCTATCTCTCCTACCTCTTCCTGGACAACCTCTTGGACTTCTCCAGCCACCTCTCAGCTGGTATGTGCTCACACTGGGCTTCAGCTTGTACCAGTTTCCCTTGTCCTGCTGCTTGCAGGGCTGTGATCACTGGGAGAAAAACCAGCTAGGTGTCTGGCTTCCCTGTTAAAAGTCCAGCAATCCCTTGGAGAGCCCATGATGGTGTCCAATATTGACATCTATAACTCAGCAATAATGCTTTGCTCTTTGCTCCTGAAATTTCAAAAGAATTTGTTAGACTGTAGATAGGCTTGTCCCCCATTAAAGTCCTGAAGCACAAAGCTGCCTGGGGCAGCGTCCCAGTACAGAGACGTGTCCTCCAGAGCACACACAAGAATAAAGTCTCATTTTCAGTAACAAGACTATTGCATCAGAGCTGTAACAACAGACCTATTTGATTTCTTCTATAATTTACAAATATCACCACAGTGCAAACTCATTACACATCCCAACAGAACCAGCATTGCTTTCCATATAGACTGTATGGAGATAAATGTTTCAGCGCAGAATTTATTGTTTACAGAGCTTACTCTTTTACTGCACAACTTCTTTTTAATAAAATCTAGTTTCAGAGCTTTAGCAAGAAAGAAATTCAATAAATTCAAGAGCCTCTCAAGAGTATGAGGAGAAGGCAGCTCTTCACTGAGTGAACAAGTTTCATTGTCCAATTGTCCCAGGAAATTTAAAGCAGAATGTGTTTTTGACAGCTTCATTAAAGTGACTTGTTTTTTCCCTTGCCAGAAATTCAAGCATAATTGAGACATAGTGTTGAACTTCAAATGTTTCCCTGAGACTTGAATAGAGAACTTGATGAAGCATGTAATATGGCATAACCTCCAATTATTCACACGTTTAGATAACTATAATCACACAACTTCTATCACAGCAAGAAGGTTATTCTAGGCAGATATTTGCAGAGGCTAATGGACAGCATATTGCAAGGGCAAGGAGGGTTTGGAACGAAACATTAATCTGAATTTGGTAGCAAAGTCATGAATCATAGCTTAACAAAGCTGTCACTCACTGCTGCAGTCTCAGGACCTCTATCAACTTAGAGTTCAACACAGCAATCTCCAAGAACAGAACACATCAAAGAAGAATTGCATTGCTTTAGTGCAAGTGTCCCCAGGATGCCTAGCCTTTCACAGCATGGATTGTCTAGCAAGAGAATTCACCACCAGAATTCGTAATTGGGGCATGTATTTTTCAGTCAAATAACATCATTTTTTACTATTATTCTTTGGTGAGTTCTTGCTCTGGGTTTGAGAAATGCAACTGCATTCTGCTATTGGAAATTATTCTAGCCTGGAGCTTTTCTAACTGGTTGCTGAGGCACCCATAGCAAATTGTGACAAGTAAAGAGAGAAGCATGAAACAGGAGCACAGCGAGCAGGTGAGAGGTTGTGGCGCTTCCCATTTAACGAGCACTCATTAGACCTTGGCTGTGATGCAGCATCTGGGTTTGGGTCCCCAGTACAAGCGAAATGCTGATAAACTGGACTGAGTTTAGCAGATGGTCACCAAGATGGGCTAGAGCACATCCTATAGGGATGCAAAAGGATCACGTCTTGTTCAGCCTGGGAAGAGAAAGTTTATAAGGGGACTTAATACCATCCAGGAATCTGGAGAGTGAAACCCTGGAGGTTTTCTAGATGTGACTGGAAAAGCCCTGAGCAAACTGATCTGACTTCAGTGCTGACCCTGTTTAAGCTACACACCTGCCAAGGCCCTCCCAGCCTGAACCACTCTGCAGTTCTGTGGCTGAAGGAAAAATATATAAAAGGCGGCTGCAAAGAGGAAAGAAATGCTCTGTTCTCCATCCTTTCAGGGGACAGAATATGGGGCAAGCATTCAAATGGCAGCAAAGAAGACTGAAGTTTGGGATGAGGACACCCAATGCCCTTGCACAAGAGCTGGCTGGGAGGTTGCACCATTTCCCACATTCATAGGCTCCAGAGCATCTGGGAGTGCTGTTGCCTCTGTCCTGGTAGGTTTCTCAGTTTGTCCAGACAAGCCAGTTTCTCCTAGCTTAAAGCCAGCCAGCACTAGTCCTGACATTGCTCCTTGGCAAGGGCAGTTCTCCTGAAAGAGGATGTTTGTGTTTCATCCTCGTGCACAAACATTTTGTGCAGAGTTTGCATACCTTCTTACCTAACCAGGCTCTCTAATCATCTGCTCTTCTGCTTTTAGGATCCTACATCTTGCACTGTTTTACCTAAGTCAATGTTCTATTTTGCCATAGGCGCCAGGTTTTGTACCCATCATCCTCTCAATCTCAGTTGTTAGCGGGTACCTCAGTCGAGGCTCTTCCCCAGGGCATAGCTACAAAACAGTACAGGAGTGGGGCTTTTCTTTCATCCTCCAGAGCTTGCTTGAATGTGCAGTGCTTCGGTGCACTGAAGGGCAGGAGGTGAGAGGTCTCTGGATGCCTAAGGGACAAAAGAGTCTCTGCAAATGAGTTCCTGAAGACTCAAACTTTCTGTGCCCTCCTCGCATCGTCCTATGTTGGCTAAGACACCATTTTTTGACAGCACTAAAGCACACAGAAACCTTAATCCGCTCAACATATTATGCTCAAAAACTTCATGCTTTGAGTGCATAAAGTTTTCCACATAAACAGGTGGGAGTCTGGCATGGCCGACATGATTTGAAGCCAGTGTGTGGTGTTTTTTAACACCGTGCGGAAAACTTTGGGTGCTGGCTGTCTTGTGAGGGGTCAAGTGAGTCATTATTTTCATTGGCTTTTCTCTGGCCAGGGTGTCCCTAAGAGGTTTGTACCTCCTGAGCCACCTATTTCCCCCTTGTTCCTCTGGCAGAGCTGCAAACTGCCAGAACTCTGTCCTGATGATGCTGTGCAAAGGTGAGAAGGGATGGTTCTTAGGGAAGGGGTGACTCCAGTCTCCTCTGTACGCACTCACAGAAGAAGAAAATTTGCCATGGTGGTTGCTTTGCTGTCTTCAAATTGCCAAGATATGGCGTCAGCTATTCCTTCGAAACTGTGGCCCTTAGCAATACCTGAGTCACTAAAAGAGAAAGCCATGAGCCTGGTGGGTCTGTATCTCCCCTGGCTGGGCTGAAGGGTGGTTTTATAGAAGGAAGACATCATTGCTGACATGTGGTATGAGCAAAAAAACCTGGGAGTTTAGCCATATCCTGCCCCAGCCATGTCTCTTGTATACTTCACTAACAGAAAGTAAAAGAAAAATCTCCTGAGAGGAAGCTTAATATGTGCCATTTGCTTTCAGGATGACCAGTGACTTCAGGGCTTTCTTTGGTTGTTGCCTTCGCTTGTACCTGTTGGCCTACAGTGATGGGAAAGCTGCCTGAGGAGCTTTGGAGACAGAGAGCTTGCAGTTGATGACGTTGACATAAGGAAGAATATTTTTTTGCCTGAGGATTTGGGTTTGAGTAGAAGGGGAACCTCACATCAGCTGGTCGCCTTAGGCTGGAGGCCAAATTAGCTTTGGTTTGCAAAGAGAGCAAAGGGGCTGTGAAGGCTTGGCCATGCTCGCCGTTGGAAAGGCCCTCAGCAGTACACCCTCTTTCCCCTCATCCTCTCCATGGGGTGGAGGAGTGTAAAGGCCGTACTGCTGGGGCTACAGGGACATGCACATTGCTCTGGCACACCTGTAATTGGTCTATCCCAGATTCCTACAAAATCACTGGACATGAAAAGTGAACCACAGGTATTGGGCAGGCTGAAATGCTTCCACAATCCGGGAGCTCACTCAGGTGGACATACACAGCAGACTCACTCATCCTCCCCTTGCATTTCATGGAGCAGCAAGCATCTCAGAAACTCCCTGGCCTTCTGTCTTTCCTAACACAAGCATAATTTTGTTCATTGTGGGCAATACGAGACTTGAAAAACTGGGTATGAATCAATACGCATAATCTGCAACTGTGCAAACACAAGGAAGAACCACAAGCTGAGCAAAGTCATTAGTGTCACAACATATAATTAGGAGTGAGATCTGTAAGCCAGGCAGGTCCCCTGGGCTGTCCCCACTGCTGCAATACTGTCTGGGCTTTGGGTCAGATGGGGCACTTGGAGGTACTCCAGAGAGGAGTACTGAGGGTATAGCACACATTACTCACAGGGAAAGGTGGAAGGATCTTGGGTCATTTGGAAGTCCAAGTGCCTAAATCTCTCACTGGAGCTGCAATGAGCAGTTTGAACATGGCCCAAAGCTGCTCTGTGGTGCAGTTGGATGGGTGCTGGCGAGATGCCGGTTGGATGTGGAGCTGCCCTGGTGGCGTGGAGCCAAGAGGTACTCAAGAATGCCTGGAGTGGGATGCAGTGAATGTTTCCCAGCCTGGGGCTTGCCAGCTTGCGTGACCAGCAGCATGCAAGGGAGGGTCTTAGGCATGATCCTGTTCAGTCTCCTTGAACCTTCCCAGGCCAAAGGGTCAGATACTGCCGCAGCCAGGTCAAGCAGGGACAGCTTTTGCTGTGAGCCAAAGCTCTTCCTTATACCTTCTTGAGCGGAAATGAGAGGTTTTGACTGCTCTCCCACCACACCCACAAGGGGAAGGGAGGGGACAGGGTGGGGAATCGTTATTTTAGTCATTAGCTGATGGGGAATTTACCAAGGAAGACTGAGCTCAAAATCCCACGGCTTTCTCTTAGAAGAAGCCAGTGTGAGGAAAATGACACGTACTCCAGAACTATGACAGAGAGGAGAAAATCCTCAGCTTTGGTGATTCTGCCAGGATGAGCTCCCATGTCCTGTACACAAATTACATTCTCACTTCATGATATCTCCAACCTCCATGGACCTTTTTGGGGGGAGTTCATCACCTACAGGCCATGGCTGCAGCATCTCACTTTAGCTAATGGACCAAAACCAGCTCCCCCTTGGAAAAAAAACAAACCTGAGCAGGAGGCTGCATCACTAGCTCAGCAGTGCAAAAGGATACTGCTTGCAAAGACATTTTGGGGATGACCCCTTCCATTGCCATAAGACTGTTTTGCCTAATTTCTATGCTTGGAAAACATGACCCTGTGTACTTCTTCTTACAACTTACCTCGGGCCAAAAAAATCTTCTGTCTCAAACTTTTTTATTCCATGCTGTACAGGTGGTGGTTCTGGAAAGCTTCTTTGCTTATCTGGTGGCAGACCGAGAGCATGTCCCACGCAACCTGCAGCATGAGCCACCAATGCTCACTGCTCCTTCTGTTTGTTGATGTATCCCAGTGAAGTCATGCAAGTGGTTCCCGCACTGTTATTGTTCCAGGGCTCATGGTGGAGTATAATATTACATGAAACCTGGACTGTTTATTTAAACAGAGCGGGTCCCATCAGGGTCACAACCTGCTGTCTCGTTTCCCACCCGCTTGACGGTGCTGTGGGGAGACCAGAGGCTTACGTTTGGATGCTTTCATACCCAACAGAGTAGGCAGAGAGGGAAAGCTGATTTGGGGGAACTTTTTCAGAAAGAACAAAGTCAAGCCATGCTTTCTGCACCAGGCACATCTTGGGAAAATGACTCCTGATAGTGTAAGTTGTAGATCAAGGCATTTAGAAGGAGAAAGTGAATGTGAAAAGCTTTTAAAGTCCTTTCAAAAGCTGTCATAAAAAGCCCTTGGCCAGCTTTCTAGACAGTGCAGATTCATCTAGCATCTTAGAGGTCACATGTACAAGCTGGTTTACCTCAAAGGAAGGTCTGCTCCATCTCCCAGGCCCAGCATTAAATGATGACTCCCCCTTTCCAAAGCACCCTCAAAAGTGACCTCAAGCCATGCAAGACAGAAAAAAAGGGTGTCGGATGTAGAATCATAGAATCATTTAGATTGGAAAAGGCCTTTAAGATCATCGAGTCCAACAGTTAACCTAGCACTGCCAAGTCCACCACTGAACTGTGTCCTTAACCATGTCTTGTGTGGCAAGCTGTAAGCTCAAAGCAGACTGTTTGCCCTTGGAAACTGATGGAGATCTACCAGGGTGGTCCCTCCCATAGCAGTACAGGGCTCTGTGTCCCAATGGCAGAAAGGCTTCATCTCCTCCTTGGGTAACCCTACTGCTGCATCCATCCCCTTACCTGTGTCCTGCCACACTCTATGTAAGTGGAAGACCTCCCAAGGGACATCACAACAGAGGTCATGGGGGTGCTCCTGGGCAGGTGGCCAAGGGTCAGACCTCAAGAGCAGGCTCCTATTTGGGGCTCTGCCCTGGATGTGCTTGGTTACCTTGGGCACAACCCCCCATCCCTGTCTCTTCCCTTGCCCTGCTGTGGATATTTTTGAAGCAGCCTTTCTCTTGCTGGGTGTTTGTACAGTGACTTGCATAACTGGATGATGATTTTAGCTCAGGGCTTTCAGTCCCATGATAAAGCCTGCAGTAATCAAATGCAGCAAGCAATGTGACAGGAACCAAACAGGAGGGTAAAAAAGAGATGTCTGTTCAAGGTGAGGAAGGAAAAGCCTACCAATTTTCTTGTCATGGTGAAGTTTGTCCTGGATTTGCTTTACCATAGAGGAAGGCAGGGAATGGTGACCTGTTAGCAGAGGTTGTGTTACAGGCTCACATAACAAGAGGAGAACGCGCTGCTTTGTGTGTGTCTGAGTTTAACAAGCAAATAAGGCAAAGATTTCTTTAAAGATACCAAGCCCAAGTACACCACAGCTGGGAAGCACACATGAGCAATAGCTTTCACATGCTAACAAATAAAAGATCCTTGCAAAACAGATGCTGAGGTTTTTGGGGCTGGCACAGGCTCGCTGCTGGCAGGGAGTTAACTCACAGAAAACTGAAAGGTTCAGGGATGGAAGAGTATCTAGAGACCATTTGTTCATAAACACAGCTGAGGGCCAGCAACCTGCTTTATACCCTGCCCGAGCTGCACTGCCGGAGTCATTCCTTGCAGGGTTTCTACAAGAGAGAAGGCAGATATGCAATTCTTCTGCAGCCCACGCTCTAGAGAAATAATTAAACAGTTTTTCTTAACCTCTTGAACTTTTCATTTATTATTGCCATCCATTATGTCTACCTTCTCAAATAGCAGGATCCTGAAAGCCAGCTCCAGAGGTCAAGGGTTTATTGTTTAATGGAGATAGAACATTCTGTAAATTGCACAAAGTCACAATGTTTAGAAGAGAAGCTTCTGGTGTACTGAATCTTTTCAATTTAACAAACAGTGAGCTTTGACATATGTTCTTCCTCCATAGCAGGAAATTTGGGATAAGTGCAGTACTGGCATGGACACGTTACCAAATCCTTCCTGTAAACCAAATGACATCTGCATTCAAATAAAAACATTCCTTGCACCAAATACCAGGAAATACTAAAAGTATCACTATTCTTCTAAGGTCATGCTAAAATGAAGTTTTTGGCTTTTAGAACACAAAGTAAGTTTGCGCAGGGCCAAGACGTTTTGTTCAACACACATTTGCTGTTACAAATCCCAAGAGACGTCCTTCTGGGTCAAATATGTGCATGTGTCTGTAGAATTTTGCAAGCATTTAATCTTCTTCATATGAAAAAAGAATAAATATTTTAGGAGCGTGGACTTACATTAACAAATATTGCTGTTGCCTTTGTTTTTACTAGTGCTCTGCTTTTCAAAGGCAGAAAAAGGATTTGCTTAAAACAAAGCAAACATCCTCAAAATGCACCATGCCAAAATAATCATGGGAATAAATACCTGGGATTTACAAAATATGAATATTCTTCGGTAAATAAACTGAAGCAAGAGCAAGCAAGGAGATAATGCTTCTGTAGTGATGGGGAGAGGGTGCTGAGTATAAACTCTTTCATGTCAGAGATGGCAAATCAAGAACATTTAAAGAAAATAAATGTATGCAGAGCAGATTCTTCCTTCTCATGTTACTTTCAGGGGATTTTACTGCTGATAGTTAACGCCACATAAAACCTTTCGAATATTATGCCAGCAGATGAAAAACTACAATGACAGAAACAGCTTCCCATGGATAATTAGCATAAATATCTGCTTAAAGCTGAGTAATTTGTTCACTGTACAGGATGTACTTCAGCAGTTTTATGAGCTAAAAAACACAAGGAATGTTTTGAATGACTTACATTTGAAACAGCGCAGGCAGATACCAGGCACTTTTCAGCAACTGCCACACAAGAAAGTCTGCTCCGAGTGAATGAGCATCCGTTCCCACCGAGCTCGGGGCCAGACATCCCTGGGAGGCTTCACCCAGACACATCCCTGCAGCTTCCTGCTCCAAGGAACATTTTCATTTACTGGGAGGACCAGAGGATCCAGACACTGAAAATGGAAAAGAAAAAAAGAGAATGAGGGGAAAAAATGAAAATGGAGTGGGGGAAAAAAATAATAATCAGTGTTTTCCAATGCCTTTTGAAAAAAATGCCAGTTTCCAAAATGTTGACCTTTTCCAAAAGGTCATTTGAGAAAAAGATAATTTCTTTTAGCAGACAGTGTTTGACAAGCATGGTTTGAGGAAGCACCTGGGAGGGTGGCACTGGCTTGGGGGCAAGTTCAGTGGGGATCCCCAGGTGTATGTCACTCCCACCTCCAGCACCTGAGAAGGCTTTCTTTAGGCTTCCTTGGTGCATTCCACCCTTCCAGAGCTAGAAGCTGGGGTTTGTGTGGTCTGTGTTTCCAGGGCCATGGCATCTCCAACCTCCTCAGCTCCTGCCAAGGCAAATGAGTTGGAAGGAGCAAAAGGACCACATGCGAACAACCTGAAAGGGAGGTGGTGGATGATACTGTAAACGTAATGCAATCCAAGCCCTGGGAAAGAGTCTGAAAAGGACATGATGTAATTGTAGGTGGAAGACAACCCAGCCTTGCAGTCTATGGGAGGATAGTGCAGCTGAAAACACACAAATATTCAGGTTTTAATGGAGACACCAACCCACTAAGAAGGTTGCTTATTTCAGTCAGATGCCCCACCTGGCCTTGAACTTGCCTGTGATGCTCCCATCTCCAGCTGTACCTCCCATGAGTGAATATGCCTGCCCCAGAATGCCCCAGGCAGGGCACAAGTAATTCAACAACATCTAAAGAGAGCTGAAGAAATCAGAAATGCATGTATCCTGGTCTTCTACAGCATGCATTGGATTGCACTGGCCCTAAATGCTGCTGAACTCGTCAAGACCTTTATAACCTCTAGATACCTGTGCTCATCTGGGCTGTAATCTCTATGGTCTCCATCCTGGACCCTTCAAAAAGACCCGAGGGGATGAACTGCATGTGGGCAAGTGGAAGAAAAATCACTTCTCAAAGTTATATTTTTCTTCTATCTTTACTTAATTCATTTAAAAAAAAAAAATTGTTGCAATCCAAGCAGTGGAAAGGGAGACTGGAAAGAGTCTACTAGAAATGCCTAACGTAGGCAGTATGACTGCTTGGCTCCACTGTGTGACTTGGAGTTCCCTATTGCTCTTTTGAAGACAATTCATAAGGATGCCAGTAGGCAACTTTGGGATGTGATCAAAATACAGCCCGGCAGGGAGCCCCCGAGGAGGAATCTGAGGTCAGCAGTGGCTGCTCACCTGGTTGCAAGTACCCTTGGTGCCCTAGTCTACCCAGACACATCAAAGATTCCAGCACCTGGCTGGGTTTGCTCCATCTGTTATCCCAACGAAGGTCTCCCACTAGCTCTCACGTGCTGCTGCTGGCTTGAGCTGGCCCTACACAGCTGCCCACGTGCTTCCACCTTGATGGAGCAGCTCAGCCAGCAGCACCTTGCAGGGGAAACCCCCCAGCTGGGTTGCAATCTTGAGGTACCACTGGAGACAATCATCTCCCTGCTGAGTTAAGCCCCAGGACTGGGCTGCAGCTTTCTTTCCAAGTGAGAGCTTGGAGCTGCTATTCAGACCTTATATTTAGAAAAATGTGGGAAAAGAACTAGATCCATTTCAGGGTTTGTGCTTTTGTTGGCAGGCTATCTGGTATCATTATGGAGAGCAAACCCAGGGTTTTTCTTTTTCTTTTTTTTTTTATTTTTTAAAAGTATGCATTTTCTTGCCAGAAACGTATAGAAGAAGTGGGACCTGATGGGGGGAATTTGTGGGTGAGAAGCCTGAGGGAACCACAAAATGATTTCATCATCACATCCTTCATGTGCACAGATGTGTGGGTCCCAGGGCTGGGAGGACTCCAGAGGTCTCCTCTATCATCCTGCCCCGTGGCAGAACCAGCTCCACCTGGTGATGGAGACACCACATCCTCCCCAGATACTCCCATCTTGACTTTGTTATCATCCCTGTCAGAAAGTTTGAATTTGCTGCAAGATAAATCCAGGATTGCTTTTCCTGCCAACAATAGATGTACAGGACAGATTATTCCCTCCCTTTGCTGCCATGTACAATCCCAGGCAGCTAAATAGTATGACAGGGCGCTCCTGAAGGATTTGCAGAGCAAACCGGGTTTGCCTGGCTACTTTGAACACCATCACATGACAGTGAGGTGTGATTCATTTTGAGGGCTAATTTTTGCTGCAGCAATCTGGTATTTAATACATTTGCAGCAAACCAAGGAATGTCACCCAACAGCACATTTAAGGATAAAACCCTGTCAGGAGATTTAACATACGTATTCTGGCAACCATACTTGTATGTCTCTATTCAAAAGCCTGTAAGGCATCTGCTCTACCAGAAGTTGTGGCAAGGCCCTTGCAGATGGGTCAGTGGATGGCAAGGATGGAAAAACACAATGATCATGAGAAAATTACACCCACCCTTTTCCACTCCTTAAGAATTAACAAAATCACCACCAAACTATTGCACCACTGTCTTAAAAAGCAGACAGGAAACCTTTGGGAAAAGCTAGCTGGGCTCTGGCAACAGGGACTCATCACGTGTTGCCCACTAAGCTGTCAAGTTAAGGACTTGTCCTGCAATCGTTCAGTCCTCAGAAGGTCAACGACTGGATTTGCTTATCACCTAGAGGCACTTTACTCTGGTTAATTGGCATCCCTGGTGACAGGGCGGATTGATGGCCTCCCATCAGAACCTTTCACAGTGAGCCCAGGGAGGACCAAAGCCTGCCCTCACCCTCGACTGCCATCTTTTACAGTGTTTCCCATGGAAATAGGAGACATGGGGAAGGACTCACTCAGGAGGAATGGATGGGTGTAATGTCACTACTGTCAAGGAAGCCTACAGTGAGAAGAGGGTAGGGGAGCAGCCTTGGACTTGTCTGTTCATGGGTCCATCCCTGGAGGATGCTGTGCTGCCTGGAGGTGGGGCGTGTTGCCTTGTCCTGGCCCTGTAACACCGTGACAGGGATGAGGCAGCACCAGGACAGTATTTATTCCCTTTAGACAGCACTTTCCTCCCTTCAAGGCAACTCAAGTACCTCCATGTAGCACTTCTCTGTGGATCACAGGTGGGTTAAGGCAGCCTCTGCAGTGACTGAGACCACAGCTCCAGGCCTGGTGCTTTTCTCATGCAGCATGGAGAGATACTGGGACCAGAAGAAGACATCAAAGCAACATCTCCAAGCCTGACTTTCCTGCTTGCATCCTCTGTCATGCTGAAGTACAGGCTCCTCTGGACACTTTTCTTCTCCAGAGAAAGCCTTTTTCTGTTGGTGATCCCTGCAAAGGACCAGATGTTACCTTTTAGCTCCTTATTGGATGTAATCTCCTTTCTTCTTTGATCTCAACCACACTTAAAAAAACCTCCATATTTAGCTCCCCTTGGGTGGTCCTCAGGGAAGACTCAGCTATTTCTAACCTCTTTTTGCTTTCTCAAGGCTCAGTCCTGATGCTATATTCCTGCCTCCTTGATGCCTGCATGGCAAGAGGAAAACAAGCCATGACCAGGGCTGGGAGCAGGTTTCTGCAGTGGGGATTTGCTAAGAACCTTGCTATACTGGGACTCCACTGGCGTAGACAATTCAAACAGCCCAAAGCATTCTTTGCACTTGAATAGCCAAACTTCTCATTTCTGCCTGAAGCTTTCCCTTTTGCATTCTTAAAATCAGGTGTTTGTTACATAGGGCTGGGGGGGCTGTAACTTGTACCCACTTGCCAAGAGCCTCCCAGACCTGGAGGGACTCATGGAAAAATCCCACATGCATTCACCTCTTCTGTGTTCATCCTTGCTTGCACAGCTACCACTTTGTGCATGAACTCTGATGACCCAAGCTCAAGAACACATATGGTATTAGTGACCAGGATCCACCATCTGCATCAGCAAACTGCTGAAAACCCAAAGACAAAGTCTTGATTTAAGCAAACAGAAATGTTTGGGACATACCAGACTTCATGTTGGAAATCAAAGTCATATTCTTCAACTCTGGCCCTTTGTTCAGACGCCCTTTGGAGACCTCCCGCAAATACCTCACTTGGCCTTCCAGATGCTAGAAATTAATTTTATTTTTTAATACTGTGCCACAAATCCTTGATTTTGGAATGCACACTTTTCCTGTGCAGTCTCTGGCTCCTAGAGGCTACAAATACATGTGAAATTGCAACAGACGTTGATAACAAAAGTTTCAGGATAAACCAACAGCTTTTCAAATCCTTCTCTAGATAATTTATCCTAGACTGGCGAGTAGCCACAAACTCAACGGTGGGGAAGCAGGCTGCTTTTGATTTAGCTGATGTTTAGGTGTCAATGAGGAGAGATATGTGATTAATCATTGGAAGCAGGGAGATGGTATTATTTTGATTCATACTTGACAAGTTTTCTAGGAATGCTGAACTCAAGTAGAAATGCATGGCGGACCCAGCTGTTCAAACAGTGTGATTAATTAAACTGATTCCATGTGAAAAACAACACTGACTCTCACTCTCAAATTGCAAATCATTTTCAATATATTGGGGAAGGGCCAGCTGAGTTTATTAATTGCTTTGGAGGTGATGAATCAGGGCTGTCTACAGAGACCCACACAAGCGCACATTCCTGAGAACATACGTGATGATGGACTAGTTTCACGGCTGCTCGGATCGGCAAGGGTTCCTTTCCCGGAGATGCTGCCATTTACACACAAGGCAGGGATGAAACCCAGGTGTACACATGCTCCGATGAGTTCTCTCCTCCCAACCCCACACTGAGACGCTTGCAAAACTGCAATGCACGCAGACGGAGCCGGTGCTTGTGTTTCGACCAGCGCTAATAATAAAACCTCCTCTCCCCACATACGTATGCAGCTCGTTCACCTGCCAAACCACGGCTCTCTCAAAATATCAGCAAACTGAGAGTGGCCCTTGCAGTGTATGATTTGCCCAAGACCACACAGGAAGCCTGTGGCCAAGCTAGAAACTGAGCCCCAGGCTCCCAGCTCCAGGATCGGGTCTTGGCCACGGGCTTGGGGCCATCCTGGGACCCTTCCCCATGTAGTGCTGAGCCAATGCAGGCAGGGAGACATGGGTGCAACAAAAGCACCTCACCTGCACATATTTAAACCCAGCCCGGTGGTGGGATGCCCTTGCAGCAGGTGCTTAGTGGGACTTTCACACCCCCGAGCAAACGTGCTGGGGACTCAGACCCATGAAAAGGTCTGGCAAAAACCTGCCCTTCAGTGGAGGTTTTTGATTTATATTTTCTCCACCAGCTTGTCTGTTTTACTCATGTTGCTGACAAGGAGAGGGATATTCGATACATGCTGAGGGGCAAATGTTGAGCACCGCAGAGCAGCGCTTGCAGGAGGCAAGGCTGCTTCTCAGGTGTAAACCGTCTGATGGTCATAAAATGGCTTACAGGGGGGTGGGAAGGAAAGCAATAGATTAATCTGCCTGGTGCTCACAGATGTGGAAAAATACCCTTGAAATAGCTCAACTGGATGTTTGTCACCACAGCTGCCAATGGAGGGAGAATGACAGCCCAGCAGCAAGCGCGCAGACACCTTTCGACTCGGCCAAATCCCACAGGGCACCTCACAATACCAGGCAGTGACCCTGTGTTAACTGGTTTCAAATGTAACATTTGAAATACCTTGCAAACATATATCTGAGCCAAAATTTCCACCCGGAGCCTGGTGGGGAGGCTCTGGAAGCTTATTGCAAGCACCTGTCTGGTCTTCAGAAGCATTGATCTCCTACTGAGGTCAACAAGAGGAATTAGAGAGGCTGGTGGTTGCTGTTCTTTTTGCAAAACCATGATCATGATCCCAAAATTTCCTTCCCAGGGAGCCCTGTTCTGACCCCTCGTGTTTGATCCCAATGGGAGAAGTCATGTGCATTGAGACATGTCCCAGACACTTCATGCTGGTGGCACACATGTGGCTCCAACCAGCCTTCCTCAGGGGCACGGCAGCAGGCTGGTTCCAGGAAAATACTACTTTGTCCACCTCTTTCAGACCTTACAGCTGCTGTTTCTCCAAAACAGCTGAGTGATAGTTAAAAAATATTTGCCCTCTTCCCCCTCTCTCTGAAAGGAACGTAAGTCTCTATGGACCCATTTATATTGCTGGCTCAACTGAAGTTATAAGAATATTCCCCTTTTTCTCCACAGGGGCCATGTTTTTCCCT
Organism: Falco peregrinus; assembly: GCF_023634155.1. Taxonomy (NCBI): domain Eukaryota; kingdom Metazoa; phylum Chordata; class Aves; order Falconiformes; family Falconidae; genus Falco; species Falco peregrinus. Next base: position 95,883,374 of record NC_073721.1, read on the forward strand.
TGGGAGATCTGTAGGGCCATTTACTAATTTCACAGACATCTCAGCAATTCCCCCTTATCAACCTGAGCTTCTTAGAAATGGAGAATGTGATCTCCACTCTGTCTCCGGGTGATGTGACGCCCTTGTGTTCATGCTCGTGCTGCTCCAAACAACACATTTTCTGAGCACACTGTGTTTGTCTGAAAATACACCAGGAGGGCTGCCCAATTTGGAAATGACTTGAATTACAAAAAAAGCACAGCTGTCTTTAACAGCTCTCGAAGCTCATGCAACTAGTCTGCAATTTATTGACTAGGATTAGATGCTTATTGTCTATGACACTTTAAATACCATTACATTGAAGTTTATACAAGAAAGTCCAAGTTTTCAAACTGGAATCTTAGCAATAACAGCTGGACCATTTGTTTATGTGATAGACAGAAAAGAATGACTTCTGTAATCTGTGTATTTGGCTTCAGGATTTTCTACGACGTGGGGAGACAGAAACCTACCCCATCCCTAATTGAGGATCGTTAGACAGAGCCGAACACCACCAGCTAATTTGTCCCTGATGTTAAGACTGCAGCCAAAGCTGGGGTTTAGTCCTTCCCTCGTCCCCTCACACCTGACGGAGAAGCACTTGAAACCCTCTAGCCCACCTCTGACAGTCAGAGCTAAGTCTCCCGTCTCTCTCCCCCAGGCTGCTCACATTCCGCATTTTGTTTCTAGCATGAAAGACTTTGTTTTAAATCATAATAGTAACCAGGCTGTAATCACATTATAGCACACATGGAGAACTCGCAAAAAGTCATGTGCTTTGGATTTGACATTCTGATTTATGGTTGTGTGCTCCAGTTACACAGCTGCAATCTCATTTTCGACAAAGATGTTTTCTATTTTTCTATTACTTTGCTTCACCCTGTCTTTATGTCGAAGAAAATGAAAGCCACCAGGTGAAGCCAGCACAAGAGGACAAATGTTTGCATGTTCTGGATCAAACCCATGATCAAATATTTTATGCTCTACTTTCATAAACAGCTTGCTATGGGCACATGTGGAGGGGGTGTAGACTCTTCATTCTGAGCCATTTGAAGTTCCAAAAAAAAAAAAAATCCAGACTTTTATTTATTCAGAAACTAGATCAGCCTATGAAATTCACATCCCAGCCACTTGATCACAGTGACTTCACCGAAGAGGGAAAAGGCTTGCAGAATTACTCCTTAAGACACTTGAACAGGCTTTCAGCTTGCTGGGACCCAATGCTGCTCACTGCTCCTTCAAGTAAATTTTACTCCTGAGCAAAGCCCAGAAGAGGTGGCAAAGTCTTGCTCTGCTCAGTTAAGAGCAGATTGCAGTCATTAGCCCTTCCCTCTGTCAGTAACTGGTTCATTTTGCATTCCTACGAAGAGTAGCAACATTCCAGCTTAATTAAAAAAGTGAACACTTTTGCAGTAAATTGCATTAATGTTGGAAAGGGGCCAGAACTTATGTTTTACATGAACCTCTCTTGTCTGTAGCGGAGTAAAGAAAAGAAAATGTCATCAACATTCTTTTCACAATTTAAATGCTGATGAGCTATCTTTAGGGCTGGTGTTGGCTGAGCATTACATAGAGCATGAAACCACCACTGCGTCCCTTACCAGGGGTAAATTACGCGTTACAGACCCGTAAACCTTGAAGTGCGGCGTAAAATTTTACGAAGACCATCATTTTCAGTATGGGTTAGGAAGGGCCTAGATGGAAACTGTATTTATAGTGGTTCTAGAGCATGTGTTAAGGAGCTCAAAACACACGTCAATGGAGCCTGTGTGTGTCAGACCCTGACCACGAGTCCTCACTGTGGACTCTTTGTGGCAAGTAGCCCCTTTGTCTCAACAACAAGTAATTTTACCTCCTGTATAAATTCTGTAGGCTCCAAATGAGAAAATTTTCCATCTTCAGGACAGTGCTACTCCAAGTTAACAACTAAATGTAAAGGCGGAGCTAGGACTTAGTAGAGCTGAGCACTGAAGTGTCAGGGTGTTGAAAATGCTCCGTGGACACAGCTGGGCACCCCTGCAGCAATGGCCACATCATTCTGTGTCATGAAGGAAAACTCCAGAAATGCTGTGTACATCAAGGGGACCAGAATAAAAAATGCACGTTGATTTTTTCCTGGACCAGAGATTCCCAGCCCACAGGGACTCAGTTTAACCACACCTTCAGATATGTATTGGTGGGAGCTGGAAAGAGACACTGCTCTGAGCCATAGTCTAAAAGGGTCCTCAGTGACAGTTTCTGCTGCTCACAGGTTACCATCAGCAGCAGATTGGCAGTAACATGTCTCTGGGGGTAATGAGGCTGTTCAGTGTTGGACCTACTGAGTAGCAAGAAAATGACTACATCAAAAACTTACGTTTTTTGGGTGAAAACTGCAGAGTGTAAACCTCTCCTCTGCTCCACAGAACTTTGATGAAAAAATTCAAAATTTGAGAAAGGGACAGTCACTTGTTTTTCACTGTTGGCTAAGTCACAATATTCTGGCTCTGGTAATAACATTAATACCAGGTCTGTTGATCCTAAATATCTCTCCTATACAGTGCCTGAAATGGGCAGGTACACACTAGGATTCAAGATCAGCTGCCCCTAAGCCAAGCAGGGCAGGAGACCACCAGGACTTCTCTTTCCATGACAGTCCCTATAGGTGGGAAAATTTCAGATGATCTCTGGTTTAGGCATGGGGGTTGTTCTCTCAAGCAAAGAGCGGGGCAGGTCACTGGGACTCCATAGCTGTTGTCTGAAGCAAGAAAGGGTGTGTGTGACTGTATGTGTGCCACTACCAGCTCCACTTCTGGCCCATAGATCCCTGGGTGGACAAAGTAAGGCTGAGCAGAATGACTCAGGCAGAAAAGCCATAGCATTTATTTCTCCTGCAGTCACCCTCAGTTTCTATCCCTAGCAGAGCCAGTCAAAATATTTTTGACCAAGAGGTTTTCCACTGGAAAAAGCTATTCTTTCTGGAATCAAGCAGGAACTTGTTCAAATGTCAATGACAGCTTTCGGTCAGGAAAAAGTCAAAACATTGCATTTTGATAGTATAGTTCCAATTTGTGACATTTTGACTTTTATATCATAATACAGTCCTGTTCTATTAGAGTAGGTTATGCAGTTCTACATAATCAGTTATACTTAAAAGTTGATATAATGTAAAAGTCAAAACAAATTACCTCCTGCAACACAGTCTAACAAAACATCCCAAAACATCCTCTTTCAGCATTTTTATCCTGAAGGCAATAATGACTTATACATTTTAATTCTAAATGGGAATGATTCTCATTTTACAAAACATTGGAAACTCTGACAAAATAGAAATTCCTGCTCCCGGCTGGTGTTGAATATCTGCCTGGTACTTGGTACTCCAAGATCATATCTAAAAACTCATTAACTGGTGGAAGTAATTAAGGATTGTCACCACGTCCATCTGCCCTGGAGACACTCAGTCATTAAGATATGTTAGCTTCTAGTTTTGTTGTCAATGGCATGTGCTTCTTCACCTAGGCAATTCATCCCTGGATTTTATTTTCATTGAATGGAGAAAAAAATCATATTTCACATGTGATTTTCATCATCAAATGTAGGCATCTGCTTTAGGCTGAGGAGGATGGCACCTGGACATCTCCCTCATGGCCATCCATATGGCCTACATCCTATATTGATCAGACCTCTGTTGCCTATAGAGGGATGTAAAGTGGGTAGCTCAGGTGTAGGCCTTGATGTACCATCAGATGAAGTCTGCCTCTGGTGCCTTCAGTTAATACACGTCGTATTTTGACCATGATATATCTAGCTAGTGCCTTTGGGAAATCTCTCACTGTGTGCTCCTTGGGACTGGTCTAAGTCGGTGGCTCATATTCAGTCATACAGATGCAGATTAACTGGAAAGGAAAATTTGGAAAATTTCAAAACAATTCCCCCTCCATGTTTTTGTTTTCATTTGGGTTTTTTGTTGTTGTTGTTTTGGTTTTGTTGTTGTTTTTTTTTTAATAAACCTTTCTCTTGAGCAGTTCTGTTCATTTGTTTTACAGTAAAACTCAGAGCACTAGTGCGGACCAGTCACCTGTGTTTGTGGTGTGGTGCATATAAAGATATGCCTTTACCAGAAAGGCCTTCTTCCTAAAACAAAGCTCCTGAGAAAAAATTTCTGACATCACTGAAGCTCTACCACTTCTCCACAAACTATGTAAACAAAATCCTGAGCTGAAATGATGTTTGTAATTCTTCATTTCACAGACAGCTGTTCAGCCATGCACTTGCTAAAGACAAGATTCCAAGCACATGATAATTTAAAAAAACAAACCCAAAACTTCCATGTATTTTTGAGGGAAAAAATGTTTGTGGAAAAATGGCTAAAGATAATTGACAGAAAAATGGGCCCATCCAGCCCTTGCAAAGTGGAAACATTTGGGGTATTTTGCACAAAACCGTCTTCCCACTTCCTTTGCCCAGAGTCATTACAGGTGCAGAGGGATTTGCCCGGGAAGGGGTGACTCACAGTTCCCTCAGGGAAACAAGGAGGTTTCAGGCCCTTGCCCTGCAGGCAGGTGGCACATGAGGGTCTGTCCCTGTAGATGGTGGAACATGAGCCCATGAGCCCATGCCAGGCAGCTCCGTTCACCACTTGCTGCAGATGGTTGGCTCCAGACTACGCAGGGAAGGCTGAGATTTGCCACATGCCCCACATCATGGAGAGTGCCGAGATTTCCGCAAACACCTTTACCTACTCCAGTATTTTTTTAATAGGACTTTCTTGTTAGGTAGTACAAACCCTTGGAGAAAAGATGCATCTACTATTGTCATAGCAGTGCAAGGCCAGGCTGGGAGCCAGAGATTATATTGCACAACTAGGATCAACATTTCTTCCTGAGGCTTCACGGAGGCTGTCTGCCACGGGCAAAGGGTTTGCAGAGCTGCTAAACTCCATACCTTGCAAAAAGACCCTGGAAGAGAGATTATGTTTTCACATTGTTTCCCAAATTACTTTAAATGTCAACTTAAAAGGCTTTTAAGGTTTTTATTTCAAACGGAAGTATTAACTGGAACTGCCAGGGGCAGTTAGCTTGAGAAAAGCAATACCGTGCATCTTAAACAGGGTAGAAATTTTTATGACCCAAATTCTTCATTTATTATACACAGATGGTGGAAGAAGGCTGCTGTCCCCAGTGCCCAGCAATGAAACAGGCCTGGCCACAGTCTTCTGCAAACAAATGGTGCCTGCTCAGAGTTTTCTTAATGTAAAATGATGTTTCCCTCCTCATCCCTTCTGTGTAGAGGGACATGAAGAATTCACAAGGCTAAGCCTGATTTGTAGGGCTGATGAAACCTACCCCAGTCCTGCCATATTTTAGATTGAAGGTATAGCAGGATGGAACACAACACTTCTAATTGCCAAGCAGAAGTGTTGGCTCTGGCTGACACATCCCTACAGGGTGAGCACACTCACCAGTGATGGTCACGTTGTGCCACCTGCTTCTCCAGCTGCTCAAAGACAACCACCTGCATGTGCACTCCCACTGGCTATGTCTGAAAGGTCGAAGTCTGTGTAAGCACCCATTGAAGCCTGTGATGAAAGTACAGCTCCCTGTGCTCACTTTAACTCATCCTTCCACCATTTGCACTCATATCTGTGTTTCATATCTGTGCCGCTTACTGGTAATCAGTAGTTTACATAGAAGATGCCAGATAGCTGTGTAGGATGTGCTGGTGTTGGGAAAGCAAGTGTGTGCTCTTGCAGTAACAAGCACAGAAGGAGTCTTGCTCCCACAGCAAGGAGCAGGAGAGACAGCCCCCCTGCATCAATCACTAAATCAGCCAATGCAAAGCCTGCACCTTATTTCTGGCTCTGGCACTGACCCATGACGTACGTAGTCTTTGGCAAGTCTATCCTCCATAGCCCTACACTATCTCCTAAGCTTCTGCAGGGTCTGTCTGTCGACACATGCAGCACCAAATGCAACAGGGTGTCAGCTGGAGCCCTCAGCCCCAGTGGAAAATGCTCAGGAAGAGCTCAGGAGAGATCAAGCATGTTTCCAGAGGCTTGGACCATGCAGCAGAATAAAGTATGCCAGGTGAAAATGATACTTGGAAGTGGCTCATGACCCATCCTGTAGCAGAAGTCCCAGCTGCAACTGCCTTTTTAAACTGAGAGAAAATTTCTGCTTGAGCACAGATCTACTGACATTTTTATGACAGAGACAGTAAGCAAGGCCCACCTAGGAAGCATCTTTGGTGTCGTGGTCATCAACTCTGGCTGGGACCAGCCCCCAAATATTTAGAGAAAGGCAAAAAAACCAAATCCAGGAGTGAGATTGCACAAGGAGCGGGAGAGGAGCTGTGGTGAGGAAATAATGCTCAGCCCCTGCAAAATCCAGGAAGCTCTAAAGCCTGTGATTAATCTAATGTGTTGTAAATGCTGTGTGACAAACATGGGCATCAGCTTGTCTTCTAACCCCTCTTGGAAATTCCAGAAAGTCCAACACCCAACACGTCATCCCACAAGCTTTCATTTCTTAATCCAGGACTGTGCCTACCGGTGCGACACAAGTAGCTCTGGGCTCTTCATGCCCTGGGATTGGTGAGGGGTCCAGAGTTCCATGAATCTAAGGCTCAAATTTCTTCTGGTTTCCAGCCTAAACGTGTTTGTCACCAACGTATTAGCTATTTTTTTCATGCTGGTGGTCCATACTCAGTTCAGGATGAAGGAGTATATCCATCTCTTCCATCTTCTACATTTCCAGGCCACAGGTGACCAGTTCAGGGAATGGTTCTAGCTTGCACTTGACCTTGCATTTGAGTGGCCAGGTGTCTGCCACTCCACAAAATTACTTTGGCTACCCCTTTGGTAGTGCTCAGAGTCAGCAATATCACCCAGCGTTGTGCTACTTGCATTTTCACTAGTGCTACACATCCTTCATATGTCATGTCCTACATCCGGTCCCCCAGAAATAAAGGAAATTTTTCTTTGACCTGTTACTCCACTGAAGGTACAAGGGGTCGGTAAGTGTAACCCTGTAGCCAGGTCCCCACTCCTTTTGTATTCAAACCCATTATTACATTGCTTAGGGTTAGATTTGGACCATTAGTTCCCCTTGTCCAAGAAGTCAGTTATCTTACTGAATATCTATGATTATATATGGTGTTAGAGCAACACGATCTGTCCTTAAAAAAACAAGTGGGATTTTCTCCGTCTCCCATGTTTCTGCTCCCCCCTTGCAACAAACTCTGCTTTTGGACCCTCCCTAAAAATGAGGTCAGCTAATGGGCACGCAGTAGCCATGAGCATCCTGTCCTCCATGCCTCACTTGTGTGAATTTAGGCACTAGGTTTTCCTTCTCCAGTCCCTGGACAGTGGTCCCCAGTTGACAGATTCATTATCCTTCCTTGCTACTGGAGCTGCAGTTTCATGTGCTGGTGCTTTTAATACCTTCAGTGTTACCTGTTCACTTAAACACCAGTTATTACTGGGTTCAGCACGGGGGTAAGCAGGCAAAATTCTCCAGCCTGCATTATACAGGTCATAGTAGATGATCTAATGATCCCTTTGGCCTTAAGGACTACAAATGGTAAAAGCATTATATGGCACATCCTTTCAAAAGCTCAGTATTTTTGGCCCTGTCCCCTTTCTCACTGCGATCTTATCAGCCCTCACAAGCTGAATGCTGTTGAAATTTATTGGTTACTTAACATGAATGAAGGGCATCAAGAAATGCTCTGGGGAGTGTTGTGGATGATTCATATGTGGGAAACCTTCCTCCCCAAGCAGTACTGAACCATATCTGCGCAGGATGTGGGAGAGGAGAAGCACCATGCAAAGACACCAGGAGCCAAGGTCAAAATAAACCTAAGGAGGCATTTCCCCCATGGTGGGTAATGGACCAGTGCAAATCTTTACTAAGGGGAAATACCAGTGTGAAAAGTTTACCTGGGGTCTCAGGGAGATTGGACAACTACTTGGAGGAACAATCCAGTGGGTTCATTAAATAGATGGGTCACATCAGGCTAAAGAAATTCTCCAAGCTGGAGGTAGTGGGATTTTTTTAGGAAAAACACCATATGCATTTCTCTTGTTGTGACTTTGTCCTGTTGGAGATGGAACCTGGACTGGATGGACCCTGTTCAGATCTTTATGTAGGCTGCTGCTTAAAATACTGCCTTGCAGCTCAGACAGAAACCCAGGGCCTCCTCAGCTGCATTCCCACTGAAGGTCCTATACTCTTGTCCAGAAGATGAGGGTCTGTTCTCTGACCAATGGCTAAATCTGAAGGAATTCTGAAATCTTTAGACTTACCCTCCCAAGGCACCTACTGTTGGGCAGAGAATCTGCCATTTGTAGAACTTCATTGTTAACACTAGCGCAGGGAATCAGAAGACAGGAGGTATTTTCCATGGAGAAAGTCAATAAACAATTTTTATAGGTACATTTTTATTTTGCCAAGTTTAAATTGGAGAAGGAGGGCAGAAAACAGTATAGTTTTCATCAAAAGAGGTCTTTTCCAGTGTTTGATGTTCAAGCAAGTACATTTAAATTTAAACACATTTTGAAAATAGCTTTTCATTTAGGGAAACAGAAAAGCAAAAAATTAATAAAAATGGTTGTTTTGTGGTGTTTTTTTCCACTGGCTCTACTGATCTAATTCCAGGATGGATAATTGTATTCTGACTGATTATTGTAGGACTAGAGCTCCAGTTGGGTAGAACATTCTTTTTATTGGAAAGCATTATGTGACGCTGGTTTCGATTAAGGAGGCAACCCCGAGAAGACTACACTGCAGTCTACACTTTCCTTGCCTTGCTCTGCATGAGAAACATTGTCCAAAATCCACTGAAAGACATAGAGGAGAATGTTTTGGTATTGTTTTTAAAACTGCTAAAAAATTACCAGGGAAAAGAATGTTTTCTGTGCTGGTCACGTTGTTCTTTTACCTTCCATAGAGAGTTTGCTAAGGACCGTATTTTGAAACCCTTATCACTTCTTACTGGGCAAAATTCTCACAGGCTTGCTGAGGTCAAAAGTGACTTCTTTTTCTCGTTCTTTACTTACACAAATTTCCATTAATGGAAAAATGAAGTGAAGACTTAGAGATTTGGCTCTACAATTTTAAGATTATTGTAGATCAATAGCTATGTAAACGCACAAGCACAGGCTCTTTGTTAAGGGTACGCTTATGAATTGTTTTTTAAAGTCAGCGTGGCCAAAAAGGATGAGTATATTATGAAAAAGGTCACAGGTTTTAATTTGTTTGTAATTTTCCATATTGGAAAAGGAAAAGGAAAGCGAACAAGTAAAATTGATATTTTTCTCATAAAAATAAAATATATGTTTCAAATTTTACTTTTTTCCTTAAAAAAGCCATTTCAAACGTTTTATTTGTGTATTGCAAGAAACTGCATTTTTGTTAAAATACCTTTCTCATCAGAAAAATGAAACCAAATTATTTATAATCATAAGCAGAGTCCAGGCCTGAATGCTCTGCACTATATATTGGTCTTAATGAGCAAATGATGGCTGTGAAGGACCATGTTAGGCACCGAAGTGAGTAACCGTTTGCAAAACTGCCTGTTAATTTTTTATTAACCCTTTATAAACTTCAAATATGATGTGTGACAAACGTAACTTGGTTTTTCCTTTCATAAACCTCAGTGGCACTTTATGGGTTGTGATCAGTGCCCTGGGGGAAGCTCAGTGATTCAGCTCTTTCTACTGGGAAATGCAAACCCCACAGGTGAAAGGAACTTAATGGTAAACAGGATTATCTTCATGGCAGGTCTTCTACAGCTATTCAAAGACCTTGAAATCACTGCAGATATCACCCCTAGATCTAGGGGTTTGCTGCTTTCCATTATGCATGTGTTGCTCTGCCAACAAAAAGCAGCAAAATCCCATTGCAGTGAATTCCTTAGGTCTCAGTGACAAAACAAAAGCATTGTTGAATATCATTAGACAGCTGGGGGTATTTGGGTTATTGGGCATTCAGGACTTAAATGATGCCTCCAGCACTTAGAAGGTACATATTAAAATGGTTCCTTGCCTCCTCTGACCCTCTAGCTCTCTGTGGTGGGGTGTTTCCCATATGTACATTTCCACAGTGCTGCTTTGGGTGATGACCAAGAGCCAGGCTTCCTTTGCAAGTGCTTCCTTCCCAGAAGCAAGTTGGACCTCCAAGGACAGATGGTTTGTTTAATACTCATGCTTAAACTAGTGTTTGCTAAAAGGGTGTTTTTCATTGGGACTGTCTGAAGGACTCCGGAGGTCCCCCATGGCAAAGGCACAGAAAGCAGATGGGCACAGTAGCTTCACCTTCTAAATCTCACAGCTGGTCTACTTCAAAGGACAATTTTATTTTCCTCTGCACGTACACACTTTTCCATATGCAAAAACCCACCACCCAGAAAAGAGGCCAATTAACACAAAAATGTAGATGACCATATGTTCTCTCTGGGCTTCCAGGAACCCCCTTGTGACAGAGGCTGTTTGCTTGCCTTCACACTGATCTTAGAGCCCTTCTAGATGGAGTCCCAAGCCTGACTCCCACCTAGTAAGGGCTCAGCATCATTCCTTGTATAACAGAAAGTTTTCTTGGAATGTTCCATGTGCTTCTCTCATCCTGCCCTCCCTCCTTCTGCCCCATGGCCCCTCTTTTCACCGCCTCAGCTGCTGCACCACGAGCCATTCTCCTCCCTCCACGGCTATCCAGGAGATGCCATGAGTTTAATGATGTTCACACTGGCAGCAGAAGCTTTCAGAGCAGCTTCCCTCCCAGCCATGCTCACCCAGTTCCAGTACACGTCTGCAATTGCTGGAGCATCCTGCATCCCCCATCAGAATCAGGGCCCCTTGGCACAAGGCACGGCGTGGAGGCATGCGAAGACATGGTTTCCTGCCTCGGAGAAATTCTCTCCCCAGAAACGAGAGCCTGCAGAGCAAAACACAGCTGCAAATGGCACTTGGAGCCTCAGGAGGCCAGGCTTTAAGAATAAGCAGGCACCTTGGGCTGGGAAGGTCCTAGTACATTTTTGCAGCTATGTAAACAACAGTAAACTGCTCCTTTTGGCCTGGCTGGAGAGTGATGGCATAACAGGAAATTCTGGTGGATGATTTTCTTTTTTGGAAACCACATGAAAGTTAACCAAACTTTCCCAAAACAGATGAAAGGTTCTGACCAGGAGCAATCAGAGGATGAAGCAAAAGTTTTAAGGGCGGTTGTAATCTGGTCTAACCCTAGGCACGGCTGTGCCAGCAGGTTACTGCTGGGGAAAACAAGCTACTGCTCATCAGTTGCTCTGGGTGAACCCCTCTCCATCAGCTCATGTCCCCAAGGGGGTGATGCAACCCAAAGTGGGATACCAGCAGGGAAAGGTTGCCCTGAGGTTTACCAGGGTGAAAATGGCAGAGCAGAACTGACTGCCCTGGCCTGACTCTATCCAGCCCCGGTGGTATATTTCCAAAGCTGTGGACCCAAGGAGCAGAGAAATGTTGGGGCTTCAGTGACTGCATGTAGCTCTTCTTTTATAAGCCAGAGGCTTTCTACAAGGACTCAAACCAGGCCCCCAAAACAGCTGCTTCAGCAACCAAAGGCAACTGAGTTGTAAACTCCATTAATCTTCACCCTGCCCAAAAGCCACCAGTAGCTCCTCAGCCCTGAGCATGCTGTCAGGTCTGCTGGTGGTTCCCCGGGGTTCCTCTTGGCCTGGTTAGAGAATTGGTGAGGGGAAAAAAATAAAAAATAAAAATAAAAAAGGTGCTTCTGCAAAGCCAGTAGTGCCCGGCCAAGAGGCTTCCACACACAAGTGGCTTCTGAAACATGAACCAACCACAGAGGTCTCAGCCCTTCCCACAGCACAAGTGCGTGGGCTAGGCTGGAAACCCTGCTCCAGTGGAGGCTCTGCCTGCTGAACACCGGCCAGCAAGCGGAGGAGCCCAGCACTAGACCCTGGGAAGGAGGCATACCAGGCCACTTCCCAGAGTCCCATGGCTTCAAACGGGGTCAGGGTGGGCAGGGAGAGGGAAGGGCTGCCTCTGGGAAGGTAACAACTACCACAGCTGTGAGCGAGGACATCCTCTCCAGCTGCAGACACCCTTGGACCCAGGAAGTTTCCATGGGTCAGGACTTTGCAGGCTGCTCTGCAGTGTTTGTTTGGATTGGCTCAAAACCTTCCCGGTGCGTATGTTTACTGGGGCTGACACATCGCTCCAGGACTGGAGATGTGCCCTGGATGTCTCTATCCCAGAGGTAGCTCACCATTAGGAAGTAGGGGTCCCCATGATGCATTCACATTTAATCAACATTGATTAGAGTCTCTTAAACGAATCCAGCCACAACCCTGGAAACTTTCTTTTGAGGAGCAGATACTGTCTCCAAAGTGCAGCGTTCAGCGAGCTGAAGTGAATGGTCTAGACTGGGTTGTAAGGCATGAGCTAACTGCCAGCTTCTATTTCCATCTGTGAACACAACAGAGCCAAAATCAATAAATCATCATCATTGCCACCAAGAATTTGGCTTTATTGGATGATAATATATTTCCTACTGGTGAGACCATGTACCAGCATCTGAAAGAGGAACAAATGACTATTTGCATTGCAGAGCAGGGAAGACAGAGGAAAGAAGTAAGTAAACATATCACATATGTTATATGGAGATTAGTGCAGGGTTAGTCTCCGTTATGACATCTGTCTTGGAGGGGAGGGGAAGAGGAAGGTGACTCATAAATGTCCCAATACTAAATGAATTATTCCATCACTTCACTCCCCTGTATCTCACATGTACGTGGATCCCTTCTTCTCCCCTCCTATGCAAACACAGCACATGGGCCAAATGTGTAATTGCCAGACCTTTGGGTGACAGCAGGGGCTTCGCTGAAGCACAGGGCTATTGCACAAAACCTCCCATGACAGTAGGGCTAAGGGCATTATACTCTCCCTTTGAGGAGTGATGTGTTGTTAAGCAGGGAGGATCAAAGGTCTTGCCTTCAGGAGTCCCCCATTCTCACCCCATGGAGATGGGGTACCCGTAACAATGTTGTAAACTGTGCAGGTGGCTGGTAGGAGGGGTGCTGTGGGAATGGCTTCAAAGCCACGGAGTGTGCAGGGAGCATCTGCTTTCAGCCCTGTGCCCACCATGCACTCCAGGTCTGCAGACTGTTCCTTCTCATCTGCTAGACTGAGGTTTTTCTTGCTCATCTGCTGTCTGCAGGGTTCATGCTGCCTTCTTCCCCCAGGCAGGACATGTTGGGGGAGGGGTGGGGGGTGGGGAAGGGGGGGCCAGCAATGCATCTATTGCAGAATCCAAGCACTTTCCTGCTGGAATTTCAGGTTTGTCTATACTGAAGCCTTGCCTGGAACAGGGAATTTTTGCTTGATGAAAATTGTCATTCCAATCAGCTCTTTTTTTTCTCCTCTTTTTCTTTTTTTTTCCTAGAAAACCTAATACTAATATAATACAAAGCACAGCCAACACATTTTGAAGCTCAGAATGAACTATCCACCTTCCTTTAATGCAATCTTCCCAGGAGACAACCATGTCCTTCCCAAGTGCAGCCCTGAGCCTTGTCTCTCTCCCCATGCCGTGAGGAGGACCAAGGTCAACGCAGAGGGGAGATCTGGTGCTCACCACTCAGTCTTTGCTGCATCGGGAATCAGTGCCATTTCAGTTCCTGCCTCCCCTGCTTCTGACCATTCGGTCTTGGCCTCCTAAACGGGCTTTCATCACCCAATTAGAAACAGAGCAACCTCCCACTACTTAGTTATATTTGGCAAGGCAAGCGCACACAGAGAAATAATCTATAGCACTGTCCCTGGGTCAGCACGTGCTTTGGAGGAGAGGTTTGGCAGCCCAGCCCTCCAGCCATGTTCCCCTTCTGCATTTAACCACCTCCACTGGTCACTGCTGATCAGCAGCTCATCCGCTCGTTAAAAGCAGGAGCAACGCCCACGTTTGTTCTTGCAAGCGTGGCCACCTGTCGCTCCTGCCTGTTCAGAGCTACAGGAGAGCTAATGTTACCTGCATCCCACTGGAGAGCTCAGCTCGGGGATCCCCTCTTGGTCCCTCACCTGGGAAAAGAGGAGCTGGAAAATGGTACACCTTCCACCACACAAGGTGCTGGGATGGGGGATCTGCAAGGAAGAAAAGGAGCACAGGTGCTGTTTTCCGAATGACTGAGCTGCCCTCTACAAAAGACATCCCAAGAGTTGCTGTCCCATTCATTCCACAAAAGACATCCCGAAGGTTGCTGTCCCATCCATCAGACATCTCAGGTTTCTGTGGAGCTCCTCCAGCTTCAGGTGATGCTGCAGGACTGATACAGTTCCCAGGACACCTACTTACACCTTGATGGGGACCTGAGTGGCTGGACCTATCCAATGCACAGCCAGATTTGCCTTCTCACTGCTAAAACCAGGATGTGGAGGCATCTGCCACCCTTCCCACATGAGGAGATATGCATGAGGAGGATCTAGCAGATCTGTCTGATGGGGCTGTCCTACTTTGCACTGTATTGTGGCTATGGAGCATGTCTGGGTCTGTGTGGTGTCATCACAAGGATGGCTTCTTCCCAGAACCTTGGTTTTATGTGAGTTAGTCTGGGTTGGCTCAGGGATGAAGACCCAGGCAAATCAGCATGGATTGAGAAAAGCCAGCTAGGCTCTAGCTCCTGCTCCTTCCAGCTCTCGGAACAAGTCAGGGCTGGCTACATCCCTCCCCAAAGATGCAAACTCTGAGGTCCAGTAGCCACTTGGACCCTAGAGATCTGCCAGTCAGTGATATCTTGTGTGTTCCAGGGCTGGAGGAAGGCTACAACCATGCAGTGACAGGGAGAGGGATGCCACTGGCAGCGTACTGCCCCAGGTCATGCACTGCCACAGTCCATCACGCCACCAGGCTGCCATGTCCCATCACATGGCCCAGTGCTCAGAGGCTCAGATGTTGCATTTTAAAGAACCTTTTGAGGCCTGGTCTTCTCCCAGGTAACAAGCAACAGGACAAGAGGAAACAGCCTCAAGTTGCACCAGGGGAGGTTTAGACTGGATACGAGGAAAAATGCCTTCACTGAAAGGGTTGTTGAGCACTGGCACAGGCTGCCCAGCGAGGTGGTGGAGACACCATCCCTGGACGTGTTTAAGAAATGCGTAGATGGGGTGCTTAGGGACAAGGTTTAGTGGTGGGCTCGGCAGTGCTGGGTTAATGGTTGGTCTTGATGATCTTCAAGATCTTTTCCAACCTAAATGATTCTATGGTTCTTTGATTTGATGCTTCTGTGATTGGGGAAGCAAAGTCATTCCCTGGTTCAGAGAAAGGACACAAGCTGCACACATTTATAAGGTGCCAAGCAAGGTGTCCTTGCCATAGCAAGGCTGTCATGGGCTCAACAAGAACAGGCTGCCAGGGAGTCAAACAGGAGCCCTGGTTTATTTTAATTTGTGAGGTTACAGCTACAGCACCAACAACCTTTTCATTGCAGAGGCACAAAGAGACCCCTGCAAGCTGCCTGCCTCCAGGCTGGGGTTTCCCCCTGTGTAATACCCACCAGACAGTTTAAATCTGAAATATAATACAAAGCAGTGGGGGTGGGTACAGGCTCCATCCTAATATCAGGTGCAAGGCTGAGCACACTGATTTGTATTGCATTGCTCTGGTTATTGGGGTAAAACAAAGTCCTGCAGCAGCAGTAATTATGAAATCTTCTGGAGAAAGGAGAACACAAGGCTCCGGGGACCCTTTTTGCCTGAGGAGCTATAAGAAGGCAGGCAGTAAAAAAGCAGACCTGGGAATAACCCTTATTGAGTTGAAGGAGGTCATGGGGAACAGACTGGCTGCAACACCTGATGGACACACAAGTATCCAGCATCTTGGGAGCATCCAAACACCCTTCTAGGAGCAATTTTTGGAACTTGGGTACTAAACTCTGCCTAAATCTGATTTTAGGCACCTATGTCCATTTTCTAGGCCTCATTCCTTCCCAGAACTTATATAGTTACTGCACACAGGTGTATATACACAATGTCTATCTACTGCAAGTAGTTTTTAATGTGCTGATGTTTTCAGCCCAATTTGACAGATGAGTAGAAGTCTCAAAAAGAATTTGGCTTCTGTAAGTTTTTTTTGGAAATGGTTGGAGGAGAGCAATCTTACTTCTGGCCTGGGTGAGGAAAAGGCTCAGCCCTTAGGAGACACCAGAGAGTCCATAATGCCACTGCTCAGGGCAGCCAGGCTCTGCCAACTCTTCTCCCTTCCAGACCCACCTGATAGAGACAGCAGTGAGGGGGCAGGACAGGAGGAGGGTATGGTGGTGTTGCATGTTAATGAAGTTGGGTAAGAATAATTGTTTTATTTATAAGCACCCCCACCCCTGTTGAATCGCTCGGGGCGCTGCACAACAACCACAAAAACAATTGCTCATTAATTAAAACCACACCAACCTCCCCAAGATTGCAAACAGATGGATAAACACATCATATGATATAATCTCAGGAACTGAGAATGTGAAGGGACCACCTGTACCAGCCAGGCTGGGCAGGCAGAGGTTTAGCCTGTGCTCCCCCAGACCCCTGGCTTCCCAGCACTCACCAGTACCCCAGTAAACATCAGGACCTCCATACTACAGGCTGTAATGCATCCCCAGAAAACCACAGGAGGGCATTACTCATGTCCTAAGCCTGCACTAGCCTGGAAATGCCCAGATGATCTTGGAGGTACATTATTGGTTCCCCCCCATATATGCATGTTAAAGAGTTAATCAAAAACCTCTTCTTTCTGCCAACCTTGCCAGTCTGAGCTGGGGTGGAAGGAAATGCTCCTGCTTCATGTCTGGGGAGAAACACCATCCTCATCCTCAATGCAGTCCATCAGCTTGGCGCTGTCTGCTCTCCACCATGGAGCCTCTACATGTGAACTATGCATCAGGGAGCCTGCCTCGCCCTGTAAGAGCCTGCAGCTTGGGACTGATGGAGAGAAAATACAACACAACATGTGGACTTAACAGGTCCCTTCCCAGCCCTTCATTGCTGCACATGTTTTTCTTCTGGGCTCCTCTAGCCAGTTGCAAGCACAACAATTTACCTCCAGATCACCTCCACAAAATAAGGAAAGCACCATTCAATCTGTCTACCCCAATAAACCCGGGAGTCATTGAGCCAGGCTCAGTTGTTCGTGATTTAATCAATGAGGCAACAGTGGCGTAAGAAAAGTGACCTTAACAAATCCATCATCCCCAATACCCATGGGCTCGACCTCTCCCCCTTGAGCCTGGTGCCTCGCGGCAGCCAGGACTGAGCTTTCCTCCTGCCTTTCTTCACCACACCTTTTACACATTGCAGACCTTATTTGAGAAAATGTTCCTGCAGCCACGTCCCAGGGGGCCTGCAAGTGGCTGCCAATGTTTTCGGAAAGGTGAGGACGGGTTGAGCCGGCGCTCCTGACTCACGGAGGCAGCTGGCGGCTCTCCCCGGCAGCTGGAGGGTGGGAACAGCTCGCCGAAGGATGGGGACGCAGGGTGTGGGCTGAGCATCGCCCGGGGAGCAGCCACATCTGGGGAAGAGGCTGCGGGGGCTGCCAACTCATGCATGACTGTCCTCACAGCACCGGGCATGGAGAGGTGGTGGGTGCTGACCACACGTCTCTGGGAAGGCACCTATTTGGAAGAGGGTGAGGAAAGGCCTCTGGCTTCACATCTCCTGCAGGGCTGCGGCCTGGCTGGAGTTTCAGAGGAGGACAATTTGTCAGGTCCCTCCAGCCCAGCTTGGCCAGCTGTGACATTTCTCACCCTGAGGTGCCCAAGGAGCTGGGAGCGTGTGAGCCAAGCAAAGACCCCATCCTTGCACAGACCACAAATGCAGCTCTGAGCACAGGCTGGGGACATTTTAACCCTGATTTATGCTGCATAAATTTAGACCTTTGCTTCTCTGCAGTCTCTTTGGCCCTTTCTACTCTCACGTTAGTGTGTGTTATTGAGAAAATTAACGTAAGGAGTTGTTGAGAGAAATACTGAGTATGCGTCTGTGTGTCTACATCTTGGAGAAAAAAACTGAAAGACCATTGGGGATTAATTTGCAGGCAGAAGACTTTGTTTGCCCATCCTCCCAGGATGGTTTAGCAATGGAAAAGGCAGATGTTCCTGCCCTGCACCATTGCACAGGGCTACCATGTCCCCATCACTTGTCGCTCAGGCTCTGCATGTCCCAACAGCCTACAGACAGAGCTCACATCAGTGGGGCCCTTTCAGGGTGCTCCACATTGACAACACCTTTCACTCTTGCAGCAGGAAATTCTTCATCTGGAAAAGCTCTTACTAATGTGATTGACCTGAATTTTACCTGGATCCTTGTGGGAATACACCACATGCTTTGTCTGGGACCAGGGAATTCTCTTCTATCAAGCATGTGTATACCTGCTCATGAATTCTGACCCATTATGCCACTTCCTCACCAAATCTAAGTTGTACCACTTCAACCAACACAGAGCACTGCATCCCTGGCTGGGGAGTCCTTACACCACATCTGTCTCTTTCAGATGCCAGGAAGAAGAGCGCTCCATGCTCTGCAGAGAAGCACAGCCCTTGGTATTCAGCTTGCCCTCCAGCACTATGTTGTTCTCTCCATGGACCTCTGTTGGAGAGGGACCAGATGTCCCCAACCCCAGCCTGTAGGAGACAAGGAGACCTGGGCTGTGGGAGGGCTGAGATAAGTTACACAAGCTGATGCACAGCCCAGCAGAGAGGCCAGTGGAGCTGCCAGGGATATACGCCTAAATAGCAGAGGTCAGAGTCTGGCCCAGGGTTATTAATTCTCATTACTCTGATGACATATGTGGCACTGTGTGGCCGCAGCACAGCTGGGAAGCTGCTGTCTTATCAGCTCTCACTCCTGGAAGGCTTCTTCAGCTCTTCTCCTCAAAGGCTGACTTTCTGACCCAACAGAAAGCTCCATGCAACCACTGAGAAGCCAGTGGCCTATCTCAGGGCTGGATTTGTCCCCTCAGGAAATTACTGTGGGCCCTGACTGATCTCCAGTGGACCCATCCAAAAAAAGAATAATACAGCTTTTCTGCAGACAACTCTATCTTTGCTACATACCAATCCCATGACAAACCAGTTGGCATGCGAACGCAAGCACGAAAGCAATTTGGCTTCCCTCCTTCTTATGTTGACAGCTTTAAAGCCGCTCTCTTTAAACTCACCTCCCGTAGGTGGCTCGGCAGCAGAGCCAAAGGCTGTGATTACACTTCCAGAATGTTTGTTAGCTGCAGATCCCCAGGCACTGAGTTCTGGAAAATATTTTTCAAGCAATGTCCTCAGGGTCAGAGGCAGGTTCTCTGGCTTGTTCCTGGCTGACTTCACATTGGGGTATGCATGCCACAGCCAATGTATTTTTTAGGACTCATAGGCAGACAGACAGATCTGATTGTCTCTCTGGGTACCCATCCTCTTAGGTCCCATTCCTCACCTAGGAGGACTCACTCCTTCCTACAGTGGGTGCAGTGGGATTTGCTCACCACTTGAACATCTGAGAACAAAGCAATGGCTAGCCTCTCCAGGCCGATCAGATAAGGCAGACACGTCTTTCTGAACCTCATTACTGAGGAAGTACTGGTCTGACCCTGCTGGGCTAGTGATCGCACTGCACAGTGCAGGAGCAGCTGAGCAGGAGGGTCACAGGATGCTAGCAAAGAGGAAAAGTTTTGTGAAGTGCTGCGGGGACTAATAGAGGGGAACTTTAATGCCAGCAAGTGAGAAACAGGGTGAAATGTCCTTCTGGTGGCCCACCAGCACTAAGCCTGTGTAACTGGCCCACATCATCCATCTCCTCACACAGGAAATTCTCCACCAAAACAGCCTCCAGCCATGCTCTCCATCCTGCAGCACACAGCTTTGCTCCACTTAGATGCAAATCCCCATTAAAGCCATTAAGACCTTAGCCTCATGCCATTTTAGGTCTAATCATGACCACCTTGATCACAGCTTTCCCTGGGGGACACCTCTGCTCTTAGTTGAGATGTGGGTTTGCAATGTGGGAAGCCAGCTCGAGCTCAAAACAAGACTGCTCTGGGTTGTCTCATCTTCTTGTTGAAGCTGGGTGTTTGCGCACCTTTAGAGCATAGCTATATTCCTGACAAGCTCAATCACTGAAGTTAAACTTGGGTTTTAAAGCTGAAACTTTGTATTCCAGATAAAAAATCCCCACAACCCAACCAACCAACCAAAAAAAAAAAAAAAAAACCAACGAAAAATACCCAAGGGACTGTTTACCTTAGAAAGGAGGAAAAGAGGTGAGGACATGGCAGAGTAGGAAGCAGCCAAGCAGAGGCAGAGGTCCATGGCTCCTGTTCCCCCAGGGACAAGGGGCTACTCCATGAAATTTGAAGGTGGCACACTCAAAAACAATAAAAAGAAACACTCTTCTACCCAGTGTGTGCAGCTAAACTGTTGGATTCCCAGCTTTGAAACTAAACAGTGTCTCATTTTACATACACCACCCAAAGAGCCCCAGTGTTACCTCCCAAGTCTTAAGTCATATCACTGGTGACACTGAAGAAGGGAATGAGAAAAAGGAAACAGGCTGACATATCTGACCCACTGAAATCACAGTCAAAAATGGCTTAGCTAAGAAGGCAATTTAAAGGAAAACAGCTATGCACGAGCTGCATCTCATTTCGGCTGTGCTGCCACAAGACGTCTACACCTTTTGTTAGGCGTGGCTAACAGAGGTCCACCTAGTCCTTTCAGTGGGCATGGGTATAGGGCCAAACGCCAGCTGAAGGAGCATCCATGCCATCTGAGTAATTTCAAATAAAAAAATAGTGCCAGGACTCAAACATAAAATGTACTATCCAGTGGGATAAATACAATGCCAGTTACACAGTTGTGGCTATGTGGGACCATGCCTCTTGGCTTCTCCTTTGCAGCACTGAGGCCCATGTATGGAAAAACCCAGCATCCCATTTTTCTCCTCTTCCAGTTCCTACACAAATGAAATGCAGCTTTTTTTTGTACTCTTTCATTCTATCCATTCTGTTCACATTGTTATGCAAAGAGGAGCAGAAACTTCTCAGCAAAACCAGAATTTCCTTGGGCCAGAATGGCATAACAAGGCATATATTCTGCATTTTGCAGTCTGATCTTACCAAAACCAGGTCTCTGGCCATATGTATTAAAGCTCTGGCATTGCTTTCCATACAAAATAGGCTCTAAGTAGAACCTGTGCTCTGACATGTCACACATGGTGCTGCAGAACAAGGGAAACAGTTCAAGTGGAAAAGTTATTGAGACTATAATTAGAATGCCCAAAGCTAAAGACAGAGACAAACTCTGCCAGGAAAGGTAGCCTTCCTGCCCCGAAGGCACTCTGACCATAACCCCACAAGTTACACACTACTGGTTCACCTCCTCCAGTTATCCAGTAATTGGATGGGAGGGAGAGAGGAGGGGGATCTCCCAAGAGCCTTGGGCACCTGGTGCTGATCTCTGCATATGCAGACATGCGTCATCAGTGTGAATGACACATGCACACACACACAAAAGCCTTTTTATAGGCAACCTGTGGTCTTCTGAAGATGCTAAGTTGCATCAGCATGTAGTATATCATACCTTCTTTATTCCCTCCTCACTTATTTTCCGCCTGTGAGTTTATTGAACAAAGCAGCTCCATAAAGAGCTTGGGCTTTTATCTTCTGTGTCAGGGGATCCAGCAATCTGGTAGCTTGTAGCAGCCTGGAGTCCTCCGTCTCCATCCTTCAGTCCACCAGCATATGAAAAATACATCCAAGCTCTCCAGGAGCCACGTGAGTGCTTTGTCGTTACTGTAACTTACATTCAGAAGTTTTTTGTTCACAAACTTTCCTCTGGAGTCCTTTTCTTAAACACAGATTGCTTGTAATATTCTTGACGTTTATTCATTGCATCTCTAATAACTATTAGTATTCAAGAGGTCACATTAAGAGCCTGGTGGGTTTCCAGCCGCAATTACCCTGCTTTGTTTTACTTACTTGTCAAAGAGCTGGTCTAGGGGGTTATGTTTGTTCTGCTGAAAGAAAGCTTTATGGCATGTTTCAGGGCTGACATTATGACACTAGTAGGCCAGACAATCTGTCGTTGGAAAGAATTTCTGCAAATCCCCAAAGTTTTTCTGCATTTCTATGCTGTCATCTAAAAAGCAGCATCTGCTCTGTAAGGCTGCCAAAAGGAGGTCATATTTTTATTTTTACCAATAAAAGGAAAGGACGAGCCTGCGGTTCAGGCACTGGACGAGCCTTCAGGCGGTCCGGGGTTTGCTTCCCAATTCAGCCGCGACTTTGGGCAGTGGGCCCAGCTGGGGATGGGTACCTTTCCCCATTTGGAAAGCAAGGAAGTACTTTCCTTTCCCTCTCTGGAGTAATGTCCTTTTCTAGTGTGACTTCTGGGCAGGAGTCATCTTACTTGACACCTGCATAGACAAAGAGGGTGAAAAAATGGTCCAGCATCACAGACAACACCACTCCCTGCCTCGCTCCCACTCACCATTTTGCCCTGCTCCTTCTGGCTCCTTTGCATCTACCATTACCTGTTCACAAGCTGCAGCATCTTTTGGGTTTTTTTTTTTTTTTTCTTGGTTTTTTTTTCCCTCCAGTATATGCCTTCCTCGAAAATGAGGTTTTCCCTCCTTGCTTGGCCTTGCCATAGCTCTGAAAACAAACAGCTCACATTAAAAATGTTTCTAAGGGAGGGTTATTTTCATGCCATCTTTGCTAATGGCATCTCTGTTGGAAACTGTCAGTTGAATGCTGTTTGACACATCTCTGGCTGTCATACACGGAGGAGAGCCAGAAAACGGCAACCTTCTTTCCAAAGGAGATGAGATTTCAATGGAAGTGTCAGTTTTTAACTTAAGTCTTCTCAAATATTACATTCACAAAAAAGAATTCACCAACAGCTGCACTTCTAAGAGACCAAGAGACTGATTACATCTGTCATGTGGATAATATATTGCCCCTTGAATGATAGGTGTGTACTCGAACTTGCAGTACGTCTATGGCCAATGAAGTGACTTCAAAGGTGGTGGTGGGTGGCAGTGGTGGTGGTGGGCTGGGCTGGAGGCAGGGGAGAGGCTGTGGTGTGCACTACCTCAGGTGTTTTCAATAAATCTCATGTACTTCACACAAAGATGCTTTAAAGCCCTTTGACAGCTTCAACATTTTAACACCTATTTTCAATTATGCAATAGCCACTATTTGTAAACAGGTTAAGAAAATGGCATAAGTGAGTTGCATTCATATTTTAAACAGAAAGTGCAGCACTTCAAATGCAAATAGGAGACATCCTGTCTACAAGGACATTTAGCCAATTGCTTGATGCATGTGGTTTCAAAGATGGTTGACTTCCATCCAAAAGACACAGATGGGATGACTTAGACACAAACAGCTTTTAATTTACCACTTATGTTGCGTCTTTACTTTACCTGCTGCTATTAGAGCCATAAGGGTACAAACACAGACCTAGAAAGAGCATTCCTGGTTAGAGCCCCTGGTTAGACATGTGAAGAAACTGTCCTTGAAATGGCCCTTTTGTACTGAAACGCCACAGTCTCTGGGGTCAAAAAAACCCACAGAAATCAAACAGAGTAGACCAGGTCCCCTGTGCAATGGGCAATTCCTCATCTAATTTAAAACACAGTTCAAAGGTTCAATATCCTAGCATCTAGGGACACAGCTGTAGCCGAAATACTCTGCAGGATTCAGTGGGATATCCTTCTTCTGTTTTATTCCCTCAAAACAGTGGCATAGCTCTCTTGCAAAACATATTAAGAAATGCAGTGAAGTTTCACACCATTTAAGTATTAAGGCAGATGGGTAATTCATACTCAAGATATTCAGATACTTTGAGGGGTGACCCAGAGTCTGCTCAGCTCCACAGAAAGGAGACTCACAGAAACCTCCATGAGCTCTGGATTAAGCCCAGCAGGCATCTACTGAAAAGGGCAAAGATAAAGCCAGTTTATTCAGTTGCACTAAACCAAACAAAATAGATAAAAATAAAACATACGAGTGACCAGTCCACGTGTCTACAAGGGGCATAAGTTTCCATTGACCTCTGTGCCTCAGGGACATGAAATAATTGTGATTCTTATGTGCCAAAAAAGCCCTCTGTAAATATTGCTCATTGCTAAACAAAACAAAAGGTTGTTTGACCAAATCAGATGTGACAAAACAAAAAGAACACCACAAGGAAGTAAACATGTGAAGCCCACATTTTCTGAGGAACTCTGAATAATGGTCTAAATGAATATTTTGGAGCTTGGTTTTGTGCAGGTGCTAGGAAGTTTTATGCTCAGAATGCCTGGAATATTTTCTCCACTACAGGGAAATTAATAAATACTAGTACGCTGGAGTCTTTTGTGCCAATGCTAACCATTAACTTTTGGCTTCAAGCCATAGCTGTCTACTTTGCAGTGGATTCTGCCACCAAGGGAAAGGTCATTACAGGCTTGTACTTTCTTTTCGTTAGTGTGTTCCAAAATAATTAACAAAAGTTGTTCAGTAGATGTTTCCCTTTCTGTCAGCAAGTACCTACAGTTTAATGGGTTATGCTGGATTCCTCACCGTTGAGTGGGTGAGGCTGGAAGGAAAATTAAAATGTATGATCTTTGATCCACCCACTTGTAATTAGTTCTTAGGGTTTTACATAATAGAAACTATCGAGGAGGTGGGAGAGGGGAAATGAGATCATTACAAACCAAGAGATCATCAGCAGCCATGTAAAACTGTGATTACGTTCTCCAATGACATCTCATCGTTGCACAGGCATGGAGTTGTAATTGTTTCAGCTGGGGATTTGAAGATTTACTAATTGTATGTTTTTCAGTGTCCTAGTTTGGAGATTCAGCAGGAAACCACAAAAAAAAAAAAATAGGAGATGCCTGTGTTTGTAAACTGAAAATGATGATCCCTTCGTGCCCTTGTAGCAGCCAGAGGCCCAAGCAACAGAGGATGAGCAAGCAGCCAAGCTCTTTGTTGCAGTCGGAGAGAAAAAGTACCCTTGCCCCAGGAGTTTACACTGTCAGCAAACAAAGACTGATCAGGAATCAGGATTGCTAGCCTCATTTACAAAAGGAAAACCAAAACTTACATGAAGAATTTAAAGGCTGCCTCTTCCAAAAGCCTGAAACAGTTTCCATTGCATTAAAAGCACTGGGGTTTAAGCAGCTGCAAACTTTTACCTCCCTCCAGCCCCCCTGGATCAATTTCACCCCACCTGAACTCATCTGTGTGGTCCAGACCTCCTCTGCTTCAATGAGAAGAGGGTCTCAGTCACCCCACAGAGACTGTGCCTCTCTATCTCCTATGGCTGCAGAAGGAATCCTCTGTACAAGACATCACACTGACAGGAACACTCCAGTTTCCATGGAAAAATAATAAAATTAGCCCATCCTAATTATTGTTTTGGCATTTCTTCTATTCTTAGCTCCACTGTCACAGGGTATAGAGGCTTTCAATGTGACAGGCCATCATGCAACTTCTGTGCATTTTTCCCAGCACTGTCGCAAAAAGAGGCTTTCAGGTATTTTTTTTGCTTTAAAGGAGGTCTTTTTTGCTAAAGGAGGTCTGTGAGGTACCTATGTACAGAGGTTTTGGTTGCTTCCTCCAAACATGGGAGTGGGCACAAAATCTATCACCTAGCAATGAAGGCAAACATCAGGGACCTCTGCAAAGCTCCTTGATACTGAATGGGTAGTGACAAGTGGCATGAGAATAGGACAAGGCACAAAAAGGACTGGTACAAACAGGACCGGGAAACTGTTTAGGAAGTGCACTAGTGGCGTGATGTGGTGAAAGCCACATGCTGGGAGAGTTACCTCTGCAGGAGCTTTCTAGGTGGGCAGCAGTGGTTGCAACAGGCAGAGACAATGATGCAGTGACATTGAGATAGGAAGAGCCTGAACAAAGCTGTAGCTCCACAGAAGAAAATACAGCTTTAAGGTGTGCTGCAGAAGCCATCAGTAAGTGTTAGCTGTAGGTATGAGAATGGCTTGTAGCTACAGATGCTCCAGAGCTGCAACATGAGGAGCAAACCCAGTATGAAGTGATGAGGTGAGAAGCACTGCTCCAAGGGAAGGGGTGAAACACAGAGCTGGGACAGGACAGGGGCACAAGACACCGCCATGGACAAAGCTGCAAGAGGAGGACATGTGGCCTATGCTGATGGTGGGCTCAGAGTGGGATTTTTAGAGGATTTGACAAGCCCAATCCATGGCCAAGCCTCAGGCTTGTCTCCAGCACTGGCCAGTGAATAAGACCAGCAACAAGCCATGCTGAGAAAGCTATATTATTAAAGAAGGTGTGAGTTGGTTCATGCTGACTGCAGTGTGACCATGCAAAGACTTCATAGCTGCCCAAATGCTGGTGATGGGACTCAGAATTGCAGGGAACCAAGGAAATCTAGAGAGACTTTTGGGATCTTTGCACTCAGGACCTAGTTAGCTAATGAGCATGTCTTTAACATTGTCCTCTGTAGCTACAATTTGAAGACAATTATCTTCTTTTGTTTCTGGGAGAAAAAAAAATATTCCTTTTGGGAGCTGTGGTATTGGTAAAAAAATATTAAAATTACAAAGTCTTTTTTAGCAAAAAATAAAACTAATTTAACTCTTGTGTTCATGCATGCAGAAAAGAGGATATTGGGAATGATGCTGGGGGTGCTGAGCTTACTGAAGCTGCAGAAATAACCACAGGACTTCATCTAGCGTAAAAAGAAGAAGCAGTCACACGTACGTATGGTTTCACAGAGCTAAAAAATGAGAGCCTTGAACAAAATCATCAGCATAGGGCAGACAGGCAAATCAAAGCAGCTTTGGTAACGGGCTTTGTAAAATCTGAATAAAAGCCTTTTTTGGACAAACTGCTGTCTACAAGAGGCACTGCAAGCAAGAGGCTGTCATGTACTTGACCCTGAATGTGTCCTAGGTTCTCCATACTCGCAAGAAGCTCTTGCCTCCATTGCTTTCTCCTCCTAATATACATGAGCTGTTTCTTCCCAAAATCATCTCACTCTTCAGGAAAAAGGGTCTAATAGCACGATAGGTCTTCCAGCAGTATCCCTTGTCATGCATGAACCCAGACCCTCTGATTCTCAGTCCAAAAACCTCTGTGGCTGGAGATGAGGGAATGAGCCAACAGCTTCTATATGGAGTCAAAGCCACTAGAGGGAGTCGATGTGTTTGCGTGGTTCACACATCCCTTCATCTCTTTCTCACTCTCCCCCTTGGAAGGGAACAGAAACAGAAACGAGGAAAACACACGGTGAAATTGCTCAGGACATTGCTCAGCTCCCACCGGTGTACACTGCAGTAGCTCCATTGACTTCAGTGTTTCCAGTGAGTGGGATTGCTCTGGATTTCCAGGAGTGTAACTCAGCAGAAAAAGGTCTGTTGGAGTCCCCAGGAACATTTATGTATGGCTCAAGATCCTGCCAGCAGAAGCAAGGGAAAAATGAGAGTCAAAAAAAAGTTGGATGGTGGAGGTGTTGGAAGGAGCATGTATAACCTACAGAGAAAGGCTGGAAGAATCCTGTTGGTTTGGTTTAGAGAGGAGAAGGCTGCAGTAAGGAACAGGGCAATGAACTTGTTATGAAGAAAAGGCTGTTTTAAAAGCATCAGGCATCATTTGTTCTCCATGGCCAATGTGGGAAGATAGGCTGATGGTTCACACCCTCCATCTCAGGGTCCAAAAGGACTCGCCCTTGCATCACCGCAGCAAGCTGAGGTAGGAAACCTCTTGAGATCCCCCAGCCCTGCACTTCCATGATCTGTAGCACTGTGCACCACAACCCAAAGGCAAGGATTCGTGTCCCAAAGGTTGGGGGGGGTGTTGCTGTCTGTGATCATCCATAGGTTCGGTATTCCCTTTTGGAATGAGCACAGTGATTAACAAAGAGGCAAGAATGTCCTTTGGCACATAGAGTTCTTTGAAAGCCACAGGGCCAGTTAACCATTCTTTCCTCCATGCTTCATGACAGTCCAGCCTTACACTGCCAATGTTCGTTGCACAGTTAGCCATCCTCTCCCAAGGGGTAGCATGCACCACTTCAGCCAACATTGCTACCCGAATGCACACAGCAACCTTCTCACAGTGATGAGTTGCTCTGCCTCTTTGTTGCCACCGTGGTTAGCACCTTTGGGACTGAGGTGTCCTCCAGAAGAGAAACTTGGCTGATAGCCTTCGAACTAAGCAGCCACAACTCTGTAAATGGGCTTTAAGAAGCTTAAGTTTTGCAGGCTCAAGCAAGGCTAGTGAGACTGAGACAGCAGGAGCCCTTCTTATAGTCTGGACTATCAGTACATCCTTTGTCCTCTGCAGGTTGTCTAAAACAGATGATGATGAAAAGATGGTGGCTGGAGGTTACATTTATGAGCACCCAAAAAAGGGTATGGAAGCAGGACTGTGCCTTTCCTTGCTATAAATATTAAGTAATCTAATTGCTCTGTTTTTACGAAGGGAATTAAAGCCATTCGGGGAAGAGACGTCAGGAATGTCCTTGTGACAAATGGGGTTTTCATCAGAAAATGATGAGACCAAACTGAATTTCCTGGAGGGATGTACCAGTTTCAACCAAATTTTTTCTTGAAAAAAATTGCTTGGGTCTAGCTCAATATTTCTCATCAGTTAAAGGCTGTCCTGAAAAGCCCTTCAGAGGGACTCAAGGAAATGCTCATTGCCTGACATCTGGGAGCATCTACTGCTCCCCTTGTCAAGGCTCAAATGACACGCAGTGATTCACAGTAAACATGCATCTAAGCTCCCCCAAAGACACCAAAGGTCTCCTTGCAAGCCACGCCTTAAGCCCCATTTTTAGGCACACAATAATTAAAATGAGCAAAACACAACCAGTGAAAGCAAAGTTAGTCAAAAACAGGAAATGAGATTGCAATAAACTTTTCTTTTTCAAATTAAATTTTCAAATTAAGCATTCTGTCAAAACTAAGTGTCACGAACACTTCAACACCATGGTAACGTCTGCCTGTCCTTACCAGTGGCCTTGCACTGTAAGCCTGCTGTAGTTGGACTAACATATTTGATTTGAAGTGATACAGGACCTACCACACTGAGGTCTTCACCCATGAATGGTCATTCTAGTTTTAATATAAATAAGTAAACTTGAAATGCAAATTTACCAGTCTTCCTCACTGGGGTCTGTGCTTCCCCTTTGCTTAAGGAGATTTTCTTTTGAGAGACCTTTCTACAGCTTTATCTTTCTATCTGAAAGCTTCCGCATTGCCTGGATGCTGGCACGACAGAGTCACTGCACTCAAGTTCCCCAAATAAAGTACTGACAAATTTATTGTCTGCAATAATATTTTCCTACCTCTGTGAGGTGGGTTGAACCTATTCCACTTTCCCCTTAGTAAAAAACAACACTGATGGCAGTAATTTATGTTTTGGTCAAGGCCAAGAGGACTAATTAGGGCATATTAAGCTGAACCATGCAGGCAGTTCCTGGTCTTCTCCCTGGTACAGAGCCCATATGCCATCCGCATCCTCCTGTCAGTATTCATGAATGGCTGCTCATGGGCTGGAAAGAGCATTTCGTTAACAGATATTTGTGCAGTTCCCTAGTAGGAACTTCCACTGTTTCCGGGATTCCTTAATCATTTCCCTAACAACCACGGATAACAAACGTGACCTTCTCATGAAAAATGAGGCCAGGTCTATAAACATGTTATTAAGAATAAATGAAGCTTTTAGTAGAAGGGGTTAGTTGTGGGTCTTTGCTAGGCAGTTAGCCCCTGGAAACTTGAATGTAAATAGAAAACAATTAAAACCGGAGCCCCAAAGGATACCGCACTCAGCCAGGGAGGCTGTAATTAGGATTCTGCTGCTGTTAATCGCTTCTAAAGGGAGTGATCATAAATTACAAACGTGTTCAGAATCCTCCCAGGGCACAGTCTGAAAAGCCTTCCTCTCTGAGATGGCTTGGGAAAGGAATAGAAGGGGAAAGGGGAAGGGGAAGGGGAAGGGGAAGGGGAAGGGGAAGGGGAAGGGGAGGGGCATGGGGGGAAGGGGGGGAGGGGAGGGGAGGGGAGGGGAGGGGAGGGGAGGGGAGGGGAGGAGAGGAGAGGGGAGGAGAGGAGAGGAGAGGAGAGGAGAGGAGAGGAGAGGAGAGGAGAGGAGAGGAGAGGAGAGGAGAGGAGAGGAGAGGAGAGGAGAGGAGAGGAGAGGAGACAGAGGAGAGGAGAGGAGAGGAGAGGAGAGGAGAGGAGAGGAGAGGAGAGGAGAGGAGAGGAGAGGAGAGGAGAGGAGAGGAGAGGAGAGGAGAGGAGAGGAGAGGAGAGGAGAGGAGAGGAGAGGAGAGGAGAGGAGAGGAGAGGAGAGGAGAGGAGAGGAGAGGAGAGGAGAGGAGAGGAGAGGAGAGGAGAGGAGAGGAGAGAGATTTTTCCTTCCCTTTCCTGCTCTTCCACATGTATCAATAAGGCTTCTAAATTAATGTTGGAATGGGAGGCTGAGGCTAAACCAAACCCCAGTGTTGCTTCTTTTTCTTTAAATACACACACTCATGCATAGTTAGTT
The DNA here is from genome assembly GCF_023634155.1 of Falco peregrinus. NCBI lineage: Eukaryota > Metazoa > Chordata > Aves > Falconiformes > Falconidae > Falco > Falco peregrinus. Next base: position 95,913,910 of record NC_073721.1, read on the forward strand.
AAATGAAGAAAATGTATCTCCAAACATCATATTTAATTTCGTTAGCTACTGTTGCTTTCTTGGAATCCACTTATAGCACACGAAGATAAACATTCTCTGAGTGATAAGGTTGTGTTTATAAACTTTGTTTGGGATGAAAGAAGCCCTAGCTGGTGTGTTTTTATAGTAGGGTTAATGGTGCTTTACTAATCCTTTGCCTGTGACCAAGAAACAGACATCTTGACTTTCCTGTGAGACGCACATGCATTTTCCTTCTTCCCGGGCCCTCAGTGTGTAGCTGGAAGACAATGTACCACCCCCAGGCTCCGTGAGGGTGAATTGTGAAGTGGCAGCATCACATTCCTGGGACTTCACCACTAGACACTCAATGTTCCCTTATAGCAGAATTAATTCAACACATTGTTATTTTACAGTTTGTCTTTGTTTTTGGGGACCTTTCTTTTTTTTAAGAAAACCACCAAAGCAAAAAGCAAATTATCTGCAGCCTCTTAACTCTCACGCAGGTACTACCTAAGCACCCAGCACGTCCACCAGGAACCCCCATTGCGGGGTCTGTTGGTGGATTTCAGCCCAGTGTGAGACCCGTTGGAAGAGGAAGGCTCCAGCCTTATTTTCGTTGAATTCGCCACTTCACTTACATCCCTCTCCCCGGCTCCCCGCCACGCACACAAGTCATCGCCCATGGCCGCGCTGCCCTCAGCTTCCTTAGCCACATCCTTTTGGCTGGTCTATTTCAGCTCCTCGCTGGTAAACTGAATTGGAGGCTTCCTCCCCCCGCCAGCCCCTCCGCATGGTGTAAAACCCAACCTTCCCAAAAGGTCAGGGCTCTCTGTTTTTCCAACCTTCTGTTTCAAATTTAAGAGACAATGGCTCACAGGGAGCTGAGCGGGCGTAATATGCCGCAGTGCTGAGTCAGAGGAGTCCAAGCTGAATCTTCTGTTAACAATGAAACACGGCCCTAATTATGATATTATACAGAAATATTCTCCAACCAAAGAATGCTACAATGCTGAGAGAAGTGGAGCACTCGTGCCCTTGCACATTCACCACGAGACCACCTAAACGCCATAAGCTACGAAAGACTCCAAACATCTGCTTCCATAAGTAACATACTGGTGATAGTGCTTTTCTTAACAGTTGATGTTGTGTGTCTTTGCAACACCTATGAGCAAATACACCTATAGGCTGCAGTGGAGCAGCCACCACTCTGCAGATATCCTCCTCCACCAGACTTGTCTCAGCACACAGCTGTTTCTCAGATCAGTGATGGATGGATGGATATACCAGAAGGTGTGATTCTCCCTCTATGACCCGTCAAAACCTACTATTGATATATGTCTAATGGGAAACACTCAGGAAAAAAGCCTAAAAACACGAGCTGTCCATCCTTTACCTTTATAAGACCTAGACTTAACCCTCCCTCTTTGAGCCAGCACCAGTACTTGCAACACAAACATACTGTCTCTAGGTAGGGATTAGGCAGGACTGTTTCAGTACTGTGACATTTCTCACAGGGGTTGTCTTAGTCCACCTCAGTTGAGAAAGCATCTGGCCTTGCCTAAGAAATGGCTGCCTGGCTACATGCTGCTCTGATTTCCTTTCCAATACCCAGCTCACTGCATTCATTTCTCCAGGCTCGTTAAGACTCGTGCTGCAATGATGGAGCATCAGATTTCTGGCAGGGTGCTGTACCAGTGCCAGCAGCAATCTCCAGATGAATGCAGAGGTCCACCTGGTCATAGGGAAGAGCAGCCACAGGTATCTCCAGAAAATCCAGCTGCTTTGCAGAAATGTAAAGGTTTTCAGCCACTCCACTTTATTTTAATGATTTTCCTGAGAAGGGTTTGAAGCAAAGCATGGGATACTGCCCATGGCATCTTTTCATAACAAATATCATCGTGGACTTTTTAATGTACCACTTGTTGCTGTGCAGTCAGAATGTCTTTTTCTCTGGAGGCCTCATCCTGTCTGTGAAAAATAATAACCTTCAACTTTTCTCACCAGCTGGAGGCAATGCGTGTTTGTATCGCCATAGGCCTCAGAGCATCTAAACCTTTTGCTTTGGAGCAATGTCCTGCAGGAACACGGCCAGCCCAGAGGAGACTGTGAGAAATTCTGTCCTCTGGAGAGTCCTGTTTATTTTAAGCAAAACATCTAGTTTACATGTTGGCCTTTTAAGCAAAATACTCCGGTTCATTCTGCCCTGGATTTAGTTATGTAACCAAATCGCTATGTTTTTTAAATAATCTAAAAGGAATTTGTAATGTTGCCTCCCAGGGGAAAGGGCCCAATTCTGGTTTTACAGCTAATGCCTTCACACAGGTGAGCCTCCACCAACTTCAGTGCACTTCTGCTTGAAGACTGCATTATTTATCTCTGTCTTGTATGCAGGACAACTGAGGCACAGAGAAGTGGAAGTGAATAGAACAAAGATACTGAGCAAAAGAACATCAGAGCCAGGACCTGCTGTAACACTCCTGAGCCCTGGGCTGTCTGCTTGCTGCCATCACCTCCTGCCATGGCAAGGCACTGGGAATGATCCAAGGTGACTTGGTTGCTGCCAGACCCTGCAGCGTGACATTCCCAGGAGATGGTACACTCAGCCTTTGACTGACCCAAGTTGCCCTGAGCCCTGCCCATGCCTTCCTGCCTTCCACACCAGTGCCAGACCCTGTCCCTAGCCTTTGCCACCTGGCAGAAGGTGGCCTGTGGCTTAGAAATGTGCCACGTCTGGTTTAAACCCCAGTTATGGAAGGTGTGTATCTTGGAACTGAGACACCCTAGTAAGTGAGGCGTGGTCATCGATGTCAGAAGAAGTAACATCAGACCCAGTAGCTGTAGTCAAAAAGTGCACAATGCAATACAGTGAGGTACAAGTGTCTGACTTTGCCCTTTCAAGTTTTCCTTCTAGCTGCACCACGCATTTCTCCCTGCCTCACACCAACTCCTTCAGAGCTGGCCTGGTCTTGGCGTACAGGGATGAGCTTCTTCATAGCGTTCCCACATGGTACTGTGTGTAGCATCTTCCCACAGGTCTGCTTTTCCTCCTGGAGGGCATTGGTCTAGAGAGGACAAACCAACCTTTTTATCATAGCCAAAATCAAGAAAACCTATTTTGTGGGTTGTGGTCATACATATTATAATCCTCTGCATTGGTGTTAATTTGCCCCCTGGTACCTCAGTATGGGTGGACTGCACCCAGGTACCCATCTGGGGGCCTGTGTCCTTGGCTCCCACCTTGGGACTAGTACACTGAAGTGGTTGCAAGTCCTCTTCAGGTGCTGTCAACCAAAATCACTCTATTGATCAAAGGTCATTATTTTTGCTTACTACAGGACGATAATACCATATTTGTCTGTCTCTGTACTTTCTGCCAGCCCAGACTAAGGTCTGCTGTCATTTGCAATTGCAGCTGTCTGGGTAAACCAGAAGACAGAATTTCTGGAAAACTTCTTCTGTGAGATTTCCAACCCAAATTAATGAGTTGTGGAGAAACACAGCCTTTGATGTATGTACAAATGGCATGAAGCTCTCAGCCATCTTGAACTCAAAGAACTCCTAATCCTCAGTCCCTCCCCTGCAATTAGAGCAAGGGCAGTTGGTGCTCTCCACACAACAAATAACCAGTAATGCCATGTTTTGGCTTGAAAGCATCTATGCTAGCAAGGAGCTGCTGTGAAAGTTAGAAGTCCAGCCTCAGCCATGTGTGGTTAACAGCAGCTCTGATTTTTTGCAGTGCCTATTTATATACATTGGATTGACTTTGAATTCTACAGCTTAATTTCTTGTCACAGCATCATGCAAAGGAGTGAAGCCCCAGTCTTGTAACTGATCCTTACACTGTCAGTGCAAGATCCAAGGCTAAGTTTCTTAAAGATATGTATGAATCATGACATGGCAGATGGCTCTATCCTCTGTTGAATTACGGAGCGTATTGTAACATACATCATTGCTTAACAGACCTTAATTATACCACAGGAGGGAGCTTGTATGGTTTAGCCTGAAAATATGCTCCTAACCAACTTCCAGTCTTAAAAATTTATCAAATGCCTATTAATATCACCATGGCATCTGATCATTTTATGTGACTTGCATATAAAGAGGAAATAAATGCAAAGTCTTGGGGTGGAAAAATTGCCAATGTGGTTTTGAAGCCCTGCATTCTTCTTCAATGTGTACTTCTTTATTTATAGTAACAGTGAACATGAACAGCACGGTGCAGTTCCTTTTGGACAACAAGGTGGGGTTCTTCACCTCTTCCCCTGGGAGCCAGAATGGCATCAACCTCAGCAAGATGAACCCTGCCGCAGACCTTCCCTGGACTCCATCTGCTCCCTCCCCTCTAGCCAGTCTCTCTTCACTCTCCCTCTCATGCAGGAACATGAAGTGGTTGGCAGGTAAAAGTGGGGTACCCTCTCCAGCCAACACCAGTGGTCATCTTGGTCTTCTTCTTTCCAGTCCCTGTGTGCAAGCCCAAAGCACACCTAAAGCAGCTCCATACTTCTGCCCTTGCTTCCACCCCCATCAGTGTGGCTGAGGACTTGAGGAACAGAGGATTTGGGGTGGCCCCTCCAGAGCCTGGACCTGTAACAGACTTGGCATCTCCTGTCCTCCTCATGGGGAAGCTCACCACCCAGGCCCGTGCTTCCCTCGCCTTTCTTGGCCGAGTTTCTCCAGGCCAGTGTGCTTTGGCTGCCGCTCTCTGAGCTCTCTGGTTCTCAACCCCAGAGTTATTTCAGGCAGCGCTGCACGGCTTCCCTTCCAAGGGCTTATGAAACACTCTTCTGGGACTCTTCACCTGACTCATTGTTTCCTCTGCCACCCCACGCTGGGAAGCACCGCCTTGCCGATGACTTCTTTGAGAAGCTCCTGAGGAGAAGAGAGCAAGAGTAGGCAGGCAGAGCCTTTAACCCACGGGTTTGTCTCCACAGGCTCGTAAGGTAGGGTTTTTTGTTTCTTTCTTTTCCTTTCAGCAGTCCCTCTGCTTTAGCAGTCCTTCTGGCTTTGAAGAGATTTGCTTTCACTTAGCTGACACCCGAACTCACACTTTGGACATCTCACAGGCCAGACTGAAGTGCTACAATACAGACCACTCTATACTTAGCAGGACACGCCAAAATTGCTAAATGCCGTATAACCACACCCATCATCAAAGGCCCATGTGCTCCCATTTCACCCGCTCAATTACAAACCACAGAATGACTTTGTTTTAGTCAATGGCAAACAGTCTTACATGGAAGCCACCCACCTTCAAAGCGCTTTTGTTTGTTTGTTTGTTTGCCATTTACTCAAGCTGGCTTTACCCACCACCTTCTCACTCCCTGTGTCAGTGCCCACTTGTAAGTGTGGACACGCTTTTCATTTCATGTATTTTTCCTGAAATTGCAGTTTCTGTATCACAGTTTTCAGCTGGAAGCAAGGAAATGGCTGTCTTGGTGCAGGCAGAATTAACCCTTTTTCTTCCTCATGGATGGTCTCCATTTTTCCCCCTATCCACTATTTTTATTTTAAGAAACCATTTTCCCCTGGAACTCAAATTAGTTCTGAGCCTTAAGGCCAGTGATTTCAGAGTATGAACAACTAATGGTCTCAAATCCACAAACCTATTCCTGTCTAACACACTCTCGTCCTTCTCAGTTGCTCCTCTTCTCAAAAATCACAATACCTCTGATAAAGAGAACAAATTCTTCTGTTGAGACACAGGCAGGGGCCCATCTTTATATTAATAAACAGAGACTTCACATACATGTCTTCTGACCTCCATCTACGCTCTTCTAGCCCAGCTTCTTACAGAAACAAGGCCTTGTTTGATCAGATTATGTGTCCATCTGCCCATCACTCCTCACCAATTACTGTGGAATTCCCTGGCCGGTTTTGGTTGGGTTTGATGAGGTCTTCAAGATGTTAAGTTCCTACAAGGTCAGTGAAAAAATAAAAGGGTGGCCAGAGGGAGAAGTTGAAGCAGGAGATCAACTCTTATGAAACATCATCAAAGCCACATGGGCACTCGCATTCAAATCACAAACCCATAGGAAACTGAGACATATTAATCCCATCACTGGTGAAACAGCTCAGACTTCCTTTCCATTTCTGTTTTTGTTTGCTTGCTTACTTGTTTGTACATTTGCTAGAACAAACAACTCACTCTAGTGGAGCACTACAAACTTCACAGATCCAATCCAAACACAGTTCTGGCTACAAACACTCAGGAATTTGGGAGTCTTCCACCCAGTCCCACATCCAGTCCCTCCATCCCAGCTGAGACCCGTGAGGAGCAACACGGACAAGGAACAACTGTCTGAGTCTGCTCTGACTTTTGGTGTCCTTCTCTGCAGAGGGCCTAGATACAACTCAGTCCTGCTTTTCTGGTAGGTCCCACAGATCTGGTAGTGCAGCACAGATGAGGCCATACCTGGGATATCATGTTCAGTTTTGGGCATCCCCTCAGCACATAAGGGATGTTGAGAAGCTAGGAGGGCTACCAACGTGGCTTTAGCAAGGCCTCTTCTCAGACACTGTAACAAGGGCTTGAAGTCCAAGGAGTTCAGACTCAACACTAAGAGAAATGCCTTCATTAGAAGGTTGTGCAGCACTGGGACAGGTCACTCAGGAGGTTATGGAAATCTCCATCCCTGGAGGTTTTCAAGGCTCAGTTAAAGTTATCACTGATTGAACCCCATTCCAAGCAGAATCTATGGACCTCCACAGATCCCTTCCCACCAATATTTCTATCATCCTGGGAACATAAGTTGTTTTCTTTTTTTTGTTGTTGTTGTTTTCTTTTTTATCACACTTTGTCTTCAGAGAGGGGTAAATATGTTTGGCTGGACTGGCTCAGTAAAACCCCCTCCTCTATCTGCAAGTGCTCTTATTCTGTGACTGATTTTTCAGTTTATAAAATACCTATTCCTTGGATAAAGAAGACACCGGACAGCAACCTTGTGCCTGACCTTTCTTGGCATGATAGCTGAGAATATCACTGGTTTTTGTTGTTCTTCACCCGATCTTCCTTCTGTGTTTTCACAGCTTCATTTGGAAGTGTACAGTCAGAGTTCACAGCATTCCAACTTGCAGCAATCAAGAGCTGAGTGCGTCATCCATGTTAACTCTCGAGATTAATTAGTTCAAGAGAAAAGACAGGACTGATGGAGTTCCTGCTACTTGCTCTGTCACAGGCTGGTCCTTAGCACTGAATTTAAAGTGGAGGGAAAGGGCCAAAATCATCTCTCAGCTCAAAACAGCATTTTCAGCTCATTAATCTAACTTTTCACAAACAAACTCCCGTCCCATTTCCGAGGCATGAGACCATGTGTAACAGAAATCTTTATGCATAATAGCAATGAAACCTTGAAAAGTGTGAACAGACATAGGCAACATACCCAAAAGTGCCCATGAAGACTGAGTTTCCCTTTCTTTTTACTCTGACACCAAAGCTATCTAGGAGCATGGAAACTGTGGATACCCCACTGAGCACATCTGTGTCCATCAGTGCCCAGTCTCGGACAGCTTGTCCCTAACTCCATTTTGGAAAAGTCATCCCACATCAACAAGTCAAGGCAATAGTACAGATGTTGCATTTTCAAGGAGCTATCTTAGAGAGAACAGAAACAGCTAATGTAAACCCAGATTTTTGCTCATTACATGGGCACAGAGGCCTTCAGTTCTGATGAATAATCAGTATATTTTTGTCTTTTACCTAACAAAATAAGCAAACAGCCCCAGCATCACCTGCATATACTTGTGATTTGCGAGGGAGACAGACAAAGAATTTAAAGTTAGAAAGGACTAAATATTCTTAGATTCAGAACATACATTTCATTTAAAGTCAGTTTGTGATTGCTAAAGACTCAGATTCATTAAATAGCTTGTCTGAATATGTCAAGAAAATCTAAACTTTATTGAGTGCTAAAAGCCTTAAAAAAGATGGAAACATATGAAAATAAAAGGATAAATTCCCTGCCACCATCACCACTCCAAGTGCAAAAGAGAACCAAACCATAACAATAGGCTCATTACAAATGTTCCATCATTTTGCAATAACCAAGCACTTAAAAAGTTCTTGGTAGCTGCTCTGAGGATGCCATTTTTTTTCATTATGAGTTGTATTTGGTACATAATTTATAGCTGGCACGACAGGGATAATTCTTCAGCATGAATGCCCTGCTAGACTGCTGTAATTACACCAGTGTTGTGGTTATGGGCCTTGTGGAACTGATACTTCTTCTTAATTGTGGAGATGATAAGATCAAATCCAACACTGTGTATCTCAGTGGAAGGTATGTGGCTGTAACCATAGCTGCCAGCTGCCTTCCTGGTCATCTGCTGTCCCTCCAGGAGCCTGTAGACAGCGGCACATTTACAGAAATGAGGACTGTTGGCTCAAAGCCTACCTGTTACGGCCATTTGTTAGAAATGCAGACACCTGTAGGACGTGTCTCTCGATATAAAAGGACGTTGCAGGACCTGCTATGTAAGATAACTAATCTGGTGGAAGAGATGGCCTTCTGACTTGTGTATGCAATACCAGAGCCCCTTTGTGGTAGCCACCAAGTCCACCTGCCGCCCACCTACCACATCCCATGTCCATGGTCACAGAGCGTCTCCCAGGGCACAGCAGAGTGATGACATAAATCCACTTTTCTCCCAGTCCTGTATCCCCCAAACCATCAACCAGTTAGAGCTCAGCCTCGCTGGAAACAATGATACATCACGAGCAATTTAAATGAATGGGCAGATGGGATAAAACCAAGCAAAACATCCAGATGTTTGTTTTCCATCACTTTTGGTTTGTACTCTGTTTTCTTCAGTAAGTCCCTGAAATACTTTGATGTGAGAATTTTATATTGCTGATGGCTTTGTATCAGCCAATTCACCAGACAATAATCCCTTGGTGTCAATCTTAATTGGCTTTGTCATCTTCTTAGGACAAAGGAAAAAAAAGAAAAACCAAACCTAAAACTGTTCTCTACCAAAAATAACTTTAGAAAATAAATATTTTGGCCCCATCTTGCAAAAAGTCAGTGTGACATTTAAAGGGAGCTAAGAAAAGGAGTCTCTCCTGCCTTAGGAAGAAACTTAGCTTAACTTGGGTCTTGTTAACTTCGTCATACTATTACTTGGGCACTGTTTGGTATTAGTCACTAGCTGCTCCCTCTCAGCTTTATCCAATTTAATTTCAAATATAGTGCAAACAGATGCCTTTATGTTTCATTTTTAAATCATTTATTGTTCTACATGTAGCAAAGAAGCTTAAAAAAGAGTTTGAAAGAATTGCCAGAAAGGTTTTTAGGGTTTTTTTAAAGATATATATATATAATTGCAGTTGTGGTTACTGTGGTTTCTTTTGGGTGGATCAGAAAAAAATCAAGTCTTCCTTCCTCGGGGATATAAGGGGAAAAAAAAAAGATGGAGAGGAAAACTCATTCCCATGTCTAGTGCTTTTTATCAGTAATGGAATGAAGCAATCAGGTTTAAGGGCTTGTCTAGACGGAGGACTCTGGCACTGATGTAGCTCCCGCAGTGTAGTGAGGTCTGTGCAAGACCCAAATGCTGCTCACAGCAGCAAAAGCCGCAGGGATGCAAAGCCACCATGCAAAGTCAGGGGGCTCCATGCCCTGCGAAATCCCAGCTTAGGCAAGGCAATGCAGCTTGTTTGTACAGGGGACAGCAAAACAAAATTTGAGAAATTGTGGGGGGTTTTCTTATTTATCATAGCGCCCCAAAGCAGCGTTACCAGCACAAGAGAGATTTTGATCAATTAAAGTATTTTAACAACTGCTTCTTTTAGAGGGGATGGGGTTGTAAAAGAAGCAGCATGAAAAACTGCTGAGCCCAGTCAATAAGTCAGTTTTTTTAAAAAAGCTTATTTTAATGAAAAACGTAACAAACAGATGAGCAGAATATTCTTTGCAAAGTTTTCTGTGATACATAATAATAGAGTGATACCTTGGGTTTACACCACTCTGTCTGTCAACAGAATTTAAAGCACATAGCAATCCGTTCCATGTCATTATTCCCATTTTATTGGCAGGGACACTGTGTGACTTCCCAAAGGCCTCATGACAATTCATGGCAGCACCAGTAAGAGCGAGCACATCTCTTGGGCTCGGTCCCACATTCAGCCCGTTCGGCGGTGCAATCTGCCATTTGCATTTCCATGACAGCTTAAGCCTGGCTGAGTTGATTCAACAGTCCATTTTCGGAACAGGAGGAGGCTTCATTCATGTACCTCCAGCGTGATGTCCCCTTTGGTGGCTGTGATGAGACAGTTGGGAATGTTGGCAAGTCCTGGAGAGCCCTAAATCCTACCCCATATATATAAATAATCCATGAGATGGGTAAAGCCTGGTTTCTCCATAAACCTGACAGACCAGGGGCCAAATCCTGCTGTTTGCATCCCGTGCATGAGTCTGACAGAGCTTCCCAGACAGCAAGCAACTGAGACAGGAGCAAGTGGGCTCTCAGGGCAAAGTGCTAAGAAAGATGCAGGAACAGTTGGGATGCCAGGCTCCTGCTCCTGCACCAGGTTAGGGGAGCTGCTACAAACTTCCAGACCTCCCTTGCAAGGCTTCAGGCTTCTTCTCAGTGGGGTGGTGATTTCAAGCAGGTATGTTCATACCACAGGAACAATCTTCATCCCCATGATGGGACACTTAGGAAAGAGCTGCATCATACCAAGACCTTTCCAAAGCCCCCTGTGGGACTGTCCCCATGGGGTAATAAATTAGAGCAGGTAAAGTCCAATAGCCCCAAAACACACTAAACTCCATCAAATATTTTCAAAGTTTATCAGCCAGGCCTGGTAGAAGTCAGGGGAGAAATCAAACACAGCTCAGATCAGCTCTCTATTTATCAGGAGAAAATACATCTCTCTTCAAAAAAAAAAGCCACAAAACACATAGAGTCAGAGGGGATATCACACAAGTACAGACAGCAAAATACAGGACCACAGGAGATAGCCAGCCAGCCAACACCGTCCTGGAAAGGCTAATATTTGCGTAATACTAAAAAGCTTTTTGCCTTTCAGATCCTTCCATGAGAAAAGGCTAAAATATTTGGTGTACACATTTTTCAAAATGAGAACATACCATACATAGTTAAAGTAATGACTAGTGCTCTTAATCCCAGACACAAACTTTTCACTGAAGCTTTTTTTGGGCTGTGTCATGTGATTTATTCGGTTTTCAGTATCTATATATATAAAACTACTTTTTTTTTTTTTCTTCCTGGTTCATCCTTACTCGTATTCCAAAACCTGCACACTTCATAAGCTATTTTGGTTTACCACATAGCTTGGCACTTGGTATTTTTCCTATGATGTGAAACTTCAACTTGGCTGTTGGTGGCCATTATCTCAGATGCAAATCTTCTCGCTCAATTGCCAGGACCCTAATGAGTGGCTTAATTACCCTTTCTGGTGGCCAGGCAGCCCTATTGCTCAGAGACCTTAAATAGGGGTATCCCAAACCCCCAGAGTGGGAGTTGTTAGTCCCTAGGGACCTCCACCTTCCACATGGACAGTCCTTTGGGTTTTGGTGCCAAGAGCCTTGGTTTCAGGAAAAAAGCCTTGGGGCCAGCCAGAGCAGAGCAGCCTGAGGCCTGTAGGCTTTTTATCTGCTCTACAGGGTTGGCCCCAAAGCTTTTATTTGCTGTGAATAAAACACTAAATACATCCTCGAGCCTCACTTGCCCAGTCACACACATGACATCACCATCAATTTTAGTTGCAGGAAAATAAAACCAGGATTACCTGCATTTTTAGCACCAGGGGCAGGGTGTGGGTGGGTGGGTGGGTGTGTGTAAGATGGGGCCTCCTTTGGAGCTTGGTTGTGGGGTTGATATTTTTTTGTTTTGTTTTGTTGTTTTGTTTTTTTTTTAACTCTGACCTTCCTTCATGTTTATTTACAATTAGAGACACCACTCAAGGTTAGGGGAGACTTTGAGTGGAGGACAGAAACATCTTTCAGATGGGAGCACACTAAATGGGGGCTCTCCAAGGCACGTCATCTGTGGCTTTCTCCCATGTGCAGACATACATGTAGAACTTGGCAAAACCTTTGCCTGGCCGTGACCTCCACTGCCTATACTGAAAGCTGGGCTTAGCCCCAAAAGCACATCTGGGATTGCTCTCCGTGGGGTCTCACCTCCACTTTCCCTCCTGCCAGCTTGGGGGCCCCTCAGAAGCATCCCACAGAGTCCCCCAGCTCTGCATGGTGGGCTGAGGATGTATTTGCTGGGACACAATTTGGTGCCCTTTGGTAGGACAGCACTTTCTGCTTGGAGAAAACAGCCCCAATATCTGTCTGACTCAGTTAAAGCAGTTTCTCAGGCTCCGGAGAGGCACGTGAGCCCAGCCACCAGCTCTCAGAGCTCGCATGTACTTTCCTGAGCTCAGCGCCTGCTGCCAGCCCCATTGTTCTGCCCCCCACCAAGTCCCTATTGTTCGTTTCCCTTGCTGGTGGCATCGTGTCTGGCTCAGCCAAACTCCTCCTGAGCGGGGGCCCAGGCTGTGGGGTTTGGTTGTTGTGTTTTTTTCCAGGAACCATTCTGAATGATCATTTTTAGGGGGACAGTTATAGGCACCGCAGATGGAGTTGATTTGCAAAAAGAGGGTGTTGGGGTGGAGGGTCAGTAAACGAGGTGCTTTAGTGACATGGCAAAATGGGAGCCTGAATAACAAGAATCCAAATTGACACATTGGCTGCGAAAACTTACAGACAAAAACCTTTTTTTTTTTTTTCTTTCTCACCTCTAGCAGGTGCTGCCCCACTGATTGCAAAGTGGGGAAAAGTAGTAATCAGCCCCAGGACAGACACACTGCTGCCCAGCAAACTCTTGCATTGGCAAGACGTAAAGTTCGCCTTAGGTGCTGGGCTGTGCTGGGGCCTCATTTTAGGGCAATGTCATTCCAAGAGTAGAGGGAAACGAGCTGTCGCTCAGGACTACCATCCCACTGACAAGCATCACAGCTTGCGGTGCATCGGAACAGCATGTGAGCACACTCGTTTCCACCGGGAACCGCACTGGATCAGTGTTCAGCATCCTGTTTATGTTAAAACATTGGCATCCTTTTTTATAGGGAAGCTGGGAGAACCGTGCAGCTGGGGTTTCTATGAAGTGTCACCAATTAAGTCACTTTTCAGCAGGATGATCAGTGCTTCAGCAGACCCAGAGGTTCCCAGATGAAGTATCTCCAGTTTCCAAGCTGATCTCCTGGCTAGCAGATGTTAGCCAAAGCAGATGTTGGCCAAAGCACGGCACCTTTTCAATGATCCTGAGATACCTGCCTTCTGCTCACACACCTTTCCCATGTCCTCACTGGCATGGCCAAGAAATAGCATGCACTTTGTGTTCTTCCCCAGTGTGTTTTAGGAAGAAAAGGACAAGGCAAGGCACAGACTGTTATAATTACAGCAGCAGCACTTGAAGCCCATGGTAACACGACTGTTTGTTTCCCTGCTGCATAAATGAGAAGGGCAAAATCCTGACCCTGGAAAGCTCATGGGGAGTTGTGTTGCTCAGGCCATGGGATAGGAAAGGGTCATACGGTGGGGGCTTTGCTGTAGGTCCGGAGGAGAGATTTAGTAGCCCCACATGCAAGGTCAAATGCATGCCCTTGGCATAGCCAGCTCCTGAGACCACTCCAGCACACACAGGCTGAGTCTGTGGGACAGCCTTCTGCTACTGATTCCCCTTGGGGAGTGTTTTCCACAGCCGTGAAGTTGATGTGGCTATCTCCAGCCCTGGTTTCTGCAGAAGAAGCTCTCCAGGATTACTTTGCCCACTACAAGCAAATAAAAGCAAAGAAAATTGGCTCTTACCCACCAGCATCAGCCCCAAGGTGTTTTGTTGACCTGGGACTCCGTCCTTGCTTGCAAGCAGAGCACAAAGGAGGAGCAGAGAGTGGCCCTGCGCTTGACCCCCAGGATACAGCTTAAAACACTGCTATGGGACAAAATACAAAGAGCCACAAGGCTTATCGCTGCAGCAGCAGACTGACGTCAGCCTCCATCCACAGGGTCTGATGGGGTCAGAATCAGTCCCTTAGATCTGGAGGTCTGAGCCAGCAGAGAGGGGTCTGTGTTTTAAGGCCACCTTTCAGAAAAGCACCTATTCTCCCATGGCTGGAGAGACGCCTTTGAAATAACAGCCCTGCTAAACGCTGCAGACCCATCCTAGCAGAGGAGAAGTTTTACCTTTTTACTAATGTTTGCCTACAGCCACAGAGCTCCAAAACCGCAGCCAGCTCAGTAATACTGGCTTGGCTCCTTAATCGTACATAAACCATTTAAACACACAACAAATAAACAGACATATTTCGTGTTCCTCCAGCAGGGCTTAGCACCTTTACAAAGGGATTTCTTTGATACTTAAGCAATAATAGATTGGCTTTCGTTTTGTTAAGACCTTACTTATATCAACATATCTGTTCAAGTACTACACTTCCTTTTATGAAATGCTGGAATTCTTTCATGTTGAAAATGCTTTTACAGCCAAGTCCTCAGTTGTGCTGGCATTTCTCGTGTCTTGAACTCCAAACTGGCTAACCGCAGTCTCAGAATTCCCAAAGGAAATAATGAAAATTCCTAAAATCCTTGGCAAGGAAACAGTTGAAATTTTAAATTGAGTTAATCGTTTTAGTGAAAATGCTTGTAATAAAATAAATATGGGGAGCTGGGGTGAGGAGGGGGAAAAATCTGCTTCAGAAATGAGCGTCAAAGGAAAAAAGAGAAAGGGAGGGAAGATCTTAAAAAATTAAGCCTTCCCTGCTCCCTCGCAGTATTTTGTGTAAGGGGTAGCTGCAAATTCCTGCTGAAAGGAGGGCTTTGCTGGGTTTCCTGGTGCTGTGGTGAAAGCAACGTGCTCAAGAGCCCACTTAATGCTTCAACATCACTCTGGTCCTAAAGGTTTGTCATGAATGATGCCAGGTGTCTTCAGTGGCCATTTATAGGTTTCTGAGGGCAGAAACCCGGTCTCTGGGATTGCATTTCTGTGACACCAGGATGATTTAATTAAAATTCTAACTCAACTGAGGTCCTTGATGGGCTATTTTTTTTTCTTATTTAATTAGAGCTTAAGGGCTCTAATTATAGCTGTTCAAATATGCAGGAGAACCTAAAACACCATGATTTTTGCCTCTTCCTTTCTTTTTAAGCAAATGTAATAAATGGCTACAAGAACACTCAGTTACCAGATCTCAGCAAATAATTTCCAGATGACAGATTGTTCGTGGAGACTCTTCACCCTATCTTTTCTCCCTACCCTTTTCAGGTGAACCAGCCCAGTGCAAATGTGAAAGAACAGCAGCAACGACAACGTCCTGGTGATACACTGGCAAGAGAAGGACACAGTGACCAAGCTCCTCTGCTCTGCACCCTGAGCAGCTGCTGTTTCACAGCTTTCCCCAGACATGAGCTGAAAGCTTAGCAAGGCACTGCTTCATTATTTG
This sequence comes from Falco peregrinus, assembly GCF_023634155.1. Classification (NCBI taxonomy): domain Eukaryota; kingdom Metazoa; phylum Chordata; class Aves; order Falconiformes; family Falconidae; genus Falco; species Falco peregrinus. Next base: position 95,929,358 of record NC_073721.1, read on the forward strand.
GTCTTTTGTAGCCACCAGATAACTGACCAATCCATGCTATATGGGAATAGTCTTTATTTCCGGATGCATCGTTTGCTCCTTCTCCAAGCCAGCCACCCATCTGCTGGGAAATCTCCTCTGGCAACCAGCTATTCCCTCTGTTGTGCCACATTCTGCTGTTGTTCTGATCGCCATCTCTGGCTTGGAAAACCATGACAGAGCAGCACACAGATGTCCACAATTTCCAAGGGGTTTGTCAGTCCCTACTGCACCTGTCACCATCTTCCATTTGCAGTGAGGTCTAGGAGGTCAGCAAATTATGGGATAGTCATGTCCCAGCAGAACTGATGACCTCAGGGCAGGTTACAGCCCCTTTCTTGCCTGTGCAGTGCTGCCTTGCCCTGCCGGAGAGATCATAACAGACCACGCCGCAGGAACACTATATTGACAGCACTTGGTCCAACCAAAGGCTCATCTGGACTGCAACTGTGACTCCAGCCATGAACAGTACTAGTGATGGGGTGCAGGAAAGGACTGAAATAATTACACATGGAAATAGCAACAGAGCAACAGTTCTGGAGTTCTGCTCTGCAATGGATCTCAACACTTCTCCAGAGAAGCATCCCTGTCCTTTTCCAATAAGGCTGCTAAAACATGTTGGTACCAATTTTATTTTTTCTTTCTGGGCCATTGTGAGCAATTGGTATCACAGAAGCCTCTGAGCATTCCCAATGGTGGCAACTGCACGCAGCTGGCATTGGCACAGGACTCGCTGCCCTGGGCACCGAAATACAATTTGGTGTGATATTGCAGATTCCAGCTACCCACTTCACCCATGTGTTTGCTCTCCCCATCTTGCGTAGGAGGAGAAAGCATTTCTCTACCTGCCTGAGCCATGTTCCTGCCAGCCTTTAGTACCTACCAGGCCAATAACTTAACTTCCTTCAGGCCTCCATCATCAGAGGTCAGACTCCTGAAGCAAATTGTTATCTCTGTTTTTTGGCAAAATTATGGAATTCTAGGGGGTTATGTCTCCAGAACACAAAAGGTTCAAGGTATTTGTCAAGAAGATCCTGCCTAGCACATACAGAGCCTACAGAGATCAAATGGCTGCTAACCGAAAGGTGCCTGTCCCAAATGGCAGCATTAAGGATGTTTTGCCTGATGATACCAAGTTTCTGTTTCCACCAAGAACACAGAGCAAGAAGAGGACGCTAGAAATGAAGGGTTCCTCACTGGCCCATCTATTTATTTCCAGTGCAAAGCAATGTATCATCTATAGGGTTCCTGAAAAAACATTCCCAAATTTCCATGTCTCTACCTCTTCTGGAGATACTAGCCTCAAAAGCTGGGGAGGCCAGAATGTCCCGACAGCAGCAGGTCCAAGCTGTGCAAGGCTGACACCTCGCTCTGGAGGGCTTCCCTCTTAGCTGCTGAAAGACTTTTTTATACTGAGTGAGATATCTTCACATGGCCATGCCAGCTTAGTGAAAACTCAGCTGGGGAAACTAGTCTCAAACCACTGACTTCCACAAAAGTGAGACTTCTGTTGGGGTGCTTGGCCCAAGTGCTGCAATGGGTGGAGTTGCCTTCTCCTGTAAGGTCTGTCTTGTATCCACCAAGAGTCACGGAGCAGGAGAGAGGCTGCTACCCTGCACTCATCGTGGGACCACATAAATAATTCTTTAGGAAAATATCTTTATTTCCCTCACAGAGGGAGCTCACCAATTGTCCGTAGGAAAGAAGTAATACCTGAAGAAAGAGTTTGGATGCTTTCAACAACAAACAACCCTTTTTAAATTGAGAGAGAGCGAGAACTGAAAGAAATGGCTCTAAAACATGTGATGCTAAGGGGAGGTCAGGAAAACATAGCCAGCAGGGATAACAGGTCAGATAAGATCATGCCATCAGTGAAAGCACTTGCAAAAGGAAATGGATATTGTTCTAAACCTCAATTAATTTAATCTAGTGTATGAGTGAAAACAAATTATGATCTCAGATAAAACAAAACTCCAGTGAAACAAAGAACAAAGCTATTGCAGTCATGATTTACAGTTCAAAGATATTTTGTTTATTTCCTCTTCATCAGAGATCTTCGTTTCCCCTAGGGAGCATATGAATAATTAAAGGTAGTTTATTATGATGTGTTTGCTATTGCTCAGTGTTGCCAGCTCAAGGACTGATATGGGAACAATGGTGAGCTATTCGACTTGCTGGTTGCATGTTGCCTTCTGTAAATAAACCACAACAATAAATGACTTCCCTGCAGTAATAGCAATCATACTGCTTTGTTTAAGTCAGAAGTCCAAATCATGGGCATATGTGGTTAGTAAGCTTGGGCTGTGTTTGAGGAGCAAGTGATGAGGGCCAAGCTGTCAAAGCAGGTTTGACTTCTGAGGAAACACCTGTAAGGCTGGGGGGAGCCCTTCCCCTCCCACCAGAAAGGTCCAGCTCAGCTCTGTAGGCAAAGCTTGGAGAAGGGCAGCAAGGCAGATCTGTCCTGCCCCAAAAAGGAGCATAGGTCATCAGCTACTCACAAAGCCAAACCTACATGAAACAGAGATCATGCAAGCCCAGCTCCTTCATCCATGCCACCTGCACCCAAAGGAAAGCATGGGCTTTGCAAGTCATGCAGGCATCTTCCATGAGCAGTGGAAAGGGAGGAAGCAATTGTGAGACCAGCTCATCAAGCTTAAACATGTACTTAGGACTGGAATGAGTTGTACTTCAGAGGTGCCAGTCTCTCCCCTCTAACTCTAAAGGAAGGATCATTACCTTAGGCTTGATACCTGCTTTGTGGTCTTCGGGGAAGGGAGGTGAGTCCGGTCGAGGTCAGGGTATGCCTGGCAGTGCTAACAGAAGGCATGCATGGTCAAGCTACATATAAAATTTTGAGATCCCTTTGACATACAGACTATAGAGCCAGGAGTTACCTGGCCAAAAAAACACTATCCTGGAAACGACCTGCTCTGCATGGCCTGGGGAAGGGCAGATGAATACTGATGTATACTCTTTTTTTTTTTTTTTTTTGTATGTGAGTACAGAGGGAACAAGAGAAATTCCCAACTGCAAGTCATCCCCCTGCACAAAACAGGCTGCCTTGATGGACAGTTTAATCATGGGAATGAAGGAGAGCAAGAAGGTTGCCCCTTTATCTGTGCAAGGAGATAAAATGTAACCAAGGAGGCAAACTGGATTGCCGAGGAGCGCTAGCTGGTGCTGGATACTGGCAGGGACTGTCAGGCTGACGGCATGCAGGGACTGCAGTAAACACATAGCAGAGATGAGCCAGAAGCAGCATCCCCAGGGATCAGGGAAGGAAAGTGTCTTCATTGCACCATTCTTAAGATATGCTGCGCACCTCACAAAACATGTGGTCAACATCCTGGATGCAGCAAATCCCAAGTGCTAGTGAGGTCCAGCTGAAAAGCACATGGACTGCTGCTGACAGTACAGGACAGCTGTTGCTGGAGGCCAGAGCAGGACAATGGCCTCACACTGAGCATCTCAGGGCTGCCAGTCCGCAGAGGAAGGGCCTGCCTTTGGGTTGTTGGTTTGCAGTGTGCCTGGTGTAAAAGGACCCTGCTCCTGGAATGGGGTAGCCAAGGAATGACCACAATTGAAGGGAGCATAATGAAAGCTCTGGTCTTAAGGCAAGTCACCCATTCTACCAACAAGACTCTGTTCCAGGACCTCCAGTTCAACGCAAATTGACACCAACTTGGCGAAAGCCCCCAGCTGCACATTCCTTCCATACAGTTTTACAAGCTGCAAATGCAAAACCACAAACCAAACCAGGGGCAAAAAAACCCCATCCAACACCACTGTACCATGCAGGGTTCCCCCATCTTCTCTCCTGCCTCAGCTTCTGATCATCATACCCCTGTTGCCTACCTCCTTTCCTCAGTAGCTTCTTAGCTTTTAAAACACCCAGCCTCTCACTAGCGTTGACTTAGCTCCTTGCTGAGTGTTAATATGTCCTGTCTCTGCATCAAGGGCAGAAATAAGCTCCCGAGCTCCAGATCATTCCTGGTCAGGTCAGGCCATCTTCCTGGGGAGGGACTCAGGGTGAGAAGCTGGGATGCCTCTGAGCCTCCTGGCAATAGTCATAACTGCTTTAAAAAATCCCCCAAACTACTACTAAAATCTCAGCAACAAAGGTAAAGTTCTTCTTAGAAAACCCTTGCTCTCTACAGCTACCTGAAAGGAAGTTTAGCAAGGTGGGCTCAGTCTCTTCTCCCCAGTAACAAGCAACAGGACAAGAGGAAAAGACCTCAAGTTGCACCAGGGCAGGCTCAGAGTGAGTATTGGGAAAAATGTCTTCACTGAAAGGGTTGTCGAACACTGGAACAGGCTGCCCAGGGAGGTGGTGGAGACACCATCCCTGGAGGTATTTAAAAGATGTGTAGATGTGGCACCCAGGGACACAGTTTAGTGGGGGCTCGGCAGTGCTGGGTTAACGGTTGGACTTGATGGTCTTAAGGGTCTTTTCCAGCCTAAACAATTCTATGATGCTATGAGCACTTTCCCGGACCAGTGCCATCTGTGCATTTTTGCTCCAAGAGGCAACTCTCATGTCATCTAGTTCAACCACACTTTGGAAATGGAATGTTGAATTTCACTCAGTTCCCTCTGCACTGAACTGAGTGAGCAACAAACTTGATTAATCCTCTTCTCTCCCACTTCTCCATCCAGACTTGATCTCCATGGGAAGATCACCAGGGCTGTGTCTGTCAGCTCTACTCCTTGCTCAGCTGGGCGCTGGCTGGAGAACTGCCCACATTTACTGGCATCTCCCCGTCACAGTGAGGTGTGTGTCATACAACCAGGGCTGTCATAATGAGGTGAGCCATACAAATAGGCACATGCATATCTGCAGTTCCTGAACTGATCTGAGTCACTCTGTCACGTTCCCACTCAACATCCTCTGCCCTGGCTTTAAATTTAGTCCTAGGGATGAAGGTGATTCCTCCTCTCCCTTTTTAGATGAAAGTCACAAGACCAGCCGAGAAATCACAGGGAAGAGGGAGTCAGCACTGGTGTCAAGGGCTGAGAGCAGGTGGTTTTGGTTTGTTTTTATTTCCCTTCTTCTCATCCTGCTTCCAAAGTGACTTTTTTTTGGTGTCTTCTGCTGTCAGTTTTATTTGGATACTGCCCCATCACACACCAAACTCTGTAAATATCTGAGGACACTGTGGTACATTCAGCAGCAGCTAAAAGAGAGCAGAAAGTTAATGCTGTAGAAGAACTGGGCTAACCACTGCCCAGGAAAGTGGTCTGGTTTATTAATACCAGGGAGCTCACAATGGAAAGTGTTGTCCACCTACTGGGTCTTCTCATGCTACTTCTGGAAGGATTAAAGCACACTAGGATAGCAACTGCTCTCTGAAGATATGTTTGCATGCCAGCAGTGCTAATGCATAGAATAAACTGGATTTTTCCAATAGCTAATGATTTTAATCTTTTCCTTCTGTTTCTGAAGTCAAAGGGTTGAGAGAAAACAAGAGTTGGCTCATGGTGTTTCCTTCCCCTTTTCAGTGGATTTTACGTCACATTGATCACACACAAAGACAGAGATCACCTTCCACCTAAGGATGGCCATCATTTTACCGTGATGGATGCTGCTTCCCACAGGCTGTGACCCATTGCCACACTGAAGGAAAAATGTTCTCAGCACCTTGCTCGGCAGTTTTCTTGCATGCATCACTCTATCCCTTGGCATATTTTTCCTTCACCAACTTTTGCCTGGGAGCTGTTCCTGGCATTTGTCAGGCTGAAACATGTGACAAACGTTGCTTTCCAGCTGCTCCACAAAGGCATGGAGCTGTCTGTCTGCCCTTTGGTAAAGCCAACCTTGAAAGCCACAGTGCAGCCCATGCACCGGGCAGCCTTTCATAATTACCTGCATTCAAGAGCTGGGGTTCATCTCTTTCTTAAAGGCCAAACCTGAAGAGTTTGCAACTGAGGCAAAGCACTTGTATAGTATGAATATTTTCATTACAGGCACCTCCTGTTGGGTTGGCTGCATGTCTCTTACTGATATGAACAGTCCTGCAACAAGGACCCTTTTACTTTTCAAGGAATGCTATTTCATCCTGAGTTTTCCCCACAGAATACATCATTTTCTCTGTCTTCAACACACAAGTGACAAACTTGGTCACCTTCGTACCATGGCAGTGAGGGAGCAGGAGGCAGGAACCCAGTACAGGTTCCCCAAAGGATGGATACAGCTCAGCCAGCCAGCCAGGACACCAGCAACGAGGTCACGGACAGATTCTTCTGAATGAAGACCACCACTTTCCCTGTCTCAGCTCATGGGAGCCTGTGCACATGCACGCAATTACACAGCCTGGTCCAAGACGGATTCATGGGAGTAATAGGACAAAAGATGTGCAGGACCTGTTGGCTTTACTCACTGCAGCAGGTAGCCTCTGATATTTCTTCACATCCTGAACACATCTGGGTCCAGCAGCTCGAGGACACTGAGTTCACATGTGCTCAACATAAATGACTCAAATCACAAGGCTGTAGCTCAACTCACCCTTCTTTCTCTTCTTTCCTGCTCCCACCCCCACCCCCGGTCAGTTTTCAGAGCACAAATCTTCCTTTTTTTTCTTCAAAGTGAAACATTCTGTATCTTATTTATTTTGAAAACAATTTATAAGGGCAATAATAACATCCTTTGGCTTCTTGCCTCCATAGCCCCAGGCGTTATATATGCCTCATTATGGGAACAGTACACACCCTGCCATGTACTACTTATATAGGCAACTCACTCTACGCTCATTAAAATTCTGTAGGTATTGGCTGATACAAACAAAGCGGAAAGCGCACAGTACTAGCAAGTCTTCGTATTACTGCCGAACATAGAAAATGACTGCATAATAGGTCGTGTGGTTCAGCAACACGTCTCAGTATCCTGGAGATCTGAAAACTTTTTGTGGTTCCGGCATCCCACACAACCGCTTGCCGTTTCTGGACGCAGGAGGTGGCGATATGACCGGTTACACAAGGAGGCAGTCATTTTACATGGATCCACACTAGAACCAAAGCAAAAAAAAATATTCATCTTTTGTGGAAGGAGATAAATAACACAAAATAATCAAAGCAGCTATGACAGAAAACTTTGGAGAAAAAAAGCTGAGTCTTAGAAACCTCCAGCTCTTAGCAGAAGAGTTAATGCACCTCAAAATGGCCAAAAAGAAAAATGTGCAGAATGTCCTTGCATTGTGTAAAGAGTAATTACCCTGGAAAGGAGCTATAAAGTAAGCAAACATGACTTCCAGTTTGATCCATATTAAGATTTATTGACCCTGAAAGTCAATGTTCTCCGCATCAGGGCCAAGGTTAACATTGACTTTGAGGCCAATGGGAAAGCTGCAATGAAGTGCTGGTTAAAAGGCCCTACAGAACTATCTGCTTTCGCAGAAGGGGTTGGAAGTCTCTACACATGATCAGCTCCATCTTCCTCTACATTTCAAAGGCATCTAAATCTGTTAGGTTTTCTGCAAAACCCCAGCCACATTAATACTGTGCCAAACTGGTAAACCCTTTAGATAACTTTTCCAGCAGAAGTATATACCACCTCTGTGCTACAGTCACCCTGATGCTCTGATAGCGGTCAGGACCTGTTCATCTCAATCCAGTATAAACACAGATGGAAGAAGAACTTGACCTCAGCTGACGATAAGCTAAGAACATACATGATAATGCTGTAGAAAAAGGTGGTATTAGTGAAATTCTGTCCTTTGATAACTTTTACTTCAGGGAAGAGCAAGCATACACCATCAAACCAGAGGTCTGCAAGGTTATGTAAGTAGAAAATACTTCTTTGGAGTCAATAAAGTCGTGAGAGCTCATTTACAGGAAAAGAACCCATACTGTACTGTCACACCCTGGCCTTGCCATTGCAAGTTTACAATTTCCTTTGAAATTCACTGTGAAATATTAGATGGACAGAGAACGGAAAATCTCTGTAGATTAAAAACAAAGTTGTTGCCCAAAGTCTGCTCTGAGGCATAACACTATATTTTCAGAATATCTGTGCCTGCAGAAACCCAGATTTCCAAGGCTGGTTTGGGCACTTGCCTAAAACCTTGCTGCACCTGCAGAAAGGCTTGTGTCCCAAACATGATCTGTTTTCCCCAGTTTTGCCAATCAGGCCAGTAAATGATACCACCTCTCCCAGAGAACCTTGACTTCCTTCATACTGATCTGCCAAAGCTTCATTAGCAAAAGGTGGGGGCCGAGCCAGAGAGAAGACCACAGTTGTTATTCTCCTGGTTACACTGCAATCTAGCACAGCTCACCATGAACTGTATGAATGTTTTTGAGGACTATACAAGACCACTATACGAGCACTGACAGGGAACATGGATTGCTTCAGAGCACAGAGGGAAAGCAGCATAGCACTTATTTCAGCCCAATTCCAGAGTCACAACTTACTTTTGAAACTACTTTGAATAAAGTTGCATTGATTTCCCCTGGACTTTGTTGGTTTTGTACACTTTTTTTTATGTCTTTCCCCAGCTGCTTGCTTTCTCCTTGTGTTCATTAAGACATTTGGGTTTGTTACAAGGTCTGGGCAAAAGAAAAATAGCTGTATGTATATATAAACAGACTATTAAAATAAAGAGCACCATGTACTGGCACAGAAGAATTGTAGTGTTATTCATATGTTTCTAGGTTCTGTGAGGCTGTTGTTATGCACAGCAAACAGCATCTCGAGCCCAGCTCTTACTAGTGTTCTCATCACAGCCTTGTTCATCAGTGCTTCATTTTTCTTTTGCCAAGAAGCACCCACTTTGGGTCAGATCCTGCAAAACACAATTGTCTTCTGTAGGAGGGAGGTTTGCTCAGCTCTCATGGATCTTGGGAAAATTGGTCCCTGATGACCCTTTTTGGCACTCTATCGTGGGCTGACAGTTAAACACCTCCCTCTGACCTTCTGTAGTTGTGCCTTGCTCTGTGGCAGCATCTTCTTTAATAACCTAAAATAGGAAGTACCTCAGCAGGCTCTACTGGGTGTGTCCAGGCTGCTTCATTATGCCAGAATTAGGCATAAAACTGGAGAGAGAGACAGACAGACAGATGGGCAGCATGTCCTCAGATGGGAGCCTAACCCCTTTCCAGTAACACAAGGGTGCAAGCCACACTCCCAGACCACCGGGCAAGCAAGGTCTCAGGGAAAGGAGAAGGCTTACTGCTTGTAATTCAATGACAGCAAGACCTGCGTTGTAGCCCTTCCTCTAAACACCATCAGTAAAAACTCAGCTTTCAACCTAAACCTTTATTTAGCTGTGTTTTACAATTACTGCATAACTTGGCATCACGGGCATGGCCCTACATGGACTAGGAAAGCGCACAGCGAATGAGGAGGCAATCTGGCAATGCAATTTTCCCACACTTTCTTAGAGAATCAATTTTCTTCTCCCAAATGACAAACAGAAAAAAAGAAGAAGAAGAAGAAGAAAGCTGTTGCCATTCACTAGCTCCAGGAGCGCATTAAAGACAACATGGCTGCAGCAACTCTGTTCTAGCAATGCAAGATACAGCCTTTTGCATTTCTTCACAAAAAAGTATTTTGTCCCTAAAATGCACCACTATTTATTTTGTGCAAGGTGCTCACTCACTGCCACATGAACCTTTCATTAGGACTCAGGCATTTGAGCCCCCTAAACAGTGCAAAGAGAAAATATTTTGGGGTCCATTATTGATGAATATCATAATTAGTGAATATCACCACCTTCAGGGCAGGGAAACAGCACAGGCAGCAGGAGTGAGGTTCGAGGTGAGGCTCCAGCTTTCCTCACAGAGAGTTTATACCTTTAAGAGGCACAAAACAAAAAAGAAACCAAGTCCTTGAGATGAGTCATTCTAAAATGTGCCCATTTTTCTCCTCGCAGGCCTGAGCAGCCTCACACAATGCCCCCGGGGCACAGGCTCCTCATTTGGCAGGGCTCAGCAAAGAAGCAAGAAGCCGGGGCCGGGGAATACCTTTACGCTGGAGAATTTGGCTTGTAACAAGGCTTTTCAGGAACATGGCAATTGCCCACGTGAACGCATGGCTTCCTGCATTAATATGCTAAAGAGACAAGACAAGCATCTTTAGCTACAGCTGAGGACTAATTAAGACTGCTCTTTTACAAATATTGCATGGTTCATTCCATTCTTCCCCGATTAAGAACAAAAGAAGAAAGAAGTCATTTATTGTCATGAGTCACTTCAGATACAATGGAAGGAATTCCAACAGATGACTGAGACAAAACAAAAGCTGACATTATGAAAGCCATGTCTAAACACTAATTTAAACTGTCAACTTGCTAGTGAGGAAGGTTCATGACAGAGGGAGAATTAAAACTTAAAAGAGCACATAAATCATTGAAGAGATTAGCAGCGTGTGATGGGGCCAAAGTACGCCGTGCTGGAAGCTCACTGAATGGTAGCAAGCTCCCTCGCAGTTTGGGGGTGAATGCCGTGTTTTGCCAACAGTCGTGTACTAAAATGAGTAATTCGGGCCGCGTTCCCAGAAGTGGGAGCTGTGTGAGTCAGTGGTGTTACTCCCGTTTCCAGCAGGTGAGGATCAGACCCTTTGTGTCCTGCACAGCATCTGAGCAGTAGATAAAATCTAGCCCAAGCTTTCCTCTGACTTATCGGAAGTGTTTAATCTTGGAGAGGAGCCAAAAAATGGCTTTGGGTCACATCCGGAGCTGCTGTAAAGTGTCAGGACTGACTCCCACGATCTGGCTATGCTGCTCAGGGAACCGACCCTTCCCTTTCTATAGCACCACAGTATCTCACACTCTGATTTACAGGGGACGTCTTCGGGTAGCATCTCTTTCCACCAGCAGAAAACCAGTTCATCTCCACTGCAATGAAGAAACATGGCATGCAAAAATGCACTGTGTGCTACAGGGTTTCACCTATGGATTTTTTTTCCTACATATCCGAACTATTTCTTATAGAGAAAGATTTTCAAGTAAGCATGTACTTTTCAAACCATCTGGCTTTTCAAACTGGTACGCAGCCTCCAGACATCACTCATCAGTCCATGTGTTTTTGTACAAGCCTTGCAGAGGCCTTGAGCCACAGTTCTGCAAAGTGAATGAATACTGGGACTCTAGATCATCTAAAACCTGTGTCTTTATCTGCTTACTCCCGTTGTCACTAATACTCCCAAAACAGAGAAACCATTCTAGATGGTGCGTAGACTCTGCACTGGGAAGGTCCAGGCCTTCACATCCTGGAAGTGCTGCTGGAATTAGGTCACTCTCGTCTTTGGCTCTGATTCAGGCAGAAGTTCAAAAAGTCAATTATAAAATAAATAAAAAGACGGAAAGTAAATGAGATGCAGAGCCCTTTAAAGTCGAGGGATGAAATCACTGTGAAAGCTGGGAAGAGATTTGCTGTGAGTTTAGGAGCAATCAGGATCCTTTCCAGCATCTTCGCATTTTGCTGTTTGCTGCAGATCACTAGATATTTTTTTCCCCATCCTTGCCATGAAAATAAAAACAGATTTTACTATATTGCCTACTTGTGTTATGATAGTCATCGGGCCTCTTGTGTTAGGCACTGTATAAAGGCTGAAAAAGAGAACCTACCTTGTTCAGTCAAGAGGCAACAGAAGAAGACAGGTAAACAGTAGGACAATACTGGCCAGAACTACAAAGGGAGACATTTAAAGAGAATTAGAAAATAAGATTTCTAAGCTATGGAGAGCTCTTCACAAGTGGAAAAAAGAAGAGCAATTGGGTTGCACCAGGAGTCTCATTATCTCTCCATCTGACCTCCAGTGCTGAAAAAGGGTTAGACTGAAAGGGGCTGTGTTAGCTCCTGGTCTTTGCTTCTTTTTGTTGCTGGGATGAAGCAAGAGGAGCTATTGGAGAGTTGCTAAGACAGGAGCCATAACCAAAACAGGGTCAAGCAAAGGGCTTGGGAGAATTACTTTTGCAGCAGTGTACCAGATGATTTTGTTGAAGCAAGGCTGCATGTGAAGACCAGAGGAAAGGTTATTGCAGAAACCAAGACAAGAAATGAGATCCTGAATGACAGGCTTAGCTGTGAGGATGGGAGAATCCCACTGTAGCTGTTTGAGATGTTCTGCAGAAAGTCTACAAGAATTGACCATGTCCTGCAAGACAGGGCACAGAGATGACCAGGATAAAGATGATGCACTTTATGGACAAGAGTAAAGGCAGTACTGGCTATGCTGTCCTTGGCATTCAACAAAGAAAGAAGCAGAAAAACATGGAAAGAAAGCTGAGGACATGCTGGTTTAGCCATGTTGGTCAGCTCAAGAGTGAGATCTCTGAGCCATTCTTGGAGTAGAGAGCAAGTCTGGGAAGTCAGCAGCAGAGACCTGCCAGCTGAATTATAGTAGACTGGTAGAACTAAGTGGAAAAGGAGGAAGTCCCACGTAAAATCTGGAATCGGACAAACTGAGGGTAAACTTGCAGGATTAAGAGAACAATTAGGAGCAGAGAGAAGCATGAAATCTGAGGGAAGACAAGATTTCATGATGGAGAACATCACTTTACTCCAAAAAGGTGCCAGTCTGGTCAAGGTAGAAGAGAATGGGAGTACTGGGCTTGTTCCAAAAATGCCCCCTGCATCTAGATATAAGGATCTTCTTCAGGTCCACTGAGTGCTGGGTCTGGCTAGTGCTTTCGAGGCAATGGGCTTCTCTGTCTGCTCAGACACAAGCTGGGCAAAGGTATAGCATCCACCAAGGGTCATGTTTTGGGCACTTTGGTTACTTTTCCTCAGAGCCTCCAATGGAAAAGATGAAGCTCAAAACAAGTCCACTGACACTGGTGGAATCACGCACTGGGCTGACGTCTCATGCTGAACCGAACTTTAATGCCACTGCAACTTTCCCAAAAGCCTTAGCTTAAAATTGCTGCAGTGAAGGGGTGAATCAGGCCTTTTCACATTGACGTCAGTAAAGTTACACCCAGAGTAAAATTAGCCCCAGGACAGTTGTTCTGACACTTTCACAATAGCATTTTTGGGGGTTTTGGCTTTGTTTTGCTCTCTTCCCCACCCCCCCACTCCCCACCCCCCCCCACCCCACCCCCCCTCAACCCCTTATTTTAGTAATTCTCCACTAAACCTTCTAATTCTCTACTTCCACAGCACGGAGAGGGAGATAAATGTTCCTGGCTGCTTCACGTGAGAGGACCATGGGGCAAGATTCGATGTAAGCATGCTGACAAACAGATCCCACTTTGGAGATCCAAGCCTGAGCGTTACCTTATGTTTCAGCAGCTTGATTGGCTCCCACGCCTGGGACTGTCTGAATTTCCCACCAGCTCAGTGCAGCCCTTTTCCACATATTTTAGGTGTTGAATTAATTGCAAGTTCAAAGGAACATTTCCAGGCTCTTGATGAAGAGTATGTCTATCGGTTGAGAGCAAGAAAAATTGCCAAGCTTTTTGAAGGTTCCTCGCCTACATCCAAAGTGTGGGTGGGCAGCTTGGCCCTGCGGGGTTATTTAAGGACCCGCTGCTATGCACTGTGATATGAAATCAACATAAGCACCCTTATGTGTATGTGCATTGATCAAATAGAGGTTCATAAATACATGTGCGGTTGGCTGCATTTTTTGCTCAGCTCCCATCCATGTTTGTAAACACTGCAGAAAGAGACCCAAATCTGTGTCCAACACCAAGCAGTTACAGAACATACTGTAATTTTGTAATGCGAAACAGAGTGGCTCGCTAACCGTGCAGATCTGGAGAGAATTCCTGACATGATCCTTTTACGTATTTTATGTTAATCACTTCCATCTCAGGAACACACACAAACAATACCCTATTAGACGTTCCCTTTGGCACTCGGACAACAGTGCAAGCTGCCGCATGTACCAGAGCGGCAGCTGGAGCAGCCGCAGTAGGGATGGGAGGCCATCAGTGGATGCTTCAAATGGGAAGCAACCAAAGGGCAACGGGCACTGAGTAGAGCTGCGCCTGCTAACTCCTAGTTTGGTTTTCTTCACTGGCTTTGATGATTTTCCTGAGGGTTTTTCTAGGAGAAAAGTCTCCAGCTGCTCACCTAAGAGGCTGATGGATATCAGGGCACTGCCATGATCCCAGAGATCCTAAAGATCTTCTGCATGGGGGTAGGAAGGAAATTTTCTCAGCATCACTGTCTTGAGCAGATCTCCCCTTGGGCAGAATAGAAAGGACAGGGCTTGAGATTAGCTGGCACCTGCATGGTCAGGGACATTCCCTGTCCCTTAGGCTTGCCTGTTTGCAGAGTGTTACTAGGGGCATGTGAAGATTTAACCATTTCAATAAGCCTTGAGATTGTCTGGAAAATATTTTCTCAGTAGAAAGAGGCTGGATTACCCGAGAGCAGGGGTGTGCATGGAACTACAGCAGGGCTTTGCTGCAGCTTGTGACAGAAATGTCACTTACAGAGGGGAGGTGGGACAAGTCTGAGCATTAAGAGTACAAATCTTGCTGTTGTGCCAAATAGGCAGGAGCCCATGGGGACCTCAGCACTGGTCTCAAAGAGCTTGGGGAGCAGGAGGAGAGAGAGAGAGCAGAGGAGGCATCCATCACATTTGCAGAAGCAACTGGAAGATGACACGTAAAACAAGCCCACTGCCTTGAGAAGGGTGATTCTTCATCATTAATAAAATACACCCCACTCCCGGTGGTGAAGGCAGAAGGCTTTGTGCCTCAGCAAGTCAGCTCACCACAGGGGCAATTACAGCAAGCACAGTGCCCCATTGCCAGCAGGGTGGGATCCACAGATGTACCCGACATGCTTCAGCAGGCGGGCATCAGCCAACATCGCCCCACACCAGGCCAGTGGGCAACCCCCAGGAAAAGCAGAAAGTAGAAGACCTTCAAATATACAGTGGTTATACAAGATTTTGAAAGGCTCTGAGACCTCAGATATAATATTTTCCTTCTACAACAGATTTTTTTATTACTAAAATGAAAATTTCAGGGGCTTACATCATGCAGCTTTTTGGTTGCAGTAAAGCAAGACATATTTGCACTGGTGCCACTGAGAGGCAGCGCCTGGGTCTGGAGATTTCGGCTCAGGATGTACTTTTAAAGCAGTTAAAATGCAGCTCTGACTTTGAATAGTAACACTGAAACAGAATTCACTCCAACATTCACTAGCCCAAATGTCTTCACTGAAATCATGCTGTTTCCCTATTGTTATTTAACAATAAATCCTGCCCCTGGGGAAATGCGTATAAATATGAATTTAAGAGTTCCCAGATACAAAGAATCTCCCTTTTTTACCCTCCCAGGAGACAAACAGCTTAGAAATCTTTCTACAAATATGTGCTTTTCTTGATGCCTTTCCCCTTAACGCCGTAAAATGCTTCTTCATGAGAGGGAGAGCATCCAGATGCTGCAAGAACTCAGCATGATGAAGAAAAGCATCTTAATAAATAAATGAAAATAATTCCATTATTCTAGTGCTCAGGGGTTAAACACCTCCGCATGCATGCGCATTTGTGGCTCTGGAGCCCAGCTGAGTTGTTTTGTGCTAGAGCTGACCAGCAAGGGTAACGTGGATCGTTGCACCAACTGCTTCCTCTCTCGATTTTCTGGAGTCCAAGAGGCAGTTTGGGAGCTGCCTGCAGGGCTCCCGCTGGCTTCTCCATCTGGGGATGTGCTATGCAGAATCTTTTTTTAGAAGCTTCATTTTATGTCCCATGGGAGGGAAATGCCACACCTCCAAACCTGGATTTCTTGTCCTTCATGGTCCTATGGGTCTCAAAGTGGTGGCAGCCTGTGGTCTGCAGGTTGTGGGGATCAATGGACCAGAGCAGTGGCTTAAGGGACAACTTGAAACAACTGAATTTGGTCCCAGCTCTGCATCACAACCAGGGAGACTTCTTGGTCCCCATTGAGTGCAGAGGGATACATGAAGAGCAGTCTCCTGTGGTTCAAAACATTTTGGTGAAGAGCTTCATGGCCATCTACTGAGTATATCTCAGCCAGATCTTACAGTCTAGCCCATTTGCGTTTGTGAGTTAAATACACTAGACTAGACTAGACTAGGAGTTGCTCAGGTGCACGTGATATCCACAAGCAGGTATGTACGGAAATGCTTCAGATGATGGAGCAAACTCACCAAACGTGGCAGAGTGCAGAATTTATCTCCTTATGTTTTGTTTAACACTTCATCTCTAATAATAATATCTTCTAAAAGAAACCCTAAAAGTGATTTATCCAGAGTGAAGTGGGAAGCAGCACGTGGCTAGTCAGCAAATAAAAAGGCACATGCACCTCGGCAAGGCGCAAGATGTGTGGTGCAATGGATGCTGAGCACAGCCAGAGCATCTGAACTCCTCGTCTGCTGGCGGAAAGACACTGCACGTTTTCCATGAAGGCTGGACACAGTCCCTGGGAGTAACTTGGTAATGCCCCAGGCACTCAGAGAAATGTTGAAAGTAATCCAGCTAAAGCTCCACCTGGAAAGCGATGGGAAATTTAAGAGCTCAGTGATTGGCATGCCAAAAAAGCAGAGGCGAGATAGCTGTAAGGAAGGATCCGTAAAAGCTGGTGCTGTACTCTGCTGCTGCACAGGAAAACACTTGCTTTTTCACCACCCAATTTCTACATGTTTGTCCATCCTAAATTTCATTCAATCCTCTATATAACCTAACAAAGAACTTCCATCCTGCACAACATCCACAGTTACTAATTTCTCCTTAGTCCTTCTTCCTCTATCAACATTTCTTTCACTCTGGCTTTGCGCTGAGGGTTTTTTATCAATGCATTGAACTTTTGGGGGAGAACAGCTCAGCTTCTGTGATTTTTTTCAAGGTGCTGGCAGTACCAAGGGAGAGCTAGCCATCTTTGTGATTTGTGCTGTGAAACACTCGCTCTGCTCCCCTCCCTTCCACACAAAAAGTCAGAAATGCCACTTAAATCACTATTGTTCCCTACGATTTAATTTCATACCACTGCTTAACAGCTACAGCTATTTACAGCAATCCCCTGTTAAGTGATCATGGCTTACCCTGGATATTTAGAAATTTTTAATGGTGCAAGCTCTTCCCCACATTCAGCATCTCTCCTTGCAGCTGGGGTGTAGATAGGACACATCTAAATGTGCTGGAAGCTCAAATACTTAACTTGTGCTTCCAATGACTGAGCAATCTGCACTGTGCTTGAGGGCTACATATGCATCTCGGAGACTGCAGAGGGAGAACGGGTCTGCAACTGGAGGTGCAAACGTGTTTGTCAATATGCCGGAGCCCCCCACCACTGCTTCTCACCTCCCATAACACAATGTTTAAGAGGGCATGAATTAATATAAACAGCCTGCTGATGTCCGTTTGACAGAATATGTGGGAAATTGAGTTTACCTTGAATTTACGAACTGGGAAGGCTATTTCTCATCCTGATTAATGGTGAGTCACGGAGCAAACCCGAGGCCATTTGCAAACCCGTGTGCTATACGTCAGGTGTCATGGGAGTGAGAACAGTGGGAGAGCAAAGAAAGGTCTCATGACAGTCTGTTAACTAATTTTCATGTGCCAAGTGAAGACGTGTCCTGGAATTTTGCAAAACTATATTTAGCAATGTTGAGCGTCTCCAAAGAGAGCTTTGTAAGAATCTGGAACAGGAAGAAAAATACACACAGGTATAAAAGCACTCTAAGAAAGCAATAACTTACACAACTTTAGCGGGATATCCGACAATACATTTACTGCCAGCTGGGGACTGAGATGAATATCCAGAAGGCTGATGAACAGCAGGCTGCCCAGCCCTGTGCTTCTGCTGGAATACAAGTGCAATAACAGTCCTTGCATGGCCTTATTCTCCATGGATTTCCAGAGTTTTTACCCTGGGGAGCTGGTGCTTCTCTGCAGCATTCCCACATGGCAGATCTCCTTCCAGCATAGCTTTATCCTCATGCTGAGAAACCTCAGCAGAATCCCAGAGATGTATTTTTTTAAGTTGGTCTATATACTTTTTGGCTTAGTGGTTCGTGATGATGGTAATACTGATATCAGAGGAAGAAGGCAACTCCTCAGCTACATACAGAGGAAGGCAGGGAAAGGCCCTGGCATGCTGCTTGATGGAGCAGCAAGCTGACTCAAGACACAGTGGAGCTTGGGATGAAGCTTGACTACCTGCCAAAACTAGCCCTCTAAATACAGCTATTCATAGCTTAAGGCCCAGGTAGGGTAGCCCACAGGTATGTTAAATCCACTGTGATCATAGGGGACAAAGCTTCAAGCTGTGTCACTGAAGGCTTTGTGCACCAAGGAATATGATATTTCCTTTAAAGGGACTTACTTTACCAGCCAGCATAAGCTTTCTGGGAGAGGACCCTTGCTTTTATGTACATGAGCACTCTCCAGTGCCACAGGCCTGCCCTTTAGGAGCTCAACATAGGCTTCAAATTCAATTTTCAATAGTGCGGTAATACAGGAACAACGTTATTTCACCCCATGACCATCCATGGCTTGGTCCTACAGTTGAGTAGCCTGGGGAAGATTTCCTGCATCTTCATGGTGCGTTTCACCATCCTGTGCTTATTTCATTTGGACACCACACAAAAAGAAGGGGAATTTCACCCCAAATGACCCTACAAAATACTCTCCGGTTGAACAGTAGTACAATAAAACCCACCATCGCCAGGCAGCATTATTATCAAATATCTGCAGGGAAAACAACCAGTAATTAACCTGCTGCAATACACACAGCTTTCTTTCATGATGGAGGGAAAAAAAAAAAAAAAAAAGAGGAGAAAGAGAGAAAAAGGAAAAATAAAGAATAATGCTACAGGGTCTCCCCAGTAGCACATGGGGCACAATCTAGTACTGTATACATAGCCATGCAGCAGAGGCCCAGAGGACATGTTGTCCTACTGTAAGGGCTGCCAGCATCCTGACAGATTTAGGAAGTCCTCTCCCGCAGTTGCCCTGTAGACATGACATTATACAAAGAAAGACTTCATTAGGATCCCGAACTAAATATAGTCAAGTGAGGAGAGTGGAACATTCAACTTTCACTCTTGGCAAGCAGCACAGCTTTGCAACCTTTAGGATATTGTTTTAACTAAGCTGGAATTCTGCACAGCTGTGATTCTGACAGCTCAGCACCTACCAGGGGGAAAGAATTATGAAAATACAACCTTTACCTGAGAAAACCTTGAAAAACGTACGTGCCCTCATGGCAAAGCTCTTGCCCAGACAAAACAGCTGCTGTCACTGGGAATGAATGGCTGGAAAATTATTGGTGTCAATGAGAGTTTTGTATGAGCAAAGATCATGGATTCAGAGCCAAACAGATAACTTGCAGCTCCAGAAGTCTTAGAAGATGGTGGATAAGACAGGAAAAAGAGCACTGAGACTGTAACAAGCCTTTCTGAAGGTTTCTGAAGGCCTTGACTGTTCATCAAGGTCCGCTGGCACCTTCACTAGGGCTCATCCCTGATGCAAGAGTTCTGTCCTGCCTAATGTGCTGCTTCCCGACTGGCAGTGTCTCAGCATCCCTGGTCCCTCAGCACAGGGGTGGAATTACCTCCCTGCCGAGGCCTTTGAATGCAAACCCAGCAGCTTCAGGAGCTCA
This sequence comes from Falco peregrinus, assembly GCF_023634155.1. Taxonomy (NCBI): domain Eukaryota; kingdom Metazoa; phylum Chordata; class Aves; order Falconiformes; family Falconidae; genus Falco; species Falco peregrinus. The sequence goes on from NC_073721.1 coordinate 95,948,896, forward strand.
GCAAAAATACAGACATGTCAGGACCCAGATCTCTTTTGTAAAACAGTGTGGACAGTTAGGTGCTCCTGAGGGAAGTAAGAGCACCAGTGTCCAAGCTGGCATCACCTGGGGCTTGGGTCCTGCTTTGTCTTCATGGGGGAGCGCCTTGGCATCAGATGAGACATGGTTTGATGAGAGGATACGTACTCGTGTCAGGCACTCCCAGACCCTTCCCTCAGCAAGAATTGGAGCACCAAGAACCCAGCTCTGCAGTCCAGCCCTAAGCATATTTTTGGGGTGCCAGAAACAGGAGCCAGATCCTGGTCCTAGCTTTCATCACTGCTCAGGTGTTTTATTCAAAGCTCTGGTGGTGTCAGATGTCTACCAGCCCCTGGAGCAGAGGCAGATCTGGGCCTATCCATTCATCTACTGCTCATGGTCAGCTTCAAGCCTGGTATCTCTCTCACAAGAAAAATCCTGCTGTTCCCCAGTACGTGTAGGTACCATCAAGTCAAAGTCAGGTTTGGGATCAAGCAGCTTGGGCAATTATGGGGAAGGGAAGGGAAGGGAAGGGAAGGGAAGGGAAGGGAAGGGAAGGGAAGGGAAGGGAAGGGAAGGGAAGGGAAGGGAAGGGAAGGGAAGGGAAGGGAAGGGAAGGGAAGGGAAGGGAAGGGAAGGGAAGGGAAGGGAAGGGAAGGGAAGGGAAGGGAAGGGAAGGGAAGGGAAGGGAAAAGGTCATGAGAAGACAAGCAAGGCTGAAGGCAAAGCTCATGGGGGATGAAAAGCCCTGGGCTTTAAATCAGCAGTTCCCAAAGTTAACTTGGAGGCCTTTGCCCAGGTCTTGCACAAATCCAGAGCTCATGCTGCCAGTGACCAGTCCTGACATCTTTCTAGGGCTGCCATGCTCTGTATCTGCCTGCTCTGCATAGGGGAATAGCACAAAAACCCACAAGACAGCAGAGGATTGGTCTTCCTTGCAAGAAAGCCAAAGGCATGAGGGTGTTCATTTCAAGCACATAAGCTCCCAACAACTCACACAGCATTAGGGGTTAGGCACATAAGAGGCTTTTATGAATCTAGCCTTTGGACTAGTCCTTCTGTTTGTTCTGGATCCCCAATATCAACAGTTCCTAATGAAGAGTCAGAAATCACACACTCATCTGTCATCCTAATGGCATCCATTAAAGTGAATAAAACACTCACGAATCTAGCTCATGAAGAGGGGCCAGGAAACCCCACGAACCAAAAGGACACATTAAGAGATGGAGCAGGATGCAGAAGGAAAAACATCCAACCTGAAAATGATATCTCCTGTTTCCCCCCAGCTACATCAATAGGGGTGAGGCCTTGGATGGAAATCACTCTGCTGTGGGAGCAGTGTGCGATGCAAAACCTTCCCAGGGACATCCCTCCTCACATGCTGTACATCTTGCCTGTCATGGAAAACCTGAAATAGGTTTTTGAAGACATCGCCCATTAAGTGTGCTGCCTCCAGCAGATGGTCAGGGAATGGGGGGAATGACCAAGCACAGCTGAAATGCGGGTTTCCAACCCAGCGGGAATATTCACAGATAGGAGAGGAAAAGGTGTACAACCCTGGGAGTGTTTGCAGAGGGTCAGTTAAATAAGCCAGGTGGAATAAAGGCCAGTCAGTTTATTCTGACTAACTAACTGACATGCCTCAGGCATGTCTCTGCACCACCCCAAACTTGCAGTCTCCTGGCTAAAGCCAGAGTACCAGCATGGCACGGAGCTGCCCTTCCCCTCTCCCAGCTCGGGCTGTGCTGCTGGACCTCAGCCCCGGGATCGGAGGCTCCCCGGACAGAGCAGCTGGCAGCCAAGACCAGCAAGGGCTGCAGCTTTCGAGAGACACTCCACAAACATCACTGTTTTAGGAAAAACATCAGCAAAGAGCAGTCACATGTTTCACTCCAGGAGCTGAAGGCGTGAGAAGGGCTTAAAAAAAAAAATCTATTCATTGAAGAAAAGCAATCCAGAAAAGAAACCAAAAAAGGAAGCAGCCCTGATGCAGACCCCCCCAGAGAGCTGAGGGGCATCCTGAAGAGAAGAGCAGTTTTGGACAACAGCATCAGCCTGGGCCAAGCTTCCCCGGCCCACACATGCCCTCCTGTCTGGATGGCTGCAAGGGGCTGACCTGTGCCTTGAGCCCAGGGGTTCACAGGACAGCTTTGCTGCACCTATTGCTGGCCCCGTGTTGGAGCCGTGCCCTACGCTGCCAGCTCAGGTAGCCCCACTGAAGAACCCCTGCCTTCAGCTTTTACAAACACAATTATTTCCTATGAAGTCACTGGTTTTCCTGCTGGCAGGACGGAGCTTACCTGCAACAAGTCCGATCATTTTCACCATAACGCTGCCTAAAGCAGTTCCCTGCTGTCTCTAGCTTCCTGCATTTTTATTTTTCTACCTTAAAACTGACCCTAGCCTTCCTTAGCCCTGCAAAAAGCAGCCTCCCCAGCAAGATGGTAGGTGTGGCTCTGCATGGGTTCATGCTCAGAGCAAATCCAGGGACATGGAAATACCGGTCTCTGGGACCAGAGATGCCCAGCACTGGAGTGGAGGCAGCACCATGCCCCCACAGCCCAGTCAGCCACGGTATTTGCCCCTCTTGTATCTGTCAGGGTGGCACAGGCTGGAGCAGAGCAGGGAGCTTCCAGGCCACCTCCGTTCCCACCTTTTGCTGATCTGTGGCTCCCATCAGAGAGGAATGGGTGGCAGCAGGACCCTCCAATGGCACTCTGCTGCAAGAGTGGTACCAGAAGGGACAAAATGATGCCTGGCCTCGACATCTTCCATCTGTGCCAGCTATGCAAGCCCAGCATTTATCACCACCTTTAATTGTACGGCCCATTGTGCTTCCCCCTGCCCCCAGACCCACTTCTCATGAGCAGAAGCCTAGGCCAAAGCCTTTACCAGCAAAGTCCTCTGGAACTGAGAAAAGAGGTAGAAGGGTCCAAAAGAAACACCAGATGTACCGAGCAGTGAAAATGAACTCTGCCACTGTGCAAGAAGGCACAGGCGTGTATAATATAATATATACTGTACATACCAAAAGAAAGAATATACTTTTCACTGTAAAGTGTTATATATGCTAACCATCAGGCATACACCAAGTCAATGGATGCTGGCACTTTACATAAATATATGATGATGCAGTGCTATATGTAATAAAAATCTGGAGCACAAAATATGGAAGCAATTCAAGAAAACAGATCTCACATTTTTGCCTTTGTTACAGTTAGATTCTGACATGCTCTGATTAAAATTCAACATCTGCATGCATTTAAAATTAAAATATATAGGTATTCATGTTTTCCTCCTTCCACAATGTTTTACTGCTGCCTTTTTCTTCTTAAATATTAAAAACATTACATTATTTTATTTCAGATGTCTCAATATATTACACATCACCCTTTCACCTCAGAGCTTTGGTTCAAATCCAGCTCTTTGCTGAGGAAATAGAAAACATCTGAAAATATTTAGTAGTCTCATCTCAGTGTCTAATCACAGTCTGCTCTGACATGACAAAACACAACAAACAAACTGGCTTGCCACAGATGAAAAATGTTTACATAAAAATACTCAGGAGTGTAAGAATGAATAAAGGCATCTCTAACTGCATTAAACCCATGTTGTTAAGTAATAAAATAGTTTGCAGATAATCTCAACTGCACCTGCCCCTCTGGAAAAAAAAACAGGTGATTTAAAGTCCTCGCAGCCTAGCAGGTCCCGGCTGCATGTTTTTCTGTTATTCTAAAGCAGAAAGATGTGTCAAGCTACAGTGCAAATACTGTCCGTGGGTATCATGGTCTGGAGAGCGTAAGTACCTCGTGATTTAGGAATCTCAGAAGAAAACTTTATTGCCAGTAAATCCGCCAGGACTAAAATATATGTACTTTAAGAAGGACGAGCATAAATAACTCTTTGTTTTTGCTAGGGAATTCAGCCATTTGGTGGGTGGTTGGGAGAGCAGCTGTCCCAATAGACTCCATGTTGGGCATTGGTATGGGGCACAGCACGGTTCCTCCGTCAAAGCTGTGACGATTTTAACAGGCAAGAGAAAGCATAGGAGGACATCAGCCACAGGGAGGTGCAGGATCTTCCCTAAAGCCAGTGGCAGAATCAGCTGTGATAGTCCCAGGCCTGCACTCCCTGCCGCTCCCCCCTTCCCCCCCACCGCTGTCTCATTTTGCAGCAAGTGTCTAGTTTTCCCTGGCCCACAGGCAGGCATCAACCGTGAGCAAGTAATGGCTGTGGGAAGCACCATCCTTTGCTCTTCAGCAGGCTCAGCTTGACTTCCTACCTCCTTTTTGACAGGAACAAGACTGGAGAGCACTGCAATGGGTGCAGTGCTCATGGGTTGGGTTGGAGTCATCATGGACTTGCCACCCCCTTATCCTGCTTCGGTTCAAGCCAACATCTATTGAAGTTGATGGAAGAGACCACACCAGGGCAAAACATGTTCTCCCTGACTCTGGTTGCCTGCCGCCAGGGCTGTGCCCCTCCCTCTGGGGTTTTAGCAAACCTCCACCAGCTTGGGTCACACATGGCTGGAACCAGTGGGGTTCCCAAGTGGCTCATTCATCCCCAGGCTGAATCAAGCACATTATACCTTACGTTAAGGGTTATCAGAACTCCAGCATAAGAAAAAAATAATGAGCATAAAGATGAATCAAGGCTTCCTCTGTATTTCCATCCTGTGTCTAGACAATTCCCACCTATCCTGCCTGCAGCATTTACCTCCTTCCTAGACTTGATCACAACTGGCTGTTAGCAAGTTATGCTCCACAGACCTTTGGGAGATGTGGCTCCATAAACTATTTCTAAGCCAAAGTTTTCTGGCCTGCAGAAGGTGACATGGGCCTACATGGGAAAAAAAGAATAAAATCCCTTGCCCTGTCCATGAGTGCCTTTACAATACCTTTTATCAGGAAGATATTGTAGTATTTCCTGCTGCAATAGCCAAATTAAATATGAATAAATTAACATGCTAACATTTCACCTTATCCCCTTTAATGCAAAAGAATATGTCTCCCTTAATTCAATGAATTAGAAAGTATATTTTTAAGGGAAAATACCAGAATAGCTAAATCTTTGCAGATCTTGGCATGTCTACAATATGCAAAGGACAGGCCAAGGAGACATCCAAATAATGACCATGCTGCCTGTAGAAGTCAGGGCTCAGCTAATAAACCATACTGGGAGGAAGGCTTACACACCAGCACTGGGTTTCTTGCCTGAGTAATAATTTCCTTTGCACATGACTTAGACAATACCCAGAGCATTTTCCATTATGGCTTTCTCCACAGCACCCCTTGATCTGGGTTTACATTTTATTGTCTGCGCTTCATTTTCATGTGCTTTCCTTCTGCTGTCATGTTTTCCTTGAGCCCCTTGATGAAAGCTCTCTCTTTGCTAACCATATTTAAATTCAGCAATGACAACACAAGTTTGTTCACACAATCTTTACGTCTTCACACTTCTTTGCCCCCAGTACAAACCTACTCCAAATTAATTCCCATTTCAAGATGTGAACATTGTTCCAGTCAGCCATGTTGGCCTGCTAGGCAGTATATTAGTAAATTCTTTCTCCAGGCTCTTGATTGACATTGTTGAAAAGATACTTTTCATGCGTGTCAGTCTTTGTGGGGTGAAAATGCCTTTAACATGCTTCTAGGATTTACATGGGCTTCCCTGGTCTACTGCTGCCAAGTTCAGATGAGGTTGGAACATGTGACATTCTTTGTCCTACTCTTATTACATTTTCCTTTTTCTCCAGCCCTGCTACACATTTCATATTTTTCATATTTCTGCCCTGTGATGTAAAGAACAGCCAGCTGCTAAATGTGCCCTTGTCATGCCTGTCCACTCCAGTACAAACCTTTCAGACTGAGCCACAATCACTGTGATTTCTTCCCTTTTTTCTTTTTTGTTGGATTTTTTGTTTGGTTGGTGGGTTTTCTTTTTGTTGTTTCTTTTAATTATTTATCTCCTTTTCTTATACTTTAGGACTCAGACTTTGAAACAGCTGAGCAAGACGCTGCGTGTCTGCTCAGCTATGGTAAGAGACCACACGCGTGCTCATCAACAGGGACAAACCCAAAGCACCATATGATTGCTTCCATCTCAGTGAGCAGAGATCAGGTCTCATTTCTGGCTCTGCATGCAGCAGTCAAGCCCCAGAGCCAGATCTGAGCTGTTTCCAAACTTTTTTACCTTTTTTGCAGACACAGCCCTTACTGCTCAAGCTCTTCCAGAGCTCCACACCACCCAAGCCATCGCCACGCCAGCAACATCTCTGCAACCTCATTAAAGAAGCCTGCAGAAGTGTGGCTGAGGGTCGGAAGCCTCAGACCCAAGCATGGGCTGGGGGAGCAGAGAGGGAAAACATCATTTCACTTATAAAATGAGTGCATTTAGAACAGAAAATACTGGAAAAATTGCTGTTTCTCAGAAAAGCTATCGCATGCCCAAATGTTGGTGTTACGAGTCCAAACCCCAGCTGAAATCAGGTAACAGACAACTGGTCCCTAAGAGCTGTGTCCAGGAATGGCATTTTATGGAGGAACTATATCATCCAGCTTTTGCTGTTTATACACTTCACCTGAGAACTTTTTCCTTAAATGAAAATGTGATCTTCATACTGGATGAACATCTGTCTTTAAACCATGGCACTGCTCCTTCATTCCTAAGAAAAGGTTGACCAACAGTGCAGCACCTCAACTTCTGTGCTCAACACCCTTCCCAGTGACTGGTCTGATATGGTGTCACCTGTTTTCCTGGAGCACACCAGGAAGTTACCAATATTAATACAGACAGAGACCACGTTTAAGACCCAGAGCACTTAAAAACCCCCGCAAATCATAGACCAGGAAGGAAAGTCATCAACAGAAGTTTTAAGACACAAGCATTTGAGTTGCAGTTGATTACCATCATCACTTGCCAATGTCCAAAGAAAAATAAAAATAATCACCTGTTTCTTTGGCAAGCAGCAAATGGAGAGCTTTCTTCAATTTGTAGCAGTAGAGCCCACACTCAAATCGTTCTGCTGATGGTAATCCAGCAATCTTCTCCGTCACTATTGCGGGTAGAGAACAGGCCACCGTTGGGAATAGTTTCACAATTCTTTTATTGGAAGCATCTGTAGAAACCATAAAACAACAACTACAACAACAGCAACACAAAGCCATGTTTTCTCACTTCTTTCCGAGCAAGGAGGGTGCCAGAGCAATTCTGCACCCTACCCCCCCACAGCATGGTGGTTTCCTTTGTTCACATTTCACTGCCTGGATCCAGCAGAGAGATTTATGGTCTGGTGCTGAGCTCGGGATCCACACAGTGCTGGCCTCCCGGGGCCTGGTCTTGACCATGCAGAATGGGGGTGTAGAAAGGCTCCTGCAGCTTCAGGGAGGAAGAAATTGGAGGGAGGAAGGTTATTCCGGGCCAGATTCCAGCGCCTTCCACTGAGTAGCAGCTCACCAAAACTCAAGCCCTGGTAGCTGATGAGACTCCTCATGGAGAAATGTTGTCACTCCATGCCTGCGGGGTATCACACCCAAGGACACAATGCCTGGATCCGGACCGATGTCCCCTACACTCCCTTCCTATCTTGGTCACCATCCCAGTAATGAGGAGTCCATTTACTTCAACATCAGATGACTTCCCTATGACAAAGAATGCCAAGAGCACTTGCCAGCCTGGCTGAGAGCAGCGTTTTAGTGCCTTGAGCTCTGCTGGGACCTGAGTTGGGATGGGCAGAGCGGAGCCTGGTGGGGAGAGGGCTCAGCATGTTGGGGGGGTGGTTGTGTAAGAGCAGGATGTGAGATCCCGGGTGCACGTCTTGGCTCAGACACACTTTCCCAGTGTGATTTTCAGTAAGTTGCTACATCAGTCCTGAGTCACCCTACCCCGGCAAAGGGGGGATGCTGTGTTTCCTGACTCTTCAGGCTTTCATAAGGAAGAAAGTCTCCTGATTTGTCAAGTGTGGGAGGAGGAGGAGTTCAGGAAAACAAAGCAGAGAAGACAACGAGCCAGCAGTAGAGCCGCTTCACTCAGCAAAAGCAGCAATGTTGTGAGCACACAAGGTTGTGCCCATAAATATTCAGGGTCTGTCCAATACCCAGCTGGGCCCAAACCCTCAGTGATGGCCAAAAGCGTGTAGGAACAGAGCTTCAACACTTCTGGGCAATGGGAAAATGGGGTCCTGTGTGTGCAAAACATGAGACCAATAAAACAAACCCAAGTGAAATACAGACTGGGAAAAATGTAACCTATTAAAGCCACACAGAAACTTTTTTTCCCCTATTCTTGCTCTTTTTCAGTTTGTCTAAATATACCTCCAGGCTTTTTCTCTTGGTTTAAGCATGCTCTTTCATGGATAGTTTTCAATGTATGTTAAAGTCGCTGGCTCCTGCCAGCTCAGATTTTTGCACTGCGCGTCTCGACTTTCTCTTCTATTAAGACAAAGTGCTGGAACTGCTCTTTGACCAAGTACATTGTGCATGGTACTGAGCAGCAATTTTCCATATCTGTCTTTGGGTTCACCCCAGGAGGAAGGGTGAGCCTGGTTTATTAAGCTCTTGTTTCTCAGAGAGCAGCAACATCTGGAGCACGGGGTGGGCTGCTGGCACGCCTCAGCGGAAAGGAATTCGGCACGGGGTGAGGTCTGCCCAGCTCCAGAGGTGTCACTGCAATCGGTTCTGGTGACAGAGAAATAACGAAGCCGTACATAAAACAGCATGAGGAGCACATTTTGATCTATGCTGGCCTGCTTGGGGAATTTGTTTCTTCTGACAGGGAGTCAGGAGTCCTAGGAACCACATTGGTCTTCATTTCCATCATCCACAGCTACATTTTCCTCTCCTGCTATGCAAGGTTTTTCCACCAGCAAAAGCTTGTGTTTCCCTTGGTGCTTAACTCAACGGGTTAACAAAAATCAAGGCAGGTGTAGAGGGTGAACTCTGGTACTTGACTTCAGTGCCACATTTATAGCTCCCTCTGAGGCACTCCTGAAAACTCGTTCGAAATGCAGCTGTCCCCTGCAAGTACAGAAACCACCTCTGGCTGAAAATGGGTAGTGTGTGCCATGGCCGGCAATATGGACATTGTCTGTGCCTCTGCTGGGTATCATTTTGGTCAAGCTGAGATAAGTTGTCCCGAAACAAGCTGTTCTATTGCTCTGGGACACAGACCCACAGGTCCTATACATGAGACTCCTGTATGTCACTTCTCCTCATATTTTCCACAAATACCTTCCTTTTCCTCATGCTCTTACATCCTCAGCTCTCACTCCTTTCCTCAAGCTGAAACCCTTTCCCTCTCAATACTACTGGAGAGTCATGTGTAAAAGAAATGCCACCGAATGGGCCCTTCCAGCGCAATCCCAAAAGAAGGTAACTGAACACTATCCCACTACAATGTTTATGTCTTCAGTCTCCCAGTGCATTTGTAATTCCACTTGCTGGAAAGCCAGCCCACCACCATAGTGGAGATAAAAGCTATCCAGCACGAAAAGCCTGGTTTATTTTGGCTGCCAAGCCAAATGTGGAGATAGTCTTTAATTAGAAGTGTTGCCTCTGCAACCGTGCAGAGCAACAACAACAGCGGAATTTGTCTGAAGCATGCACTCCCCTCAAATGGCTATGGTGAATTAAGCAAAAATGTCAAACTCAGTCTGCAACCAGCAGACAAAGACCATCACATTAAACGTTTACACCATATGGTAGCCTGACTACAGAGCATTGGTGAGAGCACACTTCTTGACAGGCATTGGTGATGTTCATGCTAATTTGGGTTTAGACCCACAACAGCCTGAGATGTTCCCCTCTTCACCTTTTCAGATTACTGTGATGATGATTAAGAAAAGACAGTTTGTGTTTAACGCCTGTCATCACTTGGTTTTGGGAAGATCTGTAATACATTTCATCCAGTGAACCCCAACTGCTGGAGTACACCCAGTCATGGTGTTCCTTGTTTGCTGCAACATTTATTTATTTAGAGATGACTTTTTCAGAGACGTTCATCCTTACAGAAATATTTGCAAACATCAGCATACCCATGTAAAAGCCTTCTGCCAAAATAATACCTCTATCTGATTTTATTAGAAAAGTTATAGACCTTCCTGTGATGTATACAGAAATGGTACTTATCGACAGATGTCCAGGAACTACAAAGACCGTGTGATGGAATGCATGATAGCCAGCAGCACATTGTCCCATCACAAATATGCTGCATTTCTTACAGGAAGAATATTATTTTAATGATTTATGAAGTTCCTATTGGGTCTATTATTGTACATGGATATAAGCCTCACCTGAAAGCCCTTTTTCCCAAGTTTGTTTGTTTGTTTGTTTATTCTTTGTTGGTTTGTGTTTGGTTTGTGGTTGGTTGGTTGGTTGGTTTTTTGGAGGGGAAGTTGTAGCAGAAGCCTAGCATACCCCAACATCAAAAGAATAAAAAAAAATTAAACCACAACCTTCCAGGAACTCTTTAAAAAACTTTTTCTTCTATAGTGACAAATGTGACTTTAAGGTAAAATGTTCTTAAGGCCTAATCAAACTTAGAAATAATTCCTCCATCAAATGCAGGTGTCTGGTTTGAAGGCTGGGGAACCAGACCTGCTCTCAAGAAGTGTAAAGCTATCGGTTTCCTCCTGTGTGCCAAACACTCAGTACCCCCAGCCCCTTGCCAGAGCACATTGCTACACACCAGGCAGAAAAGAAAACTAAGAGTGAAAAAAAAATGGTCAGACCCCTCCAGGCTGGAGTCCCACAGGGTCAACAGAGGCCAAGACACAACTGAGAGATTAATTTCACTTCACCTGCAAGAATTAGTCTGGTTATTTAAATCACACCAAAAAAAATCTCAGTGTTCACTTTTTGCAACACTTATTGCTTATACCTTTTTAAAACTAGAGCAAGCCTAGTGCCCCCCAGGTGACCACATCCAGTTGCAAACCTAGTTTATGTCAGCTTGGTAACACCTATGGAAATGTTGAAGCATGCTGTCCTTTCCAGGAATTATCCCCATAGTAGTTTGCCCTCAGCTAACTCGAATTAAAAGGTGCATCTGAAACACCTGACTGTGAACAATTCTTCCCAGTGAAATCTTGTGCAAGCAGAACAAACAATTCTCTTCCTAATAAAAGCAAGACTTTCAAGACCAACGGAGCCAACAAGTTAATCAAGTTTCCTACTAAACAGGAAGTTGTGGGACTGCGGCAGGAGGAGCAAATCTGTTTTGGCTAGAGAAAGAGAGGAGAGGAGTAATACAAATTAACCACTGGGGTTTTTTTGTTTATTTGACAGGGAAATACCCTGCAAACGTATCAGTTTGGGCAATACCCAGTTTGATAAGGCAGGCAGTAAAATGAAAGCAAGCTGCAAGAGCTTCAGAAAAGGGAGGGGTAAAGCCACCACATGCATGAGGACCATCATAATTAAACCAGAGTCTGGCTATTAATATTTCTTATGATTATGATTGCTATCACAGTAGTTGTTATTACCACTATTTACAACTGCAGCAATACTTGCACTGCAGCACTGTTTGGCTTTTCTGCCCTGGAGCAGGATCCCGCTGTGTTGCTCAAATGTGGAACAAAATAAACAGCCCTAGCCCCAAAAGAAGGTTTGTAATACAGCATGTTCTTTCGCAGGAGATTTCAGAGGAGAATTAAGTCACTGCTTGTTCCATTCTCATACGTATAAGCCAGCTTCCACTTTCAAGGACTTGCACGTTTTCCTGTCATCTGATGGGCAATTAGTCCAGTGCATCTCACAATGGTGGAGAGAGACCAGACTGAGAAGAGGAAAAAAGTACCGACAAAAATGCAATTGTGTCATTACTGCGGAACATATGACCACATTTTGCTTCTAGCTACCAAGCAGTGCTATGGGATGTGTGTATTCATGTGAAAATAAGCCCAGCCAGTCACTGAGATATATACAAAATGGATGATTCATGATAATTGTTGCAGTGGTATTACTCGACAAAGAGACAGAAGAAAGCTGTTGATTACCAGGCACCCCAAGAAAGACCACAGATATAAAGAAATTTAATATTATGGTCACTGTGGACGTGCAAATTTCCATCTGCAGACTAACAGGCAGGCTTGTGAAAAGAAATGAAGAAAAGCATACTCATTGGATTCAAAATAACTGGAAAAAGCTATGCATCCACCAATTCAAAAAGGGTGGAAGTCACTGAGTCACACCGGCTGAGACCACTGAATAGGTCAATAACTGGCACTCAGAGGTTGTAATGGGCAATACACCCTTTATAGCCTTAATCCTTTGAAAAAGTAAAGTCCCAAAGGCAGAAGAAGCCATAGAGAAAACACATAGGTCATATGCTAGTTATGGTCCTTCTGTTCCTCGGGAGTTATCTTTACTTCAAAAAAAGCAGTCTTATTGAACCCTCAGAACACTGGGTGACTTGAAACTGTAAGTATTTGTTGGATCAAAGTATGCATTACTTCAAAAGCATAAAATGCCTAGATATTGAAAGCAATAAATCTTTCTCTGTAAAATACATGCATATATAATTTATATGATAAGCTTAATACTGAGATTTTTAGCTTGCCTTCCAACACACATGAGATGTAAGCAATTATGTTCCCTAAGAGTGAGTCTGTCTGTCCCCTCTCAGTCCCAAAGAAAATAATTTTTGAGCCTGTTAGCCAATTTCAACCAATTATGGCAGAGGGATAGAGGTCTTGAGGGTATTAAGTTCCCATATGCTTTGAGGTAGTAGGTGGCCAGGTAGGAGTGGCAGACTTGCTGCTGCATGCCTTGAAGGAATGGCATCAATATAGACACAACCCTTTCTTAGACCTCAGAGAATCCAGAAAGGCCTCATGAATGCCTGAATAAGTGTGCATGAAGCAACAGCTTCAGTCAAAACTCACAACTCATCAGACATCAGCAAATCAAAGCACAAGTGCTGTTGATCTCCTGCTTGCGAAACCACCATTTCTCCTTCTCTTTTGGTCCTGATGGCAGCTACGGTGCCTTCAGAGCACCTTCACGTCACAATTCTCCACTTAATGCTTTTGTTTCTTTCCATGTAATGGGAGCCCCATTGCATTTTTATGCCTTAACTCTCGGCTCATAACTGTCAGGCTATCTCCTAACATATGGAAACAATTCATTTTCTTTGTCATCGTTTGGATCTGAAACTAGGGTACTCTGAAATGTAACTATACATGAATTTCCCTGAACTAATTACATAATATTTATCCTATTTTCTTTAAAGTAATACTCACTAGCTAAGAAATGAAGAACTGCATTGCTTATAATAAACTCTGCATGCTACATTGTAATCTAAACTGTACAGTTATATATGGTGAAGAACTAGGAGGTTTGAGTTATTCCCCTTGGCAAACATTTTTTTAAGGATTGCTTAAATAAGCAGTACAGAAACCAGATGTCATTTGGTAAGAGTATCTGAATGACCAAAAATTTGCTGTCTGGGTATTTTTTTTACTTTATAAAAACATGAGAAATTCTTTGGATTTATATCATATTTAGCAGCTGTGAAACAGTGCAAACATCTGTTTGTACCTATAGGGAGCTGACCTACAGGGTCCTCATCTCTTAATCACCAAGCAACAAGCTAGTCTTATATACATAGTTTATTGTTTTCTTTTCAGCTGCCTCCTGCACTTCAAAGTTTTTATACTCTCATGTTCTATTATCACGGCAAGAGGGACAGTCCATTCATTACAAGCCGAGATCAGTGCAATAACCGATCAAAATTGCCATAAAGCACTGTGGACACAGAAGTGCCCTCAAGCACATCCATGAGCAGCTTACAATATGTCATAAGAAATTGTTGCTTCTCTTTTTCCCCCAGAATTATTAGTTATTGGTTGGTTGCTGTGTTGTTTGGTTGTTGTTTTTTTTTAAATTAAAGGCTGGAAGAACGGAAGATGAAAAGGAACAGAAGTCTTTTTTTATAGCCAGTCCTACTGTGGGAAGAAGGGTTGACAAGACAGCTCCATGAGGTCTCATCTACCCTATTTTTCTAGGTTTCTGCAATTCTCAGTTATTACAGGAAAAGACTATCTCCTACATCCATACAGCATCCCAGTGACTAGAAAAGAAGAAAAACAACCTAACTTTAGAGGATATCCCCTTCCAAAGAGGTTCTCCTGCTGTACCTATGCACAACACAAAGCCCGAGTAAGACCCCATCCTTTGTCAGGACTACAGGGCATGGAGGAGAAAATAAATTTACTGGAGAAGCTTTTTGCCCCAGTCTTTACCCATTACCCACACACATACATGTACGCACCATCCTTTAGTGATATAGCCGGGGCAAAATTTTTCAGCCACTGTGATAATCTCTCCCCTTTTTTCCCTAATGTAATATTGACTGTGGGACCTTGATTTTTATGCAGTGAGAGAAAGGTGCAAACAGTGTGAAAGAAAAGATTTGTGGGCCTTGGACATGACAGTGGAATCAGTGCTTACAGATATACTATGAGAGCTTAAACTATACTCTGAACTAAGTCTGAACACAAATGGGAAACACTGTATGATACCATCCCATTACAGTACAAATAAATCATTTCTGGAAATCTAAAACAAATGGCCCGAGCTCAGCTCTATGGACGATCCAAATGCAAAAAAGCTGCTAATTCTAAAAGGCAGATGCAAGTAACCAATTAAAATGCAGCAACAAAATAAGGACTGTAACTTGTTTAGCAGGAAGATGTTAAGGCCATAGAAGTGGGTCTTCCAATCACCTTTTTTGGTATTCCTGAGCAAACATTCTTTTTTGCTTACGTTAATATGGAATGTATTATGACAATGTTCTTATGGATATCCATGCCTTTTGTCTATCAGTACTTGCAGATACATTTAAAACAGCTGCAAATATTTTTTAAATTATGTAAAAGTCCCAAACACTTTGAAAAGAATATTAATATCCCTTTAAAACAGCAGTGTATTATATTAAATTAAGGATAGGAATTTAGAGAACAAAAAAAATATGTTGTTAGCATTAACATTTTCACTGCTTTCAAATGCAGTCGCCTGAGATAAGGCTTAGAATTATTTTGGTTAAATTTAAAAGCGTTACGGTGTTTTCACATTTAGACGACAAAGCAGATAATCACACATACAGATTACAAGGAACGATTTGTGTTCACAAAGCTCAACTGATTTTTTCCCAACTATTTGATGATATATATATTTATATACATATCACCTCTTCCTACACTCTTGCCTTTTTTCTATCTGCAGATCATCATAGTGACAATACCATTTGTAGTGCAGATGGAGATGCTGTTTCTGTTACTGCTGCTTCTGCAGTCTTTGTGCAGCCATAAAAAAATCAAAAAAATTACCTTGAAGGGATTTTCAGAAGTTATCTGGCAAGGGGAGGTATCAGTGCTTGCAACGAACCTCTCAACCATCTTCCTGCGATGGCCTTTTCACATCCATAACAGGGAGGCTGGTAGCAGGCAGGGAAGCTACGGGGCATGAGTGGCTCTATCTGTCCCCTGTACCAGATTCTCAGAGGAAAGAAAAATACTAATTAGTTCTTTTCCCTGGCACATGGGAGCAATGCCATAGCAACAGGAGTATTGACACTACCAAAGGATCCCTACAAAAGTACTACAGGAAAGTGCTGAAGTGTAATGGGTCTCCAGGCCCAGATGCAAGTGTTTGCAGGTCCTGGCCAAGAAGCAGAATGGGAAATTTCTGCAGTCATCACACCCTGCCATACCTGCCAGTATTTTTGGGGAACATCTGCTCTGCAAAAGCAGGAGGACTAATGTCTTGAATCAGAGTCCAAAAGAAAAGAGAAGGGGACAGTGAGAAAGAATCCAGGAGGGCTCTGAAATGGTCGTACAAAAACATGCATATGCAAAAGTGACTGCAACTTGGAAACGCATTTCCTGGCTCTCCAGTCAACCATTGGTTTTAGTTGTAAGAGACGCCCAACATGTAACTTGGACGTAGCATAGGCTCCTTGAGCGAGTGCTTTGCTACCTTTCTTCTGGCTGTTTCTTTTGTTGTGGACTGTAATGTCATGTCTTTTGGTCAGGTGTATACAGCTCCCCTTTCTCCCTCCTTGCATGGACTAAACCCATGAAAAATAACAGGGAGGATGGGCAAAAGAGGAAAGGATAAAGCTGATTCCATGTGCTAATTCCATTGCTTGGGACTCGTGGGCTGTTACTACTTTTCATATTTTTCTAGGAATAAACAGCTAATAAATACAGACTTCATGTCCCATAAATAATATTCTGTTTGTCAGCTCAGTCAAAGAATAATCAATAGTTAGTGCATGAGAGTTTCTAGTATAACAAAATAAGCTCTGCATTTACTTTTCCCAGAGATGCCTATGAATTCTCCACTTCATTCGTCCCTACCTAAAATACCATTTATACTGTCCCAAAAACCAACCAGTGACTTAGTTGCAGGCAGCTGGATGCCTTCAAAACTTTTGGAAACAAGACCTAGACCTAAATAATTCCCACATATGTGAAGGCTCCCTTACCACTTGGTCAATCACGATGCAAGCCCCGGTCAGAAGCCGCCTGCAGTCCTTGGCTGTCTCCTAGTGCTAAGACCTTGCTAGGACTTCATCTTGTTGGAGCAGCTTTTGGATATAACTGCCTTGGTGGTGTGTCAGCCCCTCCTGACACCAGCATTACTTCTCTGCCAGGCCCATGGGGTTACAAATATTGGAGGTCTGAAACCACTCCCAAAACACTGCGAGCTGCAAAATGCAGAGCCCAGTGTCCACGCGAAGGATAAAGCATTGCATCAACTCTCGCTGAGAGTTGGTTTGTATCAGCCTCTGAAATTAACCTCTGATTTATCTGACATTGGAAAAATGTTAACCTGGAAAAAAATATCATTATCAAACTATCAGATAACTCTTCAGTGTTCACAGTGACCAAATGTCACGGGCATTACTCCGTGAAAGGTTGATGAGAGGGGGTCTGTTATTGCCCAGTATCTCACCCTGAGAGCACAGAGCCTCTTCGCTATCGATCAACTGCTTCAGATCTACCTACCATCTCTGAACGCCCCATTTTGGAGTGGCTCAGGGTGTCTCCATGTACTGCAAGCATTTTGGCATGCCTCTCCTCACCATTTTGCTCCACCCAAAGCCTGGCAGGAACAATGCTCAGGTTGAACAGTCCCCATAAGGCCCTTTCTTGGCTCAAATCTCTCTCCTGATTGACCCACCAGTGGATCTGCCTCAGCTCTGCTGCTCAGTGGTGGAAGATGACCTGCAGACAGCAGTCTTTACAGGGCTCAGCTTTCAGTCCTTACAGCAGCACCTTCACCACTGGGCAGGGAGTCTCCTATTCAGCCCTACAGACCAACTGAGGAAGATTTATTTTTATCTGTAACTTTTTAACTACTCAAGTGTTTCACTACTTCTGCTCTGCTTGTTTGGAAAGAGGCAAAGCAACATATTCAGTGCATCAATTTTTTGCTTTTCACCTCTTATCTTCCACCTCATGGGTGGCACTTATCAAATCTGCTTTTGCACCTGTACCTAATTTAAAGGTAATAGTCCATCCATTAACCTGGGAAACACCACCCAAGAGGCAGAGCAGGAATATTAACATAGTTCATTAACTGTGCTCTAAAACATCAATTAAAAAAAAAAGCCACAAAACTTATAAACAATGCATCTCATTACATATCTCGGCACAGGGGCACCATTTCTGGCACCACAAACTCCTGCCCTGGGTTTCCCTTGAGCCCATCTCCTTCATGTGTGCAAAAACACTGTGATTCAGCATTAGGATGCTTTTTGTGTGACATTCCCAGAAACCCCAATAATCTCCACTCTGGCCTTCCTCATTCAACTGAATTATTTGCCCTTCTTTAGGCATATAGTCTAGTGTTTCTCCCCTCTTTTGTCCACAATACACCTATGTTCTTCCCTCTCCACGCCTTGCATGCCACAAGGGCGCCTTCCCACTGCAGAGGGAAAGCTCTCCTTGCCCCTCAAGCTTCCCCCTCCAAGGCTCTGGAGCAGTAGCAGAAAGCTCTGCACAGGAGGCACCCAACTCCTTCCCAAATTCCCCCAGGTCTGAGCAGATGCTCTGCTGCCCCTCAGCTCAGTGCACAGCTCCTGGGCTCACTGTGCATGCTGATCAGCTCTCCCTCTCTCACCCATTGCAACCAGTCTACAGGGTTTCACACCCCACAAGAAGCGGCACAGAGGAAACCACCAAATATACCCAACACATGACCCACCAGAGCAATGAGCAGGTCTCACAGGAGGAGCTGAAATTTGCTGCGTCTGCATGTGGAAACAGCCCTGCTATCTGAACATGTGGTTACCTGGCAATTCCAATGGACAATTTTTGGATTATAATTCCATTAGCTGCTCAGCTACCAATTCTTACAACCTACCCCTGCCAAGAAAACTCCAAGAGAAATAAAATCCCCTGAAACCCCTGCTCACAATGCTCCAGCTCAGGGCTTGGCAGCTTCCTTCCAAAATTAAGTGATTAAAGCAGTGCTAATGAGACATTCATCACCTGCACCTTTTCCCTTTAAAATAAATATGCAGGGCTGTGCATTACAGGTGCATGCAAAATTGCTTAAATAGACATCTTTGAAGCACAGGAAAAAAAAATAAAGGACATTCTGGCAAAAAGTTCCCAAAATACTTGAAAATATAACTGAATAAATAACTCTTCTTTTGGACTGAAATCTGCAGACCTTAGCAGATGTGTTCAAGCTAAACCAAATATCCAGGGAACTGGATCTCCTTTCTGATGAGAAATAATGAAGAGCACTGCACTGGCAAAGAGACAGGCTGGAGGAACCTACTGGTCTTTTCCAGCTCTGACTTCCGTGATAGCTTGGAGTTATCCTTAGGCATTGGCTTGATCCATCAATGAAGTTATTTATTGCGAACCCGGGCCCCCAGGCTGCCAAGCCTACATCCATATTGAAATGGAAGCATTCAAACATTCACCGAGTGAATAGGATTATTGGGTAGTTACAGTCAAGCACGTGCCTGTGTCTTTGCAGGAGTGGAAGCACTGTAAAGATGACTGTATATAAAGGGGGGTGGGGGGTAAAAATCCTCTTAAGAAGAGGTGGTTTTGGAAAAATACGGGGGCCATGTTTTAAAACTTTTTTCTAATGTTTTAAAAATGCCACCGTGGAGGTGTTGGCTTAAATTATTAGGGAAAATACTAAGGCAAATAAAGAAATCACATTCCACAGACCTGCATGGAGGTGTAAAGGGGATATTTTCAGTGGGTCTTTTTTTTAGGCCTTGCTATAACAGTACCTGCCATTGTATTTGCAGGGCAGGGTGTAAAATCTGCTTACAGGATTTTTAGCTGCACTGCTATACTTTGCAATCCTTTCTGTTGCAGGGTTCTGCTCCTCTGAAGGTGAAGTCCACGGCTAAACCCTTTTCATCAACAGCAATGGAAGCAAGAGCAGGCCCTGAGTTTGTAAATATTAGCTTATTTCAAATGTCAGATTATTTACTCTCCGCTCTTATAACGACCCAGGCCAAATGGACGGGTTCCAAGTTTGTTAACAATAGCTGCTGGCCAGGACAAGCCGTAGCAAAGGTTAAATCCTGTTTGCCTTACTGGAGCATGGAGCCCCATTGACTCCAGCAGCACCGGCAGCTTTGGGAGAGTGACAGGCTTTGAAACCGGGACCTGCCCCCAGTTTTGTGGGATGCGGAGAGCCCCAGGAGACCCTCAGGCACCACACCAGGGTCTGAATGGTGCCTCCAGGCACAGAAGCAAGACGTGCTACGACAAACCAGCCTGGGTTTGTCACCACCAAGGGCAGCATTTGCTGGCACAGCCTCGTGCAGGCAGCGGGTCCTTTGCTACGACTCCTGCAGCTGATTGCACGAGGCAAACACAGCTCCCTCCCTGCCGCACCACCAGGGCACAACCACCCAAGGCTTTGCTACGGGGCTGCGTCTCCCTTGCTGGAGGCAGTGGTGGCCACAGTGGGGATCTCAGTGGGGGAGACAGAGATTTGTGTCTTCATGTGCACATCAACGGGTAATGCAATGGAGGTGATAATGCACAATATCCTTTGTAACAGCACTCTTTATTGTCAAGATAATGCAAGTAGATGTATTTGGCATGCACCTGAAAACTGAAAAGGTCTCCCTTACCTTGTACAGGACCTCTCTGCATGATGTCCCCTTTTGCTCTCTGTCTGGGTTGTCACATGCCTGCCTCTGCAGGCTGGAGATGGCCCACAGCATCCCCACAGAGGGTTGGTTATTACACTCACACACAAATGCACAAGGGCCCTGCCACAAGTCTAAGCATGAATAAAAAAAACACAACACACACACACATTTTATGTTACACTTTTTATTTTTATATGCATATAAATTATATATATGTAAAATATATACATACATACCCAAGGAATCTTCTTCTGTGCTGTCGTTACACAGCTCCTATCTTGCTCCATGGTACCTCCATTGCATTATACCGCTGTTGCATGGCCCTGTGAAGGCAGAAAGCCAAAGAAAGACTTGGGGACCTGTAAAGCTCTGGGAGGGATGGACCCCACTGTCCCCAAGGCACAAGACACCCCTGTCTGTGAGATCAGGTCTTCCCTCCGTATTGGTCAATCATGAAATAGCAAGCAGAGGAGATCAGTTGCCATTTGATCACAAATCTCCAAATTCACACCAAGAAACAAGCACTGGGTGGCAAGGCTGTGGTGGACCACTCCAAAACACCCTTGGCGGGGAAGGGGGAGTTGCTTGTGCCGGAAGAGGCGCATCTCCATGCAGCAAAGTAGGAACAGCAGCGGTACTGACACACCTTGCAGGCCTTCCTCAGTCTGTGCATTGTCCTCCTCTTCCTCCCCAGTCTTCTTCCTCCCTGCCATTGCTGCTGCAACAAAACATGCTGATCTGTCAGGGCACACAGCGTGCTTTGCCCAGGGTGACCCACGCAGATGGCTTGCAAAGGAAGCACTCGCAGAAGAAAGCCAAGTGGCCCACAGTGCAGTTTAGTCAGAACCGCTCATGTCTAGAGACATTCCTCCCTTGATTAGGAAGGTTGAGTGGGAGCCAGGGGTGGGTCAGCGATCTCCTTCCTGCGGCTGCAGCCATTCCTGCCACAACTTGAATCACACCTCTCGGAGACACTCTCGGGTCGGGCACAGGAAGTTCACGGCTGCAAACGCGCAGGCGGGGAAGGGGGAAGAGTGTGGGGATGGAGGGAAGTTCACCGGGGTTCAGCCAGAGCTGAGTCCGGAAGAACAGAGGTCTGATGAAAAGGAGAGAGGAATTGCAATGGATGTGACCCCCCCGGACTCATCTCTTCTCCAGCCAGTGCAAGGTGCCGGGTACATTGAGAATGAAGAGACAAGCTCCAGCAAGCTCACAGCTTACAGTGGCTTGAAGAAAAAGATGGTAAAGACCCACTGTTACACCTCACCTTGATGAAAAGCGAAGTCTCCAGGTCAGAGCATGATAGTTCTCATCTCCTCTGGTACCCCGTTGCAAACCGCCCTACTGAACTTGGACAAGTTTGCTGCAATCCACATACCGTGCACTCTGCAATATAGGAAAGACTAAACAAACTTCTCCAGGCAGCCAGGGTCAAGCCATACCATCTTCATCACCAAAGCCAAGAAGGAGAAGATTGCACTTCCTAGCAGGGAGAAAAACCAAGGCAGCAGAACAAAAAAAGCACAAGGGAAGTGTTACTCAAATTATCTCCACAGCGAGTAGAGGGATCAGAGTCCAGAGAACAAAGAGATCAGATGACCAGATGGGACAGATCAAGCTGACCACAAAGCCTCTGTTCAACATTTTTTTAACAACTGCCAGAGCCATATGTTCATGAGGATTGTGGAGTAACCAGGAAGGGCATGTGGACTTGGAGAGATCCCAGCCATGCTTGGAGCTTCATAGATGCAGGGTATGAGCCAGGGCACCTTCAGGGTGTGACCCAAATCATAGCCCTGCGCCCTGTGAAGGGAAAGAAGCTGGTAGATCATTTAGCTCACCTCCTTGATGGGCTCCAACCAGCCCTTCTCCTGATTTTCCTGGTGTTTGGTCCATCACTAATGAGCCATGTTCTGGGGGGAATTCTTAGGTCATTTATTTTGCATCGTGTCTTCTAAGAGAGGTAGCAGGACTATGATGAATTAGGAAAGCAGACAGACAGCATCAAACAAAGCCAAGGACAGAGGAACCATGTCTGTGTGCACAGAGGATGGGAGGGACTCTTTCTGCCAGCTGCCCCATGAACGTGAACATTCATGAAAGGCAGAAGTGGCACATCCCAAATAGCCAGTCATGCCCTTTGTGCAATGTCCCTATAAAAAACACACTTTCCTCATTTATTTTGTCAGCTGCGCTCTTGATTATTTAGCACATTCCAAGGAGTGCAAGGAAATACGACGGATGACGTTCTGCAAAAGTGAAGGTGACAGCTTTCAGGAGTGACGAGTAGTGGCGGGTACCCCACTAGAGATATACACAGACACTCAGCCCTGCCCTGGAAACATGCAGTTTGTCACCCACTAATGAGTGGTCCCTTTAGGGTGTCTACTATATGTGGCAAACTCAAGACCCTCCTCAGCAGGATGCAGGACCAACCTGCCACAACTACAGGCAGTAGGTTTTGCCCCTTAACAATGGAGTGAGAGAATTTAGCCCCATAATATTGCTTAATTTTTGCCCTGACATGAGTGACCAAGGGACCATTTCACACTGTGAGTTTTCAAATTGGCCATGGGCTTTGACCGAGCCTTGGAGCCTTCCTGCAACTGAAATAGCATGTATTTCTAAAAGCATAGCTCCCTCCCATGTAGGTTTGCTTTCCCTTGCTCTCTCACACACATACACAGAGCATGTGATGGAAAAACTCTGTTTTCCTTAAGGAAACAGTCTAAAAAGCTGTTGAAGGTCATTGCCCTGCATACCCACTGCACACGAACTGCAGACAGACACAAAAGTGTCACTCAGGGAAGCCACGACCAAAGCAGGGATTATAAAGTGCATATTCCCTTTGCCGCAGGCAGAAAACGGGGAGCAGCAAGACAACTACATGAGTGCCATCTTCTCCAAGGCCAAAGCACTGCAGCAACAGCAGTGAGGATCACAGCCTCACTGCCCCCATGTCTCTTCCCCATGAAAAACCGTTGCCACCTTCAAAAAATTTCTGTGACAGGGTCGGCATTGCCCACAGCATTGCCTGGGCATTGCCCACATC
This sequence comes from Falco peregrinus, assembly GCF_023634155.1. NCBI lineage: Eukaryota > Metazoa > Chordata > Aves > Falconiformes > Falconidae > Falco > Falco peregrinus. The sequence goes on from NC_073721.1 coordinate 95,972,108, forward strand.
ACAGCAGGACCTCTTCATACAAAGGAGCACCACACTCATGGCAATAGGATGTCCACAAGGTGTCCACTGGTACCAAGATGGGCCAGTTCCTGCCCATGTTGTTGTCTGGAAACAACTGCCTGCTGTTAAATACTCCTTGCGTCCTTGACAGCAGGGTGAGGGTCCCTCCTCTGATGTTGGGTTGTTTGACACATCAACATTGCATTGGGAACAGTAGATACATCTTCTGATAAGCAACCCTGAATGAGAGCTGCTCACACTCCTGGCCAGCACAGAGGTAGGAAGCTGCACAAGTGAAGCACAAAACATAAATTAGCAACCGCGGTCTCCTGGCAGAGTTTTCTCCCCTGGGTTCAGACCCACTATTACTTCCAGAAAAAGAAGTAAAAGCTGCCAAAAAGCACCAACTATGGACAGAGGTGTGCTCCTGTCTGCCTGCAAAACACTTGGTGGACACTCTTAGGCTGCTCCCAAGGTCCCTCTCACACCTCTTCTCCCACAACCACAAAGTCCCACACAAATCCCACACCAACCCCTGGCTCCCTGCATGACCCATATTTTTCTTTTACCTCCAAGAGACCAGATTTCACCTCCATCAGCAGAACCAGCCTGTGTTCTGCACCTTGCTGTAACTCCCCAAAACCCTTGCCCAGAGCAGAGAACACTGCAGCTTATTTCTCGTCCTAAGCCTGTGCAGGTTTTGTGAGGTAGTGCTGCCTGAATTTACATCCCGCAGCCTGCTGTTAGCCTGTGGTGGCCCAAGAGCTCAGCGAATGCACGTGGACTGAGCCCCCGGTGCCACCATCACTCAAACCTCTTGTACGTGGTGCAGAAGAAAAGGGGCCCCCCCTGTGAACAGGAGTATTCTGGTTGTGAATTCATCACCCACCTGATCTGAAGGGGTCAGGGACAACAAAACAGCCACAAACCCCACAGGGAGGGTGTTCCCTATCACCACGACAGGAGCATTCCCCTTTGCCGGGGCAGCACATCTGCTCCGCACAGTGGCTATCACACCACGGGGCTGAGCAGCTGAAACAGCCCCACGTAAGAAGCCCATTCCCCTGCTCCATCCAGCAGTGGTGGGAAGGGGCTGTCTTCCCTTCCCCATCCTCCCCCACTCCTCGGAGGCAGCGATACTTCCCGGGCAGATGGAACCAGCAACCAGGTTAGCAAACGCCGTGCGAGCCCGTTCCCCGCCGGCTAATGTAAACAGGGCTGTCGGGCGCAGGCCGCGCTGCCGGGCTTTGATCAAAGCCAGCTGTGTGGCCGGCCTCGCCGCACGGCCATCGTCCTGCTCCCCATGCCCCGTCCCATGGCGGGGGCCCAAAGCGGGCTCGCCCTTCTGCTGGGAGGGGAAGGAAGCTCTCACGGCTTTGCATCTCGTACCAGCAAGTTTGAGACGTGGACGGAATCGTTCAGGTTATGCCAGGAGCTGCCTACCAGTAGCTGGGGAAAAGTCGCTTCCGACTTTTGCTCCTGAGACAGTTCCCAAGGGAAAAAAGGTGCCTGAGGTTTAGGGACTTTTAGGCGTTTTGAGCAAAAAATGTAGCTCACTTACAGTCTTTTTCTACCAGCAAATCTAGGGAGCTGGGGTAGCATGTTCCCGTCTGCTGAGCTGCTCACAGCAGACCCCCTACCCCCAGTGAAATGATCCAGGTTAACAAAACAGTAATTAGGTGAGTGAAGAGCTTTTTACAGGTCCGGATCACCCCAGGGATGTGGTTCACAACCCAGCCGGTGATGGTTTTGCTGCCTAGCAAGGGTTGAGGGGGGACATCTCACATCTCACCTTACATCCCACCCAGCTGCTTCTCACCCGCAGGTGCAGCCATCACCAGGGACCGTGTTCCTCAGCCATCCCTTGGGATCGGCACGGGTGGGACTGATCCTGCCACAGCACCCAGCTCCTGAGGTGTGAGTACTGGGGACAACTCCCACCTACATGGTAACAAAGTCTTACAAATTTTCACATTAAGTTTCCCAGGATCCCCACCTTTTCCTCCCTACTATCTTATGAAGACCTTTTTTACCCTGCTATATTTTTCTATTTATTACTTAAACTATTTGTCTTTCACCTGTTATAAGGCAACTGTAGCCTTAGGAGAGACATATTGGCTTCTTTTGGTACATTTTTATCTTTTTCTTTTTTTTTTTTTTTTTTTGTACACTATCTACACTGCGTGATTCCTGTGGGCTTGTAGGGGAAAGAGTGTCTGAGGCTGGAAAACACCGGCATTTTCTGCAGCAGCCTTTTTGAAAGTGGCAGTAAGTCAATGAAGTGGTTAGGAGTTTACAAGGGCTCGGAAAAAATTACCTCCTTTTAGTAAGTGTTAATTATATGACTAATTAAATAGAGAGGAGGTTGAAACACTCTCCTAGTCATAACCTGTGTGCTCCCAGCCTGGTCCTTGCGTGACAGAGAAAACAGGGAATGAATCCTGTTTGGCCTTCATGGCAGGAAGTGGCTACTAAACCAGCTCTAACTTCTAATTTATTTATCTGGGAAGCTGTGAGGAACTGTTTTAAAATTGACTAACATTTCTGCTACTTTAAAAAAAAACAACAAAACACCAGCCATTCAGTAAAAACACATTTGGAACTGCCCAAGTTTCAAGAAAGAGATATAAAAGGCCACTTTGTTTATGTTTTTCAGCAATGGTATGTTGGCTTCTTATTTTTTCTAAATGATGGCAAAGAAAAAAACCATTATGTTACATCTCTTATCTTCATGCAAAGTGGTTGCAGCTATCATAAAACACACACATTGTGTCATTTCAAAACACAAACGGGCTCGCAGTCAAACATTCTTCAGATTACCTCCTCTTTTTTTTCCCCCCTTTATAATTTTGTAAGCATTAATAAAGTTTAGCATATTCAAGTGAGGTGCTTTGTTCCCCTGGTCAGGACTTAATCACATCCTTCTGGAGAAGCACAAAGAAACCAGGGGATCGAGACTGGACTGCAATGCCTGCAAAGCCCTCCCTGTGCCCAGTGCTGCAGCACCGACCCGTCACTGCTCCCATGGACTTTTACCAGGGCAAAAACAGAGCTCAGAAGTGATTGGAACAGGGCTGCAATACAGAAATCTGCAGTTGACAGCAAGATGCCTGGTTCAGAGCCTCTGCTTGACTGTGGGCAGCTCATTTAACCTCCCCATGCCTTGGGACAGTAAAATAAGCTAACAAGCCTCTTTCCGTGGGATATATCTTTTCCATCCAATGGGACTACATCTCAAACACTTCAGGCCCAGACCTTCAGGGTGAAACAGGTGTTTCTACAGTGCTGGGATACTCTGAGCTCACCGAGCTGCCGCAGGGGAGCTGGCGTGAAGGACAGGCACTTCCACTCACTGCCCTCTCCCTCCCCACTGCCAAAATCACACAGCTGGCCAGCTTCCATCCACCTGGGCAGGACCTGTCCTTCGAGGGCAGGGTGTAAAACCCTGAGCCAACTCCAACTAGAGAGCATTAGCCAGCCCTGACACTGGGGAAGCCCAGCCAAAAATAAGCTCTAAATATAACAAAAACATGGGAGGTGGAAAGCAAACAGTGACTGTTAAGGTGTGCTGTGCCTCAGTAGGTTGCTTGGGAGAGGTGGGAGCACAGCTGCAGGCTGTCTTGATACATTGCACACGCTGTGAGTCAAGAATAAAGTGCTGCCAGCACAGCCGAAAGGATCTTTTGGCAAAGCTCAGCACTACTGATACTTCTGGGGCCATCAGATACCTGCTGGCCATCGGACACCTGGTGCCCTATCTTCCTGGAGCATCTGTTGCCACTCCAGCACATGTCCCTCAGAGAGGTTATGTGCCCCAAACTCCCTCCCCGCACTGCCAGAGATCTGTTTGACACAGAGGTTTCCATGGTCTCCACGGGTTTTTGTTCCCACATCCTGCCCCATTGCAAGATGACTCAGACAGTGATGTCTGAGTCATATTTGAAGATGTTCAACCTGAAGGATCATGCTGCAATGGCCCAAAAGTACAGGTGGCTTTTTCAGCCCTCCCTCATAGAGATTTTCACCTCCTCTCCTTTCCCTCTCCTTTTTCTTGCTTTTAAAGGCTCGGTGGTTGCAGTCGACTGAGAAGAGGCCATTGTGCAGGGCTGTGACAGCAGCCATTGCTAGGAGGGGACATGTCAGAGGGGAAAGTGGCAGCGCCAACAGACAAGCCCTGACACTCTCCCTGGGCGAATTCAGGTCATTTCTATTTGGCTGACGGAAGCAGCTGTAAGGTGCTCCAGCCTGTGAGGAGGCGAGGAAGAGCCTTCTCCTCCCATACAGCCACTCCTGGAGCTTCTTCACTCCACGTTGACTCTTCAGACTCTGCCATTTCCAAGCAATGCAGTTAACGATGCTTCCAAATAAGCAACAAACCAGGGAAGAAGCAGGAGGACTGACAGAAACGTAGACATGGAAGAGGCACAAGATTTCTGACAATGAGGAACTGGGGACACAGAGGTGGTCGACTGTGTCCTGACCTCTGGTGCCTGGCCAGTGCACGTGGCCAGCCACCCGACCAGCACATGCATGGTCAGTCAAACAGTATCTCTAGAGCACCATGGCAGAAGCAGCCTGGGGTTGTTGTGATCCCGGCCATCAAGGACCCGAATCCACTGGAAAGCAAGATATGCTTTTACAGTTTATTTGTAACACACCAGTCCCCTGCATCCGCAGGGCTTTGCTTTAATAGCTGTGGTGAGCTTGGAGGTCTGTTACTACTGCAGGGACACCTTAGAGTCAAACGAAGACTACCAAACTACAGTTTGCTTGGGGAGAGTTCCTCTTCCTGCAGCAACTGGAACTTAGAGGAGATGAACCGTGCAGGCTCCTGCCCACCAGCAGTTGATTGGGATGCTGCCAGCCCCCATCAGCAGGAGCCAGGAGGGAGGTCCCAAAGACTGGTGAATGGCCATCCTCACCAGGTGGTTCTGCCCAAAATTCACAGTGGTGGGAATGCAGGACATGGCAACACCCAGGAGACACATACAGAAGTCACCATTGCTTTGCAAAAGCCATGCCACTTCCCTCCACCCTTCCACCATGTGGCACAACACCCAATCTGCCACAAACCCTGCGAGCTTCTCACGCTGGGCCACCTACCCCAGAGAGATAGCCAGGGGGTGCAGGAGGTAAATGAACAATAGACGCTTGAATATTCAAAATACAAAAAATTAAAAGTAGCACAGATTCTAAAAACAAAGGCTTAAACTTCAAAACAGCCCGAACGCACAATTTCAGGGAAATTTCTGAAAGCATTTATTACCGCCAGTGCCATGAAGGCGATGGATTTAATGAGCTTGTACAACCGATGTGTTGAAAACAGCCTTTGCTGGAGTGAGCCGGCCATGAGTCACCCGCTCCAAGCAGGCACCAGCCCACGGCCGCCGGCAAACAAACACCCAAAGCACAACACAAACACTGATAACACTTGCGCAAGGCAACAACCAAAGGACCTTTCAGCAGCTATAACTAATCTATTTCCACTGCTACGCTGCATTACTTCAGAGACAAAGTGGGGAATTTTTTTTTTCCTGCTAATTAACATTTGTTCGCACACAAAATGCAGAAGCTGGTGCCAACCGGACATACCTAGATAGAGCCTAATATTAGATTTCACAAAAGCATTCATCCTGTCTAAACAAACATCCTCCATACAATATTAACCTTAAAATCTTTGCCCAAACAGATGTTCACACTGCGGGCACGACTCGGCATCATTTCCCAGGACGAAGCGAACCCTCCACATCCATGTCCATCCCCACACTCCAATTAACCCAGGCATCAACAAGAAAACATGCTGTTATTTTAGGAAACTTTACATAAAACTCAGTTTCAAAGTTAAAACCCTATCGGTCGTTATTTGCCTCTAGCAGAAGCTTTGTGTAAGGTTTCTTCCTCCAGCTGTATTGCAGTGCAAAGTTACCCACTTTTTGTTACAGCCAGAGACAAGGTCTTGCTTTTAACAGCTGAGAAAATTTGCTGGCAAATGATATACGACGTTGATTAACCAATAATATGGTTCAGGTCTGGTCAAACAGGCAAGCAGCTGAAATGGAAAAGCAAGTTTTTTAACAATTTGTTATACACAGTAGCAAGAAAAACAGGAAGTAGGTGTTTATTAGCAGTTTCCAAATATACCAGCCAAAATAAAACTCCCCATGCAGTCTGAGGTATTCAAAATACAGCAACGACCAGAATTCCTCAGATTATAAGAGGGTAATTAATCACAAACAGTGTTCACAGACCAGTGATTTGGAAACTTCCTTTTTATTGAAGATCTGGATCAAGAGCAAACTTCAAAGCAAAACTAATTGATCTGAGATTCATTGCGTCTGGTCGATAAAGCAAAAAAATAAAATATTATTCTGATGAAGCCAGGTCTACGGTTTACATTCATTATGCCCTGACAGCCCATAAAGCACATTAAAAAGCCATTTTTCAACGAATGCTATAGCACTGACCTATTTCAACATAAAAGCTATTCATACATGGGAGACTGTTGTTTCCTTATAATCAGCGTATTGCACCCAAAAGCCAGCCGTGTTATTCCAGGCTTGTTTCTCAGGAATGTGAGCATATCTTGGAGACTGATTCATAAAAGGAAGAGAGCAGCCCACTTCTGGGCCAGGCTCACATGCTTTATTCAGAAGTGAAATTTCCAAATTTTGTTTAGATTCAGCCAACCTCTTAACTCTGCTAGAGCCGAGCGAGCAACTCGCAATGAACGGCTCAGTCACTAAATGAACACCTTTTTTCTCCTCCTTCTTCTTCTGAAATTGCCTGAAAAATAGTGGACTTTACCAATCCTTTTTTGTAAAGGTTGCATACACATCCCAGCCAGCATTCATTGCAAGATTTGCGATTTAACCTATGTAATTTATCACCTAAACCATCTGGGGGGTTTTTTTGTTTGGTTTTTTTTTTTGGCTTGTCCTCCACTGGAGGATTCAACGTGCCCCAATTATACGCTCCTCATGAAAACACAATTCGCAGCCCCATTCTGAATCCATAAGTGCTCGGCTTTTGAAGGTATTTTCCCCACATCTGCTGTCCCCGCATGTTCTGTGGATGCTCCTTGGTGCAGAGTGGGACCACCCTCTGGCCAGTCCCAGGCGGGACCCTGCTATCTGATTTCAGGGTTGATACCAGGGCTGGTCGAGGCAGGGTAGGAGGCACAGCTATGGGGCAAGGAAAGCAACTGGCTTTTTGCAGGTTAATTTTCATGACAGACTGGAATGGTACGGATGGATATGGAATTTGGAAGAAGCAGAGAATTATTTTCTTTTTTGACTGTCACAAACTCCCAAGCTGAATGCAGAAAGGTCACTTGCACTGAACGAGCTTTTTAATCTGTGCCTCTGCTTTTTTTTTCTGGGTAGCCTGAGGACTTCCTGACAAAAAGGTACTGGAGTGATACCTGCTTCAGCCCTAGACCCTGCTGGAGAGTTTCACATCACCAAAATGTGTGTAAACCACCCATTGCTCAGAGAAGACACTCTCATTTCAGCCACTGCTGTGCAAGAGGTGAACCCTGGCTCTTTCCTCCCAGCAGAGCTCGGGGGGGGGGGGGGGGGGGGGCGTGAAATCCAGGGAAAGGTCTCCATCCTGCTCTGAAGGCAGAAGTCCCAGCTGGACTGTGGGACGGGGAGCGCTTGGATCACACGGCAAACCCTTCCAAAGCCAAAATTTCCCACTTGAAACCCTGTCAAAACACAGACGGTGTGGACGTATCCAATCTATTCTCAATGGATTTTGCAGACTTTCATTTTGCTGTGCTGCTTTCCTGGAATCAAAGCAGAAGTCTCTAAGCTGCCAGATCACCAAAAGCTCTGATGAAGATTTGATCCTAAATGCAAGCTGTGATTATTTGGGGTTTTTTGCCTATTGTCCGCTGATGTCTTCACCTGTGTCATCCGCTCTCAGCCAGGCAGCCTATTGCTGTGAACAGGAAAGATCACCGCAAACAAAACCTTTTACAAGGGATTAAATTTCATCTAAAAGCATGTAATTCCACATAGCCAGAAGCAGTTTCTAATCTTCATATATAGGAACTTACAAGGCAAGGAATTCAAAGCCACCGGATTAAATGAAAAATGTGAATGAAAAGCTACATGCTGATACTCAGCTGACCTAGGCAAGTTACTGTACATTTTTCAAAGTTTTAAATTACCACTAATGGAAAATGTGGGGAGTAAGTCTGAAGTGTCTCTCTACATCATTACTTTAAAAAAAGAAGTCCAAAACAATGAATGAATATTTGCAGAGAAGCCCCCAATGCTTTCCAACACGGTTGGCCGCACTTTGCTCTTACTGTATAGATCAGCAGGTATCATCAGATTAGATTAAGACCAGCTGTTCATTTCCTAGTAAAGGAATTTCCCGAAGAGGTAAAATATAATTTGAGCTTAGCGACCTAGATACTTTGGAAGAATAAAACCTCTACTCATGACTGTAAAAAGCAGAGAAAAAGTCATTATAAAGTATTTAAGAGCTTTGGTTTCAATTATTTTATATTAAAGGATAGGTAAGCTTAAATTGCTCAGACTCTTTAAAAAAATAAAAGGGATTGTAAATAAAATTGGAAACAGATATACAACAACTGAGTTCCCACAGGTGCATTTTCTTACTGTGGAAATACCCGTGTGAATTTCCAGTTTCCCATCATGTAAGGGGAGACAATAAATTCTGAAGTTACCCTGTTTGCCTTCGGACTTCGGCACAGAAGAAGCAACCTCTTGTCTGTTTAGACTGTCTGAGTACCCCAGTGTCCCTCTGTGTGTCTCGCACCAAAGCAAAGGTTTGTGCTGCCTGCCGGAGCTCACTGTGAGATCAAAGCTTTGGGCCACTCACAATAAAACAAGAGGGTAAAGCCCAAAGAGTCAAAGAAACAAAGGAAAGGTTTAAGAGATAAGAATCAGCCTCAGATATGATATTTCATCCAGATCAGATCTGGTGCAGAAGTTCAATTCAAAGTTCATAAGACAAAAATACAAAGAGATCAGCTTTAAGGTTTTGTTGTTCTGTATCTCTCCACGTTCTCAGCGATATTCCCATCTTCCAGGCAACAAAAATCTCTCCTGTATTACGCCAAACCATGTAACTTATCTTCTCCTTCAGGCTATGCATCTACTCAAATGCGTATTTCAAGCATTTCTAATATCCTCACCCAGCCCTAAACCAAACACCTCCAGCTGCATCTTACCAACAAGGTGTGAAGTTGTGGGGTAACCAGCAAAACCAGAAACCTGCTCCCTTCCTCAGAGAAAGGCACTTCTCCGCTCACCGAAGTTCCTTATGAATACCGAGTAAAGACAAAACCCAAGCCAACATGCTGAAATGTCTGTAGTTAAATCCTTTAAAGACCAGGGGAAAAGAAAGGAGAACAATCCTGCAGGTCTAGATTTCTCAGAAGTGCCCAACCTGGTGCATGCTAGGTTAGTATTTATAGATATAATTGTCTTGGCTTTCAGGGAAGTGTTTGGAAACTAGTTGATTGAAAAAGCCTGTTTATCAAGAATTTGGGAACAGGAGGGTGATGACTGGGGTGGTATGCAGGTGTTTGGAGGCAGAGAAGGCAACTGGGAACTGAAGTGTCATTGCCCTCTAGCAAGGTGTACATCTGGCACTGCCTCCCCTGGGAACAGCTCGTCTAAATGATGCACAAGTCTCAGCTGCCAGTGAGATTACAGACTGCCAAGTGCTGTGCTTTGAAAAATCCTATAGCCCCTTTTCACACTTATAAAAATACATCAAACACAGCATATTCCTCACGATGTTACTGACCTTTATCTCTTTCCAGCTTCGTTTTTGCTTCATCCAGGTCCTTATTACAGTGGCAGATTCACCAAACTGCAACCAGAACCACCTTATGTTCCATAGATGGATGGATGCATGGATGGATGGGTGGATGGATGGATGGATGGACGGATAGATGGATAGATGGATGGATGCTTCAGGGGTGCAACTCCCACCAGCAGATCCCCAGGGCAGACCCAGCTGCTGCCCGACCCACACAAACCTGTGCAGCCCTTTGGGATGAGCAGGTCACAACGTACCTAACAAAGGCTGGACAACAGTCATCCACAACCACACAGGAGAACGGCAATGAGCGATTGAGAGATGCTTCATGCCTGCAAACAAAGAGCTCTCTGAGATGTGAAGCCTTGGGAAAGGGTCCAGCATGGGTATTTACCATGGGTTTTTGAAACAGCTATTGCCTAAATCCATATGCAAATACCTGACTTGCCAGCCTCATGCAATGGTCTCCAGACACTCAAGTTATTTCAGGCGGGGGTGAGCAGAGCGCTGAGCTGCCTTGCAGGAGGTGAGGTTTCCACCTGAACATACACTTAGCAGAGCCTGCTTTTGCAGCTTCACACCCTTTTGCTCACTTTCCTCACCCCGCTGCTCAGAGTCGCTCTCTGTGTCACAAGTATTTACTGGAATACCTACAAGCCATTGTGTTCACCTCATTGCAAAAGAGAAGAACTCTCTCACCTTGTGAAGTACAAAAGCAAAGACAGCAGTTGGGTGCGGTAGAAGAGGACCCAGCAGGATCAAGGGAAGGTCTGTGAGGAGCGATGAGGACCCCTCTGCAAGGTGTGAGGTGGATGCCATTGCCTCTGTTGGCTCATAGGTAGAGCTGCAGGGAAGAAAAGCTTAAAAAAAAGGCTTTAGAAAAGTGCAAAGGAGAAAATAATTAGAAGATACAGCTCTTAAATTTGGTGAGTGCTGTAGGCTTGTGATCAAGCCAGCTGGGCTGCAGTTAGAGCAAAGGGGTCAGGGCACAGAACAGCATCCATTCTCTTACAGGGATGCTTTTGGCATTAGAATGTTTGAGTATACTGTCAGGCCTTGATGGGGTGGTAGGATAAATGCATCCAATGATGATGTGGTTGCAGCTGAGCTATGGGACTCATGCAAAGCAGGCTACAGCCTCGCAGTAAAGTCACCCTGGTGGCACCAGAGCAAAGATGCACTTTCCAGACCAGCTGGATCCCATGATGCTTTCCCAGGCACTAGTGTGGCTCTGGATTATCCCACTGTGTTTCCACCGGGGAGGAATCTGGTCCTCGAACACCAGTCCCTCCCAAAGGAGCCAGGTTGTGCTCATGGGGAGAATGTGTTGAATGAAAAAATCCACGTGGCTGTTCCAATACTTTCCTCCTTGAAAGAGGCTTATAAATAACTCACACACAGTCCCCTGGCACATGAGAGCCCTGGATAATTAGAGGCAGCCTGAGAAATGAGCACTAAGCCTACCGCTGTTTATCTGATGTAGCACAAGAACATCAGCTCCAGCGGTTTTATTTGGGCCATGGGGGATGACGGCTCCCTGTCAACACCACATACAAATCGACCTACTGTGGGGTGTTTTTTCGTTTTGCCTCCAGAGATCACACACCTTCTGAAATTTCCTTACATGTTGTCTCATAAGGTGCTTTCACAACATCCACGCCACAGATACATTAGCCAGCAACAGCCAAGCATAATTCCAGTCTCATAAATCTTCCGGCAATTACGAGGCCTCATTCAACCTCCCCGTGAGATAAAACAACCACTGCATCATGGCGTCATGATGGGATTTTTTTTTCCTTTTTCTTTTATTTCCAACAAATCAAGCCTCTGAAATGACAACTGCAACAAACAGTGCTTCTCCCATGAAGCTGTGCCCAGGGCACTCCAGGATTTCAGTCCTTGCTCATGACAAGGTGGTCCTTGAACACATGAAATGGGCTGGGGTGCAGGGAGGGTCAGTACCCAGCACTTGTGGGGCATATTTTTTCTCGTCATTTGCCCAGAGCCAAGGCAGGAGATCTGTGCAAGCCTGGGGAGAGGCTCTCCCTGAGCTCACTGGGTTTGGATGCAGCACCAGGCTCTGGCTCAAGCTGTGAACATTTCCCAGCAGAAATTGCTCATCATGTTGCTGGTTGCACATCTGCTGGGTCCTCGTCACAGGCGGCTCCATGTGCACAAGCAAGCTGCAGGGAGAGGGAAGCTGCTGAATCATAGAATCATTTAGGCTGGAAAAGACCCTTAAGATCATCAAGTCCAAAAACGCACATGAGATTTAGGCTTTCCAAAGTGCCCAGGTCCAGCATGCTGGGAGCACAGCATCAGCTCTGCCAGCCATCATGGGGACAAAAAAAGCTGGTGTAAGACCACACTCAGCACAGAAAGGGGGTGCACAGCATCTCACCTCTGCTGTTCAAAGCGCCCTGTACCTGAGCAGACAATGCTGAGCCTGAGAGCGCTTCACCCCATCCAGAAGTAAGGGGGCTTGTCCAGGATGACCCTCCAGAAGAGCCTGACAACCCCACGGTGGCTGGGAATCTGCTCCACTGCTGGGACTCAGTGCACATGCTTACTTGGCTGATATTAGGTAAAACACCCCGCCGTTACAAAACCAAACAAAATGCTTCAGACGAGACCTATACCAGAAGTAAAACTAATTGGTTCTTCAATGCACTGGTTGTTTTTATTATCATTATTATTATTATTACTATCATCATCATCATCATTACCATTATTGGCAGGGGAGCTGGAACTAGATGATCTTTAAGGTCCCTTCCAACACAAACCACTCAATGAATCTACTACTATTATTATTACTATTATTATTATTATTAATAATACAATTATCGTTGTTGTTGTTATTGTCATTATTATTACTATTTACTATAATTAATCACAGCAATTCATATGAGGTAGATCATGTTGCAAGACAAAGGAGAGAAAAAATGAAGATTAAAAAAAAAGCCATGCTTGCATTTGCTTGTGTATTAAGTAGTCTTGAAGCTTTGATGTGAAGAAAACGCCAAAAGGAGCAACTGATGTTTCTGTTTTTACCTGAAGTCTTGCCATGGCAGTATCACACTTGCTGAGGTTTTAGAAAGGCTCAAAGCATCAGGTGGGGTTGAACAGAAGTCAGAATTGCAGTCCACTGGACAACTCCAATATCATGTTTAGATACTTGGTTAAAATTTTAAAAAACTTTAAAAATATCACCAAAATTGTAGAATAAAAAGGTTGGGGAAACCTATATGAGAATCCACACTTCTAAATGAAACTAAAGTTTTTAATTTTGCACACTTAGGCTTTCTGATATTTCAGAAAATAAAGCAATATTTTTTTATGCTTTTTCTTTGACTAAATCCCATCTTTTGCTGGAGAAAATGCCAGCTACAAAAACTGCAACTGATTCTGTTAAACTGTGATTTGGGCCCCACATGAGCAAAGGTGAAACAATATCCTTGTCCACGGCCCCATGGAGCTCACAGCAATTACACGCAACTGAAGCAGCATTTGTAGTTACATATTTTTAGATCCTAAAGGATTTCACCCTTCCCAGCCCCAGGATACCAAGCCAGCCCATCTATTCCTTATTTCCTCAAACAAACCATAGAATCAGAGGATGGTTTGGGTTAGAAGGGACCATTACAGGCCCTCTAGCCCAACCCCCCCTGCAATGAGCAGGGACATCCACAACTCCATCAGGTCACTCAGAGCCCCGTCCAACCTGGCCTGGAATGTTTCCAGGGATGGGGCACCTACCACCTCTCTGGGCAACCTGTGCCAGTGTCTCACCACCCTCAGCACAAAAAAATTCTCCCTTTCATCTAGTCTGAATCTCCCCTCTTTTAGTTTAAAACCATTATGTCTTGTTCTATCAAGTGTCACTATTTGTGATCCACCAGGGAGAGATGAGGGAATCCATTGAGCCCTGAGAAAGGGAAAAAATCCCATATATTGGGAGCCCAGCCCCGTCAGCATCACTGGGTGGCAGCCAGGTAAACGCAGCCACGGGGCAGACTCTTCATGAGCCATCTTACTGCAAGTGCACCTTGACTCACCACAGATTCCCACCACTGGTTGCCCCATAGCTGAGAAACATGGGGAAGAGCCAAATGTAACCAGATTTTGCTGCCTGATGCACGCTTCCCTTGCCAAGTGCTATTGGAATGAAGTCATGGGTACCCTGGACTCACTGCATGAGGTGTTCAGACTTTCCTCTCTCCCCAAAAGCAATGGAAAGTTGTTTGGGTTAGATGGGCAAACAGCTTCCTTTTGAAAGCTCTTCCTTCTCCAAACACATTACTGCGCTACTGGAAACCGTTCAATTTAGCTAAGTCATTAAGTTAAGTCATCTGAGCACATTTTTGCAGCAAGAGGAGGCTGCGTGGTGGGCTGGTTTGGGAGAACAGTTGGATTTAAACCTCCCCAGGGGGAACAGATGCTGATGACATGTTGCTATCTAGTCGGTTTTCATGCAGCACCATCCACTCCAGCTTCCAAGCTTTACTACCGCCCTTTCACACCAGTGAAATGCAGCCCACAGGGTGGTATAAAGCCAGTTCTACATCTGCCTTCCACCACGGCTCACCCCAGAGCCCAGTGTAGGGGCCTCTCTGCTACCCGGCCCAGAGCAGAGCAGCTTTGGGGCTGCTCTGTGTTACACTAGAGCAACAACATTATTATTATTGGTACTGTTCAGCACAGCTGAGGCATCTTCCTAGCCAGATGTTTGCAGGATGTGTTTGTGCTCGCTTCGCTGATGCGTGAAAATAGTCACAAGACGAGATGTTCAGCACAGCCAATATGCCATAGCCTAGCCTAAATAGCAGCCTTTATTTCCACCTCACCTGTCCTCAAAACAAGGCAGTTTTTGTGATTTCCTATGTGTGTAATACAGCGGTGATCATTGAATAAATAAACAGGAAACCTTAGGTCTGATGATGTTGCTCAAGAAAGGCACAAAAGCAAAAATTCCACTTATCTGAGCATCTTTCCCAAATTTGCTTCCCACACAACCTTTTGGGAGATCACGTTTGCATCAGTTTCCTCAATTACCGCTTCTATCACTGGTATGATTCTTCAAGTGATATCCCAAGGGTACCCCAGAGATGAGCTGGGGGTGGGAGGAAGGGGGATGTAGCAACTTAGCTCTTGTTTTCCCGAGCACGCTCGAGGCTGCAAGCCGTGAGTTTTCAGCTCGTCATTTAACCAGGTTTCCTGGAAAGACAATTCTCAGATTTTTCATCCTACACCTTCCTCCCAGCCGTGTCCGCACCAGCTGCCCCAACCCACTGTATGGCAAACCCATGTGCTTGCCACGCCAAGCCTGCTGCACACGCAGCCAGGGGCTGCCGGCCCCCTCCCTGGCAGAGAGGGTTTCCCCTGCCCATCTTATGGGCTCCTGACCCCCGGGGCTTGCCACGGTGCTGGAGGCAGCTGAGATGAGCAGGGACAGAGCACAAGGGGCACTGAGGCTGAGCAGAGACCTGGTGCATGGAAAGGGACCTGCACTCTTGCACAGGGACCGAGAGATCCAAAATCCTCGAGCATGCTGCGCAGCCGAAAGAAATCAGAGCATAAGGTTGAAAGACCACTTGGAAAACATTAACAGCTCATTACTGATTGTCTGTTTGAAAACCCCCATTAATGTATACACATCCGTCCCTGGACAGCACGTTTACCCCCAGCTAATGGCACTGAGTGGAAGCTGGAACGATCTGTGCGTAACGACTTCAGCAAACTCCCAGCCCTCCCTCATTTACAGTTTTCCTGCACAGGCTCCTTCTGACCTCTTCAAATCCCATCCCAATTACAGCCTCCCACTTACCCTTCAATGTAAATAAATCCTGCATGGTGGGGATCGCTGCTACCAGTGCAGATAAAAGCGATGATGTTGATGGAGAAAAAGCACAACCTGCAGCTGGTTCTTGAGAAGGGCAAGAAAACAAAGCACAAGCGGGCTGGTGGGGCTGAGGCGTGGGATGGGAGGTGATACCCATCAGCTTGGGCACTGCTCAGTCCTCTGGAGAGATCACAGAATCATTTAGGTTGGAAAAGATCATTGAGTCCAACTGCTAACCCAGCATGCCAAGCCCACCACTAAACCTTGTCTCCAAGTGCCACATCTACACAGCTTTTAAATACCTCCAGGGATGGTGCCCCCACCACCTCGCTGGGCAGCCTGTGCCAGTGCTCAACAACCCTTTTGGTGAAGAAATATTTCCTCACATCCAATCTAAACATCCCCTGGTGCAACTTGAGGCCATTTCCTCTTGTCCTATAACTTGTTACTTGGAAAAGGAGAACACACCCACCTCACTACACCCTCCTTTCAGACAGCTGTAGAGAGAAATAAGGTCTCCCCTGAGCCTCCTTTTCTCCAGGCTCAACAGCCCCAGTTCCCTCAGCCGCTTCTCATCAGACTTGTTTTCTAGACCCTTTACCAGCTTCATTGCCCTGCTTCGGATGCACTTCAGCACCTTAATGCCTGTCTTGTAGTGAGGGGCCCAAAGCTGAACACAGATCTCGCAAGGAGAAGCTCAAAAATATTGTAAAGCCATCCACAGCAAATGGATGAATAGCCATGAAATCCCTGCAGGACATCCATGCACCTGGGACTTCTTGTTTGGGGGCATAGAAAATTTGCTTAGGAAAGCGCTGATTTCTTGGCTGAGATGTCCCCATCCACCACATGTTGGAGGATGGAAACCTATAGAGGAATGAAGCTGGGTTAATTAGCATTGATAAAATACAGCTGTGGGCTGGCTTCAGGGGCGGTGGGTTGGCTGATGTAGATAAGGTGCAGCTGTGGCTGGTGCTGTTAAGTGGTTGAGAGCCAATGAAGAGGGAGCAGCCGAGGAAGAAGTAAGAGCAGAGAGAACACACACCCTGGATGAGGTGAGACGAGGAGAAGGCAGTAGGGGGACTGGTATACTCTTGTATGCTGGTATGAGATGGTAAAAGACCTTGTTGCAGCTTGATAGTCTGGAGAGTGCTGCAACAGAAACCCAAGGAGGATCTGCCTGAGATAGAGAGTTTTCATCTATATTGTAACAAGGTGTTGATTCAAAGGAAGGATTTTGAACCATTTCCTCAGCAGATGTAAATCACTGCAGTGCCATTGGCTTCAGTGGTCTTCCACCTGTTTTCCACCACTGAAGCACTGGATCCCTTGAGGAAAAACGCTGTGTCCTTGGATGTATTCAAGAGAGTTCAGAGAGGAAAAAGCTGGATCTCTATTGGCTTCCTGGGGCATGCCTAGGCTGCTGCTAGGTTAACAATATTTTCTCTGGATTTGTGAACACTTAAGAGCACTTTTGGACACGGGAACAGCATAAACGCCATATGGATATTCCTCTCAGCACAGGGCGAATGGAGGGAACGAGCCAGCTACATCCATCTTTGGTCCTCCTAAATCTCACCTCTAAATGCATCTTCCCTAACATTCACCCAGCCTCATCGCAGACCGCGCAGCCTTGGCCACACGCTCATCTTCAGTTGGGACGATGGGACCTCACACTGCAGTTTCCCTATGAGCCATCACTGCCTTTGCAATTTCAAGCCACTGGGTGCAACAGCAGGTGAGACAGACCCTGGGTTTTAAGCTGCTGGAGATCGGGGGTGTTGTGCACTGTTTTTCAGGGTTTTGTCTTAATTGCGGGTTTAATGCAGGGCTTGTCTACTGATCATGAAACAACTACCCTGAGGTTTGAAATTGGTTTTAGTGAGAAAGGACTAAATGATCTTATAATGTTCTGGAACTGTCAACATAATATATGGGGCTGCATTCAGCAGAAATTATAGGCAGTTTCCATGCCACAAAAGCCGCACAAGTTCATGGATCCAGCCAAAATATTCAGCAGAAAGTTCTGCCAGGCCGCAGGGCCTGTTTTGCCAAGATGTACAGGTGTACACCCTGGAGAGCAGCCCCACCGCTGGCCCGGGAGACTCCACATCACCTCCCACCCAGCCACATTCTCCTTGGGTCACCTGAGCCAAAGTGTTATGTGATCCCAAAAGCCACAGTGCAGATTTTTCCATCTTTGAGATGACATGTCCTTTCATCTGCAGGTACAGAAGCTGTGGACAGAAGTCCCTACAGGTGTCTTTGGAGAGGCGTCCACCTCCAGGATCCAAATGGAGTGGCTTGGCTTGGTGCCTTGGACATCACTGGACTTTGTGTAATTGCAATGACACAAGGCCATCCATTTCTTTCTTGCTCATGAGGCAACATCTCCCTTGCCAGGAGGGTAGGTAGTTTGGAGGTTGAAATATCAAGGGACACATTTCACACACAGAGTCTTAGAGACAGGATGCCCAACTCACACACATGAACACAGAACGTCTGAGCTAGACAGTTCTTCAAAAAAGGCCAAGGCCACTGCTCTGCCATCGTACACCTTAGATTTGGGGTATCTGCAAATGAAGCTCCATCTTTGGAGAAGATGTGTGAAGACCAGGATGGCAGTGCCTCAAAATAGGTGTCTGCATGAATAACCCATCTCTGAGAAAGCAGCTAAGCCATCTGCTGCTGGGACACTGAGGCTTTGCATGAGTTCAGTGCAAGGGAAAGGTTTTTCATGCAAGTCTGGGTCTTACTGTCGAGTTTTTCCCAGGCTTCAGAGGAGCATGGGAAATACCAGAGAACACGCCAGGCACACGTCTGTCACATTCACTCCACGGGATGGTGCTTCAAGCCCTAACTACAATCCCCAAAACACAGCCACAGGCTGAGGAAATCTCATCTGCGCTCTGACCACCAACTTGCTCAGGAGTTTAGGGGTTACAAAGAGCCTGCTCTGCTCCTCCCAGAGATGGGGAGACATCCCCAAGCCTGTCAGTGTTTTAGAGGCATTTTGACAATGCCCTTAGTAACAGTCATCAGCTTTTGGTCATCTCTGTGGTCAGGCAGTGGACCAGATGGTCATTGGAGGTCCCTTCCAACTGAAATTATTCTAATCATTCTACCTCAAAGGGCATTCAGAGCAGCAATGGGGAACCACCAGTAGGTAATGCTGTCCCACCTCAGCATAACCGTTGGTACTGATTTGGGTGCACAAAGAGCACTCGGTTCTCTGCTCAGCGCAGGACCACAGGCACAGAGCATAGTCCAGCTGAATGCTGCAAGGAGCCGTCAGCATCCTCGAAGTCCTACGCACTGGCAACTCTGTGGGACATCCTCTCCTTGGAACGCAACAGGGATGGTGGACTCCAAAACCAGGCAGAAGCCTCATCGTTTGGAGGGGTTTCTCATCATAAGCCCACAGCAGAGGGGGAAAGTGGTTGTGCCACCACCCAGCCTCAAGGAACATGGGGCATGATGGAGTCCCACCAGCCTTTCACGGCCAAGTTGTCCACCAAGTGATGGCTCCTCCAGGTGGGAATGAAAGATTTGGGAGCATTTTTGTGGCATATTCCTCACTGTTTTGCCTGGCTGTGCCTTTTCTAAGGAGCAAAGGGAAGGGTCTTGTGTCACCATGCATGAACAAGGTCAGGAAATACTTACTCCATCCCTGCTCCTGGTTTTGCTGAGTCTGAAAGGAGTTGTTCAGAACAAGATAAGAAACCAACAGCAGCGGATGTGTGCAGGAGGCCATGGGCTCTGTGCAAAACATCCTGTTGGCCTCTGCATTGTAAAGCAACAGGGGCAAACACAGCTCATCGGAGCGGGTGCTGGGCAAACTGTCCCATCTCTGAATCTACCGCATCAGAGACCTCTTTTAGGTTGTAAAAACTCTACCCTGCAATCTCATTTGGGTAGCCTTAATTGCTGGATGGGCTGAGTCTGGTATCAAAGGTCCTTTGGAAAAATTAACCCTGCAGCAGAGACAACCTTCCTGCTGCGGCATCAGAGCGGGGCTGCGAGAGCGGGAAGAGGAGGAATGGGTCCCCAGAGTCCAGGTACACAGTTGGCTCTTCTAGATGTCGCAATTTGCTCTGCAAATGACACTTTCCTACAGAAAACACTTCCCTTCAGCACTGCTAATCATCACTCTCTTGGCCTCTGGATCAGGCCCAAACCAATCACATCTGTGCCCAAAAAAAGAAAACGTCCGCTTGTGTTTCACTTACTTTTATGGGAGCGTTAACACATTTCAGTCACATAAAACCTTCACCTTCAAAAGGGAAAGGGGAAAGACAGAAAGGAAAGCCTGCCACATAAAGTAAGCGGCTTAGCCCCAATTACACGCTGAACGACACCAACCCAAGGAGCTGACCCGGTGCAGAAGGGTTTCTCTGCACTGGGCTTCGGATGGAGCAGAGATCTGGGGATGCCAAGTGGCAAAATGATGTGATGTGGGAACAATGCCAGGACCGTGCACCCTGGTTGCCACCAGCGTGTTGGGATGCTGCCACCACCCCAGCCATCACAGCCAGCCTGCAGCTGCAGACAGCCGTCACCGCCCATCTGTGGGGTCTTTCGTTGGTGCTTTGGGATTTTTTTTTTTTGGCAGAAGATGCTCCTAACCAAAACCAGATTTGATTCCCAAATAGCCCCAATCTCCTTTAAAGCTTACAAATCTTCCACACCTGTGTTTGCTCATTCTTGCTGCTCAGCCCTGCCCTGGGAAGGACAATGTTTATTCCACTCCTCCACAGTTATTTACAATGGGGTTTTCGGATGGAGATGGAGCACATATTTGTCTAATGGCAACAGGGCAGTGAATTTTATTCTCCTCATTAACAGTCATCAGCTTAACGGGAAGCAATAAAAGATTTTTTAAATAGCGGTTGCTTGTGAGATATTTTATCGCCATTACTGTCAGCAGGATGAGCGTACTCCTGGCCTGCAAGGGAGGAAACTGAGGCATGAGGCCATTTACTGGCCCACCCTGGACCACACAGATGGAGGTGGGAAGAAAATCCAGCCCTCCTCTCCCCCATCTAGCGGCTGTGCTGCCCCAAGGCCACATAAGCCACGTTGTTATTATAAGCCATTATTCAACCCACAGCAAAAGCAATTTGTGAAGCGTGTCGTATAATGCTAGCTATTTCCAGCACCCAAGGGAGTTGCAGCAGGGCACCCCACCCTCTTTCTCCTTCCATGAGCCACCTCCAAATGCCTTTGTCTGGCTGGGGACAGCAACCGCCCCTTCCCATGTCCCCCCTACTGCCCATCGATCCAAGAAAGGGCATTCCTATTCCGTTTATGCCCATGAGAAACAATTTTATCTGAGGCCACTCCTGCTCTGGCAGAAGGAGCATGGCTGCTCTTTCTTTGACCACAGCTGGTGACATCTGCGGTGACACCTGAGATTGTAGGTCATCCTTTAGTGACTTTGGGTCCTCACAACATGTTCCCCTGACATCCTGCATCCAAAGCTGCAGGGACCCCCCAGGAGAGGAGAGCCACTCTCTGCTGTCCTGAGGACCACATTTCGCCTTCCCATGAGTAAAGAGGAGTCACTTCCAAACAAGGACAGATTTTTGTCCCTGATAGTCCTGTTGACATGGCCCATCTGGGATCTCACTTCTGACAGCTGGAAATTTTTTTCCAGTTCCCCAAGTGTCCCTACTCAGAGACAAGCAGCGCTTCCCTCTTGTTGGGATTTACCCCAAGACAGACAGCCAATCCCTTTCCAGCCTCCAATTTGCCCAGCAGAACAAGACCAGGCTCTTCTCTAAGATCATTTGATGCTCACGGCAGTCCAGTGAGGTCTGAAACAATTCATCATGAATGCAGGTATGAGAAACCCACTCAGTATTTTAGCCCTGACTCTGGGACCTCTAGGGGAAAATCTCTACTTCATCCATCCCAGGTTCTGTCACTTGGGCTCTCTTGAGCTCTTTTCTGATCAGCAACAACCCCAGGTCTTTGTTTTCTGCCGTGTCCCACAGAAGAGCTGCTCAGCTAACCATGCAACCCTTCTCCCCACATTGTGGCTTCTACCATCAAACTTTGCTCCCAACGTGTGTCCTGCTATGGAGGCATATGCAGGTCCCTCTCAGAGCTACCATTGGTTAATCAAATTAAAAATATTGTCTTAGCAAATGATCCTTGGGGACTGCCTCTTACTGGGAAACTGTCCAACTCTACGAACTGTCTTTCAAGGAATACTGCGGTGGTTCTTTTTAATACTTTTAAACACCAAAATAAACAGCAACCACAAAGCTGTTTCTGTTAAATCTCTTCAAATGACACCTAAAAATACCTGTTTCTGATGCCCCAAGTGCAGACGTGGGAAGGATCAGCATGTTTCACAGGATGTCTTGCTCAGCTCCTCTTCCAGACCCGTTCATGACCTGAAGGCCCTTGGGTAAGGGTTTCTGTGATGAAGAACAGGAGCACCATGCCGTGCTGGGCTGGAGCTCTTTTACTCAGACACCCAAGCAGGAACCAACCCCCATCTCACCACTGCATCTCACCGCTGCAGGCAAGTGGTGGTCAGGATGGTGGTTGGGTCCATGAGAATTGGAAGTGGAACTAAGGTCATGTCCTAGAGCCCTGATTTTCCTTTCTGATGTAAACCAGCAGCATAAGTTCCCCCCATAGCAGATCCAGGGAAGAAACCCCAGAGCCCAACCACGTGAGCAGCCCGTGCAGCATCAATGGGGCCATAGTGCTTCCACCAGCCCCAGACTCAACCCACAGCTTCAACCATTCATCCCCTACTCCCCAAAGAGCTTTTTCCAGCCCTGAGAAGCATTTTTACCTTTGCTTACACCTTACCCCATCATGACGGCTGCAGACTCTCTTCCCAAGTCCCACAGACTGAAAGTAACAGGGACACCAGTGCGGTCAGTGCCGAAGCTGCAGCAGACGGTGGTGTTGCAGCTGGTGGGTGCTGCCTCGGCAGTGCTGTGCAGGATCCAGCAGCTTTGAAGAGACCCTCAGAAAAGGGGCAAGCTTCTACCCAGCTCCAGCTCTGTCACCTGGTTGACCAGCAGGAAGAGCTCTCTGCATCACACAGGAGCACCTGACGCTTGAGCAGCATATTTTGAGCATGTACAGTGTTGCCCCCGTGTGCCGCTACACACTCAGGATGGAAGGAGATTTAAGAGATAAACTCCAAAAGACAGGAAAGAAAGTACATGGGTGGCTCTTCACTGAGGTCCCCAGTCCTTCTCCTTTGGAGATAACTGCTTAGTGTGGCATTCAAGCAAAGTGTTTCCTTCTGTTTACTTAATTCCCTATTAAAAGCGATGTACCCAGCCCGTCCCTGGGTGGGAGCTGGCCCCAGCCCAGTGAGCAGGAGCAGCCCCTCGCGAGCCCTCTCATACACACCCAGCCTGTCCAGGGCTCTCCCATGAGGTGTATAATCAGTTTAGCGTGTCTTAGCTAATCTTGGCATGGAGGATTTCACTGATTTCAGTACTAAATAGCAGGTGTGCATCACAGCGCAGACAACACAAGCAAAGCCAATAAAAGCAATGTAAAATGCCTACTGTCCTCCATATAATCTAAGATGTAAAACAGTGCAGCCTGTTTCAGGCAATTATTTCATAACATGTAAAATCTCATATTACTGAAGGAAGAGGTGAGGGGCAGGTGGATTACTTGGAAAAGCATTTGCACTTTGCCTGTGGGACTCCAGACCAAGCAGAGCCTTCAGTTTTCAGTGACAAGAAGCCTCCAAGCATAAGGAGAATAATTCATGTTACGGGAATGCATTCACGAGGTGTGAGATTATCTAATCAGGAAAGGGCAGAGCTAAAACATGCGGGAGATCAGAAGAGTTTTAAATCCCTGCCATAAATGCAACACAAAGGCAATTATCTCAGGGTGGTGCGGAAAGTCCTGCTCCAGCCGGAACCCACCCAACAGCATCACCTCCATGTGCAACCGGCACAAACATCAAGCCTGGCTGGAGAAGAGAGCCCCAGACTGGCTGGGGAGAGAGCTGGGAGGCAGCTGCCCAGCCTTCTCAGGGGCCTGGAGGAGCAGAGGTCCAAGCAGCACCTCTACTTGAAGAGGAAAGGGAGTGTAAAGCTCTCTGCCATGCTGCAAAGGACCTCCAGGTTGTATGTGCATGCAGTTGTATACAAAGGACCTGCCATCACTCAACCAGACCCTTCCCAAAATTTAAGACATAAAGCGATGTATTATTTGGCAGTGCTGGGTTAATGGTGGGACTTTATGATCTTAAAGGTCTTTTCCAACCTAAATGATTCTATGATTCTTTGTGAGCCCACATGCATGCTTTAAAATACATTTCTACAATTTCAGCAAGCTGATTAACTTGCTAAGGGGTCTCATCGGCAGTGTCCATCTTCCACCACTGTTGCCCAAACTGCCAGAGATGGCACTGAAAAGGGTAAGCACCAACAAGGACCAACTTCCACCAAGGGAAAGACCTACAGGTCTCTTTAGCCTGTTGAGGGCACAGCAGAGGACAAGGGTGACAGATGTGGCAGAGCGGAGGACATGCAGTCTCTGGTGCAGAGAAGAGGAATAGGAAACAGGGGTTCACTGTGTCCAAAAATACAAGAACTGTGGAGCACGATTATGAACTTTTGGGTAATGGTTTCAAAATAAATAAAAGGAAACAGTTCAAAAGGAATGGATAGGCAAACTGTGGAAATTACTGGCACAGGATAATGCTGATCTGAAAAGCATTATAAGGTTTATAATGTAATTCTACAAATTTCTGGAAGTAAAATTCATGCTGGCCTGTTAAATACAATGACCCTAATTTTGACTCCAGAAGCTCTGACCTGTACATGGCTGGAGGCTGATGGGTGCTGCAGAAAAACACTGTTAACAGGCTTGCTGTGTTCCTGCCCTCTCCTGCAGTGCTAGATGGTCCTTTGCAGAGAATTAGCACAGACTTTTTTTTTTTTTTTTTTTTAATGTAAATGTAGACTAACTTCAATATTTCCCATTCATAGACTGCTAGAACTGGGAGCTAACTTCTCCTCTGGGAACTGTGTGGTCTCCCTGGATCTGCATATCTGCAGCCTCCAAGAGAAAGGGGAATTGGACCAAGAGTGGAAAGGAAAATCTGCATTTATAAACATCCCATGCTACACCTGATTGAAGAGACGACTGGAAGAAATGTTGACGATATAAGTACAACCAGACAGCTACAGAGTACCAAAGGCAGGTAAGCATGTCGAGATGCAGCCACATCTGTAGCGTATGAACAGATCAAAGTGTAGGGCTGGGTTTGGATAAAGCTTTCTTAGCTCCCTGATGTTATGGAAGATGCAGGTCATCACAGGTCCTTTCTAGGGTGAAATCCTACTGGTAATGGCTTTTGGTTGTGCAAAAGGTCCAGGCAGCCCCTGTGGTGCACCGTGCAAGCACACTGCTGGGGGGCTGGGGATGATGCTTCTTGTGGACACAGATGCCAGGGGAGACTCCCCTTAACTCTGCTGCCATTGCTCAAAGTAGCTCTTTGCAAAGCCAAGACGGAGTCCTGGGAGGACACAAGGGGTTGATGGGCCATGCCCATTCAATATAATAAACAAATAAATATGAAAATAATAAATATTTTTTTTAAAATAGCCCAAAGCTATTCTCATGTAAAATGCGGCATCAAGGCACAGGCAGGAAGCAGTGCATGAAAAATGCTGACAGTGTGAAAAACAGCACAGGGCTCCAAGCTGGGGCAGATTTTGGACAGACTCTGCAGAACCAAAGTCCCAGCACATGTTCATCTGCTGGGTGAAGTAAGTGACTCACAGCTGATCCAACAACCCAGCAGAGCCCGAGTTCCCCACTGCCTCATCCCTCCTTGGGCTTTGCTAAGGTGCAACCACTGGTTAATGAATTTTTCCCTCTGCTGCTTGTGTCTGGGTGGATGGTCTATCAAATAAGGAAGCAAGTTTGAGGTGCTTGTTTAAGAAGCCAGGTGAAAATAATGTATTAACAAAACCTACTTTACACTTCCAAACTTCAATGCAGGATCCATGAACAGAAGGAAATATCCATTGTCTGGGTCATTTCTGATACTCACTGTCATTATCGTGCCTGCCTAGAGAACATGGACATTGTAGCCTCCTCTTTCATTGTATTATGCAAGAATTCACCACCGGTTTGACCGTTTGAGGTTAAGTGATGGATCTTCAGAAGGACAGACTTGAAATAAGAGAAGAGTTTTGTATCTAGAACACAGGACAGGGACTGAGGTGATCAGACACCTCTTCTGGCTCTGCCCTCTCTCCATAGCTGATTGTGTGTAAAGTGTCCAAGTCTCTTCATCTCTCTGTGCCCAAGATCATTATCTATAGGAAAGCAGTAATATCTCCTCCTACCTGTGTAGGTCCTGTGATTTCAGACAGGGACTATGCTCAGTAGAGGACCTTCAGACCTGCTATCATGCTATGAAACCCCAGAATGAAGAGAACAGAACATCTGTCGACGCTAAGATTCAACAGTTTCAGCCATCAACATTAAGCTAGACTGCGCTAATTGTATTGTAATAGGGCGAGAAGCTTGCCAGAGGTGTCCAAGCACTGCACTCCAAACGACAAGGGCCTCCATCTTCCTTTGCTGGCTCCGTAGCAAAGCCTCTGTGTTTGTCCCAGAATAGCAATGTACAAACCTCGGTGCTTCTCTTCCAAACCAATCTGCATTTTTAGAAACTAATTTGCAAAGCCTCGGACCCTGTGGCTACAGGCAAAGCCTGGCTGTCTGAGCAGCCCTCCTCCCTCCTCAATTACGGCATCTCCAGGACAGCAGCTCTTCTCAAAACGATGCTGTAAGCTTTGACTTGGGGGTGAATTTTCACCTGGGAGAAGAAAGTCCTGCCAGAAGACTCTTGGGATCCTACAAGCCAAGAGAGGGGTTGGGGATAGGATCAGGGTAACCACAGGTCTCTGGGAGGAGCTCCTGACACACAGCAGAGCCTGGGACCCCCATTTTCCAGCACACCTTACCCCATGCCCTCACCAGTGCTCCAGCAATAATGTCACAGCGTAACAGCCAGTGGCCCACACCAGCAACCATGGTAAACATTTCAGTTGGAGCCACAAGAGGTGAGTAAACCCTGCTGAGATATTCTCCTTGTTTCCTATATCCATAAGTCACAACAGACTTCAGCATGACAATACTTTTTAAGGTATCAAAAGTCACAGCCTTCCTGCGGTTTGAGAAGGAACAAAGATGAAATCGCATCACAGTGAGCCTCAGAGCATCTACCATCCAACTCTACGCTTCTCGGGGTGCTGGACCGTGGGCCACAGCTGCCAGGAGGGCACCTAGATGGTGGGGAGGTGGCTGCACACTCACCTTCAACCCGTTCTTTTTTTATTCACAGCTTGGACTGAATAAGAGAGGGATTAAACTGATATGCCTTATCTCAGACCTTTCAGGGATTTCTGTACCAGCCACCACAAATGAAGTGTTCGCTTGCTCTGAAATAAGCAACATTTGCAAATGATACGTTCCACAGTCAAAGGAATTACTGTACTTACAAAGCAGATATATTTGTCATACCTTTAAGCAAATCTTAGCACTGGCTACCTGAGACTAAACCACCACTTCAGCTCTTTGCTGCATGAGCAAGGTAGTTTCTGGTACAGACAAGGCAGCAAGAAACAGAATCGGCACGTCCACGTCCACATCCACGGCAAGCAGTGCTCAGACAGACAGGACCGGTTATCACACTAATTCCAGGGCGCAGGATTAAACCGCATGACTGTTGCGACAAATGCACAAAACAATGGCCAGAAATGCTACATGGAATTCCCGGGTCTCTCCTCACCAGTGTTTAACTCGCGGCTTCCCAGAAACAACCCCTCTCTCCCTTGCCAGGGCGGTGAAGAGAGCTCTGATAATCACCAGCAAAACCCAGAGCAAACTGAAGGGCTGGGAAAAAAACGCCACTGGTTATCAGCTGGAAACTAGAAAGGGGCCTGATTCTGGTTTCCCTGACGCTTTTTGTTGCATTTACCTGTTTTTAAACAATTTATCAGATTGAGAACATTGCTAAATGCCTCTCTGATCTCAGGAGGCCATACAGCAGCCCGCCACCCACATGGGACAGAGGGATGTATGCACACGGGGAGGGAAACCCTTAGCCCCTGTACTCTGTTGTTAAATACAAAAGTTTAGATGTGCTGCACTGAGTAAATTGCTTAATGCATCCATGAATATTTTGTAATATAAATCACTTCTACTGTCAGCTGGTTTATATCCACAGTTTAGATTCTTAAAAAATTTACAGAATTGAAATACTCTGGTTTTTTTGAAAAAAAGTTAGTTTTTTCCTACAGTTTCTGAGCAGAACACCCCATGTAGGACCTCACCCACCCACAGCCCAACAGCAGGGCAGGAAAACCAAAGCAAAGGAAAATCTCCCAAAGGCCACGTACGCATCAGAACAACCTCTCCCCTCGCAGCACCCGCGGAAAAGCAAGTGCCTCTGCCTCCACGGGGCTGAAGCTTCGGTTTCGTCATTTAAACGCAATGCAAAAATAAGCACCAAAATAAACAGATCCATAAAGCAGCAGGAACGCAGCAAAGCGGCTGGAGACTTCTACAAACGAGAATGATCTAAATCCAAGAGGCGTTTGCGCACATGCTGCTTAGCTTTGCAACACCCTCACCGACAAACGGGGAAGCAAACTTGGGAGAAGCCTCTTTCTTTTAACTTTTTTCTTTTAGAAAGGGAAATAAAAAAAAAAAAAAAAAAGGCACCGTGATTTTTTTCCAGGCACCCTCTCCCACAGTGGCTACCCCATGGCCCCCGAGAGCCAGGGATGCCGTGGGGCCCGGAGACCCCCTTTCGCCACAGCCGGGGTTATCGGTGGCGGGGCAGATCGGCAGAGATGTGTGTAATTGCCCTGTCAGGCAGCTGAAAGGCGCTCGCCTTTAGCTGATGCCACTTCAAAATGAAATTCTTTCTTTGGCATGGCTATGTCTGATATGCAGGCATCAAAGGGGAGGCAGCAGGTCGCCGATGCCCCGGGCCACACATTTCCCTTCTAAAGGCAGGAATGAGAGTGTCAGCTCAGGGCCGAGGGGCCCCGGAGACACGGCAGCAATAACCCCAGCCCCCTACACGCACGCCGGGGCTCCCCAGCAATGGAGTGATCCCCCTACCAAGTTTTCCGCGACCCTATTATAGGCCCTGTGCATCCCTGCGAGCACCCACAGAGAGCCTTGGGTCACTGGGTCCCCGTGGCAAGCACCCATCGCTGCCTTGTGGGGTGCCGGGAGGCTGCGGGGACCCTGCAGCACCCAGCCAGGCAGGCACAGAGCCACCCGATGGCTCTCCAGCAGCAGAGGGGACACCGTGGCCTGTTCCCATACACCCGTACCTGGTGGGATGGAGGGGTGGAAAAGCCTTGCTAGCACAACATAGGCTGAGGGCTGCTTTTTTTTTGTTTTGTTTCAGGGAGAAACACAGGGCCATGCTTGCCTCCCCCCACAGCTCCCTTCTCTCTCCACCTGCACTCTTTAAGGAGCTAAGGCTTTTAGCAAGCTTTCCACTCCAGTTTTTACTGGTTTTAACTAAGCTACCCCTTTTGGAGGGTTGGAAAGCTTCAACCATTAAAGGAAAGAAAAAAAGGGGAAAAGAAAAAAAGCACCATGCAGCCTCGCCCTGCTCCCTTCCCTTCCCACTCCCACGATCGCTGAGGGCAGGAGCCCCTCACACACAGCCCACCGTGCTGCCCAGCCTAGGGCACAGCTCCCTATTTTCCAAGCCAAACACAGCCCATCCGATGTGTTTGAGCTGGGGGTTTCAGGTCCTAGACACCTCCAACTGTACCTGCTCAGCTCTGATCACCTTCCTGCTCGGAAGCAATTTGGAAAGGACACAGCATAGGTAGCTATTAGCTAACACATATTTAACTGCTCCAGATATCTTTTTTTTTTTTTTTTTTTGGCATTGTAATGGGGTGATTTGATCTTCAAAGGACCCGTGCAAACCTTTGAAGCTTCCCAAAGAAGCCAATCTCCAGTGGGGAGGGGAGGATGGGGAGGGGGGGGGGGGGGGGGGGGGGTCGGAAAATGTTAATAGTTTTAAAACCTGGGCAATCCTGAAGATGGAGGAAGGGTATGAAACCCAGTGGGTTTTAGCATAAAGCCCTCAGGTAAATCTTCACCTTTTCAAATGCATGTTTGGTGGGTTGCTTTGCAAAGACTTGGGCCAGGTTAGCAAGGTCGGCTCTATTCCCAGCAGCCAGGAGCAGCAGCTCTTAATCTCCAGGGACCCTCATCTCCCATGTGGTGCAGCCCCAGCACAGGGGGATCCGCGGTACCTTGGCAAGAAATAGAAAGACTAAAATTTGCAAAGCCTTTAAGGGGTAAAAGAGGAGGGTGGGGGGAAGCGGGGGCAAGGGGAAGAAGATGAGCAGGAGAGAAGATACATTCCCTGCTGCACACCCAGCCAGCACAGCCTCAGCAGCACCCTGAGAGGCGAGACACAAAATGCGTTTACCTTTAAAATAATGACTCATTTTATTTTTTTCTTTTAATATGTAGTTATAAATATATTTTGTCAAAATATATGATCATTATTGTCAAAAACATTTGCACATAAAGTCATAAATAAGGTCAAGGTGAACGTTTAGTTTAGAGAAGAGTCCAGCTATAGCAAGCAGTTCTGGGGTGGGACGGAAGGGAGAGAGAAGGGGAGGAGAGGGCGGCAGGGAAGGGGGTCAGCGGCACCCGCACCCCTCCACCACCATCTCCTGGTAGTTTTTCAGGACCACCTTGTCATACTCATCCAGGTAGAGCATGGAGATGGCGCTCAGCTCCGTGGGCACACAGCAGGCCTTGGGGATGCTGGAGTTCACGGAGTTCACCAGCGTCTGCACGATGGCATGGTTCGTGGAGTTGAGGTGGTCGGCCAGAGGGAAAGGGCAGTCCCCGTGGCAGTAAAACGCCTGATACCCCGGGGGTGCCACGATCCAGTCGTTCCAGCCCACATCGCTGAAATCCACATAGAGGGCATGGCGGCGGCAGTTTTTTTTGTTCTTGCGGGAACGCTGGTGCTTGGGGCTCCGGCGGGCTCTGCGGGTCAGCGCGTGGCCTCGCCCGTCATGCCCAAAAGTGACCAGGAGCGGCCTGAGCTGAGCCCAGTCCCCACGCCCTTGAGGTAAAGATCGGCTAATCCTGACATGTTTGCCCTGATGAGTCTGTGCATGGTGGAGGTGGGTCACCTCAATCACCAGCCCATGGTTCGGTTGCTTGTCCTTGGTCCACCGGATCACAGCTGGGCTCACATCAAAGGTCTCCCAGCGCGTCACATTGTGGTGCACCAGACGTGTGTCCAACAGGCGCGTAATGGCCTGAGCGCGCTCCGACAGCGGCTTCATCACTTCATAAATGTTTATCCGATGGAAGCCCCTCTCCCACGCCGCGCTCGGCTCCTCCACCTGCTCCCGGTACAGCCGCAGCTCCGCAGAGGAGATCACCTCGTTTTCCGGCACGCTGCTGAGGTTAAAGACGAAGCGGATCCGGGGCGCCTCACTGGGACCCGGGACAGTCTCCAGGTGCTCTGGAGGGGAGCAGGGCAGGGGGGGAAAGCAGTGCAAAGAGCAAACAAGAGCACATCAGCCTCAGGGCAGCCAGCCACAGCCCCCGGCGCAGCCACAGCACCCACACTTCACCTGCCTGGCAGCCACCGGCACCTCTCCACTCCCCTGCGCATCCTTCCCAGCTGGACCCGGAGTGGGTCCTGCCCCAGCGCAGCTCCCTCACCCTCCGCGTGCCTGTGCCTGGACTGTCACCCCTTCCCTGCTTGCCTCCCCTTTTGGGGAGGCGTTTCCCCTCTCGCTCCCCCTGCCCCCCCCAGTCTCTCCAAAATCATCTCCCCAGTGAGATACGGCGCCACGGAGCACAGAGGTGCCTTGTTACGGGGCGCAGGGGGCAGGGGGAGAAAGAGAAGCAAATTCCAACGCAGTAATGATGCGGCTGGATTAATAATTCAGATTTACTTTGGAAAAGAAACATCCGCTAGGAAACATTTGGATCAGATTACAAGGGCCTATTGAATAAACCTTATAAACACACAGCTGTAAGTATTAAATTCGAGTAGGGGCTTTTTCGGATTTTTTTTTTTTCCTTAAGAGCAAAACCAGGCAGCAATCGCTTTGATAGTTCAAAAGAAACCAGGGGCGAGATCCCGCCCTCACTTTACTCCCGCATCTGATCCAGAGCCATTAAATCCACACGAGCCCAGGGAGTGACCCCGAGGCAGAGGCACCGAAGGAAACTCGCTGTTGTCAACAGAAGGGAAAGCACCTCAAAATGTGGTCAAGCTCGGGTTAAGCACAGGATGCTGGAAAAAACAGAGAGCAGCGCCTGTCACCCACACGCAGTGGGCTTGGGGGGTGGGGGGGGCGGGCAGTTTTCCTCCCATAAATTTTGGGCCGGGCACATCCTGCTTCTAAATGCATTTGTGAGCTTCCAAACGCAAGGAAATCCCGCTCGCTACCAGGGCTGGGAATTTACCTCCTCCCATCACTGACCTTCATGGTGGAAACTCCTCACGGTGTTTGCCCGGCTGGTCGATCGCTCAGGGTACTGCAGGCTAATCTCCTGGAGGCTTTCCTCCTCTTCTCCAGACTGGAGCCGATAGAGATCCAGCATGTAACTAGGAATGACGGCTGACTTGCTGGGCTGAGGCCGCCTTCGCAGCCCAAACATCTGCAGCAGAGTTGTTTCGAAACCCCGCAAGAGTTCATGGCTTTGGGCAGAGCGGCGTCCGGATCCGGCTTGTCCCTGCAGCTCCGCGACCTTCTTCCTGCCGGGCTCGGGTATCAGGCTAGCATGGTTAGTACCTCCTAGCAGGACTTGGCATAGTAGGATGACCATCAGCATTCGGTTACCAGGAATCATGGTGTCTCTGGAGTGTAAAAAACGCGACAACAACCAACAAGGAAAGTCAGGGTGAGAAGCAACCCCCCCTCCTCCGAGTAAACATAAAAATAAGAATAATAAGAATAATAATAAATGGCAGAGCGACATCAGAAGGAGCCCCGAGCGGCAGCGGGCGCGCCCCGGCGGGCAGGGACTAGCCCGGCAGCCCCCACGGGCCGGCGGCTCCCCAGCGCATCCCGGCCCCGCTCGCCCCGCCGGACCGGACCCAGCCGAGCCGAGCCGAGCCGGGCCGAAGCGGCGGCGGGGCCCCGGCGCCCGGCGGGGAAGGGGAGCCCGGCTCGGCGGGCGGAGGAGCCGCGGGTTCGCGTCCCGCCGCCGGACCCCGGGAGGGGAGGAACGGGGCCAGGAACAAAATAAAGTTGAAAAAACTAAAGCCGAGACCCGTACGGGAAACTAAAAGTAAAGAGCGAAGCCGAGGAAGAAGAGGGCTGTACTCACTGACAGCAAGCAAGGCATATCAGCACAGTCCATGATTCTGGAGAGCCAGCCCGGACCCAGCGCGCCGAAAGCCTCGGGGCAGCGGCTGCCGAGCGCCTCCCGCGATCGCCGCCCGGGCGCAGTGCGGCCGCCGCCGCCGCCGGCCCCGGTTTTCTCCCGGCCCCGCAGTCACGTGGAGCCGCGCACCCCGCCAGCCCGGCCCGGCCCGGCCCGCCGCCCCCGGCCCGCCCCTGCCCGGCCCGGCCCCGCGGGGGACGGCCCGGCCCGCCCCGCCGCCCGCGCCAGCTCCGGCCCGCGGCGCCCGCCGCCCCGGGGAGCGGTGGGGGGGCGGCCGGCGGAGGGGCTGCGCCCGGGGGCCGGCACCCCGCCGGTGTGGGGGCCGAGGCGCGGCGGGGGCGGCGGGCGGGGGCGAGCGCGGTCCCTGGGGGGGGCCCGACCCCCCTCCCCGCTCAGGTGCATCCCCGGGGGCCGGCACAGCCCACGGTGCGGGCCCCCCCCGCCCCTCGCTCCCAACGCCGGCCGGGGGCCCGCGGCGTGGGTGCCCCCGGGGCGGCCGTGCCCCAAGCCGAGCGGGCCGGGCCGGGCAGCAGCGCGGGCTCGGGGGACCCGGCCAGAGCCCGGCTGGGGAAGGGAGGCTCGGGAGGGGGAGCTGGGGGAGCGCCTCTCCCCCGACGAGAGGGGAGGGAGCGCAGGGAATGAGAAGCAGCTGCCCGGGGAGAGGGACGGCGGCGGAGACCCGGGTCCTCCCCTGCTCACACTCCCCGCCCGCCGGGCCCCGGGGGACGCGCAGCCGCGGACCCCTGGGCGCTCCCGGGGGCTGGGAGCCCGTCGCCAGGCCCGCGGTCACCCCTGCGCCCTCCCCCGAATTCCCACCCGCCCTCTGGACCCGCTCAGCGTCCTCCCCGCTTCCCTCCGCGGCTGCCAGAACCCCGCTCCCCGCCGGCCCGGCTTCCCGGACCCCACCGCCAGGCGCCTTCCCCAGCCGGCACGGCCACAGCTGGCTGCCCCAGGGGGGAACGAGCTGGGGTCTCCTGGAGGAGGGCTGCTCCCTGCCCCACAGTCCAACCCCAGCTTGGACCTGGCCCGGCTTTGGGGCTGAGACCAAGAGCCAGGCTTCCCGAGGCTTGAGGCTGCTCCCGGGGGGGCTTTGGGGTCAGACTGGTCTGTCGCTAGCTCACATCAACTAGACGCACTGGGGGTGATGTGCGAACAAGGTGTGGAGAAGGCAGCTGCTGGGAAAGACCCCCTAACGAAGAGAAGAGCGATGGATGCCACAGGCTAGACTGCGCGACCCCATAATAAATGAAGAGACTCCACCCAGGCGTTAAAATATTGTCCCTTTGCCCTGCCAGGGTATCCCTTTGTGTTGGGCAAACTGGCACCCATGGAGAGAAAAGTTAATTTGGGAGACCAAAAGACGTGGTCATGGAGTGGCCGTGTGAGCTTCTGAAGATGCGGTCGTGGAGTGGCCGTGTGAGCTCCTAAGTTCATCAATTAACCACAAACAAAAGCCAGCACAGAAACGGTGACTGCAGACCGGCACATTCCCGCAAACCACCAGGCCACCATGCCCCAGCGTCCAGCGAGCCTGCGGCACCACAGTGGCTTCCTTACAGCACTGCCCCCGAAGTCACACACAAGCAGATACCACCTCTTTTAATATTGCACTTTTTTTTTTTTTTCAGCTCAGACCTGACCCATGCATTAGAAAATCCCGGGGATGTCACTGAAAGGACACGCACAGATAAAAGGCAGTGCTGACACTGTAATATCTCTGAGTTATTCCTATACCACTCTGAGTTTAAAAGAAACATCTGTTAGCAAGGTATTTGGACTATGAATCCATCAAAATTTGTGAAATATTGCTATCGCCATTTCAAATGTATCACACTGTGTGTTATTCTTAACAAGGAAAAACAATTTTTAGAGTAGCTGCTGTGCAACTTTTTTAAGTTAAATAACATTTTCATTGAAAATACTCCAGTGTATAAACAAAGTTTACGCAAGGGCCTGTATAGCACTGCTCTTAAAACAGACCTCTGGATTTGGAAAAGCAACTCGCTCCCTCTTTGTGGGAGCAGCAGCAATACGTTTCACTCTTTGTCTAAACGTCTCACTTGGATTTTGCTAGGATCGGCGAGAGGTCGTGTTTGAAATGTTTGTCACTGAGGAATTCGGTCCCACGGCATCCAGCGCCTGCTCTGGTGAGCCGTTCCCGTTAAACCCAGATCCAAAAAGTTGCTTATGTAATGCTGGTTAACCATGCCTCTGTGCAAGGAGGTGGCCAGCTGGGGACAGAAAGCCAGCGGAGAGCACTGTGGTTTAGGCTCTTGTAGGAGGCCATAGTGTATTTGAGTAGCTTATTGGTTACTAAGAAGTGTTAGTCATGGGGAAAGCTGTAGTATTTATTCTGTAAAATGTAAATACATAACCCAAACCACCAAGGAATAACCATGGATGGAAATAGTGTAGCATTTACTGAGGGAGCTGAAATGCATTTCTACAGAAGCTGTACTTCCTCAGGCCCATGG
Organism: Falco peregrinus; assembly: GCF_023634155.1. Classification (NCBI taxonomy): domain Eukaryota; kingdom Metazoa; phylum Chordata; class Aves; order Falconiformes; family Falconidae; genus Falco; species Falco peregrinus. The sequence goes on from NC_073721.1 coordinate 96,007,652, forward strand.
AGAGTAATTCACCTTGAACGTAGCTTCTGCTCAAGCCCATGGAGTTACACATAGGCTGAATTCGGTCCAGGCACACTAAACAACTGAGCGTGTTATATATTCCAACCAAAAAAGTGAATGCCAAAATGGAGCTAAAAATACAAATGTGGAAGGTTTGAAAAGCAAACACTGCTTAGTTCAGCACTAGATACAACATCGTGCATTTTTAAGATCCAGCACATGAAAAACAGAGAACATTATGTCTATGCTCGGCACAAGACCCACCTCCCCCTGCATCACATCTCGCATGGGTGAGGGGGGGATTGGTGCGGTCCTTGCCTGTGATCCAGTCCCAGCTGTATTTGGGGCTCTGCTGCCAGCTTTTTTTCTGCCCTGACTTCTATGAAAAACCTCCTGGAAATCTCTGCACCTGGACAGCAAGATCGTTGGCCTCCTCTGGAAGTAAGCACCAGGTCACTGGGGACGTCACCCTGCAAAGAATGGCCAGGCAGAGAGGGGATTCATGGATGTACAGACCTTGGCTGTGACAGAAGACTTGCTTTGTTGGTGGCAGCAAGAAGCCCAGGAGCTGGCAGGTCTCCTAGGGTCCGAGTACTCCGCTCTGCTTGCAGAGGTCGCTAGCAGAGAGGCAATTATTTGCTCTCTTTTATTTCAACCCAGTAATTGTGGATTTGCCCAGATGTGTTCCTGATAAAGTCCCAGCCACTAACATTTGACCCATTTCCAGGTTTCGTGTGCTCAGGCCCTACCAGCAAGCACTGCAGGTCGACGTTCAGCACCTCTAGAAATTAGGCCAGCTCTGTTTACAAGGCAAACTTTTCCCCTAATGGCAGCGTTGCAGGAGATGCCTCTGGACTTGGGCAGAGAGGGACCTTCCCAAACCAGTTCTTGCACCCTATGTTATTTTTAGAGCAGCTGCACCTTTTGGGCTCCAAAGTTTGCAAACAACCTGCCTTGGGAAAAAAACTCGTCTCACCAGATTTGTGCTTGAGCAGAAACAAGTCTAAAACCATAAATAAATAAATAAAGTCATATGTCAGAGTCGTTTTAATGACATGAATTACAGGAGGAGATGCCCATAAGTGTGCTAAGATCAATTCCCTCCTACCCCTTCCTTTCAACTGCCTAAGCTTGTCAATTAAAACAAAGGGAACTGAACAAACAACTCCAAGGGATTACATTTTTCCAAAGTAGCTCTTCACTAAAGAGCCGGACTGCAACCGGTCAAAACAAGTGCTGCTGCTTGAATGGTGAAAGGAGCATTTTTAACAACTACCCGGAGATTTTCATGATTCCTCTGAACACTTCAGAGCTGGCCTGTTCTACCAGAATTTTCTACCTTCTCTTGAATAAAGAAATTCATACTCCTCCTGAAACATAGGATGGGGCCCAGCTTGGACTTCATTTCTGCTTTGCATTAAAGTGTCTCTGCTGAGGTGTCAGGGCCACGTCTAGAATCACTCCTGAGCTAAGAGGAGAATCAGGTTCAGGATTGCTGTCTTATTCCAAACAGGTTTTTTTTTACAAATACATACAAACCCACTGTGTGCGCACATTAATAAATGCGGTTATAAAAAGGTAGTCTTTGGCCATCAGGTATGCAGCAGTTGAAACAGTAGGATCGTCTGCTTTTTTCTATTTTTTAGTTTTTAAGGATATTTTTTATTGTTTTGCAAGTGCTATTAAAAGGTTGACTGGCCCACACCAGGAGAATCTTTAGTTGCTTTTACTTGAGCCGTTCACTTTGTCGCTTTTCAAAGATCCCCAAGACTTTTCAAAGATTTCTTTTCTTTCAAAGATCCCCCAGATCCCCTGAAAGATCCCCCAAGAGCAAGCCAGGAATGTCACCCCTTTCTTTCCGTATGTACATTGTCCGCCTTCTGCTGTGAGAGTGCAAGTTCTCTGCTGCTAAATATTGTTCCTTAAGAGATGTCTACGCAGTGCATCAAAACTAGGAGGTCTGGGTCTTAGGGAAGTGCTTCAGGAACACAACTCATAAAATAAAGGTAGAGCCCTTTTAATGGTCTGTTATTAAAATTCTCCTGAACTGTGTTAGAAACACCTCTCTAAGCAATCTGTTGTAAAATCATCTACACATCGATTGGTTTCCTTGATCAATGTTACAAGAAGAATACGCACTGATCTTATGCAGCTTATGGAAAGATGTTGCCTTTAGCACGCATTTGCTTTCGCACCATATTACCCCCCACTCAATCAAAGCCTCAGCCCTGAGAAGCAAGAAGGACCTCCAGAAGATGAAGAATGCATTCCTCCTGCTCTGAAATTGTAGCTGGTACTAATAAAGACCATCATTCTTCCAACAAACACCATGCAGCCATATGGCTATCTAAGATAAGCACATTCAGTTTGGATCTGTTGAGTCATGGATACTTTTTGAGAATACCACAAGCACTGGCAGCTCCCTTACCGTACATACCACTTCAGTCTGTCTCCGGCACTGATATGCGGCTTTGTCTGAGTTCAGCTGTGATCCTGATATTTCAAATGCTTTGCTCTTCCTCTCTGTCTAGCAACACTGCCAAAATCTACCATTCCACACAGCCATATAGCACCTCTGGGGTGCCAACGTTTGTCCTTTAACTGCATCTTGAGATCTGCTAGCATCACGAGCTTTAATGATTTCAAACACTAGCACAAGGTGTAAATAAGCAGGGCAGGAGAAGTGCTACAAAAATAGTTCACGTCAGCTCTATTTGATTTTTAGCAATAGCAAAAGAACTTTACTGGTAGGCATTATCACATGTGGTGGGAAATGTCAGCACATCGATGAATTTCGAGTTTCTTAATGTGAACATCCTCACCTGAAAGCAGAGAGGAAGGGTCCTGCTAGGGATTCCCTGTCGGGAAGCACAGACATGCCCTGTGGCCTCCATCGCCAGCAATAATAACCTCCATCGCTGGTGGGGCTCATTTGTACCAGTTGCCCGGTGACAAAGTGAATGCTCACAAATAATCATCAGACCAAGGATCATTCTTAGAAAGTTCTCACTTGAATAACCTTGCACCATGAATGTGTTTGAACAGAGCACAGGCCTCCCACAGACACAGGACAAGAAAAAGATGGTTTCTGAGGGAAAGGCTCCTTCTCCACACATACACAGAGGAGGCTGCAGGTTGCATGGGCTTGCAGGTATTCCCTGTCAAGCTACTCTCCTACTTCTGACTCAGTGTCATATGTACTTTTATAAACATGTATGTGCATGTAGACGTGTGTACACAGAGACACACACGTATTCATTACATTCAGCTAAAACATACTAAGAGCAGCAAGGTGCTAACCAAGGCAGGACCTCGACAAAACAATCCATGTTAGCGCAGTGGCTTTGTCCAGACAACCCAGTTCACCGCAAAAACACCTACAGGTTTAATCCTTATGAAAGGGGTAATGCCATGTGCAGTAGAAGGAAGGAGCTAAAAGAACCTGCAGTCCTTCCTGACAAACCTTTTGGCAGGACCTACTTCACCACAGTGCAGCCAGGCTCTCTGTTTTATTATTGATAAAGCAAGCTAACGGGTGAGGTGTTGGCTGAGTTTACTTTCAAGGTAGAGACCTTCTTACTTACTGTTACCTGCTCTGCTCCATTCTAGGGCAACAAAAATTGCTTGTAAGCAGAGTCAACGCCCACCTCCTCTCCCACACAGCTACTACCTAAAAGCACCTGAGCAGAGACACAGTTTGTGTCAACAGCAGTGAAATCTGATTTCATTTTTGGCTGTTTTATACATAAGCAATTACCTGTTTTCCCCCTTCACTGCTTCTATCATGCACAGACACTGACTCAGTGCCTAAAGAAAGCCTTTAGCTACCTGGGAAGTTCAAAGGCGATAGATTTGGTGGAGTACTACATGTACAGGGATGCCTAAAGGAAGGTTGGCCTAATGATGAAGGAGTTGATTTGGACTTCAGAAGGTCAGCTTTGTGCTTCTGTGACACTGGCTGAATCACCAGGAACCTACCTGATCTAAGTGGCTAAATATATGCTTAACAGTGAGGAGTAATTAAAAAAAAAATGGGGAAAGGAGGCAATTAGAATTAAAGGCATGTCAGAGCCTTCATTCTGGAAGAACAAGAGCATTTTGCACCCTTCTCAGAAATAAAGTAAAAATAAACATTAGTTCTAAACAGGTCCTCAAACTGCAACCCAGCAAACAAAAGGCTTTCAAACCATTTCGGTGGGGTTCCAGCCCCTGGGGACATATCGGAGGAGTAACACCACACAGAGACTCTGTAGGATCTCCAATTTGCAGCACAAGAAACGAAAGCTGGGCTGCCCCATGCATGGTGGAGAGACACCCAGTGATTCACGCCTCATCTACAGCAGAAAGACCTGGGCTGACTCTCCCTCCTGTCACACTCACTTCAGAAGAAGAGCAGAAGGGAATCATTGCAGTGGCACACTGCAAAAACTACATAAGTAAAATCTCCTCCATAAGGAAGAAGTGAAACTGAATATGCCTGGAAACTAGGAATTAAACACATTGTATTCAGAGGTGGGTTTCCAGCATTTTCCAGAAATAGTCATCAGGGCTTTAGATTACTGGCTGGCAGCCACATGGCCCGTGAACTGAAGGGAGGCCAATTTCTTGACCTGCAGGCTTCAATGCAAAGACAGTCTGTACTCTCTGATACCTTATCCAAACGATGTGGGCAAACCAGCGTTGTACGTGTGTACCGTGCGTGTCTGATCCCACAGGCAAACTAGGCTTTCTATTAAAGGCCGTTTGCAGGATCTACTTATTTTATTTTTGAAAATATTAGTCACCAAACAGTTTACAGAGGAATAAAACTGAGGAACTGGCTCATAAAAGAGGAATATCTAAAAATCAGTTTGAAGAAGAAAAAAAATGAAATGTCAAAAAGGGAGCTAGTCTGAAGTCATCTTCTGTCTCACTCTCTCTTAGGTATGAAGGGACCTTAGAAGTGAGGGACTTCTCACCCAACAGAGGTCCACCTGGGCAGAAGGGCTTACAGAGCCAGCCCCCAGAGGATAAGCAGGAAGATAGAACAGGAGAGAAAACTGATATGGGAAAGAATTGAAAACCAAGAAGGCAAATTCAGTCTGGGCAAAGGGCCAAGGCAAGGCCAAGTGCAATTCTAGAAAACGGGACCAAAGCCAAAGGCACCAAGGTGTCACAACAGGCTAGCACTGGTCTGCAAAGACAACCCAGAATGACGCAACTGGCAGGTGCACAGCATCACCCAGACATGACAAGAAATAGGCTTCAAACTAGATTTTTGAACAAAAGGCTCAGGATGAAGGGTGTGAACCAGCAGTTTCTACTTGTACAGGATCTAGGGTTAGTGTAACACTGGTGTCTCCCAGTACCAGCCTCCTTGGGCACACTGGTGTTCCACTTTGAGTCACGGAAAGCAGGACAAAGTTGCAGCAGTTTCCTGAGGACCTCTTTGTTCCCCTGGTTGCACCGTGAATTGCTGCTTGTTCCACCTCTGTCCTGCTGATTCTGCTGCCTTTTCCCACCCTCTGTACACATACCTGATAAGGCAACAAGACTCAGAACCAGGTATGCAAATGCTACCACACCCCAATTCCAAGAAATATTGCAAAGAGCAAATGTGCAATGTCATTTGTAAAAGCTGCATCAGCTTATAAACATTCCTCACAAAGACCCAGCACTGAGCTGCCAAAAACACGGTCATCTGTCCTGCCTCCAGAGGCCCTCAGCAAGTCACTGCATCTCCAGTCACTCTTTCCCCACATGACAGTTATGTGCAGAGGCAAAGTGGGGCAGCAGCTCCTTCACTTCAGACCAGGCTGAGCACAGCAAGGACAGAGGGGTTAGCGCTTAAGGGGATGAGTATGTAATGGATTAAGACAGGTTTGAAGAGGGGAGAACAAACTGAGAAGGCCAAAGAGGCCTTAGAGTCAATGAGTATTGACTTGAGTCAGGGATGGTAGAGACAAACTCCAGATTCAAAGCACAAAATAACAGCCACCCAAGGTGAGCCTGACAGAATCTCTCTCAGTGTGGTGCCATGAGGATAGCTCGGACTTGCAAAGCTGTCATGTGGTTCCTTTCGCTCTCTTGGGACCACTGGCAGCCACCAGCACAGTCACCATTCCCTTTTCAGAGGTTCCCCAGCTGGCAAGCCATTAAGAGCCTAAGATGAGACCACCACAGAGAAGATGCCTTGAAATGGATGGCACAACTGGATCACTGCCATCATGTTTTTGGCTAGGTACAGGTACTTGAAGTAGGTGCCTGAATGTATTTACAGAGAATGGCTACGACTTGGGGGCTAAGCAATAGTCATCAGAGAGTTGGAGACCTAACTGGGTGTGCCTGTGTCTGCAGGGGGTGCACAGCTCTGCTCTCTCAGAGGTAGCACCCAATCCACTGTCAACCCTTTTCAGGATACAGAGAATTTATCTCAGCTAGCATCATCTGTTCCCTGCCCACACAGGATCACCCTTGCCCTCCTGGGCAAAAATTCCTTTCACTCAAACCAGCAAAACTCGAAGTCCAGTCTGGAAAAAAAAAACCAAACCAACCCAAACCCAAACCAAGCCAAAAAACACAGCAAGTGGACAAAAGGCACTTTTAAAATAAAGAATAAAAGGCTGTGCTCAGTTCTGTTGCTTGATGCATGGAAATGCTGTGTTCAGACTTTTCAAACCCTTCCCAGCAACAGAGCTCCCAAAGCACCTTGTCTCTACAGAGCAGGCAGCTCCATGTCGCCCATGGCAGAGGGCACACACAGTGATCTGACTCGCGTTACTAAGCAGGATCAGATGATAGGTGAAGATCCATGATGCTGAGCAGCAGGCGCAGCTGGTCAGCAGCTCACAGGTCAAAGTCTTTTCCTCTGTCTGAAAATCCTCCTGCACCTTTCTTTTCCAAAGTAAGCAGAGGCCCTTCATTCTCCAAAGACTTTTGCTGCTACCAAGCTTTATGTACTTACACATCTCTGAATGAGCAAGATGTTTTAGCACAAGGGAATTGGAACAGTATGTTTCAGCTCACATAATTTTTTTATATTCAATTATTTTGTAAAACTGTTCGTTTTTCTGCCCATGATAGGTGAATAGTAAATCCTGCCAAAAAAACCCTGCCCTACATCTCTGGGTCTTAGGAAATGTAGATTTGTCACCCTTCACTCTCTTTGTATGCTGTTAGATTTTCTCCCTGTAATTTTATGCTGCTTGGATCTAAGTGGTCCCAGGAAAGGGGAATTGGCTTCCTCTGCAAAAAGCCTGGTGTTTATTTGCCATTTAGCTCACCTGACTTGTTTAAAGTGTTATCAGAATGCATCCACCTACTTTCTTTTCTTCATTTTCACTTGATATCCAAGATTTGCTTGAACTGAGAATGTCTAAAGCCTCAGGCATGATCCTGGGTGTTCTCAAGACTTAAATGCTACTGCTTAAAGAGTTAAAGATCTAGATGGCTGCACTAAGAGGATGATAAACTAATCACTCAGTCACTGCTTGTGAGCCTGGTGTCATTTACTGAAACATGGAATGCATTTAACAATGTAAAAGAAACTCCATGCAGTGCAAAAGCCAAAGATGATTGTTAGATTGTCAAGGTTTACTTTGGAGAAAGTCCTCAGTCTAATTACCTACATTTAAGCAACAGAAGTATTTTCCACTGTTTAAGAAGTTAACATTTTCCTTTCAAGCCAATGGGTTTTTTTTTAACTGATTCAGGACTGCAGATTCTGTTCAGAGGACTACAAAAATTTAAGACAGGGACCTGGTTGAAGAAATAAATCTTCTAGGGAACAAGTAAGAAATGTTTCCTATAATCAGAATAACAAGAAAAGTTATAAATAATAATTACAGTACTAGTACTGCACATTTACCTATTGATTTGTGTCTTCCAGCTCTGTGAAATGGCTTGAAAGAAAAGGACAGCTCTTGGCACTCAACAGAAATACATATTTAAAAGCCAGGCTGTTTTGGTGTTCTAGGAAGGAAGTGCTTCAAATAATTTTCCCTGCAATCTCTGAACCACGAAGTAAAAGAATTTGGTGAATATTGGCATTTTTTCTCTAGCCTTAAAATGAGATCTCAATTAAAGACCAAGATTCCAAAAATGAATAAAACATCAAAGGAATTTTGTGGGGCTCACCCAGTAAGCATCCAAGCTCTAAATAATACCACTTTATTATCTTTTACTCTATTAAACTTAGAACTGTACAACTCCATTGTGCTAAGCAGTTGGTACAGGACCCTTTCCCAGCATACCCAAATCCCAGAGCTACCGTCAGTGGATACCACCAGAAGTTTTTGATTGATGGGGAAGTAAGGCACAGGGTGACAGAGCGCATTTCTCCAGAGCAAAATGAAGGTGTGACCATAGCTCATCTTTGTAGATCAGTGTCACTTTGACCCAGCAAACACAGGCAATAACAGACAATGCAGCAACATGGGTTTAGCACATACAAACAGCTTAACAATTCTCCAGAGACTCTGGATGGGTACTCTGATGTGGCTGTAGCACATCCTTGCCAGGTCAGTGTCAATTTGACCTAGTAAATACAGGTATTAATAGAAGAGGAAGCAATATCAGCTTAGCAAGTGTTAGCTGCTTACCAGTTCCCCAGAGACTCTAGATGGGTACTCTGCCTGCTAGCTTGGACAAAGCCTGTCCTGTGGCTCTGTGCCGCGACCCAAATGACTTCCGAGGAGGAGGCAGAAACATACATTCTAATGACACCTACCTTCATGACAAGCCTGGCAAGATGGCACATGATCGTTTTCCCTGCTGGCTGCTGGCTCATGGCTCAGGTGGTTCTCCTGATGTTGGTTAGGGCAGTCTCTGCAGAAGCAAGGCAAGATTCAGCCTAAAACTGTACGATCAAAATCCAGGGGTATGGGTGAAAATTCAGCTGGTCAAATGGAGAAAACTCCAACATCGTCTCATCCTGAAATGAACATCAAAAGTAGATCAAATTGCTCTCAAACAGTGGCTATTTTCCTGCACACCTAAAAGGAGAATCTAAATGAGTAACTCAGGTGTTGCTGTATATGCTGTACAGATCTAAAGAGAAAAGATGAATGCATTCAAAGGAACCTGCTGTTCCTGTTGTGTAAAGCTTTCCCTCTGCAAAGAGGCAACATTTATGCTAGGAACTGTGTCACACTTCCCCACTGCACTTCGTGAAAGAAAGACAGCAAATACTTAAGATCAGTGGAACCAAGAAATGGTTCTGCTGGTAAGAACCAGGAAACTTTTGAAATACACTCACAACTCTACAGACCACAATTGCTACTGCAGAGCAAACCATTTCTACCTCACATATATGTGCGTGTATTTTAAGAGTTGAAGCACTGCCGCTCTTGTACTTCTCAGCAGCTAATAAAAATCCTTGTTAGCAACATCTGGATACAAGATAAGGGGACCTTGCAAAGAAACATGAGGTATTCAACAAGTTTCTGCAGTGGGTTCATCATCAGTCCTCTGAAGACTTTGCTCCAAAGTCTGCTGAGGTGTTGGGGTGTTTTTCTGTTGACTTCATTGGGCTCTGAACCAAAACGTAAAGCCTCCCTGCTGTGTTTTGGACATTTATTTGTGTTTGATCTGTAATAAGATCTTTCATTTCTCTTATTCCTGTAAAAACAAAGCCACAGTACAAGAAAGCAACTAAGCACATGCTTATCTTTAGGCATAACCCTAAACCCATTCCCTTAAAGTCCTTAAATCCTAGGGACTCCTGGGAGAGAAAAGCACATGCTTAAAATTAAACACGTGCTTGGGGTCTTTGCTAATTAGCGATGATGACCCCATGTCTTACAGGGCCCTAAGCACATCCTGGAGCATCTGGGGTTTTAGGGTCCATAAGGGAGAAATTTCCAAAGTGTAACTCTTAGTATCATATGTAATTTGGAAGCCTGTCATTAATGGCTGTAGGACTGATTCTGTTACAAAACCATTTACAATTAGTTAAGGGAAGTAGAGTTTCTCAGATATTTGTAAAAATAAGAATGTCTAAAACCAGAGCCTTCTCTTGCTATTATTACCACACAGTCCCATCATGACGACTGAACAGATCAAAGTAAAACCACTTTTTGGAATGCATGTGTTTACTGGCTTCTCCAGAGCAAATGTGTCTCGTTTCAGCCAAAATATTGTCCCTGGCCTCCTTTGCTTTGCTTAGAGGAAGCACTCGTGCATCCTCTAGAGTCTGGCTCTTGGAAGATAAGCGAGCCTTTACCATTGGGTCAAACAGCAAAAGGAAGACCATTCCCAGTAATGTGCACAGAGCAAAAAAAGCATTTTTCTTCACCACACCTTGTTTATTTTGGAGCTCTGCTAAATTGTTAGAACTCTCAACTATCTTGATCACAGACAAAGCCTGAAACTTAACATGCCTGACAGGTCAAATCAGTGTTGTCTCTGGTGACAGAATATTTGGGAAGTTTCTTTGCAAAACAGTCCTTTCAATAGTTTTGCCTGTCTTTGCTTGCACTTTCTACGATTACTTCACGTTCACATAGGTACCACATGCCAGCCAACATGAAACCTCTCGCCTTTTCAGCATCTCCTGTTGCAAGGACTGAAACTTGTCCTGTGGCTTCTACACTCCATCTCTTTTTCTTTTGATGTATCTTCCTGAACTCTTGTTTCAAGGTGCACCAGTGCATTCCAAGATGCTCTTCACCCTTGAGCTCTCTACAAAATTTTATGCTGATCCATGTTTATAGGTTCCTTGTTCTGCAGGCTGAACGAGGCCATGTTTCTGTGTCCATTAATGAGGAATCTGGATCAGATGTTAGCATACAACATTTCTCTCGAGTTAGCCAAAGCACACAGTTGGGTGCTCCTGCTGGCTTTACTATTTATACAGGATGCGGAAAGACAGGTGATATCTGAACCCAGCATAAAGCCTTCAGAAGAATATTTTTTTAAAAGAAAAGTGATTGTTTGGATGCTTTACATCATGTGGCTGCAGTGTCTTTGATCTGAAACTAGATTTACCACAGCTCCGCACTTACCTTTGTGTGACAGGGAAATTGCAAGTCAATGCATCAACTGTCTGAACCACCAAGAACAAAAGGATGCTGCAGGCTGTGCTTGCCTAGAAGCGTTATCAGTATAGTCATCCACAATCCAGGATCTAGAAAAACACCTAAAATAGCTTCAGCCCAGCCCATGCTGTTTTGAGGATGGAAAGGAGGATAGGAAACTTCTCTTGGGTCCTTCTGCAGCCCCCAGTTTTTAAGCTGTTAGTGGTGATCTCCTTAACTCCATGATTCTTCAGTGCTAAAGACCCAGTTCATAGCGACTCTACAGGAGAGACCAAACTTTTGTAAGAAGCATTAGACCCACTTTCTCTGAATCCCAAAATAGCAGACCCAAAGCAAAAGGACCCAGGATGTCTATCTAACAATAATCCATTTTCAGCCACTGGCTCTAAACTATGAAGCTCTCTCCTAAATCAGCTATTGTACAACTGTAATGTCCTGATTACAGAAGCACATAATTACTGAGTTTGGAAAAGACCTCTGGAGGTCATCTAGTCCAACCCCTTGCTCAAAGCAGAGTCAGCTAAAGCAGGTTGCTCAGGACCTGCCAGATCAATATCTCAACGCAACACTTCCATGCATGCTTCGTCTGGGATAGCTAATCTGTCTTTGCTCAGTTTCATGATCCAATCAGTGCTTAAGACTATGTAGAGAACTAAGCTGAGCCATTTGGTAATGAGTGGGATATTATACAGAGGCTAATACTCTATGGCGCTGATGAAGCAGAGAATGGCTAGACTTCTGGGCTCTGGTAGATGGCTGCACTGATGGATGGCTGAACCTAGGAGCAGCAAGAGTCTTCTCCTTGTCGAAAAAATCACCCTTATAAAGAGAAATGGTGGCAATCCTTGGAGCATTCTTTTCTCCAAAATAGATTTTCAGATGGACTACAGCCTTGAATAGCATATTTTTTTGCAGCTGAAACAGTTGTACTGGTATTTCCAATGCTCTCTGAGCAGCTCATGTCATAAAGAAGAATATTACAACCAAAACAGAAGGTAAGTACTCATTAGCATCTTCTGCGTTAAATCTCTGGTGACATTAAATGTCCAAGAGTTATGATTCACTTTTCAACTCTCTTTTGAGGATGGCCTGCATTACCTGTTGAAGAGAAAGGGTTGATGTCACTGCAGGCAAGTTGATTTTAGAAGTTTGCATGAAGGACATGCCATATGATTAAAAATTACCTCCCTCTGGTACCTTGCTCAATGCTTTCTCAAAGATCACTTTGCATACAGCCTGTGGAAATGAAATACTGTCTTCCTCCTGGTAGCAGATATGTAAAAGACTTTCACAAGGAAATTTGGGGAAAGAAAGTTCTGTTCAATACACTTTCTAAACCCAAAGAAGAATGGAAGGCTGTACTCTCAACAGAGACCTCAGAAAATTCACTTCTTTCACCACCAGACTCCTGTTCCCAATGCTAACCCTAACCTCTGTTTCCCTTCCTTTCTACACAAGATTGATTCACAGAACTTGATTTAAAGGATGTTTATTTCCATAACAAAAATGATCAGGGGTCTAGAAAACATGACCTATGAGGAAAGATTGAAAGAATTGTGTTTGTTTAGTCTAGAGAAGAAAAGACTGAGGGGGAGACATGATAACAGCCTTCAACTATGTAAAAGGTTGTTGCAGATAGGAAGGTAATAAATTGTTCTCCATGTCCACTGGGTATAAGACAAGAAATAATGGGTTTAAATTGCAGCAAGGAGGATTTAGGTCAAACATTAGACATGTTTCCTAAGAGGAAGGACAGGTGAGCACTGGAGTAAATTAGTCAAGGAACTACAGACTCTCTGTCACTATTGAGGCAAAGATTTGCCAGGAACACCTCAGACGTGGCAAATCTTGCTTTGGGGTAGAGGGACAGATGATCTCTCAAGGTCCTCTCTGCCCCTTTTCCTACTAGTATATACTACCTGTCAAAATTATCACAAGTATCTTTGTTCCATAGTAGGGAAAGAAAAAATCTTTCTTGAATGCTCCCAGAGATTTTTAATGCTGGTTTTATCTATAGTGGCAGTGCATTTGAAGGCGTTCACATTTATTTCTATTTAGACAATTAATTAAAGGACGATTTTACAGACCTAACCCCCTGCACATGTTTCCTCTTATGGTTCATGCTATAAAATGACACGTCTGCACTCATTCAAAAGCTTTCCTCCAGATAAGGGATGTGGGACTCCCAGCCAAGTAGATTCTGTCCTATCTGGAAGTGATGCCTACAGCCCCAGCCAGCGTGGAGATCATCTGACTGAGGGGGCTTCCTCCACCTCAGATCCTTGGGTCTCATAGCCACGACCAATCACCCCCCATGCACTGCTCAAAATGGTCCCTCTCCTCCTGAGTGGGGCAACTCAATCCCACAGCACGTGTAGGGTTTGGATTTTGAACCCCAGCTCTGCCGGTACCAGTTGTGCCAACCCATCCGGTTCACCTCCAACGCAAAGGACAATGGAATTGCTTTTTAAAAAATGCATCATGACTTCCCACAATTGCAAGCAATCCTTTGCCGTAAAAAGCCATTTGCCCCCTCAATCATCATGTGCAATATTCAATATACAGAAACAAGGGGATGCTTCTCCACATGCTCACTGGTTCAAGACAATGATCCTCTCAGACACACAGCCAGAGGAGTGAAAAAAACACCTCTCTGACCAGTGAAGAAAATAAAAATATAACAATTCAGTAATGAAAGAAATCTCCATCTTATGGCCTCAAGCAAACCAGGATTGCTTCACAACCTAATAGAACAGGAAAAGGTTAAAAATCATGCTCCAAAGCAGAAGACATTCATTCATTTTCTTCCATCTTCCCTCCATTTCGTCTTTCAGAGACAGGGGCTGAGGCTGTCACAGCAATGGAAACATTTTCTTTTGGCACCAGACTTTATGGAAGTGAAATGGTTCTAGATCCACTTGTGACTTTTTTTTGTCATTTGGAGAACAAAATTAGCCAACCTGAGGCAATATTTTCTGCCATTTACACCTTAAGAAGGCTTTTGTGATTTAGTTTCTTCATTATTTTATTTATTTTCAAATGGCATTAAAATTAACTTACCTGTGGAATTCTGGGTTGCTTTCTTATTTGAGGACAACTATCACAATTCAGTCTAATAAAATTTTCAGTCAGCTATTCCATTCAGCAGAAAACACAGTTTTAGAGTGGTCACGCCTAAAGGTTTACTTGCATCAAGTCCAGGGACAGTTTACCCTCCACAGAAAGGAAAATAAAATCACAAAGAAGCAAGAATATTTGGGCAAATCTTTTTTAAATGTTCTGATTTTTCATCTGAAATGAATTTTTGAAACTGTTAGCACAACTGCATTTTTTTTTAATATTTTATGCATACATACATATGCAACCCACCAAAAATAAGTGGTATGGTACCAAGAGGTTTTTTTAAAAGAACTTCCTTTATCCATAAGTTCATGCTATTAAGCATGTGAAGACATCAATGGCACACAACAATTGACAAAAGGGGTTCTTTCTTCAGGTTTCCAGCTCAGCTTCCTATAAAAAGCAGTGAATCCTACAGGTCTTGCTAGACTGGGCTGCTCTGATAACAGGGTTTGTCTCCCTCTCCTGGTGTTATTTTAGCTTTTAGTGTCTTGAATGCCTGAAAAATATTAATATTTTCTAAATATTTGAGAAATCCAGGAGATACTCCTCACTCAGTTCTCTGATTCCTAATTTTTATTACTGAGACCAAGTACGGGCTCTAAGGCTGGATACAATTAAGTAAAATCACATTGATATATTGATGCTGATTAGGAATTGAGTTTTTTTCTGCTCACACTGGTTTAAGACTCTTTTTCTGCTATTGGTTAACCTCCTTCTTGAATCCAACCTACCAGGGAGGCTAACAGATTTATACCCAGGGTATAACCACTGCATCATCATCACCTAAGCCACATAACAACCGAACAGCCACGTACTCTGTGTGTGCGCACATATCTGTTTAAACCAGAGCCCACTGAATGAGGACCTGAACTCAAGTTCATCTCCACGTTTTCCCGCTCTGTAAGTGGCATGGCTGAACTCTGCTCTCAGTTTAAGCATGAAAGGATAACACTCTGCTTGTGGAACCTGCAGTCCCGACTAGGTAGTACAAATGGCAAAATAAAAACCAGATAGGAAATGCCAATTGGTTTAGGATCCTGAAGCTGGACAGCTACGGTGGGTGGTCCTAGCAAATGCAGAGGAACCAAGTCTCATAGCCATGAAGCACTGGCATTCAAGCTTGAGACTTGCTCCTTTGACTTTGGACTGACAACATTGTCATGAATAATCCCATTAGACAGGACTACTTCCCTCCACTGATGACAAAGTGTGACAAGTGCAGGGATGGATACCTCTTGTTCTTCCATCTAAAGCTATGAAAGGCAAATCTCATCCTACATTCCTGAGATTCTAATTGCACCCTATGGGCTTGTACCCTCAGATTACCATGAAATTCTGTTTAGCTGGTGAGGGACCTATCCTGGAGTCTCGCACGTCAAGGCACAAACATTTACAGTGATCTGGCAGCACATCTAGAAGAAGGGAAGCTGATACACAGTGCCGTGTATACATCACATGGTAGGATTCATCTTACCTAACTCTATCTACCTGAAAGGCTAGCATCAGGTCTGAGCTAGTCATATTAGCTCCCTGAATAGTCAACAGAGATATGCGTTTCCAGAGGGCAACTTATTCCATGACTTTAAGACACCTGTCCTTGGCAAGATAAATCCAACCCAAAGAAAACATTATCACCTACGTTTTTCACTTCAAAATAAAAGATCACTGTCAGCCTTCCCACCTGGCAAACAGCGGATCAGATCTGTACTCGTCATTCATGTGATGAACAAGTGAGGCTCTGGAGAAGGCAGAAGCCCTGAGTTACTTCAGCTGAAAAACTAGTCATTTGCCTATGTCAGAACAGCTACCAATGGTCCCCTGGCCTGATCCTACAAAAGCTTTGCATTAATTTAAATACCTTTGCCAAAGATATTTAGGGAAAACTAATCTAAACAAAGCTTTGATGGATCAAATCTATTGCTTTCAGTGTGAAAACAGAATCCTCCTTGGAGCAGCTCCAGCTAAATCTCCTCTCTGGGAAATGAAAAGTTACAGTTGCACACTACAGAAAGTGATCACTAGGATGTTCATTTCCTGGGTACAGGAAATAGGTTTCTATGTGCAGTATTCTTGCTTAAAAGAAGTCTCCTTGTAACTTGTTTCACCAGTGATTCTAAAGATATGACTATTTAAGTCATGTGTCGGATCCTAACATAGGCTGCATTTACTTTTACATTTAAACGCACTCACGCACATAAAAGCAGCCATCAGAGTACCATTACATCAAGAATATACTATTACATCAAGATTTATTTATCTGAATTCCCCATAATTAGGTCATAACATATGATTAAGCAGTTGCTAACTGTGTCGTAAGGAAATCTACAAAGGGAACAAAATATTTAAAACAGTAATAACATACCTATCCTGCTTTGCTATTTATGCACAGTTAAACACATAAAAACAAAGGAGCAACTCTTAATTACAAGGACAATTTATTTCTCTGACCTTCTTATTGGGACACATGCCAAACCCACTGGGGGTTGGTTTGTTGGTTGATTTGGTTGATTTTGCAGCAAAAATGTTCAAGCCCATTGTTGGAGACGCTGCAGTTGTCTGCCTGGAGAAAGCAGAGCATTTCACAGTGCTAATTTACAGCCTTCACAACTGGTCAAGGGCAGCAATGAAGTATACAAATTACAGTTAAAAATAGAGATGGCTTTACGGAATCTCATTCCGGTGGCTTCTAAAGGTGCAGGGCCAGGAACACATACGTCTCATTCCACGCTGTCTGTAAGTCCATTTTCATCTTTTTACTTTTCCCCTTGGATCCTGAGCTCAACTTCAGTTTTGAACTTACATAGGAAGGCAGGAGGTTAAACCAAACTGCTAACTGTGTCTCTTCAAAACTGACATTTAATACAGGGTATAAATCACTGTGGGAGCCTGTTATTCCTTCAGGAATGCAATTACATAGGGTCAAATAAAACATGAAAGAACCCAACAAGTTTTAAAATGTAGTATGTTCTCAAAAGCAGGCAAGAAGGAATGCAAAGCAGTCCAAATATGCTAACATCCACATGTTGTCCTGTATGAGGGGGATTAGAAGGAAAGGTTTCTGTTCTTTAATGATTATGTTGTTAAGCATAGGTATGCATGCAGGTTCAGGGCTCTCGCTGAATACCAGTCCATTCAGGGAGCTTTGGGCAGATTACTTTATTTATTTAAAGCAGGTGTCTTTTATGTATCTCATTATTTTGATTGCCACTGTAGCCCTATTTAAGATACCACGGCCACTTAGCGCACAAATGGGATATGCAAAATGGACATTTACCTTTTCCTTCAAGGCTCTGGGCCCAGAACTCAACCCCCGTTCATCTGGACCGTAGAGAGGGACTTTGTCAAGAGAGAGAGCACAGCAGAGCAAAATCATCTCTCTGAGAAGCAGACATCTGCCACCCCCTCATCTAGGCCACCTCAGTCTCAGTCTCATTGGTCAGCTTTTGAAACAAGGATGGAGAACAACAGGCAAATACAGAAATAAAACTTCATGAAGCCTCTTGAAATCTGAACAAAAGACAGATTAAGCAGGTTCAGCACCTCCTATACAATCCCTCACTGTCACCATTCACATTTCGCTCACATTTCTCTGAGCACAGAAAACCCTTCTGCTTTCGTATTTTAGCAATGTATTTAAATGGCCTAGAAGGAAAAGTCTACAGATTCTAGCAAATTTTTGAGGTCAACTTTTGCCACCCTCAGTTTCACTACTCTGTATTTTACACCTTGAATAGTTAAACTACGCAAACTTTAAAGTTTCTTAATTGACAATCTGGGATTTATTGAGGGTAACTATTTTATCCAAAAGTAATTTTTTTCAGCTAAATGGGATTTTTAAATTAAAAATTAAAGGCTTCATGGAAAAATAAAATTTTAAGCATCTTAATTTGAAAGTTTTTACAAACGTTTCCTTTTCTCTTTGTAAAAGAGTAACTTCCCCCAGAGCCAGTGATGTTTAGAAGATACATACAAGAGAGAGTACTTTGCTTTTTGAAAGCCTTAAACTTTTTCACTTGCTTTAATCTTGCTTTTAAAAGCTTTGCTTTTCACATTTAGAAATAAAACTTTCACTTGTTAAACCTCTCCCTAAGAAAGTAACACAAATAATACTTTACTTACTAAAAGTTTTCCAGAAAAAAAGAAGTCAAAAAGAAATATATGAAATAACTCATTTTGCATTTTTGTCTTTTTTAAATCAGGCAGAAAAAGTGGGAAAATCTTAACAAATCGGGGAAAAGTAGGTGTTTCCTCCAGATCTTTTAAAAATTACATTTATACAGCAAATCTCCTAATGGGGAAATTACAAGTGGGGATTTTTTGTGCAAACCCCCCATAGCTCTAGCTAGCAGACTCACTGATTTCACCTCCACTAAGACTGCCAGAATAAAACCTTAGATTTCTCTCACTTGTTTTATAGCAACCCACTGCATTACAGTTACATGGGTCACCGGTCTTGCCAACACATACATATATTCTCAGAATGAAGCCTATGAATAAGCTTTAGCAGAACAAAACCTTTGTTAAAGGCAGAGGTAGCACTACTGTCTATTATAAAGATTATTAAATACTTCCTATTGTAAGACTAGTTTAGTTGCTTAAAATGTTGCCGTGCTCCAGCCATAGGGGTGAAATAACTCATGCTGATCATGGGCCTCAGGCTTGGTTTATTTGTGGGGAGGATTTTTTGATTATTTTTTTTTGTTATATCAGCCAGAACAACTCACTTGTTTCAGAGAAGAAAGTTTGAAGAACAAACGCTGCTCAAGGGTTTTCTCAAACAATCCCTAATCCCTTAAGTTTGAAATGTTCTAGTGCCCTAATTCTTTGCAACAAGGGCTTAAAAATTGCTAGTCGCCAGAGAAAGAATAGACCTTTCACTCATCACATGAAAATGTCCTCAAATGCAACCGTATCACAAGCATTTGTAAGACTGCTGCTTGCACTTATGTACAAATTGAATGGTGTGAGTGCCCAGAACCAGGGGTCTACAGCACCACTTCCCAGGCAGGGAGAAGATTTGCAAAGAGTAACTCTGGAAAACAAAGAGAGAGCTTAAAAAGTGAATAGCAAAATTTGAATTTCACTTCCAATCTGAAACTACCTTCCACTCTTAGAGAACTCCCCTTTTCTGGTATTGTTTGGAAAAAAAATTACAGTGAGGATAAGTACACCCTCACAGAAAGCATGCACAAAAGCTGAGGACATGCTGGTTTTGTTAGTTCAGAGCCATTGCTGGCAGAAGTGCAGGGTTGGTGACCTGAAGCAGCAAGTGATACCCCAGCCCTGATGCCTGTGACTGCCACTCTGCCACACTTTCACATGAAATTAACTTGGAAGATGCTAATAACCTGGCAAAAGTTTAGATGTTTTTCATCCTTTCTAGAAAGTAACCATTCCTTCACCTGAGAAGGTTATCTCCTTCAGATCTAGTTTCTCGAGCTTTTGTCTGCTGAAAAAACCTAAACCAATATACAAAGTTACAACAACTGGGGATAACATTCCTGCACGCCTGTGGTAACTCCAGCGTATTCACACTGTGTACAGACTCCTCTGCCTGCAGAAGGGCTGCCCTGGATCTCAGCTATTCTGTGTGCCCGTTTGTGACAAAGAGCCCCTCCTTTCACAACAAATCCCACCTTATCATCCAGAGAAGTCTGATGTAGATGTAGATTATTTCAGCCACTCTTTCAAATTAACATCTGTTTGTCTTCCATAGGCAGTATATCCTGGAAAGGTAACAGACCGTTCATATACTCAACTTGAAATATATGAAAACCCCAGATATTAAACCCCCTTTTTAGCAGGAAAGTGAAAGGCTTCCTTCTCTAAACGTGGAGCTAATGGAACTGTGTTATACCCATTTTATGTATAGCTGAACCTGTTCCAGCAAAAACTCCACACACAAGCTTAGTGCCAGTGGACATGCTGCGGAGGTGCTGCCTGACTGCAGAAAACCCCATACTGAAGGCACGCCTGTACAGTCAAGATAGAACTCAAATGCTGCGTGTATGCAAAGTTAAAGTTCCATCTTTTTAGCTGCATTTGGTATATCCCAGAATACAGAGTATGCCGTGGTCCCTCAAGGAGAAATATATAAGTCACTCACCCAAGTAAAAGTTAAATACTGAATGTGCTTGAGTTGGGAGGAAACAATGTCAATCCAGCTCTGAATACTGAAAGAAGCAGCATATGGAACTGCACATCTGGCGATAAGATTTATTATATTGAAACTGATACCTTAGGGAAGGGAAAATGCATTGCCTTTACTTAAGGAGAAAAAAATATCTTGATCACTCATAGGCTCATAACACCAGTATAAGTATTATACAAAGTTTCAGAAGAAACAGTGGGTAAAGAACAGACAGCCGCGGCAAAATTTGACATAGGGGATGAACCTCAGTCTGGGGGTATAACAATGTTAGGCTTTTGTACCAGGCTACTCTATCCAAATATTAGGTAAACTGTTGATATGTTGCCACACAAAATTACTAGTTAAACTGGAGAAGACAGGGATAAGACAAGTGTTGTAAGGAGGATAATAAATTTAGCACATTGTACTGACAGAACAACGGAACTGAAGGGAGGTTACTGAAGGAATTCTCAATATCAGCCATGGGATGACTGCATTTAACACTTCCTCTACCAGTGCTGCTGCAAAATGCAGAATTATTTCTAACCAAATTGCCTGAGGCACAGAGTTAAAAGATACCATTGATACTAGGAAGACTGGAATATCATACCTGAGGAAATTATATACAAACCACAAGGTCACTCAGGGACTAATACAACATCCCGCTACCGTCACTGGCATTGTGTAGGGCACTGGTGATTCTTCCTGAACACTTCTCTGCTCATTCATATTTGAATGAGATTAATTCAAGCTGGGCTAAGAGTGGAGAACAGGTGAAAAGGCTGGGCAGAATACAGGAGGACTAACTAGGCACAGGTCAGCTACAGCAGCCTTTTGATGAAATCAGGTGGATCAAAGACTTGGAGGAGTCACCTCAGGGGGCAACATCATGACAGCAGTGGGATGGAGTAAATGAAAGGTCAACACTGGCAAGCATGGCCAGAAATAAGGAGGGAAAGATTTCTAGGGATTGTGGTAGCTGGGTTCATAAACAAGATCCCAAGAGGAGCATGAAAAGTCTGAAACTACACCTTCATTAAGTTAAAAACAGTTCTAAAATGAGGCTGCTTGCTGTCATTTATGGGGAGTTTGGCTAGCCAAAGGGAGAGAGAAATAATCTCAAAAACCTGATAAAAACAACACTAAATATGGGTTATTCAGCAGGAGGAGGAGAGTGCTGAAAGAAGGAACACGACTGAGCAAGCACTTACGAGCTGAATATCTGTGCTCTCTGCTGATAATGTTGTGGCTCAAACTCTATTGCCCATTTCTTAAACACCTTCAGTGAGCACACATTTTAGAGCAAAAGTCAGATGCAAAAGGCACTAAGTGTTAGATAGAATTTCCACCCCTTAGAAAGAAGCCAGCATTGAACTAGAACTGCCTCAGAAATCAGCAAATGTATGAATTACTAGGCACTGTTATCTTAAGATTTTAAATAAGGTTCTGATTTGGAAAATCCAGGTCAGATTTGGGGTTTCCGAGTAAATCATATACCATGTGCATTGGCAGTTACTGTGTATGCCATAAACACAGTGTCTAAGCTCTAGTGGCAGATCCTCAGGATCATATTCAGTTCTGTCTCATCCCACTGGTGAAACTGGATTTTGACTAAGTATTGTGCTACAGACCCTCATTCCACTACACACACACACACGCGCGCACGCGCATCCAGGCAGGCAGTCTCATAAACTTTAACTACATGCAGAAATTCCCATATTGCCTCTGGGATATGATCCAACACATGAAGGGGTGCACTGGTGGATGATCAGTACCCGCCAGGTACAAAGTCTTCTCTTTTCTCCCTGGGTTGAGGGCTGTGATGAACTGCCCTAATGTCTTTGCAATAAAACTCATCAAATTCCACCAGTATAAAGTAACGAGCTGTAGCCCTTCTACCAACCTACATCTGCTATTTAAAGCAGGCCAAGAAAACAACCAACGATGTCAACTCTTCATTCTGTTCCTCAGATCATCAACTCTCTGAAAATAACAAAATCTGAAAGGCATATGGACCTTCTCATAAAAACAACAAACATACAAACAAACCCTCAGATGAGTTTCCTGAGTCAGCAGGATCTGTCTGCTAATTATTACCGTACAGAGGGCCCAACTATCCTCTAGCCAGAAATTACCCAAGAAAAGAGCTGAGTTATTCCCCCCAAGCGGGGCTGTTTGGGCAGGCTGAACTCCTCCACTTCTAGGGGTAACACAGGGGATTTAGCTCCCCAAATCAGCACAGCCACAAGACCTAGAAAGATAGCAGGGTACTTGTGGTGGTTGGTGGGAGCTGCTTTTACCCACCTTCCTGCCTGTGCCTCTCACACATAGACAGCATGGGTTCCGCAGAGAGAGAGAACCCCTCTCTGGCTCAGGAGCCCTTGAGGAGATATTTTGACCTGCACAGAGAGAAATACGGGTAGATTAATGGTATTGGGTCTGGAACAATGCAGGCTGGGAAAAAAAGGAGGGAGAAATGTCTTTAGGCACAGATGGTTTTGACCCTGAAGTGCTCTGTCCCCCACCAACCCCTTCTGCTAACCTCGGAGCCTCCATGGAAATATGTCCATGGGGCATGGGATAAAGGAGATGGCAACAACACAAGGCTACAGCATCCTACGCAAACATGACCTGGTCTCTCCTTTTTGCAAAGGGCAGAGGGGAATGATGTGAACCAACAGGGCAATTACCTTCAGCAGATGGCCCCCCCGTGCAGCCCCCACGCCTCAGCCCAGAGCTGCTTCCAACCTTCTCTTCCAGGGAGAGGATAGAGCTCACCTCCCCACCCAGAAAAAAAGTAGCATCTGTGGGAGAAAGACATATGTCTGGCCTCTACCGTGAACCCTGCGCCTGGCAGGAGAAAGCAATGCCGATTCCAGCCCCAGCTTTTCATTCCTGTTGTAACAGTCATAAACGCCTGCTGAAACCTAAGAAGAACAAGACTGTAATCCTAATAAAACAACATTCTGGAACCCTGAAAACTAGATGGAGGCTTCTCAGGCCAACTTTAAAATTATATTCGCTTTTCCAAAAGCTGCACTTTCTGTGTGCCGGCTGGATAAATGCTGTCGGGCTGACCCCAGGAAGCACTGTGATGTGGTATTTCAGCAGGGAAAGCGCAGAAGGCAGTCCCTGCAGCACAGCAGTCATTCTGTCCCCAAAATACAGAGAGATGGGATTCCCATGGCTAGGCTCTCAAGGTCCCCTCCTAAAAGCAAGCTGGGATTCTTTGTCTCCGAAGCCAGCCTTCTTTTCCAGGTGCCCTGAAAGGCTGACTGAGTAGAGCAGGCACAGACTGTGCTTGTTTGAATGCAAAGGCTGGTGCGAAGGCACAGCTTTCCATGCTGAAATCTTCCACTCCCTATTTGGACTGTTGTGTTGAACAGAAGCCAGAAGACTTCCCCCTGTGCACCAGCCACCCCTAAGGTGCAGAGCAGGAAGAAAGGGGGTTCAGCTTTCCCTCCTCTCCATCATGCAGAGGGCAGCACTCTAGGGAGATGCTGAATAGCTGTGCTCACTAGCTGGCATTGTGTCTCTAGGAAGGCACCCCATCAGCTAGTGCTTCTCTGTTGTCCTTAAAATGCGGAAGAGGCTGACCAGCAATGAGCCTGAGGGTGGCAAATCCTCAGCAACTGTAAATTTGCATCCTTCCCCTGGCGTCATATGTAGAGCTGGAGCTGCACCAGTGAAGGAGCAGCTCCCTGGAACGTCTGTGTGTTGAACTGTGCTGGCCCTTTTAGAAAGAAAAGCCTTCCATTGCCAGCTCCTGTGATTTTCCTGCAGATCTTCCCTGATGTTGCAGGAGACCCAAGCTCCTGATGTGCCACTCTATCCAGCACTTTCACTTTAAGAAACAAACTCGGTGGTCCTTATGGTCTTAAAGAAAACACTCTTCAGGAGATGGCCTAAACACATGCTAAAGGCTAGAAGTAGCATTCACAGCGACCAGCTATAAAGAACCCAACAACTGACTGGGAAAGTGCGTTGTGTAATGACAAGTATTGGTTTCTTGGTGGTGGAAAGCACTTGACAGCCATCTAATCATCTCTACAGTAATGACACTGTAGCAATGACATGAGTCAGTCCCTGCAGGGATTAACACATTTGAATTGCAAATGCCCACAGGGCACTAGTAATAATTATCTGGTAAACAGCATTTTCTATCATCATGTTGTCTTAGAAGCATCAATTAATTAACTCTAGTAATTCGCCAGTGAAGTAGGAAACATTTTTTCAGGTGGTGGCTAGGGAAGCTTTGAAGGTGCACAGAGGCTCCATATGCCAACCCCAGGCCAGTGAGACTATCAGGGTCAAGGCTGGCTTCTTAACAGCTCAGCACTTAGGCAAAGGGCAAGCTTTCCCAAGTGACCCCATTCCCACCAAGACACCACAAAAAGTGGCCAAATTTCCAGAAGAGCTCAGCATGCCCATGTGCACCATTCTCTGAAAAACAACACATCTGTCCCGGTGGAAAACAAGGAGCTGAAAATCTGCTCCCAGGCCAGAGTGCTGGGCTCTTGAAACGATGCTCTGAAAGGCTAATCTTGGTGCCAACACCGAGGGCCTCTTTAGCTTTGGGTGAATCATTTAACACCCACATAAACATATACAGATACACAGCTCCTCCCCACGCCACAAGCCGTTACCTACTCATTACATTAAAATCACTCTAGACTTCCTTACTTGGCCCTGACTGTGGCTGCTGAATTCTTAGAAATCTGGCTCTGAGCTATTTTGGATTGGCCCTGCAGAGCACAGAAGGAAAGACAAACCTCAGCTCATGTGTGCACTTAGCACCGCACACAACGGGGCAGATCCCAACCCATTCACAGGAGCCTCAAGCATGGAAGAAAAAAGATGTGCCTGTATTAATGCACCGTTTCTGGTTTATTTTGAGTCTTCACCAAGTGGAGCCTTTAATCTCTGCTGAGAGGAACTTTTGTGAAGGGAGTCTTAAAGATTTGGAAAGAAATCAACAGACGTAGGCAACATCACAGAACAAAATAATAGCACGTGGACTCTACAATCTTAAAGGTATTTTCCAATCTAAATTATTCTATGATTCTTTGTATTATAGCTGGCCATAGAAGAGTGAACATTTCTGAGTGTGATAAGTAGAGGAGATTCAGCTATTGGTGCTTTTCACACACTACATTTTTCCCACTTTAGCCAATATAGGCATCTCCCCTGTGCTTCTTTCTCAAGATCTCTTCTGCAATGGAATATAAGCTGTATAAGTCACATTTTGCTTTCCAATTAGCCAAGCAGAACATTGCATGATATTTCAGTCCACAGAGAAGGAAGGGAGAGTGAGCACTTTACACTTAAATAACTAAAAGCTTCTAGTGTGAAACAAAGGCAAACTTCACTAACCTTTAGTTTTCCCCACTTCTTAACTGCACACCGATCCAATGAAATCAAATGAGATAATCCCAGCCTGGTGCAGCCTGGAAGCAGAGGTGAAAACCTCCCAGAGCTCACGCAATCAGAATAGAGCTCGGACATTGTCAACTTCCCTCTCAACTATTTCCAAATAAAACACTTTTGTTGCTTGGCTGCTCCTGCCAAATGAGCTAACAATAAAAGAAGGAACTTGCAAAGCTTCTATTCACAGGGAAAAAAAAAAAAAAAGAAAAAAAAAGGGAAAAAGGAATTAAGGATCTTTAGGAAAAAAACAAAAGAAAAAAACCCCAAGAAACTATAGGCCAGATCCTCTGGCTGGAGTAAATCAGCACAAGCCCAGCTCTGTTGCTTTACCCCAGGCAAATTGTGGGCCTGGTGCTATTCTGCATTTCACAGGGGTAGGGGGTGGTCTCCACTGGAAGATTGCGACACTGCAGGATACTTTTCCATATTAAAAAGGCGCTTTTTAGCGTTTTGTCTGTTGCCAGGTTTTGGGTTTATTGAGGACTCATTTGGCAGAGCCATCCTGGAAGAACAATACAGATGTTTTATGGAGAAATAAACTGGGACTTGGGCTGGATTCTTTCAGTGCTGGATTCCACCTAATTTGGAGGGAGGAATGGCTCTTTTAATGAAGGGTGCAATCAAAACCTGTATGAAAAGCCAATATGCCCTGGGCAAAGGGAGCAGTAGATATATTGCCCTTCTCGGCTTCAGCAGGCCAGTAACTTCTGGTCTCTTTAGCACTGCAAATTTCTCCCTTCTCGCATACCTCTTCAGCAAGGGAATCAGAGTGCCACACTTCGTCACAGCTTCCCCTCCATATACGCAGCCGAGTCTCTTGGAGGGAAGTGGTGGCCTCCCGACAATGAAGAGTCTTTACAGATTAGATATGCCACATCTGTATAAGGAGCTGATCCTGTGGAGACAGGTCGTCGTGAGCTCTCCTTCAGCAGGGACCCACAGTCATCTTCCTAATTAGCAGCACTTTTCAAATGGTAGCCCCTGGAGCACCTAGAGATGATGTAGGACCTTCACTCATAATTGTAAGGGAAGTGTTGAAAAACTTTGACTCTCCACTTACAGACAGCTATGGCTGACCAGGTATGGCTCACTTCCCTGCAAGGAAGGCAATGCCAGGTGACTGAAACATCCAGGTTTATCATTTATTGTCAACTACTTCTTTTCACCCAGTCTCTCTGCCATGAATTGTGCCTAATAAAAACATCCAACTTGATTCACCACCTAATCCACGTTGTTTAGTCTCCAGTCCATACACACCGAAAGGAACATGGTGCAGTGTGCCTGTTAAACCATGGCAATCATCTACAGAAGAAAGTGTTAGCCCACTTCTACAGCAATGCTCAGTACTCACTGTACTTCAGGTCGGATCAAGCAAGAGGACAGCTGTAGGCCAAAAAGCCTTCTTTACCTTTTCTTTTACTTCTTCCTTGCTTCACATAATGCAAAATTTGCCTTTTGCATCAACCATGCCTTCAGATCTTTTTGTGGAGCTGAACACTTTGGTTAGCAAAGCAAAGGAAGAGGGACTTGAGTGTTAACCTGACTTGCTTCCCCTAGGGTTAGAAGTGGCCAGATGTGATGGGCTATGCTGTAGAAATGTCCACAGTGGAGGACTCCAAAAGTGAAACACTGGAACAGACTTTACACAAGTTCCTAACCTCAGCATTGAAGGAAACTGCAAGGTACCAGAAAATAACATAAAGCCGAAGCAGCTCCAAGTAGCTGATAGTTTACAAGTCAAGGGGTCGGCTGGCGGAAGGAAAAGTTTTCAGGAATTGCTTTGGGCCAGCATCTAGCAAGGTAGATTAGGCTGGCCCTGATCCAGCAACGCCCTTAAGCACATGCTTAACTTTATCCCTGAAACAGCCACTGAGATCAATGGAAGGATCAGCACCCCCACATCTCACAGACATTCAAGTGCCTGCTGATTCAAGGGTGCTTTGTAAGACTGAGTCAGTGCAATGAAATGAGCCCACACCTTTCCAGCTGGAGGTTTCTATTTCCAGCACCTGCTCAGGCTGTGTGGGGTCAGTGCATCAGGCTACATGCAGGGACAGAAATCTCCTGTTCTGAAACCATTTCTAACATCTTCTAATTTATTTTCCTCTCTTTTGAAGTCAACAGCCAACTTTCCAAAAGCACCTGTGAAATTTACTCCTGTAGGAGTGGCTGGAGACATTCCTGCTAGCTCTTCCAGAGCCTGGATTTCACTGACACGTCTCTCAGTTTCTCTTTCAGTTTGTTTTTTGAACAGTATAGGGGGGCGGTTGACCTGTCTTGGGAAATTCAGTTCAGAGGACAGACAGACAGGTTTGTTTAAGCTGGAGTTTCTCAGCTCTGGTGCAGAAACAGCTACATTTAAGGCAAGAATGGAAGGTCCCTTTAAGCCCCATGGAAAGTTTGTTCAGGAGTACAAGGGATGCAATCAAAGACAAGGAGTTGGTTTCGCCTAGCAATCGAAAATAACAATACTGATATTTATTTGTTATTGCTACTCCAGACCTAAATACTTCATTTTTAGCCACCAATGACAAGATTAACAACTCTACTCCCTGATCATTGCTGGGTTAATATATTTCATTTCCTATTTATCTGATTAACACAGTGATAGCCAGTTATACGCTGTGCACTATGCAATTTTTGGCCAGGCCTTCCTCTGTGGGCCTTCCTCTGTGGTCTCTGTTTGCATTTGCATTAACCTGGGAGTATTAATCAGGTCATGTAGACACCCAGGAACATAAACCAACTCAAACACCCAAAAGATACACATCAACACACAGAAACCACAGGATCGAGTGCAGTGTCCATTAACTGAACCAGATTAATCACTTACACACTAAGGGAGTCCAAACATAAAACATCTGATTCCCACCAACCTCTAGCTATACAAATCTGAGTAAATACCAAAGCACCCTAAGACATGACTGGTTTGCTGCCCCTATCAAATAGGATGTTAGCACCTGGAAAACAAAGTCCCGTCCAGGTAAGGAAATTATCAGCCACAAAAAGGCTTCTGATATGGCCAATGGTCTAAATCAAGCTGAAAGCTACGTCATTCAAGGCTCAGGACTCCCCAGGAAACAGCCTCCAAAGTCCATACCCTCTAAGCTCAGGTGTTATAATCCTTTCTACAAACATGCCAAACTTGTTTTTATAAGGTCTTATTTGTCCCCAGCTCCTACTGGAAGGCTGTTTCAGAGCCTCTGTGATCTGCATAGTCACAAACTTCCCTTTTATTTCAGCCTAATGTACTCAGGCCAAATTGTACGCATTTAGCCTTGTGTCCTTTAACTTACATAGCTTATTTTCCTCTCTGATGTTGACCACCCTGATATACAGATGTACAGCCATCACTCTTCTTCTTAGCTTTCATTTGTCTAGGTTAAAAACTTAGTTCTTTCATTCTTCTCACAAATGACAAGCTCTGCTCTTTCATTCTTCTCTCGAAGATCAAGCTCTCCATCCTCCCAGCATCTTCACCATCCTTTTCTGTTTGCAGCCCAGGTCAAACTCATACCTTAAGAATGTGGGGACAACAGTTGTCCATGGGATGCCACATGAGGCTTCATCAGTTCCACAGAAGCAGCATACCTACCTTCTCCTAGGAGAAACACCTCCCAGGATATATTTGAAATTGTGCATACCTTTTTCAGAGCCCCTCCTGTGACTTCGCTACCCACACATGTTTCTTCTCCTTTGTCATCTACAGCTGACAAGTCTCTAGTTTATAGTGGAAATTCTTATTACTCCCTAAACTCATGACTTTGCATTTTGCACTACTGGATTTCATCTCATTTCTATTACTCCAGTCTTCAAGGTCATCCAGTTCTTTCTGTATGGCACGCCTCCCAAGTTTGTGTCATCAGCAGACTTCAGCAACATGCTGTGTTTTGTGCCAAGGTCATTCATGAAAATATTAAATGAGAT
The DNA here is from genome assembly GCF_023634155.1 of Falco peregrinus. Taxonomy (NCBI): domain Eukaryota; kingdom Metazoa; phylum Chordata; class Aves; order Falconiformes; family Falconidae; genus Falco; species Falco peregrinus. The sequence continues at coordinate 96,037,274 of NC_073721.1, forward strand.
CCGTCCCCAAGATGAATCCTTGAAGAACTCCGCTCATATACCCAGCCAGATACTTTCCCTTTTAATACTACTTGTTGCTATCACCCAGTCAGTTCTTCAAGTGTCTTAACAGTGTTCATTCTAATCTCCAATTTACATGATAAACATGCAAATGGCACAACATCAAATGATTTACTGATGTCCAGATAGGTAAGACCCATTGCATTCCTCTTGGCTAGAAAGCCCAGCTATCCAATCCAAGAAAGCTGCCAGGTTTGGCGTAACTTCTCCCTGGACTCACACAAATTATACAGGATTCCACCTCGCTCTGTCTGACTGTGATTTCTCTTGACATCTACTTCCCTCAGGAACCACAGGTCTGCTGGCCTTAGTGGAGAACCCCCCCATGTACGTGCCCTCTTGCCAGCTGGCCCATGGCTGTGGAGCTCATTTGCTATAGCAGCAGAATGACCATGAACCTCAGTGCTACTGGTATGAAAGGAAAATAAAACCCAAATGAAGCCTCACCCTTACAGAGAAAGACTGAATTCTCCCAGACCAATGCTCCCAAGTAAACCAGCTCATAGTGAGCCAGTTTTCATACGACAACTAAGACATGATGGTTCAGGTTGCTGGTAGGCAAGACCTTACACCTGCCCAACCTACTGTGTAGTGCCAGGTTTCCAGGAAACATTATGCTAGTGTGCATTAAAATTAACACTGTTAAATTAACGTTGTTAAAGCATGAAGCAAGCACCACTAATGAAAGAGGTGTTGGCTGAGTTACTGTAATTTTGCCTAATGTAATAACACTGTTACAAAGAGGCATGTGGTTTGATGCTTACGCACATGGATGGCTTTATGTTTCAGCATTTTATTATTGATAAAATCCACCAACTGCAGTACAAACTTGTGCCTATTTTTGTCTCATGTTAAGCAGGGAGGAAAAGAAAATTATATCAATCCAAAGGGAATAAAAGTTATGTTACTTTCCTTTGATAACACTGGGAAATAAGCAGCTTGCCATTTGGGATTCATTGGTATTCACTGTAATAAACACACTTCCTGATGTATATATGTGATTATAACGAGCACTGTACAAAAATGACACTGTAATTTAGGAATAAGACAAACACAAGTGATGCAGTTCAAAGCTCCGCTGCACTCGCTGAATTTTTGTTTGGTTTTCTGTTTTGTTTTTAATTGACTCTCCATGCCCACAAAAGCCAGGATAGCCTCAAGGGTTGCCCCAGCTGAAAAGCATCTGCAGTGATCCCCGCTGACCTTTCTTTCTGATAGCACCCCGCCTGCCTTTTAATGGAGGCCTGAACCAAGTCAGAGGTGAAACAGATAAATGACTGAAGATCCAAATGTTTTCTCAACAGGCAAGTTCCCACATGCTCAATTTTCTTTTCCTCCATGAAGAACAAGAAAGGAAAAAATTGCAAGTGATTAGCTAATGAACATCTGTTTTGTTTTATTTGTGCTTCCTTACAGCTGGGGGTTGCATTTACTAATTTTTATTTCCTACTAAAAACAAAAAAGGAACTTTTTTTTCCAAAGCCTGTAGAGGAATATGTTCCTCACAAGTGTGGCCATTCTTTCCACCACTGTGATTACCTGGCCCACATGCCACGTCCTGTGTGGTTACCTTCTGTCCTAAACTTTTCATGTGGTTTGACATGTCTTTAATTTAGACAATCAGACCACGTCTAACCTGAAACAAAAACACTCTTTGGAGATCCTGAGCCCTTTTTGAATTCTACAGATGTCAACCCAGTGGGATACGATGTCAAACTGTTAATTATATGTGTAAACAGGGTCAATGGTAATTACATACTAAACATAAATATTATCTGATGTAAATATAGACTGATTGTACTCTTGCACGACTGACTGCTAAAAATAGCTGATTTAAGGCCCATCTCTGCACTGACTACAGATTTGGGCAACACCATTGATTCATGTTGACTTGTGCGTGCTCACTTCAGCTCCTGGATTCATCTCTCTACTGTTTATTTTCAGGGGGTTTCACAGAACTGAACATTTGACCTTGCACAGGAATAATCAGAGATTATATTTATGAACAAGCACCTCAGCAGAAAACAACAATTTGGAGATCCGCTCCCCCTCCACCTCAGAGAAATCCACTTTTTCAAGAGGGCTTAAGCACCCCCCTGAACTTCCCCAGCCCTTTCAGAGCATTTCAGGCAGGTTCCCAAAATCTTTTGCCACTTTGGGGAATCACAAGCCTTTTTTTTGCATGGTCAATTCATTCCAGAGGCAACTATGGCTCCTTCATTGTTTACTGTTACCCAGCACTGAACCAGGGGTTAAGGAAATAAATTGCTAGCCACAAAACCTTTAAAAACATGTTTTCGTTTCTTACTCCCCTCCCACAGATTTACCTTCCACTTACTTCTCAATGAGTTGCTCGCTCCAGTCTGCTTTCAGTGCACTCACAAAGGCCCTCAACTCTTGACGGTACATTTTTATTCAATAGACTAAACTCCAAAATTATTGAAATGGACGTTTATGACAAATCTTGGAGCTAGATCCAGGGCAAAGCTGCAGCAGTGTAAATCTGGAGGGACACTCATGTGACACTTGTAACTGATATCATACTCTGCCCCATTTTATCACCCCCATCTTTCTTTATTGTCAGACTATCCAACCAACTTGTTCTCTAGAGAAGGATCATAAACCCACAGGTAATTGCAGGATGGCCACACAGACAGTAAAAAGAAAAAGCCTGCAGATAGGTAGTTCAAAGAGAGATTTCTCAAAAAACACCAAACCACTGAAAGGAGCCAAGCTGTGTCTCATTTGCGGATGTGCTGAGCATCTATAAGTTTATTTAAAATCAGCAATAGCTGCAATATGCAACACCTATCAAAATCAGACATTTACCCACAACTGTGGCTTTTGAAAGACGTGATTTACTTCAGAACTGAAGAAGAAATAACAAGGCTTTTAGACAGACTAATAAATGTATGGTCCAGATACTTTCCCAGTAGCATATTTATTGTCCAAGGCCTCCAGTCAGCAGCACACTTAATTTTAAGCACATGCTTAAGTGCTTTACTGAACAAAGCTGAAATGTGGACCTACCAGGCAGCTCAAGAAAAGTACTTTCACATTAGTCATCCTTCATGACCAATGATAGCAACTGAGCTTTTTAACATTACATGCACAACCCAAGCGTAGAAGCAGCTTTTCTCTTTGCAACTGTAATCTAGCAGAGAAGACAGCAACCTTGGAGAGTAGGAAAGGCTTGTCTTACTTCTTAGGCTGCCCCATATGACCACTAGATGATCCACCATGGAGCCCTGGAAAGGCTTCATCCAGTGTTGCAGGGTGCAGGCAGCTGGTGCACAGCTTTCAGAACAGGTGGTGGTGCTGACTTGCAGAAAGGTGAAGGAGGCAGAATTAGGCAAAGCTACAACCACCACATTGTTAAGCAAAATAATTTTACGCACCTGAGAGTGTTAATACACAACTGACAAGGTTAGAGGTTCACCAAAGTCTGAATATTGCTTAGCATCCAACCTACCCCAGTTATTTAGTTTGGGAGACAATTGAAAGATCCAGGATGACCACATACATTACAGATGTGTAAAATCCTCCTTATTTCGTGAATGCACTGTGTTAATATTTTGCTCCAAGGATTGTGTCCAGAAAAGGGACTGTTGTTACCTCTGCAATCTTTAAAAGAGAAAAGCAATAATCATATGTTGTTCTATAAAGTCTGTGGTATTGAATGAAACCTGCGTCAGGCAGAAGACTGCAAAGCTTATTTAAGAGACAATTTCAGAGAAATAAAATGTTGACAGAAGATATCAATTTCCTGCAAGATTCAGCAACTGTGATTAGTCACAGCTCCTCAAGCAGGACATTAGGCAGGCAGGAGTGAGTATTCATTTGCTGAGGACAAGAGTTTGCACAAAGGTGGGTGACTACTGGCATAAGTAGTCCCACAGACCTGTCATTACCCTGACCTTGCTGGGGTCACTTATACAAGAAATTGCTTGACCTGATGTGTCTGGAGATCCCCAGGCCGACCTCCAGAGTCTGTAAGCTGCCTCTCTTCACTGAGGTGTGCACATAACAGAAAGAGGAGCTATGTGAGCTCTGGGCCTCATGAAGCCTGGGTCCCTTTAGATTTATGCTTTCTGGATGACTGTTTAACTCAATTGTGCTTGCAAATGTGAGCTTCCCCTGTATAAGATGCCAGAGAATCCTCACGGGAGAGGGGGTTGCTCCACTGTGCATCATACTAAACACTAGAGAATCCACATTAAATTATCTCTTTAATTGAAGGGTAGATCCTCAGGTACCCAGTCACGTTACGCTGTGTTCTAACCTTTTCCTGTTTTCCTGCTCTCTTCCATCTCCTGACGCCTAATAAGAATTGAGCTTAGCTTTCCCTGTGCTAGGAGGAGTAATTAGGTCTCTCTCCAATACCTGGCTATATATTTGCATAAATCTTGTTAAGAGCAAGTATTTTTGAGGCTCAGATTCAGGTAAAATCAGGCTATGGGTAGAGAGTGATGGTGGCAAAAAGCAGGGACTGGGACCCACAGGGACCGAAACCATCACACAGAGCATGACTGCATAAACCTTTCTTTCCCCTTAGGAAATGGGGCTAAAAAGAGTGACCAAAAATGCAGGTGTACGTAACTCTTGTCACATTGCAGACTCTTGCTCATTTAATACAAGACTCTGTGACGCACCTGGCACATGGTAGGGCTTGGAGGACATGGCTGTGACAAAGTTCATGCCAGGATCCATTCATATGCACTGAGGAAACAGTTCTTACGCTCACAAATTTTAGTCTGAATAAACTAGACAGGCAGAAAGTACAGGTAAGGGTTCAGATCCACAGAGATGTTGAGATGCTTCATTCTCAACAGGAATCAAGCTACAAAGTATTCTTTGCAGATTTGGGCTTAAACAACTTGTCCAGTGTTGTTCTGGAAAACTGAGAGAACCCAGCACTTGCACGTGTTGGTTCAGAGCCTTAACTGCAAGAGCAGATCTTTTTTCTGAGCAAGTCACATCCAGCATACCAGAACTGCAGAAATCATAAGAATTCTCCAGCAGTAGTGTGGACTTCTGCAGAGTAAATCTGAGCCTTCTGACAATTTTCTGTTAACTTTTAGAGACCCTGCAGGAGCAGCCTGCGAGTCCCAAAAGAGCCACCAGTTCTGAAGCACTGTTCTCTATGCTCCAGAGCCCATTTCCAGCTGCCTCTGGTCTGCCCCGGTTTTGAAAGCCACGCAAGACATGCAGGCTGCCCAGTGTGCCTGGCAGGCACCAGGCCCAAACACTTCTGCCTGAACTGATTTTCAAGCCCCCTCCCAGAGGTGAGAGGCAATCACAGGAAATAAATTCCCCAGGACCAGTGATGTGTGTGCAACTATGGGATAGGGAAGTCAAGCTTTTCCAGTCTAACTGGGAGCTCCAGAGCAAGAGGCTTACATGCTGCCCTGGTCCTCCCTTTCTTTGTGGAACTAAGCTGAAGGGTTTGTAGTCCTCCACAGCTGCCATAAGAGGCAAGGAGAAAGTTGGTAGTTTTAGTAGACGCTTAAAATGTCATCCACCAACGCCTGCATCCAGTTTAAATCCATGCAGAACAAGAACAGCACAAACAAGCACAGGTTTAATAAGGTGATTGACTCGATAATGCAGGAGAGGAGGAGTTATTATGAAAGGCAACACGAGACCTGGATTTTCATTTGTCATATAGCTGAAGCGCCTCTCCCTCCTCCCGAATACGTGTAAACCAGGACTCCACTGCAGTGGTGCTGTAAAACACGGGATTAAAAAACAGTTGTTTCCCTCAAAAACCTCAAAGCCTAAGCAGTTTTTCTCTACCAAAGAACACCGCAGTCCATAGAAGCCTCTATTTTCCTCAGCTGCACTGAGGAAATCCTGACCCTGTCTGATTTTCCAGGTCACTTTTCTGCATTGCCCACACACCTCAAGCACATGGAGAAGGGACTGAGACTCACAGGGCTCTACAGACATCACCTCACAGCACCAAGGAGATGGGTGCTGTCTGCGGGGAGTCAATGAAATCCCAAGGGCACAGAGGTTTCCAAGGCAAAGTATGTAAAAATCTTCCTGCTGGTTCTGATGGCTTGTGGATCAGAGCCTTACGGCCCTACCCCATGCCTCAGCTCCCAGATGGCAGGGCCCAGGAGCGATCCCAGAACTCCCAGTCCCCTTTAATGCCTGCGAAACTTAAAGATTTGCAGAGTTTACTTGCAAAGCCTTTTAGAAGCAGAGATGAGTAAACAAGAGTGAAAAGTTAAACAAAGGAAATACATTTATGCTTGTACTGTTTTCAAGTTTATGCAAACAATCCATTTCTAAAGCTGTCATTGACACTCCTGGCACGTTCTCATTCCCCAGCTCAGATTCATGTTGGAAACTGAAATCACAAGCATTTCTGAGATGCTTTGGGCAAAATACCTCTCTCAGCTCCACCAGCTGAAAATCAGTGAAGTTCACTGCAGCCACGGAGCCATGGCAACATCCGTGTGCACTGACTGGTTCCGGAAGAAGAGGGAGCAGTGTGTGAACTTCTCTGGCCACACTGGCTATGGAAGAAATTGGTATCAAGTTAGCCAAATGAATTATGAAGATCATTTGAAGAAATGAGAGCAGGAAATCATCAAGCAGAGCAGGAATTAGAAAATACTACTTTCTAGCTGGTCAGGCAGTAAGTGGATCTGGCATAGATGTAACCTTTTGCTCATGACTTGACCCAGGGGAAGGAGACACAGACAACCTGCTCTCCACTGGCACAGCTCACAAAGCTCCACATAGGAAGGGAGAGCACTCTGCTAGACCCAGGCGCTGCTGTGAGAGTCAGTGCAGTGTGTTCGTTCCTCTGGTAGCTGTTCGGGGGCATTTTCCTGCTCACGTTAATTCATAATTCCTCTGGACATTGGATTCTGCAAACTGCACATCATCAAGTACAGGAGGGTATGGAGGGATGGGGTTCCCATTTGGAAAGATAAGGTCATCCCCCCAGCAGCCCTGAGAGCCACAGAGGGCTTTGCTTCTGCCTTTTAACGGCAGGATTGGCAGGGAATGGGGCCAGGGGAGCAGCGATGGCCTGACTCCTCCCCAGCCTCCCCATGCAGCCTTACACAGCAAATGCGAAGCAGTCCCTCTGCCAGTTTTCACAGCAAAAATAAAGGGTCATTTTCTGCACTGGCTTCCAGGGTTAAAATCTACTGAGGTCAGCAAAACCACAGTTTCCCAAACTATGTCTCCAAAAGTGGCATGGGTTTATTTCAAAGTGAAAGCAGGCACATTCATGACAGGCAGCACAAGCTCTGCTTCAGCTAGAAGACAGCACAGCACGGTTGCCAGTCAGACGCCTCCTTACCCTTTTTCCACCCCTCCATTCAGCTGCACGAGACAGCACGTTTAACAGCTGATCCATCTGGAGGAGAGCCGACAAAGTTAATTTCTAGCTTTGAGATGGTTACTGGTAATTGTAGGTAATTTCAAATATAATTGCAATTGAGTTGAAAAAGCTCTGTTTGCAATGTTTATGCTCATCGCTCTAATTTAAGACCTAGAATGCTGGATATGCTGCTCTTCAATACACACCCATTTTTCATCTTCCTGATTTTACCACTAGCGATCATAAAAACAGCCCCAGCAAACCACAGTCTGCAATGCAAGACAAATGTTTGAAAAGTTGCATATAAAGTTTCAAGCAAAGCTGCTTGAAGGTTAACGACGGAACATGTTAATGATTATCAAATAGACAAGGAAAGCCACAAAGCGCTTCAAATACAGAAATGCAAGAGCCCCTCAAAATAAATGGTGGCTAACCTTGTTTAGAATAATACTTCTCTTCAAAGAAATGGAACTGTTGCATGTCACAAATATGTCCACATGTCGTTTTAATACAGGAATAATTACCCACGGCATGTTTGTTAGTGGAAAAAGCAAAGGTCTCCTATTACTTACACATAATAAAACCTGTATTGTTTACCGTGAATGAGTTATATGAGACTGGTAATAAATAAGTGTTGCAACAAACTTTGGTGCCCAGGCCTACAAACTGTTCTTAATATCTGCAGTTTGGTAGCACCTAGAGGCCCCTGGTAAAATCTGCAATGCTGAGCCTGCTGTAGCACTAGAAATTACCCCTGTTCTGAAACACATAAAAGATGATATAGGTAGAGTAAAAAGATTCAAACCCCTGAGCGGGGTGACTCAAAGCATGCAAGTATTTCCAGAAAGCACATCAGAGACAGACACACTGCAGGTGGCCCCTCTGCTCACCCCATGACATGCCCTATGTGTGCAGCCATGTGGGTGGAAAGCAGGCAAGGGACAGAGCAAAACCAAAGGTTGGGCTTTCAGTACTGAACAGATATTACCAAAGAGGCTGCAATATGCAAAGCTAGTCGTATGTGCAACTGCTCAGACTGGGGACTCTAACATGACCACTTTAAAAGGTAGGCTACACTGCTGAAGTTAAAATCAACAGCTGTGTGCTGCCTTCTATACACTTGAAGTATCTTATTTTTTAAAGATATATTTGGCTTTCTACAGCAGACAAAACTTTTGTAGTTTTAAGCTCTTTAGTGGTTAAAGTCACATCTGCCAAATCTATGCATGTATCAGAGTATCTCTATCCATATCTCCATCCATAGATAATCTCTGTGAACACGTGCCTGCTTGAATAAAAAAACCAAATCAAAAACCTTAGCTTGCTGTATTCTTGACTCAACAAACCAAGACAGTTAAAGGAACTATTTAAAGCTCGAACTACTCAGGAAATTATTTGCTTTCCTACGAAAAATTTAGAGGAAAAAAATCAAACAAAAAAAATCCTTTTCCTCAACATTTTCTTACTTTTTGTTTTAAAATGAAAAAGTGTCTTTTCTTAAACTGTTTTTGTTGGGGTTTTGCAGCCATTGAACCATTTCAAAACTGTTGCAACAGAAAATTACCTGGCCACCTCTACTGACAGCATCAATTCTACAAAGATTTGAGTACTTGCTTATTTTAATGCAACCCACAAAGGTAAGCCTCTTTGCAGAACTAGGTCTGAAATGCTGTACTTAAAAAACTATATGTAATATATCTGAAGCAACCATAAAAACCTTGTTTTAGTAATGAAATGGCCTTATTTTAACTTCTCAGTAAGTTGCTTTATATCGAGAAGGCTGCAGCTGTGGGATTACTGGTAGACACTACACACCATTTGTATCTGTGCACCACTTGACCCAAACAGACGTCACTCCAGGCAGCGTTAGCTGCTCTTTCATTCAGCCCAAGAAATGCAAGCCCTTTTTCCTACTTATTTCTGTTTCTTCCCTTGAAGAATAAGGAGTTTAGGACAATTTAAGACCATCACCTTAGCCTCTAGCAAAGTCCCAGTTATTTCTTGTTGGGTGGTAAAGTTTACTGAAGATGAGAGGTTTTAAGGAAAAATAAATGAACAAATCAAAAGAGAAAAATTCAAGCAATGAATTTCATGGCAACCTTGCAAGTCAGCAAGGCTCCTCCAGACTTATACAGGAGAAAGCCCAAATGCTCGCTCCAAAATAATGCCCCAATCTCACAGGCATCAAACCCATCCCAGTGAGCAATGCCCTTCCTCAGCCACCTGGCTGGACATTTTAAGACACACAACCCCACCCAACCATCTGGTAAATGTGGAAAAAGGAAAAGCTGAGTGATTTACACTCAGGATTAATGTTGGTGGCCACCAGGACTCTGGATTCATCAGCAGAATGTCCTTCACCACTTCACTGTCAGTGAACTCCAGTTCCTGCTCTACAGGAGTCAGGGGCCAGCAGGCAGCAGCCATACAACAGCACTGAAGCCTCCAGCTCCTGACAATTATTTCCACTCTGTTCTTTCAACTTGCAAAGTTTTTGCTGTGCTATCTGTGACCATAACATCATATAAGGCTTTACTGAGGAGGCAAAATAATAGAGGGACCTCAGAAACATCGTAATCAAAGGCAGCTGCATGCAAGACATTACACTCTAGCTCTAATAATAACCATTAATTGTTTGCATGGGTCAAAAAAACAAGCTCTCATGAAAAATTAATATCAATTGAAGCCTAATGAGAGTCTGGTTAAATATAGCAGAGAAATAACAGTAAGGGAGAAAAATTCAGGACCCTGATTCTGAGTGTCTGGAGTAACCCAAACTGATGATGAAACTGAGGCAATGAACTCTGATCCTAAGGAGCTCGACTGGTCATGTTTATTAGTTCAGTTCATGGGCCACCTTCATGTTATTTAAAGGTTTCTGGAAAAGCCTGCAGTTTTATTCAAGTTGAAAGGGCACAAGGACCACTGAGGTAAATCGGAGTAATTCCCTGGGAGGGCTCAGGAACAGGTTAGCAAGAAAAAATATGGGAAAGGGATTTTTCTTGCCAATATTATGCATAGTGAATGCCCCAGAAATATCCTTTTGTGAACACAGAGTGCAGTGCTTTGAACAGACTGCCTTCAGGTTACTGATTTGTTTTACTCTTTTATAGTACCTGCTGTCTTCCCATCCAGGCTGAAGGCAATTCTGCATAACCTGTGATCCAAAGAATAATCTCAATCCATCCACAAGGGTCTAAGTAAAGCAGAGAAAAAACAGCTAGAGCTAACCCACCACCTCAGTTCACATCTTTGCCCAGGCTGGCACTGTGTTTAGCCCACAATGATCAACTCGGTTGCAAAATCGTCAATTTGAAGCTCCCAGCCTGGTGAGCGCTCATGAGTACAAAAGAAAGGCAGAAGGGATCAAAGTCAGAAGGATAAAATGAACCTACTGCAAGGGGTACACCTCTTTGCCTTCTAAGCTACAACAGTGCACTAAAATGCAAGGCAAAAGTATCCCACCCCAGAAACTGCTGCTACTTCTGCCAAAGGCTGGTACACCAGCAAATGTAAGACTGCACTCCTTCTGCTCTGGGTAGCAATTAGATCAGAAAGACAGTCTTGTGTAATGGCCTTTAGCATCCCAACACAGCTGAGGCAGCGGTAGCTCAGGAGCCCCAATGTGCCTTGCTAAGCAGCATCATGCTTTGGTCTGAGGGGGCTGACGGCACCACAATACCACAAGATGGAAAGCAGTCTCCTCTTCATGTGTGTGGAAGTCAGTATCTGTTGGCCACATGCCTGGGAGGAAGACAGCAAAACGTAATCTGGTATCGTGCACCATTTGAGTGAGAAGTTACTCTTTCACAGTGGAAAAGTATGAAACCAGCCAGGGAACTTGTTCTTCTCGTGAAACCTTCCCATTTCAGTTCTGCCATTTGGCCTGTAAAAGAGGGAATGGGTAATGGATGGGTAATCCCCAGGGAGCACCAGCCAAGTTCCCAGACTTATTTTTCAAATGGTTTGCATTTCACTGTGCAAGTTGGAATACCAGAAAAACGACCTTTCTTGGTAGCTGTTCTTCTATTCCTGGAACTTGGCAAAGAGGCACTCAGTGATGCTAGAGATGCTCTAGTGTTCCACAGGCTAAGAGGCAATGCAAAACACTTGGAAAAAATGCAGCAAATGCAGGGCCAAGGAAAAAATATTTCTGGCGATGAAGATCAACCCTAACCTTTGTAAAATGCATGTCAACAACAGTATTGCTTATTATTACTAACTATAGTCCTGCTGAGACTTTTGAGCTGAGAACTGGTTCTGATTCATATTTCATCTGTGTTGTTCTGCACCACAAACCTCCATCCTTTTGCCTACAGCTCCAGTGAGAACACTTAACTTGAGCATGTAACAATTAATCCATTGTTTTGCGGGATCCTCTATTCATCTTGAATCACTTGGAAAAAACCCCAAGCTTAATCTCAGTACCTTGCACTCAGATTTTGCTATTTATTGTAATTGTAATGCATAAATACACTTGAATTCTAGATTTGATTTTAGTTGATTCCCATATCTGTTAATCCAGATGTGTAGTGGTGTGTACTTTGAGTCACCTGATGTAGGTACTGTTTCTGATTCAGTGACTGAAGCTACATAAACAGAAGGCTCTTTCCAAAACTTCTATGGTTTGATTCTTTCTCTGAAGTCACATTAGTACCTGTATTGGTAAGCTTTTCATTTCTGGGCACTGTCTTCTAATAATTCATTCATTTAAAAGACTGAAAACCAAAAAGGAATGGAATTCTTCGCTAATCACATTAAAGACCTTTGAACACAAGCTTTCTGTCCTAAGGAACCATATTGAAAATGACCTTTACAAAAAATTATCTGCATTTAGGCTTCAAAACCGAGCCCTGCCAGTTAAGGAAAGTGGGTATCTCACTACAGCTCTCTGTGCTGTGTCTCATGATGAGGTCTTTAATTACAGCATCATTCCAGGCCATTTTTACATACCGTATTCACACACAGTGAACAGTGCTGAATGAATGAGTCAGTATTTTGCTCCCCCCTCACTATGCACTATGTCTTTATGCCTCTATGCCTTCTTTTGCAACCCAAACCCTGCTCCGAAGGCAGGATTAATAACTTCTCCCTAGGTTTTTCTAAAGAGCATTTAAATGTAATATGTGAGTTCTTGCCCAATACTAATCAATTGCTATTCACCCTGCAAAATGGGAAAGTGGTACATTTCCCATTTTATAGGCAAGGAGCTGAGGCACAGAAAGGAGGTCAAAAGTGCCCGTTAATTTTCAGAGCCCAATTTGATATGCCTTGGACATGATTATTTACGGTACTTAGCATTATACACTACTTTATGCATGCAACATACTGCTCTTGTTGAATACAGTGGCTGCTGGTGGTCCTTCTGGTGGAGGCACTTCTGCATATCAAATTTGTAGGATTGTAAATCAGGGACAGAGAAGGTGAGCAGCATACAGTGACTCCCAGGAAATGTCCCGTTGAGGGATGGCCCCACCTAGGAACCCAGAAGCCCCATTTTCCCAGGCAGCATTTCAACACCTTAATTTTGGGACCATCCAGTTCATCAGTCATCACACAATTCCCAGTTTCTGCACCAGCAGAGAAAGGAATCTCACAGACAATAACCACATTACTAGGAGAACGGGAATAGTTCATGCAGACATTTCTCCCATTTACAAAACAAAGCAGTGGTCCAAGGGCAAAATAGCTTGTGGAGATACAATTAAAGGTCTCTATCCCATTGCAGATGTACAGCAGAATTGCATCAAAGGCAGCTTTATGCTGATATTTCCTTCACAGTTTGGAGAGTTGATACAAGGCAAGTTTTGGGTTGACCCTTCAGATTTGCAGTAAAACATGCTCAAATTTCATGAGGGGACAGGTTTGTGTATAGTTTATGAGACTGTTCAGAGAGACACAACCCTGAGACCGTTGAGCACCTGGGCTTGTGCCAGCGCCCATTGAGGAAAAGCAAAATGTGTGAGATGATATATTTCTAGCTGAGTCTTAAAAACTTCCAGGGAGGAGGATTTCTCTCATTTCCCCCTCCATGAGCAGCCTGTTCCAGTGTTGCACTCCCCTCCCAGGAAAAGTTTTCCTTAATGTCCAACGTGAACCTCCCCCACTGCAGTCCATGGCCATTGCCCCTTATTGTATCAGCTACCACTACCAAGAGTTTGACCCCATCATCTTTGTAGCTGCCCTTCAAACAGTTGTATTAAATTTCTTCTTACTGTCCTCTTCTCTTGGCCTGAATCCAGAAAAAAGCCAGGACTTTTTGTACCTTCTCTAGGGCCCAGATATACTCTTGGCGCAGAACAGAAGGCCCTGCTTCTTTCAGGGTTAAGGCCAAGCACCTGTAGAATGATCCCAGAGCTCCCATCTGAGCTGAAAGCTGAAGTTTCCCATCCATGTAGGCAGCTGGGGAGGGTTATTGACCTCTTTGATACAGACTGGGGACACAGCCAGAGTCGGCATCAACAGAGGAAAATTCACATCAGTGTTTTCTTTGAGAGCAGAAAAGGCAAACATAGTCTCTGATGTGTAACTTCAGTGCACTTCTGTGCCATAAGGTCTTTCAGGCTTTAGCACACACGAAGAGTGGTGGAGGCACACAGAGTGGGTTCCCCAGTCCACCAGTGAGCAGATGCTATCTTCACCATCCATAACCACTGAGAAACTAAAAATGACCAAGAAAGCTGCTTTCTCCAGGTACCGTTACTTTCTGGGAAACATAACAAGAGGCATCCAGCCAGGCAGGGAGGGAGTTTAGACCAGGTACAATAAGAGAAAAGGCTGAGCTGGCTGTGGCAGTTAACCTCTGACAGACAGTCTGTAATATACCTGACACAGAAAACAAACCAGGTGGTGCCACTGCTCAGAAAGCAGCGGGGGGACTGGAAGGGGAGAAGGGGGAGAGAGGGAAAACATGAGCAGGGGAAAACTGAGAGGGCAGGAATCGTTAACCCCTGATAGCAAGTATAAAGTATTTTACTCCCCATCTCATTCATTAGACCGCGTCAACTCCAGAAGGACTATATCCATTCCCGCACATAAATCTAGCAAGTTTCTCTTTTAAAAAGGCCAGACACTGACTTTGCCATGGCAATCCAGCTGTCTGGCCGGCTGCCTGCCCTGCAAACAGGACCACAAAAGCTCAGCTTTCTAAAACGAGGGCAGCGCTCTCCCAGGGGCTCCCTGAGCCCTCTGGCTCAGCACTGCCACTTGCCTGCTGCCTCCCTGCAACCCAGGGAAGCAGGGCATCCCCAGAGAACTGTATGGTCCTGCCGCTCCAGCTGGCAATGCCAGCCCACAGGCAGGAGCACCTCTCTTCCCCACCCAGCACAGAGCTCAGGGAGGCAAAGGCATTCAGCAAGCTCTGTAGCATAAGCAGAGCAATAATTCACAGAAGCTCAGAAAAGCTCCAGAGCACCTTTTGGACAGCTAATTTAATCGATTGCCCAACATCAGGGCTCCAGCATACATCTGATCATAGGAGACATGATGCAGGGAAAAATGGAGTTCTCATTCTAACAACCCTAAGGAACGGATCTTATTTGTAACCCATGCTTAAATCAGGGTACAATGTTGAGAGAAAGGGATTATGTTGAATAACTTGCATCTGCTGCTGGTTTGGAGCTTATCTCTGGGTTCCCAACTCAAGGGGATCATAATCACCAACACAGAGGGCTCCCATCCTGTCCCATTTTTAAAAGTTGCTCAAATCATCAACGGCCCCAGCAAAGCTTTGGGAAATACAGGAAACAGTTCTGTCCTCAAAATCTAACCTGAACTTTGATTAAAAAGCTAACGATTCCAATAAAAGAACAAGGACACAAAATCAAGCTATTTTTAACACATCTGTCTATGGTTAAAGAACATTGTTTTTCTGTGTGAGAACTTAGTAACATCAGGAAAATTGGATAGTCTACCTCAAGCTGAGGTATTTCAGGGCATCTTGTATACCTTGGCATTGTGTGGCTTTCCAGGACACTATTCTAACACTTCACAAATCAGACTTTATGGGCATTCTTCTATCACAAATCCATTGCAAAGCAAACACAAAAATTACAAGTTACATATAGCCAGGTAAACTGCACAGATCACCAGTGAGCAGAGCATTTTTAAAATGTTTAAACCATAAAGCATGTTTGGTGTTTTATGATGGCAACATTTCTTTTATGGCCTGATCCAGTCCTCTTTGAAGTCAAATGGAGTCTTTCCATTGACATCAGAGGGTGTGGGATTTGTCTCACAGCAACTTATACCAATGAGAACAACATTTTGCTCTGAAGTCATTACTTTCTGCCATGGATGTTTTGAAAACAGCTTGTCACCTGACAATACACCCTGAAGGTACTGACAGTCCATGTGTTTTCATTATTTAAAAATTAGACTCGGTAACGGGCTCAGATGTTTAGGGAAGGTAATATTTTTCTTAAGTACGCCTACTATAAAGTAAATTAGCAAAATCTTCTTCAAGCTGTAACTAAAACATAAGGGCACAGCTGCCTTGGAGGAGTACAAGGGCACCCAGTGTAAACTCTACTGATATCATCACCATCAGAAGGTCATAAAATTGATTGATTATAAATGCAGTCCTCATTTGTTTACAGCTTGCATTTTTGGGTCCTGGGTAATTAGCACATTAGCTATCTCTCAAAGTGAGCGCTTACAGGTGCTGCTCCAAGATAGCCAAAGAGGAAAACTGCACAAGAGGACCCAAATTTTCCTTAAACGATTGCAGGATGGATGCATTAGGATGGAGGGGAGAAATGTCATTTATGTAAGTGTTTAGCTACTTGATCACACCTACCCAGGAGCCAAGGGCATAAGAGGGCATCAAATTGACCAGTTAATTTCCTTCAAAGGTAAGGTAGCACCCAAAAAATGAGAGACATGTCAGCAATGTGAGGGAGATATCCTCTTTGTGAAGCCTGCAGCTGCATAAGTCTGCAAGTCTTTTAAGATTCTCTTCCCTCTGCACAAGCCAACAAAGGAAGATAAAGATCACCCTATTTGTGGTAACTGGTACTTAGTTCCTTTTAGTTACACTTAGAATAAACTCTCTTTTAGTTCTCCAAAGGTTTCAGCCTTCAGACACACCACTACTGAGCTGTAAGCCAGCCACCTTCCTCTCAGCCCATCTTGGCTCCAAGTTCACGACTACTCTCCATGCAGAACATTAAACTTTAAAGTCACGTTTTATTTGTACAGCTGGATGCATCAGGTTTACACTTACTGTCTAATTAGCCAACTAAACCACTTTTGAAAGGGTTTTAATGCTTTACCCCCAGTGAGATCTCTGTAGTGAGTGTGTTGAAATGCTAATGGGACAAAGAATTCCTTTTTGTAGGAATCTGCAGTATTTGGGATACACCTCATGGTCCAAATCTTCAGCTGCTATGGCTTTGTTGGAGTGAGTCAGGCTATTCCCAACTGCAGACGCTGAAGGACTCCTGAAGTTTAACAGAATACTAGAGAAGCCATTCACTAAAGTTCTTGTTTTAAGGTGGTTTAAAACTACAGCTAATTTCCAGCTTTTTGCTGTCTTCCATGAAAATTTTTTAGAAATGCCTCCCAAGGTTGGAACAAGGTAACAGCGAAAAGATTCAACAGCCCGTTAACTACTGAAGCATGAAGTATATACCCTGGCATTGACACAATTTTACAGATATTTTTTTTTTTCCAAATATTTCTGCTGGCATTACTTGCCACACAAGTAATTTACCAACATTTTTTCATCCATGAAACATGAGTGGCAAGTGAGTAAAAGGTTAGGTTGCTGGCATATTCTGAGTGCTACTATTATCTGTTCATTAGAAAAGAGATCTTGCTTTACATTTTGGGGATATTTCTGTTAATGTTAACAGTGTTCTTAGATGGAAATATTTTTGAAAACTGCCTCATCTTATGTATTTGTATAAGTTATAGGTCAGGGGAGACCTTACTGCTCTCTACAACTACTTGAAAGGAGGTTACAACCCACGACAGGTGGGGGCCAGTCTCTTCTCCCAGGTAACAAGCGACAGGACAAGACGAAACGGCCTCAAGTTGCACCAGGGGAGGTTTCGATTGCGTATTAGGAAATATTTCTTCACCAAAAAGGTTGTCAGGCACAGGCACAGGCTGCCCAGGGAGGCAGTGGAGTCACCATCCCTGGAAGTGTTTAAAAACATAGAGATGTGGTGTTTAGGGACACAGTTTAGTGGTGGACTTGGCAGTGCTGGGTTAACAGTTGGCTTTGATGATCTTAAAAGTCTTTTCCAACCTAAATGATTCTATGATTCTATAATTCTAAGTGCCTCTAAACACTACTACAACATGGTGGTAAATAATGCTAATAACCGTTAATTATGTGCCTTATTTAATTCCTGTTTCCAAGTGCCATGAATATAAAGTGCTAAATGATAGCAAATTAGCCTTAAAGGTGTTAATAGGAAGTTGCTTAGTGCTGATGGATGTTTTTTGCCATTCTGACAGGAGGAAAACTTCTCCATTAAGATTCCTCTCCAGCCAAACCCACAGGTCACCCATTTGCTTTTTTAGACACTCAACACCACGTACCCAGAGACCCATTTCCAGTGCAAGGCAAAAACATTTTAGTTGCTTTACCTCTCAGGTTTGTTCCGTTTACAGTTGGACTTGATGATCTTAAAAGTCTTTCCTAACCTAAATAATTCTATGATTTGGATGACTGAAGGTCCCACACGTGGGTGGGGGCAATCCCAAGCACAGACACAGGCTGGGCAGAGAACGGATCGAGAGCAGCCCTGAGGAAGGCTCGGGGGTGTTGGTGGACAAGGAGCTCAGCATGGCCCAGCCCGGAAAGCCAACCGTACCCTGCGCTGCATCACCAGCGGCGTGGCCAGCGGGTCGAGGGAGGGGATTCTGCCCCTCTGTTCCGCTCTGGTGAGACCCCTCCTGCAGTGCTGTGTCCAGTCTGGGGCCCCTGGCATCAGGGGGACATGGACCTGCTGGAGCGAGTCCAGAGGAGGCCACGGAGATGCTCAGAGGGCTGGAGCCCCTCTGCTGTGGAGACAGGCTGAGGGAGTTGGGGCTGTTCAGCCTGGAGCAGAGAAGGCTGCGGGGAGACCTGACAGCACCTGCCAGTGCCCAAAGGGGCCGACAGGGAAGCTGGGGAGGGGCTTTTTACAGGGGCCTGGAGTGCAGGACAAGGGGGAATGGCTTTAAACTGATAGAGGAGGACAGATTTAGGTTAGACAGTAGGAAGAAATTCTTTACTGTGAGGGCGGCGAGGCACTGGCACAGGCTGCCCAGAGCAGCTGTGGCTGCCCCATCCCTGGGAGTGCTCAGGGCCAGGCTGGATGGGGCTGGGAGCAACCTGGGCTGGTGGGAGGTGTCCCTGCCCATGGCAGGGGGTCGGAACTGGATGATCTTTAAGGTCCCTTCTGACCCAAACCATTCTGTGATTCTATGATTGCTTATACAGTTGCTTGACTTAGTGCTAACTTTACACCCATCAGTATACACAGCAGCCAGCCCCTGATATCAATTCATTTCAAATCTGCTTGGAGTTCAAGGAAGCACAATTTCCCCATAATGTTTATCCAAAGACAAATGTGGCAACTTCAAAAGTAACAACTGTACAGGTGCAGAATACTACACAGTGCCCACTTGGTCTGAAGAATTTACTGTTACACAGCGTTTCTACTTTGGGCATGATGCCTCCTTATACAACTGTCTCATGACTGAAGCACAGAAGAGAAGAACAAGCAAATGATTCAGTTTCCTAACATTTGAAATTGTTAGGATTTTTATACTCAAGCCAGTTGCACTGCTAAGCCCATAAACACAACTTCAGTGGAAAATCTGATGTATTTGATCAGATGGTGATCATGTAATGGTGATGATCCAGCAACATTAGCACAGCATTTTTCTAGCTGGAAGTGATGTTCTTTATTGAACCAACTGATACAAAGAAGGGTAAAAATTGTCAAGACAAAGAGCTTTTTTTTTCTAAAGTTGTCCGTTTTCCCCAGCTGCATCATTTGTGCCAACATTGGAAATGGGTCTCTGGGTACGTGGTGTTGAGTGTCTAAAAAAGCAAATGGGTGACCTGTGGATTTGGCTGGAGAGGAATCTTAATGGAGAAGTTTTCCTCCTGTCAGAATGGCAAAAAACATCCATCAGCACTAAGCAACTTCCTATTAACACCTTTAAGGCTAATTTGCTATCATTTAGCACTTTATATTCATGGCACTTGGAAACAGGAATTAAATAAGGCACATAATTAACGGTTATTAGCATTATTTACCACCATGTTGTAGTAGTGTTTAGAGGCACTTAGAATTATAGAATCATAGAATCATTTAGGTTGGAAAAGACTTTTAAGATCATCAAAGCCAACTGTTAACCCAGCACTGCCAAGTCCACCACTAAACTGTGTCCCTAAACACCACATCTCTATGTTTTTAAACACTTCCAGGGATGGTGACTCCACTGCCTCCCTGGGCAGCCTGTGCCTGTGCCTGACAACCTTTTTGGTGAAGAAATATTTCCTAATCACACAAGTTTTGCTTCACATTTGATCTTTGCAAGCACTAAGTGAAACAGGATATAAGAGAGGGAAAAACTTATCTTTGCAAAAAATGAGACCATACCTGTATTTTACCCCAGAATTTTCTCGGGCTATTATGAAACGTTTTGCTAGCATTCCCCATCATTTATTTTTTCTTTATACTGCTGCCTTGATGCACTTTTGAGGCTGGATGATCACTTAATGTAAGTTGTCACCTCTGCACTGAAGTCACTGAATTGAGTTGGTTTATAGCAGTTAAGGATCTAGTTCCTGACAGCTCGACTTTGGCAAAGAAAGGGCTGAACTGTGTTTTGCAAACAAGCAATCCAGTGAACTTCATTCTTTTTCTCTGTTCATGAACCAACATTGGTTTGGTAAGAGATATTTGTTATTCAAGTACTTGTTGGACAGCTTGGATCAACAATGGCTCATTCCAGAAACAGTTCATTTCAATTTCTTGCTGCTCATGGGGTGAGAACTGTCACCTAAATCAGATGGAGCTGATTCTAATCTTTGAGGGGATGAGTAAGCCTTTTAAAAATAGGAGAACAAAGGCTGATGAAAAATAAATATTCTTGTTCACATGTAAATAGAAGCACACTTATAAAGAACAACCAATTCCGCAACTAGCATGCAAATAAAATTCTGTCCAGGCTTACACAGAGAGTTATCAAGGACCTCAACAGACTCAGTCTGGCAAGCCCAGCTGCAGTACAGAGTATCAAGCATTGAAGGGACTGTTATAGCCACTCTAATTAAACTTCTGTCCTGATGACAATGGGATTTAAAACTCTAATTCTTGCACTGACCCCACTAAACTGTGGCTGAATTAGAGTATCCTCCCTGCAAGGCTATTAAGGCTTTCAGTGATGAAGCATTCAAGGCAACCCTTAGTAAAATGCAGCAATGTTTAGTTACTCAGTGTTGCTATTTGCTTACATCTTCCTGTTCAGAAATGTTCATCCTCAGGTTCCCACCTATCAGTTCATGTTATTCCTTTCCCTGCTAGATTAAAAAACACTGCTGATATCTTTTTGTGATGGACTAACTGCAGCAAAGTGCACTCTTCACTTCCTCTTTCAACATTTACAGTGACTGTCACACACTACTTAACCAGCAGTTTTCTCTAAACTTTGGATAGTTGAGGTGAGCTTCAGGGAAAAAAAATCAAATGAAGGTTGAACTTCCTATGAATTTCTTGGGGAGCATCAGGACGAAAAGTGTCCCTACACTGTACAGTGGTGTGTGCAGGGGTTTCTTACATAAGTGTGTAGGCACATGTAGAAAAACAAGGGATTTTACAAAGCTCGGCCGCTTTCACTGTCTTATTAAAATGGCAATTCAGATCCCACAGCCTCACTTACTACTATGTATTGCTTCTCTGCTTACACCACTCTCAGGACAGTCTCTTTGGCTTGAGTATCTGAATGGCGAGCCAAGCCAAACTGATTTGAGAACATTTTATGAAAATGTTAATATTGCTTTGTTACATTACCAGGCAGATGTGAAGTCTATCCCACTTGAATTTCAACATCATGGTGTTGGTGCGTCAGTGCATATGGCCCCATGGAGCCTTATGGTGCTTCTCATAAGACTGCATTGTTAGAGTAAAGT
The DNA here is from genome assembly GCF_023634155.1 of Falco peregrinus. Classification (NCBI taxonomy): domain Eukaryota; kingdom Metazoa; phylum Chordata; class Aves; order Falconiformes; family Falconidae; genus Falco; species Falco peregrinus. The sequence goes on from NC_073721.1 coordinate 96,058,813, forward strand.
TATTGTAAATATGAGTTTCTACATGCCATCACTTGCAACTCTCACCTCATCATAAGCCACATGAAGGAACAAAAAAAAAAAATACTAAAAGAAGAAACTAAAAGTGAGCTGGAATCAATTTCACTGAAATAAATATCTTTGTGAAATCACCTGTACAAGCTATACTGTTACTACATCATCCAAGAATGAAGATATACTTCTTCAAGTTCCAGATTTTTTCTGTAGATTTTTCTGAACCAATCATGACACTACATCTTCACCACACTTCCTCTTTGAAAGGAGCACTAGGGTAATTCAAAAGTGGAAATCAAAGTTTCATAAATGGCTTATCAGATGCAGAAACTAAATTGTATCTCCAGATAATCACAGGAAGCTCAATGTCCCCTTTGAATTCCATGGCAGGTACCTACTTTATCAGAAATAGCAGAAATGATCAAGTCAGCTTCTTGTTAGCAACTGAAACCAGGATCTACACCTACAGAGGACCTTTCAGCTGGTATAAATCAGATTATCTGCACAGATACCAAAGGGCCACACCAATTTATAGCACTGGAGAATCTGTCCTGCAGAGATTTAGAGAGCCCCTGCAGAGCTCTCACACAGAACAGCAGTGGTGTATAATATACAGATTTCAGAAAGCCATCTGGGAATTCCCCACTGTGCCCCTCAGCCACGAGGGTTACCCTGTCTTGGCTTAATTTAGCCAGTTGTGGTCTCCTTCGTGCAGGGAGAGGACATCCTTCTAAATACATTAGTGACTCACCCCCAGTCATAACCTACTATTGTTAAGAAAATTTGTTGTTTATGTCTGGGAAAGCCAAAAAAGTTTTGCTAAGTGCTTCCTTTGGTAACATCTTATACATTTTAATGTCACAGCTGCTGCCAAGCCACGGACCATAATGTCTCTGTAATGATGTACAGCTAGCTAAGCACATCCAAATCACAAGCGTGCCCTTGAACTGTCCCAAAGGAGCTGCTGCCTCATCATCCCTCCTGCAGGCATAGCAGCCCTCTGCATGTGCCCCCACAACTGATCCATATGCATCTAGCATTTGATAAACACATTCTAGCAAGTGGCAGGACCAAGCTCTTCTCAGAAGAAAACTCAGTAAAACCAAGAGGCTCTGGCAGCGGTAATTCCCAAGCATGTTCTTCCTATACTTTTTTTTTTTTTTTAATACAACTGAAAATAAAGGCATCAATCTACCGCTGTAGAAGGGAGAGCATCCAACCTTGCTTGTGGGTGAGGAAAACATCACTGAGGTCTGCTCCCCTTAGTGCTGCTGTTTTGCACTTCAGTATGGCCACCATAAACTATCTTAATCATCTCAAAATGAATGCCCCTGTGTAAGGTTCACAATGCAAACAAAACATTGCTTTGTTTGCCAAATTGCCCACTAGATCTGCATCAGCGTCGAGACTCTTTTTCTGTGCCAGTGCCCCAAGGGCATTCATAGACCTTAATGGCCCTGACTAGGCTCCCCTCCACACCCCTGCCCACGGACCCAGGATCTCAGCCCTAGGCCATCAGTCCCAGTCTGAGCTAAATCTGCAGGGTTCAAGCCATGCTAACCAGAAACTAGCCTGTATTTATTCCTCATGCCATTGACCTGAGCATCACAGCAAGCTCGACACTTGTAGCAGGCAGCTGGAAGAAGGTGATCAGAAGATAGTACTCAGGTGGTAATTCAGTTCATCCCTCCTTCCAAGAGCACTAGATCTCAGGGAGGAGAAAATCACATACGGAGCTTTTAGACCATGGCGTTTTCCACACAGGTATTAAAAACAGTCCTAGAAAACTTACTTTACGTTAAAAGACTTAAAACACAGATTAGTTTAGGGGATGTATCTCCCAGAAATGCCTTCTATCACTACCCCAACTTTCCCCAGAAAGCTCTCTGCTCATAGAAAATCATACATGTCAAACTGCTTCTTGCAACAATCTGACTTTGGTAACTTCAGAAAGGCAATCAAAATTATAGAAATATAAGCACAGGCAGCGTTTCCCAGACTCACACATGCACTATTCACAATTTGTTTTGACATTAGGGTCAAGTTTCTCAGAAGTAATCATCGATGTTTCAGGTTTCTATTTTTCACTGCCCAGTGTTGGGCCTGACTTTCAAAGAACAAAGAACTTCCTGAAAATCAGTTCCTGACATTATCAGCGAGTTGTTAATTAGGGATGCAGGTGCCTACATAAGGCATCTAATTTGAACATTTTTGCTTACACACTCTGAGCTATTGACTTCCTCCTTGCTGATCAGCTGCATAACGCAAGCAGAGAGCAGAGCGAGAGCAGAGCAAACCTGAAAATCACCCAGTAGTTAAAAGTAGTTTCCAAAATGAAAATAAAACTTAGGAAATTATTTTCTGGCAACTGCAATGAAAGTGTGCCTGCTACTGATGCAGACAAGATTTATTTTATTTTTTTGGTGGGCAAGATGAGTTCTGAAAGAGCAACTCCTATTAAAATTGCACTGGCATTTAAGTGACGTTTTGGCAAAACACCATGGAAACATTTGGTCACATCCTCTCAACCCTTAATTTATTCCTTAAATGTGCTTTTTAATATGTCACAGTTGTTAAATTTGTAACAATAATTCCCTTGAGACTAAACAACAGTGCTTGGTATGTGAAAAATGAACAATACATTTACATCAGCAAACCAAAAGGAAATTTTAAATAAACGTATAATTGAGGACAAATAGTCTGAATGTTACCGTTATGAAATTTGACCATTCTGTAGGCTGATTTTAGCAGCAGGATGTCCTAAATAAACTCAACTAAAACATATGCTGTCATACTCTCTTTCAGTTGTGACATAACTATCCAGATTCACTTCTTCCAATGGCTTTATTACTGTTAGTCAAGCATTGCTGTATGGAAAGGTAACTAAGCACTTAAAATAATTTTAAAACTTTCATTTTTCAAAACGACCAGCAAAATCCTAGAAACAAATCTTTTAATGTATTGGCACTTTCAGCTGGTTTTGATGGGAGGGAAGAGGAGTTGAGCTTTGTGTACAAAAAGACTCATATAAATTCCTGCTAAATCTAGTGTGGAATTTGACTGCAAAAACATTGGGTAAATCAATGCCCTAGGAGCAAGAGGCTGGTCTGGGTAGGGAGAACACAAAGCTGGTGTGTTCCCTGGTATAACTGCCTTCATGTGCTCTGCAATCAAAGCTTCTGTTCTTGCTGCCCTAACTTTGCTTGTGTGGGACTAACATCACATTATATAAATCTTCAGGACAAGTAATTAACAACTTATTTTATTTGTTGTGCAAAGCATTGAGGACATTTCTAGGTCTCTGTGTAAATGCTAAAACTACTATTAACTTGTGTATTTCCCAGCCAATATAAACAGCTTTCAGTACGTCTGCATGTCCCACCAGGGCTCAGAGCTGTAGTCCTACTCATTTTAATGGGATTTCTCCTCTCATAACAGAGCACTCACTGTGTGCTATGGTGGCAGCAGGACCGTTCAGAACAAGAACCGATCCATTTGCTTTTTCCTTTAAAAATAAAATCAACGCATTTTGGATTCTGGTTTCTAGGACAGAAATCCCATAGTGCTTTTAGCCTTGAGCATTTACTCAGACCTCCTTTTGGCTTCAGTACGAGTGCAAACAGCAGTACAATTTAGCAGACACATCAGTGCACTGGGATTCAGAAGTTCAGCAATCAGCTCTGCTGCTAACCATTGCCACCTGCTTTACCTCTCAGTGCTCTTGCTCCTCTCCCACTCTGCGTCTGCCTTGTCTATTTGAACTGCACGCTCCTTAATGCAAATACCATCTTCCTGTAGCAGTGTTGAGTGCCCAGCACCGGAGCCATGACTTCTTTTGGGACTATCAAACATTTGTATTATAGAAAATAAGAACACAGAGACAGCCCTTCCCTCTTGGCTTTACTAATAAACATGGGTATTTCAGCCATGATGTATCAGTCCTCTGCTCTCCATCTTTGTTATCTCTAATTACTTATCTGCTAATGTTCCCTTCTGAACAGCATAAACCTTCCCCGTCTCCTTAACCCATTGCTCTGTGTTGTTCACCGAGACTATGTTCAGAGGATGTTAGTACAGTTGCAAATTTAATCATTCCACACTATTAGAAAACGCACAGGTCAAGGCTGCCTGTGCCTTAAGTCCTTGGAGTGCAGGCACTGATGAACATGCCTTCTTTCTATGCTCAACCCATATTTTTTTTCTCTGCTGGCCTTAGGTGTGCACTACTGTGGACAGCAGCAGTGGAAAGGAATTCAGATACGGTGGGATGGTGTGTCCTTGGCTCCAGATGTCATTCCAGAAAAAAGGACATGGGTCTGTCTACTGTTGTCCCAAAGTCTGACTCCCTTCAAACTGAATTTATTTGAGAACCACCTGTAGCTTTCATGCCAGCACTGGGCTCCTCTCAGAGTCAACTCACTTGAGTTCCCACTTTCACTTCCCATCTCACCTCTCCTCCTTACAACACTTTGTCCCTTTTCACCTGGCCAGCTAGTCCCCACTTTTCGTCCTTTTTATGTCTCTCCACCATACAGTGCTTCTCTACCCCTGCTTCCTCCTCTCCTTCTCTGTCATCACAGACAATTGTTTCTGTCCCACACATTCCTGATTTTATTATCCCCACCCAATTTCCCATCTCAGGCTCCTTCTGTCCTTTCCCAGCCAAGTAGCTCTATCCCATTACTCATACCCACTTTCAGTTTCCTTTGACTTATTGGTCCCCATCTCTCTGTGAGTCCTGTTCAGTTTCTTCATACTGCTTCTTCAGACATAACCTTGGAAGACTGCTTGCTTCCATCTTCCCCTTCCCTCATCTGAGTGCTAGTCCTGGTCCCCTCTGTATTTAAGTCATAGATTCCTCCTCTACATTTTCTGGCGTTTGATGACACAGGAAAGAAGAGCAGAGGTGGAACAAGCTCGAAAGCCAACCTGGATCTCCCTCCCAGGGCAGCAGTTACATTCAGGGCAGGCAAACCCCTTAAGGATTTCAGCTAAATCTCCACTAAGCAAACTGAGTTTTTTTCAGTCTTGTGATTTTCCAAGGTGCAGGCAGGTTTTTGTTAGTATAGCAAAAAAATGTAACCTCCCTGGAAGCAACAGGAAAAATACACTATGAAGAAATGATGTAAGTAAAGCCTTTTGCTGTTCTTCTGAATGGAATTCTTCTATTCAGTCACCAAAAGAGTACCTGCTGCTTCTGGGCAGATATTTTTAAGGCACTTGATTCATTAATTGCACTTCACCTGATAAGTTTCTGGGCCAGTACCAAAAATAACTGTATTCTCCACTCAGACATATTTTGAATGGTGTCATATGATGATGGGGGGAAGGGAGAACATGCAATCATGTAACCTTCAAAGCTCACAGTTCTCATTAACCTACACTAAATGCCAAAGTCTTTCTAGCTGAATCTGGCAAAGTTTTCAAGAGGGTTTCAGACTAGGACTCCTACAGAAAAAAAACATTTAACATTTGCCCACATCACCTCTGCTGGCCACATATATCATGAACATGTTTTTGATCTATTTCTGTGAACACAATAAAAAGCAGTTATGTCCTCAACCAAAGCAACATCTTTCATGACTGGATGGACTTTCAATATTCCAGAAACACACAGCACTCTATAGCCTAATCATGTTGCACCTCACTTCCCCTGACAGAAAGACAGCAGCACCTTTTCCCTCTACCTGTTCTCAAGACTGTGGATCACATCTCTAGGAAACAAAGCATCAAAAGAAATCCAGCTGCAACTGCCCAGCCCAACAGCTATGCAGGTAGCAAATTCCCCCAGGAGTCAGCCAGACAATGCTACTGCTCATTAGGGCTGGGTGGAACAGGAGAAATGGGAATAGACATTTCCCTTCATTCATCAAACTGGAACAAGACTGAGAGTTCAGAAAAAAACAAGCACTTGCCAGAGTCAATGACTGGGGACAAATCAGGAGAAAGAGAGACTTTGATCATTAAAACTGCAAAGAATGAAGGTTAAAAAGAAGTTGTTATATAAAGGGGATTCTTTCGTTACGGGAATTTTTGATCCAATTCAAAGCTAAGGATGTGTACCCATTTTAAACGGAAAATCCTTTAGCTTTGGTATGAATTTATCTAGCCTGCCAGACAAATTGCTCATATCAAACTGTCATTTGGATGTTCAGCCATTGAAAACACAGTTAAAGCATGTCCCTTAATTAGAAATCCCGTGGAAATGAAAACAATCCTCTCTGGCATCTAGTTACCCTGCATGGTAAGTTGGACTTATCATCTGGCACAGCCCCCTTCCTGTTTGCGTGGGTGGACCGAGGCAGACAAGGAATTCTGCTCCCCTTCCAACAGCCCTCAGAGACAAGCAACCTCCCATGCCAAGGTTTCGTCTCCCGCAAGTGTCTCGCTGCAAATAGGTCTGGTAGATGCAATGAGCTTCTCGGATTAGAGGTGAATGGGATAGGCGTCATCTGCCCAGCAGGGACCAAGAGAAGCTTAGCACGACATTTTAATGGATAAACATATTTACAATCTGTTTCATTTCACTAGATAGGTGTCTCTCTGATCAGGCTGCATTCATTTTCCAGAAATATGTCTTCAGTCATTTGCTAGTAAAAACAATACAACTCAGTAATTACCCTCTGCTGCTGGAAATTACCTGAATTACCACCAGGTAATTCAGCGGTGGTATCAGTCCTTCCAACCCTATCCATTTCATTGCTGGTCTGGTGTTATTAAATATTTTGTTCAAAGCTCCATGTCCCAGCAGTTTGTTATTATACAAGAATGTCAGGCTCATTAAATATTAAAACAGGTCTCAGATCCTCACAGTTGTGAAGAAGTTCTTAAAAGATTAATCCTACAGGTTCAAAAGCAAAACGGGTATTTTAGCAGGGAGGACAGTTAGCCACCGCAACAATTACCTTTGGGACACGTTAAGTCCTATTTCATTTGAAGCCTTTAAGTCAAGATGGCATAACACATTTTCTTGTAGGCAGTAGACAGTCCAACACACGAGCTTTTGAACTCTATGCAGGAATCACACAGTGAAATTCTCTGGCTCCTATTTCACTGATCAGATTAGAGAAACACAACCACTCCCAGGGACCTTAGACTATTAACTGATGGGAAGAGAACCCAAAGCACTGGGTGACAAATTCACAAGCTTTGAACATTATACACTGGCAATGTTGATACACTGCATTCACTTTCTTTGAAAACCTGCTTTGTTTATGGCTCCTTTTTATAGGACATTTCCCATATTATAGGAAATAGATCCTCAGCTGTCAGCCAGCATAGCCAGTTGATTTGAGATGAACTACCTCAGGATTTTACCAAAAGTAGATCTAGCAATTTTCCTCTCCTTCAGGAAGAGCTCCTGAAGTGGTTAACCAGGACCATGCATGTTTTCAAGAAAGCCTCACCCCTCAGATTCCCCAGGTTTTACAGAGGTTACAGACTAGCTCCACAGAGGCTTGATAGGAATTTCCTCTTACGCCACAAAAGGACCTGAGGAGACTAAAGAAGTGACATAATCTTGTTCCACATGGACATGGGCAGGTTCAGAGGTGTGAAGACAGAAACAGAAGGAGGGGAATCCGCCCTGTGCCAATCTTTCTCTGGGAAAGCTACTTCTGCTGTGGGACTAGCATGACAAACTTGGTGTGGTTCTGTTCCTTTTCCGTCACTTTCCCCACCAAGAAGTTCCCTGTTGCTTGGCTAAGCTTCCCAGGGCAGAGGCTGAGGAGAGGAGGTTGACTGCAAGGAGCAATAAAAATAAAAGTAGTGTATTAAATAAGGCATTGCTGTAGAGTAATAGGAAGGGTGGAAAGGAATGGGATCATGCGTATTACAGTCCTATAAAAGAAAGACTTCTTAAATGAGTATTCAAGAGGGCTGAGTTACAGCATGAGAAAACTAGTTTAATCACCTATTGTGCAGCTGTAGTTAATTTCGTACAGACTTTACAGACATCCCAGCTATCGTGCAGTGCTCCATACAATCACTGTGGGTGACGCTCCACTTTTACCACAGGTGCTGTTAAGGATGCCATTACCTGGGCAAATCTTCCATCAGTCTCAGTTAGATGTTTCCTTAAGTAGTATCTGAGGTCAGATAACACCTGATGAATACACATAGCAGGAGAACGAATCTGCTCCCTGACTACACAGAAGAGTATACACATAGTACGTGGGGATACATAAATACACGCACACATGCTTTCCACCCAGGCAATCTCAGTTGGATTAGCTCCAGCTCCAGCCATCTTTAACAAACCTTTAAAGTCTCTCTGGTGAGGGGTGTCTCCTTGAGAAAGTCACATAACAATCTAAAATTCATTACAGTCCTAGCCCTTGTTTGGGAATATAAACTACTTTCTCCAGATTGGGTTCGAAAATCTGCCACTAAGAGCTGATTCATCTCACTGTACATCCAAATCACTGAGTGATCAGAAGACTGATTGCTCCTGATGGCCACCTGAATATCTAACAAACAGATAACTGGATGGTCAAATAAGCAATTAGCAGCCAAATTAGATATCCATCAGCTCAGCTGCTGATTTTCATCAGACACCTAAAAGACTAGAAGCAAGCTAACTAGAAAATTATCCTTAACCACTTAGCAGTTTGCTAAATCATGGATAGTCACATGACCTCAACAAGTTGTTTCTCAAATCCTAAACAAGCCCAATCTCTTTTCACAGTGGTTTTAAATCTCCAGGACTCATGTGAAGTGTTAAAGCATTTCGCTATGTATCCTGAGAGATACACCCCCAGCATATCCAGGAATGAACACACCACCACCACCACCCCCAAAAAAAAGGTCATATTTAGTGTAACTCAGTGAAAAGCCTATTTTTCACTTGCCAGACAGCTTGCTGCCTTAGAAATGAAACTACAAATAACCCAATCCCCAGACCGCCTGTAGCAGGCTTATCAGCATGACGAGTGATAGAAGAGTAGGAGGAATATGCAGAGCTTCCAGCATGGCAAACACACAAAGATCCTCTTGAGACAACATGGATTCCCTCCATCTCCTGCCTCAAGGGAGAGGAAGGAGTGAATTAGACCTTCTCCTGGGGCTGCAGAACCCAAAGTCTTGGAGGATGATAATCTAATGCTCTGGCTTAGGTAGCCTTTAGCTTGTCCCCAGGTCCTGAAAACAACGAAGTATCGAAGTATCGAAGTATCGTCAGCAAATGAGGGATGACCTAATTTGCACCCTACCCAGTGAATCCACACTTGCCTGTCCTTTACATTACCCACATCTGGAGATAATCCACACAATGAAGTGCAGGCTGCAAACTTAAAAATACCTTCGTTGCTGCTTAGTCTGGAACTGAACAGCAAGAGTCCTTCCATTACAATAGCTACTGCAACACAGCCGCTGCTTTCTGTCACTGCTGGGCAACAACTTGTTAAGTTTTACTGAGCTCCATGAAATAAAGAGGGATCAGACCTTGGTATAGGCTATGCATTGTGGTAAGTCCTGCAACTTTCACTGGCTATAATGCCTAGTGAGAGCACTAACACTTTGGTGTATTACAGCACCTGCTGTCCCCAGATCTCAGCGTGTGCTACCAAAGGAAGGCCAGCCCTGTCCCCAGGGTACTGATGGGAAATTGCAAGAGGAATCACTGATGTCACCACTTCTGATGTGGGAATCTATCGTAAACACACTCCCTTGCAAAATGCAAAGCTCTCCAGAAGAAGAAAGGAAATTCTTCTATTTGGGAAAAAATGTCAGATGACTTAGGATACAATAGTTAACTTTCCTCATGGCCATAGGAAAAACAGTTCCTGACTTGACTGGAATTGTCCATATGTGTTGATGCATGTGTTAATCTTAAGTCACTGGTTGGCTGAACCTCCCCTGGTGACCTGGAGTAACAGTGGAAGCCATTTCCACTCTTGCTTTAATTTTCATTGGTGTTCTTCTATGGCTTGTTCTAATTGCTTCAAACATAGAGCCAGGCTTTCGCTAACCTGTGGGCACATTGTTGTAGCTACTACCTCCCGCTGGTCTCCTAAGTATTAGGAAGAAAACAGCTAACATTTAGAAGCAGTTGTAGTTGCAATATTTTTGTATACCATAGACCCAGGGCTCCTGGTTACTGATGCCTTTTGTTTATGTGTCCTTTGGTCTGCTAAGCCAGTAGTTGTCAAATGAACGGTATTTCAGCCCCTGTGTGTTTGAAGCATCACAATCCTGACAGTTGTGCAGCAGATGGGTTCAGTGACACAGCAATATGCTGCAACCACCAAAGAAATGAAAATACCAACTTCATTTTACATCACAATGAGAAAAAATAATGTTGTAAATAAATAAATGCAAGCCTTTATAGCTATTTTAATGCAAATTAAAAAAAAATGTTCTTTTCAAGGCTTTGTCTGTGTTCCTGGATAGAAAGCTCTCCTTACCAGACAAGTGCTTTTGATGTCAGATTTTCTCTTCTTCCTCCACCAGTCCAATGTGATCCCCTTCATCACTTGTGCTGAGGTTCCCAAACATGTATGAACGATGAAGGATCACAAGTCTGTCAACATAACACATATTTCTAGTCTGATAGGAATTTTTGAAAATGGCAATCTGTGTAGCTAATTTTTACTCAGTCTTCGAATTGCTGCTTCCCCTCCTGTTCTCTTCCCATGAGTACATGTGGTATTCTTTATCTAAATATTACAGTCATCACAGACTCTGAGGTTAGTACCTACAGACTCCTTTGCTGTTCTTAAAAAAAAAGTCTTTTTCAGCTTGCTCAATGACAGAGTAGAAAATTAGTAAGATATGGTTTGCTTGGCTTTAGCAAAATTCTAGTCCTTGGGAGTTATCTAGGTGTTTACAGTACAGCCTATCATAGAGCTATAAACATGAAGAGGAAGCAGTTGTACAATTTTACAGGTACAATTTGGACAATGAAGCAAAAATACCTGGTGAGCCCTTAAAAACAAGACCCATGAGATCAGCTTATTCCCCTGTGTCTTTGGGAAGCATGGAGGCATAAGCTTCCTAAATTTTATCATAGGCATTATACTGAGGCATTCGCATAAACACATATTAACAAATCAATCATAACAATCATGGTATATGGAGTATATGGAGATATAAATCTCCATATGGAGAGCAATTTCCTTAAAAGGAAACACATTTTATTATCCTAACAACAACAGAGTCAGAATTTTAAAGAAAGTTAACTTTCATGTATCCAGGGAGCATGCTACAAAAAAATCACAGACCTTTTCAGTCCCCTGGAAAAATGATCCAAATAAAATCTATTCACACTCCCTAAGTGTGAAAACACCACCAGCATCATAACCAAACCTTCCTGCTCCAAGATTCAGCCTTTTGAAATTCTCACCTACCTACTTGTGTTATTGCTTAATACTGTGGTATGTAGAATTTCCCCTCAAATTTCTCATCAAAAGTCACAATGCTTTAATTACAGCACAAACACAGAACAAACCAAACAGCATCTAGGAACTAGCATAAGAGTATTTACCTGTCTAGGCTACAGATCCACACTGTCAAAGTAATATACATAAAGAAGATGACAGCTCCTGCCCCTCCACCATCCCAGCATATGACCTACACGCATATTTTGGTGAGCAGCCCAGAAGGCATATCGTTTTATTTGTTCGATATTACACATGCAAAATCATGAGTACCTCTCTTGTTTCATTCTCAATCCTGACTGTAGTTTGTAGGATGAATGCTCACAGGACTGCAATAGCCATAAGCCCATGTTTAAATGCTTTGCTGAATCAGGACAGGCAGCACCATCAGACAAACTCTGACATCTCTATGACAATCTAACAGTGGGAGATGAAAGAAGCCTGAAGTTTGACTAATAAAAGGTTGTAATCTCAACTTTCTTTTTTCAAGTCAGAATCCAACAACAAAAAGGCAGTGAGAAGAAAAACACCGATACACCCAGTCAAGGCACTCAGCAAACAGCCCACCAGAGACATCTATCTAGAGACAGAATCTGGCAACATGGACCACTTTATTCACAGACCCGCATATCCCTGTCCCATGCTACCACTATACTATACAGGATCAACCTGAGCTAATACAGCTCCCCAGGCAAGCAAGACCCTGCCTACCTGCATCAGCCCACAGGACCTAGCTGGGAAGCCCATTATGTGTGGTCAGGCTTGCAAATATAATATTGCAGTAAGACTATAAAAGACGTATTGAACTAAATTTTTCCAAGGATGATGTAACTGGGTGGGGGCACTACCAGGCTCATGATAAGCTAAGTATAATGATAGCTGAAATAAAACATTTGCATATAAATTTTCACTCCTAAAATTTATTAGCAGCAGAGAGATAACGGTGTAACAAGTTGATGAAGAGTTGCTATGAGATCATATTTGACTTCATGTGAAGCTTTGTAGGCATTGTTTCTTGGAGGAAGCACTCATTGTGTGTAGTACAGTAAAAACTGTGTTTTAAAACGAAGAGATAAAACAGTTGCCTTAACATAGCAGCAACTTTATCACTGTAAATCTGCCATGCCATGTATTTTATTACATTTTCATAGCAGAAGAGGGAATTTACGATGCGATACTACAAGCTCCACCAGCCTTTTTCTGTCAGTGGGGTACCTCTCTTAACTCATATCTAAAATATTTGCTGATACTGAAACGTGACTGTGAGGTACAAACCCAGTATTTTACAACTCAAGAGAACATTATATTCATCTAGCTTAGAGCAAAAAGAAGAAAAAAAAATAGCTTGAGCATCTGTTTCTGTAAAGACTGGACATTGTTCTGCCAACACTTCTTCGGTTCTATGGAAAGAACAAAGAGAGGGAACCACTGCTGAGCCCAGGCTGCTTTTGTGGACGAAGCAGTAACACAAAGTCATTATCGCTATTATTACCACACACAAAGTCAATGCCAAGGCTGTATGTGAGAGCCCCACCTTTATCATTACCTTCTGGAGTAAGATTCACCCAATGTAGACAGTCTTTGGGCTTGAATCTCCCGTAGCCAAGTGTCAACAGCAATGGGGTCAGGGCGTTACATTCATTCCTTCTGGCTGATACTAAGCTGCTATGCGCTCGCCAGAACCAAAGACTATCATTTACTTTCTTTCTGGGGACCAGTTCCAGTATATTTTGAAAAAGCTGGCCTAGATAACAATTGTTACTTAAGCATGACAGGACCCGGTCCATTCTAAACAGAAGCAAAGCCTTTGGATACTGAAGATTCAGTACTAAGAACTCCTATTGATGAACTAGAAAACAGCACAGAAAACTGTAAATTTGATTTGATCAAAGTATGAGGCAGGTTTCTGTTCACCCTAGTACATAAAAGAACTTGGTGTCAAGAAAATCTTCTTTGGGCAACAGAATTAAGAAAAAAACCAACTTGGTGCATAGCTTATGAATAAGACAACAGTAACAAAAATCTAGTAGGTTGGTTTAAATCAAGAGGGAAATAATAATAAAAAAAGAACTTAAAAAGCATTCACAGGGAGGAACATTCCACCAAGACAAAGTCATCTGTCCTTGCTTTCCCAAAAGCAGCATGATCAAAACTGATTATGGGATTTCAAGCCCTGAATGTTTCTTTGTATTGCCCAAGCAGAGAGTGAAAATGCTTTATGATATCAAAAAGACAAAAGGAAGATCCTCAGATATTACAAAGCAGGCACCAGGATTTAATGTTTTTAAAATACATCAGTGGCTCCATCCCACCCTTATGATGACATGAGACACAGTCCATCTGAGTTACGATTGGCTGTGTAGTTTTAGGTAATGCACTGATATAATACTAAACAACAACATATGCACAGCATTTGTAATGAGATTGGACTTTTAACCTTCTGAAGTAGTGGGAAACAATGGGGCTTTTAAAAATACCAGCTCAGAGGTAAGGAGAGGGTCAGCCCAATCCAATTTATAAATACAAAACCAATTGCATAGCTGAGTTGCACTTTAAAACATAAATTATTTAAAAGAATAAGGGGAAGCCAGAGGCAGAGTGAGAAAAAGAAAGCTGGCACAGGGAAAAAAACTAGGAGAAATGCAAGAGATGGGAGAGGAGGAATGCAGAGCCTCTCACAAACTACCCACCACCTAGGGGCTACTCCTTTGGGGCTCAAACTCACACACTGCGGTTAGTGACTGCTTGCCCATTGGCCTGAGCAGCAAACTCTGAACTCTGAAATCTGAGGGGTGACTTGCCCTACACACACACATACTGAAATGCAACCAAGTGTTCATTCCTTTAAAAGGCCTGAGCTCCAAATACCAGGTAATGGCTGCTCTGTCTGGATTGATCAACCAGATGAGACTGCAGCCAGACCCTCAGCTACTATAAATGGAACTGGAGTGGATCCAACTGATTTACACTTAATGAACTCAGTGAACTTGACTATCATGAATTTAAAGCTCTGAGAGCTCACAGTGCCACTCAAAAAAATAAAAAAAATCACTGCTGTCTTTTGCAAATGCAGGCTGCATTAGTGCCCTGCAGACAGTAGCTGCATGGCCCCACCTCTCCAATGTTCATGGCCACCACAGCATGCTCCTGCGATGTCAGCAACAGAAGGATGTTTTCTATCAGGCAATGAGTAAATTGCAGGATAGGATGGGCATGCAGCTGCCATCCTGTGACTCAGAGTGTGCACAATCCTCTCCTGCAGTCCATCATGCTCTCTTTAAATGGTTTGAGTTTTGGTTACACAATGAGCCCTGTTTTGTGCCTGATGCATGCCAAGGGAGAGACCTTGGGGACTACACATAATATGCCAGAAGCAATGAACCATTATGACAGATAAGAGTCTAAAGCTCACTTTCTGCTCCAAACTAACCTTGAAAAAAGGACAGCAGGGACCAAGTCCCATACCAGAAAATTAGTGGACTAGGTCTGGTCTGTGGGTCATGCTTCAGCACCAATGTGTACCAAAACAAGAGCTCCCATGGAGGGCAAGGGGACGGCAGTCAATTCTTCCCTTCCAATTCTTCCCTTCCCTTGTGCTGTCACTCCTCCTGCCTCCCCTCAGCCCCTCTCTCCAGTTCCATCCAGTACAATCCTGAGATCAGTAGGTTTAAGTGAAAGCCATCGGTTTCGACCATGTTTTCACTTGCCAGGCTAAGAGACCTTTTTACCTTGTTTCTCTCATGCCAAACAAACAGGTTCAAACAGTGGCAAAGTCAAGGAGGGCTAAAGCAGAGAACTACTGTTGGACATGAGCATTCAAGATCATCAGATTCTGGCACCATAGAAATATTGGACTAGACAAGATCACACTGAACTCACAACCTCTGCAATCTCAGCCAACCACACAGCACCATCTATTTCAGCAGAGCATTTCCTTCACACATTATCAAATGTTACAGGCCACTCAACATCGCCACTCTGTACCCTACTGAACTAACCTCAGTCCTCTAGGAAAACAGCAATAGCTACAACTGTGATCTGCCTCAAGAAGAGCAGAAATCCCCAGTGGCTCGCCAATGCAGTCATGAATCATCAAGGAACATAGGAAATAGATAATCTCCCACAAAAAAAGGAAACACCAAGTCTCTTCTCTGGGAGATGGAAGGGGGCTTAGGGGAGGACAGCTTCCCCCAGCCTCTATTCAAGAACTGCCTCATATCCTCAGTATCATGACTGGTATGGCCCCACTGTTCTACCATGCTACATTGCCACCACTTACAGACTTGCAGATAGATCTAGCACCTCTGCTACACAGCTATTAGACATGGTGAGAAAGGACTGCTGGTTTGTGGTAACAACCTGGAATCCATCGTGTGTCCTAGCTGTCAGCCTTGCCACATCAAACATATTTCCATCTTGGTGCCATCTCAGATGGTGGTGGTTTTACCCACAAAAATTCTAGTTCTCCAAGGCTTATGCATTCATTTTCAGGTCTATGTCCGGAAACTTCTTCCACTGGGCTCAGTCCAGGATTTTACTCTGCTCAGGCCCTCCGCTTCCCTGTCTCAGGCCTGATTTTTAAAGGCGCTTTTTTGCCTTCAAATCATGGCACCTGCAACAGTCCTATGAAAGGCAGCCTGCCTTCAGCTCTCCACCAAGAAATTACTCACATCACTGCTACAGCACTCAGAAGATGGCACCTCCTGTTCACACGGCTAAGCAGCACTGGACTTAGCCCAGCACTGTAGTCCCTCATCAAGCAAAATGACTCAAGGAGGATTTGGCAGGAGAAAGAGCAGCAAAATCGGACCTGAGTCAAATGCAGCTCTCTAAGAAATTCCTTTTCACTTGCAAGCGACATGCAGACTGGAACTGCCTTCCTGTGACTTACCACCACCCTCCTGAAAGGCAGCATTGGAAACAAGCGTGTCACTCAGGGATGTTTTTCGACAATACTTCATGTCCTCTTTTACTGTCTTCTTTTTAACCCACTTCCAAACTTGGTTCCCTTTGCTCCCTACTCAGATCAGACTAATAAGAACATCACCTCAGGGAAAAGACTTGTACACAGACAGACTTCCTCTTCAGAGGATCAAACAGACCAGACTGTTCCTTTTCAAGTTTTATTAATCCTGGTTCATAATTTCCACCACATCATTAGTCATTTCCTATTATTGAATAGCTGGTAGCAGCATCATCGCACAGTAAATAGCAAGATAACCATGCCACCTGCAATTTCTTGGCTGATACCTACCCACAGCCACATCTGGGTAAAAGACCAAGAGGTAAAATTAAAAGCCAAACCATGTAGACTTTTTTGATCTGTGGCTCATTTCTTTTATTCACATCATCTGCTCAGCTGGCTACATAAGCTGCTGCAGACCTTGTTTAAAAACAGCTCCAGAAGATTAACACTAAACCCAGCAGTTTGGAAATGTGGTGATTTTCACTGGAATTCCCCTTCCTGAGGCACGCAGGGTCTTTGGGGAGCTTGCTGGTTATCAGAGTTTATTATTTGTTTGGTTTTCTAAGCTTTTCTTAGTTTGTTAACATCCTTTAGGTAATTTTGATACCAAAAATGGGCAGAGAATTCAAGTGCTTTGAAGCAATCTGTTTTCTATTCAGTTTTTCTTGCCCACCCCACACACACACCCATACCCCCAACAAAGCTTATTTTTCTAATATTATCCTTCTTCTTTCTGCCATCTGCCTCAGGAGACTAATTGGGAAAAGAGCACCCTGGTCTTTTCAGTGTAATATCTGTATACCTGAATTTCTGGAGTGTCCTATTGGACACTCTTAATTTTTCCCATGCCAAAAGCATCTCCACGCATGAGTTCTGGGTCAGGGTTTCTATGTGGTTCACTTTGTTCCACAGAGCAGGACAGCCCCACCTCAGAAATGTGTAGCTGTGGTACCCCAAGAGGCAGCTGTTAGAAGAACAGACAGGGCTGTTCTCTACCCAGATAGCGGTGCTTCTCCTCACTCCTTCCCATTATCTCAGGACATTTTCCAGCCATGGGCTGTCCCTCTGGCCTGCACTTTCCCCACGTGCTGTGCAGGAGAGCCTCACAACGGCTCCATGCCAGGTTTGTGGAAGACAATGAGTCTTTCCACCATCTCCAGGGGCAGGGGATGGAGGCCCCAGCTCCCATGACTGTGAAAGGATTTCCTCCTTTTCACTTGTCCTCCTGAAAGCAGCCTGGTACACAGAGCACAATCACTTGGGCTGAAGTGTGACTCCAGCAGCAAGGAATGGTTTTGGGTTTATGGCAGAGGAGGTTTCTGCCACCAACTTCTTCCATGAACTTAGGCAAGAAGTCACTTGCAATTATTGTTTCTCAGTGCTCATTTCAATTCATTCCTGTTATTCTCAATATTGGTCATTAGAGGCCAGCTGAGTCCTAGGTGAAAAGAGGTAATTAAATGCCTAATGACTAATGCATTTAACAGCCTTTCAGGGAGTACAGCACTGTGCCTGCAGCATGGCTGCTTTTATCAGGGCTGTCTAAAAGTGTGATCTGCCAATCCGTGAAGGACAGCACGCACAGAATCACAGAGTAGTCGGGGTTGGAAGGGACCTCCGGAGATCATTTAGTCCAACTCCTGCTAAAGCAGGTTTATCTAGAGCAGGTTGCACAGAGTCATGTCCAAGCAGGTTTTGAATGTCTCCAGAGAAGGAGACAAGAAGATGACAGTCAGGCCTGCAAACTCCTTCTCTGATCACTGTGGCACTTTGAGGCAGAGCTTGATAGATCTAGGAGCAGAATTATATGACTTGGCTGCACAAGGCTGTGGCAACACTTACCACAAGGGACACCCTCCCTGAATATCTTCTGGCACTCCCTCAGCAGCTTAGGTCCTTCACTGTGACCTGCTGCCACTTGGTGCTTCAGTCTGCCTACAAGAGGTAGCAGGAGCTGGCAATGCCTGGGTGCGCCTGCCCCTGTTTGCGCTCCCTTCCACAGAGCATGCAGGCAGCCACCTCTGTGACCCAGACCCTGTAGTGACTGCCTGCAGGATTGGAGAACTAGATTTCATAGTTCAAGAGGCACAGCCCACCAGGCATACGTTTCTTTATACATATATTTGGGTTTAGATCTTTTATTTTTCTAAATAAGCATATATATATATTGTTAATATATGCACATTTATATAATATACATATTATATAAAACACACCTATGTTGTAAAAAAGACTAAAAACTAACTTCCCACAATCAACTTCCATCTTGCCTGTCTGTTTGTGTGAACAGTCCATAACTACCCATTTTCTTTTCTCCTGTAATGCACAGAGCAGAAGAATTGCTTTGGTTGTGTATTTCCTCATATGCCCATCAAACACCCACCTGTCAAACTCATTGTCTTCTTTTTCTCTGACCCATCGCCCTAATTACACGTGAGCTTTGTGTGGTTCTGTCTCCTCTGTGGTGCAAGCAGATAGAATTATTCCCCTCCTGAGCAGGGAAAGGAGAGGACTACATCAACACAGGTCTGCATGTCTACAGCATGATATTTCAAAGTACTTTGCATTTTACAGCATTTTTCATGTACACAGTTTGGAGTATTAAGCTCACCTGCAGTTCAGATGGAGCTCAGATGAGTACCCAAAACCAGAAAAAAACTTTAGGGCTTCCAGCCAAAAGGGCAATAAAAGCATCTTGCCTTATACAAGACCACTGTGGCAACATGAGAGAAGCATCTCACTATCTAAATCCCAGGACTACCTTTTCCTTTCCAACTCCTCCATATCTCACTCAAACTCCTATGTCACCCTCAGTTTGGATAGTACACACCTTCCCCAGAGTTACTCCTGCTCTCAGCTTTCCTGGCTCCTCACATCTGGGGAAGCAGAATTAGGGTGAGATGGCCTTAGCTCAGCGTCACCTCACCTAACTTTAGTAACTTGCCAGCAGCACCTTGGTTAGGCTCCTTGAAAATGGATTTTAATGAGTGGAAGCATGGATGTTCAGTAGGTTGAGTTGCCACTTGGAGGTGCCCTTTTTTCTGTTCTTCTAAGAAAGCCTAGAGACTGGCTCCTTAGATAAGCCAAGGGAGATGAATCAGGCAACAAGTCCAAGGTGGAGTCCTCTAACTCCAGAGCTGTCAGGACAGAATACTCACTGTCACACAGGCAAGCAACTTAACTCCCGACTACCCTCCTAGTGAATGTGAGCTGAACCTGCACAGTAACATCTTCCTCTCTTCCAGGAGTGCTGAATAACTCTAATTAGCGTTCCTAAAGACCTCAGACTATAAAAATGTAAATGGCTTGTCTTCTTAATACTAGTAATGAAATCTTGTAATTAGTAACTTGACAATAATTGCTATATGGGTATAATAAATTGCTTTTGCCACCTGAAAATGAATTTTCATGAATTGGGGCTTTTGTTCTTATGGTCACTAAGCGTTTCTTTTTTGCCCTCCTGATAAAATTCCTGCAATGATGATGGAGGAAACATATAATGGAGAATGATGGGCATCTTTATAAACAAAGTTGGTCACATGAGCCATAGATCACAGAAATGGGATTTCTGGTACAGTAACATGTCAATATCTCATCCAAGACAGGCAAAAGCCTGTTGATATTCTGTACAGATGACAGAGTCTTTATCTTAAGATCCTATAATCCTAAGACTTGAACAAAAGGAGAAATCATATCCATTCATATTTAAAAAAATGGGAAATGAGGGCAGAGCATGACCGATCAAAACTGAGGATCTGAAGGAGGACTGGAAACTGAGCCAGGTTTTCTGAGATCCAGATCAGGGCTTAAAATACAAGCTCCCCTGTTTTTGTGATCTCCAAGGCAACCTCTGCCTTTGTCAGGATCCCAGTCACAGAGCTGCTGCGTAACTTCTCTGTGATACTGAGCACCGTTGAACTGCTGCGCACAGCACCAGGATCCAAGGGTTTGGCCGCTACTGTGGTCATTCAGCCGCTCACAGGTTCAAACCTTAACATCCCCATTCTGGAAACTGAGCATTTCTTGTTCCCTTGCAGAAACAAACAACATGTCTGAATTCAAGGGAAGATCATGCTCTGTAAAATGAACAGGGGGAAGGGAAAGGTTTATAATGGAACATAATTATTTAGCAGTGCATTGAAAAGTTGCCTGGCATAGTCTCCCCTTGCAGACAGCACTTCCTCCTCTAATAGCGATCCTGATAGCTAGAGCTGTCTTGACTTTTATCAGCAGGGCAGCCTTGCACTCTGCTCCAACCCAAATGATCAAGTGGCCTTCACAGCTGCCACCACTTCCTATTAAAAGACTACAAGAGGCCTGTGAGATTAAGAAAGGATAAAAACAAGTACTTATCATTTGGGAAGTAATGTCACTGGTTATCTAAAGCAACGTAATTATATCACAAACTTAATCTGTGAGTGGCTTTTTCCTTCAAGGAGGTAGGAATAGAAAAACTTTTCACTTCATAATGAATCCTATTGAAACTCCATTTCGCCCTTGGCAAAAGGCCATTATCCAGCAGAAACATGTAATCATCCTAAAAATGCATAATGGCATGGAAAATGGACAAGTAGTTTCTTGAAATATTGTTTGTAAAAGGCCTAATTTATAATGGGGATTGTTTGTGTTAGGGTCTTTTGGCATGTATGGTTAACAAGAACTTGCTGTTCTGCTGCCAGTTAATTTAATCAAGAGGGCCTTGTGTAGGCCTCGGTCGATATGGCCGTGGAAACAATGGGAGCTTTTTCCCCGTAACTGCCCCATCATGATGGAGCGAGCACCCTGCTCTTTAATCTGTAGTTGTTCTTCTTGATAGACACTGCTGCTGTCAATGCATCACATCAAAACATACACACTATCAGATTCATTGCACTGCTGTGCCTATCTAAAAAAAATATTAGGAATGATCTGGCAGCACAACTAATTGAGGACAATCATGCAACTATAGCCTCTTTGTAACGAAGCAATTGTACGAACAGCACATTCCCTCCAGAAATTTAGCAGTTTGCACACATGCTAGGAATGAAACCTCTTGGTCTGGCAGTCATCTATGCTAAGAATTGGACCATGTGCAGGAGAAAACATTCCCATCAAAAGGAAATGAGGAAGGCTGCAGTAAATACCCTTCACCTACTTGGTTATCAGAGTCAGTATATTTTGATCACATTTTGTATCCACAAAATAGGTGCAGAAATGGGCCCATTATATCTGGTTATATTTTAGTCACATATATTAACAAATATGTAAATCCACCAGGCATCCTGTTCCATGGTGCACAGAAAGGTGTCTCTGGTTTTGTAATGTCTGAAGATACACAATATAGCTTTGCAATCCCTCCAAGCATTTTTCTTCTCTATTAAGAGAAGCTTGCGTCCAAGTTCTACAGACTGTTTATGGCAGATCCAGCACTCGGCGCAGATACGAGGTCATGGGAGCCTTACTCCAAAGCAAAACTAAAGCTGTATGTAAGAGGCCTAAACGTTCCTGCCCCAAGCCTTGTGTGTAGTCATTCACACTACACAAACTCTGAAAGTCGGAGGAATCACAACACGTTAGATTATCAGTGAGCCGTGTGGTGGGGATGGATGGCTGCTCGCTAGCATTATGTACAATTCCCTTGGCGGCAGGCAGCACCGCAGCCTTGGTCCTGCACGCTGCTCAGCATTCCTGGTCAGAGCAACACATAGATCCAGGGGCTGTCTGGATGTGGAAAGCAGGGTGCTATCCAGAGTGAGGGGCATCACCGCAGCGGGGGAAATATGTGCTGGGGAGCAAGTCAAGGAGGCTGCGTAACAGCAGAGTGCAAGCTGATACAGCTTACGGCTGTATGCCAAGGGGCACACTGTGGAGGGAAAGGAGGAATCATGGATTTCAGGAGCACAGTGTGAAGGGAAAGTAGGAATCCTGGATTTCAAGATTCACAGTGCCAAGATCTAGACCTGAAAAGTTGCATCATGTTACACAAACCAGCTATTCGCTATATATATGACAGTCGTGCCTCAAGGTCTTGGGCACAGATGAGGCCTATTGTGCCTGGCACTGTACATACATTTATTTTAAGACAGCCCTTGCTACTGGGAGCTTAGAATTGACACAGAATGGTATTTTTAACAAAAGCACAATAATTGCCACAACTAAAACAAAAACAAAGCTATAATTTGGACAGCTTGACTGTGTAAAGGCCTTCCGTAGAGAAATGTAATTGAAAGAATTTTTGTCTTTTGGGGGGTTCTGCTGAATCCATGGGTATCTCCCTAACGTATAGGAAAAAAACCCTTCTTTATTTGCTCCAAAGCTGTGTTTGTACAGTAACTGCTGAAGAAAGACCTTCTTCCTTCCATAACCAAATAAAATGATCCCTTTGGTTATTTATAGTCCTTATGGCCCAAAGACATCACTTGGCTCTCTACCACAAGCCCAGCCATGTGTTACTATATTAAAAAATGCGAAAATGTAATTATGGGGTACTCAAGCCAGTGTCTGCAGACAAAACCTGCCAGGAGCAAAGAGACAGGAAACGTGTGCCCTTCGGAGCTGCACATGGCCTTCCCCATCTCAGGACTCCACCAGGACTGAAAAAGGAGGGATGGGGGCTGGCTTTGCAGGACAGCGAAGTCACATCTGCCTTTCAGCAGAAACCAGCTTGCTGTAAACTGCAAGTGCAATCCTGACCAAAAAAAAAAAAAAAAAAATCCCTCCCTGCCAATTCAGAGAGCCGCACCATTTACGCTTGGTCACATTGCGAGCCACCCTGTCTGCCCACAGAGGGGAAAAAGGAGTAGGGTAGGATGCAGCAGACCTTACCTCCCCTGCACAAGCCTCTTGCATCTGTCTGGGAGCTCTTCCCTCTGTGGTGAAGCAATTTCTTATGCATTCATATGAAGAGCAGAACACAGAGGCTATTTCCCCCTTGCAGTACAGCACTCTTCCAGGTAAAGGACTGATGCTCCTGGGCCAAAATTCTGATCTTCATGTCTTTGCTCAGCTTTTGTGTATCTTCCCTTCCCAGTCTGCAAATCTCTGCTCTCCAACTGCTTATTACTACCCCTGAGCTACTACCCACAGCAGGACAGCAGAAGGAAAACCTGCCACCCTGCATGATTTAATCCAGCTGGCCCCTATAGGGCCGCATGCTCCAAGCATCCCCAGTAGGCTCTGCTCTGCTCCTGAGCCGGGCACCATATGCAGGCACAAATCCTGGCCAGCACTGAAGCTGACCCAGGGTAACTGTTCACAAGAGTTAGCAGGTTTAGGACCCAGAGATCCTCATTCTCCTGTCATCTGTGTAAGCCTCTCCACGCAGCAGTGGAGGGGAAGCAGCTGGGAGGCACTCTGGAGAAGGTTAAAGCCGCCGCTGCCCCCCCCCCCCCCCCCCCAGATGTACCTGGTAAGCCTGTCTATGAGCGGATTGCCGTTAACTCTAATATGTGACTCCAGATTCACACTGGGGTGGATAGAAAAAGTGGAGTTAAGCTGAGACAAATCCAGGCACAGCCACTTTCTCTGAGACCCCAGGACACCCACACAAGTAGCTAGCGAAGAGTGAAGGAATAAAATAAGAAAAAGCACTTTTCCTCAGGGCACGTGAGCTCTGACAGGAAACTACAGAAACTTTGGGGGAGGGATAAGTCATTTGGATGATGAATCGCACACTGGCCTTCCACAGTCACTTCCAATCAAACTGTCTTTAGGAGGCTTCCCTCGGAGCTGAGCACAAAATCCTCTTCAAAGTATCCACAATCTCAGGGTGAAGAAGCCAGGTGTATAAGCTCAGGGGTGGGCTCTGTGTTAACAAAGATCTCATAGCCAATTGTTCACCTGCTCCTTCCTTCTGATGTCAGTCTCCTCTTTTAGCAGAACCAAAGTCCATCGGTTTGTCCCTCACTATTGAATATTCATTGACAGAAAAAAATACAAGAGGTAGGAGTCGTTCTCCCAAGTCAGCCACAGAAGGGCTGAACAGGAAAGTTTCACCCTTTTTCAGCTCAAGACAACCAAGCCTTCTATACCGGTCCAGCCAAAGCCAAGAACCCCCCTCTGTGGTGCTCACTCTGTAAACCTCCTTCCAAGCTCATTCACTTTGGGAATTTGCAATAAAACTGCTTTTCAACATTTTGCACAATCCTATTCTGCGATTAATTAGTTCAAAACCTTGCCAGTGGAAGATTAAACACCAGGATGTTCCCTGTACCCTCACACCATTCGCATCCACACTGCCGCCTTGTCCATTCATGCTGCTTGCTTTAAGGTCTCTCAGACCCCTGCTACCTTCCACGTAACCCGGTTTACAGTGTCTTACTATTGCAGTATTTCCCCCACTTTCCTTCTCCGGCCGGGAGCAGATGGGACCTCTCCAACGCAGTATCCGCAGTGCCACCTTCTGGCTTGCGACACGAATCCCAGGCACCCAGCGAGGCCCTGCTCGCCAGCTCGCCAGCTAGCCAGCCCTTCTGTGACTACCGGCTCCCATGGCCACATGCCAAACGGTCTGCCCTGCTGAGGCCGCACCTGGAGTGCGGTGTCCAGTGTGAGCTCCCCAGTTCCAGAGAGAGGGGGAACTCATGGAGAGGGGCCAGCGGAGGCTACAAAGATGATGAGGGGACGGGAGCATCTCCCTGGTGAGGACAGGCGAGAGCTGGGGCTGTTGAGCCTGGAGAGAAGACTGAGAGGGGATCTCATCAATGCCTACAAATATCTTAGGGGCGAGCGCCAAGAGGACGGGGCCAGGCTCTTTCCAGCGGTGCCCAGCGCCAGGACAAGGGGCAATGGGCACACGCTGCAACACGGGGAGTTCCACCTGAATGTGAGGAAAAATGTCTTTACCGTGAGGGTGCCGGAGCGCTGGGCCGGGCCGCCCAGAGAGGCGGTGGGGTCTCCTTCTCTGGAGACATCCAAACCCGCCTGGGCTGTGCAGCCCGCTCTAGGAGACCCTGCTTGAGCAGGGGGTTGGGCTGGGTGAGCTCCAGAGGTCCCTTCCAGCCCCACCAGGCTGGGGTCCTGTGATGGTCCCCAAGGAACACCAGCCATACCATTTTAGTTCACCATACTGAAGAGCTCAGAGCATCTGGGTCCCTATGGTGTGCCCAACACAAGCAATGCGACATGAGCCACTCCTCTTAACGCACTCCACTCCTCCCTGTGGCACAACCAAGAGCCACCCTTTTCTACAGCTCCACACAGACCAGCCTGGGAATCCTCACACTGATTTCCTCCACAGGAAGATATATAAGCGAAGGAATAACGGCCAGTTCCCTGCACCATTTTCTTAGCCTTGTGTCCCAGGATCTAGAAATAGGCTGCTTCTGTTGCTGCAAGTAGCAGTGTGTGAACCATGCTCTAGTATACATTCACCGTGTTCTGAAAGGAGCAGCCACTCTGCCAACAGCAGCGGCTTTGCTGTCATTTTAAATGCTTAAGGCTATCACCTGGCTTGCAGAAGCTCCTCAGCTACTGCACACCCACCCTCTGCATATCGACAGGTGCATTTCTATTGAGGAGAATCTCAGATCTGCACCCTGAAGTGCAGCACCATCAGCTACAAAGGAGGGTGAAAATACTTTGTTGGAAGCATGTCTAGAAGTTGTTCGCTGGACTTCGGTATCAATTCCCTACAACATTATTTACAGCCATACTAAAAAATCAAGTGCTTCGTGGAGCTTCTCTGCGGGTTTTGGCCACATGGAACAAATGCGATTTCCTGATGCTTGTATCACATTGGCAGCACTTCAGCAATTTCAGTGCATCACTAAATAAGGACTTAATTCTCATTTATTATAGGCCCCATTACACCACTGGCAATGGCTAAAGGGGCCTTGATTCTTGGCAGAAATGTCATTTAGACCCACCTTATGTCCTTTTTACAGCATTCTGATTTGGTATAAAAGAGAAAAAGACAATGTACCATACAGCTCCAGCTTGCATCCTGGAAGCCTAAAGTTTTCCACTGACCCTGGCTTTGGTGAACTGTGAAGATACTTCAAATGAAGGGCCTAGCCTCCACTAATACACTTATTTTACATTTTTTTGCATCTATCAAGCCCTTCATAAAGCTATTGTTAGGACAACAGGGAAAAACGATAGAGCAGAAGCAGAACTTGTGCTGGAAAGGATGGCATTCACTGTCTGCATGGGGGTATGTAGCTGGGAAGAGGTCTGAGGGATTGCAGCCTTTCATCCCTGCACAGCCTGTGCACCACAGCTGGGGCATGGGGCTGGGAAACCCTGCCTGGAGAAGGCCTGTTCAAAGACAAGCACTTCTCTGTCTGCAGAACTACAGCATGAAAGTGAAGTGTGCAAAAACCCTGTTTGCAATTCAAACCCCTATAATATTCCTCCAGGTTCTGTTGCAAGGAGGCCATGGATCCATCATGTGACCTTGGCCATTTTATCCTTGCTCTATAAAATCTGTTTTGTAGAATGCTTCATTCCTCTCCGTTTCCTTCTGGAAGCTGGAAGCCCTCCAAGGCAGGGGTTGCCTCCTACACACATGGACCATGCGTGGCACACTGGACTCTGATCTGGGCTGGCCACTACTGTAACACACAATAATATTTGGATGAGGAGAGTTTATGCATATGGAACTCCCACTGGCTTCTAGAATAAGTCTCCTGACTTACCCTGGGAAATGCGATTGGGAGATACAATCATAACAAAAAATGGCCTTTTATGTCCTAGTGGGAAATCTTCCAACTTCCATTTTTCTTAAACCTTATCCAGCCCTTTGTAAAATACATATATTTAAAAAATGAAGAACTTCCCAACTGAACTCACTTGTCTAAATATTATTTTAAAATTCATGTACAATTTTGGGGGTAAATTGGCAAAATTCCAATCAAGCTATCACCACTGCAATTAAAGTGATTTTTCCATCTGAATATATCCCTGACATGGAAAGAAATTACACTATCACTGTATAAAGCTGTTTTGATAGATCAGTTCCCTCACTGAGCATATTTTATACTCATCAAAACTATTTATACATCCTCGCATAACAAAGCTATCCTAGGAATTTAAAATCTGAATAATAATATTAGTCATTCTTGAAAGAACAAACACATGCAGTATCCTTATTAATGCAAAGTACAAATACCTACCAAAAAGTATTCCCTTTTTTTGCCTGCTTTTGTGTACATATACATGCATGCATGTGTGGATCACACATCCCAGAAGAATGAAGGATTCCACTAAGCTCAATTAAGGAGCAACAAAAAGAAGCTGTTTCAGTCTATTTTTAAACACACATGTTCTAAACATGCACCAAATCAAAACTTCTTAACATATGCTCCTAAGGCTTTTGCACAATCCAGCTTAAGGGAATTAGGCACTCGGATCTAATTGAATTTCAGTGTGATATGGACACCTAAGTCCTTGAAGCTCCTTTGGAAGCTCCTGTCTTATCTAATATAGGGCTCGTTTTCCAGCTGAGAAATACCTTAGTAATGGTACACTTAACACTCAACAGTCATTTGACCTATTTTACTAATGTGTTTGGGAAGGAGGTTAATTAACAGTGGATAGCTATATCCTTAAGCTTAATTTTTCCAACAACCCTGCTCATAAAAGGAAAAATTGAGTACATATTAAAGGAAGCAAGCAATTAAGCTGCACAAATAGTGAGCTCATTGAACTGCAGCTGACTTCTATCATGTCAAAGAACAACTAAACACAGAAGCAATGAAAAGATTGTTGCCACGACCACCACTGAGAGCTGCCTGGCAATAAAGATGAATAACTTCCTACTTGAAGATTACTGATTAAAGCTCTTAGAAACCAAAAGGTTAGACATAGGCATACCTGGAGCAAAATATTTTAATGCATGTTTGGCAGATTCTGTAACATATTTACAGTGGATTTAAAGCAAAGATTTACACAAGTCTAGTAAACTCTGCTTTAAGCAGCCTTTAAAATCATGGCAGTTCCAAACATGACAAGTACAGAGGTAACTGGTTCATTTTGATGCCTTAAAGAAGGAGCTACCCCTACCGTCTCCTAAAAACAGAGGTGGGGAAATGAAAGGCCTATTCCATACTCCAGTGGAAGTATTCATAGGCCTGAGCACACTGTGGGAGGGAATTGAGTTTAGCAGGATGAATGGTGTATAGAAAACACCAGGCCAGCACTGGCTGGACCACAGAACTCCATGGCAGAATTTATTATCATCCTCAAGTACAAGGCAATGCAAAGATGTACAGCCCTAGAGCCTCATTGTGACTAAAAAAAAACATACCATGGTTGTTGATCGAGTGTGACCTAAGGATAAGGAATTAATAATAGCCCCATGTCTGGCACAGGTTACTGCACTCACTGAGGCATTGCTGGAGGAGAGGAGAAATGCTAGTCATGGGGCTGCACCCCTCCACGTGCAGAGCCTCCCAGAGGGGAGGGCAGCCAGCCAGCCTGCCTTACACCTGAATATCCACATTTAAGACCACAGGGCAGCTTCAGCTGGTTGATTTGGTTGTCTTGCTACAAATGTCACCACTATGTACACACAAAAATATTAATCACCGAATGGGGGACACTCCAGGTGGTGCAGAGGCATTATGAAGCTCTTGGGCTAATCCCTTGTTGATAGCAGCAAGCAGGAGCAGGGAAAGAACTGTAACTGTGGAACTGTAACAGAAACTGGAGTTTTCATTAGCCAGAAAGGCCCTTTTTGACAGCCAGTACAACATGATGTATGTTACAATGACTGGGCATACAAATGAAAGCCAAATAAGCAGGTGTAGCGGATGCAGCGAGCTAGTACTTTGCATTGCATATTTGGAAACAGCAGCAGAGCCCAAAGCCAAAAGATAAGGAGAGTCCTGCAGATATCTAACTCCTAGCTGATGAAAATTTTCCTCCACAATACGTGTAAATACAGTTAACCAAGATCAGGAGGGGGTGTCCTCATTTCCCCCTTGTCTATATGAACAAACCAGCAACTTGGGGAGCAAAATTCCCCTGAGCACTGTTTCAGAGACTTTGTTGTTGTTGTTGTTCCCCCATTTCTTGCTATGCTTCCTTGGAGTGTTTCCCCAGAAATAAATGCTGGTTGCTTGAAAATGAATTTTGGTTTTAATGCTGATATTGCATGGTGTGTCCCTGATGTAAATGCTTAGCTTCACCTGGCCCACCAAGGCTGGAACAGCCAAAACCCAGTGTCCCACAACATGCTCCATTAGTCCATCAGCAAACCTAGCATCTTGATAACTTCTAAATGAAAAATACACATAGCAGCCACTTCAGGACAGAGTCTGACACAGTATGGGTTGGAAAGACTCTATCTCTGTCCTAGAGGAGCTCTTCTGTGACATGTCCATGAGGCAGGAGCTGTGCAGCATGGAGAGATGTTGTTCCTCCTCCACAAAATAACTTACAGCAATCCTTTTTGGATTTCCAGCCCCTTGAAGTTTTCTCCTGGGAGTGCAGGCCACGTATTAGCAAATCTAAACTTAATGACAATAACTGTGCTTTTCCTAGTGACATCTCATAGAACTCTATTGAGGCAAACTGTGGCGACCTCATCTTCCTGCACCCCGAGACTCCTGCATCACAGTCTGAAAGCCACTGGCCTAAACAGATGTGTATAGACAAGAGAGAGACATCAAACAAAACTGCTGGGGCCCAGTGGTGGAACGAGGGCAATGAACTATGCAGAAATGTAGGGAAAAGAACTGGAAAGGCAGTTTGGCTGGGAACAGACAGTGAGAACATTCAGGCAGAAGACTCAGGAAAATTTTATTCAGATAAATTCTGATTATTTGCCGTCTGTGACTAAATATGAGGCACCTGCAAATGCAATAGAGCAAAAATCTACAAAGCAAAAATCTACTTCATCCAGTGTCCAGGGAACAACTGGCTTTGTCTAGAAGAGGCACTTCATTTTAGGTAAGCAAGGTAGAGAATTTATATGCAGTTCCATGACAAATGACATTAAATATCATTATTACTCTCTTACCTCTCACTGTAAAATAGTTCTGTGCATTAATTATGTGAATTTTGAGCTCACATTTTTAAACATCAGATACAAAAACCCAGAAAGAAATCTGTGGGCTCAAACAACAATTAGCCCCTTGGGCTTTTAAGTGCTTGACCTTTATTTGTCTCAAACATACCTCCCCCTACTAACTCCTTACAGTCATCTTTGCCTGAGTCAGGGGGCTTTTGTTAATGTCCCAGGAGCAAATATCTTATTATTTCCAATCACTGCATGCTGATAGAAGCAACGCTTGCTCTCGCAGTTCTTTTTAATCTGACTTGGAAATAAATAACTTGGAAAAAGACCTCCATTTCAACCTACTTGCTCCTCTGACTTGTGTGTTTTTGCCCTTGAAAATTTTCTGAATCCATTTTCCCTGCAGTGAATCACATGAGGAAGTAAAAACCCTAACTGTAACATGAAAGTTAAACAGCAAGACATGACTTCATTACAGTGGAGATAAAAGGGCAAGGGACTGCTGGCATTTTCACCTCATCTTAATTCACGGGGCTTCTTGTGATTGATACAATACGAGTACATGTGAGTGCAGAAAGAATTATTTTTTTTTTATTGTTTTCATCTTAGTACCTTTCCCTGCCCAGCTCCCTCAGCTGCAGCCCTAAGCTTTGGCAATACATGGCTACACTCACACCAAGTTACTAGCACAAAGCACAGAAATAAAATGTCATGGTGATTCAGAACAGGTAAGGCTTGCATATCCAATGTGCCTGCTTACCTATTCTAAGGTAACAAGTGTTTAGAGTTCCTCATTAGCATGAAGGTGATAGTGAGACTTGGAAACATGAAAGAGAGGCAAGATAAAAGGACAGTAGTGGGAAATCTATGAACTCTAATTACACTAGCAGCAGGAAAAAGAAGCCCAAGTGGTCTGCAGTGACTGTAACTCACTAAGAGCATGTGTTATAAGTTTTACCTCTGTCCAATGCAGACAGCTGATTATAGTCATGCCACTGCCTACCCTGGCTCAAGCTATAGGTTTTCCTACATCTAATTTCAGAAATACCCAATACTGGCCAACATGCTCCATGGGCAAGAGGAAATGGCTTCAAGTTGTGCCAGGGGAGGTTTAGATTGGTTATTGGGAAAACATTCTTCATCAAAAGGGTTGTCAAGCACTGGCACAGGCTGCCCAGGGGAGTGGTTGAGTCACCATCCCTGGAGGTATTTAAAAGATGTGTAGATGTGGTGCTTCAGGACATGGTTTAGTGGTAGACTTGGCAATGCTAGGTTAATAATTGAATGTTCTTAAGGGTCTTTTCCAACCTAAACAATTCTATAATTCTATGTTAGAAACAGCACACTCCTTCATTGTCCCTTCCAGCCTTATGATCTATGAATCCTCTCTATGTTTATGGGGAGGAAGCAGTTTTTCAATAGTTAAGACTTTTTCTGATAAGACTAATTTACAGTCTCCCCTCACCAAATGCATTAAACTGTTTTAAAAAAAATCATCTTTGCATTTATGCATTCACGGGCCAGTGGGTATTTTGGACACAGTAAGACTGACATAAGGCATTTCCTATCTATGCATGTTCAAAAAGTAAATAGCTGTGGTATTTTGCACAGCTTTTGCATTTTCTTGTTCACAAACAGTTTAGCCTAGAAACCTCAAATATACCTTATACTAGTGGGGGAGTTTCTGTATATTTAAGCTCATGCCTTCATATGATGCATATCTGCAACTTTAAATTCTATTCCTATTTGTCAATACATTAAACCGCATTTGTCTATGCAGCACTCCGCTTTGTTGCAGCAATTCACACAGTATGTTCTTGCAAGAGTATTGGAGCAAACTGATTCCCTGGGATATACCTACTCTGACAAGAAGAGCTGCGAGGAAACAAAAGGCATTCATGCTCATCGCATACACAAGCACATACCCAGTTCTTCTAGGAAAACTCATGACATCCCAGACCTATGGATACTTCTCATTTTGAGTGTCATAACTGCATGAATAGCCACTTTTGTGCAGAACCTTCTGATTAAAAAATGTCAGACTGATACAGAGGGAAGGCAGGAAGGCCAATAAGGCTAAATGAAACAAACTTCTAAAGGAGGTTTTCATGCTTCTTAAATCACATAGGCTTTCAAGTTTGCTCCCGTAGGCTCCACTTTCCGTATCTTGCTAGATTGACAATGTTGTGAAATCTACTTGGAACAGATAAAAATTCAAGAGAGAACCATGAAAATTGACATTAAAATAAACAAAAGGAAAATCACCATGTACTACCTCAACCAGTTGCGTTGACATGAACAGCGTTTCTGGAGACCCTGCATGATGATGGAAGCCCTGCAAAGTCAGACAAGGACAATCTCAGCCACTTTCAATTTAGCAGCAGGTTATTATTTGTGCTTAAGTTTCAGCTAAAGCTTCCAGCCAAGGATCAGAGCTTTAGGGCTAAGGTGCAAACTATTTCATCCATCACAACACTACAATAATTTGATGTAAGAAAGAAAGATGAAGAGAGGTCTCTTAGGTGTTCAGTATTCAGCTGATGACAAAGCCTGTCCAAAGGCCATAGGAATGGCAGTACTACTTTTGTGGTTATTCCTTAGGAGGTTCTAATCAATGCATCTGCAGAAATAACACAAGTAAAATGAAATTACTTCATCACTGAAAAGGCTAATTCCATGCTGAGATAACATGGCATGACTGGGTTCCCAGCAGACAAGACTTCCACAAGAACAGGAAGGTATTTTGCAGAGCCAGAAGACCTGCTGCTGCTGTTTGTTGTGCCTAAAATAAAACTTCATTTTAAAGATTTTTATTTCTGCTGGAGACCTAAACTTGGTCATGTTGTTTTCCATGTAACAGCCTTCTTATTGTGGAAAAGAGTGAGCCAATACAGCTTAGCATATGGGAAGAAAATCACACCCTCCTGAAAACTGTGTCTGACACTTTGGCACTGGAAAATTCAGTGGCAAAAGTTCTGTTTGCTGAGCAAGCCTGTTATCCAGCTAATTCAGGTAGAGTTTGGAACAGCAGATGTAATTTTTAAAAGGTGGAATTTAAACCATTTTTATACAACCATCCACAACATCAACATTCCTGACAAACAAAGGCCATCAATACCACCTTCCTTGCCAACTCACTCTTGGAGAGGGATGAGAGGAGGGAAGACTCTCTGTGCTGGTGCTTCTCAGCTCCAGGAAAACAAAATTGAAAGAAATACACAGTATCTGCCTGTCACGCTAGAAATCGAGGCAGGGGGCTGGGGGTGGTGTAAAAGTAAAATTAATGTGATTACTGAAAAGTCACTCTTTTTGGTATAGACATTAGGCCTGAGGTCATTACAAGGAACTATGAACTTAGTTTGACCACTGTATTGGCGGGAGTTTCTGCAGGAGTGGGGGGAACTGAAGGTGGAAGAGGATATTACATATACAGGATTATGATAATAAACAATAAGGTTATTTTAATGCTATTCTAGAATGTTTCTTCAAGTAATTTTAAAATTCATATGAAAACCACATGCACATAAGGTAGATTTCTTCTTTCTCCACCTCCCCGCCTGCAGCTACTCGGTTTCTCCTGGCCTGCACTGTTTGCTGAGCAATGTTAGTTACGAGTAGTTTATCTTCATAGCCGTTTTGCTGGTTTGTTTGTGTTTAGCTGAAGTTTTGATCCTTTCTGGTTAGCATCTTTCACTGGTAATTATAGGCAGTGTACCGTGAAAAGGTTAGTTTGGTCAGTGAAGCAGAGGGTTGGGTGGGGGGCGGGGGGGAGAGGGTTAGGAGAGTTTATCAGATGATCAGAGATGCCTTGTTGGCGCTCATCCTTTGTAAACAATAAGAAATGTCAGCGTTGCTGGTTGCTGTCACTGCTGACAGTATAAAGAGCAGAGAGCATAGCATTCTTTTGGAAAGCTGGTTTACCAGGAGAGGAAACAAGGCTACGGGATGAAGGCACTTCGTGGATATCCGAGTACCTTGGGAAAAGAGAGGAGTTTGGGCTTCTCACTCAGCAACCTAATGAAAACTAGACAAATAGTCTTGCATTTAATATATAGTTTCCACCAATTCATGCTTCTTTTGTTAGGAACAATTCTAGTCTGTATTGGAAAGAGACAGTTAAATATAAAGAAATCATTTCACATTGACAAGCAAGTTACAGATTAAGAAGCCAAAGGAAGTTTATGAAAGAAAAGACCTGCATTCGAATAGGTAAATTTCCATTGCCTGACCTTGCATTCCTTCAACTTTGCAACAAAAAGAGAAAAAAATCTGGTGCCTGAACAAATAATCAAATGGTAATCGAGAAAACTAAATAAGCAGTCTGCATTATGAAATTCTGGGATACAAACAGCTACAAGTAAAACAGAAACTTTTAAATGTCTGTGAAAGGGGAATTGCGGCAGAAATAAGACCAACACGAAACAATTCACAAACACAAAGCTATACCTGCAGGCAAACATTTATCTAAAGGAACAGAATGTCAGAATGTCCTGCTATTTAGGATCTCATATGAGAATGTGTCCTGTAAAAACACGGATATATTTCCAGGATTCAACTGGATCAGTAAATCCAACCCACCATATTATGCAGCATTTCTAATCTGTGGATGATGTTCTCAAAGTAAAAAAAAAAAAGACAATGTAAAAAAAAAAGGCAAATTTCCTCCAGGAAAACAAATTACATGTGTTGAATTGTAATAAACAACATACTGTCAAAACAGCATTATTTAAAGCAACGGACAGCACTCCAAATTCACTGTTGATTTGACACACAAAGCACTGCATGGATTTTGAGAGTTATCAGTCTATCAGTCACCCTGGGAGATTTATTGCACTCAAGTCAAATAAAACTCAGAGAACTGTTTAACTCTTGATCTTCTAGACTCCATAGTAGGAAAAGGAGAATGAAATTAGTCTGGGAAAACAGGTAGGCTCTCTGAAGCAGAACTTCAGTTGGTGTTAACTATCGCAGCTCCATTGTACTCCACTCACATATCCATATAGATAGACCCTAGAGACAGTCCATATCCATCTATAGTCCACAGAGGTGGCATTGCCACATACATGTGTATAGAAAACCACATAGTAAATATACGCATATACCCAAAACACAGACATTTAGAGACACAGGTAACATTCTCAGAAGTTTAGTGATTCTTAACTCCAAACTTGGGAAACCTGGTGCCAGAGACACCTTCCTCTGAAAATCACAACCCTGTCAAGTACCCTAAACTGGGCATCAATGTGGCTGTGTTTCATGTTTCACACATTCCACTGTGAAAATGTGTTTCACATTTTTCACTGTGAAAATGATGTACCTGTAAGGGACATCGGAACAGAGCCCCAGTGACCCCAGCAGCCTGGAATTTTCCTCTTTATTCAGGAACACTGCTCTGAGTCAGAATAGTAAGAGTGCATTTAAATGCAGACATGGATGAGGCCTCTAAGCTTCCCCTTGCACTGGTTTAGACCACTGAAGTCAGTGAGCATGCCATGAACTTCACTGGGCACAGGATCAAGCCCATATCTCTCATACCTAAACCCTGCTTGCTTTCCTGTGAAATCCTACAGCCAGCAAAATCAACAGGAGTTTCACCTAACAACTCATTTTAGATCTTTCATTCCTCAATGATAATGTCAAAAGCATGATCAGTGACCTAGTACCACATAGGGGTAAGTGTAACTCTAAAATACTTATTTTCCCTTTTTTTCTTGTTCTTTTTTAATTGCAAAGTAACAAAAGGGACTCTCGCTGTTTGGATCACTTTTCATGAAGTAAATCTACAGACCCAGTCTTAAGAAACTATTGTTCTTGAACTGCTTTCTGAGCTAACAAATAGTAAAAATAAAATAAAATAAAAAAGATTTGCCTGTCATGGGAGTTGGTCAATAAAATGCAACAGTGTTTATTACAACATTTAAAGTCTGTGATTAAGATCACCAAAAGGCCTAAACTAGAAAGGGTTTTAGCCTGTAATTTCCCTACAGTCCTGGCCTGTACTTCCTTATGAGCTAGCTCAGCAGGGCTTTTCTTCCATGTCCATCATCAGCTTGTAATTATTGCCATTCTCAAAGCTATGCCAGATGGGCTCTTTAGAAGCCTGCATGCAGCTTGTTTATGAGAGAGCGAGCTGTAATATTACTCTACACAGAGACCTATCTGGTCCTAGTCAAAGAGCCATCGTGTTCCCCCCTCCCCATCCCTCCTCACTCTCCCTGCTTCCCTAGACAAGCCTCTCGGTTTCGGCTTGCTGCCCCCACCGAATGGGGACAGCATGGGGGATACTAAGCCAGAACAGGGAGGCTGATCTCTGTCTCTCGCTCTACTCGATCCTCAAAAAAGGTACATCAAAATGGTGCAGGCCAGACACCCAGGCAAGACACTGGCTTTGGGGATATTTCCTTCTTTCTCCCACTTCCTTCCTGCTCTCTGAGCTTACGTTTCTTCCTTTGAGCAAGCGCTGAAGTTTAGGGACTGACTTTCCCATTGCTGTGCCTAGCAGAGAGGGTAAACATTTGTGGAGAGGTTGAGGTTAAGCAGTTCTGCATGGCAACACACGGAACGGCAAGAGGGAATAACCCAGAGTTCATCTCGTTATAGGCGGTCAGCATTAGATATCTTGGAAGGCCAAGACAGTGCTTCTATCAGTAGTTAATGAGGCAGGACTTGCAACAGATAGCCACTTTTAACGTACAAAAGCTTTTAGATGTCTCTGTTTACTTTGATCCATTTCAGTTCATTTGAGCCTTTTTTCTTTTCCTTTTTTTAAACCTTCCCCCTCCCCACAGCCACCACAGATAAACTGCCTTCCCCTTTTCTCCCCCCACCCCTAACTCAAACAATAGTATCATTTACCAACTTTTATACTTAACAAGTTTGAAGATCTTTAGTCAAGTTCTGCTACAATGGCATAAAGAAAAAACATGGCTCTTGAGAACACCATCATAAAGAGAGAGTGGGAGGGGAATCTGGCTGCAGAAACATAATTAAAAAATCCAACTGCCGAAAGATAAGTGAAAGGAAGGGGGGGTGGGAATAACAGGAAAGGCTGCATTTTCAGGAGAGATTTAAAGTTATTTGTTCCTGATTGGGGGAACTGCTCATTCTTTTATCCCTTGTTATTTTATCCATGTGATGCCAAAAGAACTTTCTTTGTTAAAATGTTCTCAGAACGGATAAAACTAATTTGCTGGAATGTGAAGTAATCCAGAAAGTAAGAGGACTGTGCCTAATGTTCACAGACTGAGAATGGCAAATTAACCGGCCACGGTTTCCAGTCCCTGGGGCACAGGACTGGAATTTAAAGCTTCCGAAGAGAGCCCTGGTGCTAATGGATTTGCATGAAACTTGGCATGCTAATGGAGATTGTCTCTTGTAATGAGCTTTTAATTAGGTCTGCTCGGTGCTTGACCTTCTTGTAATATGGGGCCACTCCTCAGATGACAGCATTTCTAAGCCACAGGTGTGGATAAACAGAGCTTGTAAACAGACAGGCCTTCCCCAGCATTCTCCAAACCTAGCCACTTCTTTCCCTCTGATTGCTTGCCTCTTCATCAGTTATTATTCCTTCCCTCCTGTGAACATCCTTGCTTCCTTGAATGTTATTTTGAAAGAGACTCTAAGTCAGTTGTTTTCATTTTCTCGTCTGTTTAAAGATAATATTCCCACCCAACTGGAAAACAAAACAAAACCAGCAACAGGAACCTGATGTAAGTACACATGGGCAGCCCCGGCGTGGCACAAGGATGGCTCTAAGAGTTCTGATTTCCCACTGTCCTTCCAGAAAATAAATGTGGGGAAAAGCTTTACCTTGCTAAAAAAGTGGCCAAAACAGCCATCTCTAAACATACACTCATGAGCCCAGCTACTGAGAGCTGTACCTCCCTTGATATTCTGCATAGCCCTGAACACAAGAAGTATAGGTATTTTTGTGTTTTCATACTCCACCATAAAGGGCTTCTTATCACTTGCTGTGGCTCTCTGAATCACCATTTCTGCCTCTTATGCTTGCAGGGTGCCCTTCAAACGCTGCCAAGATGTGGTTACATGCTGGAAGGCAGCGCCTTTTGGGAACTGTGTGAATCGCTTCTCACAGCACTAAATTCTCACAGTGGAGGTTATCAGCGACCATGCTCTGCCAGATGCTCCAGCTCCTCTCACAGACCTTAAAAATCTGGGTGTGAACCACCTGAATATGTAACTAAAGAACAATGGATACCACTAAATAAATTTAAATCCTTCTTTTGAAGCAGCCTCTGCCTAGTCCCCTGTTTAGGAATATAATTAGCAGTCAACCTCTGAGGATACATATTCATAGATTCATAGAGTGTGAGGCCAGAAGAAACCATTAGATCATCTAGTGTGATTTCCTATACATCACAGGTCATTAACTTTCACTGGGTTACCCCTGTGCTGAACCCAATAATTTGTGTTTGACTGGACTGTCACTTGTAGCTGGCTGACACATACCTTTCACAAAGGCAGCCAGTCTTGATGTGACGACATCAAAAGATGGAGAATCTATCAGTCCTTTTACTACAATCTTTGGGTTGTTTTAATGATTAAGTATCCCTTTCATTAAAAAAGGTCTCATTTTTCGTTCAAGTATATCTAGTTTCAGTATGCATTTCTCCAATAGATTAAAAAACACTACTATTTTGTATCTGTGAAGGTATTTATGCTTTGAGACAATTTACTATCAATCTTATTTTGACAAGCTAATCTAACTGAAGTTAGGAAGTCCTTGCTTAATTTATACTTACCAGGAAAGACTGCAGAGCTACCTCCCAGCATGCAAGTGAAAAGTCTCTCAGGAACAAAGTCTACCACACTTCATAATGGAG
The DNA here is from genome assembly GCF_023634155.1 of Falco peregrinus. Taxonomy (NCBI): domain Eukaryota; kingdom Metazoa; phylum Chordata; class Aves; order Falconiformes; family Falconidae; genus Falco; species Falco peregrinus. The sequence goes on from NC_073721.1 coordinate 96,097,948, forward strand.
GAAGGCTACTAAAGTCACTTTAGATACCTGTATTGGAGACATCTACCTCTAAGCTTGTCAGGAAAACAAATGAAATGGACAATTTAGAGAACATATAGTCTGAGTTGTTTTAGGCAACTGTTATGGGAAGAGACTGATACACCTTCGTTCTCTTCATTCGTTATTTTGGAATAATGTCTATATCTACCTGAGGTATAGACAACTTGCTGTTAACATCTGCATGTGGCCCCACTGTAACTATTAACATCCAAGTAAAAATTACATCTCTTCATGCAGAAGCTAATTCATGTCAACCTAAAATTGAATAAAAACAGCTTTCCTCTTTAACCCTTATGCACAAAGGTAGAAAAGCCTTCCTAAATACTCTGGTTCTATCCAAAAAAGCTCTTAAAACCTTATTGCTGTCACAATATAAAGCTTCCCTTCCCTTTCTGGAGCAAAGGCTTCAGATGGAAAATCTGAAACTGAATATTATAATTTAAGCAAAATTCAGACACTCCCCTTGGCCAATGCTTTAGATGAAGATAAAGGAAAAGTGTAAGACAAGTTTGTCTTTGTGGAATGAGTCATGGGAAGATCAGTTGTCAAGGCCTACAACTCATTCAGTTCTTCTTACAGATGTTTTTACAATTCAGAAAAGTGACTTGAATGTCAAGTGGGAAAAAGAGTATTCCCCCAAGATTAATCCATTAAGTCTGCCAGCAATACCCCAAGCCTCCACATCAGAGCAAGTTCCTTGACTGTTGACAATACAATAAAGAATGACTATTTACCATATGGTAATTATAGTTCAAGATGTGTTGTCCACATGGATTCTACTTTTGCTTCTCATGTATCCATACAGGCAGTTGAGGTCTGTTGGACAGCAGTGCCTATAGAAACAACTTTATGGCTGGATCTGTATTTCTTGTGTCTTCAGATGAACTACCATGACCACAAAATACTTGGTAAATGCCCCAGGGCTGGAAAAGGTCAAAGAGAAGAATCCATACTAGAATTCTAGTGAGATATCCTTACACAGAAATTGAGGTACTTTCTGTAAAATGAATGAATGAGCAGACGAAAGACAGTATCTTGCCACCAACTCTGTAATAAGGTATTAGGAAGGAGTGTTGAAAAGACGTGGAAAGTTGTTGAAATATTCAAAACCCAGACGGGGATGGTAAATCTTCTTTTTTGTAGGTGAAAAAGTAGCAGGAATGAAAAAAAAGTGTCCTGACAGTAAATTCCAAGGGCATCTCCTCTGGATCTGAAACTTACAGTAGCATCTACAGCAGAGAGAATGGAGAGCAAGTATGGAGAGATTTTGTGCCTAGCACATTGCTAAGGGTAAGTTACTGTACAAGTAAGGAACTGTTTCTTCTTTTTCCAGTGAATATAAATCACAAATATATTCCTCTGCATACTCCCAAGTGCTACAATGGCTGTAAAACTTTCTTCTCAAGTCCGTAGCAGCTTGGATGCTTTGATGATGATATGACATATATGAACGTATTAAAATTGACAAATGATCAAAATTAGAGTTTTCTTCCAGAATTTTTCTCCCCAGATGGCCTAAGCCCTTCTGGTGAAACAAGCAGCAATGTTCCATGGATGTCTGGAAGCCTGATGAGTAACATCCACTCTAGATATATAAGGAAGCCAAAATCAAGATTTTTCAGTACTGAAAAGGCTTGATCTCTCTTATTTTCCAATAGGCAACATGGACAGGATCTAAACTGCATAATCCAGTTAATTAAAGCAATGGTGTCTCATATACATACATATATATGTACATCTATATACATACATATATAGTTTATTAAACTTGCTCCTGTCCCTGATGCTTCATGGCTCCAGCAAAAATAACTGACAAACTTCCTACTTGAATACTTAAGGTGGAAATCTGTTAAATCTTTGGACAAGAATTCAGGATGAATCTTAATAAAATGTCTTCCTTGTAAAAAAAGCAATATGAAAAAGAACTACCATAGTGATTTTCGCTCCACCTTTCCTTGTTATTGCTTGGAAGAAATCAGAATTGCTGGACAATTGAAAAAGAGAACAGAAGGGTAGCAAGTAAAAAAAGGTTTCATGAGTATTGTCAGAATTCAAGTAAAGCTCAGAAAAGAACAATTCCTTTGCAGGTAAGTCAGTCCTCTTGAAGCCTTTTATTAGCCTTTTTAACAGAGATGTGAAAATATTGAGCATTTCTTGAGGAGCTGCCAGCTGAAACTGTACCGAATTCACCAAAGGCTCATCACAATTTCAGCAGGTATTGTCAAAGGTTTTGAATCTGCCTTCTAGATGGAAACAGCAGATGACAACAGGCCTGGAGAGAAAATTCCTTTTATTTATCTGCAAGGTACATTGTTCTAATCTTTCCTGCTAAGGAGGATACATTATGCACTTCAAGAACAGACTCACTTTGCCTCAATGAAAATAGCAACTTAATGTCTAAACTGTGGAGCAGAAACAGTGCAAATGGGGATACAAAGTCCAGCTATGTTATGGTGCTATCACGTTCTCAATGAAAAGAACCAGCATTAGACATCATCACTTCTTGCAGATCAGAAAAGCAATACTGTTCTGGCTAACAAGACTCTCCAAATCTTCTTAGCATGTACTTGTGCCAGCTTTCTGAATTAAGAGGAATTGGAGGGAATGTGGATAGCCTTTCCAGCCTCCACAGGGAGAAGTCTCCAGCTTCCAGGCTCCACTGGTGAAAAAGGCCAGGATACATTCAGTTAAAAGTTTAGTCCTGAAACAAAAGCGGTGATATTTTCTGTTATCTCAAATTGCAAATAAGGGCACATCAAGAAACTGTTATTTCAATAATATTGACCTCACTGCCTAGTTTCTCAGGGACAACATCCTTTGAACTTCTTTATGAGGTGATCTGTAGAGAGATCTGCCCTAGAAAGGTGAAAAATAGATTACACTGGTTTGAATTTAAGATCCAGAGCTGACCTATCTCCTCAGCACAGAGATTAGACCTTGCTCTACTGAAGTACGCCACTGTATGTGAATCTGAATGCCCAGTGGATGTTTGCCTATAAAGCACATATAGGCAAGAACGTGAAAATTGTCATATTGGGTCAGAGCAAGCATTAATATCCTTTTCCCAGTAACGATACTGAAGAGATATCCAGGAAAGAGTAAGAACATGGCAGTCATTTACGATACTTGTCTGAATATTGTTCCAGCTTCCAACTCTGCTCTGCCTACTTCTGTTTAGAAACACTTCACAGATCTCTCTTTCAACTACTTGTACAATCTGCCTTAAAACTATTTTTGCATCCATCTACACATCCTCTGGCAGGGAGCTCCAGAGATGGACTACCCATCTCTTTGTCGGGTTTGAACAAGGACTCCCATTAGCTGAATTTGAGCCTATTGCAGTCTGGCTTTCATACTGATACATGAACAGCTGATCCCTATCAACACTTTCCACATCAGTCTTCACAGCTTTTCCAGGGTAACAAATCCTGACCGCTATCCCAGACATTAATCAGGCCTGTTCTTCTCTGAACGTTTTCTAGTTCTGGTATATTTCTTTCAAGATGAGGGTTCAGAATTGTGTACCACACTGAATGGGTAGGCAATAAATTGATTTATATAACAGTGTAAGGATCTTCTCTTTTCATCTCCACTCCCTTCCTAGTAATTCCTAACATGATTTGGAGTGCTATTGCGCATTGAACTGGCATTTTCACAGAAGTATCCAAGAAAACTAGTGATCATTGCATCTTTCTCCTGAGTGGCAGTGGTCAGCTTAAAGCTTCTCACTTTATATATGAAGCCTAGATCACTTCTCACCATGTGCATCTGTTCACAAATATGTCTGTTAAATTTCACAGTCTAATTTGTTGACCAGTCACTCAGTCTTGCCGGCTCTTTTACATTCTTTCACTATCTGTCAACAACTTTATTCCCCTGACTGAATTCTGCCTCACCACCAGGTTTTCTCACTGTTCTTTCCTCTGACCACTTACAAAAACGTTGAACAGCACAGGCCCCAGCTCAGGACTCCACTAGTGAACTTCCCTCACTGCAAGAACTGACTGTTTATTTAAACTCTCTGTACCCTGTTCTTTTAAGTTGGTTAGATATCCATGCAAAGAGCTTCTCTCCTATCCCATGGCTGCTAAGTTTCACTAAAAGCCTTTGGTGGGAGATTTTGTGTAAAGTCTTTTGGAATTCCCAAGTGGATTATATCTATCAGATCTCTCTTACGCACTTGTTCATTGATCCCTCTAATGAACTCCAAGACATTTGTAAAATAGGAATTCCCTTTACAGGTACCATGTTAACTCTTTCCAAGTCATATTTATGCATGTGTCCATTATTTTTTACTAATTTGTCCATTCAAACATCTGTATTACCCTTCTGCAGTTCCCTAGATCCTGGCTACAGCCTTTTGAAAGACTGGTGTTATGTTTGATCCTCCCTATCTTGGAAAAGACTGTAAATCTGGGAGCTATAAGGCTTACACAAGTGATTCCTGCATGGAGCAGTTGTTAAGAGACTATGTTTTCTTTACAGCCCACAGAAATAGTTAGAGATCAGCCAAACAGCTCAGTTCAGGCACCGGAGGTCTTAATTGTCATGAGTGCTATTGCTATCTACATTGTAACTTTATTTACAAGCACTGCACAACATCCAAAACCGTAAACCCACTGCTCTACCCAGACACTGCCAGTTTACACCCCAAAATATTCAGATTTTGTAAAAGCAGACAATGAGGACTTTGTTCAAGAAACATGCAAGTAAACCAACAAATAAACAAGACAAAGATAGACTCTGGGGACAAACAGTTCAGCTTGGGACATTTACAGCATCATTTCAGTTAAAAAGCCCAAGTGATCCTGGTAAGCAGGGCATTAAATATTCCTGGAGCCACCTCAGCGTGAATACAGAGGGCAGCCACCTCAGCATGCATATGGAGGGCAGCCACCAAGGCCACAACATCCTACTCTTCTTCATTGGTTTCTAGCCCAGGTGCCCAAACAGTTCTCAAATGATATAGTTGCTCTTCAAAAAGTAGATTTTTCTAGGGGTTTTTTACACCTTCTGCTCTTCCACTCATGCCACTCCTTCATGACCATAGTTCCAACACCCTCAAGTTCCTTCCAGCCTGCCAAATGTTTTCTAGCAACTACGTCTCCATGCCCCACCTTGTCCATACCTCTAACCCCCGAACCTAAACTACCTCATCATTTTACTTTAGTCCTTCCCAATTAGTTCATCTCCTCAGGGCAGATACTCCTTTCCCTTCGGCTCTGAACGTTTTAATGGCTGACTCTTAAAATTTTTTTGATTTATTTTCTTTTATGTTCATTAGTGATGAAAGGTCAGGCTATTACCACTATTTTACACACGACACTGAATCACAGAGAATCTAAGTTACTTACTGAAGTTCACAGAGAAAATCTGTAACAGAATAGAAAACTGAACCCGTATTTCCCAGGCCCAAAGGAAATGCTCTTACCATGGACCAGCCCTCCTCTCTCAGGTGATGACCCCATCCTGGAAGTGGTGGTGGCACGTGACAGAAAGAAACTAATTATTCTAAATTCACATACCTCACCATGGCCCATGTTCAGACCTCTGTACTGGTCATATCCCAGATCTCTTCAAGTATGCACAAAGGTAGGAAAAAACGGAGCAGCTGCAGCCCCCTCCTGAGATAAACCGCTATCAGTACTCTGTAGCTCAGCTAAATGAAGACATCCAAAAGAAATACGTTTGCCAGCAAAGCAGGGCAGTGCTTTTTTGTAAAATGAGTCTCAGCAGTGGGTAGCCCAGCAGCTCTGGCAGCACCAGCCTGTTTCTGATAATGGTGACAGCTGCACAGAAGAACTAGGCAAGTTTTTAACTTTGCATGTTTCCAACTCATCTATTTGCCCTTTTCAGGAGTGCTGTCCAACTGGAATGGCCCAAGGCCTTGTCTCAGCCCTCCCTGAAAATGGAAAGGCAGCTGGTATATTCCACACTGTGTACCAACAGCCTGTAAAAATTAATGTTATCCAGCTGGCCGCAAACAGGATGACTGCCCAGAGCTAGAGTCACACTCTGGGACTGGTGCATTTGCCTAGTGCCTATGCAATGAAAGGAAGATGGGTCCCAGCCTCAGGCCTCTACTCCTCTCATGCATCCCATGCCTGGGGACCACTTGTGCAAGCATTCCCAGACAGATCAGGGAACAAAGTGTCAGACTTCCTTAGATTACTCACATGAGCCAAACAAGCAGGATTTGGCCTGAATACAGGAATCAGTCAGTTATCCACTGCTAAAATATAGTGGGTAATTGAAGATGAAAGGCAGCTGCAAACAAACAGCAGACCAGAATATTACACTATTCAACAACACTAGAACTGAGCAACACATGGAAAAGTACATTCCTATCCATATGAAATGGCAGGATAAACTTTGATAAACAGGACATCATTATCAAATTATGAGTCAGACAAAGTGTACTCTGCCACACAGATGAGAGTCAATGTTGTCACCCATAGAGGAGGCTATGCCAGAAACTGACCCCTCTCACCTGGAAACAGAGGTAGAGGGGAAAGCTGGGGAGGAAGGGAAAGAGGAAAGAGCTGTGAAGACTAGGGTTTGCTGGTCCTGCTGCTGGGGGAGAGGGAGAGGACAGCAATACAGCTGCTGCTGCTGGGAAAGGCCCCCTCCTCCAAACACCCCAACTTTGCTGCTGAAACAGTAGCAGAAGAGCTGGCTCTCCGGAGATCAGGCATGCACCAAGCAGGCAGCAGGGCCAAGGAGTCTGCCAGCTCCAAGGCAAATGCTTTGCCTAGAACTATAACCTGTCCTGGTTCAATTCAGTATTCAGACAAGATGCTTGGGTATGCTGACGAACACATCTTGCCCTTGGTATGTCACCTCACCAACAGAGGGCCAGAGCCAGCACTAGATGCTGGGGGATCTCCACCTCTTCATATGCCCACTCACACATTGGATGTCTTACCCCGCTTTCAAACACCATGGGCCTCAGGCAATCACTACAGCTGCTTGCCTTTACAGCACGTCCAGGAGCAGAGAAATACCTCCTGACATCCTGTGATGACATCCCTGTGCTGTTCCATGGCACACAGCATCTGCTAAAAACCACCCTCCTGCCACGTTTGCATCTCCCAGTTGGGCAGCTCTAAAGACCAGCCCTGTCAGGTCCTGCACAGCCCTGGCAACAGCCCAGCTGATCCGAACAGGAAGAGAACTGTCAGTCTCATTTACTATGAATGACATAGCCAGTAGGGTAAGAGTGAATTCTGGCTCAAAGCCTTGAGTGTGGTCATTCCCGCACCACCCCGAAGGAGCTGGGAGAATAAAGTATGACCCGCTCCCTGCTCACCACGTTGCAGAGTCAGGGGAAACACTGCAGTCCTGTGGCCAGAACAGCTTGCTTTTCCCTCATTCCAGCTCAGCACCACTGGCTGGTACGCTGTGGAAGAAATGAAATAGTCTGAGTTTCTTCATGGCCTTCTCCACCACTTACCTCCTCATGTCTGTGCACCACCTCTCCTGCCCCCTTATCCCTGGGTGAAGTGGGGAACCAAAGGCTCACGTGTTGGGTGGGATCATTGCGCATCCTCGTGTAGCTGCGCTATGGCTGGTCCAGTTGAGCACATACTATAGAGGTGATTCAGCTGCAATAGACTCACCACAACCTGTCTTTTCCTTTTTTAAATATTATCATTCATTTTCCAAGAACAGACCAATAGGTTTTATAAGCCCTACAAATATTCACCTTTAAAAATACGCTCCTTCTTTCTGGAGAAATTACTTTTATGTCTATTTTTAAAGTACAAAGGAGTTGTGGTTCTCCATGCGGTTTTACAGTTTATGGTCCCACACATTTTGCAAACTGTAAAATACGGATGTTTCCCTAGTGGAAAAATTTCACTATAAAAAATTCATGGAGTTTCCTGTTTTCACATGGGGCTTCAGTATTTTCTCTTTAAAAAAAATATCACCCCTATGGAAGAATCTGGTAGAGTTTAATGACAAAGAAGCAGCATGCTACAGATGTAGTAAGTGACCATCAAAATGCAATGGAAAATTATAACCTCTGTTAAGAAAGCCATAGAGTAGTAATTCAGAAGTCCCTGGGTTTTGTTTTTACTGTTTTCATTTACTGATCTGTACCTTTCTATAAGAGGTTATTTTTCACTACAAAGTGACTGGTTTCAACCTTGTTACATCTCATTTTCCACTGAGGTAGAATAGGGTAACATAGTACAGAACAGACTACACAGTCCAGGAGTGCTTTGGGGCACTGGCACACACACACCATGGGGGCAGAGAGATCACCCTGAAGGCTGCTCTGTGCCAGGATTCTGGTGTGTGCAGTATGTATGACAGTGATTTCACAGAGTGGGGCTGACAAGAGGGACCAGGACAGTCCCTGGGAAAGGAATCAGCAGGACACTAAGTGCACAGGGGGCATTGCACCCACAGCACATGCTGCGTAGCATCATGTTAGCAGAGCGACTGAAGCATCTTGCCCCTTCCTCAGGAAATCCCCCTTTGTTAGTACTGGCTGGAGAACACACTGAGGGGCAAAGTTAAAAAATATACCACAGAAGAGTAATCAAGGACCTGAGGTCTCCTAGGATGTCTGGGTGGCTGATGCAACTTGGCTATCACTCCTTACTCAGTGCTTAAAGTGCTTAAAGGCAAACCCTCATTCTCCTGAACTGCTACTTTCTATCTTTCGCACTTCACTCGCATACAAGAGCAGTATTTTGACTCGTGGCAGCAGCAGGATGGCTCTCCATAGCCAGTCTGTAAGAGAGTATTTTGTGTAAGATGAGGACTGCTCCAGTCGCCCAGAGACAGGAGCAGTCTGCGTACAGTCTGGCGTGAGAACTGGCTTCCTCTCTTCCTCCTGGAAAGCAAGATCCTAGATTACAGTAATGACAGCAACAACAGTAATACCTAGATTCTGTGTTCAAAGGCCTACCCATTTTTTTTCCTAGCTGTACAAATGGGCCAGTTGACAAATGTTGCTGCTTCACACAGGCTTTGATTCCCTTGTATCAGTAAATCACCATGGCTGAAGCAAAGCTATGAGTATTTGTTTCACAATACTTTACATACGGTCATGATCTGAGCTCTCACAGCAGCGTTTTCACTCTATTTATTTTGATTTCAGCAATGCAGGGATACCGTACAAAGTTATGGCCTTGCTTGTCACATACTTACCACATAATGCTTGTCACATAACGCTTATCACATAATGCTGTTGGCATTTTCAGCGTAACTCACAGGCGAAGCCCTCCAGCTGGGTAAGAAATCTTTTCTAAAACTTTTTGCACCTGGAAGAATATCTTCAAACCTCTACAAAACCTTGTGAAAGGGATTCTTTTGTCACAAAAACAATTTTCTGGTCTGTCATCTCTATCATCCCAGATAAATTTGCCAAATCAGAAAATCCAGTACTGTCAATGAAGATCTTCCCTGTTCAAGACTTTCAATCTAGAATAAGTTGTTCAAATCTGCAAATAACATGAGGCTGTCTGCAGTACCTCAGGGAGCCTAGGAGCTACACTGGAATGTCTTCCTTTGCTACCCAAAAGCCCTGGAAATTTAGGTAAGGAGAGACAGAAGTTCAGAGACTTACTACAGCCACACAGGCAAGCAGTGCAGAGCCATCAACAGAGCAATTCTTTTTTAATTTTTTGAAGTATTCTCTACATTCCCTCTGCAATTCTCTGGTTTTCCATACCGGCTCAAAGGCTGAACACAGTGGGAACAGGTGTTTCTCTGTGGGTTCTTCTGTATATACACAGGCTGTCACGGCCAGGCTGAGCGACTGTGGTGCATGAGCTGGGGATAGATTTCTCCATACCCAAGGCCTCTACAAGCTTTTCTCCTTGGGCTGTGAAACAGCACAGCTTCACATCCCAGAACTCAATCTTAATTCACTTCCCACTCCCCCTCTATATTTGTCCTTTTTTTTTTTTCCCCTGTTTAACTGAATGGCCATAAACTTCACCAACAGATTCCATACGGGTTATGTTACACCACCACCTGACTCCAAATCAATTACAGTCCAAAGGGATAGAGTTGCAGAGAGTCTGTGAAGCCCAGTCCTGGGGTTTCCATGAGGGACAGAGAAACTACAGTGCTAAGAACAGAGCCTGGAGACCCAGCTGAAAGAACTGAGTGATTTCATGATGAAAGCATGGGACTGGGAGGCAGGAGACCCAGGTCTGTGTGCTAGCCCTACTGCAGACCGCCTATGTGAGATCAATCTCTTTATTTCATGTCTCAATATATGGTTGTTTGCACACTGGAGCTCCCATTCTCAGGGTTTTTCAGTGCTATCATAGCACTGATGTTTCATGATAAAGATGCAGAATGCTTTCTGGAAGACTAAGGCACTGTGAGAGTCTGAGATTCTATTTCAACACAAGACTAGAGACTTCCACTGTAGTTCTAAGAAATATGAGCATTCTGATTAGTGAGAGCTACCAAAATAAACCATTTTCTTCTCTGACATCCATCATTAGGAGGGTAATCACAGGAAGATGCGGACGGAAGGGACTTAATTCACTGAGTTCTGTTTCCTGCTATTACTAGCACCCATATCATATAATCGTTTTCGTAAGTCACACACTTTTCTTTGAGGTGTACCTTACTAGGTTGAACTTAAGGTGTAACGTAAGAAAGCAAACAACACTTTCTCTGGAAGCAATGGCTGTGAAGGATACAGCCACAGAGATAAGAGATTAGGCAGGCTGCAGCTGCCACAGATCTCATGAACGAGGCCCTCCACCATCTACATGAGATGGTGAGCTGAAAAGACATAGACAGAACACAGAGGGCACATGGCTTCGTCGTTTACGTGCAGGAAAGGCTGAGCACAAGGATTGCTCATCTCTCCTTCCTCATGTCTTCTCAAGAGAGATGGGAAAAGGGATAGAAAAGATAGTATTTCTCACAACCCAGGTATACATGATGTATAGCACAGCACCATTTAATACCATGTTGAGATATCAAAGATACCTCCGAAAGAGAAGTGGGATCTACTTAGCCAAGGCAGAGCCCTACTGCATTCAAGCCACCTCACTGAAAGTCCTCTGGGCACTGCACTCTGAAGCAAAGAAAAAGTATTTTGAAGGCTGCTGCCCAATAGGGAGAAATAAATTGCTGCTTTGCAGTGTCTGAAGACATTTGCATGTACTAGACTTGCTGTTTAGGCAAAGATACTTCTAGTACAGAAACTGCAGCTTTGAAGAAATGGTCTAGAGAAGTCACACTGTGGAGCAGCTGTGAGCAACCTGAATCACTGCTGAAGACTCTGCCTTGTCAGCTCAGGTCTAAAACCTTTGGGGCTCACTTGTTTTCTGCTGATCTCAGCAGAAGGTGGAACATTTCTAATGAAATGAAGTTCAGCTCCTTACTATTGAAGTCCTCTTCAGCTGCTTTAGCTTAAGGCTGAACTCACCAAATCCAGAAAAATCTCTGAGACTCACAGCTCTTTATCCTTAATTTATCTCACTGGATTGAGAAAAACAGTAATCACCAGGCACTGTTGTAGGAGAGAAATGGATGCAGAGCCTGGGAAAACATGCTGCGTACCTACGTGTCCCAGTGGGGCACAGCCTGAAGTCTTGGCTCTGTTTTTAACTCAGCACAGCTTGGAAGGATATTGACAAATGGATAATGAAAGAAAGAACTGAAGATCTCTGGATAAAACAGTGGAAGATGCTGTTGCTAAGCACCTGTTCAATAAGTTAAAGAAACATGACACATCACCCAAAAGCCTGAAGCCAAATTTATCTTGCATAACTCTACTAAATCAATCAAATTACACAAGGAATGAACTTAGTTCAACACACCTCTGCCTAGCAGCCACTCAGGATTTGCCCTTCCCAGTTTTAGCACTGTTTCTGCAAAAGAATTGCGATGTAGACCAGAGAGTTCACCAGAAAGTCAGCCTTTGTAGATTTGAAGTTACGGGGAGGGGAGGGGGGTTACGTTCCTCTCTTACCTAACCTGCCTTGAACTTCTCTGCTGCAGGAACTCAGAGATCAGCACATATGTTAGCGCCTTTCAGTGCATTCATACTAACATAAGCGCAGAAAGAAAAAAATCTTCACTCGCCAGCTTTTGATACAACCTGGAAAACAAACAGCTTGGAAGAGTTCCTTTTTCCTCAGCAGTGAAAATCGTGGCAAAGCACCATCTTGATAGTTCCCAAAGAGATTCATTTACAAAGATCAGTATAGGGGAGGCTTGTTTGGTCTCCTGAGATGTATCTCATCCTCTGACAATTCACTGAGATCTTTGCTGTATCTAGCTATATGTGTATAATTATCTGCTCTGATACCTGAGCTTCTATGCAACAGTCCTACTCCAAGTAATCCAAACTATCCCCAAGGCATGGCACACACAGAATGGTCAGGGGAGAGAGGGGAGGAGGGGCAGTGGACTTCCCTCGTTTGCCGCTGGAAACTGGCATTTTAGGGCCTTGTAGTCATTTCCTTGCTAGTGTGAGGAAACTTTTTGTACATTTATATAAAATAGGAGGCCAGAAGTGCACACCCTCATCTTACTTCCTAATATATTATGTCCTCCCCTGCCGAGTCCTGGGACTTAGTCTGGATTTGGTAACTGAAGTAATATAAATGTTAGCTAAGAAGTATTCCAGCAATATGGTTCCAATTTAAGCTCGTTTTGAAGTCTAAAGGACTAATATGTCTCAGAGATTCTTCACTGGACGTTTAGCTCTAATGTAATTTGTGCAGGAGTGCACACTGCTCTCTAGAAGCTCTTCTGCAATGCTCCAGAAAACAGGTTCCTTCCCAAGCAGGATGCAGAGCAACCATGAGCCCTGGCCCTTGATGATAGCTTGCTTGCCTCTCATGAATTTTGGGGCTTTGCTTAGGAAATGGTGTCGCGTTTGCCTGGCCTTGTGGATAAATGAAGGCACACAGACACCGCATTATCATCACCGGTTTCACCCCCCTTTTCCTCTTGCTTTTTGGAGGCAAAGCAAGCCACCTCTGAAGGAAGCCATGCTCTGCAAGCTGTTTGCACTTTTACTTCAATAACATGCTTCTTGCAATGCTGGCTTTATTTGTGTAGACATGCATTCTCAAGGTTTGCCTGCCCCCTTTTCCTCCCTCACACCCCTACGGAGCCCCTGCCTGAATCCAAGTAATGAGCTAACCCATGGAACTCATTGCCCTTTATCTTGCTGGGGAACGTGCACCTTTTGAACTGCCATCTGCAGATTGTGTTGATGCACTGACTTGTTAACTGTGCCATACTGTGAAGGAAATGGCATGATTTAGATCAAGTGCTCTGGACGGCTGTTCATAAGAAACACTTGAGCCAAGCTGTTACTGCTCAGGATGTGCCCTGGGGAGAGGGGTTTCGTTTCGGGTCATGCTCTTGCCTTGTATGAGGGCAGGCGCAAAGTACTGAAATCACAGTCCTTCCCTGAAGCTGAGGGGAGGGGGGAGGAGAAACATTATGAAACCATAGAAGCGAAGCTGCCAAATTAACTTCTCACCCTTTCAATCACACTCCAGAGGATAAAAGCCTAACATTTCTGCCTCAGAAACAGGCTCAGTTTACACCAAACAAGTTATTTCTCTAATTTATCAGACTTGCCAGCTATCATTCTAATTATTGGAAACCTCAGACTTTTTATGAAGTCAAATGTACAGCGTTATTTGCATGGTTGTAATGTATCACTAGATAAATAGGTCTTGGGGAAAGAAAGCCTTTTTAGAAAGGAATCTGCAGGTTTCTTTACACAGTTAGGGGTTTAAGAACATTATCACTGGGGAAAAAAATGGTTCTGGATTTAATTTTCTTTTAAAAAAATGCAACTTCCAACATAATGTAATATAGGTCAAGTCAACGTGAAAGGAGGAGGCTATGATGGAAAGAAAGCTTATCAAAAGACTCCCATTGACTTTCACTGGCTTTGGATCAGCCCTTAATTCTTTATCTTCATGTATAGTAGCATCATCATGGAAACAACCTAACACCCAGCAGCTGGGCCAGGCTGGAGGAGTAGTCAGAAAGCTATCTACACAGGCTGCTCACCCAGCCTTTCAAAACACAAACACTGATTTGTCCATTATATGTAAATGGATGATTAGAGTCATTCTCTAAGACAAATTTACTTTTCTGCACACTCTAAATCTGTTTAGTCACTTTAAAGGTGTCAATTATTGGAGCATGCTAAGACTATGAATTTCTTAGTAATAGCTTTAATAACATTTTTAAATGAAAAGCAGATACCTTGAAGTTGGCTTACTTTGAAAAGACATATGAGTAGATCTGGTTTTAATTTATGTCCTATTCTACATCTGGAATCCCTTATAATTAAAACTAAAAGCTGGACTACTACTTCCACCTGTCAAATGATGAAAAGATGAATGCACTAATAGCTTACTAAATAGCCCAACATGATAGAATTTACTTTCCCGTTCTATACAGTAAAAAAGGATTTTGGACAGGAGGCTAAAGGTCTTCGGTCATTACTAATAACACACTTTCAGTATTAACCTACGTACCCCACTACCACCACCACCGGTGCCTTTTAGCACCGAGATCTTGAAACTGCACTTTGCATTTTGACTAGATGTGTGTATTCATTTCTGCTGCTGCAGCGTTTCAAGCCTTCCCAATCCATAGGTTGTCTGCCAGGTGGATTCTCTCCCCTATAACTATTTACAACCACTCCACATTTTTCTTCCTCTCATTTGATTCTTTCATTAACTACTTCAATCCATCAAGTTTTCCATCTATATTTCTGAAGCACTCAAATCCCAAATGACAGCTTTGCTATTGATGTGAGCAGTCCAGGGCATGTGACAACTTGGACTCTATTTTTACATCTTTGTGTGCCATTCCTTTATGATTCCACCCCGCCCCATTCCCGTTGATCCACCTGTCTCTTCTCACTACACTGCCTGACTCAAGAGAATTTCAGTGCTTGCATTTGTACAGTATCAAACAAAACTAGACCCTCAAAAGATAGGTAGGGTCTTGAGGTACAGCCACAAAATAAATAAAATTACAGCTGTAATTCAACCTGTTGGATTAACAGGTTGAAAAGGAATAAAAATAATATTCTACACTGAACACTTTTTCCTTAATGTGTTGATACATCACCCATGAGTCTCCATAGATGCACAGTCAGATTACGAACCTTTTATGGGAATCCATGAGATTCCACCTCTCCAGTGGGAGCCTACAGCCTCTTTTGGCCCTTCAGAGACATTCTTTCCATCACCAGCTTATCCATTTATCTTTAAAGTTGTTGAAAAAAAAAAAACAACTAAAAAAAACCAAACAACAGAGGGGTGAATCTATTTGCAATGCTATACATTCATTTTAAAAATAAATGAAGACCAAAGGAGTTAGTTTCAAAAGGAAAACTTTGGTTCCGTCCTTGCACAGTTCTTGCAGCGGACAGCCAGCTGTGTGGGCAGTCTCTGAAGATTAATTGTCTCACTGCCTGCTCTTGTTTCCTCTGTTCATAGAAATATGAAAATATCCGATCTGGAAAACATAATTTTAGTCTGCTTGAAAAATAGTTTGAAATAGTCCAAAATGTCAAGGTGTCCACTCTAGATAAAGCAGACTTATTAACACTGTTGATGGTATTATTGCTATCCTCACAGCTATGGCTATTCCAGTGAACAAAAAAAAATCGCACAGTAGTTCTTACAGTTCTGAATATTGCTGAATAAAGTATTTTCATATTACCATGTTTCTCAAAGGAAAATAAAAGTCTTGTCTCCTGACTTGCTAGACAGCTGCCCAAACGCCTCCTTGGCATATTGATGCCAAGGGACATGAATATTCCAGCAAAATGTTTTAGCTCAGACAGAGAGCTATGGAAAAAGCTGTCCCAAATATTACAAATGCGCAGCACTCAACTTCTTACGTCAAAGCAAAGAGTAATGTTTCGACTGCCCCAGAAAGTAGGAAATGATGCAGGTATTAAACATTATTACGAGAACAGAGACACATTAGTTACTGCTTATGCAGTAGGACTGTGAATGGAGCTTTTTGTTGTGAAGGATTTTCCTGGGGAAAGTTAATACACTTTGTCCAGACCATGAGATGGTACAAATCAGTGTAGTTCCATCTAAATCAATGGATCAGTGTTGATTTACAGCAGCTGAGGATCAACCCCCTCTTTTTCGGCCTGCTGAGGATTGTATAACATATACTGCCTAGAAACACTGATGACAAATTTGAAACTGTGTAGGGATATGCTGAACCAAAAGCCTGATTCAAACCCAAACTGGCTACTCTCCTTTTAAATCACTAAGAGCTGCTGTCTTAAACATTACTGTCAAGTGAGCATTTTTAAACATGTATCAAAATCTAGTGGCTGCACCCTCTGGTCTGTGCCACGCATGCTGCATTCCATACAAACTCAAACCCGCCTAGTGCCGATTCATAAATGATGTGTTGGTTTAATCTATTTTTCACAGGGGGTGTTTCAGAGCAGGAAAATTAGAAACAGGTAGAAGGGACTATTATTACTGTCTCATAGTGTGCTCTTGTACATGAGGATTGGATTAAGATAACATCTGGTCTATATTTCTTGAACTATTTCCCTTTTATCACAAGAAAATCGGCAACCCATCTCACAACTGCTCCTAATTTAGATCTAAATATCACTGATGAAACATTGTACAACATGCTGTTATCTATTAAAATGATTTCCCTGAAGGAGCAGTGGATACTTTTATATTTTCCAGTGAAGCCAACCATATTCCCCCTTAGCACTAACTAGTTACCTTATAATCATATACTCAAATGGTAAAAGCAAAATCACTTTGTAAAAAACAAATGAGTCCCCAGCAAATCTTCAGCTGGTGTAAATTAATGTACATTCACTGCTTTCAGTGACGTGAGGTCCGTTTATACCATCCTGCTTATGATAATGGCTTTGATTCACATACAGTCCAAATCTGCAAGGTGCTAAGGATCTTCTGCACTCACTGGTTTTAAGAGGACATGATTAAAGCCAAGTCCAGGCTCAAATGCATAACTTAGTGAAGTTTTTAAGTATGTGCTTAAGGGGTTGACTTTTAGGCACACAACAGAGGAACAATGAACAGTCCTGAGATTTTCTTTGGGAAGCAGAAAGGCAGAGCACAGCATACTGTCATCCCTCCCATTTGGTTCAAACAGAAAAATTGTCAGTGGAATGCAGTAATCTTTTTTTCAGCACTTTGCAGAGTTCAAGTCCCCAGAAAGCAGCCTATTGAGTTCAGCAAATAAAAACTTCTGTTTTCTTCACGAGTCTATAATTCATTTTCATGGACAGTAAATCAGAAAAGGGGGAAAAAGAGCATTTTACAATCTCAAACTATTTTACATACCTTCACTGCACATCAGTTTTACCCATTTCCACCGTATCGTTGCCACTTAAAACAGGCGAATTAGATAAGCATACATTCCCTGTATTACCTGCTTTAATTTAAAAGTAATTTCTACCATCTGGAATTACTATTTACTGTTGTTTCGGGGAGGGTAAAAAAAAAGAATCTGAAACTGTAGAAAAGATCATCACAATCTTTCAAAGCATAACCAATCTGAAGGAGAGAGAAGCATACAAGGAATGTAATTGATTGTCCACCAGTCAACTTGTATATTTTGGAGGGAATTTGGAGAATAAAAAGTCTCTAGCAGTTATCAGCGGTCAGACGGGAGCCATTCATTTTTCACCTGCTTGTGTTTGTTGTCTGGCAACCAGTCAAGGGTGCTATTAGCAGAATTAAGCTCCAGAAGAAAAGATTACCCTGTAGGAGGTAAGATAAAGACTGGAAAGTGTGGCTTGTTATCAGTATCACAATGAGGACCAGGTCAGAAAGGATTCAGTGTGGGTTTCATTTCAAACAGGTAATCCCTGCTGAAATAATAGAGTAATTGTTGCTTTGAAACCTTTATGTGCTGCAGCATACTACAGCTCATTTGATACAGATTCTGGATTTAATGAAGAACTCCAACAAGCCTGAAACAGACACACAGAGAAAGCAAGAAAAGAACAGTGCACCAGTGGAAAATGTCTTTATCCTGTAATTCCAGGTCAATATAGTGAAGCATAAAATATTATTCAGGGCAGTTTTATACCTTGATTTATGTCTCCCCTCCTTCTCAGGCTGCTTTCTATCTGTCTATAAAGTTTTGGTCTATAAACATGCAGTAACATAATACAAAATATTGCAAGAGTAATAACATATGCAATTACAGTACATCTCACAAATCTTGAAAACAAGCAATGAATCAAAGCTTTCCAGGGCTATTCCTTGAAATACAACTTTTTCTAGGTTTTACCCAAAGTCTTGAAAGTCACTGGGACAAGCTGCAAGAGCAAGATGCACATTGCAGATGATGGACAGCATTTTATTTTTCTCTGGCAAATTGCCTAAATGTTTGTCTTGAAAAGTAATCGTAGAGTGGGTTTTTCCTTTTTTTCTTAATAAAGATAGCGCACCTTTCTCTCAGTTGTCTCCTCTAGAAATGTAAGTTAATTGTCTGGAGATTAATCTGCAGTTTGGTTTCTTACCATCTGCTGAAAGCGCTAACCAGCAAAACAGTTGAACTTCTAAGTCTCAAAATACAAAGGATGAGCTAGTAAACACTGATACAGTACAAAGAAAATATAGGAAATAATTTTCTCAGCTATAGCCTCTTACCTCATGGCTATCTTCGGTTTCCAAGCCTTGGAGGCATTTAAAAAAAGCCCCGCTTTGGTGTGGACT
Organism: Falco peregrinus; assembly: GCF_023634155.1. Lineage (NCBI taxonomy): Eukaryota > Metazoa > Chordata > Aves > Falconiformes > Falconidae > Falco > Falco peregrinus. The sequence continues at coordinate 96,116,700 of NC_073721.1, forward strand.
TTATCAGTCTTAGGCATAGTCCTTTTCAAGCCATGATACCAGGAGGGAAGCCTGGTAGAAGCAGGTCAAGGCCATAATATCTTCTGCTGGATGTATATATTCTGAGTTCTGGATGTGGAGCAGAAAACAGTAGATTACACAGGGTTATTACACATGAAGGTAGTTCCCTGATACCCTTTCAATTACCACAGGGCTTGTTACAGCCCTCAAAACAACCTAGAGAGGACATAGCCAGCCCATGGTTTCAGCCCAGAATCTCAGTGCTGAATCCACAAACACATTCCATGAGTATAATGCCTACTGTTACATGATGGATTTATGAATATGCATGTGCTCGCCCCCTCCCTGGGTGTTCCTGATAGCACTTACTATCATACTATCTTATACCTGGATTCAGATATGAAATAATTTACACTTAAAGAGTTCTGAAGAGTTTTATTTAAGAAATATTGCACAAGCAGGGGATTTGGAGAAAATAATTTATGTACCAACATTTCTATTAAATTAGGGAATTGTGGGTAACTACAAAAGGGTCAACACAGCATCAGTTCCAGATAAGACTATTACAAGGATGTGATGGGATGCGATCAGTTGCAAATCCAAAGGCTCACAACCCAGATAGTATCAATCCTCTTGATGAATCCAATAGAATACAAGTCTTAAATGCTTAAAAAGTTTTCATTATTATAAACTTGTTTGGTTAAAAGTAGTGGAGCTGACAATAAATCAAAAAAATCCACAGGATACACTTCACAAAATGTCAAGTTTACAATACTACTTTATAAAAACTGATTCAGCACACAGGCTATGGCTTGAACATGGCCAGGAAACAGCTCCATAAGGAAAATGAAGTCCAAAGGTGCAAAGAACATAGTCTGAGAGCTCCAAGAGGCATAGCACAAGTATCTCACTGTGGACAGGACCATTCAGTAATATTCCAGAATTCTGAGGAAGAGACAGTATTGCTACTGATGAAGGTTGCGGATGACACAAAGCTGGGTAAATGAAAGAATACCAACAAGGATATATCAATTCTTCAGTTTGATCTGGACTGTTTGGTAGGTGGAGTTCATTTGTCTATTTGCACATCTTGTAATACAAGCAAATGCAAGGTCATGGCTTGGCATTAAGAGTTATTTGGATCCTGCTTGGGATATATTAGCTACAATTTTGCCTCCTGTGCAAGGCTAGTCACTCCAAACCTGTCGCAGTGGAAACGTTTACACTGTCCTAACACTGTCTGCGCTGCCTACGGATAACACTAACTGGTTCTAAATCCAGGGAGGAGAAAGGAACCAGTCTTGAAGGAAACTCAGTGTCCCAGCCTTTTAAAGTTGATTACTGAAACAATTACTTGCTTGTGTCTTGTGTTTTGCTAACCTATTCCAATTACTTCTTTTGCCTCTGTGATACCTTAGAGGCAAAGAAATCACCACACAGACAAAAAAAAAAAAAGATGGAAATCTCCTCATTCATCATAAAACTTAGACTCAGATACTAAAACAAGCTCCACAGGAGCAGCCTCCAAGCTCTCCTGACTCCACTGAAGTCGCTGGGGAGCCCATCGGCTGGCCTACAGAAGGATCATGGCAGATTTGAGCATATGAGCTGAGGGGGCTGATCCTGCTAACACTTCATACCAGGCATAGAGCCAGGTGCACAGAGATATTCAAACTAAACACTAATTAAGTGTCTGAATTCCCTGTGAAATCCATGGGTAGTTAAGATGCCTAAATATCAATATGGATATTGAGCCAGCTGCTTATCACTGTGAGTACACCACTGATTTCCAGAGCAGGTGATGGCACTTCTCATTTTATTCTAATTCATCTTTTTTTCTTGGATGTGAGAGAAGTAAACTCTGAGGATGATTGCATTATCATTAATTGTACACACACTAGCATTTTCTCAAAGGGAAAGAATAACTTTTATACCTAACCTAAGCGTGGGCAACACAGAGAGAAAATGAGCACATTGCTAGAAAGCTGAAGACTTGAAAGTTTTGGAGAATATATGCTATAAAGCCTTATAAAAGAGCTAGATCTTAAAGGAGATTTATATAGTCTGAAGCATAATGACCTAAATGCTTTTTGCCACATTACCACAGAGATTAGCTGATAAAAGTATTTGGTGAATAAACCAAAATAAAAACGTTCTGATTTCACACAAAAGGTATGCTCAGCTTCTAACAGGAAATAAGAATCCTGCACCTATTAGATCATATCTTTGCTACCCACTCAGAGTAAATGATTGATACAACAGACATGTTGAATCAAGATGCTAGTTCATTCTTTTTCTACACAGTTACTTTCAGCCAACAGATTTTTTCCCCCCAGAATATCTGTGATTCCTTAGATTCTTTGAGGCTATTCCCTTAATAATTGGAGGAGCTACCCAAGCAAAAAGCTGCAGCACAATGCTTTCTCTCTGCTGCAAGAGCTCCCTGGGTCAGAGGCGTACACTGTCTGTGCTGCTGCAATCAAACCAGCCCAGCTTGAGAAAGTATAAACACTGTGGTGGGCAGAATAGCCAAAAGTAGGGGGCCAGGAGGGAAAACAGTCATGTCACTGTTATTTGTTTAACAGATTAGGGCCTGATCTAGGTCCCACAGAAGTCAGTGACACAGTTCCTATCAAGTTCAACAGAAGTGATCTTTAAGAGCATGCTTTCTTGCCAGCTATCTGAGTAATATGGCTGGGCCCTACAGACTTCCGTGGTAAAGAAAGTAATCCTTCCCCACCTCCACAGTTCTTCAGAGAAGCAGACCTTCTTTAAAAAAAGCAGCATCTTCAGGAGGTGGGAACCATTAGCATAAATATTCTTCCTGCCCCCAGTCACCTTCCTCCTCTCTGTATATTAGGACTACAGCAGGGTTTCTCAGGTTTTTTTTCAGATGTGGGACACATCTTTAAAAAAAGCAGCTACTCTTCTCCATTTTGTACTTGCATGAGCTTTTGCTCTTCCTACTTATGCCTGGAGACAAGTAAAGGGAATTTGCAGAATAAAGACTAGAAAGTTATTTATCTCTGTGGTTTAGCAGGTGAAAACAGTTACACCACACAAACTTCTGCAAACCATGAGTAGATGCTCACAAGCCACAGTTTTTTTAACCTTTGGTTAGCACATCCTCTAACTTTGGGCATCCTAGCTCTCTCCCACGCTGTGCCCAAACATGGGGAGACAGTTCCAAGCCCTTCGCACTTGGCTGTACTAGTAGTGCACGTGTGTCAGCCAAAGCCAGGTGGGAAGTGAGTTAGAGCCATTGATGAGGTATAGCTCAGAGCACATGGATGTCTTGATTTTTGAGCTCATGTTGGTAGCACAGTGGTGAAATGGACATTTTAACACCAAGAAACTTGTCAAAAGTCAGAGGTAAAACTGACTTACTATTTTATTAGATTACTTGGGATACAACAAAATGGAGTTCCCAGTCTTTCAAAACACAGAAATGTTTCTTATTGTTTGTGTTCCTTTGCATCTTTAAGGGGAGAAGTGAAATTCTACTGAATAGAAGTGTAATAGGAATGACACATTTGAGGAAAGAAGTTCCCATATCAGTCGTATCAGAAAATGTGGTACATTAAGAATGTAGGAAGAAATTTTTTAATAGTGTAAAAGAGAGGGTTTAGTAGTTTGGGTTATCCCAAGGGGTGTTTGCTTCTCACAAGACTGCAGCAAATTCTCCTCTTTCAAGTCCCAAATCAGCATACCTTTGGGAAACATCTACTCTTCCCCCAGTTACTTTCTCCTTCCTCTAGTGTTCTTACCCTAAGACTGAGGAGCTTGCTCTTCCCCTAAAAGGAAAGAACTCTGTAGGGATTTCTTCAGAATAAATCCCATATTTGTTAGGACTTAGTATGGATGAAACGGAATGAAATAAACAGAACAGCAGAAACAAAGGCAATGCTGTTTCCTACTGCTTATATGCTGGCTGCATATTCAGCATTTATTATCAATAATATTTATTCTTGACAGATTCCTGAAATCACTCCACATTACTGCCTTCCTATTGCACCTTACCGCACCAGGTGTTAAATAAATGTCACTCACCTATGCTTCAGTTTACAATTTATGCTGCATTTGTGTGGATGGAGATATGGATGGATACCTGAATTGTGGGTAAAGCTGTGAGAATTCACTGTAGTTTTGAAGAACTGGATGTTGAAGACAATAATTTTTTTAAGTTAGAAAAATAATATTTGATCCAAAGATGATTTTTGTACACAGACTCATGTTCTAACTAAAAATACTTTGCTCCAAGGATGCTATTTGTTTTCTACCACTGTCCGTGTGAAAAAAGTAGATCTACAGAATCTGGGCAGATCTTTATAAGCAAACTATTCTGAGAAAACAAATCTTAAAAACAATATATGCAATACAGCTGTTTAGTAGCTCCCCAGGGCTCCCTGGTGCTCACTGCCAGCTCTCAGCTCTTTTTTGCTTTAAGCAGGGAGGGGCAATTTCTTTAGATTACCTTATAGAGTATGTATGTCTCTCTCCCCTCCATGCTGTCACCCTAGATGGCTCTAACAAGTCTCCCGCTGGCACATTCTTGTTCTCAGGAAGATCTGTTAACATTTTTGTCTCCTTTTGATCTCTGGACCTTTCTCCTGACACTTTTCACAGCCTCCTGAAAATGGGATTTTTGAAGTCAATAATTTGCTTATTGTCTCTCTAGTGTAAACTTAAATGTTTTTCATCTCAGAAGCTATTTCCTTATGTGTTCTTTTCACGTTTCCTATTGGATTCAAGTGATCTGGCATTTAACCATCATTCCACTCCCTGAAATGAACACTAGCACCTGCCTACTACTCAGTAATGAAGTTGCCTATCAGTATTCTGGGATTTATATCTGATAGCTCCTTTCCTTTACACTGTTTCATCAGTTTAAATATATGGAGGTGCTACAGCTGACAGTGGATTTTACATGTGAGGCCACACTTAAGGAGACCTCTTCTATTCACAGGAAGTCCCACTGGGCCATAAGGGTCCATGCCTTCAAACCCTGTTGCAGGATGGAAGCCTAAACAAACTGTCTAGCACAGTAAGAAAATACTTCTCAGCCTATTATATTCCTCCCAGCACCACCACTCCTCCAATTGGTTAAAATAGCACAGTATTCTGTACCACAAAAGACTGTAATTTGTAAGGAATGCTAAGCACTTGGAAAGCACAAGGGGACACTGAGAGTGAGGAGGTCCTACCCCATAGACACTCTGTCCCTTTCAAACCATGGGAATACAGGCTGCCTCCCTCTATGTGAAATGCAGCCTTAAGAGATGAATGCTGTTCTTAGCCTGAACAAAAATAAAAAGCACATTTCCAAACTGCACAGCTTTCCCTTAGCCCAGAACCTTTCTTTTAAAACAATGAAGCCTTTTATAGGTTGCATACAAAGGAGAAACATGGAAGATAAGTTTACTCTTGCGCCACAGATGAAATCTGATTATATACCAGTGTTCAGTCATATGGAACAGAGAATGTCACAACTCTAGGGACATTAGACCCCAAGTGGTACCTACCACCACCTCAACCCTACATGGCATTGAAGGAAGACTAAAGAAATAAAATTGATTGAATCTCCAGTGCATGAGATCTGGAACAGTCAACAGAAGGACCTCTGGACATTCAGGCATTGTCTTCACCAACTACCTGCAGGAGAACCAGCATGAATGTTTGTTCATGGTTTCCACTTGTCTCATACTATTTTAACTTGAATGGTTTTAAAAGAAGAAAAATTTTCTTCTTAGTAGTTAGTACAGTGCTGTGTTTTGGCTATGATGTGAGAACAATGATAGGATGCTGATGTTTTTAATTGTTGCTGGGTGATGTTTATGCTAAATCAAGGACTTTTCAGTTCCTTGGGCCCTGCCAGCCAGAGGGCTGGGGAGGCACAGGAAATTGGGAGGGGACACAGCCAGGACAGGTGACGCAAGCTAGCCAAAGAGGTATTCCATACCGTATGATGTCATGCTGAGTATATAAACTGAGGGAAGAAGAAGAAAGGGGGGTACATTTGGCATTATGGCGTTTGTCTTCCCGAGTAACCATTACATGTGATGGAGCCCTGCTTTCTTGGGGTTGGCCGAACACCTGCCTGCCCATGGGAAGCAGTGTATGAATTCGTTACTTTGCTTTGCTTTGTTTTGCTTGCATGAGCAGCTTTTGCTTTACCTATTAAATTGTTCTTATCTCAACCCTTGAGTTTTACTTTCCTTTCCAATCCTCCTTCCCTTCCCTCTGGGTGGGGAGGAGTGAGCAAGCAGCTGTGCGGTACTTGGTTGCCACCTGGGGTTAAACCACGACAATTAAAGACCAAATTCTGGTTCAGAAGACAGGTACTGTGTTTGTCTTCTACTCTTCTGACTAGGGTGACACTAGGCATAGAGACAACTTCCTATGGTTCCGCGTGGATTTTCTGTTCCTTTTGCTGATTGTTTTTGCTGAAACCCTCCTGCATCCTCACTGCTTCACATCAGTTGTCACCCCCACTCGTACTCTCTTCTTCTTACACTAGACTGCCAATGGTAACCACAAAGCCACATCACCCATCCTACTGCTTCTGCTGCGGAGCCATGACCTGCAGCTGAGTGGCTGGATGGACAGTGGGGAATTAGCAGCCTTTTCAGTTGCTGAAGGCTAAATGCTACAGGTCAGAAGCCAGGAGTTGAAGATATTTACAAGCAACAACCAGGAGTTAAAACCTGCGTATAGATTATACATAGGTGGCACAACCATAGCAGAACTATCTTCCTTCTTCCACCATTCTCTCTTCTTGCTGTCCTACAAGAAAATATACTGCTGAGATAATTTTTCTTTGCAGAAAGACTGAAGAAGGAAAAAATCTCCAGCTCAAAGACTCTCAAATATTAAACCATGATCAGAAAAGCAAAAATACCAAAAGAATTAACGATGTCTGCTATTGCTCATTGTACCTCCCCCTCATAAGAAAATAAAAATGGTGCCGTGACCACAGACATAGGTGAAATCAGTTAGTCATAGTAACTTTGAGAAATTCCATCAGATTTCATGAGCTGTTGTCCTGGTTTCAGCTGGGATAGAGTTAATTTTCTTCTTAGTAGCTGGTACAGTGCAGTGTTTTGGACTTAGTATGAGAATAATGTTGATAACATGCTGATGTTTTTAGCTGTTGCTAGGTAGTGTTTATACTAAGTCAAGGACTTTTTAGCTTCTCAGGCCCTGCCAGTGGGAAGGCTGGAGGGGCACAAGAAACTAAGAGGGGACACAGCCAGGGCAGCTGACCCCAGTGCCCAAAAGGATATTCCACACCACATGACGTCATGCTCAGTGCATAGAGCTGGGGGAAGAAGAAGGAAGGGGGGACACTGGTGTTTGTCTTCCCAAGTCACCGTTACATGTGATGGAGCCCTGCACTCCTGCAGATGGCTGAGCACCTGCCTGCTGGTGGGAAGTGGTGAAGGGATTCCTTGGCTTGCTTTGCTTGCAATCACAGCTTTTCCTTTACCTATTAAACTGCCTTTATCTCAACCCATCAGTTTTCTCACTTTTCCAGTTCTCTCCACCATTGCACTGTGGGGGAGTGAGTGAGCAGTTGTGTGGGTTTAGTTGCCGGCTGGGGCTAAACCATGACTGCTATGCAGGTCCGGTGGAACCAGGCTAGTGTTTCAGGCAGCAGGCTCCGAAGAACACCAAAACTGCTGCAAGTGATGCTGCTGAGCCAGTAGCTGCCTCTGACTTTCTGAATCATTGCAGAGCAGATGGTGACCCAAAATGGTATTAATGGCAGGTTGCTGACAGAACTTCTATCTTTCACGTGACATGCAAAATTCAGGTACTTAACACTTCTAGTCATTACTATTACAAGGTACCTTTTGCAGGAACAAGAATACTAGTTGTCGCTTTTCAGCCAAATTCCAACACATTCAGGTTAGGCTATCCTGGGAGCAGGGAGACAGGCGGGAATTGCACAGCTTTGGGAGCTTCACCTTCAGTCGTTTTGAGGCTCATGGAAAAACACCACTGCCAGAACAACTCCAGAGAAGCAGTACATCCACAATTCTTCCACTTCCAAATCTGAACCCAGGAATAACATGAGATGAGACTCACAAGCTGTGGGGTATTGTGCCTTTTGGGAAACAGAAACTCAGTCAACTTTCTGAGGTGAGCTGTGCTGGAAGGAAAGAATCCTTTGCATTGTGGTATTCTTTATGAGTTCCCTGGCACTCCCCTGACCACCGATGCAATTCACTCAGCCTGCAGGAAAGGTTTTGCTTGCCTTGACCAAAGAAAAATAGTAATTTTCTTCCAGATTGATGAGTTGGTTCAGCTTTTACCATGCAATCAGGCAAACAGGAGAGCTGCTGCAACAGAGGAAATCAGTCCCTATAGTTGGGAAGAAGTGCAAGGAAGAGGAGTGAGACTGACCCTTTCACCTAAAGCTAGCTGTTAGACTGGTCCAGTCTTATAATGCAATTTCCCTGTTGGTCTCTCTAAAGAGAGAGAAGATGGAACTGTGCATGGATGACCTGAAGTACCATCTAGTAGAACCTCTCTTCCTCAGAGGAGAAAGTCTAGTACAACAATGTTCCTGACTTAAGACTGTACTTAAATCTTTTGCCTAATAAGGATAGAATTAAAGTGTCTCCATTAGATGAGGTAAATATGGGCCATGGTATCTATGCCTTAATTCATTCTTGCCAAAAGGTCAGTTTAGATGGACCCAGAGGGAGGACTGCATTATACATCTTATTTGAAACAAAAATCCCACTTTTCCCTTGAATACATGCTTTTTGCTCTTCTGACCAGGCACACCTGTTTTCTCTACTAACTCAAATCCTTGCAGCCACTTGTGCCCAGGGGATGGGGGGGCGGAGCGTAATAAATAGCAGAAGCAAATAATTTACCCAGCAAAGAGCATTCCATACTTTCTGTATGCAAATTCTGCATAAAAATTCTACATATATGGTGCAGAACTGCTCTGAACTGAACTCTAAAAATGTTTAATGCAAACACAGCTGTTATCAAGTGTTGTTCTTTCCAAGACTCCATTCAGTTTGATAGTTATCACTATGCCAACAGCATTCCCAGTACAAATCTCTTTTTCTGAGACTTTAACTGCTTTACACACAAGAGAAGTTGCTTTCACTTTGAAACTTTTGGTGCTCTGGATCTCTACCAAATGTGTATTTCTCCCTCCTAACAGTACCAAGTGAGCCCAAATCAATTCTAACTGATCATGACATTTGCCTAATTTAGGTTTTTAAGAATATTTTTAATGTAAGGACACATTTTATAACATCCCTGTTCAGCAAAATATTGTAGTGCCTTTGAGTATATACTTAAATCTCACTGGTGTCAGAAGAGATAAGAGATATAGATATTTAAACCACAGTATCTGGTAAAATTCACTGAAGTGTTTTGAATTGTAGTAACACCTTATTCAAATATCAGTTTTGAGTGCTGAGGTAGATCAGAGAGTTCCAACAAAATGTTAGTGTGCTATTTTAGTTGACTGGTTAGATTGTTATTTATATTAGCTTTTAGGAAAGGGTTATTTTTCATCCAGTGACAGAGGAGGTTTTTTAAGAATTAGAAGTATTTTAAATTTATAATTCTACAAAACTGAAGGGGACAACACTTCACTTATTCTTCCTTCAGGAGGCTGCTCATAGAATCTAGTGCATTGTGTTCTTGAGAAAACATCTAAAATAACTCAGCAGCTGGCATTTTCAAATGTGATAGGGACAGTAAGGTCAGCTCCCCAGCTGAAGTCTATTTAACTCAAATCAGGACCTGAACTGTTGATTATAAAATATGGCTTCATATTATATGCATGCATGTGATCTGAAAAATCTGAGCTGGAGCATTCTTATTCATTTCACTAAATGCCTACAAGGGAGACAGGAGCTTATTGCTCCTTTGCACCCCTGTGTGCTCCTCCACCCTCATCGAATCGATTCCCACGTAAGAAACAGAGATGGCAGCCTTGTCAGGGCTGCCTTTCTTCACCCCTTTCAGATGGGTGGATCTTTCAGGACCATCCTTCCCAACACACCAACCAGCACTGCAGAGCTAATGAGGTGGAAGCAGGTCATCTGCACACAAAAAAAAGAATGGGAACAGACCTCCTTCCACTCTGACGAAGACAGGAATGTGCTGCAACGTGTATTAGTTAAATGTAGCATTAGCAGCATATCTAATATCAAGTCACAAGAGAGGGTAATTCACAGTGTCCTAGGAGCACATATCAGCGTTACTGTTGTAAACCCCAACCTTACAGTTCAAACTCCACTTTTAGAGTGAAGTAAATGCTCCCCTACAAAACTTCAAACCACTCAGGATAGCCTCTTACTACAGCTCGTTCTCTCTTCCTCATTAGCTCACCAAGCAGCAGCACTGGAGGCAAGTGGGGGGTTACTGATGCATTGTAATTACCAACTGGTCTGTCTGTCACTGGGAAAAGCAGAAGTCTCTAATTAACGCAGGCCAATTACTTTCCTCTTAATGCTTCCTTTGCTGAAGCACAAGGTGGAGCTATGGTAGGGAAGTCCAATAAAAACCCTGATTCTATTTGCACCTTTATGACTGGCAGTAATTGAAACAGATTTGACTCCATCTGGGCACAAATACAGCTTTGAGAAAAGCATGAAAGGCTGGCGTATGGGCCTGTCCACTTAAAACCAAGTTATCAACCCCTGACTCCTAATGGTGAACAGTAATAGATGCAAACAGTCACAATTAAGGAGTCCTGGTCTGACCTGGCAGCAGGCTGAGTTCCACGAAACCCCTGCCTTCGAGTATCACGTAGGAGATTGTGTAAAGCCCACACTCTCAGGGTCTTTTGGTGTTTCTGTGATTGCTTTTAGGATGCTTGAGTAGTTTGGTACAAGGTACAAGGATGTGCTGTAGGTTCACACTTTGATTTTCTGAGCTTATTTGTAACCCTTTACAAAGGGATAGTACTGAGGGAATACAAACTGTGAAAAGCATGTGGCTGGCAGTGGAATTTCTGAGAATATTCCCAGAGTTGAGATTGAGGCTTTGCTTTGTAGTGCAGTTTCCCATCAGCAATGCAGACAGACAGAGGGTCATCAGCTATATGCCACTACACTGGATGTGCCAAATTTCAGTTCTTCCCTCAAAGAGACATAATTTTGCCTTCATGAAGTACAAGATAATAGTTCAGGTGGAAGAGAAAGTTTGTGGCTAAGAGAAACATCTTTCCTCAATAGACAAGTCCAAATCACTCCACAGGGACTCCCCACACACGCTCCCAGAGGAATCACATAAAAAGCATAGGCAAGGAAATAAAGGTGACTGAAAACATGTCACAGCAAGGAGGAAGCCCGAAATCTTTACCCCTGGGTGTATTTAATTGTACCTGACACTGCAGACATAGGAAGAGACTGCCTTGCAAAAATAAGCTGGAGGAACTGATTGAGAACTGCCACTGGCTCAAACCAGACAGACTTCAGAGGTCAAAGAAACAACCCTCAACTTGCCAAAGTTGATAGATAGTCCCGTCTGAGAACTCCGTGAAGGAAACTGATTAAGACGATCTCCAAGAGACAAAAGACACACAATAAAAAGCTAGTAGTTTTCCAGGAATGAAGGCAACGTATTATTACAAAGAACATGGAAGATTCCAAGTTCAGGAAGGATTTCTTTGGTTACAGTCCACATCAACATCCATGATATTACAGCAAGTACCATCTCAGAGCCCTTGAGAGACTGCAGTAAAGATTTTTTTTCATGATCTTCTCAGAAAAGTTTCCAAGCAAGGAAAAGAACAGTAAGTGAAAGTTTAGCTCATTAAGTAAGAAGACAAGGTTTTCTTAAGCAGTGGAACAACTTTTACAGAGAACAGGGTTTTAGTCTCACACAGAGGGTTAACGGACTTCTGGAAGACAGGCTGATAATCCCTTACCAAACTGTGTAAAAGGAGGTTGAAAATGGGATAATCACGATACAAATGTCTCAATGTGTATGTAATTGGACAAGGGTTTAATCAGCAAATAGCACCCTGATTCAAGGCATTATCTAGCCAAACAGTATGTCACTGCTCCTTTGCTGCAGGTTACAAAACCACAGCTCAGCCAGCTAGAGATCAGCCACTGCGTAATGCAGACATCATTCTGAACCAGTCAGATTAGCAGCAATTTCAGGACATGGTCAAATGGTACCTCTAAGCCAATGTAACAGTAAACTGACACTAAAAAGGCTGGTTCACTCTCCTGCTTTCTCTCTCTTGTGCCCTGTCTGGTGCTCATCTACCTGTATGGTGGGCTGGTTTAGGGTGCAGTTACACAAGACTACTTAGCTACTGAAAAAGAGTGACAGGATTGTATAACAGTAAGGAGGAGCATAAACACCTCTTTCAACAGAAGGGCAAGATGTTAGATCAGCTCAATCATAACACAGAACTTTATCCTCAGACTTCCTAAAAGGAGAGAAAGAAAATCAGAATTTAGGTGGTCTGAATTACTCTCTTGAGATTTCTCCCTAAATTATAAAAGGAACCTAATGTGATTGCACCTCAACCCTAAGAAAAAGTGAGTAATTATCAATGGTTTTGCCTTTTCCAAGCTGCCTCACTACAGTTTGATGACTACTAAGTTTGTGGGAAGAAGGGAGTAAGAAAAGCAGGGCTGAGTGTGATGCTGAGGGAGTTCTGGTCTGGAGAAACTAAAACTGTTGTGGAAACACACTTTGATTTAATATGGCTGATTTTTGAAGAGCTGGGGAAGAAGGTATCTTTACATTCTGGTGATGAAGAATAGCTGAGGATAATAATATCTTAAACTGGCACAGCTAAACCTCAAGGCAATGTCCAAAGGCACTTCAAGGTGGCAAGGTTTGAGAGAGACCAAGCTTAAAAACTTCTGTGTTGTAATAGTAGGAGAAGTAGTAAAAAGGAGGTGTTAGAGACCTCCTTTTATTTTCTTCTCTTCCTAAAGAAGAAATAATTATATGGTTGAAAATTGGGGATAAGTCACTTAATCTGAATGTTAAAATCAGTGGTTCCATCTCCTTCTGTAAAGGAACGAGAAAACAGAGCCCACTAGACTTTTTGCAAAGACACTTACCCGTTAGGTTGTCAGAGATCATACAGAAACACACAAGCCTGAATGCTTCCAAATGCCTAAGTGAGCAATAACATGCATCTATTCCATTGTGATCAGGGTATGCAATTAATCCACTTTCAAGCTTCTGTCTGTAATGGACAGAAAGAAAAACTGTATTATCATGGATGGATCGCTTGGCTGTTACAATACGCATTGAAACAGAACATGTAGGTTTTGCCATCAGGATGGGAGATTGACTTGGAAAGCAGTAAGGATTCAAGGGACAATGGACAAACACAAACCTCTGAGATGCTGTGGCAAAAAAATAGTTCATTTGATCATAAGATGTCTAGGAAGTGGAAGCAGAGATGCAACACTGCCTCTGTACACAGATGAGACATCTATTAGAGTAGCTGGTTAGATGCTCATACTTTGAAGGAGGTTGGAATATTCCTCAAGTATTGAAAGAAGGGACACAAAAAACATTCAGATATTGAAAAGGAAAGCTTGTAGTGTGAAGCCTAAGGTGTTCAGTCCATTGACCTTAATACAAAAAAATATTGAGCACAATAAAAAAAATGGAGAAGAGACCTGACAACCAGGAACTTCCTGATCTAACAAAAGTAGAACAAAATCCTGTGGCTGAATGGAGACAGGTGAATTTAACACTAAAATAAAAAGTAATTTTCTTGTAATAAGCATTATTAAATATCGGAACATCTTAGTACAGGATTTGGCTGACTTTGTTCTTCTTAGCCTTTAAGCAAGACCAGATATAATTCTAATTTAATGCTTCCATACAGCTTCCAGAAAACACCATATGGCTACAGAAACAGGAGGTTGGAAATAGATGATCAGTGGGGTGGTCCCTTCTGCCCTGAGAGCCTATGTACAGGTAGCAGGTACTTTTTTAAGAAAATAAACAAAGACCTGCTTTAAAAGCCAGAGTGTAAACTGATCTGACTGATGTGGTCTGATGCAACAGACTTAGCTTTATTGGATTAACTAGCAAACTTTATCAGCTTCCCAAGAGTCCCATGAAAACATTCTACTGCTCACCCTTTCAAGACTGCTGCTTAAAAAGGACTTGAATACAAGCAACTGCAAAAAAGGTAGATCAAGAGACCAGAGTTGTTAACCTTTGCACACAACAGTTAAAATATATGGTTTATGGATGTACATTCACATGCATGAAGCCAATATGAATCCCTTCATAAAACCCTGCTGCTCCTATGTAAAATAACCCTTTGAGTAAATAAGCAGCAAGAAGAAAAAGCAAAACTGAAGTAAAACTTGACTTTGCTACAATAACCAATCGTTTACATCATTGACCTTCAACCTGTGATCAACAGACAATTTTTAATGAGTCAGCAGCATAACAATAAAAGACAGCCTATTTGCCACACTACACCTCCTCCGGGAGACTTTTCAGAGTCTGTGAGCTGAGATGTTTGGAAAACTCTAACTTCAGTTTTCAGAAGCCAACAACTACATTTGGATGTCTTAATTTTTAACAGCGTTCTTGTGATTTTTCCTTTTTTCAGGAGACAAATCAGTAGGAATATTCAATGTTTCCTGAAAGCTACACTCCTCTGAAGAATCTCAAACAAAAAAAGTTAAAAAAATGAAAAAAAAGTTACATTTTTTGTCCCAGCTAATTTTCTTTCTGTTTGTTTTTCCTTTCCTTGTCTTCCTTCGTTTTTTCTAAGACCTGTGAATAAATCAGAAGAGCTGTCATATCATATTTGACAAACAAGTTCTCTAAGAATTAAGGCATATGACCCCAAAAAGCAAGGTACAAAATCTCTAACAACTGGCTCTTCTTAGAGCTGGTACATCTGCATTGTCAGCTATTCTCCAAACAGGCAGGTTTGAAGATTTCTGCATGCACAACACACCATGTGGGCTCCTAGCCTACAGTACAGCTCCTGAAAGTAGATTTTGATGGGTCAAAGCCATTTTATTGAATTAGCCCTTTATTGTTTACATTAAATCCAAGTGAGCTCAGAAATACTGACTTATCCTTCTGAAAGGCTGGATTATACCGCGTGGCTCGGATGCAAAAAAAGATTAGGGTTTTTATACTAATTACTTCCAGCATGAGGAGTGCATGGACCAGAAGAGCACTGACTTTGGAGACATTCTGCTGGGCATTTCAGTGCAAAAACATTTGCCATCTTTTCTTGCCACAAGTAAAATGACTGCTGCTCCATAATGTAATTTGGAGTGCCACACTGTCATTAAACCCTGTGTATGAGAATTGCCATGTCTGGGACAGAGGGTAGTAACAGCCCTTTCCGCTTGTTTCTGGTTGTTTTATCCACTCTACCACCCTCACTGCTGCTGTAGTGTAGCATCACTTCCCCCTACTCTACATCACTCTTTCAGAAAGTAAGAGCATAGAAAAAGATTATCTCGTTATTACTAAGTGTGTTTTTATTCATTTATACATAATCAGCTAAGTAATCCATCAATAAGCAAAGTTTGGCAAACTACAAAACTCAAGGTATTTTCAGCAGTCTGAAAAATCAGAGTTGAATAGAGATGTGAATATGTTGGGAACCAGATCACTGTCACCACTAGAAATCACAAGTGCTGCAGTCAGACAAGATGGACAGACACACAACATACATAAGACTCTTTCACACGATGTGTGTTCTTCCCTAAACGAACCTTCATACTTCTTATAATCAAATGGACATCCACCTAGGCAGAACAGACATTCTTCAGCTTCTGGGCAGCTTTAGTGGCCAATGATGGAAATAGCTCACAGGCAAATCAAAACTATCAGGGAGTTTAATAATTTGTATGAGCAAAACAGATGTCCAGAAGCACACACAGCTTTCACTGAATAACTTTGCACACAGTGACATCAGATCTTCTCACTACACATATTACTGCTTGGGGCCTGGGGTCTGTTGGTATTTGTTTGAGTGATGATACTCTGTGTAGCTTGTGAAACAGAACAAACAGAAGGCTTAAAGGAGCCTAAAGATTTGTGAACTGCTGATCCTACAGAAAGGACACTCTTTATAGCTTTTACATCCAGCAGTATCCAATACAACACGGTTTTCTAATGATTGTTCTTATATATTAAGCAAAATGTTTGTGCTCAAACATGAAGTTACAGAAAGAAAATATACAGATCTTTACACTCACAGAAGCTGTGATGTGGAAGGTAAGGTTCACAAAAGGGTCTTGTTTTAAATCTTGCATTCAATAAACTGCTAGAAGAACAAAATGAAAACAAGCTATTGTGTTAATCTCCAGATTAGCCCTCATAGTCTGTCAATTTAATACTGATTAGTAAACAATGTCCATAATTAAGCTGTTGTTGGAGACACAAATGCCCCACGAGCCCGAACTAATGCGTAGTATTCAATCCTTTTACAAAGGATGGCAGATACAATTCCAGGAATGTTAATGCTGTCAAGTATCCATGATGTACATAACAAAAGAGAAGGCAGAGAGTTGAGGTAATTAAGCTCACACTAGACCTTCTCTCCAACCTGTACGTGTTTATTGACTAAACGTTATTAGGTGTAGTAAATAAAATGCCACTGAGCCGTGGGAGTTGGGACCAAAAATGGTATGAAGTTTATGGGGCCATCAAACTCTGGATTCCCCTGGCATCAAAGCACACACATACCCTTTGCTAAGGCTAGTGACATTAATGTGCATGACAGGGGTCCATGGGGCCGTGGTCCCCTAATTGTTTAGGAGACCTTTTAGTCTGGTTGCAGACTGCATGTCTTGGTATTTGTGGAGCTAATTGCACTAAAATCTGCCAGCACAGTGTTTGCAGTGATGGGCTAACTCATTTATCCTCAGGATAATACTCGACTCTTTGTCAACCTGGTCTCCCGCATTCACTCCTAGGCTGGCACCCCAGATGCAGGAGGAGGAAGCAGGCTTCCAACAGTGCTGCTGATGGAGACTCACTGACTGCACATGTGCAAGAACATAAGCATTTAAATATGAAACAATACCATTTTTCTGAGTGTTTTCATTACTGATAACCTGTTCTACTTTTCTCATGAGGGTCACAGAGCCAAGTCTGGAGTTCAGTCCCTGATAAACTGTGACAGCTGGGACCAGCAGAGGTGCTTGGCCCGGGCTCCTCTTATCAGTTTATTTTTCTATACTGAATCTCACGTATCTTCAGTTTTGAACTAGCTCTGTGCAGCAGAGCTCAGACTGGCTGATGCTCTGTGGGTTCCCTATGACATCCCTTTTTTTCCCCTCAAGAAAAGAATAAGGGTGAACATAACTATAAGCAATTTTTTCTTTTCATCCCAGTATTTTTTACATTTGGACAAAGTGGCACCAGCCATAGTCTGAAAAGTGACACAGTGCAGAAAAATATTTTCTCCTAATACGGATTCTATGATTTACAAACTTCAGAGTGGCAGTTCTTGATTTATGGTATTTTCTAAGACTTCTTTGCCCTGTGTTTGCAAACATTACAAATAATTAACAAAATCACAATTATAGCAATTCAGAAGGCGAAGCACTTTGTGCCCACATATATCAAATGTCTTGGCCCACACAGAGTAGCACCATGCAAGTTTCCTATGGGATCAAACGCATTGATAACCCCATGGTACAGTCTGGACAGCTGCAAATTAAATTGTTTCACCAAAGGTAGGAAAGAGTGTAAATTAGTGGTGGAACTTGGAAAATCCAACAGTATCTTCCCCACTCTCCATCCCAGACTATCCATGTAAAAGCAGGACAGCACTGAGTGGCTTCCTGTTTGGACACGTGGATTTGATTAAGGCAAGCCACAAGTTCCCAGAATTTTTAGCCAGGTGGTGACTTAGCTTCTTGGGTATTACAGAAACACAGCACCTCTGCTGTTCCTTCCTGCCACACTGCAAAACCTATGGCATGCAGGGAGCAGCCCTGCTTCATCCACAGCTACAGGCTTGCTAGAGCCAGCACAGAAAGGAGAGGGGAGGAGATGGGAGTGGGAATGTGCAAGCAGAGGTTAGGGGTAGCACTAGACCACAGAACACCAATTTATTTTGGCTTAAACTGCTATGGAATCACCGGCTCAGTGGAAAATGCTCCTTCTAGAAATAGTGCCAAGCAGCCAGTATCCCCATCCCTTGAATAGTCTCATAACTAATGTTACTTAGAAGCAGTGTTTAAACTCCACTCATGTATTAAACATGTATTAAACTCCACTCCAACACCCAAAAAGCCTTTTTTCCTTTATACAAGATTTGCTCTGTCTTCATAAAACCTACCAAAAAAAGCTACAGGATTCTGCAGCAGCTTGTTTGGGGTGGTGTTGCAGATGGAGAGATGACATGAAGCACGCTGGAGGCAGAAAGTGTCGCTGTCACAGCAAGCCTGTTGGACAGACAAACAGGATTGCTGGAGTGCTCTCAGTGTACCTTCAGAGCTCCTGGCAGCTTCTCAGACCCTGGGGAAATGGGGCCTTGGCAAGGACCTCAGCAGTCACTGTACTATGGATGAGCAGTAGTACTGCAGGTTTCTGAAGTTTGAGCCTTTCCAGCAAGCTGCTTGTCTGACTCATTTGTCCATTTCAAGTTGTCAAAACGAGAGCAGGTGAGACAACAAAGCACAAATATGCAGCTCAAATCTCACTAGATCACACAATGTACATCAAAGGGAACAAAGGCAGCAGCTGACATAGAAGGAAGTCTGGGGTTGGGACTGAAGTACAGAAGTGAGAACCATGAAGGTATAAAAGATTTTCCCATTTGACACAGGAGAGTCACATAAGAGACTGCCACAGCTTTTACTGAGCCATGCAGGAGGTTAACAGAGGAATAACTTCCTTCTCCACTTACTATCCTGCTTAGATGGGGAAAAGCTGTTTAGATGAAGACTCCAGTTCTGATGGAGAAAGCATATTTGCGAAATAAACCCCATTTTGAGCACATTAGCAGAAAGAGTATGGATAAACTGGAGTTCTACTTTGCATTTCAAGTGCATCAGAATAAAACAGGAACTTCTCATTGCTCAGCAGGAAAGGAATATGTGCTTGCCTCTGGATTTATAAAAGAAACAGAAGCTGATCTCACATTTCCCCTTTTCTTAATTGTCTTGTCATGTAACATACATCTAATTTGACTACAATTTGCAGAGAATTGGAGGTACTTAGAAAAGAGATGCAACAGAAGCACTCATATTGTGTATTTTAGAAAAATATTACTCCCTTTCTATATAAGAATATGGATAGGCATATGAAAATTGCTGTCTCTTTTTCCTACAGGCCACAGCCAATAGCTAATGATTTATATGTAAAAGCAAAAATAATGCACTTAACCAGATGTGAAATCTGAAAATGGAGGTGTTGGTGGATAGCTGTCCTTAGCTCCTTACTGTTGCAATATTCTCTTTCCTTCAGACCTGGAGCGGAAGAGTTTGAAACTTCTCCATACCAAACAAAGACAGTCCCTCTTGGTAAGAGAATCAGTACTTTTAAAAAATAAATCTTTAGCTGGAATATTCTCCAGAGTAGCTGTATGCTGTTTGAAAATCTGCTCTTTAACATTCAC
The DNA here is from genome assembly GCF_023634155.1 of Falco peregrinus. NCBI lineage: Eukaryota > Metazoa > Chordata > Aves > Falconiformes > Falconidae > Falco > Falco peregrinus. Next base: position 96,136,279 of record NC_073721.1, read on the forward strand.
ACAGAATAGAGGAGCTTTCCTACTGTCAAGTGCACCAAGAGGCAAATAATTACTTCAAGTACAGCTCACCAATACATACCATCAAGTTCCTCAAGCAAAATCTCAGCCCAAGAGCAAATTCTGCTAACAGCAGCTTTTTCTTAACTTTTCAACCACAGAGGGCTGAAAGGAGGCTCAGGCAGAATGGAAATGTGCAAAGTTACTTATTCTACAAACATCCTCTCCTGGATCCAGCAATACCTGTGGAAAACGGGACAGCCTTCAGCCCTGTCAGTTTCCTAGGAAAATTGTTAATGGAAGCACTGTATCACATGCAAAATTAGCAAAGGCCTGCTATTTACATCGTTTAAACTAGGCCTGCTCCTTTAGCCTGAAAAAGGACTCACAGGAGCACCCTTCTCAGTATGGCTGGGGTGGCTGTGGCAGGCAGCAGGGCAGTGGCAAGCAGCGGTAGCAATCAGGTTGGCACTAACGTCCTTCCCCACCTCAACCTGCTGTGCAGTGCAGTATTGGTCTCCATCAAGAGGAAGGCAACCTGTTGACCAGAGTGCACCTGTGTGTAAGGAAATCAATCCTCACTGCTCTGCTACACAATTGCAGTGTGATCTTGGACAAACTGTTTGGATCCAGAAGCTTCAGGGGACTATTTTTACAGAGCCTTAAGTTACTACTAGGATTTGTACACTTAAATAGCTTTGTGATCTCGGTCAAAGTTTCTCTGTGTTCCAGCTGTCCAAGTGAAAAATAAGACAGCAACCCGCCCTTGATTCCCAGGAATGTTATAGGTATAAAGACAAATCTCTGAGGTGCTAGGGTAAGCATCTATAGAAAGAGCCACTTAATAAAGTTAAGAGAGTTTATGTTAAAACATCATCTGAAAAACAGAGGGTTTAGCCAGGTTTTCTGTTCATACAGTGTTTGTTTGTCTGTCCCCTCCACAAAGTCCACACTTGCTAATTTCAGTCATATGCGACTGAACTGAGCGGTAGCAGCTTCAGATAAATTAATTTTTTTAAAAACGGGTACCTCTCCTCCACTATAGAAGAGAGAGCTTAGCAGTGAGGAAAGCCCTGTGTGACAAGCTCATCCTTTACCAGGCATTCAGAAACCCACAGACCAAAAAGCCTTTAGTTCTGCCCCAAACACAGAAAAACTTCAATCAGAAAACCCAGCTATGAGACACATCAATACAGAGACCATAATTAACTGTTCCACTTTTTGCTGAACTTCCTGTTTAAAAATCCTTTTCACTGCTTCAGCCTTTACCACTCTGCCTGGTGCTCGCCTGTTTTGTCAGCATCTACCATTTCACCTACATTTCATGCAGGGTTACCAGACTGCAGCAGTAAATCTTCCCTTTTTCTTGATCCATCAGTTCAGCAATAACAATGAGGCTGAACTATTTGTTGTCTACAGTCTCATGTTTGCTGTGCCCTTGTTCCTGACTCCTCTCCTGGTATCACCCATATCTGAAATCCCCAGGTACTCTCCCATCCTGGCTGGCAGAGGTTCCTACCCTGTAGTCTTTGTGTGAAGGGCCTCTGTAGCCCTTCCTGGTGGGCTGCAGAGGTCATCTGGCTGTGCAGTGCTGCTGAGGCTTCTTTCTCCAGTTGGATTGGAAAAATCCTACTGGATTTTTATTTTAAAAAATTAAAGTGCATTTGGCACCTTCTAGTATTGCTTCATTTGATCAGCCAAGGACACAGGTGCTACAGTTACTATTTCAATAATCTGTTGCAAAAACAGAGAGGGAAATGGTTTCTGTGGCTGTCTAATGGAGAGGATATGGTCTATGTGACTACGCACGGAAAAGTGATTTTACACACTTGCTTCCAAAAACTAAAGCAGCATAATAGCCATCGATTAAGATTAAGGATAAGCGGCTCAGCATTTAAGCACACAAGAAAGAGCATAGCAGCTCCCCACTACATCACACCTAAAATCTACCGAGTTCAGCCTTGTCCCTGGGAGGGAAAGTGGGAGAGAGTAGCAGGTATTGAGGGAGGAATATGAGACACAGGCCAAATACAGTGTAATTCTTCTGACTGAACTGCACCAACTTCCAGCAATCAAAGGGACGTGGAGTTTCTGAGCCAGATTTGAACCAAACAATCATGTGTAAAAGCCACCAAAGAACTCTATGAATCTCTCTAACCTCTTCTACAACTCCATTTTCACTTTCTACCTTCTTAAATTGTTGGAATGTCTGCTGTGATAAAACATTCTGGAATAATTCATAATTATGTGCTAAAGTTACTTAGAAAAAGGTAAATTGCCTTATTTCACATCATCTAGTAGTTTCCAAACAGCATGTTATCAACATATTGATTAGCTGCATTGAATCATTGGTTTTCACACAAAGCCAAATTTCAATATTTTTTTGAATAATTTAGTTCTCCATTTGCAAATTAAGATCCAGCCTTACTCCAGCTCCCTTTCTATAAGCTTCCAAGAAATGACTGTTGTGGTCTGCTGTAGGTCTGATCCACCAATAAATCTCAGTTACCCATTTCTCCTGCAATTGCAGAGGCAGAATTCCCAGTCTGCTCAGAAGAGTCTGCTAGATTGCCTGCTCATCCTTCAAATCTGACTGCTCCTCATTCCCCAAATACAGGTGAGTGAGAGATGCCCTGAAGCAGAAAGAAGAAAGAAACACATTATGTGTAACTTTAGGCAGCTTAGTTAGAATTAAGAAATTGTAGGATATTTTTCTGTAAGCAGGGACCCTGTCAAAGTTCCCTTTACGCCAATCAGAGTTTTCCAAACAACTTCAAGGGACTTTGGATCACCTCACAAATGAGATGAACTAAAGCTTTTGTGTCAGTTCTCACTTACCAGGCAACAATCGTAACAGAGGCAGCAGTTACACCCTGGAAGGATGGAGGATATGGGTTACAGAGCAGAAGATTCACAGGAAGTGTCACCCATCACCCCTGCTGGTGGTTCCAACTATCAGGGACCAAAAATGTCATGGAAAATCATACTGCATTTGCTCCTGAAGGTATTCCCTAAGGCAGAAGGAAAGTAAGTTATAATTTGCTGCAAGAAAACTGGGCATTACTCCATCAAGACAGAAAAAATAAAAGTGATATTTTAGAAGAAGATTATGAAATCAGATGCCATCTTGTGGCCAAAACCCATGAAACTGCTATGGTAGATAGAATACAGTACACAAAACACACAATAAATACACAGACAAAAGAAGAAATAAGGGCTTAAAAGACTGGTGACATACTATGGAGATTTCTAATCTCCAAGTCTGTAGTTCTGTTTAGTGTGTTTCTGACCACAGGTATAGAACAAACTTCTCCACGCTTCTGACAGTTAAACTCCATTAAAAGATAGCTGTAATTATTGAAATTTCCCCCTGCATAAGTTTTCTGTGCAAAAAACCTCTATATATTCTCTACAAGTTTGCCCAAGTTTCTGACTGAAGCAGGAGGAAATGCAGGAGACCGTAAACCACGAGGCCACTGAGTGTTGTTACAGCCTGACATAAGTGCCTTTCCTGTAAGACAAATGCTACAATTAGGACATACCTGTGGACTCTAAGACCTAAATGCTTATTTGTTCATAAACGTGAGAGCTGGGAAAATGGCTGCACAGAGGAAACAAGGGTAGTGATGATAGCAAAAGATCTGATGGAGAATGAGAAGGCATATGGAGGGAACAGAAAACTCTGCCAATCATAGATGGGAAGCAGGAATTTCTATAAGGTCCCTCTTATATGAGTTAGACTATCAAAGGCATGGAGTCAGTAGTGTGGCCTAGCCCTACTCCTATTGAACAGCCTTTTTTTCAGGCCCATCCTCCATGTTTTCTTTCTCTGTCCTTTCCCAGCTGCCAGCCTGCCCAAATCTCTGGATGAAGATCATTGACCCCCACCGCAGCGAGAGCTTTACAATCTGCTATCTCACACCTTACACAACAAGCAATGAGAGGTTTATACCATTGCTAGGAAATACCACAAAATTTTGGTGTTAGCTCTTCCAGAACTTGAAAATGATCATATATCTATGCATAACAAAGCTACTTTTGGCATTTTAGATTATTTCAGATCACCTTTCATGTCCCATATGGCTGGCTGTAACTAAGTTACCTGTGTGGTCTATGCAGAATATAAAATCACCACACGCTCAGGTAAAACCTTTACTGGCACGTTTTGAATGACTCTCATTCCTGTTTCATGGTTTTGCTAACCAGAAATCATGTGGCCCTCCCATTGCACTGTGGGAGGACCCCAATTCCTGCCTGTGCTCATCACAAATATAGAAATAAGTTTCTAACATAAACATAGGCATATAGTGACACTGAAAATAACTTTACAGTATCAAAGACATCTGCACAGCACTGACAGATACAACAGAGGACCTACAGGAGACCCATGCCTTCCCTGGAGTGACAGCTGGAGACCAGGTGGGATACCTTACAACATGTAAAATGGTGCTAGATGCTTATGTTTAGGCAAATGAACTGTTCCCACCCCATGTAAACATGTATGACTACACATTTGAACATATAAAGAAATGCATTTGAGTTAGTAACAGCAGCAGTTGTGAGTAAGGGGTTAACTAGCAGCCATTATTATATTGAGGAAATTGTCCCAACAGAAGTATAATCCACATGGTAGAAGACAAGTGTTATTCACAAGTTATTAATAAAAGAGACCAAAAAGAAGGCAATGGTATACTGTTCTGTTAATCTCATAAGCCCAGATGTTCATGAAATGAAAAACAGCCCAAGTACATGACCTTTCATACTGATGTAAAGGAATGTTTAAGATATGATGGGATGTTATATATCACAGGATGTTAAAAACATCATGGAAAAAATTCAATAGGGATAGCAAAAATTTAAAGAATCAAAGACTTACAAAAAGATCATCTATCTGATAAGATGCTAAAAACCAAAATCAGATTATACGTTTCCAAAATCATAATTTTACACACTTTTATAGACACCAGCACTTAGACAATGCAGAAGTACAGTAACAGCAGGAATCGCTAGGGCATAGGACAGTTACAGCTTCTTGCACACTTCCTCTTAGTGTGAAAGAAACTGTTCATTATTGGGAAGACATGTGATGTTCTGTTCTTAGGAACAATAAGACATCATGAAGAAAGCACCTTATGTGCATGCAAAAAAAAATAATCTATAATGTCAGTTCTTGAGGTAATCAATTCATTTGGAAGCAAACTAATTGGGAGAACTGAGATTCTGAAATAAAACTTTATCTGAATGCCGGTCACCCTTTCCTGTTCTAGCACTGGTGAATGAGCATAAATGGAGAATTGCAAGTATTGTGGGGAGATTAGGAGGAAAAGTCTGTGTGTGCAGACAGCAAAGAATTCAGACATAATCTCTTGGTCTTCCCCTTGTTTCTTTTCCTTTCAGATGCTTCAGAGTAAAACATGTGGTTTACACTCATCTTTGTGTAAACTCCTCTGGAGTGAGTTTCAGACTGAGGGCAGTCCCTCTGTAAACAAGATGGACAAAGCTGAGACTCAGAATGTGTGGGAACACGTGTCTATTGTAACTTTTTATTTATAACACCACCTGGCTGATGTGGATTCTGTAACTGCAGACCAGCACGAGCCTATGGGAAGCAATGGAATAAAAGAAAAGAAACTCACGAAAATCTAAGATTTTGTCCCTCACTCTCCACTCCCTGCATCCCCACCCTTGCTGACCATGAAACAATCTGGCCTAGAGAAGGGGAGCATGGGGCAGGTTTGGGAGGTCAGTTTATACACAGGTCAGCTTATATGTGTGTGTGTACAGTATTGGGGTCTGTTTTCTATTTACTTGTCAAATACCAACACCATAAAGAAAGGAATAGTACTAAATCCACCATTTTAACCTTACACATACCCACAATTACAGCTGAAATAACTCAGCAATTTTTGAGTTATATGAGTGCAAAGAAAGCATCTGTAACCAATCACCTATTTTCGTTGGCTTTTTTTTTTTTTTTGGCAATTCTATATCTTAAAAATTGTGAATGCAGTTTAATTTTTTTTTAAAAAAAAAACTTGTTAAAAAAACCAACACATGTGCTCTCAGGCTGAAAACACACATGCCAAATTCAGCCTGGAGAGAATTTTTACGGCTGAGTTATAAAACCTTGAAAATAGGGATTTATAATGGAAATGCTGACAGACCATTAACTACAATAATAACATAAATGGAGTAATAGAATTTCCAAGTTATCTCCTTTTTGTTTGTGTCAGCATTCCTGCACCAAGAGCCTGTGCAACACACACAGAGCATTAGCAGCACATCACTTAGGGTCCTCTCCTACGGCACTCACAGAATGCAGAGGAAGACACAGCAGTGGAAGCAGCAAGACATAATGTATGCAATGTACATCTCCGGGTGCACCACATCCCTTCAACCAACTCTAACCATGGGCTTTTGGGATATATGTTTTTGAGGAATCCTGCCACCAAGCAAAGGCAAGTAGCAGGATACCAGGTCACCTGTTTTGCTCTGTGCCCTATCAACAAGAGAGCAAGCCACAGCTAGCTGATCCTACACAAAAACACTCACTGCCCAACATGAGGTTTGCTTTGAGCTTTCTGTGTGACTCACAAAAGAAAGAGGGAGATAACTACCTATGCTGCTGTGTGAAAATGGGGCACACAAGGGCTATTAAAAACTGCAAATACACGTTGTATGCTCTTGCTTTAAAAAGCTCAAGCTATGTCTTCTCTGGGAAGATGAATATACTGAAAATATGTAAACTGTCATGCCGCTCAAGAATTTGTTCCCTATTACAGACAGGGATGAGTTGTTTAAAAATAAAATAAGTGACAGCTAATGCTACAGAATCTGAACATTCTTCGCACTTACAAGAAAAAAGCTCTTACTGGTGAAGATGTGTTCAGCCCGTTGCTAGAATGTTGCTAGTTTATAAAAAGCACATATTCCAAACGAAAACAGAATTTCAAATTATTCTGTAGGGGGTTGACACTGGGAATGAAAGAGGATGACAGATCCTTATACAGTTTGGATTTTGTCAAATTCAGGGTTTTGAAAGATACTTCAATACAATCGGCTTCTGACTTGTTCCCTGGCTCGTTTGTCCCATACATCCTAAAACACCTGATATAACAGAGCCAGTATCATTCCCATTTTACAGATGGTTAAAGAAAGGCACAGCAGTGAAATAAATTCCTAAATATTGCATATCAGATTACTTCCATAACCCAGGAAAAGAAACAAGTTTTCTCCTTGTTTTAGTAATGTCTGCTGTACAAAACCCAGATTTCAATCTTTTTCATTTTAAGGGTAAAAAGGCTAAGTACGACCCATGAGTTGACATAACTCATCTGCTTCAGAAAACTTCTGGTTCACTCCAGAAGCAGAGAGCAAATGCCAACATCACAAAAAATTATTTTTTCACAAAAATTCTGAGTTTTATACAACAACAGCAAGTTTAAACAAAAGAACAGCACAAAGCAGCAAAAGTCTTTTTATGCTAACATTGTCAACGACTCCTGACAGTCCCTCCCTGCTACCAGTCTTTTCTGACATACACCAGCTCCCTCAAAGGGGAACCATTCTCTTAAAAAACATTATTCTCTTTACTTATCTGCATCGAAAGAGAGAAAACTACCAGTGGCCAAAATGACTCAAGCTGCTTTACTAAGTACTTCTGCCACTACTGCTCTGCTTTTGTCCAACACACATGTCTAAGCCTTGTCTATACTAGAGATATTTGGCACACTGGCCACCCTTTGTCCCCCTAGCATGCCTCACACACTACAAAAATGCTCCCAATGGTGCACAGGCGCTCACGCCACTGTTTGGATTAGAGTGCTTGTAGATGACACATGGCTTTGTCTGTTGTTTACAACCCAGGATAATACAACAGACATTCAGTTGTCCCAGTGTCTCGCCAAGATTAGCACGTGGAAGAGCAGGAGCTGGCTAAAGCTAAGACTCAGCAGGACAGAGGTTAGGCTTGTGGGCAGAGGGAAATGCTCCAAGGAGCATTGTGGTTCCCTCAGAGCAAGGCCACATGCTCGCAGATTATCAAGAGAATCAATGTTCTGGAAGATTTCTTGTGTCCTTATTGATACTGTGCTCTCATATGGCAACATCTGTGAGAAATGCTTTCTACCATCCCTGACAAGCCAAAAGTCTGCATTACATCCATGTGATGACCCAGCCTCAGAGATAAATGCCTTCCTCACTTCCCATCTGGCTATGGCACTTCAGTCCATTTGGACTTCGAGTGTCAGCACCAAGAAACCTCCAGCTGGTACCAAAAGCTGCAGCATACCTTCCTACCCACAGTAAGTGCAAGCAGGTTGTTTCCTTGCTATTATACCAGCTCACCATAAACTACTCTCTTAAATTCTCACCCTTATTTTCAAGAGACCAAATGGCCTAAAGAGAAATGGTCTAAAAGACCACTACCTCCTCCAGAGTTCCTTTCTCAGAAATACTGCAATGGCTGACATTAAAATGAGAATTACTGACCTGGAAATAGAGCTGCCAGGTGGTAGAACATCTTCTGCTGTAGCCAAGGCTGCCATAAGCATTTCCACCTTCCTGCCCAAGCCCATCCTAAACCTCTCTTTCCATAGCAACAATGCACAGCTCAACCCACCCAATAGACAGCAAACCAAAGTGAGCCCTCCCTCTGTTAAATTTTCTCCCCATGTATACACAACCAATGCACTGCTATGCTTTGAAACTGGAAGGAAGTGGGGGTTTTTTGCAGATAGTCACCAGAAGCAAAGCAGTTAAGTGGACAACAAAGTGCTAACCTGGCAAGCTGACTGCACTGGGGAATGGCAATAGGGTTGCTATTTCCAGAAGGAAAACTCACCTTAGTAGTCCCCAGCCTTGCTGGCACTGCATGACAAAGGCTGACATCTTGGAGCTTGATAATATGTTATTAATCATGTTCTTGTCCTGTATACTCATCATCAAAATTAAACAGCAAAAACTAGAGAAACAGGAAACGCTGACTTAAGGTAACACTTCCCCCACACAAACCACCACACAGTCCTAATTCTGTCCCTGCAGCAATGCCAACCCTTGTAAATTAGACGACTTCTCAAGCTGTTTGAAGTCCTGAGCAGCCAGCTCCAAAGTGAGGAGTAAGTACGTGGCTTCAAGCCACATTTGCAATACCTCCCTGCCAATTTCTGGCTTGTACTTCATACTCCCCAGATGCAGGTTCATGAGCCATGACAAAATTTGGGGGCAAAGTGGAACAGATGCACAGAATCATTTCTCCTGGTTTGAGGTTTCAACGGGAATGCTCCAGACAGCTTTGGTCAGGGTTGAAGAGAACAGGCAGTGCTGGGTGGTGATCAGAGCTCAGCACCTGCCCTCACCCCGCTATGCACTCAGTGGTTTCACTGCGTCATGTTGAGAAGAACAAACATTCACTATATGCAGGCCCGGCTTTTAAAGTTACAGAACTCTTTCTAAGTGATTTATAAGGTGCTATTATAAAGTTGTTTGATTTTCTGAAAAATAGACAGGCTAGATTTTTTTTTTTATTTAGTGCTTAAATTGGTTTGGTTATTTGTTTCATTACAGAAGATCAAAAATAACCCTGGTATTCACAATAAGCCATAAAGGCCATTCAAATATGTTGGAATAACTTTAAAAGCAGGTGGCTACCTTATTAAGTGTTAAATATTCAAAGCTGAAATATGAGTCTGTTTCCATCTAGGGCATGCAGTAAATGGCTTCCACATATGCATAACAGCCCATTAGCACAATAAAAAAAAATTAGTTATCCAGTTGAAATTAGAACAAACATGTACTAAATGCAAGAATTTCAAAGAATTAGTTTTACTTTATGAGCCATTGTTCCAGCTGGATAGCCATGGTTCTCCTAATCTAAACAAATACCACACAATAGAAATTATTCTTTTACCCACAGTAGAGTATTTGTGGGAGGGGAGGTAGTGGGACAGAGAGGTTTGGATTTATCAGGTACATGACAGAGAACCTTCAAATTTCCATTTCCTAAAGAGTTAAGAGATCAAAGATTCCACAGGCAGAAAAGCAGCTTTCCAGGACAAGGAACTTGCTTGAGTCCGCCACATCAATATAATTCACCTCTGAAACCCCCATTTAGTGAAGCGAACTGAGATTGCTCTCAACATTCTGATGGCATACTAGCAGGTCTCACCTCTGCATGAGCAACCCACTGCAAAATTAATTTGTTGAACTTTAGCTGATTCTTTTGGAGTGAAAAATTCATTGGCAGGTGGGCTCTAAAGGGCTGAATATCCAAGCTTAATAAGCATGCAGTCTATCAGCTTGCGTGTGCTTTAATAACCATAGCAATTTTGTAGGTATTCAAAATACCCAAAATCATTTTCTTTTTATAACAACCTGTGGCAAGTTAAATAGGGAATAGGGCAGTCTAATGCTAAAGTAAATATCCATAAACTTTTAGCTATATATGCAAAAAATAAAATTGTAACAATAAAAGCAGTTTAGTAGTCCCCATGCATATGTTTCAGCTGAAGTAACTGTTTCAGTCACATGTTCTTTTTCTCTTGAGAGTTATGTTTGGTATTTTGCACTAAATTCTGGCACTATTTTTCACTTGTTAATTGGAAACCACAATCACTTCTGCAGTGTTTTGCTCTACTTTCTGTATCTGTGATTTGCACTAACCTGTTGAATCTTTAATGGTGGAAAAGAACGATCTATAAAGTGAAGGCACGTAACACTGTTCAGAAAGCCCAATGGCTGTCCTCACAAGTGAAATCGCTTAGATGATAGCATATCTGTCCCACTTCTCCTCAAAGCTGACCTTCCAAAACATGAGTCCTGGCTTCCATGTGTAGCAAATGTGTAGTTACTAGAAAGACAAAAGCCAGTTCTATAACCTGCATGAGAACAAGACTCCAGTGATAGCAACAGCATTGCGTTTATTCACACCAGGGTAGAATTTAGCAGTCAGATTTATCAAAATGTGTGCATTTTGTACTCAAAGGGGAAAACTTTAGAAATAGATGCAAATCCTCTACATGACAGGTCAACATTAGGTTTCTCGTTAATTAGATACTTCTCCCAGCCTTGCCACATAATATAAAACCTGCTGTAGAATATAAAACTTCACTGTCAAGATTTTTATCATGGACATTGTTAAAACCAACATTAGTTATGACTGCGGGACTGTGGGATCTCTCCCAGATATATATACATTTACACACAGGTGTACGTATACACACATGTATGTATGTATATTGCTGTTATCCTCATGTCTCAGCAATGAAACTCCAATTTTAACTACCAGCTTTATGTACTTTTAATATTTATCACTGGGGAGGAGACTGAGTCTCCAATGCTTTGCCAAACCATGTTTGACTGCTTCAACCATTCCAGTAAGTAGCTCCTCAAAAGTTTCCATGAACAAATCTAATTTTCATTCGGTATCTATAGTAAAAGTACAGTACATTCCAGCACTACGTCCTCCACCATTTAAGTGCACACAAAATTCACAAAAAACACGACAGCTTCCCACATACCCTCAAGTAATCTGCCCTCCTTGAGTTTTAGCTTTACCTTTTTTGTTTACCAGGAACCACACCCTACCAGTTACTGCAACAGCATGCAGGGACATCTAGTGACTACAGGAGATATTGCAAATATAGCATTACACCTATTTACCACACTATTTTTGTTAAAATCAAAGAGGCAAAATTAAGTGTTTGAAAATGAAGAAAAACACACTCTCTTTTATTCTGTTGTTCTTGTTGTTGAGGTATTTTCTCCCCAGTAAAACAGCCAAGGCCATGTCCACTCATCCACTACCTTCACTTGGTTTAACCCTCATCAGGGAAAAACAGAAATCAAGTTATTAATTTTTTTTAATTTCACTCTAGAAAAATATTTACTTTTTCTTTAAAGTAATATCACAACAGAAAAAAGTTGCCTACCAAGAAGAGTTGTCTTCTTTGTGCTGAACAACCAGAATGCTGAACTCATTAGGAGGACATTCATGAGTTTTGTTTCATTACACATCTCTTGTGCTTCAAATAAGACAAAACGCAACATTGTACATCATTATCATCTTTCTTTTTCCTCCACATCTATAAATACTCTCATGGAAATGGCACTGGTAAGTAAACCCGTATTTCTGACCTGCTGCATGTCTAACATTTCTTCTTTAATAACTCCATGAGCATGGCAGGCTCTTCCTATTAACTACATTACATCATCATTATCAAAGACGAAAGGAAATTAATTTTGTTTTCCAAAGACTTGGCAATAAGTTGGTTCTTTACTTCATCAGACATCTGCTGTTTTTCTACGTATGTCACTTGTGAAGCAGAGTTTTCCTTATGACTTTATTCTCCTAACAGTTTATCATGCAACACTGTTTACCAGTGAAAGTGAAGCGGGATTTCTCATTTGCCCTGTAAAAGTGTAAAGCTAACTTAAAGCCAATATTATAATCTTTATTTCAGTTTCAAATACTTTTCCTGGTTTAAAATAAAGCTCAGCAAAGACTGTCATGCAAAATAACCTCTCATGGTCTTTGCCTGAAATTTATTACTAGTGCTGCAGTACTTTGTTTTAACAGATGGGACTTTATCAGCAAATTATACGGGCAGGCCACCAACTTCCCTCAGGAATGGAGGAGTGCTAGTATTTACTTGGGCTCTTATCTATGCACTTAAAGCCATATTCTAACCACAAAATTCTGTTTTCATTTATTGATATAAAAGACAAAACACAAAGAATCTTCTGTAGTAAAGCACATTGCATCCCTAGCCTTTGTCTTCCTCATCTGCATGATAGGTAGCTGCTGTCAGATATTTCACATGAGCAAAAGTTTTTCTCTGCTCCTTTTTAAAATTGAATGGACTTCATAATTTGTTTTATGTTCACTACATAACTTCATTAATGTTGTATAAAAGGCGACAATTTAGATCACTTTTCAAAATATTTATTTTGCTAAACAATTTGTTGTGGTTTTGTTTGGACTTTTTCCCTACATAAGTACACTGTAATTTACCCTGCAATTAGTATTCTAAAAGAGAATTTTGCTCATGGCAAGTACTTCTAAACACAGCCACCAGCACATCAGGAACTGGAAGGTTTAGTGAACTATCCAGAGAGGAGCGGCCCTCATTCCATCCCTTTTCTAGCCCCTTTGTGCTATTCCAGCAGCACAGAAGGGCTCAAAAAAAAGTATTTGTCTATTCTGGACAGACAGGAGAGGGTGCCGGACCACCACAGGTCTAAATACACCGCTCAGTGGGCAGAAGGGAGGGAATAGAAGCAGTGGTTCAAAGCCATTCACCCCACCACCAGTCTGGCTTGCACCTGCTCTGCAGTATAACCTGTATTGTTACACTGTGAGCTCCCACTCATGGTCTGTGTAAGAAGGTGAGGGAGAAAAACTAAATAAATAATAACACCAGGGAAAGAAAGAAATAGTGATAAGCACAGTGTCATGCTAGCTGCCAGCTGGTACACCCCATTAGAGAACTTGATACTTATTCTTACTTGTAATCAAGATCTAAATATATCAGAATTTATTTCCAATTGCACACGTAATCCTAAAATAAACTCTTTTTGAAGGAATTTTGAAAATGTGCATCCTTTATCTAACAAGACTCCATTCAACAGTGCACTCTGAAAGAGATGGCATTCTGAAAAATATGGCTCATAGCTTATTTTAAGAATTTCCTAAAGAAACACTGCTTAACAACAGTTTGAATTAATAGGAAGGAGGTCAAACAACTTATTCCAAATGAGAAAGAAGTTTTAATAGAAAACTATGTTAAAACTTGCAAAAAAAAAAAAACTGAAACATTTGAAGTTTTTGCTTCCAAATTACTGAAAGTATCATTAAAACTAAACTATGCTTTCCTGTTCAATGTAATTCTTTCAATATAGTTTTATTTGTATATGTCTGTTATCAATCTATACTGCAGGACCCAATCCTGTAATTACTCCCGTGTAAGTAACTGCTGCTTATAACTTAACATGGTGTTCTACATTCTACCCACTTGTGGCACTTCATTTTGCTTTTTATTTCTACTAAGATGCTTCTACTGCCTTTTTTTCTTTCCCCAACTATAAACAAAATATCCTTTAAATGTACCTATTAATAAAAGCAGTAAAATGAGCCTGAAAATATATTGGAGTATTGGCCTATATTAGACTAATAGAATTTTTTCATGAAACCCACCTATGAATATTAGAGCAATGAATTTAAGACTCATCTTTGAGCTAGAGGAGGCTTTGTTAGTAGAAGGATTCTAAGTTAATAGTTAGCTATAAAATTCAGAATCCAGCACAGAAACAATCTACATCATTCTAAGACACAGTTAAACAAACTGTTTAACTACCGTTAAATGCAATTTGTCTTAGTCCTTACTCCTGATGACTGACTTGATCATCCTATTCTTCAACCACATACAAAGCCCTGCTAAGCAATGAGAGACCTCCACTGTACTCAGTGGCCGTTGGATCAGATCTTGATGGCCAAAGTCTGCTTCTTTTATCCCCAGAATGAATAGCTCCTATTCCACAGGGAACTCCCCACAAAACATGGTGTTACTTACTGCAAGAAAACGTATCAGAAATCGGACCTCAGCGAATAACTTAATAATGCGCTCTCAGCAGAGAAAGTTTGAAAATACACTCGCTACAAAAGTAAGAGGATTTGTAAAGCAACATCATGAAAATCTGGTAATGGTTTATTTGTAAGAATCCATATCAGAATGTCAAATACTCCAGAGTTTGCAGGCAGAGATATAAAACAGTGTGGTACGGACCACCATAAGAATAAGGGTTATTTGCTAAACAATAGCTAAGATCATGCTTAAGGCATGATATTAGACGCAATAAATAATTGTTATTTGGAGGCAATAAATGATTGCCAGAGCTGTAACTGATGTGAGAGCAGTTAAGTAAAGGCAAATTCCAAGATATTTTAGCTGAATATTGTGTTCAAATTCTGACACACAAGGATAGGAACTCATATGAAATGTGGACCTGGATTTAAATTTTAAACTTGTTGCCATTAAAGTTCAGGGTATGTTTGGGTCACACAGCTCAGTGCAGGTTTAGATCTCTACAGAATATCAAGTTTTTAAAGACACTTTACATTTTCAGATGTGACAGTTAAAAAATCCTGGTACAATAAACCATTTGACTTGGGGAAAAAAAGTTGTGCTATAAACTGAAACCAAAGTAGCTCAACTTGGGAGTGTCCCAGCTGCAGAAAACTCTTAATTTTAAAACACTTTGATTGATCCCAAATCTCTTCAAATTACACTGCAGTAAGGACTGTGTGCCCTTCTGAAATCAGGCTATGCTTCAATTACTTCATCTGCGTATAAATTTCATTGTTATTTGAAACATATGCAAAATGCAGATACCAGTATACCCTAAAATTGATTAAATATCTACCTCATTAAAGTACAAAACCTACAGTATAAGAGGCCCTAGTATGAGGGTTCACTTTGCATTAAGAATGCTAAGTCTTGCCAGTGAACTACCATTCTGGATCAATCCAGTTTAGCTGTACAACATCTGTATTTTAGCAGCTGGACACTTATACCACCAACACCCTCACCAGTGTTTTCACCGAGTTTATGCTGACAGGGTAAATACAAACCAACTCTTGCAGTGCAAGTCTGCCCACCTGATTCACTCAGGCTATCCAAATGGGAAAGGCAAACAGAAGCTGGCCTCAAGTAAAACCTTGGAGTAAAAAGCTTCATCCCATGAGCCAACATTTTTGAGAATCAAATGTGGATCAGAGTGTTCCAGAACATTTTATGGATTTGAATGTCACTTAAGGAAACATGAAACCTGACGGTCTGTAAGTCCATTCTGGGGGACTATTACCTTCCAGACAATTATTTTCAACATATAATTCTGAGCTTTGGAAAACCCTTCTGCCACTTCCCATGCGGATTCAGTCTGTTGGCCAAATGTGTCTCGGCATTGTGATACAACATGCACAGTAAT
Source organism: Falco peregrinus (assembly GCF_023634155.1). NCBI lineage: Eukaryota > Metazoa > Chordata > Aves > Falconiformes > Falconidae > Falco > Falco peregrinus. The sequence goes on from NC_073721.1 coordinate 96,152,257, forward strand.
ACTGTGTTTGCCATCCTTGAGACAATACACCAGTGAGCATTTATAGACAGGAGGAAATTTTCATACCTTTGTTCTGAGATGCTATTAAAAAAAGAGCAATAATTATTTTAAAATTACAGAAAAACCACATAAACACAAAACTGCCAGGAAAAAAGTAGGTATAGTCAGTCCCATCTTGGCAAGGAAGCAAACTAGGTGCGTAGTATTCAGACATTCTGGCTGGATGGATCATTTTTTCCTGTCCTTCCCTTACAAGATCTGGGGTGCTGAAACAGCAGGAACAGCACTTCCTGAGGTCTCTTAATTTTCTATGCGTGCATATGCATGCAGGAAAGCCTCTAAGCATCCCCATTTCCCCTTGGAAAAAACAGTCATGGACATGCTTCTTGATCAGTTTGAACAGCCTGTTCCCAGTTGTCAACTCCTTTTTAGAGGGAGAATCAGGAGGTTGCAGACTGCAAGCCAGATGAACTCCACCAGAGGTGGTAGCCTACACTTCACTGATATACACTTCACCGATACCCTTCACAGGAGCTCACTTCTGGCGCAATGCACCTCATGGAATGCAAGCCCAGGAACCCCACAAGGAAAACAGGGGTCATGATCATGAGTTTCCACCACCCAAACAACTCTGAAAGCCAACAGTCCACGTTTTATGTGCTCCTGAGTTGCTACCTGAAAAGGAGGAGCAGGTTGCAAACTGGTTTAATGCTTTGAATGAGCAATACACAGCCTATGGATCCCAGGCTCAGCACCCTTGCAATCAAGAACCTCTCTAGGTGTCTTTCAGCCCTATTTTGCTACTGCAATTCTGTGAGAAGCAGTACAGCTCCACATTGCTGCTGCTCAAAGCAATGCCTAGAAGGTGTAAACCAGACCTTTTAGTTAAGCAAGGAATTTGAATGAGTACTTGGTGAACAGGATGAGTTACAGAGTGTATCAGGTTTAAATCAATCCCTTTTCAACAGAGCACTTAAGTATGTGATTACCTTTAAAGATGTATGTTCCTCATTAAGTTGGTGGGTTAAGTATGCCCTTAATAAGAACGATAAGAGTATGCCTAACTATTTTACAGATGGTGAGCTTCTCTGAACCAGGACCCTCATTAGGTTCCACTGAACTGACAAAGGGCCTGGTCACTTCTACTACAAAGGAAATGTGATGTGGTCTTTCATAATATTTCAAGCACTAAATGCAAATGTGGTCTCCAGAAGGAAGCCACTCAAATCCACATGGACACTCTAGCTATGTTACTGTACATCTTGCTTCCTGAGTTCTTCAGGCAAATGTCATCTGAGTATGCAAGTGGCTGTCCACATAGCTGCAGGGGCAAGACACAAGATGTGCATTTTTGGAAGATCATTTGTAAACTTGGCATGAGGTTTGTTTTCTAAAATGTTGCTGTGAACAATTTGCCACTGACTCTAAGTCTGACAAACAAGCCCCCTAGGCTCATTCAGATGAAGATTAGGAATGCTTCACTGGAGCTAAGGAAGCAATACAGCTTCCAAGGCATCACTTTTCCCTGTGTCATCCAAAAACTATGTTAAAATAACATTGACAAGGCAATGCCCAAAATTTAAAAGCTAGGAAATGCCAAAATTAAGGTTGCTGTACAAACTTCATTCAGCCCTTTTCTCATTGCACTTCATGATACAGGTTTTCATTACATGATCATGCACAATTTTTTTGCACCAAACCACTGCCTCATTCATTGTGAGGTAAGGGAGGCTTGAGGAAAGAATTAGGGTTGTCAAGGAGACAGCTGTCTGTAGAAACACTCCCTCATTCAGAAAACAAGCAGTTATTCAATACTTCTTTCTATTCTTCCATTCAACATGTAGCCCCAGGCTTTATCCTATACACAGCCTTTAAAATCTGTGTTTAATACAGAATTATTCATTTCCTCATAGCCATTCCTATGGCCCTATTGGCATAGCATCCAAGTGCTTCACACAGGGTAAAACATTTGTCTTCACAACAGATATGTGAGAACAGAACAAGCAGAAAATACTCAGATTATTTTCTGTTTCCTGCTACCTCTGATTTCTACTTCCCTCCCATTTTCTCCATTGAAATTCTCATCAGGTGCTTCTTTCTGTATTTTTTTTTTTGCCTATATCCTTCAGAGACAGCTCTAGCAGCAAAGGAATTATGAGAAAACTATTTGTTCAGTTCAGACAAAAACTTCAGAGAATTTAGCTGCCAAACTCTAACAAGCCTCTGCTAAACATCTGTGAACTAAAATCTTTTGAGAGCCATACAGCTTGGCCAGATCTGGGAGAATTTTTATAGGCATGCCAAGAGATCTCCCCCTGATACCAGAACAACTTCCACATCAGATTTTAAGTGTTTGTCCAAAGCATAATTTAAAAAATATTTCTAATTTTAGCAACAACAGAAATGTATCTTTCTCTAATCTCATAAACAATGCAGCTGGGTTTAGCTATTCCTTCCAAATAGCTGAAGAATGACAATGATAAAACCAACTGGCAACACAGTGTTATAATGTAAAGCTCCAGATAACACCATAGATAGTACTGTTTACTTTGCATGTAATTAATGTAATGTAAGGCTAGAATCACTGGCAAGTACAACATGGGCATCTTCCAGGTATTTTTAACAATGCTAGAATTTAAAAATGAGAATAGTTGTTTGCCTACTGATACAGATTAACTATTAACAGAGAGAAATATTGTCACCACCGACAGCAAAGCTCAGCACAGCACATACTGGCAGCACTTTTATGCCACTATGCAAAAGTGGAGCTTCATGGAACACCCATAATGTGGCATGTGACCCATCTCGAGCGGCAGATTAAATTGTAGAAAATACACTACTGCACTACTTTGTGGCTGAGGAATGTGGTTTATTTCTAGGAGAGTCTCTTCCAGCACAGCACCTATAAGCCTAGGGCTGAGTCCTACACCTTCCCAAACCACACAATGGGGAACACTAGAGCTAGACATGCCTTCTTACTTATAGACGGTAACACTACATTCATATAGTAGAAGAGTAGTGAGTGCTTTCTGAAGTTAATGGAGTTATATTGGTAGGAAATTAATATATTGGAAAAGACAAGCAAGACCTTCAGTCTTCCTCATCTGGAGCATAATCCTGAAAATCATACCCTGTTACATGTCTTTCTCAAATTAGTGTCTTTGGGCAGACCCTCAGCTGAGATCAATTGGAATAACTCCACAGAATGCATGGCAGTTTATACTTTGTAAGGTTATGACCACAGTATGCTTGAGCTAAGTTTTCCTCAGAATAAATAGGGAGGGACAGACCAGACTGTTCCTTATGTGTGTCCTCAGTTTTTCCACTCATTTCCCCATGCTTTGGCCCACCAGAATCTGAATCTGTTAACCTCCCATGCATCCTATCAAGTTCATCTTTTCTCAGCCTGTAGAGCAAAGTGGCCTGCCTGGGCTGATGATGAGAATGGACAAACCTTTGGTTTGCTGGTGGGTTGTTTGTTTGTTTGATTTAAACATTTTCTTTCTTTATTAATGAATTTTTATTAGAGTGAATGGAGAGCTACTAATTAAAAAACAGTTAAAAATTTGGAACAGATATCAGTGCAAGATGTACTTAAATAATTTGGGTTCTTCTGGGGATATCAATTCAAATTTAAACAAATAAAAATTTAGGACTAAGGTTTCTTAAATTTAAGGATAAATCACACGAACAAGCAGGCTAAGGTACGTTACATCTTGCAGTGACTCCTGGAGCTAAGGCTTTAAGAGCCATATTATATAATATATGCTTTGTGATACCAATACTCTGTCTCTTCTTTTCACAGAGAAAACTAAGGAAATTCAGTGATAGTTTTCCCCTTCAGCCTTTTGGCTCTGCAGACCTTTTATTAAAAAATAAAGGAGGCAAAATAGTCTAATCACAGGGTGGTGATTCCAAGACCTCAGAGGTCTTTGTTTCCTTTCACATTTTATTTTTTTTGGCCCATCTAAATCTCCTTTCCTATTTTAGCACCCTAAATTAATCAAAACATTGCTAGAGAAAAACTTATATCTGATTGTTTGGCCGAACTCATCACACACTTGAGAAATGGATTTCAAGCAATAAAAGGACAAAAATGTTTAACATAAAATTATAGTACATAGTTAACAAAAAATAAACAAAATTTTTCTCCAAAGAGGTTAAGTCCCTGATGGTGGCTAGTTGACCTGGAGAAAGGAATATCAGTGGAAAACACTAAGACCCATAACACAAGGGTGCTGTTAACAGGCTGCACAACCACTTCCAGGCAGCTGGGATTTGACTCCATTTAGCTAGGAAGCTTCACAAAGGAAATCTCACGATAGTGCTTTTTTCTGTCCTCTTCCAGCTATTTGAGTACCTACTTCTTCCCTCCCACCCCAAATTTCTAGGTCACAATGAAAATATAAAAGCCAAGAAGTACTGAATACACCAGGAAGATATTAGAAGCTGATTAAAGCTACCGGCAAAATGGTTAATGCTTTTCCCCTTCCTGAAATTGTCGAGGAAAGATACTAATTTCTGACAAATTTCCAGTAGAAAATAATTACTTTCAATCAATAACCCCCTTAATGACATAAAAAATAGATTTTCAGAATGAAATATGCCTTTTGAGATTAAGTCAAAAATTTCCATGAAAGTACAAAATTTCTATATATAAAACAAATAGTCTACATGTTTTATCAAAAAAGAGTCAACAGCAAATTAATGACTAATGGATACTCTCTGATGCACCTTTTCATAACAGCCCAGTTTCCTTATTGTTGCTTTTATAGTAAATCCTCACAGGCCACACAGAACAGCACCTTTGTAATTCTTTTCACAGCAACGCAGAGTTGTCTCAGAGGGCAGACAGTGGGCCAGGAGGATATATGAAGGTTGTTATAATTCCTTAAATCTTTGTGGCTTTATTAGTGGGCATTTCCATCCACCAGCCTCCAAAGGCCATTGAGTATGACTCCTCTAGTGAGGATGTGTGCCATGTGAAGGCTTAATCCTTTAGGATAGATACATGCAAAGGAAAATAGGAAGACTATTTTAAAAGTGAAGGAAGACCAAGTGGATAAAGCAGTGATCTTAAGTATGTTTCTCATTAGCTTAATAATTCCTTCTAAAATTATTTATTATGCTTTTGGGGCATGCGTCTTTGTTGAGAGGACTATAGCTGAGACACACACTGATCGTGAAGGCAGATGCTGCTACCTAAACATATAAATCATTGTTACAAAGTTAACTTCCCCTCCCCTTTTAAATTTACTATGCAATCCAATCAATTTGGTTTTAGTTTATAAATCAGCCCAAGTAAGCATAAGATTCCTCCCTTTCTTCCACATTCACTACTTTAGGCAGGAATAAGGTCAGGGATCTACATCACAAGGCCCCAACACTGAACTGCGGAAAATAGTCTTTCAGCAGCAGGAAGAGCATCTGGTTTCTTGGCTTGCTCCACACACAGTTGTGCTGACATATCTGGAGTGGCCTTTTACAGTGTCATACAGTCAAACTGCTAATGCAGTGTCCCTCCCCACTTGTCCTCCTCATCTCATTTTACTTCTTTGACTCATATTTAGCTCCAACAAAGCTGCATGCATTCATCCCTACAGACTGATGGGCCCATATCTCCTCTTTACACTTCACAGCAAGCTCAGCCAAATGACCATACTGAGGCAGTCTTCTAGGCATGCCTATATGGGATTTCCTTAGGAGGGTTCTGGTACTCATCCAAAACCCAACCCAACAAAGGAATGGGTTTTCCCCTACACCTTCATATCAGAGGACCTTAATTCCAGCCCAGCGTCACTGCCACCTCATTAAGCAGACAGTGGAGGTGCCAAGAAAGTGGGGTCCCTCCCCAGAACTCCAGTTTGTCACTGCCTCAGTGTGAGTCAGCGCCATTTTGTATTATTGCCACAGATCTCCAGTGTGTGAATCTGGGATATGAGCTGTAAGTATAATTCACAAAGCAAGCTGAAGCTGTACTGATTAAGTATTTTTCTTACTTGTTTAAACATTCAACACACCAAATACATTAAACATTTTGCATATGAACCTCTTCTTGTGTGGACAGATCCACTCTAGAGAATAAGCCCATTTTCTTTATGTCACATGAATGAAAATCAACACTGGATGACTATCTACTGTGGACACATTTATCATGATTTATTGAAGCATAGGACACTACTTTCTAAACTTATCTGGTGTTGCCCACCTGACAGTCCAACCATCTGGTTAAATATGATTTTTCAAATAGATTTCAGAATCTGCACTTGGCCTGTAGATATTAATGATAAATACCTCAACAAAAAGGAAAAGAGTCCAATTACAAGAAGGCATAAAGAATTCCTGATCAAAACTCTGCAGCATATCCTCTACTGCTCCTAACTGGCATGAAGCAACTTACATGGGGCAAGAATCTGGTGAGCTATATAGAAATGAATGACTGTAATTCCACAGCATCTGAAATTATTTTTCTAGAAGAACTCAAGCAATCAGAGTTCAACAGATTGAAATAAGTATCTTACAGGCATGATGCTGCAAGATAAAAAGTATGCTGGCTATTTTCCAACAAGGAACTTGAGCATGTGCTTATCTTTAAGCTTACAGGCAGTCACACTGAAGTCCCATGCTTCATGCCTCAAATTAAATCAAGTATTTTGCTGGATCAGGGCCAATGCAATTTTGAAAGTGGCAACTCCAAAAGCAGGGATTGTTTTTTGAAGAGTTACTCAGGTGCACCTAGTGTGAGCTCTGCTGACAGTCGCAGGAAGAGATGAAAGCGCTGTTACCTTCCTGCTTTCCAGTAATACCAGGGCTTGCCAGTCTCTCATTTAACCCCTGGTATAAATTAGAGCAGATTCAGGACTACATGAGTTTATGCTGATTAAAATTCCAGCTGGTCTGCTGCTTACTGTTATGAACAACCCCAGCTGGTTGCATCCATCCTGCACATGCCTAAATGGTAGGGAACCCTCAGCTGCAGAGATTTTTGCAGAGCAGGACAGAGTTCTTGGTCTTTATCAGTACACAGCAAACCCTAGTCAGTCACTAGATATTGTGGGTCTGTAGAGCTGCCTTCACGTCCATGATGCTAATCACCCACCAGAAAATGAGAACCCCAGCTTGCTACAAATCAGGGAAAAGGAGCTTAAAGTATTATTATTTTTGTTTTGTGGGGTTTTTTTTACTTCATGTTCTAATAAAGGGAATGTTTTCAAGTTACTAAATACCTATCGAGATTAATAAGAAAATTTAAATTGGATTTTATACAGTGCCTTGCAAAATGTAGCATATATACACCTTTATCTCAGTCATCCAAAATAAAAATAGAGAAAGTTCTAAAAATTTGGCACAAAGCTCTAAATTAATTGTTTTATCAATAACTGAGTATTTTGCAGCATTAACGTGCAACTTCAGCTATTAAAGTAAAGAGACAGGAAGTAGAGATGGAAATCAGAAAGAAGAACAAGAGCTGCAAAATTGAACTGTTCTCTTTCACATGTGAAATTCAGTATAAAATACTTCTCTATAAATAGTTGTCAATAAACACAACTGCTGCAAATGTATTTGGTAAATGTTGAGGTCAAAGGCCTCAGCTGTTTATTGCCTTGTAAACTCAAAGGCAAGTAAATTTATTGCCTGAACGAGTTTCAGAGTATTGGCCATCATAAAAACTCTGCATCCAAGGTACAAAATAGCCCATCAGCTTGCACCGCAGCTATTCCACACAAAACGCAGGGGCCACCACATGTATCATAATTCAAAGTATCAGAAAGTATATTGTTGCTGTGCTGAATACACACTGCCATGGGTTAGTGCTGAACTGTCTGTCACTACTTTAGAACTACCACTTGGTGAAATTATAAATCGTTGTGCTTTTAAAAGCAATTTACTTACTGCACTACTGTAGCAAAATGTACCATTACATTTGCCTGGCATCCTTGTGCAGTATTGCATTTTCAGAAGTCCCTCAGTGAAACTGGAGCAGCAGCATACTAAGCACTGTGCAAACACAGCAAGCAGCAACATTTTCCCCAAATGTTTGCGATCTAAGTGAAAGCTTACAGACAGATGATGGGAGAAAGAAAATATCTTCCTCTGCACTTTACAGTTGGAAGAATGGATCTCAGCATTTATGTGATTTAGGTCTTGCAGACAGAAAATTATTACTTTAATGTATGTCTTTCCCCTTCTTTTAAAAAGGTCAGATTGGTTCTATAGCTTTCTATAAAATCATTAAAACCATGGTTAGTGTTTAGTGCCAAATCCTATCCTCAGATCCATTATTCATGACTATACTTCCAAGATTAATGTGTTGCGAATCTTATTCTCTTCCAGCTCCAAAATTTAAAAGGGCCAGTTCAGGAAACAAAGTGTATATATATGTTTTCTTGAACAGGGTTCTATTAGGAAATGTTATGTTTCTGTCCTCCATGGTCAGAGCTCAAAAACTGAATGTGTTCAGTGTCCTTCCTCAGGTGTTCCTTTCTTAAGTACTGTGCAGCTATTAATTAATGTAAATTAACACAGAACAGGTATGAATCTGTAAAAACTCAATTGAGATAAAACTCTGGATTCAAGCTAATGTGGCACATACTATAAAATATTACATTATCAAACTTTGTAACCTAGACTGTAAACTCCTGAGGGCAAACACTGATGTTTTTCTCTCTGTATCATGGAGCATGCAGCCAGTGCTAGTAACTTTGGGCATAATTCAAACTTTTAATCTTCAGTTGTGTAGTCAAAAGGGAGCTGTCCGGCTGCCCAAAACTGTGCTTGCGAGTTGAAATGCAACTGCATCCTGCCTTTGCTCTTTGAGTCCATTCTTGAGCAGCTGATAGTATCTGAAGATAAAGTTTTGCGGTGTTACTTGAGAATGAAGCTGCTGTCAGAGAATGAAGCACCTGACTGAATCTGCCAGTCAGCAACCTAACTATCTGCACACTTCAACTGAGAACATACAAACGTAGATAGGCACATGCACATACACGGTACCCCACACAGACAAGAAACCCATCAAACGATAAAACACAAACTGCAGCCGCACTTTTTAAAAAAATACTACTATTTCCACAGATCTACAAGCTCAAGGAAATCAGAAATCTAAACACAAAACATTCAGGAGCATGCACAGGTACATCTCATTTCCTAGAGAACTATGGCACCAGTAAAGCTAGGCATATAGATTTTTGTTTTTCACTCTGGACAGATCTAACTGTTTTCCAGTACTATTCCCATCTAAGAAAACTGTCTCAACTTTCTTCCAGCCATTCCTCTGAAATGTTATATGATAAAAAACACTGCTCCATCTGAGTAATCTACCCCAGTAAATTTCATTTCCTGCACAACCACAAGTATGAACACCTTGTCAAAGTCAACAAATCACCGTTTTAAATGAAAGGTACTATGCAAGCTACTGTCATGCTGACCCTCCTTTTTCTACTTGTAGCTTTTATAAATACATAACTAATCCAAAACACACATAGCATATGACAAGCATAATACTGCAATGTGGTTATGTATGAGTGAGCATATCACAAAATTTAACACTTTTTTCCATGTTCCCAGAACACCTTTTCCTTGTGATGCTGATATACAAGAGGCCACATGCAGAACACTCATGACTGAAGCCTTCACTGGAGTAAACTATTTCCACGTCCAAGAAACCCAGAAGGAACTCTGTGCCTCTTGTCAAAAGCAAATGAAAATAGAAGAGACATCCCAAAGATTTAACTGGCAGCATCTCATTGCCTATCACTAAGGAAAGCCAAACACAAAGACGCACAGGTGTAGCTTAGAGTCCTCCAAATGCGGGGCAGGAAACCCAAAGAGAGAGAGAAATGTTTTTTTCTACTACCTGCAGCTGAGCAGGGGTTACCCTCAATTCTAGCACAGAGGCCCACCATCTTGTATACTGCATGGCAGTATACAATACAAATATCAACACTGATTTAGAGAACCCATCACATCCACAGGGTATGATTTAAGCAGTTCCATAGGTTTGCTGTTCTTGCTTATAAAACACATGGCTCCTTTCCATACCAGGACCATTTAACATGCCAATCGCTGACAATTTATCACTTACAGGCATCCACTTCTTGAGGGAAGGGCTAACTAAGTAGTACCTCCCTCCTTAGTTAGTATTGTCTAACAGAGGTGTTACCTATCACACAGCAAATTATTTGGGTTATACAGCAAAGGCATAGCCCCAGGGCAGCATATTGCCCCAGCTCACAATGCAGCTGGGTCCAGCCTTGAGCTGTAACTCCTTATTAGACCCCACTGTCTCACTGTCCTCAGTCACAAGCGTATAACCCACCTCTCTGCCTTCATCTTCCCTCAGGAAGGTAACAACCCTGCATCCACACAAAACAATCTTTTACTTTGTTATGAAAAGAGGGGGGTTTGAAAAACATACAGCCATTTTTTATCCCAGATAAAATTCCCCTTTAATTTGTGCTGTGTTGTCCAGCAAATACCAAGCTACTCTACAAAAGAGTTTGTTCTCATGCCTGTGCATGGTATTTGATGCCAAATGGAGAATTAGTGCCTCAGCATCAATCTCTTAATTCCAAACCATAAGCTGAAAATAGCAGATGATGGGAACAAAATCAGAACAAAGATAATAATTACAGTAGTTCCACTAAGGTTAATTGGGACTATTCAGCTCAGTGAAGGAGAGTTAGAGTCTAAATCACCAAGGGGAGAAAACAAGCCAAAGAATAATAAGGTACAAATATTAAACAAAAAACACTTTCAGGTATTTCTGTCCTGTAAGTTGGTTTAATATAACAGTTAATGGAATAACAAATAAGTGACATTACATTACCCACCCAGCACACTTTCAATCAAGAAACAATGCGGCCATGAACTTTTCTTGGTATAACATGGAATATGAATGGGGTACTGTTGCTTAATTGTTCTCCTAGATTTTTATAGGATGGAAATAAGATCTTAATATAACTAGAGGGGCCACAGGAGGGACACTTTAAAGGCTGCACTACCATGTGTGTCAATACCAAGGGCTCAGCAACATCTGGTTTAATTCATTTTTTGAGCTGTTTACTAACTGGAGACTAGGTGTTATTTCCTCTTTGAGATGGGAAATGCCTTTAATTGATGCCGGTGCATCTCCCTCGTGCCAAATGGGCACTCATGAGACACTATGAAAACCAGTTAAGCGGTTGTTGTAGAAACAGGGGTGGGATTTGTGCATGGTGTCAGTTTAGGTGGCAGGCCCTTGGAACAAAGGTTGTCTCTTACTGTGCATGTCAGCGTAGCATTTGGTCCTACAGAGCTTGAACCTGGGTAAGGCTTCTCAGTATTTCTGGAACAGAAATGAAGATTGCTATTTCCAAAATCTATACTTTCCTTTGAACAAAGGAAATGTACCACTTTAGCATCATATTTTCCAAATATCTTCGATGACAACGTACAGCCTTTAAGGAACTCCACCCACCAATCATTTTTAGAAAGGCAATTTTTAAAAACAATCACCTGATAACTATACTGTTTTGGGGAGACCTTTTGATCAGTTGGACTCAGTTTGTCTTCCAAAAATCAATTAAACATTAGCAAAGCTGCCCAGGAATAATTATTCAGAAGAAATAGTTTTTTTCAGATCCATGTTTGGCTTTGTGATCACAAAAGGGGAAAGCAGAAACAATCTCAGGCTTTTAGAGAAAAATCAAACTTTCCTCAGATCATCTGTGTCAGCAAACAAGTTTAAAGCACAGCTGTGGATAGGCAACATAGATTAGTCTCTTCATGCATTTGCACAAAAACATGCCAGAAAAGGTAATTTGAAAATCATTATGCACTCATTTCTATAAGTAACACCTTGTGGCCCCCACTGTGAATGTGGCTGTACTGCAGCCATTTCCTTTTATGTCAGAATTTTTTTGAAGTTTGGTGTAAGAATGACAGTAATATTTTTGTTTAAAAAAAAAATTCAGATTATGCAGCAGGTCCTTGAAAACAGCAGCATAATGCAAGCCCTCAGATTTTTATCATTTGCAACCCTATTTCAACTTTCCCTTACATCACAATAAAATTCCTTCAAAGCTAATTTCAGCCTGGTCCCAAGAGAGCATTTGTCCATATCATGAAAACCAGTACTTAATTTAACACGATTACATACACATGCTAGTGCAGTCAGATGCCCGACTGGAATAGCAGAGTTAAGATAGGTCAGGATGAAGGTGCACTGGTGGGGCTTGGCAGGGAACCTGCTTTTAGTGCTTTTGGCTCTAGTAGAGAACATCAGTTTCTCGTTGGTGAGTTCTGAAAATAAAATCCTTTCCAAAGAAAAAAGAAAAGAAAGAAAAGAAATCCCTTCACAAATTCTACTTTGGGCAATTGTATATCGGTGTCATAACTGAAAATCAACAAACCATACAAAGGAGGTGAATCAAAGTTAAACACATCTGTAGACATTACGTTCTTTGATTCTATTTCTTACACCCACTTTTGAAAACAGACTTCTCATGCATCAGACTCAGCTGGCAGATGCATTTTATTCAAGTTGTCCCAGCCACTGCTCCTCCACAGGTATTAACTCTCCCTGGGGAATGCAGGCACAGAGGTAATAAACATATTTGTTTCATTATAACATCTTAAAAAATGTAAAAATTCTAAAAAACCAACTGTAAGCTGACCTCCAGCCAAAGTACACATTAATTATACAGCTTAAGTCAGGCTGATGCGCAAGGAAAAGAGATATAATGTTACACCCAGCTGGATACTTTGTAGTTAGCACAAATGTAACATAAAGCCTACCAGAGTTTGTCAAGTGTCTGTCTGGATTTTCAGTTTTCATTAGTACTATAATTAAAACCACATTTTCAGCTATATTACCTATAACAAGAAAGGAATGAGAAATGAGGTTGTCAAGGTCAGTCTCTTTCTGCTCTTTATACTGAGTATCTGCAGGCCACAAGTTGTTGAATTTGGTGTAAACCAGAGTAATAGGATGGAATGTCACGTTACAACCAAACCTTTGTGGTTGAAAAGACAAACTTATGAGGTCACTTCCTTTTAATCACCAGTGGAGCATATTTATCAACAGTCATATAAGTCAGGAAGACAGGCAGGCAGATGACAGACAGACTGACAGATATATGGAAACACAAACACCCTAAACACAGATACCACAGAGCTGATGCACAGAAACATTCCTTTTCAGAAAGCTGCGCTCAATTTCACACTGTCATAGTTCTTCCTATTTATAAATGACACCACTCTAAACACTTTTTATGCCCTTTCTATGGCTCATCACAGAGAACACAGCGAAGATTAGGAAAATACAAACAATGGATAACTTGGACAAGAACAAGCTAAAAGATTTAGATCCAGATTCATATTTTTAACACTTTTAAGTAGTTCACAATTTTGCTTAAGACCTATAAGGCAAAGTGACCAGTAGCAGATAGTAGACTTCCCAGCAGTGGGACATATTGTTCCAATCATTATAGTGGATGCTTTAATTAAAGATTGGTGGTGAAAAGCAGACAGCTTCCTTGAACTCAGCAGAGGTCAACACCTTAGTAAGGATCTGACTCATAAATTTCAGTATTAAAAATGCAATTTTTTCATATTCAGGTGCAAATAAGTACTAAATGGGGTTCCCCAGATGAGTATGCGGTATGTGGTCTAGAGAGCAGATATAGTTTTAGCTTTCAGGAGAACGGGGGTGGGGGTGCAGAGAGAAAAGAAAAAAGAAAAAAAACCACAAAAAGCAAAGCAGCTGATCAGTCCTGTTAAATATAAATGACAGTTTATTTGTGATACTAAAAAGGGATTTTAGCTTCATTTAAAAAAAACTGCTATGAAGGAGATGAGTGAACTATTACAACACTGAAAGACTTAAAAACAATACCCCAGGAGATAACGTTCTGAGAATAAAGTGAAAGAGCTCATATAAAATACAAAAGGTGTGTTGTAAAGAAGGATCAGAAGGGCAGACTCTGAGCTTCATCTAGTCATAAATCAAAAGCTTGTTCTCCATCATTCTTTTCTATGAGGTCAGCTTTGATTCCCAAGCTACAATTCCCAAAGGATGGAAGTATTTCTATTGGCAAGTATGTGTCTGTCTTCCCCCAGGCTGGCTCTGCCAGCCCTGCTGTCACCATGGACTGTCATTATCTCAATCTCTTTACTGCCCAGGATTGTTCCATCCTGGAGCCATAGGGAACTATCACAGGGCTATGAGAGGAAAACCCAGTTAGAAAACTAAGGGCATTCGCAACAGATTAATTGACAAAGAAGTTTATCGAGACAGGCCATCTACAATAGTTCAGTAGCTCTCCTTCATAGTGGCCAAATGCTTTACCATACTAGGCTCCAGATGACATGTTAGGAATACAAACTCTTATACAAATTAAAAAGTGAGTTAAAAAACACAGTTTAAAAACCCTATCCCAGCTGAAACCAAGACAACCACCAAAAATATATTCAGAAAAACAATTCTCTGCCTAGTCACGTGCTTCATATTATTTTGTGTCTGAGTAACTTAAGCATTAATCTTTTAGCTTTTACTCATGCACACTGTCCATGCTTATAAGGATAGTCTGTGTAAACGGAACTATCCCCATCCACCCTCCCACCCCGAATATACAGGCCAGCTTAGCACCTCAGTTTGCAGGCAGCCATCTCCACATATATAAATACAGGGCAGATACTTTCCATACAGAAATGTTTACAAAATGCATTTAGTATGTTGTTTTCCTGATTTTCATGTAATGTACTACATCAAATAATAATTACCAGTTTTATCTACATTTCATTAATCAAAATGTTTCAATATTTTTTATCCTAAGTCGAAAAAAATGTTAATTTCCGAATATTCTTAGGTACCACTCAATTACAGCACACTTTTATAATGTACTTCCACAGTGGATTCTATTATTTGTTCCATTAGTATTATAATGGTTCTACTTCAGCAATTCTCACTTAATATAGAGAAACGTTGCTGTGTGGCATAAAACCTGATAGTTACTGCAAGTATCTTTAACAAAGATAACATTTACAGAGAATAATACAGACATCTGATCCTATATGTTTCTAGAGATAAAAGCCTTCATTCTTTTGGCAACAATTTGTAAAAGCAAGGCATTGATAGGTGTAAAGTCTACATTTTTAAGACAAGATCGCCCTCTACTGCTTAGAAAACAGTAAAACTAGGAAGGATCACAGAATGTTTTGAGTTGGAAGGGACCTTAAACATCGTCAAAGTTCCAACCCCCTGCCACGGGCAGGGACACCTCCCAAGAGCCCAGGTTGCTCCCAGCCCCATCCAGCCTGGCCCTGAGCACTCCCAGGGATGGGGCATCCACAGCTGCTCTGGGCAACCTGGTCTGATGTCTCGCCACCTTCTCAGTAAAGAATTTCTTCCTAATATCTATCTATCTAAATCTGCCCTCCTTTCAGTTTAAAGCCATTCCCCCTTATCTTGTCACTACATGCCCTTGTAAAAAGCGCCTCTCCAGCTTTCTTGGAGGCCCGTTTAGGTACTGGAAGGCTGCTATCAGCCTTACCTGTATGGTCTTTACATAACCAAAATGTGAAGCTCCTGGCCTGGAGATGCTTTGCAAACCTTGATGGCTTCACAGCCTGGGAGTTGTTCCCTCTCCCACAAAGCACATTCCTGAGTGAGCTCAGTGACTGCAGAGCAATAACTCCATGCTGCCAAGGATGTAAGGCGGTTTATTTACACATCCTCTCCTCTCTCTGAAATTGGTACACAACTGCCTCCAGTGCACAGAAGTTATGTAGGCTCATTTGCATGGCATGCTTGGCCTTTGCTGCACATAGGCCTTGTTTTTCCCTGAGCTGGTATTCAGTGCCTTCCAGACTCATTAAAAGACAGGGATTGCTCAATAGGATAATATCCTTGAATAATTATTATCATAAAGTGTCTTTACCTTAAGTGTTCTAAACTTGCCTACAAACAATAGGCCCATAAGCCCAAAATCATATGGTAGAATGACAAGACACATTAAGCCAACAATGTGACTGGGTCAAAATCATTCTTGTAACCAAGAGGACTGCACAAAAAGAGTGCAATTTCTTGATTCTTCCTAAAAACTATTATCAGATCACTGAGGCCTGATTTCCCTCTATAAAAGCAGTGTTTACTCTTTGCCATCAGAACTTACTTAACCAAATGCCTGTTATTTCTATTTTTATCACAGCTTTGACCAATTTAATATGGCAGTCAGACCCACATAAGTCTGGATCTTTGTGAGTACTCTCCTAAAAGTGTTTGTCACCTGCCATCCCAGTGATCTGAACTCCATTTCAAGACAGAAAGTAGCAGCATAGTAGTTTGGTGAACTCATTATCAGATATCTTTGAAATTCTTCAGTGAACACCTTCTGCTTCTAGCCATTTATTTTGCATTTTCATTGTGTTGGGTTTTGTTAGTTTTTTAAACTCTTCTACTGACACTACAATTTGAGTAGTTCCTCAGAGACATCTTGAATAAAGACTACTCTTGGAAGATCCCTAAGCTACTCTGAAAAGAACATTGATCCAAATAACTCATTTAGTCTTCAACTTCAACCTTACTTTCATCAAGGATTCCTCTTACAACAGTGTCATTAGGCCACAAAATTTCCGTGGCAAGTTCTACTTCCAATAGGACTGGAAAAAGCATATTACTAATTCTCTCCAAGGAGTTTGTCCTTCAAAATCTTTTTAGCTGTGTTACTATTACCTTACATTTGACTTGGGTTCGTTATTCCCTTAATCTAAATATGACAGCATCTTTGATGGATGTCTATTAACTTCCAGTAGTGTTCTCTTCTCTACTGCTTAAGCATACATTGTTTTTTTTTTCTTTCGTTGTTTTGGTTCTTCAAAGGTTTCCTTACTATCACAGACTCCATGAAGCCCACACCATGACACCTGGAAGATGACACTTCCAGCTGCTGACTTTTCCTACAGTCTAACTGCTGATCGAACCTAAACTACTTAAAAAACACAAGTTGCACTGAAACACAACTTTGTGCTGAGGGGAAGGCTGAAATACATTCCAAGTGAATCACAAATTACTGTGTGCAGGATTTTGGCTTTAAAAAAGTAACAAAAAGATTGCAAAACCTGTGTCCCATAAGTTTACTATTGAGCTAATATCAATGCTTTCATAAAGCACTGGGCACAGCTGGAGATGGAACTTCAGGCAGGCTGGACTAAGTCCTTGGGTGATGCATTTTGCATACGGATATTATGATCGCCCCATCTTGAGCCAGGATGATTTTCTCTGAAGTTAAATGAGTAGACACCCAGCAAAATAAATTACATACCTGCTGGCAGTGTGTAGGTATAATTCATGCAGTCATTTTCCTTCCATTGCACAAGCTTCTGGCATGTTTGGCACTTTGATCTCTCTGCCATCACCACACAACTTCAGCTCCTGATTACCACTAAGCTTTTGTCTATTTAGAATCTTTGACAATACTATGGACATGGCTCAGTAAAATTCATTAGCTTGTGACATAATTTGATAACATTATTGCTCCTAGATTCCTAAATATAAAAATAAGATTTAGGAGCCAAAAAATAATTCCTACTTCTGATATATTTTACTAGGCCAGCTGGGCAATCTACCTTTTGATCAAACTCCAGTTTTTACTTAACTGAAGAAAAATCCTAAACCATTTGGGGAACATTTCTATTTTTTTTACTAACTGTTTAAGATCAGCAAGATGGACAGTGGGACTGAGTGCACCCTCAGCAAGTTTGTCATCGACATGTGTGGTGCAGGGATACCACCCAGAGGAACCTTGACAGGCTAGAGAGGTGGGCCCATGCAAACCTCATGAAGTTCAACAAGGCCAAGTGCAAGGTCCTGTATATGGATCAGAGCAATTCCAAGCACAAATACACAAAGCTTTAAACTGAAGGAAGGCAGATTTAGATTAAACACAAGGAAGAAATTCTTTACTGTGATGGTGGTGAGACATCAGGCAGGTTGCCCAGAGAAGCTGTGGATGCTCCATCCCTGGAAGTGCTCAAGGTCAGGCTTGATGGGGCTTGGAGAAACCTGGGCTGGTGGAAGGTGTCCCTGCCCGTGGCTGGGGGTTGGAACTGGATGGTCCTTAAGGTCCCTTCCAACCCAAAGCACTCCTTGATTCTATGAACAGAATTTCAAAATTTTCAAGCGTCTTCTTTTCCCCCCTTCACTTTAAATTCTATGTTTGTAGAAAACTGAACCACCACATTATAAGCTTTACAATGCACCTCACAATGAGGATATGAATGGAAAATTCTTGTTACACAAGATAAAATTGTGTGATGTTTGGAGAAACAATTCGAACTTGAGAGAGAAAATTGTACAAGTGCAAGCACAATTTTGAGGGATTCCA
This sequence comes from Falco peregrinus, assembly GCF_023634155.1. NCBI lineage: Eukaryota > Metazoa > Chordata > Aves > Falconiformes > Falconidae > Falco > Falco peregrinus. The sequence continues at coordinate 96,170,622 of NC_073721.1, forward strand.
TATATTTTCCGCATCTTTACTTAGTTCTTCAGCTACACTTGAGTTTGTTTTGTCAGGGGTTTATTCAAAAACCATGCCAATAAAACCTTGACAGAAATATTTGTGAATGGTGATTGCCTGCTCCAAGCCGAAGTGTTTGCTGAAGGCAGATTCTTTGCAAGGTATGTTATTTCAGAACAACAAGCAACTATCCTCCTACTCCAAATTTTTTGAGGGAACTTTTTCTTTCTTTCATGCATGTGCATTTTCATTACTTCCAATCACAGCCCAAATACATTTGTGGCAGAGAGCTGGCTGAACACATAAAACTCATGGATTGGCGGTCTCTTCTGTCAATAAAGCCTCAAAACTAATTTCTCTGTAGCTCCGAACAAAAACACCCTGCCTACTGAGAACAGCTGTTGGATTGCAGAGCGACTTACTTGTGAATATGGTGTTACACACTGCTGCTGCTGCCATAGAACTAGATTTATGGATTCTTTTGCCAGCATAGTACCATGGAGTTAAGATTTGAAACCAAGACAGAGGGTCTTAAGATCTGTCTGGCCCTATAAATCCTACATGTCTACCGAATTAAAACAAGAACTGAGATTTGGCCCTAAAGCTGGTGATGAAAAACAGTGTTGTAGGTAAATAAAATAGTATTCCATGCAGTTTTAAAATTTGTTACTGGCAATTGTTAGTGGAGATTAGTTTCTGTGTTTCTAAGGCAGGGGGCTGCCCTGCTTTTATTGAGACTAATGATATAAGTGTCACTGCCATCAGGATGTTTTGACTCACAGTATTCAACAAACCCCTGTTTATTCTGGATTGAAATGTGAAGCCTTTCATAGATACAAAGAAGGTCTACTGCTATTTGGATTCAAGAACTGTGCTCCTGATGTGATATGATGTATGTTTCTTGTCTGCTCTGCTTTTATCACAGTTCTCTCATATTTTTTTCCTGTTTGTGCTAAACAAAAAAAGAAGTTATATCTAATATGGTAAAGAAAGTCTCTGAAATGTACTTTTTGTTTTGTTTACTTTCCATGACTTGCTCTTTCTACAGTGGTCTGTTCATGACCTTGAAGAATCTGTTCCAAGAGAAATTATTATTTAAAAGCAAGATTTTCCCTGCTGTATGATTCCCTTTATATTTCTTTCTTCTTCTATAGGTATTGCATGTTGAATCAAGTAAAAACTAAAAATATTTTTATTTTAGGTTTTAGCACAGTGTGGTTTGATTTCAGCATGTCAAGGGAGGTGATCCTCCCCTCTGCTCTGCCCTAGTGAGGCCGCACCTGGAGTGCTGTGTCCAGTGTGAGCTCCCCAGTTCCAGAGAGAGGGGGAACTCATGGAGAGGGGCCAGCGGAGGCTACAAAGATGATGAGGGGACGGGAGCATCTCCCTGGTGAGGACAGGTGAGAGCTGGGGCTGTTGAGCCTGGAGAGAAGACTGAGAGGGGATCTCATCAATGCCTACAAATATCTTAGGGGCGAGCGCCAAGAAGACGCGGTGAGCCCGGGTCTTCTCAGCAGTGCCCAGCGCCAGGACAAGGGGCAACGGGCACAAGCTGCAACATGGGGAGTTCCACCTGAATGTGAGGAAAAACGTCTTTACCATGAGGGTGCTGGAGCACTGGGATGGGCCACCCAGAGAGGCGGTGGGGTCTCCTTCTCTGGAGACATCCAAACCCGCCTGGGCTGTGCAGCCCGCTCTAGGAGACCCTGCTTGAGCAGGGGGTGGGCTGGGTGAGCTCCAGAGGTCCCTTCCAGCCCCACCAGGCTGGGGTCCTGTGATTATAACTTGACTACATAAGCCCTACCAGAACACAAGTAATAATAACAGTTAATGACAACAACACAGCAGATGAGAGTTTAACAGTTGTGCTTTACTGCTCCAAAGCAGGTAATTTGTGGATATCTATATTGCACCGTGCATGCAGCAGCATACTTGCATGTGCAGTTACTTGATTTACAAGGGATAAAGTCATATTTGCAACAAAGGCAATGTTGCCCATGGAGCTGAGCATCACCTATCAATCATTGGCTTGACATACAATAGGAGTATTTTTTATTCCGAGTTATATGTGGCCATGTAGATATTGCCGTTTTCCTCATGGGACCTACTTGTTCTTTATTATCATTTAATAATTACTGTAAAACTTTTGGAGATTGGAGACCATTTGCTAGCAAACTGATTTGAATTCTTACTAACTTTTTTTCCTGTATTTGTGGTTTATATGAAGTTTCAAAGCAACAATCAAAACAGGACATTGGCAGCAACAGTAGGAAAGAAGGAAAGCATAGGAAAGCAAAACAAACTTAGAAGACCGAATCTTCCACTGATAAGGCTGCCACACTTGGTGGCTATCCTGGTTTACACTAACTGGAGATTATGTTCTCCCTAGGAAATATTATTTCTGTTTGCTTTTATTACCTTTGTAGATAATTCACCCCTACTTAACATTAACCCAGCTAATACTAAATTGCACTTTTAAAATGTATACTCCCTTAATGGTAACAAAGATGAAATGGAAAACATTGCATATGGATTATTTTGTTCTTTTTCATTGCACTTACCAAGTTCCTTATAAGAAGGCTACAGTGAGGCTGGGGCTTTTGTGTGTTTCTGGCTTGCTCTTCCAGACATTGTCTTTTCAATGATATTAAATACTTGGTCTATGACAGCACAGGTTTTTACAGTGGAGATGATATATAGTCCCAAACAGACAGCTGAATTATTACTTCAGCCATTGTGAAAACAGCAGGAGGTAAAGTTTTGAGTGAGTGCCTGTGAAACAACTTCATGAGCCATAATGAAGGTAAAGGACATAAACCAAATATTTGATAAATGGACATATGTTTAAAGCTTGATAGTCCAGAAAAGTTTATGAAAGTTCTGGCATAGTGAATCTTTTTTTTTCCCCTACAAACTAGTCAATGGAAATACTACCAGAGCACAAAACTGGATAAATTTACATGTTTTCTTTCTCAATTTTTCCTGTTTTTCAGAGAGTTGAACTGAAAATTAGCTACAATCTCATCAACTGGGGTGACTCATGAGATAATTAAACTTTCACAGTCCGGACTTTTCAGAACAAGAAAGGATTCTAAGTATCAAAATGCAACTTGGAGAGGAAAAGTGCAATAAAAAACCAAAAGTTACTTCCTGCAACCTGTAAAATCTTATTTCAAGGGACTTGCTCTGGGAGGCCATAGGAACAAAAGGGGGATGTGGCTGAAGTCAGTGTCAGGGGTTGGTATCTATGTTTTGAAGGAACTAAAATATATTGCTGTCTCTTGCTGTTTGTGGATACGCACTGTGACTAAAAAAAATGGGGGTTAAAGCATTGGATGCAAAGTCAGAGGATTCTTTCTTTTCTTAGTTCTGTAGTCATTCATCTTAGCCTGTTCCCTTAAATTGTATGTTGCAAAGAAGGGTTTGCCCCGAGAATGTCAGTGGATGTAAGTTACTGGATTGAGTCTAAAAATAAAAATGCAGGTTTTGGAAAAGTAGAAAGGAATTCTATTTTAAAGATTCTGAAATGCATTTTTTCCATTCACTTGTCTTCATAGAATTATGGAACGGTTTGAGTTGGAAGGGACCTTAAAGACCATCTAGTTCCAACCCCCTGCCACAGGCAGGGTCACTTTCCACTAGCCCAGGTTGCTCCCAGACCCATCCAGCCTGGCCCTGAGCACTCCCAGGGATGGGGCATCCACAGCTGCTCTGGGCAGCCTGTGCCAGCGCCTCGCCGCCCTCACAGTAAAGAATTTCTTCCTACTGTCTAACCTAAATCTGCCCTCTTTTAGTTTAAAGTCATTCCCCTCTGCCCTATCACTACATGCCCCTGTAAAAAGTCCCTCTCCAGCTTTCCTGTAGGCACCTCTGGATTCTGGAAGGTGCTGTCAGGTCTCCCTGGAGCCTTCTCTTCTCCAGGCTGAACAGCCCCAACTCCCTCAGCCTGTCTCCATAGCAGAGGGGCTCCAGCCCTCTGAGAAACTTCATGGACTTCTCTGGACTCGCTCCAACACATCCATGTCCTCTTATGTTGGGGGCCCCAGGGCTGGACATGGTGCTGCAGGTGGGGTCTCACCAGAGTGGAGGAGAGGTAGAGAATCCCCTCCCTCAATCTTCTGGCCACGCCACTGGTGATGCAGCGCAGGCTTAGGGCTGCAAGCGCCCATCGCCAGGCCATGCTGAGCTCCTCGTCCACCAACAACCCCGAGTCTTCCTCCTCCAGGCTGCTCTCGATCCATTCTCTGCTCAGTCTGTATCTGTGCTTGGGATTGCCCTGACCCACGTGCAGGACCCTGCACTTGGCTTTGTTGAACTTTGTGACATTCGCACAGGCCCACCTCTCCAGGCTGTCAAGGTCCCTCTGGATGGCATCCCTTTCCTGCAGCACATCAACCACACCATGTCATTGGCAAACTTGCTGAGGGTGCACTCAGGCCCACTGTCTTATGTCACTGACAAATATGTTAAACAGTGCCCAGGTAGAGGACGTCACTTGCTCTTCCCTTATCCACCAACACTGTAACCCCATTGCAGAAAGCCACCAAATGTGCCAGGCACAATCTGCCCTTAGTAAAGCCATGTTTGTTGTCACCAACCACCTCCTTATTTTCCATGTGCCCTGCCATAGTTTCCAGGAGGACCTGCTCCATGATGTTTCCACAGAGGTGAGACTGACTGGCCTGGACTTCCCCAGGTCTTCCTTACTTCTCTTTTCATAAATGGGGGTTACGTTTCCCCTTTTCCAGTTAGTGGGAACTTCACCGGAATGACACAACTTCTCAAATATGATGGACAGCTGGTTTAGCCACCTTATCCACCAGTTCCCTCGGGACCTGTGGATGCATCTCATCAAGTCCCATGGACTTGTGCACCTTCAGGTTCCTTAGACGGTCTTGAACCTGATGTTCTCTTATAGCAGGCTGTTCTTCATTGTCCCTATCCCTGCCTTTGCCTTCTGCACCTTTGGCCATGCAGCCAGAGCACTTGCCTTTGAAGACTGAGGCAAAATAGCCGTTGACTACTCCCACCTCCTTCCAGGGAGGGCCCACATTTTCCCTAGTCTTCCTTCTATCACTGATGTACCTACAGAAGCTTTTCTTGTTGCCCTTGATGTCCCTGGCCAGATTTAATTCTATCAGGGCTTTAGCTTTGCTAACCTGATCCCTGGCTGCTGGGACAATGTCTCAGTATTCCTCCCAGGCTACCTGTCCTTGCGTCCACTCTCTGTAGGCTTCTTTTTTGTGTCCTACCTATCATTTTTTCCCTCCAAAACTAACAATCTGAATAATTAATACGATGCCCTGTGGGATCTTCTGGTGATATCACCAGTGGAGTGCTCCCAAAGACATTACAGTGCATCTTTTGGAACACTACATGTATTAGTCAGTCTTACTAAAACGCAACTTCTAAAAACTGATATATGAAATGAGCAATGACTAACAGGTATTTGGCATTACATATGGTTGTTTGGAATAATCAGTTACCAATTATCTTAAAAATTATTTTGATGGTTTGGACATTTCAGATGTCATTTTGGCTCCTTGCAGGAAGGGAAGATAACTTGTTTGTTAAAGTTTCCTCTTTGAACAAGATACGTTCCTTCACTCCTTGTTTCACACTAGTCCCTGCCTGCCTCCACTGCAGACACACTAGTTCACTCCTAAGCTTTTACCCAAAGTAAATCCATTATTTATTTTGTCCGGGAAACCCGAGGGCAGAATAGCAGATAGAAGATATTACATATACAAACCACTCTACTGTCCCCAGGGATAAGGGCTATTCCCCTGACAACTAAACCAGGTTAGGCTTAACTGTATTTGTCTGGCAATTAAGATTTTAACACTTCACTGGTAGACAAGCTATGAACTCAAGGTACGAAGATCTTCACTTTGGTTTGGTGCACACAGACGTAAGGACCAGATGTAGCCAGAGTAACATTTGCAGCTAGCTCTCAGGCACTTGACTGTTTGCTGAGAAATGAGAAATAAGAATGACCCAAAACCCAGATAGGTTTGTACAGCGTTGCTTACACAGGAGTCATGATTGAGTCCATGAGTAAATTCTTAGCTAACACACCAGACCTGTCTGGATTTTCATACACCATTTTCTTATATTACAAATTTTGTATGCAGATTTTGCTGCCAGACCACAAACCCATTCTACATAAGTGTATTTAAAGCCTGGGACATAGGGCTCCTTGGAAAATCTTGCTGCCTGACCCCCTCACCGTAAATTATTTTAAACATCTCTGGGAAGGTATTTATTATCACATTAGAGGCATAAGTGTCTTATGTCATGTAACATAAGCATTATTATCTCAAAAACAGGAAGAGCCAATTGAAAAAACATAATCCCAAGCAGCTACCGCATAAGCACAAACTTACCAAGCAGACTCTTATTTTGTTGTCAATGCTTGCAGTAAGCAATTATTTTCTTATATGAAGCAAAGACTTCCCATATTCTAATTTTTTTCCATTGCCTCTTCTCTTTCTCCCCTAAGAAGAGTCAGAGTCCATCTTTTTCAGACTCTCCCATCAGGTATTTGTAGATAGCTGTTCCTGGCCCAACCATTTATCTAAAAGCCCAATTAAAATCTGGTTAAATCATATCTTATTCATCACCCTTTCACACCAGTGAAATAAATCCTCCAAGCCATGTATTTCAGCCCATGTCTGTGTCTATTTTTCTTCACTTTGCACAAGCCTCCAATCTACAAACTGACAAAAATTTCCAGAAGGTAAAGCCTTGATGTCAACATGTTCCTTTATATATGCCAAAAGGGCACTTTCTTGCATACCAGCTCCTGTAAGTCTTTCCTATAAAATACACCACAAACAAGCTGATCTAGTTGCTTTAGCACATTACAATTTGGTATGCTGGGCAACAGCTCAATTTAAGACTAATAGACATATTTGTCATTTCATGCTGCAAGGTGCCAATGGTAATAAATGATCTCGCAGGACCTCCCCAGGTTTGCTTTTGGGGTTTTTTTCCTCCAAACTTTTTCCTACATTTACTTCAGATTTCACACTTCATTTCATTCCTGCCACAACAGACCCAAGATTTAGCCTCACATTTTGCAGACTCCTTGGCATTACCAGCTGTTATTACCATTTTAGATTTCATGCAGTACTGTACTGATTTTTACCACGTGAAGGCACCCAAACTCCAAAGAATTCCTTTGATCTTTTCAAAGGACAACCAGAAGTTATTATCACCGTTGCTATTTTTTTGTATTTATCTTTCTCATGTTGCTGCTTCCATAAAGATCTAATGCTCAGATTAAAGTCTGCAACACCTCTCACATGAATAGACAAAATCAATCACAGGAGAAAAGTATGGCAAATTTCACATCTGTATCAAATAGTACAAGTGTTGCACATAATCTCTAAGGGAACAAGAGCTAAAAAGACAGCAAACAGAAGCAAACAACATACCTGTTCCATCATGCAGTGGCTGTAGGAGTCATTAAAGTGGTATTTGCAGCTACAGTGGCTAGCTGTCCTCATGTTGCCTCAATTCTTTGGATGAATTTTTTCCCATTGCTCATCGTAGTCCACAACATCTGCATTGTTTTAATTCTCCATTATGCTCAGTAATGTAACTTTCTACATCTGCTATCGTATTCTAGGTTTTAATAAAGTGGTCTTCTCCTTGATCCTCTCATCATCTGTTTCTTCGTTCCCTGAACCTACCCTAAATCCTGCAATACCAAGCAATTTGCTTCCACAATCTTTCTCAGGCAGGTTTCATTAAAACCTCCAGCTGTGGAACATTACTAATGTAGAACTAAAATCTCCACACCTGGAGACATTGCATTGGTCCTGCTGGGAATCCCACCAAACTCAAACTACTTAAGGAATTTGTACACAGCCATTCTCTCAACTTCAAACATCCTTAAAAGTCTCCATGACTTTATTCTCCAGGTTGATGTGAAAAATCACTGTTCCTCCTTGGCTCCTTCACCACATAGCTCTACACAAGTCTAAACACAGACTAGAAATGCCTTAAAACAATTTTAAAAAACAAAACTCCACACTATCAACTTATGCATTTCTTCCTATTATTTAATGGCCAGAGTTACTGGCACAATAAACCAGATATGCTGCAAAAAGAGGTCTACTAAAATGCCCTAAGCTCTTAAAGATGAGGCATCCAGAATCTTCCCCCCACCCCTCCCTCCCTCCCCTGGAGCCATCTTTTGTGTTAAACTCAGCTAAAAACTCCATGTAATATCCCTAAAACCTATTTACACTGGACTTTTGAAAAGAGGACCATGGCAAGAGCAGGATGCGGATGTATGTAATTGCTTTAAGTCTGAATTTTCCATGAGATCTCACAAGAGCATACACGACAGCCACCTTCAGCTTTCCTTGTACATGGAGTTGTGAGTCAGCGACCTAAGCAGCAATGTTAAAAGTATACCTGTGACGTGCGGACAGTCCCAAAAGTTCTATGTCTTACTGCTGCCAAAATATTTGATATTAAGTTCACGGTTTAAAAGAGCAAGCATAGCTCATTTTCTGCTTTTAGAAAGTCCTATTTTCTCTGCACCCAGAACTGGTAACCCAAAACCTCTGCAGTGTACCTGGGAGCCCCTTGAGAACTCCCCTGCACCCATGAAGGGTACAGCCACCCACAAAAACCACACTAATGCTGAAAGGCGCCACCAAACTGCACTCAGACCCCATAAATTCAAGCACATCCCTGCTCTCACAGGTGCTGTGAGTGATACAAGACTACCAAAGAGAAACGGAAATAAAAGGCTGGCGCTGCAGGAGCCTGGACAGTACTCCACGTCGACATCGACCGGACACTTTGCAACACATATACCTCAGGAACAGCATCCCAAGCTAAACGGGCTGGGGCAACGTGAAAGCAATTAAAAGTAAACCTACTTTCACTTCTTTTTCAGTCAGAAACGCAAAGCCGGCCTTAAAAAAAGGAATTGCGGGCTGGGGCAGCCACTTGCAAAGGCCCCCGGGGGCTCGAGACGCAGCCCCTTCCCGCCACACCACCTCAGCCAATCAGCGCAGAGACCCTCCGCTGCCAGCTCTAGGTTGTTTATCTTTTTTAAAGCCCGCCTCTCCTTCGCTGCTTACCAATCAGAATGCTCCTCTCGTGAAGCCGTAAGGCCGGCCGCTTGGCTCTCCAAGCTTCCTGTGCGCGACAGCTTCCTATTGGGCGAAGGGAGGGAAAGGCTTGGCCAATGAAGTGGCTGGGGTGGGCGGGGACAGTTCAAACGGACGGGCGGCCGGCGGAGAGCGGCGCCATGGTGAAGCCGGTAAGGACCGGGACCGGGAGTGGGAGCGGGGCCGGGGCTCTGGCTCCCGGGGTCCCTCAGTGCCGCCTCGGCCGAGGGGGCAGGGCGGGCGCGCGCCGGCCCGGTGCCGGCCCCCAGGTGAGCTTCTGGCTCTCCTTCCGCCGCAGCCCTGCGCCATGGCAATGAGCGACTTCGACTCCTCTGACGACGAGACTGCTGAGGAGGAGCTGAGGCCGCTCCCTGTCTCCTGGTAAGGCGCGCCGCGGGGCGGGTGTGGGTGACTTTTCCCTCAGAAACGACGCGGGAGCTTGCATTAAATCTCTCTCGGGAGTGTTTTCCTGAGGAAAACCCGCGCCCCGGTGACCTGCTAGCGGGAGGGCGGAGGCTGGGGCTGGGCCGGTGGTGCCCCTGGCAGGGGATGAAGGTGTTGCCGGTGAGCTGCCTGTGGGTGCGGGGCCAGGCCCGCTTCTGGGAGCGTTTCCTGGCCACCCTTGGTCCTGCTGGCCCGGGGGTCTCGGTGCTGAGGCGCGGGGAGTCGTCAACATTTTCAGTCCTTCTCTTGGGCAGGGGTATGCGATGAAGTATGCTACCAAACGTGTGATTCCCTTGTCTGATGTCATAGAAATAACACTGGAATTTATTCAGTTTATTCTTAAAATTGAATGATAGGTAGGCAACTCGTCTCATGGTCCCACAGAAAAGGAGTGTTTAGTAGTGAGTTATCTCTATTCAAATAATTAAAATGTTCTGTTCTGACTTTTTTTATTCTCTCCCCTGATAGGTTGCCTTTGTCTCCTGTCTACTCTTCCGAGTTCCTGGGATTATGTTCCCTTCCAGGTAAGAAGTGTTCACTGAAATTAGCAGACATGTTTGAAGCTGAAGAAAGGTAATACCTTGCACTCCAAGATCCTCAGTTGCATGTGCTTGGTAGGGTGACTTGGTTTTTAATCTGCCACTGGAATCATTGTTTCAGAAATACCAAAGCTGATCTAAAGAATATCTTAATGCAAGATCATACATCAGAGTGGTAAGAGAATAGTGGTTGTCTTCCCTTGTCAGTTAAAATATTTGGCTTTTTGGCCTGGCTTACTATTTATAACAAGCAACAACAGTGAAACAAGACTACTTTAATAAATAATTCCTTAATAAAATATATCGGGCCTGAATTAAAATCACTTGCTGTGCTGACCGTTCTATACTGCTCTCCCTTAGTGTCTGGGTTGCCCTACCATGGCCATGATATAAAAATTAACATATAAGCTTTCACTGTATTTTTAACTACCAGAACTTCAGCCATGGTGTATCTCCTGTGGTCACGAAAGAGACAGAACTGGTGGTAGTGACAATGTGAACTTTCCCTACTTCATTTAAAGCAGTTACTTGATTTTCATTAGCCAACTCTGAGAAATATACAAGCTTGGGAACAACACCACACTAAACTAGAAAACAAATGTTGAATAATATTTGAACTTAGGGTACCTTGAGGTGGATGATAGCCAGCACTGATGAAAATCCCACTAACGCTTGAACACCGGTTAACATATATGCCAAAAAACCCCCTGCATTATGTTTTTTAGCTACCTCACCTGTTCATGTAATAGCTGTTTCATCTTCATATTCCAACCTCCAGTCACAGCCCTGCTGATACAGCTTTTGGTCTGCAGGATTCTGCTGTCATGCTTTCAGAAGGTGTTAGAGGATATGCACAGTCCTGACTGTTGTCAGCAAAGGCATAAGAATTTTATGCCTGTGGGGCTGTAAGGGGAAGAGGGGAGACAGAGGGAGGATGCAGTGTAAATGTTTTGAGCAATTGCATCTTACAAACCAAACCATAGCTGTGAGTGTTGTGCTGCAGTATTCTGCAAGGGTTGCAAAAATGTCTCGGTAGCATGGTATGAGGAAAAAATGAAAGTGGCTGAAGATTGAGTAGTAAGGAGGATTTTTAATGTGATTTGTGCTGAGCATTACAGAAGAGGGAACTCACTTTCCTACCAGACAACTCTTAAGTGATCTCCATCCAGCCCTCTGATTTGTTGGGGTTTTTTGTTTAGGTTTTGTTTGTTGGGTGGTTTGGTTGGTTGTTTTTTTGGGTTTTTTTTTGGGAGGGGGGTGTTTAAGCTGTACTGTGCTTTATAATATCCCAAACTTTTAATCTGGATAAATGCATAGCAGTTTAAAACCTTGGGCAGATTTTTTTAATCCTATTAAATTACAGTGTTAATCAGATAATGGTGTTCAAACTGTCTTCTGTGCCAGTGATCTATTTGCAAAAATAAGAACTGTGTGGTATTTGGGGTGTGGCTTTGTTGTTTGGCTCTGAAGGAGAGGTTGTCTGTGCTCTGTTCTTCAGCTGTAGCAGCCATTCCATAAATGTCACATACCTGGAGTGGTAATTGTCATCCATAATTTATTTTAGGTTGCAGGTTTAAGGATGTCAGAAGAAATCTTCAGAAAGATATAGGTGAGTCTTCTGGACAGTGTGTAAATGTCTCTCATTTTCATGTAATCAGCAAGAACAGCATGCAGGTAAATTGAAAGTGTAAATTGCTGAGAAGCTGCAGGTTTACTTTGTCTTAGTCTGGAGACTTCTGGAGTTGCTGTTCATCTAATCTGGGCATAAAGATCCAGACACCAGGTGTCTAAAATGGTGGTCTCTTAATCATACTTTTACGATGGATGCTATAATTGTCTATGTGCATGTCATGATGTTAGAATGCAAGGCAGTTCTTTACAAAGTCCTGTTTGAGGGTATGTCTGACAGCAATGTCTACCTGAGTTTTGGTGATACTGTGCTTGAAGGTGCAGCAAGTACCTTAGCACGGTCACTGTTATGAGTATTAGGTACCATTTTCAAGTATGCAATGCCACTTTCTCTGTGGCTTCTCCACCAAATATTGAATAAATAGTCAGGGTATGGCCAGGCTGGAGCTATACAGGCATCTCTATCTTTCACAGTAACCCTGAGGTCTGCCAAGTCATTTGCAGGAGAAAGTCTCTTCAAAGCATCTGGGATCAAGATGAATTACAAACTTGTAATCTCCTCTTCCCAGACAAAAGTGAGATTGGGATAGAAAAGATGAAATTATGTAGAGATTTGTACCGAGTGTTCATCTGTAAACACTAGAAGAGCAGAGGCTAATAGCAAAAACCCACGCGGTTTGGATGTAGTCACAGCTGGAGGTGGGACAGAATCATGCTTCAGCTGGCAGCAGTTAACAGATGGTTCAGAGTGCTGACAGTTCTAATGAGGCTTGTCTCAAGACTCTGAACTGAGAAAATTCCACTCATGGGTTACCTGAGGGCAAATGTGGGAGAGAGTCAGTAGAAGTAAATGCTGCTCAAAGCAAAATTGCCAACTCCTATTGTCTTAACCTCAGAGATTAAAAAAGAGAATCAGTACCAAGTAGCTTATCTGTTTATCCTTAAGTTTTATAGGCTTTTGTTTATTTGCAAGTGTCTTAATCTGTTGGCAGAAGAACTAAAGAATTATGGGACCCAGGATATATTTGTGCTTTGTACCAGAGGAGAGCTCTTAAAATACAGAGTGCCAAACCTTATAGATGCCTACCAACAGCATGGGATCTGTGTGCACCACTATCCTATCCCAGATGGGGACGCTCCTGACATTGCCAAGTGCTGCAAAATTCTGGAAGAGCTCAGAAGCTGCTTGGAAAGTAACCGGAAAACAATCATACAGTAGGTTCTGGTTCACCCCACATTCCTGTAAAAGATACCAGCTTGTCTCTAGATGCACAACCAGCTGCAACAGAATGCTGTCCAATGACAGCTGTGTTCTTTAGGGTTAGTTCAAGCATTGAAAAGCTGCTTGTGTTTCTTGAAGCTCCTTTTGGAGCTACCTTGTCCTTTGTAAGATCTGAATCTCTCATTTCCTCTTGCTCTATCCAGCAGGGCTTTAAAGCGTGCGTTGGATGGCACCACATGACTCCTTGCTGCTAGCCTAGTTCGATATTGGGTGTACAGTATGAGTTGTAAGCTAAAGCAGCTGTTGTCAGAGGATAACACACCCCTGGGTTATTTATCAGGGACTCGGTGGGTTCCAGCAGTGCAAAATTCACTCTTAAATTGCACAAAACTGGTTTAAAGTAATTTCTTTAGACACGTGTAGCTGTGCGCAGGGTAGAGGGGAAGAGCTCTGCAAGTTGCATGTTCTCTTAATGGTCCCGCTGACAGCTCCTTGCATAGGTGTCCACTGAGTCCTTGGGCTTCCTGCTGATGCAGAACCCTGCTGCTTTCATTGTCTTACAGCTATCATCAAAACCTTAATCTGGAGTAGGATTTAAAGAAAACTGAGATTGTCCTCCTGTGCCTTTGGGACTATTCCCATGAATAAGGGGGAGCTTTAAAACTGAGGTTCCTCTAGAAAGGCACCACTTAAGGAAGGCCTGAAGAATAAACAGGAGATAGCGTTGTGGGTATTTCTATTGAAACTCTTATTCTGACTTTCTTGTACCCCTACTCCTCTTGATTATATTAAGGCAAGAATTGTGTTCATATATTTACATATTGAGGGGGCTCTGGGTGTTGCAGTGTACTACAGCTTGTTAAAATCAACTATTTTCTTCTGTTTCAGCTGTTACAGTGGTCTCGGGCGCTCATGTCTCGGTAAGCAGTTGTCTTCCCCCTCTCAGTACCTAACTCGCTCATCTTGCCCGTTATCATGAGACAGCACTGTCTAAAGGAGCCAAATTCTACTTGAAGCTTAACTGTGGTTACAGTGCAAGCTGCCACTACAAAGAGCAGGCTAGTTAATGTATTTGGGCCCACTTCTTAGGAAAGGTCAAATTGTCAAATGGTAGTGGCATAGAAATAGTGATGAGTGACATAAGTATGTCACAGTATAGACCTTAGTATGTAGGTGAGAAGATGGAGGGTCAGACAGGGGCAGTCTTTCAGTGAGGCTGATGGGAAGTTCTGTCAAATTCCTGACTCTTTCTCCATTTTCACTGCACATTTTAGTCTCATCTGACTGATGGGATTGCACCTTCTCCTTTTCCCCGAACTTCTCATCAAAAAAAGATGAACCTATTCCTCGGCATCTTTCTTCAGCCCAGTGTTCCCCCTAAAGTTTTCAGGGCCTTTAATTATTGTGTGTGTCCTGGAAGGAGGGGGTGGCAATACTGCTAAAAAAGCAAATGTGGTCAGAAGACACAAAGGGGAATTTACTGGGTGTACTGGGACCCATTCTTGAAAAGCCTAGAATTTGCATCCCAAATGCTGCTGGAAAGGCAGGGGGGAAACAGGGGGAGGGGTTTTCACCTGTTTCCAAAACCTGCAGGCTTGGGCAGGAACAGCAGGCAGATGGGGCCAGTGCCAAGAAATTCTGTTCAGCAAAAGATCCAACTACTCTGTGACCCTGGTACGAAGAGGTTGAGTTTTACTGGAGTGGTTTTCATGGAACAAACCTACTACTGTGCAAAAGTGGTGCTGCGCACAGCCAGAGGTGCTCAGCAGCATGCATGCCTATATACCTTTCATTCACAGTAGCTGCGTGTCTCCTGCTTCAGCTTTTGGACACGCTGGCGCCTCAGCAAGTGATAGACAGCCTCAGGAACTTGAGGGGATCTGGAGCGATACAGACCATCAAGGTAATGAGGCTACAGCAGCTTAATCACATGGTGAAACAAGTGGAGAGCTTAGCTGGTCCTCCTCTTCGTGAAGGGGTCCCTCTGGTCTTTCTGAGATACTCTGCAGCTGGTGCCCCTGCTGCCATCTTGGGTTTGAGCTGCTTCTGGCTTTCTGCTTTCGTGCCGATTCTGTCTTGTTCTGCCTCTACTGAATTCAACATCTGTTCTCCCTGTCTGCTCTTCACCATTAGTAACTTGTTGCTTTCTCATCCTTATACCTGCTCATAACTCGCTAAGCTATGTCCCTTTTTCTGTTACTCATGTTCTCCTCCACAATGTGGACATCTGGTTGCTTTTTCTGCCTTGGTTTTATTCCATCTTCCTAACCCAGCTAGCCATGTTTGTCCTCTGTAGCTACTACATCAATAGACCTGCAGTCATCTTTTAAGTGTCCTAGCACTAGTGTGAAAACCTACATGGCAGGAGGCCCAAGTGGCTGAATTTAATGGGGTTTCTCTTCTTTTGGTGGGATTTTTAGCTACTCTACATACTTCCTTCTGTTGGTGTGAGTCCTGGATGTTAGGCTTTTAAAACCGTTCTACGTAAAGGAAAGAGGAGCTGATATTTAAAAAGTTTACAAGATACAGCTTTTTGATATGGGTAGTACCCCCTCTGGAAGTGCAGAGCACTCATTACAAATCTGGTTGTGCTTTTCCAGCAGTACAATTACCTCCATGAGTTTCGGGAGAACCTAGCCACACATCTGGCAACAAAGGATACAACATTGAGATCAGTATCGCGATAATGCACGCTAGCATGGTGCACCTTTGTCCACGTGGATGCGGCAGACACCTGGGCAAGACACCTCGCTCCTGACCTTTACGGTTTCTCATTGCTACTGCCTGTGTGATACAACTGCTCGCTTCCAAATCTGCATGTCTAATGTTGGGGTGGGGGAAGGAAATCCTACAGGACATGCAGCATCTGCCTCTATTTAGCAGCCTTTAATACTCACTGCCTTAAAAATACATTTTATTGGTGTTCATTACTGTTTGGCTGGTGACCTGTCATCAATATAATAATGACTCTTACAAAGTGTCTACCTCACAGGACCCCAGCCTGGTGGGGCTGGAAGGGACCTCTGGAGCTCACCCAGCCCAACCCCCTGCTCAAGCAGGGTCTCCTAGAGCGGGCTGCACAGCCCAGGCGGGTTTGGATGTCTCCAGAGAAGGAGACCCCACCGCCTCTCTGGGCGGCCCGTCCCAGCGCTCCAGCACCCTCACGGTAAAGACGTTTTTCCTCACATTCAGGTGGAACTCCCCGTGTTGCAGAGCTTCCCTTTTCCAGGTACAACTTGATTCAGTGTTCCATTTTTAAAAGGGAATGCAATTATCCATCAAAAAAACTAACTGATGAATACAACAAGTATCTGTTCAATTCCAAAACAAAACAAGGCACCAGGTAAAAATAAGTGTTTCCACATCTGAGGGTTTTTTTTAATATTTTTATTTATTGCACTAAGGAACAGCAGGGCAGTTTCACAATCTCACTTTCTGCTTTGAAAAAGTCTGTAGTATTACTCAAGTATTTTCATCGTTGGACTTGACAAATGTAGGTTTGTCCATTTGTTAATAAGACAGCACAGACATTGAAAAAAAAATAATCACTTAAATACATTCCTTTGTGGACAATTCAACTTCTATCACAATGACATATGCTTGAGATTAAAGCAAGATTAAATGTTTGGAGAAAATATAGAAGTCTCTGAACCATGCATATACAGGGAAGGACTAACCAGATGTGGGGTGGGGGTGGGGGAAGCAAAACACAACAAAAAACCCCAAACAAACCAGAACTATTTTTTGCAATTGTGTCCACGAATTTATCTCTTAAGGCCAACATCGCCTACAGGTAAAACACAGAGCACTTCTGGTCCTTCCCAAGCATTCAGCAGCTACAGCTGATTCATAGTTACAAGTGGGATACACAAGTCCAAACGAGCCACTACAAAGCCCAGCCTAAAGAAAATCCCTAGTGCACTAAGGCTAGTCAGTAACGCATACCTACTTGAAGATTATGGCTGTTCCTTATGGAGTGCGAAGTCAGAACTTTTCAAAAACCCAGTAAAATATAAGAAAACAGTCTTTCCACAAGTATAAAGTGTGGAAATATGTTAAAAAACAGGGGAACCATAAATTCCTAACACAAATGCAATAATCAGATTCTGTGTTTAAACTTGGTAAGAGGCTCTCATTGTAAAGAATCCATGTTTTGTGGCTTTTGCATGCACTTAACTGGAACAATGCTCGATCAATGTCTTCTTAAGAGCTCACCAGAACATAAATCATGCTGGAAAATAAAATTAAAATAGTTAAGATGCACCATTTCCATTCATGTTACACATTTTATGATACAGTTGTGTATTCTAAGGAACAAATTGGTGTGAGGAAGGTGGATTGTGACTGAAGATTCCACACAACACATCAGAAGGGCACTGTAAAGTACCACATGAACTGCTGCAACAACAGTTGTCACTAGAGCAAGTGACATTACCACAGGGAGCCCTGTACAAATGTGATGCCTACATGCTGAAAGCCTAAACTATTCCAGCTGCGTTGTAAGAAGTGCAGCGTGCCAAGAACACCTGCACGCTACTTCTCATGTCACACCACCCAGACCAGATGTGACCACCCAGCAGCCAGTTAGCTTTTGAGCCAAAGAACTGGGAGGAGGAACCAGGTGGTGGCACTGGCTTTTGTGCCTCCCACTCCTTTTCACTCTTGGAATGATCCTTCCACATTTGACTTCAACAAAAATCACTTTTACATCAAAATACCTACTTATTCTAAAAATATTGTTCCAGCTTCTAAATGAAAATACTTGGGTGGGGGGTTGTTATACTGTGCTTAAAAGAAGGAAAGTGTGGAGCTTTCAAGTCTCCCATCACGGTATATTCGAAAGAGTAACTGCGACCAAATTAAGACTTGTGTTTTAAAACAGACTAAATGGTGACTGTGGATTCTTTTCCAGGGAAGTCCCATGTACAACATTTCTCTTGTGCACTGAGCCAAAATTTCAGACTGAAGATTAGATGGGAGACAGAGGAAAAAAACTTACCCATATAGGTAGTAAAAAAATGATAGAAGGTAGAATGCTAATTTGCACCATCCTTCTTTCTGGCAATAGGCTAAAATATCTGCATTCATGATGGTTGTAGGATCATACAGACCAGGGCCACTCATCACAGGTCTACTCATGTACCTGAAAGTGACGCACAGTTAGTTTTGTGGTGGCGATGATGGGAAACGTTGGTTCCTGCCCCCCACCCACCAAGTAATACCAGAACCGAGACAAGGAATCGCACCCCTCACAGCAAAGTCCATCACTCCATGTAGGAGATGGTGAACTGTGAGAGCAATACGAAGCCCCATACTAAATGTGTCTTATCAAGGGGCGTTCCCAGGTGGTGCTGCAACAGCTTACCTCAGCCTTAAACCATGCTGAACTCTAGTACGCCAAAAGGGACTAGGACAAATTTATAAGTAAATGAAAAACTGAATTCCTTACGGAAGGGGTGAAAAGGATGGAGAGACCAACGTACTACCCTACGTAACCTGCAGCCTCTACTTGTTAAAAGACATGCTGGCTACCATGGTGAAGGAACACTCATACGGGCCAATACAAAGTGACCCTGAAATTATAGCTTAACGCAGGCTGCTAGGAACAGTCCTGCCTCCACCCCTCGGATTCCTCCTCCTGCCGGTACTAGCACAAATACAGCCAAGCTGTGAAAGCTGTTTCCCTGGGTCACATTTCAAACAGAGAGCTTCCTCCTGCAGCTCCCCAGCACAAGGTGAGGTGGTGCCCACGTCTTGGTGGTAGGAGGAAAGCAGGATTGCCGCTTCTACCGGCAATCCGCTCCACAAGTCAGCAGGATTAGCACACCTTTGACATGTCAGCTACCTTCAACACATGCAACACAACTTGATTCTTGCATAGCACAAGTGAATAAAAAATTTAAATGACAGAGAAAGCAAAGTGATGGATCTTATTTTATAGCTATGACGTAAACTTTCTCTCTGTCATATCAGAAAGCATCTTTATTTGCCAAAGACACGGAACATTGCAACGACAGAATGAAGAAACAGTTAACGTGAGTACAGAGATACCAGACTCATCAATATTACCTCCAAATATGATAAGCCAACAAAGGCATATTGAGACCCAGTGTAAGCCACTCTGCTGCACAGAGAAACATAACACAGAAGAATGCATGGATGAGGTACTCTGGAAGTACAAGCTGGAAAAGAAAAATATGAGAAGTTTCGATTACTCAAAGCAAAATGTGTGGTGTTTATTTTGGAGGTAAGCTACCGTTTAAGGAATACTATTTAAAAACAACTAACAAGAACAAGACTGCAGAGAGTGAAAACAGCAACTAGCAGTATCTGCCTTGCTGTTTTCACAATGGTAATTCATGAACCAAAAAGAAAAAATTAGAAAGTTAAATGCCCAGATCAATTTTCTTTTTTTATTGCTTCTATTAAATAGAGTGCACTGTTGACAGATTCCACGCTTTATACGTGACCTTCGTAACAGAAGAGATCATAGAGATATTTCTGCTCATGCAACAGAGAAATATCAGTAGGACACGTGCTCCATGTAATGGTTTATAGGCAAAAAGATGTTTTGTGTTTTCCTATTTTACAGCTTTGTTTTGGTATGCACACATAGAAAATTTTTCAAATTTAAACTACCGCCAAAATATATTATCCCAGGCAGAGCTTTACCCAACCAAAGCCGTCACACACACGGGTCTGCACACAGACGAGCGCTGTGCCACCTGCTGCGCAGGAGGGCATGACAGCAGCGACGCACGTAGAGTTCAGGGTGTACTGGCCAGCTTCGTTTTCCTTCACAAGTACCTAATATGCATGCTTTATAGCATCATGCTTTCCAGCAGAAGCCCACAGAGCTAATTATCAGTTTACTATGAAATCACAGAAAGCGTGAAATGCCAGGTAGTATTAGTGTTATTAATAGGAATAATATGGAGAGATACATAGATTAAGGCATGCAAAGAGCCAGCAAAATCTCACACCCACCACAAGAGTAAAATTCGCTAAAACGCGTCACCCCAAAGTGGTATTATTTTCTCCTTTTATCACACAATTCAGAAAGAAGCAAATCCGTACGCTTCTGACTTCTCAGCTCAGGACATCTCCTCATGAAAGATACTCCATTTCCACACGAAGATTTAAATTGTGTATGTGTGTGCACACGCATACACACACAGGGCACTCTGCCCCTCTTGTGTAACATGACTAACATTGCATAGGATGACTATGCTGAAGTTTCAGCGTTTTAGAATTCTTTTTCATTCTCTCTAAGCAGACACTTCTTTTACACCCCAAAAATATCTTCCCAGAAATCTAAAAACTATCAACAGCCATTTGCACCACCTACTTTGCTACAACACTCTGCTTCCCTAAATGAAGAATATCAAACAAAGCAAACTCGCATCAACATCAACAAAAATAAGCCGTCAGACTTGAGATGTTTCACGTAAACATTTTTGTCCAGATCCTTTTTTGCATACTTACCATTCACAACTCGGCAATTATTTATAGCAGAACAACAACAACCCTATCCAAAACGCAATGCATTTGGCACCCTTCTGAGACAGATTTACCAGGTCTGAAAAGCTGTAGTTTATTTAACTACACATCTCAAAACATATTTTTCTTTATCTTGATTGTTTATTAAACCCTACTCTCACATCAGAATACTTGTCTCTTGCAATCTTACTGCACTTTATCCTCTCTGGCTGACCTGAAGGAAAATTAACTGTATCATATTCTACTGTGATATTTATCACAGAAGCGAGGGAGGAAGAAATCTCCTTGCTGAGAAGAGATACAACTATAATAGGAGCAGCAAAGAGAAGGCATCAACTGTGTACTAAGCAGTTACTATTCTGGGATAATCTTTCTACTGAGGTGTCTCAGCTCCTACCAGGACTTTTTATTCTTTGTACAGAAAAACAACACTTCAGCGTTTTTTGTCCACCGTCATTTACAAGAGCCCCTCAAGAGTCGCCGAAGGATCTTAACTTCACTTTTAGTATCTATTCTACTTTCACAGGAACAGTAAATATTAAGTTATTTAATATTTTCAGTCCACAAAGCTATCATATAAATAAACACTACATGCATGTGGGTTAACAGAAGGTTAATATTTGCATTAAACATGCGCATTATACTTCAAAGGTTGCAATAAGATCATAATGCATAAATGTAATGAGAATTTGCCCTTCCCCATACTGTAGCAGAAATGACTGTAGAACAGACCAAGCAAGGGAAACTGTTAGATGCACAGCTATCTGAGCAGCAAACCTCACTCCCTGAGATGCAATCCTCTGCCTACCGCCTCTTCTCCCCTCCCATTCTCAGGCTGTAATAATTGTTGTCAGTTTACGTGCTGTATGTCGAACAAGCGGGTTGGTTCCCCCTGCAGCTAATGGTAAATTCATTTCTCATTCGCATAATTTACTTAACTCTTCAAAACACAGTAAAGTTCCAGTCCAGCTGTGCTGCCCGGCATTCTACCTCAGCCTGGGCACAACCAAGCCAAGGTAAAAACCATGAAAAACACACAAAAGCCCTGCACTATCAAACTACATTCCCTTTAACAAGTATCCCTTTTGTTATTGAACTATTACAGATGCAAGAAAATAGCTTGCTTCAAATTGTTTTCATAAACCAAGGAGTATCAGAGTTGCATCCAAGAGAGGACACCACAGTACGTCCCTGATCCTGGAACATAAAACAAAGAAGTAAAGATAACGCCTATCACATTTTGCCCACCTAAATCCTCAAGCAAGATCAGAATCGACTTGGTCAATGCTTAAAAAACAATTCATCTCCTACAATCTCAGCGTTCAATACATCTCGCTTGAGAAGTATTATTTCTACCTGAAGTTACTTTGGCTAACCAAGAGGACCTGTAACAGGCATGTAACAGTTTTCCCCACTTTACTGGGTAAGCAAGCAAAATTGTTTTGCACAAAATATGGAAACCCATGACACTGTTATAAACCCCCCACAAATGAATAACGAGCAGATGAACAGGCACACTAAACAAAACAGCTTAATAGTATTACAAACGTTCCTAACAAAATGAAAGTGGCATTAAAAACGTTAAACTGAAAAGCAGTACACACCTTTAATGCAATTTTGACTCTTTTAATCTTTTTGACCTTTTCAACTGTCTTTGTGCCGAAAACGTAGAAAGCAGATTGAAAGAATGTTAGTACGACAGCTGACAAGATCACCAGCTGATTAATAACAGTCAGAATATTCAACTTGAAAGTAAAGAATCAGACAAAGCACTTTCCTTAGAACTTCTGTCGAACAGCTAGGTTTTGTCAACCCAGATGCAATTCTATTGCCTAGTCTGATTACATCAAAGTAACACCCAACAAGCATTTTACATATATTAATTTAAAAAATATTTAGCGTGCTACTTACAGGATTGAGTGTATTACATTGGTCTATGGGATTCTTGTAATCGGTCTTCAGTTCATCAAATGCTATAATCTAGGAAAAAAATAAAAATTGAAACAGTTACGATTCTTCAGTGCAGGAGCAGCAAAGTATTTTATGCATGAAAAATGACATTTTTGGCACAGAGCCATAACATTCAACTGCTGCCATTCTATCCAGGAACATAATCTCTCCTGAGTAAACCCTAGTGTCATAAACCCACAGGTAAGTCACATTCGAAACAGGTTATACAAAGAAAAAAGCAGAAAACACTTCAGGCGTTCAGAGACCTCTGCCCACACTCTGCCTTTTTACCTCCCCACCAACAACGAGCTTCCAATGTCACTTTCAGCAGTTTTTAACCCCACGCTGCGCGCAGACCCCAAACCTCGCAAGTGACTCTCTTGGAACAGGAACCCGACACAGGGTTTGTTAATAAAGAAAAAGCAACAGTGACCTTAAAAGCAGCCAAATGTTTTGTCTCATTGTCAAAGTACATGCTGACCCTACCTGTATGTCTAAAAGGTGCATCCATAAAGAAAACCCCCACATATACTTAAACTTTTCTTGCCATAAAAATGAGACAAGGGTGCGGGATGAAATACAAGGAAAGCCACTTCCACACTAGGGTCACGGCAAACATCACATCCTCTCCTAGAGCAGGATCTCACAGTTGATCCAAGCCAGGTTCCCATTTGGCTAGCTCTCCCCGGGTCAGGCTCAAGACAGAAAACTCCCCCCAAAATATTAACGATTATAATTATCAGATCTCAAGTTGGGAAAAAATGCCACTCTCAACTCATTCTTTCAGTTAAGTTTGCAGCCAAACTGACCTCAGCCGAAAACATTTTCAACAACTGCATTTTCAGGCTGCGCTCATGTAAAGCGCCGTTTATTGAAAGGGACGTGTCTTACATCGGAACTTGAAAACCCATTTTATCCACAGAGCGGCACCGCCGGGTTTCCGCCTCTCCAGGCCGGCGGCCCAGGCGGGGGCCCCAACGCCCAGCGCGGCCCCGGGCAGGCGGCTCGGCCTCCGGCCCGCCAGGCCCCCGGGAAGCCGCCGGGCGCCCCACCAGCCGCCGGGCAGGGCAGGGCGCGGAGCCCCGGCAGCCCGCCGCGGGGACACCCCCACAGCGCGCCCCGGCCGCGGTGCCACAGTCGAGCCGCCCCCCGCCCCCGCAGGCCCCCCGCGGCGAGGGCCAGCCCCAGCTGCCCCCGGCCCGGCGCGGGGAGCGGGAGGGCACCAACCGCCCAGGAGCGGGACTAGCTAGCCCCGCGGCCTAGCGCCGGCCTCGGCGGGGGAGCGGCCCGAGCAGCGCCCGGGGCCTCCCGGCGGGCAGGGCGGCAGGCTGCCGGCCCCGCAGCGCAGCCCGGGCGGCGGGACGGCGGGCACCCGCCCCTCGGGCCGCGCGGGAGGGACGGCGCTAAGGGCCGCCCCCCCCCACTCACATGCCAGATGGCGAAGAAGATGAGGGCGGCGGTGAGCAGCAGCGCCAGCATGTAACAGAAGGCGGCGAACGTGAAAGCCATGGCGGCGGGCCGGTAGCGGCGCGAGGGACGCCAGCCGCGCGCACCCACCGCGGGGCGGGGCGGGGCGGGGCCGGACGAACCCGCCGCCGCGCAGCTGCCGCGCGCCCCCCCTCGCCCCGCCCCGCCCCGCTCGCCCCGCCCCGCCCCTCCTGCCGGCGCGCGCCCGCCCGCCCGCCGCCATTTCCCCCCGCCGCGCCGCCATTTCTCCCCGCGACAGCCGGGAGGCCCCGCAGGTGCCCAGCAGCCGCCCCACGGGACCGGGGGACGGACTGCAGGCGGGTCCGGCCCAACGCGGGACGAGAAGATGGGGGCTGGGGCGGCGTGGGGCAGCCGGGCGTGCAGCCTCGGAGGGGGCTCCCCGGGGGCGCGGGGTGTCCCCCGAAAAGGCAGGCGGCCAGCCTGGACGCGGTGCAGTGCTTGTGTGCGCCCCACAGGCAGCGGGGCCCTGGGTCGGGCAGCCCCGGCACGGTACCACCTGGAGCCTGCTGGAAGGGGACTGCAAGAGGAGAAAAAAATTGTCTATTTTCCTTCCACAGGGCCGCACAAAAGTCATTTCAGTTTTAAGCAACAACACTTTGCAATAAAGGAAAGTCCGGGCGGTATTGCTGCAATAGTTTCCTCCAGACCAACGGTGTACATAATGATTTCCATAAAACTAACAGCTGCCAAATAGTAAATTACATTTTCTGGTGATACCTGCTGGAAAGCTTTACATGCAATTAATTGTCACAACGAGGGGTGCGCAGCAGCTTTATTTCCTTCACCAAAAAGAATAGGGAAAGCTGCAGCAAATGGGCTGTCTTTATGAAATCAGTTGTTGCGAACATGAAGTTGATCTTTCAGTATAAAATCACTCCTCTCGTCCACAAACTACTCCCATAAAACCGCTGTCCGCACACCACGGCCGCTGCTTAACTGCTCCTTGTCCCTTGCTCCTCAGAGGAGCGAGTTGGAAACAACAGGGGGCCAAAGTCATCTTTGCAATAACTTACTTTCTACATATAACTTATTTTATCATTCATTAGGCCCTATTTATTAGGTTACTGTTTATTTCTTACCTCAAGTATCCTCGAGCTGCACAGGTACACTTGCTCCCAAGACCATGTGACTGGATTTTACTGGAAGAGCTGATGCTCAGCGTTCAAACTCCCCATTCCAGGCTTTTCCTAAGCCAGCCATTCCGGAGGGTCATTTCCATCAAAGAAGCTGTAGAAGGTAAAGAAAGAGAGGCTGTGTGCAGAGATGCTGTTATATCGTGGGACCAGGGAATTGCTCATTTTTGACTGCAATATGGAAACGAGCAGTTTGATCCATTCAAGGTAGATACGTACTTTAAAAGGCATCTGGATATAGTGACCATCACTACTTTAACTTATGCCTAGAGCCTCCCTGGTGACACAAAGCTCTGCAGAACTACAGATGTTTCAGCAACAAGCCTATTGATACTGTCCAAGAAGGAGATGTGGCTCCCCATAAGACCCACCTCAGGCCACCAGTCTCACCTGTAACTCTGAACTTGTACTTCAAGACACATAAATACGGAGGCAGGACTCTAGACAGGCCAGGGCCAAGCTGCTGTTCATGTAGCGCCTGGGCTGGCACCACTGCTGTCAGCAGCGTCGCGGCCATTTGCACAGACAAGTCACCATAGCGGTAACATTCTCTCCCCAGCGCTCCAGCTGTAACAAATCCTGACAGGTTTGTTTTGGGATGTGTGATCCGTATTAGCTGAAACATGGGAAAGAAAAGGCAAACAATCTGTTCAACACCCAAATAGGCAGTGGTGTTGTTACGCTGCCGATTGTACTTGGTGTTCCTGTGCAACAGGGATGTGTAGTACCAGAAATGAAAAGGTGTGTCAGCCACGTTCTTGCATTTGCAATTAATACTGGTTCTGCCTCAAGGAACGCAATATTTTATTAACTCTGATGCTTGCACACCATTCAACTGCAATTATGT
Organism: Falco peregrinus; assembly: GCF_023634155.1. Taxonomy (NCBI): domain Eukaryota; kingdom Metazoa; phylum Chordata; class Aves; order Falconiformes; family Falconidae; genus Falco; species Falco peregrinus. The sequence continues at coordinate 96,196,508 of NC_073721.1, forward strand.
TGTCAGGAGAAGTGGAAGGCAGCTGTAATGTTGTACAACAAAGATTGGTTCATTGAAGGACTTCTTGTATTATAATTATCTTTATATAATAAGACAAAAGGAAATGAAAAGCAAGTTCTGTAGAAAAGGGTCTAATCAATTCTCATTTCACGCATTTATTTGGGAACTCAAATCAAAGAACAACTGAGTATCTTTTCAGAATTTTCTCCGATTATCTTGTAAACAAGATAAGGAAGACAGTGGAGATCTGGAGATGGCCTACAGCTTTTAATGCACTTCCCTTTTAGCCTGGACTCATGGAGTCTAACCCTTCCTGGAATCCCAAGGGAAAACATCAGTGCCTGTTCACTTCATCTTAAATCCCTTTCAAGTATTTGTCCTTATCAGAAAACAGTCATATAATCAGTTGTAATTCAGCGCGTTGCAGTCTGTTCATACAGAAGATTTAGCTGAAGACAGGACGGCTCTGGCAGGTCATGACAACAGCACTTTAGCAGAGAGCTGTGAAGGAATATGACAGAGCAGTTCCTCTGAATTATCATAGTAGAAATGCACGGGTTAACCACATTCTTCAACATTAAAAATAATACCCCTGGAAAAACAGTCATTTCCATTACAAATATCAGGGAATAATCTAATACTATTGAACTCAGTAATAAAAATGCTGCTGACTTCAATAAAAACTTCACTTACTGGGTTTTCAGGAGAGGAAAATTTGAATATTTATCTCCAATTTAGAAGAGACTCTCCAAGTACCTCTAATGTAGTCTAGCAGAGGTCACCTTTCTGCACACCTTTTAAATATACATCAGAAGCAGCAAAAGCACACAATCTCCCCACCCACTTACCTCATTTATGTGCTAACAGGCATCAGGATGGAGGATGTTGGTTCACTGTTCAATCAGCAGGATGGAAAGATCCCTGGACTTGCAAGGGCACCAACTTCCTTTCTGAACCGGCAAATTTCCTTTCTTGTTGCACTAATTAACTCATCTTTAGAATCCCTGTTTAGACTCTACCACCATGTGTGTGACCACATAAAAAAATAAAATCGTTACAAATTCCTTTGCACATGAAAGTAAGTCTCAAGAGAAACAAGAATCACATTTAAAACTCTATTTCAAAACACAGATGCTGCCAGGCATCTCATGATGGAATCCACTCGTGGCCTCAATCCCTCCAACATTTACTGTCAGATGGCAACATTTTTTTTTCAATAGGCTAAATATTGAATGTGCAACCTGCCCTTTTAATAAGAGGGTTTGGTTTTCTCTTGCGTAGAGCTCCTGTTAATGGCTCTCTGTACAATTCTGAGCCCACAACATAATACCAGTGTGTGATCAGGCAAAGGGACCAACAGTTGTTTTTTTCAAGAACATTTTATAATGTGTTTCAGGATTTGGCCACTCATTAACAAGGGGATTTTCCAAAACATTCTGCATTAGTCTAACTGTAGCAGTGTTGACTCTGAAAATATCACCCTTAGTCTTAGCTCTTCAAAGAGTAACTTTAAATTCTGATCCAAATATAAACCAGTGTAGTGGTGTCAGCCTGAATAAACAGAAGCTGAAACCACAGTGGTAGCATTTTAAGATGGTGTTAGGTCAGGTACCAAATGACACCACCTAACAAAAAAAAACCAACAAAAAACTTTCCCTTGTTGATTATTTCACTGCTAATCATTTTAGCAGAAACCCCATCGCTGCTGGATAGGGGAGAAGACTGCATCAGGTAGAGTCAGGGCAGTTACTCGCTGGGACAAAGGCATTTGGTCCTCTGCCAGATGTAACATCATGATTGTTTCTGCCCCAAAGGAGGGAAGATACACGCACCTTCTGCTTTGTATCAATAAAGCAAGCTGTTCAGGGCTCAGTGTCTTGTCAACAGCCAGAAGACACAGCCCAGTTACCACAGCCTCACGCTTCGCCAAGCAGCTCTTCCAGTTCCAGCAGAAGGCCTGCAGCATGCTTCAAAATTTGTGAGGGAAAATAGTCAGCATAGGGCACAGGAGACTTTGATCTCCCTGTTCTCCCACAGACATCCCACGTGGCCTTGAGTACGGCATCCTCAGGCCCAATGTGTATTTACGCACTTAAATCACACTAAATAGGATTTCAAAAACCTTCATCTACATCTAAATTCCTTCACAAATCTTGCTCTTGATCTCTCCAGCTTTATCCATGTTAGCAAATCAGCTCAAGGCTCCATCAGCAGTAGAAATCCACCCTCCTGGTTGTTCTTAAGAAGTACTGCAGCCAGCTCTGGGGCCCCCAGCATCAGGGGGACATGGACCTGCTGGAGCGAGTCCAGAGGAGGCCACGGAGATGCTCAGAGGGCTGGAGCCCCTCTGCTGTGGAGACAGGCTGAGGGAGTTGGGGCTGTTCAGCCTGGAGAAGAGAAGGCTGCGGGGAGACCTGACAGCACCTGCCAGTGCCCAAAGGGGCCGACAGGGAAGCTGGGGAGGGGCTTTTTACAGGGGCCTGGAGTGCAGGACAAGGGGGAATGGCTTTAAACTGAAAGAGGAGAGATTTAGGTTAGACAGTAGGAAGAAATTCTTTACTGTGAGGGCGGCGAGGCGCTGGCACAGGCTGCCCAGAGCAGCTGTGGCTGCCCCATCCCTGGGAGTGCTCAGGGCCAGGCTGGATGGGGCTGGGAGCAACCTGGGCTGGTGGGAGGTGTCCCTGCCTGTGGCAGGGGGCTGGAACTGGATGGTCTTTAAGGTCCCTTCCAACCCAAACCGTTCCACGATTCTAGAATGTAAGTCCTGCCCTGCACTGGTTTGGTATCAGTACCAGTTCTCCGCTTGGTAACCTCAGGCACAGGGAGCAGGGTGGCGTGGCTGGCTCACGCTCCACACCTGCATCTCCAGACCACATGGACGAGGTCACAGAACAAGCAGCTCCAAAATGTTAGGACTGAACTGCAGCAAGGAGAGCAACAGCAGCATTGGTGTAGGGAATAAAGAGGCAAAAGCATTCTGTAAAATGAGAACAGCTCGGCTTCACCGCTCAGACAGGGTAGCTTATGGTGGACTATACTTACAGACCTTGGAATGGGGCCATCTAAGGAAAAAAGGGCTGTTTAGTGGATGCATCTATTTTTCTATTCTTCCAGTAATACAGCTATACAATTTGTTTTGTACTTCTGAACCAAACAATTGCACATTCACAGTTGGAGGTAGGGTATAAACATTGTCTCTAGCTGATCCCCTGATCCAGTCGTTCTAGCTGAATTAATCACATTCGCAAATCATTCCAGGATTTGCTGCTGTCAGAGCAGATGGCCAGGCAGACTGCATTTGTGAGCAAGGCGGGCACATTCTCCTTCCAGTTATCCAGCTGCATTTTCCTATAGCAGATATTTAATATTAGACATTATTTTGAAGAAATGCTAAATCTCTCTTGCTCCTCATTCAGTTCAGTAAGGGCACTGACCCCTAACTTTCTGTCCTCGAAGGCCTTGGTGAAAGTGTGGGATGGCTGGTGACCCTTTCCCTTTCAACTGAATATCTTCTGCCCTATTTTCTTCTGCTGTCTTCCCATTTTCTGCAGAAAAGAGGTGACAACAACAGATGCTGTTTGGCATAGGGATTTCAAGGGTGCATTATATTAATTGATCAGCTAAGTACTGCAGAAAAGGAAAGAGAAACTGCCTTCATGCTAGGAGCTGCCTGCCGTAGCACCTAACAGCAGGAACAGTTGACAGTGCGCCTTTCAGAAAGCCTTGATGGGACTTCCCCATCACAGTGGTAAATTTGCCGTGAAAGACACTCATGCTGTTTTCCCAGTGTTCGCATCTGTTCTGCATTCAGTGTCTTTCTGGCTGATAATTGCTCTCTTCTCCCCACTGTCTCCCGCTGGCCAGCTAGAGCTGTCAGGGGAGCTTCAGCTGAGCTCAGTCACATTCTGTATGAGATGTCTCACTTATCACCTAAGGTGAATAAGGTTAACCAAGAGTGTTTGCAGTCCCTGAAAGAATGAAACACGAGAGAACAGTCCGGAGGAGACAATTCCCCTGTGGTGTGACAAAACGGACCACACCGATTAACTACATCTATGCAAATGTATTAAAATTATCTCCTTCACTTTATGGCTGCATTGAGAGAAAGGACACAGAGCCTAGTCTGAGCAAGGCGAGGCTGCAAAGGAAGCTGCATATACACACTGCAGCAGCCAGCCCATTACCTGCACAAGATCACACCATCTTAGTAGCACCAAAAGGAACAGCAGATACAAAAGGAAGCCTACAAGACCTGGGACAGGAATGGTGGCCAAGTTTAAACTGATGCGAATACAACTTTACGTGCCAGTAATGTCCTAACCACTACCAGAGAATATTCACTCTTTAGTATTTCACCATTTTCCTTCACTGTTTTTCACAAAATGAAATGTTGAATGTAAAAAACAAATAAACCCCATAAAATGAGTGTTAAAGAGAAAAATCGGGGTGTGGGATTGCTCAGCCTTATGCTCAACCTTTCAATATAGAGACCTGGCAGCTACAAATACATATTAATAATCGGAGAAGTCAAAAGCTAATGCCAGGGCTTCTCATGCTTCAGAATTGTTGTGTTCATTGAAACATGGCTGAAAATGAAGCTCCCAATGCCTTGAATACAGCACAAATCAAGCCAGTCCACCGCCTTACATAGCAGCTCAGATAGAGGTTGTCAATTCCTCAAGACCGACTGCTGACCCCAAAGAGACATTTTGAGAACTACAACTCCTTCTTGCTAAGCTGCAGGAACCTGTACACCTCCACATCTGGCAGTTCAAGACTGTTCTTTAGGAACACCGGAGCTTCCTCTCAGATGGCAGAAAAATTCTCTCTTCCCCAGCAGTTACGATTTAAGCTGCATACCCAGACCAGCTCAGCGCACAGGACCGATTCCCTGGGCTCGACACCACTCTGGAGGAGATGCGGAAGCAGCAGCCACTCCACAAACTTGGTACCATCTCCACAGCTCTTCCTTTGCCGCTAGAGAGAAGGAGTTGCCTACCCTAAGGGAAGACCGTGCAGAGAATGACTGTTATCAAACTAGTCATACATGCAGAAGCAAAATCCAAGAATTCCAGCACTGAGATCTATAAATCCCTTTGAGCAGGCTTTTCCACATGAAGCTGAGCACACTTTTTTTTTTTTTTTTTCCTAACCAGCCACTTCTTAGGAGATTGGCAAGTCTTGTTCTATTTTCTGCTGTAACACATGAACAATCCAACCAGATCAGGCCAAAGCTTTGTTGGGTCTCCACAGCAGCTGGTATGCCTGCAGCTACCGAGAGAGGTGCCCTTAGCCAATGCCCCCACACGGGTGAGGTCTCCTCTGCTGCTGCAGAAGGCCCTGGGGCGCATCACCAAAACCACAGCTGACACGACTGTGCCAACTAACAAGGGCAGGGGATGGCCCATCCACCACACACCCTCATTTTTGTTCCAAGGGGTGAAGCCCACCTTAAATCATCACCCCTGCCATAGAGGACTTGAGCAGAATAAACCCCAACCACTCTCACACCCACAGAGTGCTTCGGGTCTCTGCCCCACAGCCTCCCTGCCAGCACTCGCCCTTAAGGCTGCTCAGCAGCACCACACCAATACCTTTCCTGCTTGTGCTTGGCTTCCCCACCCTTACCTGCGCCCAGACACAACATGGCAGGACCATGGCCTGTGAGGAGCAGGTAAGGAGCCTGGGAGAGCCAGCTCGTACTCCAATCAATTCCACCACCTGTGGGGGACGTAGAACAATAGGCACAGGCATGTTCACAAGACCCTTTGGCTGGAGCCCCTTTCACTGCCAGGAAACTTCTGCACATATGGGCAATGATTGCCCCAGCTCCTCCAAAACCAACTACATTTCTCCTCTTCTCTGCAATATCCCCAAAGACCCCACCAAGTCAAGGGATCTGCTTAGCAAACTCCTCCTCGCCCTGGGCAAGCCATCTATCCACACACCTGGGAGAGAAAGCACCAGCTGTGCGATACCCAGGCTATGTGCATATTGCAGATGTGTACTGCTGCACGGAGGTTTTCCATTTTGTTTCCTATTCCCTTCTCTAGCCTTGACTTTGCCCTTTTCATGTACCTATTACTAGTCAATGACCTTTCCCAAATGAAAGCATTTCGCTTTATATCCCTAGATCTTCTTGCAATTCCCTTTGGTCTGCTTCTGTTTTTACTCTCTCAATGATCTAGCAGTGCCAGTAAACTATCACCTCATTTTCTAGTTAAGCATACTCAACAAACAACAAAGAATGTCACAGGACTCCACAGTTGATCTCACCCTCGATGTGAGAGCTATTTAAAGGGAAGGAGAGTGGGGGAAAGGAATAATCAGCTGCTCTTGAGAGTCATTCTTCTCCCACAGCAGCTTAGGTGTTTTTTTCAGAGCTTTGGGCAACAGATTTTGTTGCAACATACTTAGGTGACCAAGATGCCATTCAAGAGCACAGCTGCTTCAGCACATCTGGCATTTTCTCCTTCACAAGAGCTCTCTTGCCTGGGGGAGAAGGATGTTACTTCTACCATTAATGCTATTCTTCAGCATGGGCAGAAACAGTGAATATCAGCTACCAAAGCCAAATTCCTTGGTCAACAACATAAGAAAAAAAAATCCCCAAAGATCAGGAAAGGAAGAAACAGTCAGCCAGAATGAGGAAAAGGAGTGCTTCAATCAAATTAATCTAATGGTCTCTTGAGCAGGAAAGAGATGAGCCAACAACTGTGAGGAAAGGGTGCAACTAAGCTCCTTTGGCTTCTTTCAAGCTTTGAGGACCTTGACAGCCACTCTGACACTGTTCACTTGGCACCTGCACTCTATAGTGTCATTTCACAGCTCCAGGTTATGCCAGCAACCTTGACCTTGTGGGAGAGATGTAAAATAGAAGTCTATGTGGTATTCCAGAATGAAATGGAGCCCCCGTGCTGTCTTGCAGCTTACAAGTATGCTCACTTGAGTTCTGTGATACAAGGTGCAGAGCAGCAGAGGCGGATGGCAGTTATCCTGCAGTATGCCATCAGATGCTGTCCTCCCCTCTCCCTGGCTGCCACCCTTCACAACAGATGGAAAGAGGAATTATTTTAGGTAGAAGAGCAAGCGAGGGAGTACGTTCAAGCCCACGGGGTGCTGCAAGTCCAAAGCAAACTCCAGAAAGCTGAGAAAGGGAGGAAAATCATACCTACTATTAATACATTTTCCTGTCAGACACCCATTCTAGATGTGCTACTTTGCAATTAAAACAGGGCAACACAATCTCTTAATTAAACATTTTATTTAAACCAATACAAGCACCACGCTTAGCAAAAAAGATTTGGTTTAAAGTAAACATGCAATGTGAACTAGCAGAGACTAAACAGCATATGGAAGTTGTACTGGTTACCAATATTTTCATGGAATTGCCAAATTCTCAAAACTGGCCATGACCCTCTCGCACCTTTTAGCAACTGCAGCACTGGTGCCAACCAACATGTCACCGTACACAAGTCAACCAAGTCTGGATCACGTAACAAACACAAGAGTGTCACTGCCCCTTCTCATGTCCCATCACACCTCCATTTCACAGTTACTAGGTGGCTGTATCCAAAAAAATGTTGCATTATTATTTCTTTTTTGAACACATGAAAGTGAAGAATTTAACTCCCTTTGCATGTGTGATTCAGATCCCTGTTACTAGTTTAACATTGTTTCTGGACTAGCTATTTTACAGTTAAAGATACAAAAATGGAATCCTGGTACAAATGCGTAAGATGCTCCTTTGGAGAAGTGAAAAGGTGTCAACACCCGCATTATTGCCTCCTTTGATAGATCAAAACAGCATTTATGATACTAGAAACACACTTAAACCATCAAATACCAGAATTTGTTTTTTTGTTAAAAATATTCAAACAATACAAATCCATTTTATGGGCTGACATGCAAACTCATGCTTTAATTCAGCTTACCATCGATTAATAGGATTAGAAGAGCTGTATCCCAGCCATCTAGTCAGTATTTAAAGCAAACCAGATTAATTGTGGCAGAAATCTCCCTTTGAGAGACTGTTAACTCCAGGCCAAGGATTTTACGGCCAACTCACTAACTCCTGAAAAATAGGAGCTCACAATGGAAGATGCTGACTCTCAGACCTTTAGCTACAAAGGCTCCCACAGGTGGCATTAGTTAATTTACATTGCCCTTTAATTTGAACGCTCTTTAGAGATCTGAAAATTCAAGACAAACGTACAATTACAGATGGACAACTCACTAGTAAAGCACAGTGAGAACATACTGGCCTTCTGAACACAGACACATCTGCCTCCCACTGATGTTATGGGGGCAGCAGTACAGAAAATACAATGCTAAAGATAACTTGGGAAAAATAGGTTAGAAAACAAGTATTACTTGTGCAGGAAAGATTTTGACATAATTAATGTCTTTGTTTAATCAAGTATTAGCACTACCTGTATCTGAAGGGCCTAGGACAGTAACCAGCAGACAGCTGCGTCAAAACACTGCATTAAAAACAAGGAAACCACAAATAAGCCTAGAACAGCAAACATCCTCTGCACACTCATTCTCCAAGTGCCTGCAGCTGCTTCCTCGCTTCCACAGCTCAGAGAAGGGAAGGAGGTACAGCCACCAAGCAAGGCTGTTTGAAGAATAATACTGGTGGGCTGAGCAGCATCAACACCCTTCCCATGAAAGTGGACTTTAACACTCTCATCAGGATTTGTCTGCTTTCTACAAGACTTGCAGGGCAGTGCCAGAGGCAGAAAGTCCTTAAGCAGAGGCAACAACAGCATCCAAAGCTAAAGAACTCAGACTGAAGATAGAGCCATAAATAGCAATATTTTCTTGGCAGAAGGTGGAGTGATCCAGAGATGAAGAATCAAATTCAATCATTTGCCTGCAGCAGCTCCAGCTCCTCCCCTCGCCTCCTGAGAGACAGGCCCCTTTTACAGTTATTTTTGTCAAGACCTGTGCAGCAGCGGTTGGATGCTGGCAGCCCACCAGTGTACAAAGTACAATGACAAAGATTGTTAATTCAGTTTTCCCCACTGCAAGTCAAGCTGAACATTACAAGTGACAGCTTTCCTCTCACCCACACTGTACTTTGACATGGCTTACCTTTAGCACAATGCCAACAAAACTAGATCCTTGCTGTTTCAAGACTGGGACTTAGAATGACACTATTCTTTAAGCCAAAGTCTTATTTATACAATGTTTGTCACAAAATACATTGGTTTTATTTATCTGTAGTACAGAAAGATCAAGCAACAGTTTCATAATCAACATTTTTTTTGTCCAGGGAAGTGAAACTGTGTTTCCAGTCACTGCACTAACACAGACATTTAATTACAAGCATTTCTTTCCCACGCTGAAAGATCAATTTAAGTGGATCATTCTAACATGTATTTTGAAAAGCTCCCCTCAAGTCAGATTTGTATACAAATAAATGAGTAGTAACATCAAACTCAGAAGAGATTTACCAACAATGAGGACCTTTGCAAATTAATTCCTTGTGATCTTAGAGGAAGTAAGTGTTTTAGCACTATCACAACATATGTTTACTACCAAAAAATAAACCTTCTTTCAGCAAAGGTTTCACAGCATGAAATACTGGCCTCTAAATTTAACACTGCATTCCTTCTCACCAAACAGATTTGTTAGGGCAGCTGTATTTTAAAGTATGTTATCAACAGGAAGCTGCTCTTATGCAGATACTTACTCAGTAGCACAACAAACATGAGCAAGACAGTGAGATACTGTCACATGAGTACTCCTTTTGCCACTGCATGGGCTGAACATGTCCCATATCAGACAGCTACTCTATTCAATATAAAACAGACCTGTAAAAAGACTGGTCATTTATAAAAGTTAAATACTATTTTCACATTAGAATATTTGCTGTTTCAAAGAGATGAACCGTAACTAAATGAAAATCAAGTTATCACTTATGCAAAAGCTCTATCTGGAATGTAATTTTGACCAACAAGCAGTTAAGAAAGTTAAGAGACTGTAAAGTACTCAAAAGCTATGTGTGGCCAACTTTTATAACAAAAAGTGATACAAATCATTCATTATCATGAAAAGCTTTAACCTCCTGACTCCTACAAATGGAGTAGATGACAGGAATTTCAAAGAAAATGAGGTTAGCTTTTTTTTTTAAATCAGATGTCAACTGCAACACCAGGCACTAGGAAAAAATGTTACTTCGATTCTTTAAAGTTTTTACCAAATTTGTACTAAGTGGCAGTGTAAAATTCTCAAGTCATTTTAAAGCTAACAAATTAAAGGCACACAGTATTAGCAGGTGTTCATATCATAGGAAATGAGCAAAGAGGTAAACTCTGTAACAGTGTAGTAAGTTATATATGCAAGACACCTGGTATGAGAGTAACCAGAGTTGTAATTCAGCCCTTAGTTATCATCTAGTTCCTGTAAGACTGTATCAGCATGAGAACTGGACAGTCAAAGCTTTGCCCTGAAATTTAGAAAGATTTGACTCAGTCAAGTGAGGAATTACTGGAATGACAAAAATTAGTTCCAAGCATTTGAGAAAGCTCACGTGGACTCAATGGAAAGATAAATGGATGGATTTGCTATACAAGGATTTTGTCTTTCTAATACTAAATGCTTGCAGGGAGTAATTTTCAAAATTGAAAAGACATTAAGTCAAAAAGTCTGTAAAGTAAGTAACAGTACACAATTTCTGCACATAAATGGCTAGTATGTGTCATAAGGATGCATTTGTAGCTCAGAAAAAGTTAGCATCAGCTTCCAAATTATGTTTGTAGATACAAATCCAGAACTGAACTATTTTAGTTATAGAAATATTAGTCACAAGAGTGCAAAAGGAGTCCCTGCAGAGGAGTATTCCCTTTTAACAGGTACAAATAAGGAAACACCTGCAAAGATTTGTTACTTCAAGGAGACAGACCTGCTATTCTTTGCACAAACTTTGCACAAGAGATACACTGCAGGAGACAGATGTAAATACAGTGCATTTTTTAGATGTAAGTATTCATGTCTGGTTCCAGTATTATCAGGATGGTACATAAATACTTATTACAGAGGTTTTCTTAATGGAAGAAGCCCAGTTTCTCACGCAGCCATTCTTCAGTTAGGTCTTCTGTATTTCTTATTTCAAATACCTAAACAAAATTGCATTGTGTAAATTCTTGAGGTGATGGTACATGAAAGGGGTAAGCATACAAGGCAACCAGTACCTTTTCCACACAAGTAGTTTGAGCTGTAATAAACCAGTAACCAACCTAGAGGTTCCATGTGCTTTCTTGAAAGGATCAATTAATCTTCTCAAATAACATCAGTACAAAATATGCAACACTAAATGGCAAGGAATATTACTAACAAACAAGAATCCCATAATTCGTATTGCTAGAGTATGTGAGAACAGCACAAGTACAATACTTTAAAGTTACTCTGAAATGGCACCATTTCATATGTATTACCTCAGCAAGAAGATTGTCTGTTTTAAGACTACAAATGAATTTAACCTCTGGACTGGATTTAGCCCAAAGTTCAGGAATTTTGCTCAGCCCAAGAGGGTTCTCCTTTTTGAACTGTTCAATTTCTTACTTGAACTGAAATAAACCCTTAGTATCCAGTAACATTGTTTTCCCTGAAGAAACAAGCCCGGGATACCTCAAAATAGGAAACTTGGAAAAAAACCCAAACAAGACCAAAGACAAACAACCAAACCCCAAAAACCATTAACTCAAAGCTTTGCTGAAGCCTTAAAACAAATCTTTAACACAGCCTTGAAGCAGAAAAGACCAGAGACATGAATATACTCTTTACGTTCCATACAGGCAAGTGACTGTTTTGTTGGGTTTTCTTAATACCCTTGAAGAGAGGCTAAGTTAATTCTGTATTGCTAACTGGAACCTTTCAGATGCCCACAAATCTTTTCAGAAGAGTCAAGTAAGTAAATTTTGCAAATCCACAGGCCTTCAAAAGTGGTGCTCTAAGTAATGAAAACAAGAAAACTATTTTAAATTGAGACTGTGGTGTACTACTCTGACAACACAGAAAAAGGCTATGTCAGCACTTTATCAGTTATCTGCCCCTCTAATGGTATCGAGTACATAGCTGCAAAAAGCATGCTCAGGCCATTAGAATGGATGGGATTTTGTAAGACTCACAAAACAAGCTTCTCGGTTAACCTGCTGTTTGGAATGAGCTTCCTAGTTAGTCCTGTTCTCAGCCATTTCACCATTTTAATCTTCAGGAAGCAATTCAAGTTCTGTATCTTTTCTTCCTTATTACCCATTTCTGCTGCAGTAGACTTTGGACACTGTTTCTTGTATTCAGTGATCCACTACTATCAAATAATATTGAGGGGGTTTTTTTGTTTGTTTTTGAAGTAAAAGATAGGGGGGATACCTCAAAATTCAGTGTTATAAGAAAAGATCAGCTTAACAGAAGGCAAGTTAATATGCAAGTCACTGAAAAAAATAACAGGACTCAGTTCAGTCACATGCAGAAAGCACACCAGGAGGAAGTCACAGCATGAGCTAAAATGAAACATAGCTCAGCAAGCGGCAAGAACAAAGCACAACTGAAGAGCAAGTAAGCAACCTGAACTGGAGACAGGCTATCATCTCCAGCTTCAGAAGGAAGATGATCATGGTCCTCTATATCTGCTCCTAGGCTTTCATTCAAAAGCCTTTCAGACCGAATTTCTCCCACTTGACAGGTGATAGTATCTCCAACAGAGCTAGTCCTCAGGCTTTCACCTTCTCATCAACTTTTCCTTCTCGCTCACTGAAAACTGCCTTCCTCCTCATGGAATTCTTCCCGTCTATCAAAGATGCTAGAGTTCTCAGGTCTCTAAGACGCACTTTCAACTGAACTGAAAAAAAAATATATTTCTTGGGGCTGTACTGATTGATTCCATCATTTTATCTCCTGTTTCCCTCCCATTTACCCGTCAACTCGATGTCCAATCTAAAACAGAGAGGGCCTTTTTCACAAAGTACAGCTAGAACAAGTAGAAATTCACAGTTCTTTTATGGGCCCAATGTACATTTTTACTGCGATGTCAAAGGACTAAGGATAAGGAATAACAAAAGTGAACAGTGCTTTTGGGGAATGATGAAGTCATTTCACATTGTATGAAAAACCTGAAGTGACCACTGACTCTTTAACTTTACTGGTTGAAACTAAAGTTTTAAGAAGTCTAGGTGTCAATTAAGTAGAGATTTCAAAGGTCTCCAAAATGACAATTAGGTGGCTTTTTATTTTTTAAATATATATACACCTAGGCCTAGTGAATGCAGTGATTTCTTTTGGTCTTAGTACTGGGAGAAGCAAACACAGGGAGATTTGGAATTGTTCAGCACTTGGCACATACGTTACTTATCCTGAAGGCTATGTTCTGCAAGTGTACAGCCCCATGAACTGTGCAGCCACACCAGTCTGCACCACACCATGCTGAGACTTCAGTCTATTCTTCCCATCAATAAATTCATTCCCAAAATAAAGACAGCCATCCTATCAATGGATATTTTAGTTTTAGAGAACACAGTTCCTCCTGTACCCTAAAACTCCAGCAATCCCCACGCCTCTCTCCAGTCTTCCTACAACAGAATCTGTGCACTGTAATTACAAAGTCTCATAACATCCTTCTTGTGATAGGTTCAAGCAAGACACAAAACAGCTTCTGCAACCTGCATTTAAGGGGGAGACAGTTATTTCAACTAGTCAATTATACCTTAGTGAGCTCAGCTGTCTGTACAAGCTTATTCTTGCTTCCAGCATACATCATCTGCTGTTCAGGCTTACATCCTGTAGTTGTTTGGGAAAAAAAAAAGGGGTTGTTTAGTTATTTTGACTGCAACACTTCAAAAATAAATTTTATTTTTTTTTAAAAAAAGAATCCAAACAAAGCTGAAGTCTCCATTCAGAAAAGTGACCTACTTCTTTATATACATTATCATCCTTGCTCTTACTTTCATATCTAGTACTTGAAAAGCACTTCCAGAAGTAGTAAGTGTACAGGTTGAAGTGGTGGTCTCAACATGCACCTCCATTTCTGCTTAGACCTAACATCAAATATTGCAGCAGTCAAACTTGAATCACAACAGCCAACTAATCAGCACCTCCTGCCACTACAGTAGCTAATTACACGACATTCTTTGCTCTTGCTATTTCTAGAAGATGTCCATGCTTTTGCTAGTTACACTTACGCAGATCTTTATACCATGTGCCTTTGAGCTGGAGTCAAACTGAGAACAAACCAAGTCAGTTTGAATTTGTTGTTCCTTCTCCTAATCTCTCCCCAGGTGAATTGGCAGCTCAAAATGACTCCCTACTCCCACAGAGCAACTTCAGTCACAGTTGAAGTTAACTGCTGTTTAGAGTCCCAACTAATGGCTCATTGCTTCCGACTCCAGTATCAGTCTAACCACCGACTTATGTTTGAAGAACATTTTTTGAAACAGAAAACATCAAGAAAAAAAAGGCTTTTTTTTAGAAGTTGCTTGCTTACAAGTTTCTAGATACAAGTGTACTTTTAAATCTTGCCACCCATAAAGAACATTGTCTAAGCTCTCTTTTCCTATGAAGTACTGCAAGTCTGCCCGCTTTGTTATTTCAAGGTCTCCCAGGATGTTTTTTACTGCTGTTCTAACTCACAAAATAGCTATCCTTCAGAAGAGAAGTTAACACCTGTAACATTTCTCAGGTAACTACAGAAGAATATGCTCACTAGTTGCTCAACTCTTTTACCTACCTAGTTATTTTAGGTCCAAATAATGAAGTGTAAAACAATGCAATCAGTTTATCTTCTTCTAGAGTATAACAAGGATAATCCAGTAACACTATCAAGCTACCCTATTACAATTCAGAACAGACTGTAACCACAGAGCAATTCAGCTCTTTAAGTCCAAATCAAGTCACAGATTATTTGGGTTCTATAAAAATTACACAGCTCCCCATGCAGGTATGTCTATATCAAGTGTTGCTGTGACACAAGCAGTGGAAGTCACTGCTCTGTATAAACCTGGGATGATCCAAGATCAGTGTCTTTCTCCCTGAGCACAGTGCATTCAGCCAGCACTTTCACCTGCCCAGATCTGGGTTATGGAGTCCTCTCTCCCTCCTTTTCACCCGTAATTGTGACAGCCCTTTAGACCTTCACATGAAAGCGCTGTTTGGAGGCATCCTCTGTTGTTGCCCATTGCACAGAGCCCCCCTGGAAAACACTCCTCTTGAATCCTATCCTCACCCTTTTAGAGCCCTGTTCCTGTCACAGGTAGACATGGGTTCCCATGCCCTTCTGAGGAGAGGGATTTCCTCCCAACTAGTCCCTAATATCTGAAAAGCAAGACTGACAGAGATGAACAGAAACCCTCAGGAACAGAGGTGGTATTACCCAGCCCTCTCCCCATTCATCTCCTGAGCCTTGTCTGATTTCCCAAGATCTGAGGGGAGAGTGACAACAAACACATTAGGTTAAACCTACATGAACAGATGCAGAGCGCTCCTGGCTCCTTTCCTTTAGAGGAGCATGTTGCTGAGCACACCACTAGAACACAGTGGGCAGGCACATTTAGAAGGATGCAGCTTTTGGCCATCTAAGCAGGAAACCAACACTTCTGTTCAGCCATCAGAAATAGGAAAGAAAAAATCTCTTCTATCATACATCTTAAGTGCCCTAAATGTGAACCCCAAAGGCAGCAAAGACCTTCAGCAACCTCCAGGTAGATCTGGGCAGAGGAAGTGTTCACACCTGGCATGAGCTGATGGTGAGGATGAAGCTAATATACTAGTGATTCCCTGCTGCCAAAGAAGGTCTCCAGATAATGCCACAGCTTTACAGTGCCTTGCTTCCGGCAATGGCATAAGCAAACCTAGCCTTAAGCATCTGAACCACAACTCAAGCATTAAGCACTCATTTTATCTTCCATAGCAAATAATATTCCCATATTTACAACACATAATAGCTACTGTTCACAATGTTCACTCACCAACTGGACTGGAGAAGATAAAGCACAAGGGATAAGAAACTCTTCCATCATCATGCTGATACTTGTAACTATACACAATAAATGTTTTTTCTGAGGTTAAAGAAACTAAGAAATAAATGTTATTAGGATCCAATCCTCAGTTATCAGAGCCTGATGCAGGTATAAATAAGTCTTGCATTCTAAAAGATGCTTTAAATTTGGTAAGTAGTCTCACTGTTTTCCTGTTTTCACTTCCATATTTGACTTTTAGAACTGATCCCACCTGCCCTTACCAAAGTCTACCATAGCTGGGCATAAGGGCTGCCTTGGTATTACTGTTTCACATCAGAGCTAAAAATTATCCTTTCATCACTAATACTCCTCTCCTAGCTTTGTAAAAAGAATTCCCACATCCACCAACATGTTTCTGGCTTGATGAAAGCCAAATTCCTTCTTTGCAGACTAAGCACTTTATTGTTTCAGGTATTTTTGCTCAATTTGAACTCAAGTTTTCACTAGGACTCCTGCTTTATAGTCTACTACTACACTACAGTCATGAAAGGAAAGATTCAGAATGACACATGGGATAGCACCAGCCAGCTTTTAAGGCTAATGGTGGCAGGTATTTTCTTTGCTTATAAGTACACTTTTTATTTCACCTAGCTGAAGAATAATTTATTTGTCCCTCTTCTTTTCCCTTTTTAAAATACAGAGATTCTTCCCTAGACCACATGCCTACAGCACTCCCAGAATCAGTAACTGCAGCAACATAGCAAGGGCCACATCCTAAGAAAGTACCAAAACAGATCCCAAGTTACACAGGCAGTTTTCTATATTCAAAAATAGCCACATACAAAACTGGCACTTTTTTACTCATTTCTTTACATTAACAGCAGCGTGGCTTTGCTTTACTTCCCCAAACATTATATAGTCAAAAAGAAAATAAGATCTTGGGAAAGACTTAAATGGTCATTGTTTCAACAATGGGACAACTGTTCAGTGCATCATAGAACTGATCCCTTGGTTATCTCACAAAGTATCAGTAAAGTCACACTACAGGCAGGTATTGGCCTAAAAAGGTGAAGTCCAACTTTGTACAGCTTGCAGGAGTAAGACCAAATCCCAGCAGCGCAAGAAGGATATCGAGGTTGTCTCTCAGGCAGCTCATCTTTTAGCTCATCGGGAGAAATACCCTGGTAACATTAAACACAAGCAACATTTGAACAAGTGATCTTGCTGGCGTACTACGAAGGCTAAAGCAGAATAATGGAAGAGTAAAACATCTGTAAGTTAGATGTACATCTACAGCTGAACTGGTAATGATCTCTCACTTAAATTACTAGAGCAGTTCAGGAAAATTCATGTGCTAACAAATTCCTATGACTAAACGTAGAATTAATGTTAGTATGAATAATCATCCCTATTTTAGGCATAATGAGTTTAGGAAACATTTTTGGCTCCAGTTGGATATGCTGGCAGCTACCATGCTTATCTAACTAGTGCTAAACAGAAGTAAGCAAGCACACAGCAAAAAGTAGCTGTTAAAATCAGCTACATAAATGGTGCTTTTGAAAAATTCAGTCCTTCCTCCTTGAGCAAGAAAAAAAAAGAACCCCCGTTCTATTTAAATGTTACATTAATTTCTACATTCTGGGGAATAAGAGCTATGGTTAATGCTCAAATCCCTGGGAAGGATTTAATTTTGCCCTATGTACCATTAAGAAACACTACACACTGGGCTGACCTTATTCTGCCACCTATCAAATTTAGAGTCTGCAGAGGATTAGCAATCCTAGCTTCTAATTGATGGTAGACCAGCTCAGAGTCAAATATGCAGATCTACGTGGAAGCACAGCAGAAATCTTTTCAAAAAGCCAGCAGGTGCCAAAGGTACTTTTTACATAGTTTTATGGTAACAGCTTTAAAATAACCTTTTTGTGCAATTAATTAGTCAACTCAATTGCTTCTGCATAGTTCCACTATTAATAGTGCTGTGCTTTACATGCAGAGTGACCATGCATTTAAATAAGCTCATGACCCAAATTAGATTAAGAGTTTGATAACAATTTGAAACTAAGGCAGTACCTTAGAGACAACAATACATTGCAGGCTGAAGATATTCTTATTTACAATTCATTTAACAAACCTCATGCTCCTCATCCAGTACCACCAACTGCTTATCCTTGTCGATTTTCACTACAAATCAAAATGAAACATAGATCAATGTTTTCTCAATCAATTTATATAACATACACATGAAGCTTTTTAACATTCCCCCACAAGTATATTCCTTGTGCTTCCATTTTGCTTCTTCGGTGTGCCCCAGGACTTCATAAAAATCATGGAAGTCAAGAGAAGCATACAATATAAGCGCTGTTCATTGTGATACACTCCTAAATTTTAAAGACTGAAACTTCAAACTCCCCTGCTTAAAGGCTACAAAATTTATGAACTCAAAATGACTGTGCCTTGACATTTTCTACTATCATTTCACAAAGTGGTAGACTGAGCTGCAATCAAGCGTAAATACTCAACTAAGAGCAAATGCTGTCTTACATCAGAAGAACACACTGCTTTACAGTTAAAATTACAGACAGAATTAGAAACACTGAAGTTCATGTGAGAAACAGCCTCTTGGCTCCCATTTACCCGTTACATCAGCAATATTACATGGGAAGGAAAAGAGAAGACAGGATTTTCTGCAAGACCTTGCATTTTGTCAGATGTGTTTTTAACTTACTTATAATGGCAGCGTTGTTGGTTTCTTTACGAAACCGGAATTTTCTTAGTTTCTCCACCAGGTCTTCAGCAACATCACAAACCACCAGAGACTCACTCTACAAAAAGGAAATGGCAGAGGGGAGGGAAAGATAAATCTTTCTAGTAAACCAGAAAAAACTCCGCATGTCACGCATACGTGCACATAAACCCTACCAAAGTGGAACTGCATGCGGCATGTCCAAAGTTTTAGAACTTACACGTATACCAGAAAAACCATCGATGAGAGTAGTTTCTGAAAATAACAGAACTCTTATCTGTTTTAATATCTCTCCTCAATACCACACAATTAGCTAGAAATATTAGCTATTCCTGAAGTGGGATTATCCTCACATCTCTTACAAGTAAACAAATTTTACAGTTCATTTGCCAAGACAAGTCCTGAAATAAGGAAGCCCCTCAAAGTGGCAGGAAATGGGTTAAAGTAAGTATTTAAAGTAACAGAAGCTACTCTTAGTATCTCAGAAGAACACAGACACTAATCAAGGATCACTGCTTATTTTTACCCACCAAAACATTAACTGAACTTCGGAGATTTACATACACAGAAAGCATTTAAGGCATTTTTATCAAAAAGCATGCATACTTTCCCCACGTGCTTCTCTGTTACTAACTCCAATCTTTTTTAGAAGTGTCCAGATAGCATATTAGTCATCACACTTAAGATGGAGAAGGAAATGATTATTTCACAAGCAACCATGCAGGTTATCTTCCATTACACATGCAACTTTTAAACTGTACCAAGCCAACCACTGCCATTTCCTGAGCAGCATCTTATACACACAACCTCTACTGCCACAGTGAAGAGGCACATGCCAGTTAGATGAAGAAAAGATATTTAACATCTCCAGTTTATTCATATTACTGTATTTATAAATTCTTAAGGCATCAAGGCTTTTGTGCCAGGGCAACTGTATTTTAAGATTTGTTTAAAAAAATTGCTCAAATTAAAAAGAAGAAAGTTGTAAGATTACCTATCACAAGCTCTACTAAAGAGGTGTTTCATCAAGACAAATCACTACTTACAAATGAGAAGAAAGTTACTACTTAAACTCCAAGTTCTGTCTCCTCATGTTCAACATTGGTTTGTTTGTGAGATTTTCATCAAAAAGCAGAGGTGTCTCTCCTTCTCCACTTACAAAACCACCTTGCAAATATCCTATGCTTGCTGTTACTCCTAAAGAGACTTCCACCTTGACCATATTCTGGCACAAAGTCTTGTGCCTCTACTTCCTTTTAACAGCTGGGGAGGAAATCAGGCTCTGCTGCGATAGGACAGGTCAGGCACTGTGTGCACAGCCTTCGTTATTTTGCTTGTTTCCCCGAAACTTTAAAGACTGTTCTTGGCTCCCTCTGAACCACAAGCCTCATTAATACCCACTCTTACCATTTCAGGTCTCTATTTATAAAAAACAACAGAGTTTAGGGCTGCATTTCAAGGCTGAAGTTATATTCTTTTACCAAATGCTCTTTTCTGAAGGGAGCATTTCTCCTAGTCCTCTGGGCTCAGCCATTTCCTAACATCTTCCAGCAGACACTGCAGGGTAAGCAGTGCTTGTTTCACACCAGTGCAGCCACACAAACATAAATCCCTAAGAGAAGTTGAAGGCTGTGCCGGCAAAACACATCAGATTCAGATCAGCTATCGGGGATAAGCTGGCTCACCAGTGCTTGGTTTAGTAAAGACCAAAGAAAGTCAAAGAGACAGGAGGACTGCACAGAGAGCGGGCACACCTGCCAAGCAGCGCGGTAGGGGGGTGTTGCGGTTGGTTAACCTCAGCCACCATTCATACCAGCATTACGCTTCACGGTTTTCAGAACACGATTTAGCCGTCTGCCGAACAGCCGCTGGCAAGGCAGGTCACGACTTCCTTTTTAAACAGCTGTTTCTTCACTCTCCCCCCGCAGGCTGCCAGCCCCCAGCAGAAAAACAACCGAGAAGGTCCTTTTGCCGGCGGGGCAGCAGGTGACACGGCACGGCCCGGAGTGTCGGGCGGGGCTGGGCAGAGCCGGAGAAGCCTCTCACGGCGGCGCCTCGCCGGGCAGCACCCCCAGACCGCCGGCTCGCCCTGAGGGGCCGCCTGCCCCCGCTGCTCCGAAGGCACCTGCTCTCCCCTCAGAGCCTCCTCCCCGGCCCGCCAGGCCCGGCCCGCGGGGACACCAGCCTCACGCCGCCCATCCCGCCTCAGCGAGGGGAACCCCCGCGGCTGGGCTCCCCGCGGCCCGGCCCGGCCCAACCCCCCCTCAGGCGGTACGGGCTTCTCTCACCATCCTTGCGCGCGCGCAACCGCCTAACCGCCGCCGCTCGCGCGCCAACAACGAAAGCCGCCGCCCGCCGCCTCCTCGCTGGGCTGCGCACCCCACTGCGCCTGCGCGGCGAAGACCCCTCGTCTCCCCCTCCCCGTCGGCCAATCAGCGCCGCCGTCCCAGCCGGGCGGGCGGTGTCACCCGCCTACGGGTAGCGGGAAGGTTCAAGAGCGGCGGGGAGCGCCCCACGTGCCGCAAAGGGCGGGAAGGAGGGAAGGGGCGCCGGCGCCGGCGCTCGCCGTGGTACCACGTGACAGCCCAGCCTCGCACTCCGCAGTTCCCCGCCCCGTTACCGCGGCGCCGAGGCCCCGCCCCTCCCCGCGGGAGTCATGGCAACGGGACGGGGCCGTGTGCAACCGGTGGGCGTGTAGCCGCGGGGGGGCCTGTCGAGGCGGAGGAGCAGGCTCGGAACGTGGGGGGCTCGGTGCTTCGGCGGTTAATGCGGCCGTCGGGGTGGCGAGGGAGGGCCGGGGCTGAGCATTTAAACCCTGATCCGCGGAGGGGCCTCCTCCTGCCGAGGCCAGGCTGGCATGTCAGCCCGTGGGCAGCGCCAGGCAGCCACGGTTAGAAAAGGCCCTTAGGGCCTGTTAGTAACTTCACATCCTTTACTAAAACACCTGAGGGTATACACAGTAAAATGGCTGTCAAAAAAGCCACAGCTGGAGTGTCTGACTCTGTAAACGTTAGGAGATTCAAATATGAGGCACAAATTGGAAGTTCTGCTGCTCATGGTCCTTCTTGTTTGGACAAGTTGAGCATAATTCTGGAAGTAAACCAGAATTTGGAGCTCACAAATATGAGAAGGGAGTGCAAGGCAGGCACTTCTGTTCAGTAACAGGCTGCTGGTGGAGGGCTGTCTCAACGCTGGGCCAAATATCTGACCTTCTTCATGCTGCTGGGAATTTAAGCTGCTATAACAAAGAATGCCTTCTTCACACTCCTGTAGTGGGAGTTAATTAAGAATGCTATTCGTTTTTTTGCTCAAAGAGAATGAAAGTATAGATTAAGACTTTGCATCTCAGGTACGACCTCATGCAAGCTATATTAATGACTTAAATATGGGATCTATTTATGCAGTTTTTCAATGAGCGCTTCAGTAAACCACATGGAAGTGCAGGATTGTCAAGCAGCTGTTGAAGCGTCAGTTGATCTCTGTACACTCTTAAGTACAGCTATTTCCTTTGTGGTATCGTGTAGGTAGGTTGCTTATTCATTTCAGTATGCAAAACATATTTCTGTAGCACTCTATTTAGAAGTGGAGGTCACGGGAGGAATTTGGCAGCATCCCATCTCTACTGGAGGTCGGTTCCCCGAGTGTCAGGGCTGCTACAGCTACGGCACGGAGGAGTTTGAAGGCGGACGGCCACATAACGCAGGTTTTATGACTTAGATTTATTACTGGGATGCTTTGTGCCAGCCCAGGCAGCCGGGGAGCCCACGGCCGTCGCTAGGCAACGCAGCCCCGCCCGCGGGCCCGCCCATCTCCGGGCAAGCTGAGGGCAGTGGCTTCACTCAGCCGCCGCGCATGTGCCTGGTGAAGCGGCTGTCGCGGCCTGGTGCTCTCCCGCTGTAGGGCAGGGCGGCTCGGCCGGGCCCGGCCCCATGGCCGCCGTGTTTCTCGTCACGCTTTATGAGTACTCGCCGCTCTTCTACATCACCGTGGTGTTCGTCTGCTTCCTCGTCACCAGCGGCCTGGTGCTGGGCTGGTGAGTGCGGCGGGGCGGCGGCAGTGAGGGCAGCGTGTGGGGCCGACGCCGTCCCTGAGGGGCTGGCCCTGCCCGTGGAGGCCGGTCTGGGGCGATGGACCTTGGCCGCGGAGGTCTGGCGGTGTAATGAGGTGGACCGGCGTAGGAGGGGGGTGATGGGAGTTGGCACCCCTTGGGGAATGAGCTCCGGGAGTGTGGGGTGGCCCTGGGGTGGCAGCGGTGGGGGCAGTGGGGCTGTGTTGAAGAAAGGAGGGTGAGGAGGGCTAGCGTTGACTGAAGGGGAAGAGCTGCTGTTCCAGCAGGAGGAGGATGAAAGCTGTGGAGAAAACAAAGTGGGCAGGAGAGGACCTGACCCTGAGTGAGAGAATGGGGGTCAGGTAGGGCTGCTTCAAGGGAGGAGTTTGACACTGTTGGAGATGAACATCTCAGATCTTCGTGGCAGATAAAATGAGCAGATACTGAGTGAGGTGACTGGCGCTAGGCTGAGTAGCAGCTGAATCTTGTAGCCAGTCTGTAAGGCAGGGTTGTTACTGAGGTGCCAGAGTACCCAGGCTTGCTGATGTGATACCAGTCTATTCCACTGATGAAGCTCAGAGAAGAGGGTGTTTCAAGTGAGCTGAACAGGGACTGGGATGGGGAGGAACCTTAAACAACTGATCTGCTAAAGTGTCTAGAGGTGTTATGAGTAGAAGACTCCCCTTCTTGTGTTTGAGAGGATTCAGCAAAGATGTCACTGTTGCCTCTTTCAGAAACAGGATCCTGAATGTCGTTGGTTCAGAGCACTGTCAACTCAGGAGTGTCTGTAAATGTAAATACTGATACTTGCCAAGTGGATACCATTGATTAGCAATCAAAATATTTTATGTAGGAATTGGGAATTGTGTGGCTTCTGGAGAGAATAAGTTGAGTTATTGCATTTCCTTCCATTGGATTAACATTAATATCATAGTGTACTTCAGTGTTTTCCATCCTTTGTCTCTCTTTGAATTACAGATGTCTTAGCTGCAGCTGTTCTCTTGGCAGCTTATAAATACTCTGCTTGACTTTTCTTTAAAAGTCTTCCCCTTGTTTACATCAGTTTGTTAGCTGCCACTGCTCAAACATATGCCATCTATTGCTTTCAGCGTGAATGAAGCAGATCTTTGATCTTTCAGATACACTTTTTGGAAAATTTTTGTTCTTGTTTTGCATTGCCTCCCCTAGTGCTGGGTACGTGGTAGTGAAGGCAACTGGTCTTTTTTCACCTTTTTGCTGGATAAAGCTCCACCTCATTATTTACTTGGAGAGAGAGGTAGTAGAAATCCTTTTCATAATTCTCTCTGTCCCACTGCACGCTGACGGTATTATATTGCCAACTGCTCTTCCTTTTCCACTTCATCAGTTCTTTAAAAATATTGTCTTTACAAAAAAAAGATACTGAATCATGATTCAAATAAACCTCTGCATGTATATCCTAAACCAGTGATCCTTTTATCAATTTAATCATTATTTATCTGCCTATAATAAATGCTTTGCAATCCCCTGTTGTAAAATGTCTGAAATAGTTGTGCCAGAAGATCCTTACATCTGCACACGTGTCCGTTGATGCTTTTTGGACTACAAGGTGTTCAGAGGACTGTCCAGATGCATTTTTGTTTCAGGATCAGATTCTAGGTGCATCTACACTAGATGCTCTTGCAGTTTATATAAATATATACAAACTATCTTCAAATTAGCTTTTTAAGGAACTGTTAGTCAAGTAGAAGCAGTGGCGGGGAGCTCAGCCCATACGAGTATGTATGTATGTGGCCAGCTGCTCAGAGGTGTTTGCTGCTACCTTTGAACTCTGCTGTACCACGGCTGTATGACAAAGAGCCTCCAAGCAACTTCAGTGTGTCTGCAGCCACAGTTACAGTTTAAGTGCTCTTGAACTTACTCATGAAAACAACTTGATCCTTTATTTGCTAGACAGAGTACTAGAAAAGCATATGGTGTCATATAATACATGATATATTGCTGTAATGACATTTTATTTTCCCCGTCATTTTCAGCATCAATTGTCAGCTTGTTTTATGGATGTGTTTGTGATGGTGTCAGGCAGCCTAAAAAACACCAACTGCTTAGGAGTGTTAATGTTTTCATTTGCAAAATTATGCAGTGATTTGATGAGTGTCTGTTTTTATGGCCAGCCCTGGATACCTGTGGGTCTGCTGAGAGAGTCTTAAGTAGGTTACTGCATAGGTAGCTTTCTAGAGCCAGCTCAATAGATGCTCTGGTCATAGGAATGAAGTAGAATTTAGATTAGCTGAATACAGTCCTGTGCATCGCCTTTTTAGCTGGAGATTAATGCTCACGTTAGACTCGGCACCTGTTTGAAGTCTGGACTGCTCTTTGAGAAATTAACTCAGGAGTAAAACCGTTGGAAACTCCTGCCTTTTCTAAACTGGCACTGTTCTGAAGAAATTAATTTTCCCCTATACTAGCTAATGATCTGGGCTGATAGACTGTTAGATCATAAAATAAAAACTACTTTTATTTATCCTTCATACACTGAATACTACCTTAAAATTTACAGAAACACTGTACTTTATTGTTGAACAGAAAGGCCCTTCTGCCTTCAGCTGCTGGGAAAACTGTACTAGAGGCTTTTTTCTATGCCTGCTTTTCATGGTGATTATCCTGTTGCTTTCGACCAGCAAATAAAGTTTCCAAAGAACAGGGGTTTTACTTCAGAATCAGCCAGATGGTATAAAACAGGAGGCATCTTTATGTGCGGCTGGAAAGATTAGCTCCATTGAGTTTTGGATACTGAGTAAGTGAAACAGCTGCTGCACCTGGTTCCTTTGTGAGTAAGATGTTTAACTTGTGTACTTCGTTACAGCCGTGGCTGCTTTTGCTTGCATCGGACAGATTTGACCTTCTGTGCATGCAAACGAAGTATGGCTGAGCACCCTATAGTATATTATTGAAGAAATGCAAATGTTTTCATCAAGGTCTAGCAAGCCAAAGGACTTTATCAAAGATGGAGTAATGAGTATACAGTATTTTCTGCCAGCTCAGTCTCTTTCCCTTTTGGTGTATCGCTGACACTCGGGCACACAAGATGTTAAATGGCAAAGGCGAGTATTTGTTAGACTGCCAGGAACAGGTTGTTGCTATTGGGAATGGCTTCGAGAATTTTTTTTCCGTCAACTTGAAAATCACTTTGCTGTTTTTGCCTGGTAGTTTTACAAAGGGCACCCCTCCAACATGAATCAATAGAAAGGAGCCCAATGTTAGTAAAAGCTCTACTTTTCTTTGTTTGACACACAGGAGTTGGAAAAGATTTTTAAAACCAGGAAAAAGTAGCAGTTAAGCCACAAAATTGTCTGCTTGGCTCAGAGCTGTATTGTACATGAAATCACCAATTATCAAACTGATTACATTGAAGCTCTGGTAGTGCTCTTTTCAGCTTGAGTTATTGATGTGAGACCTATCTTACTGTAACAGCTGCTATTTCAGTATACTAAATGGAAACAATTGATGCAGGGAAGAGCCAATGGTTCGTGCCATTTGGAGTTTTCCAGTGCCCAATATTCTAATGACTGCATAAACCAAAATTCAAAGCCATTAAACAGGCCTTCACATCAACAGTACAGGTGGCAGCAGTAAAAGCACAAGTTCAGGGAAGTACAGCCTGAGCTAATTAGTAACTGTTTTCTAAAATACATTAACAAAAGACTCCCACAGCCTCTCCCTGTTGCCTTACTAATGAGACAGGACTGAATTAATGCAGTTAAGGAAATCTCTTCAGTCTCCAAAGTAGTCTTCTGATTGCAAATCTGGGACAGTTTCTCTAATCAGCTTTTGGTTATGGAAAGCTATTGCTATCACCTTAAAAGTGAATTATTTTTAGCTAAGTGTAAAAGGAAGTCTGTTGTGGAGCTTGTTCTTCTGTAACTGTTCTTTTAAAAGCCCCAGGTAATATGAAAATCTTGGGGTTTTAATTGATGTTGGAAATCATCCCAAAATATCCTTCCTCACTTTCTTTGATTTTTATTTTGATTCATAGGGTGTTTAAACCTTTAAACCTTTGCTTTGTTACCCTTTTAGAGTCAGAACATCACTTGGGCTAGCAAGCTGGTTTCAGCTTTGAAGAGGTCTTACAGTCTCAGCTTTGATTTGGACTCTTGACTATTTTGCACTTGGTTTCTGGCTCAGGATTTATTATTAGCATATTACTGTAATTGAGGTTTATATGGGAAATCGAGATCTTAGTCTCCCATAAAGACATCTTGCTGGCTGTAGTTACAGCTAGAAATATCTTAGGGCTGAATGATTTACTCTTAAGGTCTTCCTTTTGAACACACTGTCCATTAAGGCTGTTCCATCTTTGCAAGTAGTGATTTTTTTAGAATTTTTTTTGGGGGGGCGGGGGGTGTCCTGTGACAGGTTGTGCAGCAATGTCAATTAGGGGAAGGCTTTGGCTAACCGTTTACCACTAGAGGGCATTGACCGTTCTCATTAATTTTACGCTCTGGAAACACAGGAGTAAAGTGTTCCCCCTCTTAAAATTTTCTGTATCACTGTGAAGACTCCTACCTTCTGCCATGAAAAGTTGAAGTCAGACTGGCAGGCTGTATTATGCATGTATCCTAGCAGATACTCTGCAAAGCCAAGCTAGCTCTATTTGTTGTGCTGCTTGCTATTTAGAGCTGAAGAAAAACTCAAATGTGTCGCCATCAACACTTAACCCACTTGTTCTTGTTTCATGTCTCATAGGTTTGGTTTGGGTGTTCCTGTTATTCTGAGAAACTCAGAAGAAACAGAATCCAGCACAAGAGTATTGAAAAAGCGGATGAGACAAGTGAAGAATCCTTTTGGGTTAGAAATCCCTCATCCTGCTACAGCTTCAGTAACAAGTCAGTATATTTCTGATGTGCTTGATTTTCGTCGGTTTAGGTTCCTGAGCTTTCTCTTTTCTTGCTCTTGCCCTTTTCTGTTATAAAATTCCTCAGAAACATGCTTCCATCATTGCAATACAAATAATTAAATGTGTTTTTAAAAGTGAAATGTTTGGATATTTAAGTACAGTTTAATTTTTATTAATTAAACACTTCCTGCTATAACACATTTTTAAGTAACAAAAACATTTGCAGATTACCAGCTACCACTGATATTTTTGTAAACTGCACAGAATTGTAGAATTCTGTAGAATTCATGAAAGAATATATGCCACCCACTTAAACCTAAGTCCAGATCTCCAGAGGTGTTTGGAAGCACACTACTGTTAATAAACAAATAATCTTCCTGTCTTTCTATCTGTGCTTCAGTGGAAACCGGATTTAAATATCTATTTGGATCAGAGTTCAAGTGGTTCCTAGCATCCTTGAAATTGCCCACATGAGAAGTGAAATTCATGCCTTTCTCCATCATTAGGGAGTAGTAAGCAAGATCTTCCACCAACACAGATGTGGAGCTTTCCTATGAATGAGAAAAGGGCTGCAGCAGTTTTACCGCTCCTTCAACATAAAAACCCAACAAACCTAACAACTTAGTATTCAGGTAACTTGGATTTTTCAGGAGGTTTGAGCACTTGAATTCTTGAAGGAGTTCTGCTCCTGTTTGTGCTGTAAGTGTTTAGAAGTTAATGGTTTGGGTACTTGATTTTTAGGAAAGAAGTGGAGCACAGAGGTCCTTTTATTATCCTCCCTATGCATGATGATCAAGAAGGCCTTATTCTTTGAGACCACAGAGAGCGTTGTAGGCCAGTGATCCAATTAATACCATTATCTAAGAAGGGAATGGACTTTGGGCTAGGGGTTGTGCTCTTGGATCTCGTAGTGAGTGTGTAAAATGTTACCAGAAGTTAAAATTTACCCTTCATAAAATCACGTGCTCTTTTTTTAGCTTGATCAGCCATTTTATCCCCCCACACCCACTTCCTCATCTCCATTGACTTTCAGAAGCACTAAACCTAGGCTAAATTCTTAGATTAGATTACAAGGATAAAAATCTGGCACACTGAAGTTGTTTTCTGCTTGTTGCCCTTTTAAGAACGTACACTTAGCAATTCCAGAATTCCTACATGTGGGTGAGTAAATGAAATCCTTATCTTCTTTCTACAAGAGGGTATAACCCTGACACCTGATTGTCTGGAAGACTGTATTCTTACGTGTTACTGGGGCTGCAGTGTTCAAAAACTCCACGAAGCATTGCAAAAACACGTCTACTGCTTCAGAATAAAGACTCCTCAGGCATTAGAGGATGCTCTGTACAGCGAATACCTCTATCGACAGCAGTACTTGTATCCTTTTTTTAAGTTGTTTTGACAAAATATGCTAATTTATTGGCACAGGCAGCGTAGAGACTTGTGAACATTCAGCAGTTCTTGACACAATATATTTATGAACAAAAATGATGACAAATATTCTTTATGCAAAAGTCACATTTGTCTACAATTGCAGCTATGCTAATTGTTTTCCTTGACACATACAAAGCATTAAAAAAAATGACAAGGAAGAAAAATATTGTCAGTTACCAGAAGATGCTCAAATTGTCGATTTTGGCCCGGTGCCTAGATCTCGCTATCCGTTGATAGCATTGTTGACGTTAGCTGATGAAGAAGACAGAGAAATATATGATATTGTAAGTAATACAAGAATTTATTTTAGGGTCACTGTATTTAAGGCCTGAATGTTTCAGGAGACAGGCTTGAATAAAACAGCCTCATTTCCTTGTGCCCTGGAATTTGGTCCCTAACTTTGTCACTGATGACTCCGGAGGAGCATGGCAGAAGAGCAAGGATAGTTATATAAAAATTATGTATGTCATTCAAAAGATGCTTATGATTTTCACAAAGCTCATATCTGCAAAGGTCTCTGTGGTAAGCCCTGTGGTCAGATGAGCTAGCCTTGTGGTAGGTTAGTAAGCTATTACTCTGAATTTTCTGATCACATAAACCTGTGGTGGAGCTCTTGGGCTGATACGGTCTTTTGGATTGCTGTTGGCAAGGTAGGAGGATTTATTTTTCTAGTGTCTGGCACAGATATTTGAGCTGATTGCTGACTTGACTGTTTAGGAACATAGAAATTACCTTTCTGCAACAGGCCCGAGTATATGTAATGCAGTATGTTATGCCTCACAGTAGCCAGCTCCAGGTCATTTACAGGAAGATGTGAAGGTCTTGCAGGAGACTGAGATGAGATACTTGGTTTCCCAAAAGGCTCTCTTTTAAAGCAGCTTCAGCCTTGTCACATGCAGTGCAATATCCCTTCTAAACTCTAAATCGACTGATTCTTTTGGACATGCTTTTATCTCCCATCTTTTCATTTGGTTGATGACCTGATAGTGCTAACTGCTTGAACAATAATGGATTTCTATTTGAACTCAGAAGCAAATTGCCTAAACCCACTGAATGCTTTTCCATACGTACATTGGGAAATTGTGATTACACCTGTGCCTAAGTAGTCCGTTCCCTTTCCAAGTGATGCCTGTCATTGGCTTCATTTCACTTGACCTTAGGACTGCCTTTCTCCCTCCTGTCCCCACATGGGATTGTTTCCCCCTCACCCCAGCTGTTTCCCAGATAAGTATGTCTATTTATAGTTAGAGCTCAGATTAATTTAATATAAAGAGACTGCAAATTTCATATTTGAATGTGTTTGACATTAGTATGGATGTGAATTTGTAACACCTCTCTCTTGTTCCTTAACATGGAAGTAAGGGGTGGAAGGAGAAGTGGTGGAGGTGTTTTTCCTCTGGTTTGGGAGAAAAGGAACACAACTGGAATCTATTAGTATGGTCAAAGGAATAACTCCACCTGAACTCCTTGCCAATCAAATGTCAGAATTGCATCTGTTGTTGTTGAGACGAACTTCTAAGATATAAATATAGTGTGGGAAGGGATCTTTGCCTCTGTGGCCAATATGGTATTACCACATTGTTCTTGCATCAGTACATCAAGTTCCATCTAGAATTATTTTTGTGTGTATGTGTACATCCACCACTACAGATGGTGTTCCAGTATCTCTTTCCTGGGGGGGGTGGTCTCACTTTCATCCTAACTGTATTTTTGGCCACATCATACCTATTTGGTTCTGTGCTGTGATTTTCCTTTAGCTCCAGAAAATTAGCATGACCATATATAAGAGTTACAGAAACTGAGGACTGGCAGGGCTAAAGTGGAAGAAGGCTTAGCTATCAGGCCTGTGTGCAAAAGAGAAGACTGAGAAGTAACTTGATTATGGTGTACAAGTATTTACAAAGAGAAAATACCTAGTGCTTAAGGGGAAGGGGTCCTATAATCAAACAGCATAGCATTTCTACTAGATATAGTATCACTGTGTATGTTTCTATACTATAGGACAGCACAACAGAGAAGGCAGTACCTTGACGATCAAGATGCTTGTGTTAGGAACTGGTCCCATTCACAGTTTAGAAGTTTGCCTAGGTGTCTGAACAAACAATGAACTGGGACATGCGTCATCATTGAGAAAGCACTTATGTTGTGGTGGGATGACATAATAGAAATCCACTGAGAACCGTTAACTTTTAAACTCTTATTCTCAAAATACAAAATTTGTCATTTTATTGGCGATTTAATGGCTTTCAGGTTCTGAAATGAAGTTAATAGTGGTGTGGGGTGGTTTTGTTTTTTGGTGATTTGGGAGGGGTTTTGTGCACAATTTGGGCATTGTAATTTAGAAAAAAAAAAACTTTGTTGCCAAAACGTAGTAAACGTAGTTAGTATAAATACATTATGTATAAGTACATATATATTTAAACTCTGCATATAATTAGCCATGTGTGGATTTTGAAGTGCAAGTCAGATTTGCCTTTAAATTACTTTTTTTTTTTTAAACAGAACAGCTTTCTTCTATATTTCATTTCTCTTTTGACAGCTTCTGGGAACTACAATAACATTGAATTTCACTTTCTTTTTTTCCTGCTTTTTAGAGGCTATTACATAATTTGGGCAGGGTGAGGGTTTTTAGGCACAGCATGCAAGCTTATTCAGAAAAATGCCTCTAAAGTCAGCCCATGGGGTCCTTTCATAATCCTTTCCAGTGAAATTTGTCTTTTGCCTACTCTGTTTACAAGCCAATCAGTGACACCTCTCAATGCTTTCCAGAGTCTAAAAACTGTGGTCCTTGTGTTTGTGAGGAAGGTGGGAGAAAGTAGAAAAGACTTTGCCTTTTGCGTGTTCCCCTGTAATTCTGCACTCAGACTTGAGCTGACAGGGCCATTCCTTGTGTTGAAGACAGTCCGGGATGTGGCTGCAGAAGTTGTATGGGACTTAAGTGCATGTGCTTGCTTGGGGCTCAGTTGCTGTAGGAAAGTCCTCACAGTTTGTCAAAGTCTCTCCCATCTAGGAGAAGCTCATCAGGAGTTAGGGGGGTGAAGAGAGGAGAGTGGGAGCTGCTACTTCTGGTTGAAATCATTACTCAGGTAGCCTCTCCGAGGCATATCCGTGACTCTACAAGCAAGCCTTACTTCAGCTGCATAAGCACTTACCTTTGGGAGGACTGCATCTGCTTAGGTGCCTTGTTGGTTTGGGGCCTAATTCCACTAGGTGAGAGTGGTTAGAGCAGGCCTCTGCTGTAAACGGGCCATAGAAGGGCTCTGTGGAAAACTGGGGCAGAAAACTGAAGCACCACAAAGTGCTCTCTTGTGCCACGTTCTGTTTTCACCTTACCCAGTATATTTTTTTGATCTGTGCTTGAAGTCAACGTTGGTCAAATCCTGACTGTTTTAAGGAAATAAGCAGGTCAGAGGTTGTAAGAAAGTATGCAGTCTTTCAAGCAAACTGTTCTATATGATTCATATAATGAAAAGGAAGTTACTAAACATAGCTTTTTCTTGGTAGATTTCAATGGTGGCTGTAATTCACATTCCTGATGAGAGCTACAGACTTTCCTGCAGGATATTATATCAGTATCTACTTCTAGCTCAAGGTCAATACCATGATCTGAAGGTAAGCCATGTACTGAGTCTTGTTTCGTTTGGGCGACACTGTTAAGTTTAGTTTGTGTAGGATTTCAGAGCCTAAATTAGTACAAGACATTTATTGTCATGCAAAGAATGGATAATAGTTAAAATTATTTTATCAGTCAAGTAGTTCCAGCCAAAGTTACTGTACAGAAATATTTTATATGAAAATACTCAAGATTTCCTGGAGAAATTGCTTGATTTGGTCTATGAGGCCTAGGTCATCTTCACTTACTAAAGCAGTAGCAAGAAATTAGCTGTCCAATGCTTCCTCTCTACAGAACATTTGTTACCTCCTTGCTAGTCTCTCACGTTCTCCTATACTGTCCTGCAATTGGGACAGCCTCAGAAGAAACTTTTTTACTTTCTTTTTACTGCAATACATGCACAAAGGTTAGGAATCTGTCTAGCACATACCATCGTAAGTTAAACCAATGCTCTCATTATTCTGTTCCAGTTCCCCTTATCTACACATGTTGCGGGGCCATCTTTGTCCTGTGTCTGTCAGGCAGTTGATGATGTGATTCTGTGTGATTCACTGTTACATTACTGTGATGATAAAAATAATGTATGGTATTGGTAAGCTAGAAATTGGGCCAAATCAATTCAATTGAGTCGATTAACATTTATTCAGAAATAGATTTTTCCAAAGAGATGTTTGTCCTGGCCATTTTTTGCTGATGTAGTTGATCCAGGTAAACTTCCCTGCTGATCCCCTTAAGCTTTCTTTTCATGTATGGTTGCCATTGTAAAAACAATGCATAAACTGAACAGAAATAACTGCGCAGCTGCATTCTGTGTAGTTGCATAGTATGCTCTCTATGGGTGTCTTGGGCTGCATGGTAGTTTACTGGCTCTGTTGAGTGATCACACCCAGAAGAATTTGCACTTCACATAAGATGTGGGGGGTTGTAACATGAGCAAGAGTGGAATGGGTTGAGTGAAGTAGACTTGACAACTGGGTGGATGTATTTTTTGGTAGGAATGGATAGAAACATCCCTCTAAGCATAGAGAATGGTATACCAGAAACAGAAACTGGAGCTGCTCAAAACCTGGGCAGTTGCATTAAAGTTCATGCACGTACATTGATTTGACTCGGCTAAGATTTGATGACTTATCCTTAATATTATTCCAGTGGTTTATGTAATTTTACACTTCTGAAATACCTTTAACTGAAGGCCAGGCAACTGTCAGGACTCAAGCAAAGAGTGAGTCTGGCACTGTTTGACCCAGTGGAAACCAGTGAAGCTGACCCAGAGGCACTTACATTGCATGGGTGTGTTCAGGTATCGGGGGACAGTTTGTTTACTTCTAAATGTTTGTGTATTATGTGTATTTTAGCAGCTCTTCATGTCTGCAAATAGCACTGCACCAGCTTCAAGCAATACATCCCCTGGTGAGAGAGGCACTGACAGAAGCTTGCTAGAAAAGGCTGGACTGGCTGAAGATGAACCAGAATTGCCTGAAGAAAACAGTAAAGACTGTGTTGTTTGCCAAAATGGCACAGTGAACTGGGTACTCCTGCCCTGCAGGCACGCGTGCTTATGTGATGGCTGCATTAAGTATTTTCAACAGTGTCCAATGTGTAGGCAGTTTGTACAAGAATCTTTTCCTCTTTGCAGTAAAAAGGAGCAAGATGAAGATGAATCAACCCATCTCTTGCAAGATGTTCTTCCTGGAAGAGTTTTTTAATGGGGAAAACATAGAAGAACTGGGTTGTATGCACCAAGATTAAATGTAGAAAACAGACTGTTTATGGGAGGATATGTAGCGTTCACTTGTATGGTTTTGCTTTTTATTGTTAGGTAATTCTCAGCTTCCTCATTTTTCTTCGCTCCATATGCTCACAGGAACACTAGGCTTCTCCATGCAACGTGGACAGAAGTGGTGCGTAGGATTTCTTTGAAGGATGTGATTTTATTTATAACTTCTTACTAGTTTTTCATGGAGTACTATTGGAGGCTATTTTGATGACTAAATTTAGTATATCTACTAAAAAAAGAATAAAACTTGCAAGTGAAGTTGCACACAGCTCATTCTATATTTATCGTATTTAAAATACTAGAGCAATATTATCATTTTAACTCGGTATAATTTAGAAACGTAGCACTTTACAGAACATCAGATGAAGGAAAGTAAATATTCTTCATTGTTAAATTGTATTTATTTTGTAGATGAAGGCTGGACTATGGCAGGAGCTCGGAGTTTAAGACCTGATTCAGGACATTGTTTCTGGCTGTTTTGAAAGATTTGTGTGCATGTGTGTGTGTGAGGGACCTTAGCCAAAGCCCACTGGAATGAGTGGAAAGACTTTTGTGTTGATTATTGTTGGCTTGAACTAAATGTCGCTGACACTTTCAAGCCTGAGCCTCTGCTATGTCATCTTGAGGCACAGACTTTCATTCTTGTTAGCAATGGCTGTAAGAGCTTGTTTTCCATGTAAATACTAGTTAATTACTCCATAGAGTGGTTACTTGGGCAGTTTTGTGATGCTATTCTTAATATAAGTAGCCTGCTTTGGGGAATTTCCAATTCTTTTTACTTGCATTGTCAGGCTAGATGCAAAGTTAACTATTTACCTTTTATCAACAGTCCCAGGGAATTTACTTATTCTAATAAAGAAAGAAGCTGAAGAATAGCAGAAAATCACTTATTTTTCCCTCCAGTGGTGTATTATTAAAAGCAATAAAAATGGCTGTTGAGAAGAGAAGGTGTTGTTTTGCTTCTTGAGAGAGCTGAATTGTCCTAAAGACAGATGGGCTGGGTTTCACACTTGTTCATATAAGGCAAAAAATACAAATGCTTGTTAGAACCTGTAAAAAAAATGGGGAATAGCTGCTTTCTGTTGTCCCTCTTGTTCCCTTGCAGCTTTTCCCCACATCCATTTCCAGGACAGCTGCTCAGTCTGAGAGAGAGAAAGCCGTGCTCCAAGCTATTCAGCTGCACTCTCCTGCAGCTCCTTTAACAGTGCTCCCGGTACAGGGTATGCACAAGGTGCTGCACACCTCCACACCAGGGAAGGAAGCTTCCCCTCCTCAAAGGTATTCCATCGTTCCATCGTTCGTGTTGGTTTTTTTCTTGTTTTGCCATGACCCTGCTTCCAAACTCCTGGCAGTTGCCTCTGAGAAAAAGATTTAGGTGGTGGTGGTAGAAAGACTAATGCTTAGTTGTAAAGGCAGATGGAGGTTGGGAATTGATGTATGTAGCCACAGATTTCCAGCCAGTGATCAGTAGGCTGTTAGTAAGACAATTTATCTGGTCTACATAAAGTGACCTTCCTTGCCAGGGACAACTTGGGAATAAACTGCTGGCCAAATCAGCCTTCTGTTTGTGCTGTATATCAAACAGCAATTAAATACCTTGGTGTCTGTCGGGACTGAGCAGGACTTGCAGAGAACTTTAGAAGACAGATGGTTCCGTGTGGAAATCATCATGGCAAAGGATGGTGTATATGCTACAATTCAGGAGGTTGAGAACAGCAAGAGGAGAGCTGAGGGCAAGGTAACAGCAGAAGGAATGAACACTGGTGGCAGCAAGGCCGTGTCTCAGATAAGAACACAGTGCGGATGTGGAGCGACTACAGTGTGATGCATCTCAAGTAGACCCAGAGCTGCCTGTATTAAGAGAGTGTAAAGACTAAATATCATACGTGTCTTCACCACTCAGGGTGGATCACTGAGATGCAATGAGGACTTGGCCTCTCTGTCACTATAGGCAATCCTCACCAGGTCACTTGGATGCATGTCTCTTGGTGCTAGTGAGAATATGAATGTGCAAGAATGAGTGGGTGAAATCAGTCTTAAAAATAAAAATCACCTTCCCTTTCTATGTGGGCTTGCATTGGGTTTTGCTAGCTTGATTGTGGCATGCCTGCTGGAGGCAGTTGCTGAGTTTAGCCTCTCTATCTGTGTTATTAGCCTTGTCGTGCTGTTAAAGGGGAGCAGCTAACGTGATGATGGTGGCGATAATTACTCTTCAGGCTTTCCTTCATATCCATGTGTCACTGTTGTGAAATGGAGAGCTGGTGTAAATAGTTCTAAGCCTCTGTGGGCTCTCAGAAAAATTAATATAAAGACCAAAGAGCCTGAGCCGTGACACTAGCTATCCCCATACACACAGCTGATGCTACCAGCATGTGGGATAGTGGCTGTACAGCTCATTATTCCAGAGGAGCAGGTTAGTACTGTGCTGGTTTTAACCTGGAGTTGGGCACTGTCTGGTAGTTAGCAGGGACTTGGTTTGTCCACGTAGGTGATCAAAGAGGTGTTTACTGCTTGACCACACTCATCCCTGATATTAAATCAATTAATTAAAAATTTCCCAACAAGACAGTGCGATCCGAATTTGTGGGCTTGTTTTATCTCAGAGTGAAATGGTATTCAAGTAAACCCTGCTGAGAATTGCCTGGTCTGTCTCATCCTTCAACCAATCGATGCCAGTATTAAATAATAATTGCAAACAGGATGTGGCTGTGCTGAACTGCCAGGCCATGTATTTACCATTGAGTTTGTCCCAGCTTTTCATTTGTTTCATGTTCTTGTAATAGCATTTTCCAGAGATGCTTAGTTGCTTTATCAGATCTAACAAGCTTCCTTGCTGGCCCAAATCAAAGACCTGGCGGAGAGTTATAAAAAGTACAGTAGCTGGCTTATTATGTTTGCCCTTCTTCCAAGAACCCATCTGAAAATATAGATTAGGTGAGAAGTAAAAGGAGCAGCTCGAAAGCTGCCTTGTGTGTCCCTTGGTTGTCTTAAAACAGGAATTCAAGGCTCTAAGAGAGAAATAAAACCTTCCAGTGACCCACAAAAACACAGTATATTGGCAGAGGCTGTTCTGCTCGGTCACCCTGTTGTAGTAGAGGTAATATAACATTTCTCTTCCACTCATTATAGATGATGTTTATGGATTTGGTGACGTCAAGGAACATATGCAGACATATGTTCCTTGATGCAGGTAACGAGACACTTCAGCAGCGTTGGTGTATTACAAAGTTGGAATGATTTTTGCTGCAGGAGAGAGGTGGGAGGTACCTCACCGCTTAGTTTGGTTCATCAACTGTAATCAGAGCTGAGGCTCTGAAATTAGTTATCACACTAAGTCCCAAGGTGCCTTTCCAAATGCCAATGGACTATGACGTGGACATCTTCCTTCTGTATAGAAAGCTGTTCTGTTAGGGTCTTCTCTCCTTCCTACCTGCCCCCTCCAAGTAGAGGGCAAATGGTAGGAGGGAGACAATTCCAGTCAATTAATCTTAAAATGGTCTTCCCATTCCCATGAAGAATTCAAAATTGCCATAAGGCAATTTGAAAACTGGCTAATGCCCTGACCCCTACTTCTTGTGGGCTAAAGTGGTGTGGACGTTCCGCTACAGACCTTGTAAAGTCTCACCACCACCACTGAGGATGATCGTTGACCATCAGAGTGCTGAGGCTGTCTGCTGAGCTACCAGCAGCCAACACTACCA
The DNA here is from genome assembly GCF_023634155.1 of Falco peregrinus. NCBI lineage: Eukaryota > Metazoa > Chordata > Aves > Falconiformes > Falconidae > Falco > Falco peregrinus. The sequence continues at coordinate 96,234,656 of NC_073721.1, forward strand.
GCCTGGCACAATGCTGTTCTCCATCAGGGAATAAGGGAATGGCGAGTTCAGTATCTCATATTTTGGTGGGTCTGAGCAGATGAGAACTCATGTACGTGTTTTGTTCAGCTTCAAGGCAAATTCTGTGTGAATCTGATTAAAATGATTAATTTACTTGCCAACATCAAGCTTTAAACCTGAAGTATGGTAAAAGGAGCCAGGAATCAGGGTCTGAGTTTCTCCTGCTAGTTTGTGCGTTGTTGAGTCTCTCCTTGCCCTGACGAAGCTCTGCGAGGTCTGCCAGGTGAAGGAGGTCTCTGCAGTAACTGGTCACCAGTCACCATTTGCTCAATTGTCCTGATACCCAGAATAAACAAGGACTCGCCTCTGTTACTGCAGTGGATGTGCAGCCCCTGCAAAGGCTGTCCCTGGTGTCCTGCATGTTTATAGCTGATATAATTAATGCCAGGAATAGCTGAATTTTATCTGATACAGCGAAAGTCCTCCTCCGAACTAAGCCATTAGAAAAGCTTGGTATAGTCTTGTGGGAGTATGCTGGGCAGGAAGGGCAAAGAGAAAACCAGAATAAGGGTTATGTTTCTGGCTAACTTGGGTATTGCTACCGTTTTAATGTTGCTTTGACAGCATGCAGTAGCCTCATAATGGAAATGCTTACCTGAGTGCAGCTATCAGACCATGACCAAGCGTCCTGGAGTCCCATGATTTATAGGGTCCTCCAAAACCAGCCAGACCCCACGCCCTGCCTCGCCACTGCTCTCTCAAGCAGTGCTAGCCACAATCCCCTGGGATGTTTGCCCCAGCTAGTGGCCACAGAGGGGCTCAGAAAGTCTCTGCTGAACAGCGTGGAGTTGCTCAGGCGGCTTTACCCGTTGTTTCTCTATTGCTTTTACTCGTGTCAGTGGGCAATGTGGGTAGAGAGATACGGGCTTGTAGCACAGTGATGGTTATACTTGTAAAAAGGGACTTCTGATGGTTTGGTTACATAAATCTGTAGGAATGTGCAACACCTACATAAAGGCACCTTTGTCTGGATGCTGCTGCATCTGGGCTAGGAGAGTTCCTGCCTAAATTATGCCATCTCACAATGGGAATGATTTTAAACAGTAAAAATACTGTATGTAAACATAGTCCTAAGACTAGATGAAGTCTTCAGTGGAGTCTGATGTCCAGAGTGAGAAGTCTCTCAATTTTTCCCGACAGTATTTTGAAAAATAACGACATTCTAAATTCCTGCTGAGGTTACTGATCCTCCATCATGGTTCAGAGAAACCCAAAACCCTCCTTTTCCTCCTCCTCCCTACACATGTACTCCTCAGCCATAGAAAGGGCAATACTGTGATGTTTGCCGTAGTTGTGACACGAGGCGTCACTGCATTTCTATTCTTGAGGGACCACCTGTCCTACCTATGCAGTGTCTGGGTGCTCCTGAGCATCGGGTGAATCCCAGAACTGCTTCTGCAAGACCAGCAATAAATGATATGGAAAGTTAGTTTCTACCTCTGTTTATATCCTCAGTCTGCGGCGGCATCCTTGTATCAGCAGCAGATTTGTACCTAGAAAGCTTGTCGAGGTTTTAGATGCCTCCTCCAACTTTTTGTCTTCATCAGATGAGGGGTTTTGGCAGTTGCTAATATTTTTTACTCTCCCATTGCATAGCCACTTCACATCTAATATTTCTTGACAGATTTTTCAATAGTAGCTATAGTCAGGGGACTGGTGAGAAGTGTAATGCATCACTTATCTCTCTCATAGTGCTATTTACTTCAGTGTCTATCAGCTCCTTCTGAACAGTATTTTAACAAATAGGCTAGAGGGAGGATTGCTAGCTTGTGAATTATTTTGATAGTTGTTCCTCTTGATTTTTTTTCTTTTAAATCTGCCGATGCTATTGAGTTTGGAGGCAGTGAGACTCCAGAGATCTACCAGGGATCATCATGCATCAATCTCCAGCCACCAGAATTTACTGTGAGATACAGATGTTCTGTTGCATCTTAGCTGGTCAAATGCAACACAAATGCCATGCTTGAAGTTATTTGATTTTGGTGTCTAGTTCCTGAGGGTCCTCGATTTCAGGGATTTCCCTTGTAGGGGAAGGGCCTAGACCGCAAGTTCAAAATGCACCAGCTTGCAGGAAGACTGAGGGTGGATATTGCTGGCAACGAGGCTGAGGATAATTGTGGCAAGCATGGAGCCCCAAGAGAGTCAGGCACTGCATTTTCTTACATGGCTGCTCTGCTTGCCAAGGTTAGCAGACCCCTTTCCATGGCGGCACGTTTCATTGATCAGAGTAAGACAGGGCAGCGATTTATGGCATATAACAGCTCGAAAAGCAGTGCTCTTCACCAGATGCTGCCATACATGGAGACAAGATTGACAACCCAGCTGCTGCCTTTCTTCTTAAGGCTGGCTTCTTCCTAGGTGGTCAGTACCAAACCCTGGCTGGAACAGCTGCAGCATCATCCAAACCCTCCTCCACTGGGACAGCTTGAATGACGCAAAAAGTTACCTTTACATTTTGCTATAGGACCAAAAGAAAGATGTTTGCCAAGTGCTGATGGATTCACATTTGAGGAATGGCTATAGCTTTTCCAGTCTTTCAATCTTTAAGTATCTTCCCAGAGACATGAAAATGTGTAAGTAAGTCTGCCAGCTCGTTTTCCCTTTCAGCGCCAACTTCTTAACGAAAAAGTCTCCATCAAGTCCAACAGCATTTAGTGCTCTGTCATTAACAAACCATTTGCTTTTCTCCTGTCCTGAAAAAGATATTTGATAATATAAAGGACTCTTGACCCTATGACAGATTCTGATGGGGTCTTTTATATCCTTCATTTCAGCAACCTCTGTCTTGGCATTCCCACGGTCTCACTGCTGGATCTACTTGCAGCAACCCATTAGGTGCTTATTTCACAGCACCTCATGGACTCAGAAGCTTCCAGGCTTTGCAGAGTTGTACCCTCAGCAGTACTTTGCTGGGCTTTATTTTGCTGGGTTTGACAGGCACGTTGGCAACGTGAAGGTTTCTCTGCAATTCATCCCACTTCTGCTTCTGATGACTGCAGCCAGGTAAGACCTCCACAATGTGGGACTCCACTGTCCCCCTCTTGGTACATCTGCTGCAGCGAACTGGAGCAGGGGGACCTGTGTTAGGCCACATTTTCAATAGTGTCCTTGAGTGTTCCTGGTGACTGCACATTAAGTGTTCGTTCTCCACAGATTTCCATAAAAAACATGTCCTCCAGCACAGCCAATATTTCCTTTGTCCCACATAGTTGGAAAGCTACTGAAAGAGGTGGTGGGAGCAGAGAGGTGGCTGGATGCTGGTGAAGTTGGGTTCAATCACAGAAAACGTGGTAGCTTGTAAAGCTTTGCCCTGGAGCGAGCAACCGACTTTAACCACAGCCATCTGCACTGGGACGTGACACATGATCTCGTATTTTAACTATGTGGTAGTCTCTGCTTTAGGGAGCAGGACCAATCCATACAAGGGCAAGGCAAACCCAAAGACTTGTCCAGTGACTTTTGATCAAGAGCCTTGTTTCTCCAAACAAGCTCCTTAAAGCAGCTCCTTAAAAAAAGTAGGAATTAATTTCAGACTTTTGTATATCTCTTATTTGGAGCAATGTAATCCTTTGTAGCAGGATCTGGAGATGGACCTTGGTCCAGCTGAGTGACCCTACCTGCACAAATCTAATCTAGTAAGGTGGGTTTATCCCCTTTTTGCGTCTCCTCATTTCCATGAGAATCTTTTCTTCTCCCACCTCTTGCAGAGGAACTTTTTGATACCCATGAAGACAGGAGGGGTGGTTTCGGGGCATTTTAGCAGAGCCACCAGGCTTCCCTGCTCTCCGTGCCAGGCTCTCTGGGGAAATGGTGACCTCTGCTGTGCTCTGCTGGGTGGTGGCTGCAGAGAGCTGGGTTAGCTGAGTTTGGTGTATACGGAGCAACATTTACAATTTTACATATTTATTTATTTCCTGTTTTTAAGGAAACACGTAAAAACAGCTGAGCAGCATTTTAAGCATCTGGCAGAACATTGTACAACTGGTCTGGTTCATCAGGGAGTTGGGGCTGGTATAATCCAGGTTGCTGTTAGCCCTTCATAGACATGCCAGCCTTCATTTATGGGGCTCTCCTGAGGACTCCTGAAAAGCCACCTCCGTACCAGGATGAGCAGGCAGAGTCCAGGGCAAGCGAGTGGCCTGAGGTGCAGTGGGATGGAGAGAGAAACGAGGATGGTGTGCAGGGCACAGCTGAGACTGTAGCCCCTCTGCCGAACCCATCCTGCTTCCTTGAGCACATGGTGCCTCTCTCCCCAGCTCGCTCAGTGTCCGTGTCTTGTCCCCTTCTTGTCACTTCTTGCAATGTCTTCAGAGGACTTGGGCAAAATGCGAAAGGCCCTTGGGGGTCTCAGCGGATCATCTCTATTCTCATCGATTCTAGCCACATGCACACGTGCTTGTTAGGTCTGTGTAGCCCTAGGTGTCGCTTCTGGAGGTGTTGCTGAAAGCTGCGTGTTTGGAGCCAGGAGTATCAACGAGAGCTGTTTCCGCTTGTGTTTGCCTTTCATGCTTGGATCCCCTGCCATTTCATCAGGTTGAAGGTGTGAAGGCTTTCATCCGCCCTGGCATCCTGGTTATGTCTAAACCCTCACCCAGCCTGGCAACTCTTCCACTCTCCTTTAGGGAAATTATCTTTAAATTATCATCATTTTGTCAGCACCAGGTATGCTTCATTATTGATAATTAAGTAAGAAAACTGCCTTAGTATCAGTGCTGCTGACACAGTCTTGAGTTGGAACCAGGCTTCAAAAGAGAATTGCTTGAAAGGGGTATTTAGGGAAGCAATTTCCTCGACGGTGCATGCTAATGCACATCTCCAAGTCTGTCTTGGAGCTGCTGGAGCCGGGGAGTCGAGCAGCTCTGTTGAATGGTGCCTCCTTGGGGATCAGTGTCTTGTTTCATCAGGGCCATCTGCTTGCAACACAGCCTCAGTCAGCTCCAAGTCCTACAACAAGCTGCTTTCATTGCTGGCTGGAAATGGTTTGAAAAATCTGAGTGTTGTAGGTAAACATGACGTGAGGCTATGGGATATAGCCATCCAGGGAGTTATCTCACCGGCAGGCATTTACGGGGTGTTAGTGTGCATGAAGAGGGGCACAGAGCCACTCAGGCATCTTGCTGCAGACCCATCCGAGGTGTGAGCTGGAGTTTTGCTCTGTGTGCCGGCAGCCGGTGGGAAGGGGTGGGATGGGACATCCCCTGTGTGCCGCACACACCAGCACGCCTAATAACCAGGCTGCCCCGAAGGCCCAGCGGGGCTCCAGTCAGGCTTTGCCCTCCACGCACACAGAGGTCTCAGTTTTGCAAAGACAAATTCTGTGAATATTCACTTGCTGTGGATGGGATGATATGGTTTTGCAGTGCAAAAGCCTGCATTTATATTCAAGGGGCTCTTTGAAACTGGACCCCAATGAAACTTACTGCCTGCCGGGTTAAATAAATCCTTTGCGTCTCCTTCTTCCTCAGCTCTTCTTCATCACTGATTCTGTGTGCGTCACCGGGTGTGAGAGCAGCCTGTGATACATTTGCCAGGGGCGATTTTTTGAGAACCGTTAGTTAAGCTGATTTATTTTGTTGCCTCTGTGTCCCTGGGGTCCCTGTGAGCCAAGTGCACAGGGCAGAGCTGACGTTGCTGGAGAGGCAGATGCCAGCGCGCTCACAGCACAACACGATGGTGTTTTCAGAGATGAAACAGGGTCTTCTTGAAGCAACCCCTTGACAACGGCTAAACAATTAAAACGTGAGCAGCACTTCCCATGCTAACCAGTATTTCCCAGTGCTTTCATTTGCACCCAGATGCTGCCACTTTTCTTTCCACTTCAGATGTGCACCGATCCCCTGTTGCAGCACAATCCAGAGGGTTAAATGTGCTCTTCCTCCCAGCCCTCATCCCTCATTATCCAGCAGTCACTGCCTCCTGCATCAGGTGAGTTGGTGCATGCTGCTTTCACCAGGATTTAGGCTGCAACACCGAATTTACTGCTAATGGGGCTTAAGAACGAGTGGTTGCACACCCGGACTGCAAGCTGATGCACGTGGCAGAGTCATGCGTTAAGGCTGGAAGATGAGCATTTCACACCCTGCCCCAAAACAACACCGGCAAAATATACTGTATATAGAGTTAGATTTGGTATTCCAGGCCTGGCCTTGTCTTTTCTTGCATTTTCTTCAGCGCAGAAGAGATCTGTGTTCTCCTCCCCCAGCCTCAAGTGGACCTTGAAGATTGCTGCTCCTCTTGTGGTGAATTCAGGCCCAGGGTCATCTCTGAGCCCCAGATGGGCATAAGAGTGTGAGTATCAGTACAAGTTTTTAATGGCCGCGCTGTCCCATTTGGAAATACAGACCTATGTAGGTTTTCTTGTTTACTTTTTATTTTTACTTCTCTTACATTTCTTTTTGTGTGTGTTTCTTTTTGGCAGGGCTTATTTGTATGAATTGTACCCTCTACCACCCAAGGTAAGGAAAACACTAACATCCCAGTGGCCAATTCCCACACTTTGTTTAGGAACAAATGGAAGAGATGTTGTGTTTAATTATCTCAGCCTGCCTACCACGATATTTGCACTAATACTTGGGTTTAATGAGCTGGAAAATCTGGGCCATTGTGTGCTGGTGGATATACCCATCCTTTCCTCAGCTAAATATGTTATCAGATAGCTTCCACGGAGATGAGCAACCGCTTCCTTTGAACTCGTGAACCGTTAAGATTCACTAATTTGCTTAGACCACCTGCTTGGCTAATACTACCACAGGCCTCTTGTTTTCTCTCTGAAGTGGTAAACAGAAACGTAGACACTGCCTAGATGTTGCTGTACCGAGCCACTCTGGCATGCCGGCCCCAGAGGTTGGCCACAACACATCGTCGGCTCTGCCCCGGCCAAATAATGACAGCACGGGCAATGCAGAGCCCTGCTAACAGCCTCCGCTTACTGCCCGGGGACTTGCAGCCCTGCGGAAATGCTCTGGCTGGATCTGCAAAGATCCCAAGGTTCCCCAGGAATTGTGGTATAAAATAGAATTATCCTGCTTCTCCCCTCACTCTGTCTTGTGTTTGTGCAGAGCTGCTCCCAGGACAGGCTCTGCACACTGGATGCTCCCCGAGTGCTGGGAGGAGTTGACCATGGAGGTGTGATGCGTCCCCCCCCAAGCCGATTTGCCCCAGGAAAGGGGATATGCTTCCAGCCAGCTTGGGGACCCTTCTGTAACCCTGATCTGCATGGGCACCTGCCCCGCAATGCATTTACTGATGCAGCAGGGTATTTCTTCCACGGGTCGCAGATACCTTTGTTAATTACCATAGAAACCTCCAAACATCGCAGCATATGCTCTTGCGTCAGGATCTCACTCCTCTGCATCTCCTTCCTGGGCACACTATGGGGAGTAGGCACTCTGCTGTCCCAAGTGGCAGGGGATTATTTTTGGTTTTATTATTAGGCATGCTCTTGATGGCTCCTGGAGCATGGGACAGACTCTGTGGCCGTGGTCCTTCTACTCTCGCTCCTTTGCAACTTGCTGCATGGGGGGACACCATCTCTCGCCGCTCTGCCTGGCCTTGCAGAGGGACGCATTTGATGTTCCAGCCCTAAATATTCTTGTGCTCGCTGCTATTACCACTTCAGATGTGCAAATTGCAAAACCTGAGAGGCGTTATCGGCAAAGCAAGCTTGGCAACCCTTAAATTAGCAACATGCAAGCGCGTGGCGTTCTGCCCAGAGCTCCTCGTGCTGTTAACACCGATAGTTTAACGAGCCTCACTCCGTGTTCCCGTGCAAGACGGGCACACCGGCGTGGCAGATGGTGTATCCTCACAGCTCCGTGGGCCATCCCTCAGCATGCCTGGCCAGCGGGAGGACTGTCAGCACCGAGGGGAGGGGAAAGGGGCTCTCTGATTGACCGTTTATTAGGACGGAGCTGGAGGATGAGACAGATGGCTGGGGTTTGTTGGCAGGGAACTCCGCTCCTGTTTGTTTAATTAGTCACCAGACATCCTGAAAGCTAAAGCGTGTTGGAGGCAAACTCGTAAGCAGGGGGAGATGGACCATTTGCGCTTGACGTATAGGAGCAGCTGGGAGCAACTTGGTGATCCTCATCTCATGGTCCTGCTGCGGGATCGATGCTCCTGCACGTGGGACTGGGCCTTCCCAGTGGCTTCGGTCCCCGGAAGGGACAGATGCAGCCATGTGCCTTGCTTTTCCAGCCAAAGGGGGCACCATCCTGGAGTTTTCCTTTCTCTGGCACCCAGCAGAGCACGGAGCTGCTTTTGGGGAATGGATTCACCAGGGTGAGGGTTCAGCCCCCTGCTTTGCCACCACATCTCTCTCCCTCACCATCTCCTGACACCGGAGCACGTCTCTTCCTCAGCCCTGAGCTTCACAAAGCATCGGGGACAAGGAAATGTCACGAAGGGACGGGTGTCACTCATTCCCTGAAGCACAAGCTGTGCGTGCATCGGGCATTTGACATCCCTTCACAGTACCCATGAAGAAACACACATTACACCTTTATTTATGCTTTATAAAGTGTTAGATTCTACTCTGTGTTGGGTGTCTCCTTGCAAATGCTTGTGCTTGGCAGGATTTTCCCCATTTCCCTTCTCGTATATACCTGTATGGCTCTTCCCAGGAGTAGCCGGGAAAGAAAATCTTTAGGGGAAATCGATATCCCGAAACACAAATCCTGCCCTTCCCTGCACCCAGGGTTAAATCCAGCCCTCCCCACCGACCGCTCGCTAACCACTGAGCGTGCCAGAGCCCCCCACCCCCCCAAAAAAAAAAAATTAAAATAATTTTTAAAATACCCTTTCTTGCCGATGCGACACTTAGGGGAGCCGAAAGTAGCATTATCCCCTCGCTAGATAATTAGATAACCCTTGCCATTACCCTGCAGTCCGCTAGATGGTGGTTTCCTCCAGCGGGAAATCCGCAGCTGGAGGGGGGGGGGGATGGGGGGGGGGCCCGGGGCAGTGACTTTGGGGTTCGGGAGCTTCTCCAGCCCCCCACCCCTGCACTGGGGGGGGGCACCTCGAAATCCCCCGGGGCGGGGAGGGTATCGCACGGGAGCTGCAGGGGTTTGCAAAGCGCTTGCAGCCGGGCAAGCGGCGGGGAAAGGTTGGGGGGCGGGGGGTGGGGGGGAGAGAGCGCGACGCGCGCGCCCCGCCCCGCCCCTTATGACGTCACCGCTATGCAAATGAGCGGCATGTGGGGAGCGGGGGCTCGGCGCGCCGCCCGGCTCAGTCTCGCGTCGCGGAGCCGCCGCCGCTCGCGCCCCGCGCCCCCCCTCCCCTTTTTCCCCCCCTCCCCTTTCCCCGCCATGGCACGGCCCCCCCCAGCGCCGCGCCGCCCCCCCCCGCTCCCCGGGGCCGGTATGAGTCAGGTGAGTGTTGTAGTGCGGAGGGGGGTAACTTTTTTCGGGGGGGTGGGCGGGGGTAACTCGCTTTCCGCCCCCCCCCCCCCCCCCCCCCTCGCTTTTAGCTGTGCTTTGCTGCAGTGGGGACACCCCCCGGGCGCTGGATGCGTTGGGGGGTTTCTTGTTCCCCCCCCCCAAACGTGGGTGCTGGATGCATGGGGAGGGGGGGTTTGGTTATCCCCCCCCCCGCGGCTCTGTGCATGGGGGGCTGCTTATCTCGGGGTGCTGGACGCATTGCGGGGGTTGCCCCCCCCCCCCCGGGGCTGCTGGATGTGCTGAGGGGGGCACCCCCTATGCCTGTGTGCCGTGGGGGGGGAGATCCCTCTCCCCCGGGTGCTGCCTGCATGCGGGGGGTGCTTATTCCCCCCTATACTGGGGCGCTGGGTGCATGGCGGGGGGTGCTTACTCCCCTCCCCCCCCCCGGGGCGTGCTGAGCGCGCTGAAAGGGGGTGGCTTCCCTCCCCCGTGCTGCTGGGTGCCCCCTGGGGGGGGTGCTCCCACCCCGCGCTGCCTGCAGCGGGAGGGGGTGCTTCCCCCCGGGCTGGGGGGCTGCCGGGGAGCCGCTCCTGCGAGGGGGAGGAAGGCAGCGGTGCCAAGGCCGAGGGCGAGCGTTCCTCCCCCTCCCCCCCCCTGACGCCCCCCTCTCTCTTCCAGGTGTGAGGCCCCGCCGGGAGGAGCGGCCCCGCCGGGAGGAGCAGCCCCGCGCCCACCCCCGCCCTGCCCGCCGCAGCCCCGCCGGGGCAGCCCTGACGCTGGGCTTTTCCTTCTCTTTATCTTTTTTTTTCAAGCTTTTTTTTTTTTTCAATTATTATTATTTTTGCCCCCCCCCCTTCCCCTTTTCCCTCCCTCCCGTGTCGCCGCCAGGGAATCCAGCACCGCACTGAAGCCAGAAGAGAGGGAGCAAAACCCAACCCAGGCCGAGAGCTGCGTCCGAAACAAAACCCACCCTTTTTATTGTAAAGGAGATTTTTTAATATTTTTTTTTCCCTCCTTAATTTTTTTTATTATTATTTTTGAATCCTGACCCGAAACGCCAGGGAGGAAGCAGAGTCAGGGCAGGGAGGTTTTCCCGGTTATTTATTTTCTCCCCCCGCAGAGGTGTCTCCTCCGGCCGCCAGCTCACCATGATGTTTCGAGACCAGGTCGGCGTGTTGGCCGGTTGGTTCAAGGGCTGGAACGAGTGCGAGCAGACTGTTGCGCTGCTCTCGCTGCTGAAACGCGTCAGCCGGACCCAAGCTCGCTTCCTCCAGCTCTGCCTGGAGCACTCCCTGGCAGACTGCACCGAGCTCCACATCCTCGAAGGGGAGGCCAACAACCCCGGTGAGTGTCATTTGCTGCAACCCTTCTGGAATGATGCTCTAATGCGGGCAACATTAAAAAAGATAACCAAAAAAACCAAACCAACAAAAATCTCCTCCCAAAAATCCCAAACCACCACCCAAGAAAAGAGGGAGATCGGGGGGCCAGGGCTCCCCAGCTTGATTGCATTAACAGCTTCTCTTCTGATGTTTTATTTTTTCAAACGGGAGATGGTTTATTTCAGTTCCATTTTTCACAGCAAACTACTCCAGTCCATGGAGCAGTGTAACTACAGTAGCATGAATGATTGGTGGGTTTTTTTTCCTTGTGTGTATTCCCCCCCCCCCGCCCCCCCCCTTCCATGCAGTTTCCTGTGAAATAAGTAAGTCAGGTCACGTAGAGTCTGGATTTTCTAGGCTTCTTTTGGACAACGTGGCTTGCTTTGCTTTCTGCAACATGCAGAAGCAGCCCTCCACTACCTTAGACGAACTGTTATTTTTCTAAAGGTCTGGGCAGCTGGGTTATCCTATTTTATTTATTTATTTATTTTAAAATGTGGCAATTCCTATTTCATCATTCAGATCCTGTTTGGACGCGTTTTTTTCCTGTGGCTCTGAATACCCCCTTGTGTTTCAGTGGAGCTCTAAGAAAATATGAGTAGACCGTTTTATGTTACTGAACGTACAGGATGCGTTACAGAAAATGTGCACGGCTACAAGAGTGATTTTTGCTTTTATTTATACACCATTACAAGTTGCTTAACTCCGCAGAAGTAAATGGAGCGAGAGCAGGGTGAAAACGGCACAGGCGACGTGCAGATTGTGCTCTGTGTTCGTGTATTTATTTATGGGTGTGTATGCATTTACAGACACCTCTGTTCCGAGGCGCGTGCGTGCGGATATACGCAGGCATGCAAGTCGCTTTAAGCAGAGTTTCTGAAAGACGGAGTGTGCATAGGGAAGGCAAAATTTGTCTTTAAGTTGCATGGCGCTGCTTCCCCAACCCCTCCAAAATACCCACCACCACCAAAAAAAACCCCGACACAACCCCCCCCCCCCCAACAAAACAATGCAACCCCCCCTGTTTGCAAAGCATCCCTTTTGTTTAAAATCCTTTGGGAGGGGGGTGTGTGTATGTGTGCTGGGAGCTCTTGCTTTTCGGGCTGTTTGTATCGAAGTGGTGTCGGGGAGCAGCCAGCTGCATTTTGGGATCGATGGAAACCTTGTGGGCTGGCGGCGGCCGGATCCCGAACAGAGCCCCCGGTGTTGACTGGGCGGGAGGAATGCAGGGTCCTTCTCCAGCTGTTCCTTATTAGAGCACCGAGCCGGCAGGATTTGGCAGCTGCCTGTGCTGCCATTTGATGACAAGGTCCAGCGCAGCGCCGTCTTCCACCGAGGACAGATACAAGTCCTTCTGCAGGAAACCGAGCCCGGGGCTGCTCCGGCGCAAAGGGATCAGGCTGGCTCTGGGGGAGCGGGGCTGGAATTGGCTGTTCCCTTATATAGCTCGCAGGAATGAGAGGGAGGAATGCTGCCGAGTGCGTCTGGGCGCAATACTGCTGCTTTTATAAACAGCTGACGGGCCGAGCCTCAGCCATTTGGGTGGGGAGGCCCCGGGGGGGGCAAGGAGGGAGCATGCTCCCTAAACTGGGCTGCTCGGCATAACCATGTAGCCTCCCACGCTGGCCTGAGCACAGGCTTGCCATGAGTCCTGCTGCAAGTCAGTGGAAGCAATGTATTTTTAATTTATTTTTTTTATCAGCATTGCAATTTTTCAGTCAGGTTGTGGGTTTGGCAGTAACAGGGTCCCCTAGGTCGGTTGGGTAATTGGAGGGGGGCGATTTACCTCCCGTCCACAGAAACGGTGGGTTACAAAGGAAAAACCAGGGTTTTGAAGTCTTCCGAGATAGTCACGTGTGGCTGCCTGTGTGGTGGCATCTGCTCGATGTAAGCCAGGGTCTAAACCAGGGGTTGGGTCCTGCCCATCTCTACTTGTGTGAGCAATCCCCGCCTGCCTCCCTAATCCCCCGACCTTGCTTGGCACAGGGATTTCTCCTCCGAGCAGAGCTTGGCATCCCACCTCCTGCCTGGCCCTTTCTGGGGAGCTGCCGGCGCTTTCCCTGATGGCTCTTCCAAAAATGAGCTGTTCCTCTAGGGCATTTGTAACTCCGATAGCAAAACCCAGATCTGCTGAGTCCCTCTTTCTCTCCGTATTGCTTTCCCATGGGATGTACGTAGCCATGCATCCTGCAGAGCAGGACACGTGCTTTTCCAAGCGTGATCCTGTTGTGGCAGAGGAAAGGGCAGCAGAAATTTGCAACCCAGAACTGTTAGGAAATAGCTTTTAGTCTCCAGTATTGTGTGGACTTCTTTATAAAACACCTGTATTTCTTAAATCGCTCTTGATCCATGCCAGTTTTGCAGTCTGGCATTTGTCACTTGCCTGGCAATGGAATTGCACCAGGTTCTTCTGGAAAGCAGCATCATCATCTAACCTTGTGTTACTCTTTACTGTTTGAATCCTGTTTATTTGCATAACTAATTGGGGCTCGATGCCCTCCTGGGCTGAGGGCTGGGCTGGCTCCTGGTGCTTTTTCCTGGTGGTTGCTGACTTGGAAATGGTGGTTCCCTGCTCAGAGGTGTCCCACCAGCATCCTTGCTGGTGTGGGGGATGTGGCGATGGTAGTGTGCAAGGGGCTGGGGGGGATGGGGTTGCACAACCTAAATGGGATCTGGGAGCTGACTGTGGGGTGGTCACCTCAATGAAGCACGGGTCAAGTCCTCTGGCTGGCAAGGGGTGTCACTGTGACTTAAGCAACGGTGGTCTGAATCCAACGCGCTTGTCTAACATGACAGAGCAAGTGTCAGAATTGACTTAAAAGGTGGCTCCTCGTGAGAGTGAGTTGGTTTGTACATGCGGGATGTGTTGCTTGCCCCAACCCTGTTGGGGAGGCGGGGAAACTTGAAGGTTACCCCTAGTTCGCAGCCCTTAGGAGGAGGTGGCAGCCCTGCTGTGTTCCGTGGTGGATAGGCACCACCCTTGGCAATACCATCACCAACAACCTGAGATCAGGAGGGAGGCTGGAGCGTGATTCCTCACCGGCTGGTACAGCTGGGCTTGTGAACTTTCAGGTGTGTGGACCAGGCATGGGGGAAAACTCCTCCCGGTAAAGGAGTCCAGGTTCGTTTCTTGCCTGCTGGACTCCAAATGAGAGGTTTGCTGTATGGCAGATGAAATGGGACGGCCTCAAGGAATTAAAATAACTCTTCCTAACTAGTTAATTGACATGGAGAAGCAAGTATATTTACTTTGAAGGAGTTACATCTTACCCTCAAATTTGGAAAAAAAGTATTTTTGACAATGACAGTCAAGCTCTCCTCATTGGGACTGCAAGCCCGTGTGGCTCTGCTGCGTACAGCCATGGATGACCCTCAGAAAGCCCTGAGGAGCCTCTGGTTTCTGTGGTTCTTTGGATGCCGGCTCCAGCATGGAGGGGTGGATATAACCACGTTGCCCACCTCAGATGAGAGACATCTTGCAGAAAGCTACGCCGGTGTCTCTGAGCATGCCGGAGATGTGATGACTACATGTGGTGCGGTGGCTGCGAGGCCACCTGCAATCTGTTGTGCATTTAAAGGTACTGCTTGACTGTAAAGGTAACATAGAAGTGAGAAGCAAACACAGAAGGAAATCTATATGATTCTTTATTAGGTGAACTGTACAGCTTGTGGTTATCCTACGTGGTGGCTGTGAGTAGCCTCCTGGAGCTTTAATGGTTTAACTGGTGAAGAATGTGGGTTGCTGCTAACTTCAGTTTGAATGCGAATAGCTTGATCTGCCATGTGTGGAGAAGAATATAGAAACCATATTATCAGTGCACAGAAATAGAAGTTTCAGGTATTATATAGCACTATTTAAAGGCCTGCTATAACTTCCTTCCTTCCTTCCAGCCTGGCCTTGCCGGGCGGCTTCGGTCCCAGCTGCCTGGAGCCATCAGGACGTGGCAACCTCCTCCGAGCCACTGGTAAAGGTCAGGCAGGAGTGTGGTGTGGGAGCGGGACCTGTGCTGCTCCTGTGCCCACCAGCTGGGACCAAGACACCAAGGGATGCTGAGTATGGCTGTTCCATGGGGTACGGACCTGATGAGAAGGTGGGGGGCTGCTGTACACGCAAAACGTGGTCTCGTAGGCTTTTGGTATTTGAGTGCAGGATGTGTTTCTGCTCTCACCTGCTCAGGCATCCCCCCTCTGATGGCCAGGGGTACGAATGTGGTTTTTTTCAGATCCCATCTGAAATAAAAGGGAGCATCCCATCCCATCAGCCCTGGCTTCAGAGCTGCCGTGGCTTCCTTGCTCCTGGGGTCACTGCTGGTCAAAAGAGATGCCCAAACGATCCTGTGGATCCTCCAGGCATCCAGACTCCCATCTGTGCTGATGGCAGCAGGGTGACAGCTTTCAGCTCTTGGTCTTGAAGGACCACAAGTTTTCTTTGCCCTGTGCAAAGGACATTAACTACTTCATGTGTTAAGGTAGAAATCTGTATTTCATTTCAGCAAGCTTTATCTCAAGTGCCCCAATGAAGGCATCAAAATGACCTAGGTCTCTTGTCCTGGGAAGGACTGGTTAGAGGAAGAGACAAGGGTTACAGGGTGTGATAATGTCTTTAATTAGACCAAGTGATGCAGCTGGAAAAAATGGCCAAACATGAAGGTGTACCAGCTCAAAGGAGGACTTGTGTAATTGAGTTTGGGTTTTTTTTTTCCCTTCCCCAACTGTACCAGCTGGTCTATTAAAAGGTATTACATGTCTCTGCAGACCTCGCCTCTTGCACCCTTAGGTTGTAGTGGCTCCAGCACAACGGCTGCTGCTGCCACCCTGACCACAGACAGTCTCCCAGCTTATCAGAAAGCTGCTACCCCTCCGCTGTGCAAATTTTGCAGTTTGCCCCCAGTGATGGAAAATCATCCCAGTGCCCGGTTTGAACATGGTTGCTGTGTTGGGGTTTTTTTTTAAATTATATTTCTTGGCTTACTGTTGCATTGCAATGCTGAGCTCTAGTTTAAGCGCCCTTGGGCTGTGTGAGAGCATCACTGGGCTCTCCCATGGTGGGGACCAGAGAGACCAAGCAGGCATCAAGGGAGGAGGGTGGGGTGAGGAGCTGAGCCCCATGCTGAGTGGGAGCGATAGGGAGTTCTAAGCACAACACTGCATGTTGGCATGGTGTGGTCCCTCCACATGCTTGTCCCTGCCTGGAGAGGAATGTGAGCAGCCTGATCGTTCTGCTCATTAAAAATCATGAGCAGGGACTCATTTAATGGAGAGATCTGCTGAGCTGTTGAACACTGGCTTCTTTTAACCTGCATGCTGTTGCTTGAGCTGTTGCCATGCATCTTGCCCAGGTTTTCTTTGCAAACTTGAGGGCTAAAAGTTCTCTCTTCTGGGTTTTTTTTGAGAATAGCAAAGAGAGGGTTATAGAGGTACAAGCAATGTTAGCCACAGGCTTTGAGCAAGGCTACACACCCAGCATTCTCTTGCAATTCAAGGATATTTTTATTTTTAACGACACTTTTCAGAGTAGCTGTAGGAAGCACCGCAGGCCAGCCTTTGGCTCGTGCCAGCCCTGGCTGGGGGCAGGTCTGTGGCACGGCGTGAAGAAGGCTCCTCTTCACTCTCCTCCTCGCCTGGTTGCTGGGACCTAGGGGAGACGCCTCTGGGCTTGTGCTTAACTCTTCTATATTTTCTGCTGTTTGCTTAAAAACTCCTTCCCCCATGGTTCCTGGCACATGTCTCTTGCAGTCGGAGAGGTGGGGAGCGGCTCCTGGTGGCTTGCTTCCCAAAGCGCTGGCAGTACGAATGGTGAGGTCTCCCTGTGTGGGACAGAGCTAACGAGGGCTGGGTCATTGGGGTGCCGGGTGTGTCTCTACCCATGTGGCCCAGCTTGCTGGGGGAAACTTTTTTTTGGTAGCAATCCTTTAAACGGAAGGGAGAGAGGAAGAAGTTAACCTTATGAGAACAGCGTGGTTTGCTGCCTAGAGCATCGCATGGTGCAAGCAGGTCTGCCCGCTGGTGGTCTGCTTTCTCCCAAAGAGGCTTTTCCATACCTTGCAGCGGTCTGGTATGACCATTTTGTCATGTAATGCATGTCTCGGCAAGGGGCCTGATGTCAGGATTAATTTCCCCACTGACTGCAGTTAGGAAAAATCCCACTGTTGAAATGCATCTAAAGGATGCAGAGAAGCATTTCATGCATCGTCACAGACCTGAGCTGGAGTTCTCAGCCTGGGCCAGCTGCTTGTCTCTTGGTTTCTATCCAAGTGCTACCCTTCTGTGCGCATTATCCCATGTCTGTGCTTGGAAAAGTAGTCAAGGTGAAGTTGTGCCCTGCAGCAGTGGGTGCAGGGAGGCTGGATGTGAAGGGGAGGGATGTGCGGGGCATTGCCAGCAGCATGTGGCAGTCTTCAACCCATCAAGATACAGATTGCTGGAGGGAGGTCAAGGATTGCTTCAGATCAGGAGCTGAATAAGAACCAACTGTAGAGCCATCAATTAAAATAATCTAGTTTGCGAATACACTTATCTTCAAATGAGATTACATGGATGAATGGGGAAAACGCTCTGCTCGTAGCCTGGGATGCTGCTGGTGGATGATCGTCTGTGCACTGACGTCCGTCGGCATGCCAGACCAAAGCTCCATGCCTGTCTCACCGGTTATATTTTACACATTTGCATTTGGTCCACTTGCTTTTAAGATGGTTGATGCTCTGGTCAGCCAAAAGTTTCCTGCAAAGTTTCCCTGAGGCAGTTGGTGAATATTTCTCTGGATCATGGTGCAAATTCCCATCTTGCTGCAATTTTTCAAGCTTTGGCCTTTCTTTTTCTCATCTTCCACAAAAAAACACCATTATTCAGTTTGTGGCCAATACAAGCACTTTTTTACCAAGCTGGGAGTTACGTTTGCAATCAGCGTAACCGAAATAGTAATTAGTGTGAACACTTGCTTTATTTTAAGATGCATTCGTCAGTGCTTTAGCTCTTCAGCTTCATGCTTGTGTCTAATGTTACCGCAGATAACTGTTTGGAGAAAGGGCACCCCTTGTGCTACCGCTGCATCCAAAGCCCAGGGCTCAGAGCCTGCAGCTCCACAGGGTTGGATTCATCAGAGGGCAGAGAAGCTGGTGTCCCGTGGCAGCTGCTGGGCTCTGGTTTGGGGTTCCCACCTGATTGCTCCAGTCTTCTCCCTGCTTTTTGCATGGTGCCGAGTGACCACAGGAGCCCGTGGCAAAGCACAAGTCATTGTGGTCAAAACCCTTTCTGTCTGCAGAATCCTGGGAGCGGGGCTTGGCTCCGAGGGCTGGAGCTGGGACAAGCCCTTATGTGACTCGTGTGTGTGTGCGTGTATACCTCTGAGTGTGCACATCCCCTTCGTGTACTCTTATTTTCACTGAATAAACAAGTCTGTTACTTTTTTTTTTTAATTAACTCTTGGTTACGTAAGGGCTGCGAAGGGATCTAAAGGAGGCTGCAGGCCCTGATGCAGGGGTGCACGGGCTTGCATGCTCACCCTTTTTCTCTTAAAACCCCTGATGTGTTTATCCTTGCAGCACTCTGGTGCTCAGGAGACCCAGAGGTTTGCAGAGGTAAAGTTTGAGCCTGAGTTTGGCAGTGGCAAACAGCAGAGCCGATGGCTTTCCATCTTGGCCCCAGTAATTATGAATAGAGTGGAGGCTGGAGCAAGCAGATCCCTTCCCGACTTTCTGCCTGCGCATCGCTTCCTCTTCCGCAGCAGATGCGTGGAGTGGAGGGGCAGGATCTCATCAAAACAAGGTTGGGAGTATTTCTCTGTTGGAAAATGTGATGCTGGCTTTTCTTTGGTAGGGGTTTTATGGGCAGAGGGAGTCATGTTTCTGGTACGGTGTGGGGGAGCTGCGAGCTGGGTTTCCCTTCCCCAAGCAGAGGGCCTGGGATGGTGGCACACAGGGTGTGATGGCTGTGCGGTTCCGCCTGCTGGGTTTCAGGGCACTGAGCAGAAACCGAGCCTGGCTGGGGTGGGGAGACCAGCTCCGGAGGCAGAAACTTGGTTTGCTTTGTACCTGGGAGGAGTTAGCCATGTGAGGCAGGTGCATGGGCTTCTACTAGTCTTTCCATGCAGGAGGCAAACACATCTAAGGCAAGAGGAGATACAAGCAAAGGATTTATCAGTGCAGGTTCACCTGTCCGATGCTTGGTTCACAGCTTGTAGTTTTATTTGCGTATTTGCATGTGGTGACTGCGTGGTATGGTAGTATCAAAGGCTTGCGTGAAGGTGTCTGAGTTACAGTGTGTTTTTTCTGGTCAGGCTCTGTGCTTGCAGGGCTGTGCTGGTGTGCGGTACAGCACCTTGACTAAGGCTTCCCCGGCTTGGGGCATCTGCCTGGCGTAGGTGAAGCTCTGTTCGCTGATGAAGCCTGTAGACTCTGGTCTCAGTTAAGACTGGGCTGATAACCATATATTTTGCTGCTCTTCATTCTGGTCGCTGCTCTTTGCAGACTTTGCAGGGCATTTGCAGTGCTTGAGCTATAGCACAGAATCTTTCTTACAGCATACAAAAATAACCCACGGGGCAGAAGAATACTTTCTCCTGTGTTTGAACAAACTCCTGGCCGTTGTGTATTGCAAGCGTGGGACTTTGCCTTACGGACGATACAGGTGGATGGTGCCCATGGCTCTGGTACACCAAGGGCTGAGCCGGCTTCTGCTGCAATCCCTGCAAGCCTTCTCTGGTATTTGCAGGAGCTGGATGTGGCCCAGCACATTGGGCCGTGCCTGCAGATGTTGTTTTACTTGAAGTAATATTATTACTGCGAGTGTCACCTGCAGGGTTCAGCAGCTTTGCTCCGCTCTTTGCTCTTGAGTGAGGCAGCCTTGGAGTGGAAGCATAGGGCACTTCAAAAAAGCTTCTCTTCTGTTACTGATCCTCACAAGTAATTAGTTCCAGATTTCTCTTTTTCTTTTTTTTTTTTTTTTTTGATAAAACTTATTTCAGACAAACCTGCCTTTTAAGCGGTTATTTCTCCTGCTCCTTGCCGGTATTGTTGCCTAGTGGGGTATGGGTGTGTGTCGTGCTTGGAGTTTTAATTGTTACAAGGAGAAACTGAGTGGGTGGATAAAACAGGGTTTGGCCAGGTTTATCTCAAAATGTTTTAAAACTCACTTTCCATGCTGCTGCTCTTCTCCCCCCCCCCCCCCCCCCCCCCTTGTTTTCTGTGTTTTCAAAGAAAAACCCCTAAACATCACAGATCAGTTCTTCTTGTCCTTGGGTTTTTCCTCTGACCCCTTCTCTCTGTCCCCTGTCTGCAATGGGAAGTGAAAAAGGCGGAAAATCGGGAGAGAAATGTGGAGGAAGAAACCCACAACTTCTGTTGTGGAGAAACTTGGCTGAGCTGACGTTTGCAAGTAGAACATAGTGTTTCTGCAGCAGCTGTGGTCTACGTTCATGCATTTCCCTGGTTTTCATTTTTTTCCTGTTGGGATATTCCCCTTGTTTCTCATGCAGCAAACATCGATGCGATATTTCTACCTTTTTTTTTGTCTGTTTCCCAGTGTGCTTAAATTGCCCATGGGATCAGCTTGGTTCTGGGTATGGGGGTTTTATATTTTAAAATCTTAGTTCCGAAGAAGTAGATCATTAAAGAAAAACAAAACAAAACAAAAAAACCCAAAATGCAAAGTCCCCAGGCTGTTTCCCACCAGATAATGTGAACCTAGATGAAATGTTGAGTTATAACTACCTGAGTGACCTTTTCAGATAAGAATTGTTATTGACTGGTGGTATTATGTTAAACTGATAAGAATTCATTTTAAAAGAGGACAGGAAAAAAAGAAAAACCCAACAAACCCTTCAGTAACCATAACAACTTACTCGGCGACATGCGCAGCTTCTTCCCAATGCTGGTGCTGGGGTCTCAAGGGGGGCAGCACCATGGGGATGCCATCCAGCCCTGCGGGGGGGACCTGGGAAAAGCTCCGGAGCTTCAAGTTTTTGCTGCAGGGGATGCCCGAGGTCACTTGCCTGTTGCTGTCAGCCCCTGAATTTTCATCATCTGTAGGGGATTTTAGCCAGAGAGTTGTGCTGGGGCTCAGTCTTGTGTTGGTGAGTCTGGTGCTGTGGTTTGGATGGGTGGGAGGGATGGGTGCAAGGGGGAGAAGGTGCTGGGAGCAGGGAGGATGCTTTCGGAAGTCAAAGGAGGATGCTTTTGGTGGTCCATGCTTAAGAAATGAGGGACTGGGCAAGGAGAGCACTCTGTTACCCTTACTGTGCTGACAGACCCATCAGGACTGGGTCCCATCTCTGCGCCCCAGCAGAGGTGCAAGCTTCTGGTTTGGGTTATTATAATGGAGTTGGGAGGCTGGTGTGAACACAGACATACTTAAAGCCTTCCTTTGCCCAGCCGAGCCCTGCTTGGTATGTTTGCACATGCTGCTCCTGGGGATTCTGTCAATTTAAAGCAGAATTCACGCTTTTGCCATGGACTTGGTCACCTCCTGTTATCAGGGGTTGCCACTGAGATTATTAGAGCTAAAGAAAACTGACTGTGAGCAATTGATTTTTCTTGCCACTTTCTTCCTTCCCCATCCCTTTGCACTCACGTTGCTTGCGTGTCGCGGGTTCCCACGTTTCATGGAAAGCGTGTGTCTGCACTCACGTCTCGTGGGCAGGGGTGAGCCAAGAGGTGGGCAAGCGAGAAGCAGCAGCTTGGAATCTAAAAGCAAAGGGGATAGGCCTGATAAAACAAAAAAACCCCAACTCTAAATGTCTTAGAATTACATCTGGGGAAAAAAAAAAAAATATCCATTTGAATACATACCAGAAAAGGCAAAGGTGTGCAACTCGGTGTGTCTGTGCAGGAAATCAATTACTTAAACCTGCTCGGTTAAAAGAGTCATTGCATCAGCATGAATTCTTTTAACGATAGCTCTTAGCGCTGTGTAAAGGTGTCTTCTCGGACTGCACTCGCTAACCTTTAATCACATTATTCTGAAGCAGTCAGTTGGATGCTGAATGCTTTTTGTAGCCGATGTCAAATCTCGGTCAGCCGGAGAGCCTTTATAAATAAAGGTGTCTGCTTGTATTCAGGCATACGTGGATAATAGCTGCTGTAATTCAGCTGTCCGGCTCGGCTCCCCAGCTTTTATAAATGACTGATCAGAGATTCCACTGAGAATGAGTATTAAAAGGGATGGAGCTGCCAGAAGTGGTCTCTGTACTGATAAGTATAGCGTGTCCCTGTCCCCGGGACAGGTGGCTGGCGTTGCCCTCTTTGCACTGATGTCCCGGGTTTGTATCTCACGCAAAGCAAATGTTGCATTAATAAAACTTCTGTGTTGAGGTTAGATTGCAGGGTTGTGCATTATGTTTTTGCGAGCTGCACTGGAATCTTTCAGTTTGTCATTTCCCACACCCACACCCCCCCCCCCTTTTTTTTTTTATGGGAGCGGGTAAACACTCTGAGATCTCTCTGGACAAGCCACAGCAGCTGGAGGATACTGGTTTCTCTATGGAGTGGAGGAATTTCATCAGAGGAGCTATTGTTCAACTGTGTTCTCAGCATTTTGGCAACTGTTCTTTAGATTAACCCTACAGAAAGGGGAGGGTGCTCTTTGCCGGGTCTGAAATAATTGCAAAAATGTCGGCAGATGCTTTTGCATTGTTAGAAGTTGATACTGCTTGGTAGTGGGGAAGCATCGTGTGGGATTAAGGAACGAAGAAGCCCAAGTTCTTTAAATCCCTCCTAAAGCCAAACTGGATATTAGCATTCATGTTCAGTTTTCTGTTTTTAAAATAGAAATAGTTTGTGTTTTCTTCCCCTACCCTGAGGAGTGGATGCTCTCGGTGTGTCATACCCGGGGGTCCTGCTGCAGAGGGGCCCGGAGCCCGGCTGATGCTGCAGCCCAGCCCCAGTGAGGCCTTGGGCTTGCCCTGGCATCCCCCAGACCCTGGAGATCTGGCTCTGTGCTGGTGTAACGCCCCTGATTTTGGCAGATCCGCTGCCACTGTGGATTCGATGATGCTGTTTGGGCATCTCTGAAATCAACCTTTTGCTTGGCACCCTTCTCCCTGGATGTGCAACCGGCTTGTGGGGAGCATCGCCTGTCCCCTTGCGGCTGGTGGCCTGGATCGCATGGCTCTGTCCCTGTCCCAGGCCACTTCTGTACCCTCCCTCAGAGGGAGGATGCCAAGAGCCACCGCAGAGCGTGTTTCTTGCTGTGGAGGCTGCTCTGTGGGGCCGCTCAGGCTGTTGCTCCCTGCCCGGGGGCTGTGGCGGGTGGCAGCTGGCACGCCAGCCCATGTCCCTTGGGAACTGGTACCAAACGCTCAGTTGCTGGGTCATCTGTTTTCCTGGGCTCTGTTGGGTTTGTGTGGCAAGGTTTTGGTAGCAGGGGGCTACAGGGGTGGCTTCTGTGAGCAGCTGCCAGAAGCTTCCCTTGTGCCTTACAGAGCCTGTGCCAGTGGCTCCTGGCCAGACCTGTTGTGCTGGTGGCAGCGGCTCTGGGGTGTTATAGAGGGGGGAATGCTGCTGCACAGCGGCAGTCGCAGCAGGCGAGAGGAGCGAGAATGGCCCTGCAGATACTCAGGTTGGTGGGGAAGGTGCTCCTGGTGCTGCAGCAGAGATTCCCCAGCAGCCTGTGGTGAAGGCCATGGTGAAGGCAGGCTGTGCCCTCAGCCCAGGGAGGTCCATGGGGGAGCAGACCCCCACCTGCAGCCCGGGGAGGTCCATGGGGGAGCAGACCCCCACCTGCAGCCTGGGGAGGTCCATGGGGGAGCAAACCCCCACCTGCAGCCCGGGGAGGTCCATGGGGGAGCAGATTCCCCCCTGAAGCCTGTGGGAAGGGCTCCCGTGGAAGAAGCTCGTGGAGGCCTGTCTCCTGTGGGGGGAGGGTGCCAGGCTGGAGCAGGGCAGGGTGCGAGGGGGAAGGAGCAGAGCGACAGCGACAGCATGAGAGACAGACCCCGGGCGTGGGGCTGAGCCCGGGAAGCTTGGAGAGGCAGGGGGAAGGTGTCTTAAGGTTTAGCTTATTTCTCATTGTCCTACTCTGGTTTGGTAGTAAATCAAACTGGTTTCCCCAAGTGGCGTCTGTTTTGCCTGTGACTGTGATTGTTGCGTGATCTCTCCTTGCTCTTATCTCAACCCACCAGCCCCTCATTGTGTTGTCTCTCTGCTGCCAAGCTGAGGGGAGCGATGGAGCGGCTGGGGCGGGCACCCAGCACCCAGCCGGGATCATCCCACCATGCAGGCACAGGCTGTTGTCCTTGAAAAAGAGGATTCAGTACAGGAGCAAGCATCCCACCTATGGCTTGGATACGGCAGGTGGGGAAGGAAGCCCTCCTCTAGCTCCAGAATGCTTGTGCCTGGGTGACCTGTGTGCTGGGACCTTTTAATATCTATTTCTAATTGTGTGTGTTTATTCCTATCCTACAGCTTGAGTCTTGGCAGAGATGTTTATATTGCTGTATATCCTCTTGTGGTGTACCCCAGCCCTTTCACCATCTGCATCCCCTGCAGAAAACATCTCAGCAGAACGTGCCTGCTCTGGGGTGACTTTTGCTTATTTTTTTCAATTAAAAAAAAAAAGCTGTTAAAGCTCTTCCCCAGGAGACAGTCAGCACTTCTGGGTGACTTCTTGCATTCCTGGGCTCTTGTCCCTGTCCTGCATGGGAAAGCAAGGCTGTCCCTGTGCACAGCCAGTGCTCACACGCTGGTTCTTTTACGGTCTCCCTCAGCACCAGCCAGGCTTGGACCCCTATGCCAAATTGCAGTGTGAGTCCCACCTCGAGGATGGGAGCAAAGAGGGATGTAGTCTGCTCGGTGAACCACCCTGCTGTGAAGTCAGTGATGTTTTTAGTTGGGTTTAATTCCAGTGGGCGAGTCCTGCTCACCAGTGAAACATAAAAGAATAACTTTTGGGGGGGTTGGATGTAAATATTGTGAATTTATCCTGCTGAATTTGGGCCCCTGGCTGTGGTGGAAAATGGGAACAACCTCCCGAATCCTGGCAGGGCCACCGAGTCTGGCAGCGATCTCCTTGACCTGGAGAAAACACGTTGTGATACGGAATCTCTTTTTCTGTAAAGGCAAATCAAGATCTTCTTGAGTTAACAAATAGATGCCGCTGGCAAAAGCTGTTGCAGGGTGAGAGGCTCCGGAGAGGCAGAGCTTCTCGCTGCAAACCCGCCAGGCTGCAGAAGCTTGGCATGTGCAGCTTCCCTCCCCGGCACACTGCTCTTGGGGGGTCCGGGCTTGGCAGGAATGGGGATGATGTGCAGATACGGAGCCCTGGACGCAGAGCTGCAGCCCTTGGTGCTGCGGTCCCACCGTCTGGAGCTGTGCGCTCGGGCTGTGCTTCCCGTGCTGCCTTTGCTGCTGGTGAAAGCCCAGGGTTGTGGCTCTGAGAATGTGCTGACAGCGGTGCTAAGAAGGTGCCCACCTTACCTGGGGGCTTTCTTGAGGCAGTCAGTGGTTTGTGATTAATTTTACTTTTTGGGTTAGTGGGTAGGGACGCTTGATGATGAATCTCACGCTTCAGCTTGTGGTGTGAGGGTGGCAGCATCCGATTTACCAGGGCAATAAAATCTGCTGATGGAGGACAGCAAAGCACCCATGTAATGGGTTAAGAGGTGGCTTGAGATAGCCAGACTGGTGTAAATCTGGAGGGGTAAGTAGTTCCCAGGTGCCAAGCGACAACATGAACTTGCTGGGGACCAGCAGTTGATGGTAGCCTGGGCTCTTACCTGTTGACACCCTGCCATGACTGCAAGGACACGTTGCCCATCTGTGACCTGGCATGGTCCCTCTCAGGGGACCAGAGAAACGGGAGCCCCTGAGCTGTGGCCAAGGGGTGATGAAGCTCCTTGCTCACCATGCAGCAGCTTCTTCCTCTGCCAGTGCCTGCAGAGCCAAATTCAGCCCCCAGCTCCGTCAGTTGCCAGCTCTGCAAAACATAACCGAGGTGGTGGGGTTTTTTTAAATCTGATGCACATATTTTGGTTCAGTTTACCCATACAATTACACTAATTTGCTTTATTATACGCAAAGAGATTAAGAATGCATCTGGCAGAGAGGATTAAAAACTAGTAATCTGGCGCTGAAAGAAGCACACAATGCTTTAGGATTTCCTTTCTAGGTGTGTGGAGCTCTGCAACATAAGCAAATGTGATCCTCTGTAGTTGCCGTCTTCGTAGGGAGAGCTCATTAGATCTAGTAGGATTGTTCAAGTAAACGAGAAATGAACGAGTTTAAAATATAAGACTAAATCCTACCACATTAAAGAAGTAGCCAAGATTTAAGAGCTTGATTTTGGTTTCGTGTTTTGTTTGTTTTGTTTTGGTTGGGGTTTTTTTGGTGTACGTGAACCTGGAGCAATAGGGTTGCTTTACCTTTTAAAGGATTTAACAAGTCCTTCTAATTTTCTTGTAATGTTGTAGTGCTTCAAAATAATGCAAGGTCAGACTGAGTGTAACTAATTCCAGTTTGAAAGCAGAGGGTAGCCTGCTTCTCAATAGCCTTAGAATTACTGCAACAGTACTCCTGTCTTCAGGAAGGATGTGGCAGGAAATGAGACTGCTGGATTCTTGGTAAATAAAAATATGTGCCTGGAGATTTTTTTTCCTTTTTTTGTGCCAGGAGAAGGGGGAACCCCATACAAGCCAAGGTTTAATTTATTTTTGCTGCTTTCACATGTGCTTCTGACCCGAGAGGACTTGTGGCAGGTGGTCAAGACATGGTGAAGGTGTCCTTGCATACTTCAGAGTGCTGCTGTCTCTTGGGTCCTCATCACTTGCTTTGGCCAGGTTTACCCATGGCAGGGTCCCAAGGGTGCCAAGAGCTTTTGTTCTGGGGTCTGAGTTGGTCTGGTGCTCCTGTGTGAGCCCTGCTGCTCCGTGGCAGCCGGGTGCTGGGCTTTCAGGGGTGATTGTCCTGCTGCTATTTTGCAAAATCTTTTTGTTGCACCATTAAGACTTGTTGTGACTATTAGCTTAGTCATCTTGATGTGAAAAAAACAAACAAACAAAATCTGGCTATTTTCACATAGCTCTTGGCGTGCTACCTGTTCTGGCCTTCAGAGTAACAGGGAGCCCAAAGCATCATCCTGCTTTTTTCTGCAGTAAGTCCCACAGCTTGAACGTGGCCAAAGCGTATCTTGCTTTAGTCAGGTCATATCTGGGGATCTTGCAGCCTATCCTGGCTGCAGTGCTGCCCTGATGGATGGTGTTAATAGCACATGACTGTCACCCTGTCACCTCAGCGTTCCAGCTGATGCCCAAGGTCCTCCACTGCCATCATTAAAGAACCGTTTCACAACTTGTCGCTTACTGCGTGGGTTAATTTTGCTTTCAAAGTCTGGACTGCTGCCACAACCTTCGTGTGGGGTTTCTTCTGTACATCATGGTCTCCTGCTGCTGGAGGTGGCTGGGAGCCTGGTGACACTGTGAGCACGAGTGGGGAAGGGCAGCTTCTGTGCCCTCGCTCTGATTCACCTTCCCTTTCCTTGTCTGGAGAGATGATTTTCATGGTGTAGAGATTGCGGGTGATCACGAGTGTTTGCTGCCGTGTGCCCAAGGGGAGGCGGTGAGGACGTGTTCTATTTCCCACCAGCCTTGGCTGCTGGGGAGCCCCAGGGCTGCCCCGTCACCACCGGGATGCAGGTGCTGGTCCCTGGGCTGCTCCAACTCTTCCCTGCGTGGGATGCAGCTGGAAACCTCCGGTCCCCTCGCTGCCAGCTGGAGCCCTGCCAGCAGCACCAGACCTCCCTGGGCATCACCTGCCTGCTGGCAGAGCCACGGCAGAAGAAAAAAGCATTTTCCTTTCTCAGTTTCCTACCTGCCACCCAACTGCCCGGCCTCGGGGAAGGAGATGGGGCTGTGGGCATCTGCAGTCTGCTTTTATCTCCCTTAAAATGTCTGTGCACCCTTGTCTGCAAATACAGTCATCTCTGTCTTGCTCTTTTGAGGTGTTCTTTCTTTTTTTATATGCCCCTGACTGACAGAATGTGGCCTGTTGTGGTAGAAATCCCAGTGTATGAGTGTGTGCTTGCTCCATGCTTGTGCTTGCCTTTTTTTTTTTTTTTCCTTCCCTTCCCCTCCCCCAGCAAAGATTGTATGTTGCAGCTCCTGGGAGAGAGTCAAGCAGCATTAACTTTTCATCTCTGTCGTTGCTAATTTAAGGGGTGAGAAAGCAGCCTGGGTCTGTTTTTTAGGAACTGGGCATATACTGATAGTACTAGTGTTGGTACTGAATAACTCAATAAGCTGAAGAATGTGGCAATATCTAAAATTAAATCTGTTCATAATTGCTGGGTTATAAACGGCAGCATTTTCTCCAAATGGAATTAATTTATTATTTTTCAATTGCTGACGCAAGACTCAGTAGCACAAACCTCACAGTTTGCATTAATACAGTAATAAGGCACTTCCAAAAGGTGCTTTTGGCATTTGTAATACACAATACAATCTAACGAACCATAAACTATGTCAAAATACTGTTAAGGTGATAATTAAAACTTTAAAAAAACCCAAAAAACTAGAATAGATGAGTACATTCCAAATTGTGACTTTTCAATGAAGCTCTTTCATAAAAAACATTGTTTCTTGCCAAAACAAATTCAAAGGCATTTTTGTAATTTCTGCTGGGGAAAGGAGGAGTGTTTATCCAGCCTTTCATGTTGGCTGGGCTTTTTGACTTTTATTTAAAAAAAGAAAAAAAAGGGCAGTATAAAAAGAGGTATTTTTGTCTAAATGTGCATTAAAAAGTCTTGCTCCAGAGTGATGCCCGATGCCCAAAGAGGGGTGCAGGCTGGGGAGGGATGCACCTTGGGGGTGCAAGGCGCTCTTTAGCATCGTTGCTGAAACCCAGCAACAATGGAATCGGTCCCCTTGCATGTTGCGTTAGGGACAGGCGTGGGGCCCAGGGCGGCTTCTAACGGCATGAGGACGCCAGGCGTCCTGAAGCCCCCTCGCCTTTGTTGGCTCCTGCTTGTGGAGAAGGGACACACCCCCCCTACCCTCTCCCCCCCCCCCCCCCCGCCCCCATGGGCTCTTGGGCTGGGGACGGGGTTTCCCTGCTCACTTCATGTCTTCTGCAGCAATAGGCATCCAACCAGTGCACAAAGCAAGACTGCTTGAGATATTTATAGTTTTTCCTTTGATTTTTTTTATCCTTCCAATTTTGGACACGTTTTTGACAGCTTTTACCTGCTGAGTCACCATTCATCCTCTTGCACGGGAGCTACTCCTGCCATACCAATTCCCTGAGCCGGCTTGAGCAACCATCATTTAAAAATAAACCCTGTCAAGGGAGTGTGTGTATGTGTCCATCTGTCCGTCCCCCCCCCTTTTTTTCCCTCATGTCACCAACTACTTTTCCTGCTGTGTGTTTGCTTTCTTACACAAGATGGCTATTTTATAGATGCATTACCTTCACATTGCTAAGGTTAGCTTTATGATTTATCACGTCCCACCACAGCCGACTGTCTGGAGGAACTGTGTGTTGAAACCAGATAATGGTGCAACTTTTGAAGGTAACTATATCTGATTCTGCAACAAGCACTCTGGTTTTCCTAAGATGGATTTTTTTCAGTGGTGAACCACAACTTGAGCACAAACTGTTTGATTCTTGTAGCTCTGCTTAATAAGTAACTAGCCCAACCGCAGCAGGTAGCTGTGGCTGGTACTTCTGATGGATGGGAAGGGAGGGTTGGGCTTTCCAAGGGGTAACCCCGATATTCAGGTCGATTTTCTTTCCCGCTTACCATGTTCAGATGGCAGGAGTGTTTACAGCTGTTTTTGCAGTGTTGCTTAGTACTTAATCTGCAACACATGCTTGCAGACCGCCTGTTGGTGGCCAGGCTGTGACGGCCACCTCTCTAGAAACCACTTGGAAAGACTTTGGATACGTGCAGCGTTGCTCATTTAGGGTATTGAAGCACCTGCCTTCCTGTCGCTTCAGGTGGTTTCTGCCCAAAAAATGCACCTTGGATTTATTCGCTTTAGCTTTTTTAGCTGTAGTTTTGTGCGTTGGATGGTAAATATCAGGAATGTTGTTGGCTCCTTCCTATTCCTGTATTCCCACCGATCGGAGCTGGCATGATGCTGCAGGCAAAGGGGCAGTGCTTTAGGATGTGCACAGCTGTTCTGCCTGGGTGGTGTATTCCTTATTTTGTGGGTGCTCCCACCTTCCTCCTTTCCGGAGAGTACGCTGCAGAAATATTCAGTCTATTTATAAATTTTAGTCTATATATTAATCTGTCCATATATTAATCCTCCAGGTGGTTGCATTTCGCGGTAATACAGCTGCTAGTGGGTTGTTAATCTTGGTGAAAGTCTGTTTTAGCTTTCTCCTGGTCGCACAGCCTGCTGTCATCCCGTGGGGCAAATCCTCCCCCAGGTAAGAGGAACGGAGACTAAGGAGGAGCAGTTCGGGAGGGAACAACTGCAGCTGAAACTGAAGCCAGGTTTGGGGGAAGGAGCTGTGTCAGGGGACGGCTTGCCTGGCTGTGTTGGCTTGGGGCACAGAGGTGTCCGTCCGCTGCCTCTGTGTCTGATGAGCAGCACTAGTTTTGGCACGAACGGTTCAATATGCAGCTATTCCTTGACACGCTTGCGTGGGGAGGCACAGAAATGCCACGTGCCACTGGTGGTGTAGGTGCCTTGCTCAGATCCGTGGCGTGGGGTGTCTGGTGGGTTTTGTGGCATCCTTTGGGGTTCTGCTTGTGTGCAGGTACATCTCGCGTGCCCCGCAGGTGTTAGACATTGCATGTTTTGTGTGGTGTGCCTGCCTTTTCCTGAAGGGTTTTTATATTTCCTCCTGTCTTCCGAGAGAGTCAGATCACAAGCAGCCTCGTAGCCAGACCAGAGTCTCCTCCTGTTTGCAAACACACACCTTGGTTCCTTTCCTCTAGTTTCTTTTAATTGAGTGGTCCATCTTTTCCGTAACTAAACTCCTAACACCCTGGGGATATGCTGTATTGATGGGCCGGTAAATCTTTGACCTCAAACTCTCAGCAGGACAGCTCGGTCCCCGTGGGAGTGGGCTTTAAGCATGAAACCCGCAGGATGTGTTTGCAATCCTGGATGCAGTGCTCTAGCCCTTGCCCCTGTGGTTTACCTTGACGACACAGAAGACGAAAAGCTTTGTACTTCTGCTGCTTTTAAATCTGAATGAGTAATTCAGTAACTAATAGCAATCAGTTCATTGCTTTCAAGTTAAGTAGAAATCCTGTTCTTTTAAAGCCTTTATGTAAGAATTGGTTAGTAAGCTAATTTCTAATCTTGCATGACTAACCAGTACTTGAACATAAGGCTTCCCTTTATCATCCTAGTCTCTTTTGTTATAGCAATCTTCAGCATATGTTTTTTGGAGAATTTAACATCTAGCTTAGCCACACGGTGACATGCTCTTAGTCCTCTTTGTGCATGTAGGTCTAAAAATGGCCTTTTTTTTTTTTTTTTTTTTTTTAAGTTTCCAGGATGCTTGTGAGTATGTAGTGCTAGAAAGGCAAACAAAAGGCCCACCAACACCAACAGTTTTTGCAAAAGGTTTCTAAAAATGCATCTCCTTTCAGTGAGGGGAGCACGTGTGCCTGAGCTGTAACACAAAAATTGTTGATATGTTTTGCTGAATTTGCGAAGGCTTTTTCAGTGCTGCGAATTTGCGTTTTTTTAACAGTTGGAAAGAGCTTGTGAAACTGGGGAATGTATGCAGTGGTTTTCCCTCCTTCCTTATCCCTCCTGCTTCTTACCAGGCTCTCCTGAGGCCGGCCGGCTCATCGGTGCCGCCACTGCAGGGGTCCTCAGTCACCTCCTTGGCATCTGCCGTGGTCCTCATGCACCAAGCCTGGGCACAAGCTTTCTTCTGTCCTACAGCTTGCTACTTGTTTAAGGTGGAGATTTCGTAAATACAGGTTTTCCTTCCCTCCCTGTCAGCCCAGGTGGGGACTCGAGGGCAAGTGGTCCATCATTTCCTGCATCCCTGGGAGAGCCCGTGGGTGCTGGGGAGGGAGCAGGGGTGCTTCTGCCCCTCTCCTCTCTGGCATTAGGTGCTTTCAGCAGGGTCAAAACACTAAAATTACGGTAGGGCTGGGTTTAGGGGAAAGGGGGCTGTGATGACACAGGCTGTGCATCCCTGCTCCGGAGCAAAAAAGGTTTGTGATTGCAGGAAAAAGTCCTTCAGGGTTGTGGGATGGGAGCGGCTGGGTGGGTGTGGGGCTGCCATGGTACTGCTCCCTCCATCCTGATTCAACTGTGTTTGAAGAACCGGCTTTTTTACAGTTACTGTTAACCCTTCCTCTCAGATGTTCCTTTGGCTGGTGATGTGTGGTAGAGAGGAGAAGAAAGAAGGGGAAATCCTACTTAGGGATAAAGAGAAGTGTTTTGTCCCTAATGCTGGAGCCGGCAGCGAAGCATGAGAAGGGCTCACGTGGGATTCACTGCAGCCGCATGCTTCTGAGCTGCGTCTGCTTTCCCAGCAAAGCAGAATTCACACAAATAGCTCAGTTTTTATTATTATTACGAAAGAAGAAGCATTTTCTGTGTGAAATAATAGCTGTAGGGGATTTCTTGGGTAGTTTAGAGGGATAGCGGGCCTTTTGACCCAAGCAGAAGCTGTGCGGGCTCTCGCAAGTCACTGAGGATGATGATGGCATGCTGTGGTGTATCTGAACCTTGCTCAAAATGTGCCAGCTTTGCTCGGTTTTCTGTTTTTTCCAGGGGGTTTACGTGCACCACTCGTTTTGTACACTTCTTTCTTCTAGCACACGGTCCATGCACAAGTGGGGAGCGGGTTCCCAGGAAAGGCTCCCGGTCAGCGGCCTGGGAGGAGCAGGATGAAGGCATGCCAAGGCAGCAAGGGTGCAGAGGGGGTGCACAGCACCCTGAGTTGAGGGATTCCTGTACGAGCCCCCCTCCTCCCTCCTCTTGCTCAGCAGTGGGTCCCCTCTGGCTCTGCCCTGGTCTCCTTTGGAGAGCCTCCAGGAGAGCATCAGCTGGGGGGACCCCATGCAGCTGGTGGATGGTTGGATTCCAGCTTCCATCCCTGGAGGTGTTTAAAATCCACGTAGATGTGGTGCTTGAGGCCATGGTTTAGTGGTGAGCTTGGCAGTGCTGGGTTAACAGTTGCACTTGATGATAAAGGGCTTTTCCAACCTGAACGATTCTGTGACTCCACTCTGGGAGGGGGAGGATGGGAATTCAGTGTGTGTTAGGATGAGGGAGTGCCTGCCACCTCGACTTGGGAGCAAAGGGATCCTTTGGCTCCAGGGAGGATCCATCCTTGCATCCCATGCGCCGAGGATGGCTGTGAGAGCGATGCCCCTAATCCAGACCTCTCACAGTTGTGGCATTGGCTTTGGTGGGCAGATGGGAAGTGTTTGGATGACAGCACTGTCCGCGAGGTGCCCGGGGCTGCTCCCCCTGGTCCAAGACTGTGAGATAAGCCGAAGAAATTCCGGGGATGTGTTCCCTCCCTCCCCTGGCACGCTGCGGCCCTGAGGCTTGGCTGTTGTTTCAAAGCTGCTCGCTGGCTGTTTCAGATTTAGGAGCCGGCTCACGCAGGCCAGGCTGCGAGCGGCTGTGCCCGGGGCAGGAGCGGGACTGGGCATCTGCTGTGACGGGGGCTGCTTCTCCTGATCCTCCTCCTCCTGCTGGATCCACTGTCCTGCCCGAATCGGTATTTCCACCCCACCTGTGACACCCCTGTTCCTGATTCCAAGTCACTGGGAATTAGGGATCTGGGGGGGGGGGGGGGGGGGGGGGGCAGGGAACACACGACTTTTTGATGCTGAGAGCAGCTCTGACGGGGCCTTGAGCTCTGCGTACCCACATCCCTGCATCCCCCCATGTATGACCTTGTTCTGTGACTGCATTTGGGCTATAAAACACGCTTTTTGGCTTGAAAAGTCACATTGGCGTGGACTTGCGGAGCACACAGGCACACAGCTCTGCCTCTGCAGGCATGGGTTGAAGTCAGAGTATCAGCATCAGTCTTGATGCTTGACCTTTTGTGTGCTCTCTTTTGTGTTGCAAATGCACTTTTTTGCTTTTTTGCTTTTTTTTAGGGGTGGGGAGAAATTAAACCTACAAAAAGATCTGTGCTAAAAGGCAGTCCCAGTGCGATGGCTTCACCTTTAGCCCCTGCTTGTTTCTTGGTCCTCTCCTCTCTCAGTAAAAGGAAGATAATCTACCTGGCAAGGGTACTGAGAAGCTAAATGAATTCACGCTGAGGTTTTCAGACAGAAAACGCTGCAGTAAGCACAAAGTGTGGGTGTAGGCACAGTGCTGTATAGCACTCGGATGGCGCCTGTTAACGTACACATAGAAATGTGCTGATATCTTTCAGCATGGCTTTCAAAACCACCTGCCCCGTTGAAAGTGTAAATATAGGAAGAATAATCAGCCCAGCGGTGCTCTCTGTGACCTCCAGCTTCCGAAGCAAAGCCTCATCTTTCCCTTCTTTCTGTACCCGCGTCCTCATCTTGCAGTACAGGTCCCTGCTCAGGATGTGCCCTTGCAAGACACTGTTTTTCCCTATCTGACGGTCACAGAGGATTGCAGCTCTTTGTCAGGAGGCCTGACTCCCCTCCTGTCATCGGGCAGTGAGGTTTATATAAAAGGGAAGTTTCTCAGGGTAGAAAAAATAAATAAGGCTCCACCTGAACTTCCTGAGTTGGTGGGGTTTTTTGGTCAAGAATAGCCTGGAATGCTCCTCACTAGAAACAAGAGCTGAGGTGTCTGAGCTGAGTATAATTTATTTGAACTGAGTATAGTAATTTATTTGGAGCACACTGTGGAAGCAGGAGGCTGCAATAGCTTTGCAATCCTTCACGCAGGTGAAGGGGGGAGAGATGAGGATGTAGATTTCTGCTTTGGGGTGGGCCTGGGCATGGCCATGCACGTCTTGGACAAAACCCATGAGACCCCTCGATTCATCCGGCATGCAAGAAGCATTTCTGTGCCTCTTCACCCTGCAGCTGGTGGGTGAAGGGGAAATTGCTCCGCAGACCCCTCTGCTACCCTTGCACTGAGGTTTCCTTGCTTAAGGCATGGTGCAGTTTCTCGGCAGAGATGGGAGCTTACCCCTGTACGAACAGGGCTTTCCTTAACAGAAGGTCTTTGAAAATGAGTAAGTATGTTTTTCGTCTGGAAAATACTTGCAGGCCTTTAGATCCTCCAGCCAGAAGTGAGCATGCTGGTCGTCCGGTCTGGCCAGGCAATTGCACTCCGTCATTCCTGTAGCCGAGCTCCTGGTTTTTGGGTGAGCTGGATTTTATTTCAGCATTTTCCATCAACTCCATGAAACGGTCGGCTCTTGCCTGCCGCTCTCTCCAGTGGATGCTGTGCTGCTCTGGCAGGAAATCCGCTCTCCTGTGCCGAACGTTGCCAATGGGACATGTCGGTAGCATGTGGTGCTTCCATCAGGAGATGAAAGCAGGTGCTCAGTGCTGTGGGGGCAGGTGGTTCCTACACGTCTGGCTTTCACTATCCCTTCTCTCGCCCTGGGAAAGGATGGTGATGGGTAGCAGCATCCCCTCCTCCCTGCCCCTTGGCTGTCTTTTTCCAGTGGGTGCCATCTGCATCACAAGAGGCAAATAAATAAATAAATGCAGGCAAGGGTATCCCGCTTGGAGCAACCAGCTGGCTCGCAGCTGATGGAACGCACCAGTTGCACAGACTTCAGCCAGGGCCAGCGGGTTCTCTTCTGCCAGGAGGAGCCAGGTTGAGCGATAAAGGCCCCCTTGTTAATGCATATTGCCTTAAGCTGTGTTTCCACAGCTTTCTGTCTGTTTACCGAGAGTATTCAGACATGTAATTCCACCGGATCTGGCTGCTTACGGAGAAGGCTGGATTATTTGTGTTTCATAAATAAGGCCAGAAAGCACAAGGTCCAGAGCACTGAAAGCCACCTCTGCATCGCTCCTGATGGGGTTTCTTTTTTGGTCCCACTCTCCCGCTGCCTTTTGCTTTTTTTTTATTTATTCATTTTTAACCGTAGCCTCCCTTCCCTCTGGCCCACGTGTGCCCCGTTGTCCATGCTCTCTCCCAGAACTCAGCGGAACCCTGCAAGTCAACTATGTTGCCATAGAAGAAGGCGTTTCTGCCCCCTTTGCACCCCTTCTAGCTTTGCCCCCCATGCTTTCAGCCCCGCCGGCTGCGGGACATGGCAGAGCAAACCTCACTGCTGGAAGGGGGAATGGCACAGGGCAGCTTTTTAGCATCAGCATCAGCTCCTGCCTCCTTAAACCCATCACGGCTCTGCAGTCATCTCATGCCCCTTCAGAGGAGAGCTGAGATGGGCTCCCTGTGCCCCATGGCCCCTCATACCCAGAGCATCCTTTTTCTGGTTTAATCCTACTAGTGTTTGAGGGGCTTTTTTGTACAGTAAAACCTTATTTTGAGGAGCAAGGATTATGCATAACAAGACCTGAGTGCTCCTGCAGAAGTGAGGAGCGATCCGTCGAGAGGAGATGGTCCCCGTGCATCCCCTGGCGAACCCCTTCCCGGTTGTGGCAGGAGGTTTGGCGGTGCTGCTCTTGTCTCGGTGAGCTTTCATGTTCCCCACCACCTTTTTCCAGCTCTCCTGTTTGTCCTCCTGGCTGTAAAATCAGCGGAGAGGCTGATTTACACTAGCACCTGTGTGAGCTGAGAGCTCTGCCTCCATCCTGCCCCTCACGGGGCACAGCATCCCTCCCTCAGCTCTGATGGAGCTCATGGGAAAAGCGGCTTTGTAAAGGTAAACGAGCAGTTTGGTTAATTAGAGCTCTCTGGACCTTTTCCAGCTGGATGCCTGTGTAATCAGGGGACGGCTTGTGTCCTTGAGCTGGCCATCCAGACCACAGCTCCAGGGCTCACAGTTGGACCCTGCAGTGATGGTCAAGCTCTAATTTTTTTTTCTAATTACTATTATTTTATTATTTTTTTTTCATAAAAAGGTTTCTAATGATAGTTTAGCAGTCCAGCCTGTCCTTAAAGCACCTTGTAGGAACTATTAAGGCAGTGCTGGTACAAATGCAGCCATATGCTCATCTGAACAGGGAGGCATCAATTCAATTAGCACAAGTGTTTGGAGGAACATCTGTGGAGGGGTGGGAGAGATTTCCCGCACCACTGGCACGGCGAGTCCTGTTCCTGGCCAACCTGTGCCTGGTCTCCAGAGCCAAGCCAGTCTCCTCCTGTGAGACTGTCTCACTGAGATGCTGCTGCCACCCTCAAAAGGGGAAAAAAATAATAATAAAATCACTGTTTTTGCAGTCTGCCCTGCTGCTTGGGGTGGTTTGCAGGACGACCGATGTGCACAGAAATAGCATGGCCTGTCCTTCAGCCAGGCAAGCCTCGGTTTTCGAAAGCTGGAAAGAATTGCTTTGGATAAACTCTCTGAAGTCTGGATTTGTGTCCTTTTGGAGCCTGTGAACAGAGGCCCATTGTTTTGTGGAGCTGTGGATGAAAACCTGAGAGCTTTCCTTTGGTTGTAGCATACGGGGCTAACAGCTGGGGATGCCTCTGGTACATGGGAGGCGCTGAGCTGGGTGGTTATGTACCTGCTCCATAGTCAGTATTGCTGGGACACTCGGTGCTGAGACACGGGGGAGGTTAAAGGCAGCCTGTGTGGGCAGCTTCAAGACTCCTGCCATACCTGTACGGTTATAGCTATACCCCTTAGCCTGCAGCCTCCACCGTGCCGCATCCTCAGCCTGATCGAGGATTTGGGCTGGGGACATCCCAACGTGTGGCCAGCCCTGCTGGTGACTGACGAGCAGATGCATGGGAAATCCTCCCAATAGCAAGCCCTATAAAGTGATGCTTTCCCAGTGTAAACTCTCGTTTTCCAAAAGCCAGCGTTTCTGGGGACTTCCTTAGGTTCCATCCAGACCAACTGGGCTGAGATGCAGGTTTGGGAAAACGATCCCATAAGCAGAAGAACAATGGGTAGCTGTTGGGCTACTTCTTTTCTAATGGAAAACAGACTTAAGGATTTTGTTTCTTGTTCTGGGGGGAAGTAAATGAGTCTTTGAAGCTTTACTTGCTCGCTCTCTAACTTCTCATCATAGCAATTAATATAAAACCCCATTTTAAGTGTATTCTCAGAGAAGAGCAACCATGGTGTCAAACCATAGATTTAGGGATGATGGATCATCATGACCATAGCAGTTCGGGGATGATGCAGGCTGTGCTTGGCAACTTCTGCATTTGCTGGTTAGGGCTGCAGCAGATGAGGCTAATCCTGCAAAACAACGATGTGCACAGACCTCATGCTTTGTATCTTCAAAGCATCACGCAATTGTGAACTAGTTAATGCCAAACTTTTATCTGCTTGGTCTTGAAATTGTGGACCAAATTGTGAACTGTAGGGGAGCGATGCAGACTTCGAGCTTTGCCCTGGCTCACTCTTCACTGGCTTGACGTGCAGCTGGTTATCATGTCACATTCCAAGTGAAAGGAAACATTTAAGTCCCTAAAATGTTTTGACACCAGAGATGTGTTTAGGAAGATGTGACCCTCCAGGCAGAAGTTTGGTGCTGGTCTGAAGTCGTAAAGAGCAGCATGTGAGCTGTATAACCACCATAATCTTCAAGCAAGCTACATCTGAGAAACTCTCGGTGCTGATGATAAAGCCAATTAGACTCTTACGGTGGATTTTTTTAAATGCCCTGTGTGATGTTGCCAGTGGCATTTTATGTTTCAGACTTCCTTGGTAGGACAGTGGTAGGATCTAGAAATATTTGAGGCATTAACAGTGTCTCTGTCTCTCTCCTTCTTCCCATCCAAAGATAATAAGAGCTGCGGGGCTAGCCCTTCCCCCAGAGCTGCAGGGCTTGTGTTGCTTTTCCTTGCATATTTTGGCAGGGAGAAAATAGCCTTGAAGTATGGTGAAAGACAGAAATATGCTGGAGCATCAGGAATCAAACCAGCCTCTCTGAGGATAGAGTAAGGGAACATAAAGATTCTTCTTTCTTTTTAAAGGTGTTACTAGCAAAGGCGGCGTTTTTGGGGATGGAAGATCATAAAGCATTTTCCTGGACTGGAGAACTGATTCAAACTGACAGATTTCAAAATGAAAACAAAACTGGGGAAAAGCTGGAATTTTAAGAACTGCTGCTTGCACAGTTTAAAACCAAAATAGTGCATTTGCTTTGCAGTTTTGCTGATATTATTTCTCAGGCTGTGCGTTAAGGGTTTGAAGGTAGTGGTAGCTTCTTGACTATTTTGTTGGGTTTTAAACCCATTTTTGCTGGACGGGGTGGCTGGGTTTTCTCGCCTTTTGTGCCCATTGACATCCGAGTGGTCACTGTGGCTCTGTGCTGAGGGGGGGAGTTGGCCAGCCCCTTGCAGAGTGAGACCAGGGGCTCGGTTTTGGCTCTGTGGGCTGTTGTGCAATGCCCAAGGTAAAGCCTTTGGGAGCAAGAAGTGTAGGGAAAGCGTAAACTTGCTGTACTGTGTGGACAATTTCAGTCCTTGGCGGCGTACGCTGGTGCCAGGAATCTATCAGCGTCATGTGCTGAAGATGTATGCAATTTGAAAGTATGTATAAGTGATCTTAGACCTGATAGTGTCACTTGGCTGTGAACACAGAGAAGATAAAAAAACGCAACCAAACAAAAAAACCCAAACAGAATGATGCATCTTTGTTCCTTTATTTTTTTAAAATGACACCTCATTAGCTGGTAGCACTTGTTGCTGCTGTGGCTTTGCAGAAGGGATTGTGGTGGGTCTGGGGGAGGCAGCGTGAAGGGCTGCAGTGGGGTCCAGGCTGAACCTCACATCCCCCTGTGTGGGTGTTGCTGTCCTGGCAGCGGGTTGTCACCCTGAGGAGCAAGCACGGGGCGTTTGGGAGCTGGCAGCTTGCCTTTTGCCTTTCCTCAGCCCCCTGAGCATCACTCAGGGCTGACACAAGGTTGTTCCCTGCTTGCTGGGCATCCTGGCTCATCCCTGGGGCCGTGGTGCTGCGCTTCAGCCCGGCGTGGCTGCAGTCTGAGAAGAGCCACCGAGCACAACGCACGGCGTCAAGGACATCCGAGCATCAACAGTGGTGATACCCCCTCCCTGCCTGTGGCACTGCTCACCGAGGTCGGTGCTTCTGGTGTGCCCATCTTGGGCTCGGTGTGGATGTTTTATTTTCTGTCATCAGCCACAAGTGCTCCTGCGTGCTCCCGGATCAGTCGCTGATGATCTGGCACAGCCGCAGCTCCTGCTGCACCCTGTGAACCTGGCTCAGCTCCATCGGGAGCCGGTCACGTCGCCTGGGGCTCCAGCCTGGTGCAGCAGCACAGAGCTTAGCCTGGGAAGAGTA
The DNA here is from genome assembly GCF_023634155.1 of Falco peregrinus. NCBI lineage: Eukaryota > Metazoa > Chordata > Aves > Falconiformes > Falconidae > Falco > Falco peregrinus. The sequence goes on from NC_073721.1 coordinate 96,274,730, forward strand.
TATAATGGACTGGCACAGAAGAGTCACTTACTGCATTGGTTAATGGATATTCAATTCTTTTCTACAACTGCATCTATCAGGGTGACCCCGGCGTGGCTACGTTTGAGTAGGAAGTGCAGCGATGGATGTCAGATCCTGTGTGAGATCTTAAAGAAGTGACCAAGAAGTCCCTGTTTGTAACAGAAACATCTTCGATTTAAACCACAGCTCTGTAAGGTTTTCTGGGAGGGGGAAGAAGCTGCAAAGAAGAAATACATGATGTGTCAGAAATGCCTTCAGAAAAAAAAAATATTATTCCCGATTGTGAAGTGCGGGGAATTCTGTGTGGAGCTTTTTGTGGCGCTTCTGGTGCCCACTGCAAGTTGCTCCCTCTGCGCTGTCACGTCTTTCGTTGTAGTTTCCCTGCAAGCAGCAGTGTATCTGTGGTGCAGGTTTACTCCTGAGCAACACCGAATTGCTTCTGTCTGCAATTTGTCTTTCTGCAGAAGGATGTTTTTGCCAATTTAAAAACAGATCTTCAGTCTCTGAAAGATGAGGTGGCTTCAGACGCCCACTGGTTTCGTTGGCTGCTGCTTTTTTTTCCAGCGTGCATGCTTCCAAAAACGAGTGGGAATCCTTCCAGAGATGAACACTGTAACTTCAACTTTTGGGAAACTTTTTCCACCCTCCCTCTAGTTCTATACATATTTTTGCTCATTAGTGATGGCAGAGAGCCTACAGGTATTTATCACAGCATCAGCTGTCTGGCTTCTCCGCAGCAACTCCTAGCCTTTGTATAATGCTGGGGAATTTAGGCAAAGTGTAAGCTGTAAATACAGGACAGGGCAGGTAAAATAAAGCAAGCCCTGACTGTTTAAAGTGTATTTTTTGTAAGAAAAGAGTGAAAATTAAGCTTCAAATGATGACAGTCTGCATGAAGATGAAAATGCACCACGCTGAGTTGTTGTGCTTTGTATTAAATATTCTGGTGCTGCTTGTTTGCTGCCAGAGCATTGAAGTCGGACTGTTGGGGGTGAGGAGTCAATAGCAAAGTACCTATGAAGAGGTTACCAAAGTGCTAAATTTTCTTGTTTTCTGTTGAATTGACAAATTGATCCAGTGGCTGGTCCCGCCAAAGCAAAGAAAGTCGTCAGGGGCTGAGACAAGGCTGGGGATGCTTTCCTTATCAGCCCCCAAGTAAAGGTGAGGTCTCTTACTTATAAACTTTTGAGACTAACCAGAAAAAATTTGAAAAAAATAATAATAAAAATTAAAAAAACAGGTAGTCTGAAATAGAAGCAAAATAAGCTATGAGCCCGCTGCTTTCTCCCTACGTATTTTGCAGCACCAAAGCTACCTTGTCATTCTGCTCTTCGGTTTCCACTTGAGTGAAGTTTAACACATCGCTGCAAAGAATGAGTGTGTAGTAAATATAATGATTCATCATTCCTACCGTAGTGAAAAAGGGAGGTGGGGAATGTCTGTCAAGTTCTCTTAAGTCCTTGAATTAAATGTGTAGGGATTTTGAATAACCTCTGAGTTAGCAAATAAAAGCACTAATTTTAGTGTCGAGATGATATTTAATTGAAAAGCAACCAAAGGGACATACTCATTTTTAGGCAACTAACAAAAAAAGTATAAATACAAAATAAGTTTAAAATAAAGTAATTGGAAATTAATTGAAATTTAATTTTAATTAGGTGCCCGAAATTGGATCGTCTGGATCCCTGTGGGTCCTACCTCTGTCTCTTCCCTTTTTTTTCCGCCTCTGTAAGGCAAATGCCAATTAATATTTTTAAAAGTGCTTTAAATAACTTCATTTCTCTAACCTGTTGCAAGTCAGTGGGACTCAAGTGTTCAGAGGTTTAGGAACCTGCGTGCAGTTGTAGTTACAGAATAGCTGCAAAGGGGAGGAAGCATTCAGGTCTTCGTGTGTCTTAGATGCCCAGCTTCTCTTAAAAGCAGAAGGGGGGAAAAACCCCACCCAGTTTCGCAGTTCTGCTTTGAAATACCACCTGTATCGGTTTTATTCTCCTGGCTGGAGAGAAGAGAGTATGGTTCAGACCTCTTAGAGAAGATCTTGGGTGTTTTTCTCTGGAGCACTAGATGTCTGGAGATGTGATGGCTTTGCTTTTCCCAACACCTCCAGCTGCGGTAGCACCTTAAGGCTGGGCAGTGGTAGAGGATCCATCCTTTGCCCTTGGGGGCTTGGCTTCCACCTAGTGAGGGTCCTCTTGGGTGTCTAGACGGGCTTTTGGTTCACCCCGGCGTCCAAGGTGTCTTGCCAGGTGCAGCCTCTCTGCAAAGAGCTCCCAGGGCTGAAGGAGATGCCTGAGCTATCCCCAGCTGCACCCTCCACGGTCCAGGGGATGCAGGTGCCAGAACGTCTTCTCGAGGCATCGTTGACTTTCCTGCGAAGATCAAGATGCTGCTTCTGGCCGCCCCAAGGGATTTCACTGCAGATCCTGCCCTTGACAAGTGAGGACATGGCTCGTACCAGCTGCCGGGCTGGTGGTGGGGCGAGGAATGTCCTCCGTCTAGACAGATGGGTCTGACTCAGGGAGCGCGCGGTTTTGGGAACATCCTCGGGGCAAGGCTCAGGTGAACCGAACCGCTGCTATTTTTGTGCCCAGTGGAGAGAGGGAGGAGGCTCATGGCTCATTCAGGCAGCCCAGCAGCAAGATGGGCAGATGCTCCAAAGCCGAGCAGACCCCGGAGCGCTCCCCTGTGCTTGGGCCAAGCTGCTCCCTGGCTGCAGCATCCCCGGGGTGGCCTGGCTGGAGGAGGAGATGCTCAGTGGGTGCAGCCTGCAAGCCTGTGGGGTCTGCGTGTGCTGGGTGCAGGGCAGGGAACTGTTTCTTGGGTAATACCTGCGCCTTTCCCACCGCCATCACACCTGGCCAGGGTCCCTGTTGGGTCCCCACTGCTCAGGCAAGCTGGCAGCATGTGCTGGCTCCTCCCCGAGGATGCACCTTGATGTGTATTGACTCCAAGGTGCCTTTGTCATGCTCGGCCAGGGAAGCGGTATCTAAAAGGGGTGTCTTTAATATCTGTGGGGAGCGGTTGCTTAACGGCTTGAACGGCAAAGCTTGTTATTGTTGCATAAAAAGAAGGAAAACTTAAGTTTTCTTGTTCTTTGGCTGCATTTGCAGGACCTGAGCAGCTCTGCATGGCAGCTTGCATGTGTCATACGTGTGTGCACACCAGGGGGACGGGGACAGCACAGGGAGGTACAGGTCCCCGTTCCCCTCGCACGGGTGCTGCAGTGTTCAGCCGCTTGCAATGAGTTCCTCAAGTCCGTGCTGTTTCCTTCCACCTCTTGGAGCTCCAGAAAAGATGGGTTTCGCTCAGGAAGTCGGAATGGCTGTGTTATTTATAGAAGAATTATTTGTTTGGACGTGAATAACCCCAGCGTTTGTTGGCAGCGCATTGAAGAACAGCTTCTCAGTCTGCTGTGTTACTGCACCTTTGCTGCCTGGGGAAACCTGGTTGAATCCCAGGGTGTTTTCCTGGTCTGGATCCCTTCCTCCCCGTACCCCTGCCCATCCCGGGGCACTCCTGCACCCTCCTGGGCACTGTCCCAGGGTGTCTGCTCCCCACTGGCTGTCCCACAGCATCCCTGATGATCCCTGATGATGGTGCATTTGCCGGCACACAGCTCAGGAATCCTCTTTAAAAGCACCTCCCTGTGCATATCAAGTAAGGCAGTCCCCCCAAAAAAGCTGGTAAACCCCCATTTGTCAGCACAGGCTGAAGAAAAGACACGAGTGTATGTTTAGCTGCATGTTACTCCTTTTGCTGGTTTCCCCATTTCAGCTCTGAAGTGAAATCATCCCTCAGCCTTTAACTAATGGAAACTTGGTTTAGGTGCCAAGATAGAGGCAGCAGAACCTGAAAGTTTTTCCAAAGCCCTGGAAACGTCGTGCAGCTACAGCTACCATAGGGGAGGCGGGATGGAAATGTTCACACCAGGTTTGTTACCTCTGATACCACTTTTCCAGAGATAAGGTTTAAGTCCCCTGCATTGTTCTGCAACAAAGTGGATTGTTTGTCACTTCAATATAAGGATTTTGGGCTTTTAAGCTGAATCATATTTTGGCTGAGCAAAGGACCCTCAGAAGATGAATAGATTTCTTCTGCACGCTTCCCCGTGCTTTTTCATCATCAGAACCATGTAAAGACTCCTTAGAGTAATTAGGAATCTAGCCTTTGTTTTCCTTTTGTTTTTTCTTTTTAAAATCAGGGGAGAGGGCTCATTCTTCCTATTCAGCCGAGAGTCCACGTGAAATAAAATCTCCCAGAGCGTGGTGTAGGGTTGAGTAATGCCATGCGTAGCGCTGACTTGAGCATCTGCCTCCCCTAACATGTGAATTGAGAGGAAAACAGATTTTTTTGTTCTTTTTTTTTTTTTAAACGAGGTGTGTGGTTGGTTTGTGGAGGGTTTGGAAAAACCTCTGGAGCTCCTTTGCATGTATATGCAATCCTCAGGCATACTTGTCTGACTGTCCTAGCTGCAAATTTAAAGGTCAAAGTCTTGGAGGTTTCCCAATATATATCATCTACCATGATTATTTTTTCCGTACAAAAAAAATAATTAAATTTGCCGGTAATGTTTTAATTATTTTCCAATTCATTTAAGCTCTTAAGGAGGGGTTTGTGTTTGCACCGGTGGGGTATTGCCCGAGCGAGAGCAGCGTGTCCTGCTGGAGCTGCCTCCAGCGCAGGGGAGGGGCTTTCTGTTTTTTTTAATTCCCTAAACACGGTTCAAATCTCAAGTACAAAAGCCTGATGAGGGGAAATACTGCACCAGAGCATTTGCTTGTGGTTTTTTCTCTTCTCTCCCTCCCTTTCCCTGTGCGTGCCTGTGAGAGAGGGAGAACGAGCGTTTGTGCGGAGGGAGGGGGACGCCCTAGCCAAAATTTTTCCAGCAGGGAGCTGCTGGGGCTTGGCAAGCCTGATGCGCCGTTCCTTGCTAGGATATTTAGAGGGAGGTGGAATAACTCAAACTGGGGTAGCTGGGCTTTAACCTACTGCTGTACAGACAGCAGCTTCTCAAGAGGAGCAGCTTGCTCTGCCTCTCCCTTTTGTTCCCTCCATCCTCTCCAGCCACCGTGTGGTTTTGTTCGGTCCCCATCACAGTTTGGCTTTGTGTTTCGGTCAGGCAAAGATGACAAGGGGGTGGCAATTGGGATGGGAAGGAGGTTCCTATGGGGGAGAAGTGCACCGACTCTGGGTGACAGCCCCCAAGGTGGATGGTACCACGTGCAGCTTAGCTATGGCAAGATTAAAGGAAGGGCTGCTTATCCAATTACCCTGAAGGGTAATTACAGCAAAGAGCAGAAGTTGAAGGAATGAACTTTCTGGGTCTGACTCATCCACTTTACTCCTCTCTGGCAGAGCGGAGTGGGTGGGGATGTCCCCAGAGATGCTTCCCAAGCCTGACAGTGTCCTTGGACATGGGGCGATGGCTTCACCCGAGCTCTTTGCTCCGAGCCAGGACCTGTAGTGAGCTCGCGGTCCTTTGGCTCCGGCAGACTTTGGGGGGCACAGGACTAAACGCTGGGGCACGTGTATGTTGGGCTCGATGATCTTAAAGATCTTTTCCAACCCGAGTGATTCCGTGATTCTGTTGTACAGCGCCAGGAGAATCCAGGAAAATCCCCTTTCCTCTTCCTGGCATCGGTTTGGGTTTGGTGTTTGGGGTCCGGTGGGAGGCGGGGGTTTGCCGGGGTGACCCCTTGCGTAGCGCAGGGCTGGAGATACCCACTCGGCAGTTCCTGAGCCCTGTCCGCTGTCTGTTCGAATTGGGCCATCTGCACCTAATTAGGACAAGAGTTTTCTTCCAAGAAGCTCGTTCTTGAATGAACGCTGTTGAAAGGTGCATTCGTTACATAAATGCTCATCGTAGGCCCTCCTGGGCCATCCGCCTCCAATAAGAGATACCCTATTGCCCATCTAATTATTTAATCTATTATTTCATTCACTTTGCCGCCGGGCTACGCCTGCTTTCCCAGACCACTTCGTTAAACCAAAAGAATTAAAATGTCAGATATCCCCCCCCTGCCCCCAGCCCGATTTCCGTTGCCATGCTTTATAACTGGATAGCAGTGATGTACCCGCGAAGGAATGCCGGGAACCGCTGCCGTTCGGGATCTTCTCCCGGCCCACGGAAACTCCGCATTCTTCGGCCAGCTTGTGGCACGCCAGCGCATTCCTGCTCCATGAGGTGGAAGCAATACTGGTAGTGTGAGCTGTGATTTCTGTGGCTGGGGTGGGGAAGCGCCGCTTTAAAAAGCCTCTTAATTATATTCTTTCTCGGCAACGCATCAGCGCTGTTTTTAGCCCATTACGAACGCTGCGATTTTTCTCTTAAATCACGCCTATTAACTGATTGACCTAGTTCCTTTTTTTTTTTCTTCTTCTCCTCGTTACAAAATGTTCCACTTTCAGGCACTTCACAGCCCTTGAAGAGCAGGGGGGGGGGCAGAAAATAAGGAGCCCAGACCTGTTTCATACCCATCTCCTCGCTCGCTTGCCGATGGTGGCATTTGGTTCTTCACCTGGAAGTACAGATACAGATCAAGTCCCTGCACAGCCTGGTTGTAGCTGCTGCTTTGGACTTCTCCCTAATCCCCTAATTTCCTCAGTCATTGATGCTGCTGGCAGGACTTACTTGCCCCTGCCCGTGATGCGTGATGTTGCTGTGCTGCATCCGTCCCTCGCTGGTATCCAGTGTCATGGTTGTGCTGCAAAGCAGCCTCTGCACTCGCTTGGAGCTGGGAGCAAAAGAGTGCAGCTCCCATCACCCACCGTGCAGGAAAAAGCAAGGAGACCAGGATGTGGAGGAGATCAGGGGGTGCTCGCAGAGATGGTGAGGGGCGACACGAAACCCTCTGCCAGAGGTGGAGAGTGTAATTGAATTTGCCGCGGGGGTGCCAGGGTGGGAGCAAGGTTCTCCCTCTCTTTGCCAGCTCCTCTGCAAGGAAAGGTGAGGCTCCTCCATGCTGTTGCACCCCATGGTGCTGTGGGTGGCATCTCGCCTGGGATGCTGAGTGCCAGGGTTGCCTGGGGGTTGCATGCCTCGAGGAGGGAGAGAGGGGAGTGCTTGTCCCTCCAAGCCTTGTAATAAATTCCCTTGCAGCAAAACCGGGCTTTGGGAAGGTGCGTTGACTGCAGACTAGGTGAGGAGCAGCTGCTGGTGGCATGCTAATCTGGTGCCAGATGCGTGTCGGGGTGATGGACCCGCTGGGTTTGTGAGCCGTGCAGCGGCTGTATTTTATCATAATTCCACCCCTTGTCCTTAAACGTGGCAAATCAGAGCCCCGCTGCGTGCCAGCTGCCACCTGCCCTCGTTTAAATGCTGATGAACTTGAACGGAAGGTTGACTTGTCCAGTTTGTATATTAAGCGGCGGTTCCTTCAAGGAAGCTGTTGAATGCAGAGTTGATGCAAGAGGTCGGGGCCTCTTCGGCCATGGATAAAGCAGTGAATAAAAGATGCGCTGCCTGGGGGATAAATCTCTGTGTTAGTCCCGTGTCAGCAGATAGCGCGCCTGGGAGAAGTATTTGTGGCAGACTGTGTTCCAGGGAATGATTAAGGAAACTCAGTCTATTTAGTTTATCCAGGAGGACACGAAGAATTGATCTGTCTACGTATAAATACTGACGGCAGTTTTGGCGGTGATGGGTAGCCAGTTTTATGACACATGGAAGGGCTGGAAGTGGATGCTGGAGGCGTTCAGGCTGGAGATGGGGTCTGGGTTTTCAGCTTCTCATAGAATCGGTCTGCACAGCAGCTTACCAGGGGCTGGGGTGGATTCTGCATGGGGTTCAGGTCAGGGGTGTCAGCCTCCCACAGGGTACTTGGTATAGATGATGCAGGGCTCCCCGGCTGTAAAATTCTCTTTACTCTCCTAATTCAGCGCATTGGAGTAAGTGACCACAGTACAGCCCTCACTGACCCATTGACTGGCTTATGGATCTGTGAATAGTCTCATAATGTGTTATTTTGGTGGGTTTATTTTTTTTTTTTTTAGCTGGCGTGTAAGGTGTCTTTCCCCAGACCTGCTGTGTTTCTTGCCGAGCCTTGTCTCAGAATGCGCCTTCTGAAAATACCGATGCCTTTTTGGGGAGAAGACGGGATGTTACAATCTTGTGGCAGGCCCTTAAGTTACTCGGTGGTGGCTGTGATCCCTCTTTACTTCTTCCCTATGAAGTTACCTTTACGCGGTGCCTGGTGGGACCTTTCTTCACACCCTGTGCTCAGATGTGCAGGTTCTAGACAGGTCACGCTTTTTTTTCCCTCCCTGTGCTGACACCAGCAGATCAATAACTTCGCTTTCAATAGAGTTTTTGATCCCTTCAGCTGGGGAAGACACTTGCTCTTGCCGGCGTGCCCCTCTCCCTGTGGGGAGCATGGTGTCTCAGGAGCCTTCCAGCCTCAGCCACTGCTTTTCTTGCAAAAAACATTGCTGGGTTTTCTTGCAAAAGGTGCCAAAATGAGCCCAGGGTGCTGATGCCCAAGAAGGCTGGCCCGCCACTGGTGCTGGCATAGCTTGGGGATGCAGCCAGCTTGCCCAGTGCTGCTGGCATCGCCTGGTCCTTCCCTAGGGATTGCCCCATGCAGGTGATGGGTGTTGCACAGAGCCAAGCACGTAGATTCATCTCACAGGGCTGGTGTTTGACAGTTGCAGCTTATGTAGAATCATAGTATCACTGAGGTTGGAAAAGACCCTTAAGATCATTGAGTCCAACCGCTAACCCAGCACTGCCAAGCCCACCGCTACTTCAGTAGGTGCGAAAAGATAAAACAGAGAAAACCCTTTTGCAATGGCTTCATCCATCTTCCCTGTCCATCTATTCTTGGCCTGCTGCGATACAGAGTGTATTTTTAGATCTGCGATCATGTGTTTGCTGTGTTTAATGTGCTGCCATGCCTCCTGCCCAGCCGGTCACAGGGATGCAGGCTTCCCTGACAGGTTACCGGTCTTGGGGGTCCTTTCCCTGATCATGGATGGCTAGTTTAAAAAAAAAAAAGAAAGAAAGAAAGAAAGAAAAAAAAAAGGAAAAGAAAGCCTTCAAGGGCTTCTATCAACCTGTTGGGTTTTTTAATTGACCTGTGAAGATGAAAAAAATACCATTTGTAATAATGCGTCCTGTACTAATGCATGAATACATTGCAATACAAATGTGCTTTGTCTTCAGGTATGTTTAGAATGATCTTTTCTTGGGAAACTTACCTAATTGTCCAAATACGTACATATATTACGTATATATTAGTTGAGACTGCACATATCTAGCCTTTTTGTTGAACATCCTTTAAATATGATGATCTTGCATATTTATTCTAGCTATTCAGGCAAATAACTGCCTGCCTGAAAACTGTTTATCTGATAAAAATAAAATTACCAGTGTTAGTATCCTTTTTCTCCTTGTGCCCTGGAAACAGGTGTTTTCTTTTGAAGGATGCTAACGATGGGAGCTCTTGGTTCTTTTCCTGTTGAGTACATGCAGTCCACTGGGATTGACACCCTATTTTCTCCCTGTAGTCTTACCTGCAGGCTGCTGGCTTACCTGTGCAGATGTGAAGATCTAAAGGGAAGGGACAGCATGATACAAAGAGCATGTCAATAAGATAGCTATAAACCAGAATATATTCAGTCAGAGTGATGGAAAATCATTCATAAATCATTGGGGGATCATGCATACTCCAGAGGAGCTGCGCTAGACAGGCTTCGTACATGCCAGACAGATAGATGGGAGGGTAACATTTGCTCAGGAATAAGAAATGGAAAAACCTCACCCCAACCTTTTAATGCTAAGTCCTCTAAATCACTTTTTTATTGACTTGTTTAAAATATGATGCAGGCAAAATCTGTTTCTCAGGAGTGACTTATGCTGGAGTTAAAAAACAGAAAGCAAATTTTGTCTGCCAGCCAAGTAAAACTTGGATTGGCTATTAAAACCAGGATTTTGTTGGCTAGCATTGTATCTGATTACATGAAAGTGTGGGAGCTAATGCTTTCTAAAGCTATTTTTCCAGCCTTTCAGATGTTCAGTCGTATCACCTACTGTAGCTGTTGGGCAAGACTCCCCTCCCCACCAGCCCTACGCCTTCTAATCGAACCCACGTGCTTCAGGAAGCTCAGGAAGAGTACTTTTAGTCCTGCGTATTTATTTTTAAGTAAATGAGGCTGTTCTTCTAGACAAAGGATCTTTAAAACAATTTTGCTAAACTGCAGAGGAGGTGGAGAAACTTGTTGATTGGAAGCATCTGACTGGCTTACATGGTCTCAGCTGCCAGAGGTGAGAAACTGTCTCGGCAGGTGTAAATTACCTGGTTTCTGTTGAATGATATGGAGCCAACAGTCCAGCTGAGCCAAGAAGGGTGTCTGCATCTTGCAGTGGAGTGGAGTTTAATGTCACCTTTGCAGAAGATGCATGGAAAGATGTACAGCCCTCCCTTGCTTTGTAGGGGGAGCATCAGTTGATGTGTGCAGGATCCTCAGGAACGAGCAGAGCAGACGCCCTTTGAAGTGGTTAACTGGTTTCTGAATGAATGTTTTTATCTTTGTATTGTATATAAAGTTACCGAAGATAACGCCTGTATAGACTACTGGAAAGAGCATCGAGATGACTTAATCTGTCTTTCTGCACTAGTAGGGTTGGGCTGTTTTGGACACGCTTGTCTTCTCTGCTCACAAACTCTTCCTATGAAGAAGGTTGTCCTACCTCCTTGGTCCAGTGTTTGGTGCCCTTATTGCAAACAACAGATTTTCCCTAATGCATAAACTAATGCTTCTTCCACGGCACTGCACTTCGTACTCCTTGTTTTCTAGAAGCTAACCTTTCGTTACAAGATGAGGGCGTATCTCTGGGAGCCGTGGTTTCTGCAGGACACTTGGGGCTGTGAGCGGGAGGCTGAGGGAGTTAACTGTCTTAACTGGAAATAATTCTGTGGGCGCTGTGAATTTTGCTACCATAGGTGCTGGTCAGACAGAGATGATGTATTCCAGTGCCCTCAGAGTCATGAAGATCTCTTCTGTGAAGTGTATGTCTTTGGGGCTGGAGTTAGATCTTTCTATCCCATGTGATAACACACTTGGCAAGGAGAGGTCTCAGCTGAAGCAGAGGTTTTGGTTTGCTACAGTAATGCAGTGAGGATGGTGAAGATGGTGTGACACACTTTGCTGGAGGACACCAGCATTCAGATGGCTGAGATGGTGATAGCTAGGGAGGATGAGCAGAGCTTGGGTTGATAATGTGAACGTGCTGTTTATTTTGGGAAATTCCCAATAGCAAGCTGAGATGTGTGATTACCCTCTTTGTCCCCTGGGCTAGATTTTGTTTATGAAAGACAGGTTTCCTCAAAGAGACGCTACAGGCATAACCTGAAATCAAAAGTGAGTTCCTGAATGCTGGTCGCTGCGGATTTATGTGATTTCATATGGTGATGGAGTTATATGCTGCCTTCTTCCCTGCCTGTTCCTCTGCCGGCACTGAGGGTTTTCTTCAGCTCTGAACATGCAGGAGATGTGATTTCTGAGCTGGAGTGAGGTTGGTGGCTCGTTTCTCTTGGTGTGACGCACATGACCAGCATTGCACCAGAGTCTGGTTTTGGGCAATACAAGATGGTGTTGCTCAGGTTCAGATTTCCAGTGCTCTGTAGGGCTGTGACCAAGGTTGGGGACCATGTGTTCTGCACTGAAAGGGTTAACACTGACTAGCTGATGGGCTGCACTTGGCCGTTCCCAAAATGGTGGTCTATCAGATGGGTCCCGTCTCCCCACGCTGGCTCATGGGGCGCAGCGTTTTCCAGGAGCGTACAGCATCAGGGTTCTGCTTCAAATCTGCAGCAAGGCTGACTTTCCTGTTGTTGGCTCTTGGGCAAGGTCTCCTTGCCTGTTGGTGTTGAAGTTTCAAGGGAGTTGGTGCCCACAGCTTTGATCTCTGTAGCTGGCTGCAATCACATTGCCAGAGAGTTTGGGTTTGGGGGATTTTTTTTGCCTTTAAGGCCTCACCCCATGTGTTGTGAAGGTGCCCGGGGCATAACAGTAGCCACAAAGCTTGTGAAATAGGCCAGGGAGAAATGACAAACATGTCCTTACTGAAAGTCATGCATTGGCTGATCAGAAGCTGCTTTTTACACCGGCAGCCTTGGCTTCTTGTAGAAGTTTGGGGAAACCTGCCCGGCAAGATACCCAGAGAGTCCCCAGCGCCAGGCTGTAGCAAAGGTGCTGCAGGAGCGAGAACTCCCAAGGACAGTCCGGCACCCATGTCACTTGGACCTCAAGAGCTGTTGTGGGTCTTCACTGTGTGAAATGGGGAGAGGTTTTGTGCTGGAAGGTACAAATCATTCAGGACCTTCTGGGTCACATCAGTCCATGGTGAGAAAAGGACCAGGAGCCAACCTGTGGTGTTGCAACCCAGCAGCCGGCCGGGTTGCAAAGCTGAATTGCATCCATCCGCGTTTTGTCATCACCAGTGTCAGCTCGACCTCCCTCATGGTATTGTCCAGAACAAACCTTCAGTAGGAGGCTGGAAGATAAACCCCCACTGTGAAAGACTAGGAGACTTTCGGGGGAAAATGGTTTTGAGGAGTCCCATCCCCATTCATCTGGAGAATCCCAGAGTACTTAAACTGTCCTGTTCAGGAGGAGAAGGTGGGTCCGAGTCTCCTTGTCCCAACCTGGAGCAGCCCACTGTGGAGGGCACTGCTAAAGAAAGCCATTACAAGAGTGTCCTGATGCTATAGGTGAATAATGCAGAAACTTTGAACAAGCAATATGTGTATAGGAAGTATTTGGAAAGATGTTTTATCTTTAGAGGCAAGGATGCTTCATTAATCTCACTGAATAATGCCAAGCCATAAATCATATTCATAATAGATGTATTTACGTAATGAAAAGTAACTTCACTTCGTCTTTACATGAATAGAGATTAGAAGCCACTCTATTTTCAGGCAACCCATCAGTCTGTTGGAAACAGTTTGCTGAGAGGTCAGATGGTGGAAGGACCCAGTTGTGCCCCAGAGCCGTCTTGGTGTCCTCCCACCCTGCCGCTTTTGTCTCTTCTTCAGCATCATGGAAAATGCACCTCAAAAAAAAAAAAAAAAAAAAAAAGGGTTAAAGAAAATCACAGGGACCTTCAGTGAGCTTGCCCTGCTTTCAGCATCCAAAAATATTAAAACCAGCAGCCTGTGCAGTCCAGACCACAACAGAATTTAGAGGCCACGGTGCAAGTATCCAGGAAAGTGGTTTCGTATGGTAAGGCCACGTATCCGTAACCCAGTAATCCCCAGCACTGGGAGAGCTGGAAGTGGGCTGCATTTCAGTGCGGTGAAGTCGTTTAGCCAGGCTGGAGAAACTGACTTTTCCTTGCAAGAGCCTGGGCGGGGAGAAAAAGCTTAATTAATGCAAGCATTACACAGGACACCGCAGCTGATGGGGCTGTTGGGTACCTCTGGTTTCATGGGTTTACCCAGAAAATGCTTCAAAAGAAGATGGTAGAAGCGTTCTCAGAGGTCAAGTTGTTTTATTTCCTTTTCCCCCAGCATTTGAATGTTCTTTTCCTCTCTCAAAGCCCAAACCTCCCACATCCCCTCGCCACATTTGCAGTTCCTCTCCTGCGGTGGGTGGGTGGCGGTTTTAGGTCCCTGGCTGGAACGGGTGAGTTGCCACAGGAGCAGTTTGGGCTGATGGGCGCCCGCGTTAAGCCGGCAGGGAGGCTGGTTACCAAGCCCGTCAGCAATGCAGAGCCCTGCGGTGGGTGACGCTGCGACCAGCGGTGCACAGGTCCTCCTGGACATCACCCACCCGCAGGCAGATCTGAGTCCCAGGCAGGTGATTCTCCACTGCCTTTTTGGGCTGTTGTTTGCACCGGTGAAAGGGGTGGTTGAGGATGGGGGAATGGTTTTTTAACCCAATTCTGCATTCATTTGGTGTAGTGGAAAATCATTGTCATGTGGAGCAGTGGGAAAAGGCAATCTCAGTGTCCAGGAGGACAGCAGGGGCTGAAGAGCTCTGACTGTTCCGTTGACAAGGTGTTCTGCCACATCTCCTTTGCCACCACTCAAAGGCACAGGAAGCTTTCAACTCCTGTCAAAGTACTTGAAAGAGAGGAAAGGCCAGGCCGAGGATGAAGGAGATGCTGGCGAGCTCCAGACTTGCAGGTCCACAGCTTTTGCCGATAGTTTGCTGAACACTAACAAAGTAGCGAGATCTGTCCATCCATCCATGTCAACTGCTGTGAGCAGGAGTCCTCACACTGCTTGTGCCGGGCTCCCAGCGTGGTGCAGGGGAAAGGGTGTTAGGAAGTCATGCAGGGGGTGAAAGTCCTCTGGGATCGCAGGAGAAAATAAATAATGCTCTATGCGATCCTATCCTATGTAATCCAATCCTATTCAATCCTATTCTATTCTATCATATTCTACTCTACCCTCTACTCTACACTTTATCTGATTCTGTTCGATTCCATTCCATGCCATTCTTCCTATCCCATCCCATCCCATCCCACTCTCAGCAGCCTGATCCCCTCTGGGTTGGCGTTGGTGGCATGGGCAGGCACCATGCGACCGGTGGGTTTGGGAGCAGGGCAGCAGGCAGTGCCGGCGCTGCGGTGCAGGCAGGTCCCTGGCAGCTGCGTCCCAGGGAGAGCAGCGAGGTGCTTCTCCCAGCTTTTGTGCCGGCTGCCACAAGAGCCGATCAGGTTTCTCCCTGAAATAACTTTCTTCTGCAAACAGCAATGGCTGTTACAAGGTCTGAAACCCAAGCATGGCCTTGCATTGGTTGCTTTATCAAGCTAGGAATTTGTTGCATCTATCATCTCTCCCCCAAAATTGTTTTCCAGTTTTCCCCCAGTGGTATTTAGTGGGACTGGGAAACCAGGGCTTCTCACCACCTTCCCCACCTCCTCCCTGTGCCGCCGCAAGCTGGTCCTGCCTGAAGCTGGTAAGGTTTCATGCTCTGAACTGATTGTCAGCATCTGATGGAGAATCATTTCTGGGAGTAACATTCCCTCCTGCTCCATTCCCATATAAAACTTGTCACTGTTTATTTTGCAGCTTTTCTTGTCACTCTGCTGCTCGTTGAGAATTGCAATTTGTTGTCTGGTGACTATGTATGCATATTCCACAGCAGCAAAGGGACTGAGGGAAGTGGCAGGTCAGGGAGCTCGTTCCTGGTTTCCAGTTTTCTGACTTTAACAAGTCTCTTGCTGTGTTGCTGTTTGTAAAGTAGCCCAGAAGAGGAGCGGATGCTTTGCAAGTGTTACTCATTTGAGTGCCTTTCTTCATGGGTTGCCAGCATGTGGGAGAGCTGCAGCCTCCAGTTCCCCTCTCCTTAAGACATTTCTCCTCAAGGAGCAAACCTGGGGTAGCTGCTTGGAAAAAGAGTTGTCCACAGGCTTTAGTGAAAGGCTACTGACTGCAAAAGCAACCCTCTGTGGGAAATGCTGCGCTGGCTTTACGTTAGCTAAGAAACACTGTCTCTCCCTAATACCGGGAAGAGACACGGTGGGAAGGTGGAGGAGACAGGTGATAACTCGGAGTTGTATAAAACCCATCCCGAAGTTTCCCTTCACGCCACACAAGGAGAGTTGGAGACCTGGAGGACCTGAGCAGTTGTAGGAATCTCTGAGCTGGGAAGCGCTGGAGCTTTGCTCTTCTGATGGGGAACCGGGATGTAGACCAGATTTCCCCCTGAGAAGGAGGTTGCAGACAGCGCCGAGCGGGACAATACTATCATGATATTGTGATGCAGTGAAATTTTTCTCTGGCTCCTGCATGCTGGGTGGGTGCAGAGTGCATTTCTCCGACCAGAGTCCAAATTGCTGGAGGTGTTTGGCAATTGGGTCCTTTTGCAAGGTAGCCTTGCCTGCAGCAGTGCTCAGCTGCATGGAATTGCATGACGGTAGAATGGAATGGAGTGGAATAAAATAAATAGGATAGGGTAGAATAGAATAATAGACTATTTCAGTTGGAAGGGACCTACAACAGTCTTCTAGTCCAACTTCCTGACCAGTTTGAGGCAGACCAAAAATTAAAGTGTGTTCTTAAGGGCATTATCCAAATGCCTCTTAACCACTTACAGGCTCGGGGCATCGACCACCTCTCTAGGAAGCCTGTTCAGTGTTTGACCACCCTCTCAATAAAGAAATGCTTCCTAACGGCCGGTCTGAACCTCACATGGTATGGCTTTGAACCAGGTTGTGGCACTTTGACCTTCCCCATGGTCCCCTGCAGCGTATAAGCTACTACTCACATCGGCTGCATTTGTATTTTTGGTTGCTTGTTGTTTTGCTGTGTTTTTCCAGCTCTGCTTGTATCGAAGAAAAGCTTCTAGCACTGTTTCTGAGGATCCAGCAGTCGGCTTTTGTCTTTGCTCATCTCTGCCCACTCTTTGCAGGGATGAGATTAGGGCTCGAGGCATCGCGGGAGTGACTGCCAGGAGTCGTGAGGCAGGATTTACCCACTGCAAAATCCCAGAGAGCATCGCGTAGCTCTCGTAATTTACTAGGTTTCTGCGTGTTTTACTACGGTGTCGCTGTAGATTGGCTCGGAGCCGCTTGAGGAGCGTGGTGGCTGGTCGGCTGTAATCAATAGCCTGAAGGGTAAGGAAGGGTCAGCAGCTTCCAGAAATCCTGTCGCTTCTCATGTTCGTCACTTCTGAGTACTGCAGGTTGAATCTTTCTGGGTGGGTTATTGCAACGTGTTGCTGTCTTCAGGGGAAAACAGGGTGCACAGAAGGGGATTTTCCTCTGCAGGAAAATCTGCTCCTCCCTCTCCCCCCACAAAAATACGTGGTTTCTGTTTTGTTGGAAATTTCTTTGCAAACATTATGGAATTTGGTCAAGGAAATGAAATCTCAAATCCTTCTTGTGTTGAGAATGATGTTTCAGCCAGGCATGGGGAGGAGGAGGAAGGATTTGGGTTTGACTGAAAACTTGAATTAACTGGTAAAAGGTTTTCGGGTTTCAGGCACTAACAAGCGTTGAAGTCATCATTGCTTGGAGCTGGGAGAGCAGCCGGTTTTCAGCATCAGTCTTAAAGCTCAAAAACGCAGCGTTGAATGGTTATTTTACAGCCGAACAGGAAATGGTGTCCCTCTGGAGCCTTACAGTATTTCCCTCGGTGTTTAAGGGTGGTCTTCGCTTTCTCTCCTCCTTTGCCATCTGCCCTAATGCTGGTGGTCAGTGGTGCTACCACCACCATTTGGACCACCATGAGCTGCTGGAACTACACCAACTGCTGCCAAACATCCCCAACACCCAGTAGTATATAGAGAGAGTGGCAAAATGGGACTGTCAGGTTTTTTGGGGGTTCCTTAATGTAATGTTGGGGACTTCTGTGGGCAGCAGTAATTACAGGAGAGAATCCAGTGCCTTCAGCACCATGTGTGGCCAAACAACCAGCCAAGCAGGGGAAACATGTAATTGCAAGGACCAGTGTTCTTTATTCTTTTAAGTTAAATGTCCACGTTGACCCACGTTGTGTTGTGTTCACAGTGGAAAGAGCATCATGGAAATCTTCCCGGTGGAATAGCTGTGACTGCAGAGCCGCCAGATCATTTTAGCCCCCCCTGCCCCACAAACAAAGCCTTGTAGCTCCTGGGATGTTTTTGTGAAATATAAATTGGGCGAACAGCAGTTTTATTCTGAAGGAACAATGTCGCTCTTTGTTTTGAGGTCCTGCAGCATTTCGTGGGTATACAAGAAGCAAAATGTGAAGCTGGTTATGAAGGAAAGACAAGCTGGCTGCCTTTACGTGCCAGCCGCGGGCAGCACTGAAATGCGGTGAATTCCCCGGTGAAAAGTGTGTTTTAAGCTGGTGTTTCTGCCTTGTGAGTGCTTCTTACAGCTGGCAAAGGGGCAGGGGAGTTGCCCGAGTGCTGGTACGGCTGCTCTGGTACAAGCTGTTAACTGGTGAGAGTCAGCTCTTCCAGTTCACTTCTTTTTTTCTGTTTGTTTGTTTGTTTGTAAAAAAAAAAAAAGAGGAGTTTCACTTGCTTTGAATGTCTCTCTTGTAGATGCACAGATTTTTCCCATCCGCCCTGACTCAGCCCCCAGCTCTCTGCTCCCTCCTCTTTGACGTTGGCACTCCAGGGCAGGATCAAAGTGGGTGAAATTAGACAGTCTCCTCCTTACAGTGACTCATCGCTGGCTTTGGTCAAGTGCTTTGCACTGGGCGATGTGACTAGCAGAAAGGGGAAGGGGTGGGTGTCTGCATTGCCTGGCTCCTCCTGGGGCTTGTGCACCCACAGCATGCAATGTGCTTGTCCTCACTTCACAGCCAAGCTATCCTTCTTGTCTGTTCATTGTACTTTAAAGCCAAAACAAAATATGTCAGGTTTTACCCAGGGAGGAGTTGTTGTCAAATCTGAGATCTGATCAGGTCAATTAAATTGTTCTTTATTTTATTTGCTGCAGAGAGTTTGAAGCGAGGAGCAGCCAGGTATTTCCCCAGGCTCCTGCAGAGCAGAGAGCTGCGGCCAGCCAGAGCCAGGGCTTGATTTTCACACTTCA
Source organism: Falco peregrinus (assembly GCF_023634155.1). NCBI lineage: Eukaryota > Metazoa > Chordata > Aves > Falconiformes > Falconidae > Falco > Falco peregrinus. Next base: position 96,293,226 of record NC_073721.1, read on the forward strand.
AACATTGCACGGAAATTTTCTTTTTTTTAAGTCGTGGGTACATTTTCCCTGTGAGGAGCTTAGCAGCGTAACAGGCTCTTGCTTTTCAGTGTCTGGGATGCATGCACCAAGAGGAGTGCCCTGTATAGATGTTCTCCATTGTCTAACGCTGTTTTCCAGCAATAGACTCCATGCTCCTGTAGCTCCTGAGGTTCATAAGAGGACTGAGAACCAAGCCAAGCCTCAGGCCGAACCACACAACCTTCCTCATCTTTTGGGAAAAAAAAAGGGGGCTTGGGAGATCTGCACAAGCTTTGCCCAGCCTGGATTTATGCAAGAAGCCAATTTGTTGTAGAAGGGCTTACCCGGGAGGCAGGAGCACTCTTCCCATCTGCCCCAGGCGCTTGTGGAAATCTTAACAAAGAAGGGAAAAATAATTATTTCATGGCTGGCAGATGCACAGATTTAGCCTGTTAGCCCGCACTACCTCGACCGGTCCTCCTGAGCGGTCCTGGCCTCTCACGTTGGAGGAGGATCCAACATTCATCCCAAGAGGGGTGCTGAGCTCCCAGCATGGTGGTGGTCTCTCATGGCCTTGGTGTGGTCTTGGGACTTGTCCATGTGCATGTGGCTGGGGGGGTCTGTACAGTCACCCCAACCAGGAGCGTGTTGTTGCACACTCAGAGCCACCTGAAGAAGCCAACCTGGGGCCACCAAGGATGCTCTTCCCTCCCAGCTCCTTTCTGCTCGGGGATAAAAGCGTTGTTGAGGGGTGCAGGCAACATGTTCAGGTTCCAGATGTGGAGTTTTGAAAAACAGCCGTGCCAGCAGCCATGGGCACGATATTGCACACAACGTTCTCCCTCCAGCTCCTGGTCTCTTCTTCCCACAGGGGCTTGGTGCTGCCCGGCAGGACTCGGGGCAGCTCAGCCATCAGGGGCTTTTGCAGCATTTTTGTGCAGCATTTTGCTAAATGCAGCAGCAGCTCATGGTGGTGACTTTCCGTCATAGTGCTTAGATGTGTATAAAAGCAAAACTTTCCTTAAAACTCCTTTTTCTCCAGGCATTGCATTTCCTCTTAATGCATGGAAATGACATTATTGGCCAGTGTGGTTCCAGCGTTTACTTTTATTTTTAACATTTCCATGTCTGCTGTGGGACAGGAAGCAACGGTGGCAGTCCCTAGTATCCAAACATAGGAACCAGTTTGTTTTATCTTTACTTTGACCATGTTAAATTTTGCTGAGCGCATCTTGGCCGAGCTCCAGGATGCTGGACCAAGCCCACCATATTCAGAGAGAAGTGAATAATTACTACTTTGTGGTGGTAGGGCAGGGAGGAACGAAAAAGTGTTTGCAAAACGCTTTGAAGATAATGACACCCCCCAATTTTATGAGTGGCAGCATTACAGAGCATGCTGTAGATAGCTCATTAATGCTCGGTGATTAGAGGAGCAGACAAGAAACACCGTTTCCAGCAGCGCCCAATTTGGGCTTCCTTTAAGAAGGGAGTGGTGAAAGGCAGGGCTTAGCCAAAAATAAACGAGCATCTCAAAGGCAGATGGTCCTATTCACAGACCTAAAATTACACCAGTGGAGGGCCAGGCAGGATGAAAGGAATTAGCATCTGGTGGCGAAGGGAAGGCAGTGTCACTGCACAGGGTGGGTGACCAGATGGCCCCGGGCTCTGTCGGATGTCCTCCTGCAGGCGGTTTCAACCATTCCCACTTGCAGACCTCTATATATATTTTTGGGGTGTTGGGTTTTTTTCTTTTTTTTCTGGAGAGGTGCAGATTCTTCCGGAGCAAATGCAGGCTCGCCGGCAGGATGCTCATGTCTCCCCGTGACCTTTTATGGACCTGTTAACACCCTGCTTCTGCAGCGCTGCAAGCCTGAGCGAGCGAGTGCCGGGGAGCCTTTGGCTCAGACTGGGATCTTTCGGCAGCACAGCACTGTGGCTAATGCCAGGGATAGGCACGCCGGCTCCGGCGCGGGGAAAACCCGTAAAGGTTCAAGCACCTGGTTTCTCAGTGCATGTGCAACCCGTTACCTAATTTCTGTGGACTCGTTGGGTTATCTCAGTTGAAATGTGGTGCGATGAGCCGCTGGCTGTGGCCGCTTTGGATGCTTGGGGCGCTGTCCTCCTGCATCCCGGATGGATGGATGCTCACCAGCTGTTCCCTGGAGTGGCATTTCAGGGTGCAGAGGGGCCGATGCTCATTTACAGGATTGTTTTCCCTTCTCAGCTGGAGCACCAAAAGCCTTTTGTAGAGCCATGCTGGGAATCCCATCAGCAGCCCGATCTAGGTTAAAATGACCTTTTTTAGTTTATTCCCCCTGCTCCTGGCGTTATTTTTAGCCTGGAGGAGCCCAATGACCTGGTTCATGGCACAGCCCCACGAAGGGTTGTGTTGGAGGGGTAGGGACATGGAGCCCAGTTCACGTGCTGGTGTGAGGGGAACCCCTTGCACCCTGTTCCCTGCCTCGACCCTACGCCGCGGCTCACTGCGGGTGCATTTCGATAGTGTGGCTTCAGCTGGTACGTGAAGAATCATAAGATTTAAAAGCACAGTTGCAATGCAAGAAAAAAACTAAGAGCGAAGATTTAAATTCCTCTTCCCCTCCTCGCGTATCTGGGGGATTTGGAGAGGGAGTGGATTTGATCCAGGGTTTGTAAATGTTAATTCTACAATATATCATACCATTCTGCAAAGGACAGGGCAGAAATCTCTGGAAGAAGTCGCTGACTGGTGGGGGTTTGCCTTCCTACGTAGCCACATTTATTTTTATTTTACTTTTGAGCTAGTATTCCAGGAAAGCCCATTAAAAGCTGGCAGCCGCCTGCTAGCGAGCAGCTTGCCGGAGCTGAGCGCCGACGTGTGATGCTGGAGGAGCCGCGCCGATGGTTGGGGATGACTGATGGTGCGAGGTGTCGGTGGAAAGGAGGGGAAAAGGGGGATGTTCTCACTCCGCTGAACTTCCTTCCTTTGTGTTTCCTATTAAGCCGAGGGAACTGCGCTGATGCGGCTGCTTTTGCAGCCTTCCAAGCTCCGATTTAATTGTGGATGATTTCATCCTGGCCTTTTTATGTTGAAGCCAGTGGCCTGCGTCATGCAGCAGTGAATTTAGGCAGATTTTATTCGCATGTGAGTCATTGAGCTTTTCCAGCTGAATGTCACCAACTTGGAATTTTTGTCTGATTTTGTTGTTGTTTTTGTCTCTTGGTGTTTTTCCACCGGGCTTTTTCCCTACCCCTCGCTGCTTGCACTCCCTCGTCCCTCCACAACCCCCACCCCCCAAAAAAACAGAAATAGGCTAAATGTGAGTTTGAGTTGGCAGTGCGAAAGGATGGGATTATGAATGTTCGGGGAGGAGGGGGAAAAGGATGCTTTATGTCGCTGGGAGGGAAGGACTGAAGCCAAGTCAAATTGAGGGCTCTAATTTGGGAGCGGTGTTATTACAGGTCAGAGGGAGTCAGTTACTGGCTAAATTGGGAGAGCTGTCACATGCAGGAGCTGTAAATGTTGCTCACATGGTTGGGGCACACAGGCTCTTGGACAACTTGGTTTGATTTTGTTGACAACACTTAAACAGATTTTTTTTATTTTTATTATTGTTATTATTTTATTTCCCCTCAAAATACAGGCTGTGTAGCAGCGTCCCTCCGCCTCCGTTGCTTGCTCGTCCCAGCCCTCGCCTGCCCTTTGCACAGAGAAGTTTATAAATAGAGCAACTCCTCCATTATGTGCAGCTTCAGTCTCTTTATTTTTATACTGGAATCTGTTCAATGATTAACAGTTTAAACCATGTGCTGTGTATCAATACCTTACATACCCTTCATAACTTATTTTTAGTATTATTTTTCCCCCTTCTAAATCCTTTATCCATGTTAGGCAACACAGTTAAGACATTCACATAATTTTTTATTTTGATTTTTTTTTAGCCTTTGAAGAAACTTATCTGCATTTCAATTGCGCTTTTGCTAAAAGGCTTTTTGCAATTGAAATTAAGAAGTCAGAGGAGTATTTCCTCCGTGCCTGTGGTTGTGCCTGTAGTCTCCTCGCTGAAAGCCAGGAAGATTTGAGCGTTTTTATGGATTAGGCTCAAAGAAGAGATACAGAAATCGCATGTTTTATTTCTTTGGCTTCCTGCATCATAGGAAATTCCACTGAAAATCTGGATTTGAGGGCGTGTGGAGGCATATGAGCAATGTAACCCCAGTATAAGTGAAAGCAGGCGGTGAACTCATTTCCCACCTGTACCCCTGTGTCTCAGAAGCAGCAAAATCAGCAGCGTTTTGCCGTGGCTGAGCTCACGAGCTCCAAGAAGCGATGGGACTTCTGGAAGCAATCTGCAGCCCCCTGTTTAATTATCCTTTTAATCCCTGCTGACCCATCCCGTTGCTGTGGGCCAAGCTGCCTCTGCGGGCCGGCTGAGCGCAGCTAACTTTGCGCGGCAGCCAGCAAGAGCCACTTGACCCAGGATCTCGTCGGGATATCTTTGATATCAGGCTTGGCATGGCTGCTCTGATACTTCTGTCTCCTGGTTGCATGGACAAGGGCTGATGGATTCCCCTCCGCTCCAAGAGGGACAGCATTTTGTTGTCATTCCTGTTGCTACAGAATGTATCCCCCACCCCATATGGATGGGCGCTCCTGCTTTCTGCTGCTCCACCACTGGGTAGAGGTGAAAAAACACCTCACCTGCTGGTGTCCACACCGTTGATGGTGCTTTTGCAGTTTTGCATGCTCTCCCTTGGCAGGTGGGGCCCAGGCACTATTTCCCTGTGCTTTCAAAAGACCATCCTCCCCATCTGAGGCTTCGGAGCATGATGCCCTCGATGCCCAGGAGCTTGTATGTTCCATGGAGTAAAGAGAAACTGGTGCTGTGAGTTCTTGTCACGTGTCAGGCTGGCTTCACCCTTCAGGACAGCTTTTGTAGGAGGTTGGTTGGTTTGTCTACCAAGCCTGTGTCCTCCTCCTGCTCTTTGGAGGAGGCTGGACTGCAGCTTGCGAAATCGGTGAAGCAAATTCATCTTTCCCAAGGTGTTCTCCATGCCAGCGCCAGCCACATTGCATTGAGGAGCTCAAATCCCATCATCTATGCGGTGTAGGTTCCCTTGGCACCTATGGGGCTTTTGATAAGGTTTCCCAGTGTGTCATTCTTTGCTCTGAGTCAGTGAAATGCTCTCAACGTTGCAAAGCTCTGCACTAAATTAAAAGTCATGTTGCTAGGGAGTGTTGTGGTAATACGTGGTATTAAGCTGTGTAGCAAAAGCGGGCGACAGATACAGCCTAGAAAACAAATCCATAAAACCTCCCATCAGATGCACCGTATGAAAATCGAGTGTACTTCAGCTTGGTATTAAATATGTCATGGAAAAAGACTCCCGCTCCTTCTGAATTTCCTGAAAGTCTGCTTTGGGCTGAAAACCATAGTAGCTGCAGCCAATTTAGAGAAGGAAAAATCCCTGCTCTTGTTGCTGTCTGCAGAAGCACACTTAATGATCGTGCCATGCGATTCTCCAGTGCTAAAAATATATTGCTTCTGGGTTTGTACAAACAGCCTCCTAATAACTGGAGCTGTGGCAAGTGGCAAGCTCACGAGGTAGGGGGGGAAAATAGTGTCAAAAATGTGAAAATCTTTTTTCTTTCTACTTGCTCTGCAGCGCAGTAGATCTGGGCTCTTCTGTCCTTGGTGGCTGTCAGTGTGAAATAAGGGATGTTTTGTTGAGGGATGTCCCAGTGGGCTCTGCTTCTGACCAAAATAAGGGGCATTTTGCTCCCTTTGGAGTTTACAACCCAAATGGAGAGCGCTGAGCTCCCTGTCCTGCTGCTCTGTCTGCCGGTGGGGTTTCATCAGCCTGTTTGGGGGGATCTGGTCGTGGGTTGTCTTTGAGGCTGGCTTCAGTGCCAAAATTCCCGACTCCTGCTAATGCTGTCCCTGCTGTGAGATCAAGAATTGCAGCCTCAGCTTGAGATACTCCTTTCCAGTCATGTCTTCCACACAAAGAAGAGACAATGCTACAAACCAAACGCTTGACGGGGCTGCCTTTGCTTTGGAGAGCTTGATGGAGAGGAGAGCTGCTGGTAATAAACAGCTGAACTTGCTGCCCAAAGAGAACTGCCTTTAAAAGGGCAACGAGGTGGGTAGGGCTCATGTCTTATCCCCCACAGGGTTTCTGGGGTTTTTTTCTCCCCAGAAGCTGCGTGTCATATGGTCACCTGCTCCTTAGCCTGGCTTCCCAAGAAAAGTTGCAAGAAATTGGCCGTTCTTGAGACGTGAAGGACATTCAGCGTGCAGCAGCCAGCTCCCCGGTGCTCATCCACAGTCACCTCACCATCAAGGCACCTTTTGTTTCAGAGCACTGCCCAGCAGGGACGCCCCTTCTGTGAAGCACAGAAAATAAGGCCACCGATGGCCAGCGTGCCTCTTGCCACCCAGCTGCACCGGCAAACCCATCCCTGCTGCCTCGACAGTGGCTGTTGAAGGGCTTGCCTGTTGCGCGCAGGGAGATGCTGGGGGCGGTTGCAAGGAGGTTGTGTCTTTTGGACAGAATTGTTTTCAGTAGTTAATTAAATCTGCACCATTCCATTTAAGAAGTCAAGGAGATACTGCATAGTTAATTTCCATGGAGCTTCTTAATCTCAGTCGTTAGAGAAGTTGCTCCTTGGTGAAGTCCTCTGTGCTCCGGTCGGCACTGAATCCTGCAGTACAGTTGGGAACACTTTGCTTTTCATGGCTGTGTGGCTCTTGCCTTTCTCTTTCTACAGAACTGATATTGCCTGTAGTGAGGACTTCTCCAGCCACCTCCTTTTGCAGGACATGCTGTGCCTATTGCTCTATTTTTATGGCATCTCTTCCCTGCATCCACACTGGTCTGTTCACCTCTCCTCCTGCTCAGAGCTTCTCTGCAGCAACCGCTCGGGTGGAAGAGAAACATTAGGAAAGTACTTAGTGTATTTTTAGCCTCTTAGAATGTGATGTAGCTGCTGGAAACACGGAGGAGAGCCAGCACCATGTGAACCGATAGGTTGCAGTGCCTCACCGGCAAATTTTCCGTCGAGTGCTGGTGCTCCTTGGCACCGTCAGCCAGGGTGCAAGGTGGGTTGTGGGCACTGGAGAAGGGAGATGATGCTCATGCCTTGTGTGATGCGAGGTGTATATTGCCATCTATCTGTCCTTTCCTCATGGATGCTGATGGACAGAATGTGCTTCTGTCCTTCAGAGAGGTCATCTGCACTTAAATCTGCACAGAAGCTGACCAGCTAGGGAAAGGGGGAATTCAGTGATTGCCTTTTGATATCTCATTAGAGACTGAAGATGCTGGGGTAGCATGAAGCTGTGGAGCCACCTTGGACCTAGAGGTTGATAGCTGTTGGGGTGGGTGCTTCAGGAGGGGAAGTGCAGAGCCCTGATTGCCACAATAGCAGCCCCCAAGCCCTTCTGCTGTCTGGGGCTTGTTTGCAGACTTTCTGGCTGTTCCCAGCTCCTTACCAAGGCTTGTTACAGGGAAAGAGCTTCGCCGCTATTCCCTAAATTTCTCCCAAGTTGGGCTGTTAGACCCACATGGGAGGGAGCAAAAGCAAAAAGCCAACTGTGAGGTTTTCTTGGCTTTTCCTCTCTCAAATCCCACGTTATCCACCAGGACGAGTGGTTTTGGGGACCTAGGCAGAAGCAGTCCCCGGGATGCAGAGCTGGCCTCTCCCAGCCGCTGCAGCGCAGAGACACAGGAGGTGCCAGGAAGCCGCGGGTGCCGGATCCAGCAGGCACGATGCTGTTTGGCACGGCTCCCGTTGCCTTCAGACATATAGGATTAGGTCCTTCCGCTCCATGCTGAGGTCAGCTCTAGCGCAGGCATAAATTCAGACCTGTTTGAACGTAGCAGGGGGAGGTTGGCAGCGTTTACACATCACGCTGCAGCCTCCCAGCCATAGATGTGCTTAGAAACATCACTGGTGTCTTCCTGCCTGGTGTTAGCTGTGGTTTTGGATTGCTTTTGGTGAGATGAGCAGCATTCAGGTTCACCGGCACTTTGATGTCAGCTTGCATCTCTGTCTTATGCAATTGGCAAGTCTGCAATAGCCTTTATTGTCAAGATATTTTTCTTTTTATTAGTGTCAGTTGCAATAACAAAAGGCACATGCTGAAATTCTTATTATTTGGCCTCTTGGGGAGGGAGAAGGCTGCCAGGTTTAACGGCGAGGGTATTGATGTGCTCTGGAGGGGGCACAGGGAGGGTTTCCAACAGGGATCTCACTTTGTTTTCTTTAATGTTGGTCTTTTGAGTGAGGCTGGTTTAGGAAGAAAATTATGTAAATCCACCCAAACAAAGTACTGTGAATGGGTCAGCATGCAGGTGCTAATTACTGCAAATAATAATTTAAATCTCTTGATTTAATTGAGAGCAGCCCTGAGGAAGGCTCGGGGGTGTTGGTGGAAAACTTCTCCATTAAGATTCCTCTCCAGCCAAACCCACAGGTCACCCATTTGCTTTTTTAGACACTCAACACCACGTACCCAGAGACCCATTTCCAGTGCAAGGCAAAAACATTTTAGTTGCTTTACCTCTCAGGTTTGTTCCGTTTACAGTTGGACTTGATGATCTTAAAAGTCTTTCCTAACCTAAATAATTCTATGATTTGGATGACTGAAGGTCCCACACGTGGGTGGGGGCAATCCCAAGCACAGACACAGGCTGGGCAGAGAACGGATCGAGAGCAGCCCTGAGGAAGGCTCGGGGGTGTTGGTGGACGAGGAGCTCAGCATGGCCCAGCCCGGAAAGCCAACCGTACCCTGCGCTGCATCACCAGCGGCGTGGCCAGCGGGTCGAGGGAGGGGATTCTGCCCCTCTGTTCCGCTCTGGTGAGACCCCTCCTGCAGTGCTGTGTCCAGTCTGGGGCCCCCAGTATCAGGGGGACATGGACCTGCTGGAGCGAGTCCAGAGGAGGCCACGGAGATGCTCAGAGGGCTGGAGCCCCTCTGCTGTGGAGACAGGCTGAGGGAGTTGGGGCTGTTCAGCCTGGAGAAGAGAAGGCTGCGGGGAGACCTGACAGCACCTGCCAGTGCCCAAAGGGGCCGACATGGAAGCTGGGGAGGGGCTTTTTACAGGGGCCTGGAGTGCAGGACAAGGGGGAATATTTTTAAACTAAAAGAAGGCAGATTTAGGTTAGACAGTAGGAAGAAGTTCTTTACTGTGAGGGCAGCGAGGCGCTGGCACAGGCTGCCCAGAGCAGCTGTGGATGCCCCATCCCTGGGAGTGCTCAGGGCCAGGCTGGATGGGGCTGGGAGGTGTCCCTGCCTGTGGCAGGGGCTTGGAACTGGATGTCTTTGAGATCCCTTCCCACCCAAACCATTCTGTGATTGTATGATATGATCCCCTTTGTCTGGAAACACACTGTAGTTCACCTACAGCCAAGTGCTGCAGCGGGCGCCAGGGCAGAGGTTCACATCCACAGCAGCACTGGAGAGCAGATTTGTGTGATGGGTGGTGGGGTGTTGGGCCATTTCACAGACCAGTACATCCAGTTGCAGGAAGACTGGAACCGGCAGTGACCTGCATTTTTTTTGCGTGGTGCGAATTCAGGCTGGTGGTTGGAACGTCTTCATTCTTTGCTCTTCTGCTTTAACTTCACTGCAAGCAACCCTTTGTGGGATGGGGTATGGTCTCTCCACCTTACTCATGCTTTTCACCAAGCCAAGTAAGACCTGATTCACGTGGATGCTGGAAGTCATAGAGCCAGCAGAAATGTTGCCATGGGCTGCAGACTAATGTGCATAGAGCCACGACCTGTTTGAAACAGGACACGTAGCTTCTGCTGAGCTTACCAGAAACAAGAGTGGAAGGTAACTTAAGCGCTGAGTCCTGAGTACCTTCACTTGAGAAAACGCAGGACATCAAGGAGCTCTTTGATGCAGACTGGAATTTTTCTGGAAGCTGAAGCCAGATAAATTCAAGCTTAAACCAGATCATTCCAACTGGAAATGAAGGCAAACTGAAGTGCTTGGGAGACATTGGAACAAATAACCAGTAGACATAGGGCTGAGGTTTGTCTCTTGATGGCCGTTCACTGGGAGATGACATTTTGGCCAAACAGAGCTTGCTGGGCTGCAGTCATGTGCAGAGTCAGGTTTCTTGACCCCTTTTACCCTGGTGAAGACACCCATGTGGCTGTAGTAGGTGTTAGATATCGGGGCCGAGTCGTGATGACCTCGGTCACCACAGATTTTGGTGATTTTGGTGGAAGCACAGCATCTTGCATGCCTGCATGGAGGAGTTGGTGGGCAGTGATGTGCTAATGGGTTTTTACACAGCAGGAGGAGTCCGGGTGCTGATTTTTCTGCCTCTGCCAAAAAAGTGAGTGCCTCCACATAGCTCTGCCCATCGCGTGGAGCCGATGCCACATCGGTCATCCAGGAAACAGCGAACAACGGGAGCCTCTTCTGTGAGCTGCTGAGGAAGGGCTCCTGCAAAACCTTGCTGCAAGCCCAGAAATAGCCATCACCTGCACTGGGGCCACCGATTCCAGGCTCGCTTGAAGCAGTCACAAGCTGCATTTGTTTTGCTATTGGTCATCCAAGAAATGAAAACCTCAGTGTCGTTCCATCCCTAGGAGGGCTTGGTTGCCGTCCAGGAGCACCCAGTTCCTCCTCCCTCCAGCCCCTCATACATTGCATGGCACTTGGCAAGATCAGGGATCCCAGCCTAAATTTTTGGTACAAGCTCCTGGTTTTCCTCCTCGAGTACATCCGAGAGTGCCGCCCCATTCAGCCCTGCTGTGAAGATGCTCTGTTTGGTGGGTGTCCTTCAGATGTGCACATCTAACTCTTAGTCCTTTCTTGCTTGGACAAATTATCTGAATGGGCATTTGGTAACTTCTGAATGGATAATTGTATTAAACTGAAAACAAGGGATTAATAAAAAAGTAATTTAAGAGCAATTTACTGGCAACAGGAGCCCTTAAATGCACTGACCTACCATTGTGCAGCAATGATACCAAGCCTGCTATTTGAACGTACTCTTTGTCACTCAGAAAATCCTTGGGCAGTTTTTAAAACACTTCCAGTCTTTAATTGTTGTCCTTGTTACCAGTGATGAGCTGTTGTCTATCTTATAAATTACACATCATTCATCTCGCCTGCTTCGTCAAAATCCCAGTGAGCATATTTGTCTGCCTGACTTGTGAAATGTGGTAAGTCAGATGTGACAACACGAGGATAACCCAGTTTCTGCTTTCAAAATGAAAAGGTTCATCTTTCTTGGGGTTGTTGGTTTTTGGGGTCTTTTTAAGTCCTTGAGAGGTATCCCACATTGTCGTTGTTCCTTGGAGACCTGCTTACCTGGTGAGACACGCGTGTCCCTGTGCCTATGCTGACAGCTCTTGGCCATCCCTCTAGGCAGGGTCAGTGTTTTTGAGGTGGGGGGCAGAGGTCTGTTTGCAAAAATCAAAAATAGAAGAAAAAACTAGGCAGATAGGTACTTCAGGGTTTCTAAGTGCAGGCACTAGTGTGCTGCATGCATTTTTACGGATATCCACAGAGACCCTGTGTATCCCTCCCTTTGTCCATCCAGGCTGGCTGGAAAACCACGACTGTTCTTGGTCCATCAGTAACAGCTTCGGGAGCTCCACGTGCCTCACTGGTGGTTGAAATAACCCAGGTGTCTATCGGGAGGCACGTTCAAGTGAAGGCAAGAAGGTCCTTCCCACAGTGCAGCATCAGAGGTAGATCTGTCACCCCTGGACATGAAGGCAATCAACAGTTCGCAGGGATCCTGAACGGATCAAGCAGATTTGTGACAGAGGGATCTGATGAGCACATATTAAATTGACAAATTTAATTTCTTTCTGGCTTCTTTCTCAAGCCAGAAAGCCCCAGTTTTGGGGGTAGTGTTGGACCTATTCATAGTGCAGGTTTCAGCCTTGGGAGCAGGACCCGGCTATATTTGGTGCTTTATTTATACACAGGCACTCTGCACATGCATCAGCTGTGCTCTAGAGCAGCAAAATCATATTGGTTAAATAATCCTATGTTGGAAGGTAGTTTCACATCCCATCTTCATTCAGCCTCTCGCCCAAGAAAAAAGGATCTGTAATAAAAATGGGGATTTTCTGCTCTGGGGGCACCAGCAGCTCCCATCCCTTCCCCGTACAGGGGTCACAGGGTCCTTAAGGTGCTCGTGGTCAGTTGTTATTTTAGCTCATCTGCAAAAGGAGTTCATGCAATGACAGCAAGAGGCAGGACAGGGATTTTGGGGAGTTTCAAAGCAGCAAGGTGGAGTTTCTCACTTTGGGGCTTTCTCTATGCTTAGATTTGCCTGCTGCAAGTAACAATAGTCTTGCCATCCCTTAAAGCATCAAAAGCCTTGTGAGAAAGCGTCAGGCATCCTTGAAGCAGCACCCCGGGGGAACTAATGAGGCGGTAATGTGATTAGTGCCTGTGACCCCATACACCACTGCAAGTAGTGTGCCAGGACCCTGGGACATGGCAGCCGAAAACTGGGACACATCTTAACCATGGCTGACCCAGGGGGGCTTAGATAGAGGGTGAGACGTCCCTGATGTCCGGGAGTGTGTGGCAGCAGGTAGGGAGCTGAAGCAGGGGCTCCTGTGTTCGGGGAGATTGGGGAGAGGGGCTTCAGGGGGGTCACTGGCCCCTCTCCCCCTGCCCAGAAGCAGCTCCAGCTTTCCTCCTCCCAGGCCACCCTCTCCAGATCCCTCTGTTTTCTGGCAGACAGGATTAAGCCTGACCTACCACCCCATCTCAGACAGAGCCAAACCTCTTTCAGATCTAATTATTTTCCGTTTTTGTTTAATTGTGCACATGCTGCTGCTGGCTGAGAAGGAGAGCGGCTCCTGCCCGTGCTGGGGCAGGGGGGTCGCACGGCTCCTTGCCAGCTGCGGGCTTTCGGATCAGCACTCCATCTTTTGGGGCTGTGATTTCAAACCCCTGTATCTCTTGGAGGCCTGAGGCAAGTTCCCCAAGAAGCAGCTCTGGCACTGTCCTGCGTTTCTCCAGTGGTGACCTTCACGCTTAGCTCTCCCCCGAGTGAGGAAGAGGAGTCTGGGCATGGCCACCTTTCTCCCTGCATCCTCCTCCTCCCTTGGACCCAGTTTGCACCCGGGCTCTGCTTGTTCTGCATGTGTTTTGCTACGCAGTTCCCATGTACAAGTGGCACCGGCTTCTTTTAGCAGTGCATGGCATGCCTTTTTTTAATGATCTTTTGATTTCTCAGTTGATCTGAGCTGCTGCAAAATCCCACAGCCTCTTCCCACAGACGGTGCCAGGCTGAGCTTCGGCTGTGCCAGCCTGAAAGCGCTGCTGAATCGTCCCAAGGGCAATGATAAAACAGGGGGGTGATAAGGGAACGGGTGACACCCCTGTGCAGGAGGAGGGGAGAAAATAAGATGGGTTTTCAACCCACTGGGCAGCTGGCCAGGGTGGGGAGACAGAGAGAGGGGACAGAGAAATCAGATTAAGCATGACAAGAGGCTTTGCCTGGAGCAGTTATATCTGCATATGGAAAATACGGAGATGCTCTGGTGGACCTTAAGTTCCGCCACGCTCATGTATTTTTTACAGCATCCCTGGGGCTGAGCATTGCTTTTACATATCCCATTTTTTAACACCAAAACAACCTCACAGCATCTCTGCAGGCACAGGAGCACACCCAGCATACCGAAACTCGCTTCTGCTGCAAATGAAGCAGTTCCTTCCCCACCAAAGCTGTGCCGTGCTGTGTCCCTTGCACCTCTTGGCACAGCAGCACGAGGTGGCTCAGGCACGCTGTCGTGGGATCGGGAAGCAGCTCTGGAGGAGGGGTGGGTCTGCAGAGAAGTAAATACTGCTGCAGAAAGTTCCAGCGAGAGCCATCGGTGTTTCCAGCAAGCCATCTAGTGGCTTCCTATTAAAATGGTTGCACGTCTTGAAACTGGGAAGGCAAAGCTGGAGGGACGAGGGCTGCCCACCACCGCAGTTGTGTAGGGGAACCGTCGTGCAGGGGGTTTGGACCTAATTTGGAAAAGACCTTACTGCAATGGCCCTCTTCAGGGTCACAGGGTGGTGGAAGGGTTGGGTTAGCTGCTGGATCACAGCATAGGTCTTCTGATGGACATCCAGATCTTCATTTCACTGGTGCGGGTTTGGTTGCCTTAGCTCCAAAACACATGAAGGATACAGGGATAATCAATGATTTAGAGCAGCTTCCTCTACGGTATGGATAGGAGATAGCAGACAGGGAGAGAGAACGTAAAGTTTTGGGGTTTTCTTAATAACGTGAGAACTCGGGGCATTTCACTTGGTGAAGTTTTGGGCTTTAGTGGGTTTAAAGCAAATGAAAGTCCTAGTTCACCAGATGATTCTGTTGTGGCACCCTTAGGCACAGCCTGCTGCAGGGGCTGGAAGTTTGAAGGCTTCATAGAGGTGTTTGGTAAACTCTGGAGGAGAGACTGACCTGGGGCTGGAAGTTGGGTGGTCTAGGTAGATCCAGAGCTATCCTTGGCCGGTGTTTGTATAAGCTGTTCGGAAAAACCTCTGGTGATGGAGGTTTCACAATGTCTGTAGGCAGTCTCTCCCTGTGCATCACTCGCCCTAACTGTAGGAGGTAAGTTTCTTCATGACCGACCTGACTCACCTTCACTGCCATTCAAACCTATTACTGCAGTCCCCAGGAGATGTGGAGAGCAGCTTGTCCACGCTGTTCTCTGCCTCTCAGACAGATGACGGGTGGGCTGGTGCAGTTTTTATGTGCAACGTGGCATTTTGACTGATTTTCGGCCCATGATGCTTCCTGACGCCAGGCGCTTCCCCACCTGGTACTGCACAGCGATTTGTCCCACCTGCATGTAGATGTTTGCACCTACTTAATGCAGCTGGTTTTTTCTGACTTTTCTCCAGGTCTCCAACATTGTTTTACTCCCAAGTCCAGTATTCTGGAGTGTTTTCATTTTTCCTAGCTTGGTAGCCGCACATTGAATACATTTATCACATCACCCATGTCACTGATGACATACTGGGTAGTGCCACAGCCAGGACAAGTCTCCTTGCTCAGCACATCCTCCCAGTCTGATGGCAAATCACCCGTAACGACTCTCTCCATATGGTTTTCTGATGAGCTGTGTGCCCACATTAGGATAGTTTTGCCTGAGCATGTTTTTCTGGTGTGCTGCTGAGGAAGCCATGTGGGGTAGCACCTAATGAATATCAAGATACACAGCACTGACTGCTTCTCCAGCTATTCACAGGCCAGTTACTCTGTCGCAGAAGGAAATTAAATTGTTCTTGACAAATAGGTGTGGACAGTCACTTATCATCTTGTTATCTTCTAAGTGCTTACAAATAGGTTGTTTCATTATTTGTTCCATCAGTTTTCCCGGAGTTTGAGTTAAGTGGCCAGTTTGTAATTCCGTGCCTCTTCCTTTTGCATATTTTTAAAGCTAAACCCTGTGTTTGCTTTATTTCTGGTCTTCTAAAACCTCTCCTATCTTCTGTGAACTATCAGAGGAACAATAGCTCTGTGTCTGCTTCAGCTGAGCCCTTTCCTCAATACCTTTGGGGAATCTTATCACACCAGGCTGGCAGATGGACCAACACCCTGTTTTGGTTATTGCCCCCCTGCTGGGATGCTTCTTCCCTTGGGCCTCCGTGGCTCTCACCCGTATTAGCTTATTTGAACTTCGGCCCTTTCCATTTTCTAACCAGTGCTTTTGAAAGGTTATGTTTATCCATGAGGTGCTTTTGGGTAGTATTTTGTATAATCCGCAACGATACGGAAAATTTGGGCCAAATCGTGACTTGGATTAATATTAGGAGAACGGTAGTGGAGCTACGTGGTGATAGAGGTGGATGTAATTTGGCTTTTTTAGTGATTTTCAGGAGCGTCTGGTAACTCTTGGTGTCCAGTTCAGCACACGGTGCTATGACCTTGGTTTTCAGAGAGTGGTGGTCCCCCTGCCTGGGAGATGCTCACGCAGTGGCATCACGCATGCAAGCATCCATTTGGCATGTCTTATATTTACCCCGCTGGGGTCTGTTTATTTCTTTTATTAGCTCTGTTTACCGATTTCTCAATTCTCTTCTTTTTTTTCTTCTATTCTTTCACAGGAATCATTAACCAATGGCAACAGGAATCCAAGGATAAGGTGATTTCCCTATTGTTAACCCACCTGCCTTTACTGAAGCCTGGCAACATTGAGGCAAAAGTTGAATACATGAAACTCTTGCCTAAAATCCTGGCCCACTCAATCGAACACAACCAACACATCGAGGAGAGCAGGCAGTTGCTGTCCTATGCCTTGATACACCCTGCCACCTCCTTAGAGGACAGGAGCGCCCTGGCCATGTGGCTCAACCACCTGGAGGACCGCACGTCGGGTGGCTTCGGCGGCCAGAACAGAGGTCGGTCGGATTCGGTGGACTACGGGCAGACGCACTACTATCACCAAAGACAAAACTCTGATGACAAACTCAACGGATGGCAAAACTCTCGAGACTCGGGCATAAGTGTCAGCGCTTCCAGCTGGCAGGACAAAAACCTGGCGTGCGAGAACGGCCATCTGCCCCTCTACTCCTCCTCCTCCGTCCCCACAACCATCAACACCATCGGCACTAGCACAAGCACCAGTAAGTACCCATGGGAAGCTCTGGGAACGGCCACCCACGGCCACTTCACAGCATGGTCCCCCCATCCCACTAGAAAATACTGCTTTGCCGTGGTTAGCAGAGGGGTTAGGTTCATGTGGGCCATAGAAAACTTTTTTTTTTCCTTTCCCCTACCTACTTTTTGATTTCCTGCCTGCCTTTTTTTACTGGTTTTTTTTGTTCCTCTAGTCCTGTAGGATTTTAAAGACCTGGCAGCTGGAGGGGAGGGAAACACATCCAAGCTGTAAGATCAAAAAACATGCATTATTGAAGAGAGCCCCTTTTATTTCATGTAGCTCCACGTAGATTTGCAGTTCACGTTTCAGAGTTCCTAAAGCAAGCGGGGAGCTGATGCTTCATGTCCAGAAGTGAGCTGGGGGACTTGGCAAATCCAAAAGTGACCTGGAGACTTACTGGGAGGTAATGGCATTGGGGCCCCAAAGCGCAGGCACCGGTTTTGGAAGCAGGGCTGGGATTCACAATCTGCAGGGCGTATCTGAAAACCACCCTTGTATCTGCAGTGCGCAGAAGTGTGAAGCTGGTGCTCATTGGGGGGTTAGTGTGTATATATAGATATATAGATAGATAGATAGATATACAGTCCTTAACGTTTTCCAGGAGAGTTGGGTAGCTCTTTCCCCTTGGGGGCCCCACCGGGCTTTGATGGGAGCGGTGGACAGTGCAGAGCCCAGCCCAAGGCTCGGGACATTGGGAGATGCTGCAGAGCACCGTGGCTGGAGATCTGTCTTTGGTTTTGCACGAAGAGCAGCTATAGCTGGTGTTTAAAGCAGCCATGGATGCCTACAAGCCACCCTTAGGAGAGGAGGAACAAAGCCATCTTCTCAGTGGGGTTCAGGAGCTCCTCTGCCCACCCACTCCCTCTCTGGAGGGCTGTCACAGCTGCCTGGTTATCACCTTTGGTGACCACCACCATCTCACCTGCAAGGCGTCCTCCCTTTGAGGCATTCGGAAGGTCTTTTTCCAAGACACTTGGCATTCCCCTAGACGTAAGAGATGCAGAGAGTGCTTTGGGGAGGAGAGGCTTCTTGCGGCAAGGGTGCTGGCTTCTCTATCAGCATGTGGAAAGCCACAATTAAATAGCTGAAAGCTTTAAAATGGTCGCTTAAGGCTTCTGGGTTTTTTCCCTCTCCTGTAATAAGCGCTTTTTTTAGGTGGTGTTTCAAATCAACAACGATACGAAATGCATCTCTGGGTTTATTGCTGTAGCACCCTGGTCCCTGCCTCTCTGGTGTCCATCCTTGCAGGCAGTGCTGCCTGCTGCGCTGCGCAGGGGTTTGGCAGAAGGGTCTCAGCTTCTCCGCTGACTCTGGACGTCATGCCCATCCCATCCCCTGTCTGTGAAGCCCCAGCTCCTGCTGCCATGTGATTGTGTTATGTTCAGCTTCTCTGGGAGCTGGGTCGCTGCGCTGCGGAGGAGAGCTGTTTCAGAGTGAGCAAGCTGCATGGGAAAGGCTTAACAAGGAGACAGGGTGAGAACCATGAATGTATTTGCAATCAGTCTGTTAAACCTCTCCAGGGATGTTGTTTCTGGGGGGTGGGGGCAGCTCTCCCTTGCATGCCTGGCTGTTCAGAGGCTTTGCACATCATGGAGGCAGTGGGAAGTGATGGCTTCAGAAGAGATCTGGTTCCTCACGTCAAGATCTGGAAGCAGGGAGCTCTGATGGGTGCGGCAGTTTAATCATTGACAGTGGCTGTAACTGTGCAAGATGTGTTAGGTCTTGAAGGACGCTTTTCAAAAACCCCTTTGTGTTTCTTTTGAGCCTTTTTGTGTTCAGACTTATCTCTTAGCAGAAGTAGTGACCCACCTCTTGCCCAACAGGGTTCGCAAGTATGAGCACAAGGCACCAAAACCCAGGCAACAGCCAAATTACTCATCAGTACCCAAGCTGCCGCACTGCTGAGGTTTTTCCTAAATTCTCCCAGGATTAGGTGGGCGCAGCAGCACAGTGGTGGGACAGGAGCAGCTGTGGGTCTGGCAGCAGCCCTACACTTTACTGTAGGACGCAGGCAGACCACTTCTCTCCTCCATCTCTGCCACTTGCTTTGCCACAGCATCCCCTGCCCTCAGTGCCGGCGTGGCAGCCCTTGCCCGCTCTGGTCCTTCCCAGCACCCAGCAGTAGCTGCTTTTCGTGGTGCCAGGGCAGCTCACTCACATCATCCTGCTCTGAGCTGCAAGGTTTATAAGACTCCGTGTTCAGGGAACCTTTTCTCTGAGCATCATAGCATGGTCAGCATGTATTTCTGAGACGGCGTAGTTTTGCAGAGGCATCTGAATACATCTTCAGCCCAGTCTAATCCTAAATGTTAAGATGTTGTAACTCCAGCTAGTGTATTTTGGTGGCAGCATGTTCAGGGAGCCTGTGGGCTGAGCTGAAGATGACCCGACCATGCTTCATGTGTTAGTTCATAAGCTTCCTTAAGGCAATATTTGCTTGGACACAAGCACAGTAAGTCCACAGACAGATGCCAAAAAACAAACACGGCTGTCAGCCTTTGTCCCAGCCCCTTGAGTCAATCAATAGGTCTATTAATCTTTTATTCCAAAGCAAAGCCTTCAAACTGTTACTGTTTGTTTAGGTTTCCATGTTAGTATTTTTAAATTCTCCCTCTTGCTTGGAGGTGTTTATCTGGGCAGGGGCTTAATCCAGCAACACCCTGCCGCGCACAGCCTCCCACAGCCCATCCCTGCAAAGGTGCTGCCTGCTCCTGATGCCGAAACGGGGCAAAGTCTTTCCCAGAGGAGCAGCATGGTGATCTTGCCTGAGGTACTTTCTTCTGGTATTGTGGCATAATTAGATGTAACACTGTTACGGCATAGGGTTTAAAAATGGGTGGCTGAAGCTCCTGTGACAATTTGCTTTGTGCTGCCCTTGTCTTTGACTCAGCCTAGACCTTTGAGACTTGGTTCAGGCTTGGTTCATCTCCAGCTCACGCTTCACAGTGCTGGCTGGCGTTAGCCAAGGCTTGAGGAGGTGTTGTTGGAGTCATCCAGCCTTTGCAGGGCAAGTCAGGAGTACTCTGAAGGAGTCACTCTGGATTTCCCACAGTAATGGTGATCCAGGAGCGGGACCAGCTAAGCGATGGGTTTGGCTCTGGGTACAGGCTCGCCCAAAGCGACAGAAGTTCACGTCCTCCTTCCCATCCGCTGCATCACTGTAACTGCTTTCTTGGCCCATCCTGCACAGCTTCAGCTGCAGCTTTAAACCAGGCTTTAGCGTGCCGGGAGGGAAGGTAGCCTGGGCGCGGGCTCGGAGTGCAGCTGGGCAGGAGGCCAGAGCTGCTCCAGGCACCGTGGGACAGGGTGAAGCCCCGAGCCCCGGCTCGAGTCAGGCGGCGGTTGCAAAACGGCTGGGTTGCACAATGCCTTTGCAGTGCAGACAGGGCCTGGAAACTCTGAAAGGACAGAAAAAAGCAGCTAGCTTTCAAAGCTGCAGGCCAACAGCTTCTTGCGTGGGAGCTCTGGCTCCTTCCTTTCCCCTGTAATTGGTTCCACCTGAGTAGGGTCTGATGGCATGTGGGGTTTTGGTTGTCAGATGGAAGTACGGCGTAGCTTAACCCTGTGTTTTCCACCCTCTCGGAAGCAAATATGTGCCAAGGAGAAGGAGGGTCTGCTGTTAAATGCACTTGTTCAGCGCTAAGAAGGTGGAGTGCGGGTATGCTGGTCTCATTTGGACCATCAGGTCTGTGAGCACAAAAAGGGATAGAAAAGCACAAGGTTTGGCGAGAGTGGTAGCAACTCCAGTTGGCAATAGCGAGCCTGTTGAAACACAGCTGAAGAGGTAAGGTTTTGATTCCTGGCTCTAACATGCATCGGCTGGATGAGTGTCTTGGTCCTCTGCTCCCAGCATATAAGCTGGGGATAACAGTGTTACTTCTCTTATCAAGGCATGGTGAGGTTTTCCTGTGCTCTCGCCTCCGGTGCAGTGCCAGGGCACTTCAGCTCCCTGTGGAGAGCAGGTTCCCAGGGGCAAGTCTCTGCACGGGAGCAGAAGGTCTTTCAGGAGCAACAGTAACCGCCCCAAAAATCCAAATTAAGAGCCAGATGTTGGCTCTTTCTCACAGAGGAGTGAGGACATCCTTATGCCAGTACCTGGCTAGGAGAAGAGGCAGCTCAGTGCCAGGCACAGGCAGCACTTCAGGCAGGGTGAGTGCCTCCAGTTGTCACCCTCCCGGGGGGACAGCAGCTCTGCCCAGCCTCTGTGTGGGCTGTAGTGCTGCCATAAAGCAATGGGACATCAGGTTCCCCAGTAAGGGGTGGCCCCGGAGAAGGTAGGCAGCGTTTGGTCTTACTGAAGCCCGGCGTGCCTGGGGGTCTTATCTCCTGTCTGTCTTTCCAAAAAGAGGAGGAGGTCCCTGGACTGGTAGTGGTGGTATCTCTGTGCATGGCCAGCGGTGCCCAGCAGTCCTGTCCTTGGGTGAGCACCCAGTATGTCCCTGGTGTGTGCACCCTGGGTTGCTTGGAGTGGCACCAATGCCTGGAGGTATGGTGTGGGTGGCACCAGGGGACAAGGTGATGGTGTGCATCACTGGTTGTTGGTGGATAGTGGCAGTCAGAGACCTTGCTATGGAGTATCCTGCGGAGCAGGAATCCCAGGCATTGGGACTGTGTTCGTACAGGAGAGGTGCTGCAGGCTCTGGTGTGTCAGTGTCGCTGTGCTGCCTGGATTCCCCTGTGAGTTGAACAGAGAGGTCCTGGGACCAGCAAAGCTGTTTGCCAGTCTGCAGCCACCCTTCCACTTCTGCACAAATGGAAAAGATGCCGGGTGCTCAGGCTGGCTACACCCTTCCCATGCGAGTCTCTGCCAGAAAACTGATGATGTTTGTCTGTGAGGAGAGAGAGAGAGGAGAGTGAGCAGTGCAATGCAGAAGAAGTACTCACCTATATAACCTCCTTGTCCTGAAAAAGAAAAATCTCTTGTCTTGTCCTGGAGCTGAAGAAAAGGAATAAATCAGCGTACTTCCTTCCATGCACACCAGTCCAGATTCATGGCTCTCCCCCCGCACCTCCCAGCTCTCGAGAAATGCTTAATGTTTCACAGTGATGTTCAGGTGGCACCAGCGAGTCGTACTGATGATCAAACTCCCAGTACCACAGAAATGTAGAGATACTGGTGGAAGCAGGGCAGCCTGCAGAAGGAAGGACCTCCCCATGGACTCTTATGTGAAGATCCCACCAGGGGCTGCTGGCTCTGGGGCAGACCCAGTGCCGGCTTGCGGAGACCCTGCCATCCTGGGAAGGGCTTTCTGTTGGGTTGCTCTTTCTCAGAAGAGACTCAATCTCAACTGCTGCCCTGCAGGCAGATCTACAGCTGCTAAACTGTATGTCGGCATGTGTGTGCGTGACGTGGCTTGCTGGATTTTGCCTGCATTTGTCCCAGTTGTGGTCTCCCTGATGAGAGCACAGATGATGGAGCTCTTCCCCAGGTCATCAGGGAATTGAGGGTGGAAGAAACGACACCAAGAAAGAACTTGGCATGAACAGAGCTTGGCTTTCCTGACTCTTCCTCACCTACACTGGTGTGCAGCAGCTCACTGCCTACCACTGGAGACAACCCTGTCATCATACCCAGTATCCCAGCTGATGTTGCTAACGGGATAGCTGCGTGTTCCAACCCACAGGACCACCCTGGTTTGTGTTGGGTTGATGGGCAGCTTGCAGGTACAATGCTCTCCTCTGTGTACATTTGCAATGACACCTGAAGGGGGTTGTGTGCCCTCAGCTGATGTTTGACTTATGCAGGGCAACACGTTTCTTCCCATACGTTAGCAAAACATGTCGTTTTGCTTGCTCAAAAATAGAGTGCCAAAGTCTTAATAAGGTTACAACAGCGAAGCAAACAAATGTACTGTTCTTACTGAGGGGGAGATTAGCTTTGTACTTGGGGATTGCCTCCAGAAACTTGTTCCTCGGCTGTCTGTGCTCTGAGCTGAGACGTGGCACCCTGGCATTCATCCTACCAGGCGGGGACACCTCTAATACTTGCTGTTTTTTCTCTTTTACTGATGGACTGAGAAAAGCTCATTGGACTTTATTACACTTGAGCTTTTCAGCGGTGGCAGATGGGGGCATTTGTTGTCTTGCTCATGCCCTCTAGTGTTGCACATAGCTGTTGGAGAGCATCTCTAGGAGTCACCCACTTTGCCAGGGTCCCATCACTACAATACCTTGCTAAGTCCATAGCTTAAAAACAGAGTCTTTGTACAAAAAGCTAATGTGAGCAGAGTTGTTTTCTCAAATCCATGCAGAATAAGCACAAATACAACAGCAAACAGGACTGAGTAAGGACAACATGGAATCATAGAATCATTTCGGTTGGAAAAGACCTTTAAGATCATCGAGTCCAACCATAATCATCTACTCCAGCTCTGAACACTAACTACAGATTTCCTGGCCCCTCTATAAATTCAAAGCACTTGGTCCCTGGGAGGTACTGTCCGCTGCTCAGCAGACCATCACTCAGCAAGCAAGGAGATGAACAGTCACCTGCCCTCAGCCTGGAAGCCATCAAACTTTGGAGATGGTAGCACTCATGGAGGACAAGAGCGATGGCCTTTTGGGGTGTCAGCAATGCTGGCAAAAATCTGCTGCTACTCTTTGAGTGGTCACTGCAAAGCTGTGTTTCACAGCCAGCGTCCCTTCCTGCTGTTGAGGGCACTCCAGTTGCCATGTCCCTCACCCTCTGGTTAGCAGTGAGGTGTCCAGAGTCAAAACAGAGCAACCTGTGCCCATGCTCCATGAGCTGGTCTGCTGGGCAGGATGTTTTTAGTTGATGGGCCAGCTATGAGCGCTCATCCCACGGTCAGCTAAGCTCCCACATTGCCCAGACCTGGTCTTCAAGCAGGGTGGTCAGGTGAGCCACCCTGCCCTGGGACCAGAGCAGCCCCCGAGGTGACTGTTGGCTGGTTGGGTGCAGGGAGGGAGGTTGCTGCCCCGGGGTCTGTGGGATCCAGTTGTGCAGCAGCAAGGTACAGTCTGGGAAAACGGGGTTGTCTAAACGGAAGAGATCAGGGCAGCCCCATCATACAGTCCAAGTGATAGGACAAGAAGAAATGGCGTCAAGTTGTGCCAGGGGAAGTTTAGCTTGAATATTAGGGAAAATTTCTTCACTAAAAAGTTTGTGAGGTGTCAGAACAGGCTGTCCAGGGAGGTGGTGGAATCACCATCCCTGGAGGTATTTAAAAGCTGTGTAGATGTGGCACTCAGGGACATGGTTTAGTGGTGGGTTTGGCAGTGCTGGGTTAGTGGTTGGACTTGATGATGTTAACAGTCTTTTCTAACCTAAACAATTCTGTGATTCTGTGATCTCTGCTGTGCACTTGCTCGCAAGTTCTCAAGGTGAAGAGGCTTGAAGACACTTTGGGCAGGAAGTTGGTTTGGCCCAGCCTTCTGGTCTGTCACCTTTCATCATCCGTGCTGCTGTGTTCAGTGTTTCCTAACCCAAGGTATTGAAGCATCCTGATGGACTCTTGTACTCGAGCAGTGGTCAGAGCCTGTTTTGGCATGTTTCCTTCACTTCTTTGCTCCCAGAGGGTCTCTCCTCACTGTGTCTTTGGCCAGAAAAGAGGGTGGCTAACAGAGGGCATGTGGTGCTGAGGTCCCACCTGCAGTGCATCTCCATGGGGGACTTAGACTGACATTGAAGCTAATCAGCTTAGCTGTTGTCTTCCCAGCTATCATGGTCTGCACTGGAAGGAAAAAAAAGAGAGGACTATCGTTGGTCCTTGTCCCCAGGCCAGCATCTGGGAGGGTGGCTCTCCTGTTCCTGTTCAGCTGGGACTTGCTGTTCACAGGTAGCCTTGCTCGTAGGGGAGGCACAGCCAGTGGGGCAGAAGAAGTTTCTTGCCAGCAGTGGTTGGCTGTAGGGGGATGCGGGTGGCTTTAGGGTGATGCAGATGGCTCTGTGGGGATGTGGATGGCTCTGGGGGGACGCGGATGGCTCTGGGGGGATGCAGATGGCTCTAGGGGATTGAGGTTAGCAGAGCAGGGCTGATGTTATCCCAGGCATCAGCACAGAGATGGGGTCCTCCCTGCCATGCTCACTGCTTTCATGTGGGAGCAAGTGATGACGGGGGGCATATGTGCAGCCTACAGTAGGCAGTGCTTTTGGGCTGTGCGCCGATCCTGCTGTAGGCAGGGTGTCGAGTGAGTGACGGATACCTGCTCACCAAGCAGAGCAAGTAGGCAGGGAAGCGAACGCGTCTCCCACAGGCATGCTGCAGCCAGTGGGTTTTCACGTGGGCAGCGGGCTGGATCTGGTGGTCCTGCCTCTGCTTGGCCCCTCGTCAACCATGATGCTCAGAGGCAGAGGTGTCACCGAGAGGCAGAGGGGTCCTACTGTAGTCCCAAAAGGAAAGAGGGGAGGGGAGCTCGAGGCTGGGCTCAGTGGTGGTTTGCACCGTGGGTGGCACATAAACACGCGGGGATGTCGCTGGTTGCTTCTGGCTGCTGGTAAGTGCGGACCCACACTGATGCTCCTCAACCAGCCCTCGTGACACCAAATGATGCTTCTAGGCGCTTAAATAATCCACATAATCCAGCCTGCCCTAGCCCTAGCAAACCGCTCCATCGCTAGGGAAGCGGTGAAGCAGGAGGTGGTTGGACTGCGTGGCTGGTGAAGAGAAGGGGGAGCTCTGGGTGCCAGCAGGTGGAACGTGCCTGTCCCCCAAGAGGGCACGTCACACATGCATCCTCTGGGACCACACCACTGCTTCCTCCAAATCTGGTATATGTGAGGTTTGATCTTTGCATGTACCGGCACATCTTACGGGGCACCGCTCCCGAATTCACATACCCTGCTCACAGTGATGGCTCCGCAGCTTCCTGGCTGGAACGAGGCCACCTAATTTTGGGAACTTCTATTCCAGCAGCACCCAGCAATGCTCCCACCCTCTCTACTTGTGAGATCCCGGTGCAATCACTGCATGCCCTGGTTTTGCATGGCCCTTAGTGGGGTGCTTGTCCGTTGGCAGTGGCAGGTAGGACACCATCCTTGACCTGCAAGGGTGGGGGAAGCTTGAAGCTTGCAGCTCCGCCACCGCCTCTGCTTTCCTTTACGGCAGCCCGGGTGTCTCGGGAAGGGGCATTAAGAAGCAGCAGCGATGGTTTTGCACGTTATCCTACAGTCCTTGGGATTCCTGTCACCAATGAATCATGCTTCTGACCTGGAAGTGGTGCAGAAGCTGCCAGCACAGCTGATTGATGCTCTTGGGCTGTGGAGCAAAGTCAGACATCCCCAGTAAATCTCTCAGACCCCTCGGCAGTCTCCCATGTCAGTTGACAGGGAGGTTTTGTTGATGGATGGACCCTCCTAGACCCAGGTGTATTTTACCACACACCCCCGGTGCCTGTTGGATACTGGCATAGATGACAGTAAGCTGTGGTTACTCATTGCATAGGAGCTTGTTGCTCTCCCGAGGGAAGCTTTGCTTTTCTCATCACCCCATGAGCACCCGTGGGTCCCTGTCTGCAGTTTGCATCACCGCTGGAGCCACCATCGGCATGGGGCCAGGGGCTCCGTCTGGGAGCTGCGTACCCAGGGGTGCTCCTCATTGCCTCCGCTAGTAACTTATATCCATAGTGTGCCTGATGAGTAATGCCTCCAGCTGCCTCCAGCTAGGGATTGCTCTCTCCAACTCGCCCCTGGGTTCCTAGGTGCCAGCAGGAACTTTTGGGGTGCCCAGCAGGCAGCAGCAGAAGGGGAGGAAGGGTCTGTGCTGGCAGAGGCATGCAGACCCCCACCCCCACCCCGAAACCCCTTTTCTTCCTCCACGACAGCCTCCCGACATCATGTTTCCCCAGCCTTTCCTCACCACATGATGAAAATCAGATTTGTGATGTTTTCCTGAGCAGCTTCGTGGGGTGAGAAACCCCCAGAGAGAATTGCCTTTCCATCACTCATCCTTTGAAACTGCGCAGCTCTGGGCTTTGGCAAGTAAAGAAATGGAGACAGATGAGCTCTCCTTCACCCCGCCATCAAACAGCAGCTGCAGAGAGATGGCAGGAGGGCACCAGGGAGGGAAGGGAGTGCTGGGGCTTGGATTCAGCCGAAGCGACTCCAGTTTCCCTCCCGACTGCATGGGGACTTGCTGTGTTCTCCTGACTCAGTAACATGCTGCTATTTAATTAACTTTTGACTTCTCGGTTAAAGGAGCAGTGCACAAAATAGTTATTTACTTCATTGGGAAATTCTTTTAATCGTTACCATAATTATAGCTTCCTCCTCTTTTTTTTTTTTTTTAATATATTTTTCTTAGCAGGGGGAAGGGAG
The DNA here is from genome assembly GCF_023634155.1 of Falco peregrinus. Taxonomy (NCBI): domain Eukaryota; kingdom Metazoa; phylum Chordata; class Aves; order Falconiformes; family Falconidae; genus Falco; species Falco peregrinus. The sequence goes on from NC_073721.1 coordinate 96,320,132, forward strand.
GGAGAGAGGGGGAATATTTGCTGCTCTCCTTGTGGTTATCACATCCTTCAAATTACTAAAAGAGGCTGGGATAATAGGTCTGGTGATTATATATAGGCACCATCTGCTCTGTGGCTGCTTCCTATCAAAGTGCAGTTAGCAGAGTGCAAGAAGGATATTTTTCTCTCCAGCTATATTAAGACTCTGTTTCCATCTCGGCTCCAAAGCAAAGCTCTCTGCATGCAAATGGATCAAATGCGCTGTAATCAATGGTTCAGGTTTGGCAGCCTTGAAGCCGAATTAATTTTTTTTATTTTATTTTCCCCTCAAGTTTGCTGTTTCCATTTGTTACGCAATTTTATTTGAGGCTGGTTGCTCTGCATTTGATGTTTTCTTGTAACCATAGTCCCCCCCTGTTTGCTGAGCAATACAGTCTCGTGTTAGCCGGTGCAGAAATCTGTGTCATAACTCGAGTGCAAGGCAATATCTGAGCAATTGGGAATGTTTCGGAGGATGATGAGGACAGATTTTTAGGATGCATATGCTGTCGGTATGTAGAGGAGGCGGAAAGCTGAGCTGAGTCAATTTGGAGCACTAATGGGAAAGAATTAATACTTGTTTTATGATAGCAGCCGTGGCTATCCCGTTGCTGCTGGGGACCGCTGGGAGCATTGCAGAGCTCGGTATTTGGGGCAATACGGGCGGTCGTGAGGTGTCCCTCCTCGGCAATACCTATTTCATCTTCTCATGTTGGGAACTGGGTACTGCATTCGCCCCTCAGTGGCCTCAGGGACCCAGCAGGCTTTTCTTATCTCCTGGAGCTGGTAAGATTTTATGCTCTTGGTGGAAGATGGAGGAGAAGGAATAAGACATCGCCAGCCCAGACAGAGAGTGCTCGGGACAGGGGTGCGCGCCCCCGAGAGCGGGAGGCCAGGGGACGCTGAAATGTGGAGGAATTTGTCTTGCAAAATCTGGGCCGTGGTGCCTACAGGAGCGGAGGGCTAAATGGCTTGTGCTGGTGGCTTTTTTGAATGAGTGAAAGTGAGTAAAAAGAGACAAGGGAGGAGAAAAACCCAAATCAGTCAGAGGATGGAAAAAGCTCCGGTGCTGTAGCAAAGTCCAGTTGCTTTCTGGGTGAAATTCCCCTGGTGATGGTGGGGTGGTGATCGTGGGGCGTATGTCACGTGAGATGCACGTTGTCCCGTATTTTGTCACTGCTGAAGGCACGGTGTCTCCCTGCACTTGCTCCACGGATTTTTAATGACTCTGTAGGGATTATTGGATCCCGGTGTCTTGAGGCCATTCCAGAGATTTCTCACTCACTCCTTCCAGTCAGCTGGCTTAGGTCCCTTTTTTTCTTACTCCCAGTTCGCAACAGGTTGCATGTCGCTACATAAAGGTTGTGTGTCTTCCAGCCTGGTGTCCTGAAGTGGTTGTAACTGATAGAGGGTTTTCTCCATCTGAAGTGTTAACGAGTGGCAGAAGCTGATGCTGTTGATCTCGGGAGGCAAATGCTCCTCAGACCAGGGATCTTATTAGCAGCTGGTGGAGGCAGCGGGCAGCGCTGGCCACAGCTTGAGTGGAGCAGATGCTCTTGGACATCTCTTCTGGGTGGAAAAGGAGGACTGTAGGAAGGAGAGTTTCTGCATCCCAGCGTCGTCTCTCTGGCTTGATCCATGAGAAGGGGAGGAATTTCCCCCGGGAGCCTTTAGCAAAAAATCAGTGAATTCTGGGATAATTACGGAGGCTTGGTTCCACACAGCAGCGTTGTTATTAACAGACCGGGATTTCCCAGGGGCAAACACTGTTTTTTCTGTGGTTTGTGTATAAATGCATGAGAGAAACCACATTTATTGGCCTGGAGATTGGGGCGTTGCATTTACCCGGAGAGCAGTGTGGTTTAGGGCAGCGCCTTCCTGCAACGTGCCTCTGATGCTCTGTCCCCCACACCGATTCCCACCTCCCCCCACTGCCATTCCGTGCATCCATTTGCCTGCGAGTTACGTCACGGTGGGGCTTCGCACCTGGTCTGTCTTGCTCCCACCTTGCTGGATGCTCTGGTGGGAAGCCCCGCGCAAGGACCTCCAAAGCAACTCCCGAGCTCCGGCTCCTTGGTGAGACGAGCCGGGCTTCCTTCCAGAAATGCGTCCCATCGGATTGCTGAAACCACCATAGAGCTGCGTTTACATGTCTTTAGATGCAGCCCAGCTCCTACTGCCGCGCAGACGAGTTCATACAAAGAACAGCGATTCCTGCCGGAGCCGAAGAGCGGATCCGTGCGCGCTCGTGCTGTGCAGGGGCTCACAAAACCCTCTGTGGCCGGCAGCGACGTCCCCTTCCCAGCGGAGCCTGGACGGGGCCTCGCCTGCGCTGCGTGGGGAGAGCACCAACAAATGGGTTATTGTTTCTCTGTCCAGTTTCTTGAACAGGAAACTCTGTTTGAAAACGTCATTTTTTAAAAAAAAGTTTGCTTGCCAGGCGTTTCTTGAGTCTGTGCTTCTTCCTAATTTCTCTGCTCAAGGCAGCACTCTGCTCATTTATTTTTTTCCCCTAATTTCTCTGCTCAAGGCAGCACTCTGCTTATTTACTTATTTTTTTCCCTAATGCAGGCAGCAACCCAGTGGCTGCTTGCATTTAGGACTCTTGGCTTCACACACACACACACACACCCCCCGTGGCTTATATCAGCCCCTGATTCAGGGATAAGGACATGGTTTATCCGGCACCGTACAAACACAGTTAAAGTCACAGCCACAAAACCCAGGGGGGGGAAAAAAGGCACAAAGAAAAGGCTCCAAGGGTTAGGGGATACTGAGCTGAAAAATGTTCCATCAGGTTCTGCTTTGGCCACGCTGGAGCTGCCTGCAGCGGCGTGGGGAGCGGGTGAATGAGGTGCCCAGGAAGGGGGCTGGGTGCCAGCGGGGCAGCGTGACCCACTGGCAGCTGCTTCCAAGGGTCCTGGTACAGAAAGGCTGGAAAAGCCACGAGCACTGGTCTGCCAGCGTGGGGGAGCCTTCCTGGAGGAGAGGATGTTTCGTGACCAGGGTAGCAAGGAGGAGGCGGAGGAGAGGACCGAGTTGAACTTGGTGGTTGCTTTGTGAGGGGGACGTTGCAGGAGCTGCTCAGTATTCCCCCTCCGTGGGGCTGCCTCCGGCCTGCGCAAGAGACCGTGTGGCTTCAGTGGATTAAAAACATCCCTGCTTCCTATAGCAAACTGGGGTCAAGCTGCTGCTCCAGATACCTGCAGACCAGAAAAGGAATTGTACGTGATCGGGCACCTCCCGAGGATGGGCCACAGCCAGCTTTGCAGCCAAGAAGGGCCATTTTTAGACTAAAAACAACAGCAAAAAAATCTTGCGAAGAGTCCAGCATGCACCTTGCAGCACTTTCTCCTTCCTCCAGCCACGGGGAGGACCTTACGCTGAATTGTAATCTGCTGTATGGACTGTGTGCTGGTATAAAGGGTTGTGAGGTTGTTGTAGAGGTCCTCTGGGTGTCAGGGACCCATGGGGGCTGGAGACGGTCTGACCACTCCTCTGTACCCAACAAAGGGTCTGGCTCTCGGTGGAAATGCTCACATCAGCCACACATGCCTCTTGTCAAGGACTTTTGCAGCACATTAAACCAGATTTAACGAAGGGTGCATCGGGGCAGAGGGAGAGCGAGTGCCTCGTCAGCCGCCGCATGCTGTGGAGGAAGGTCTGCCTGCAGAGCCCGATTCCTCAGCTCTAATCACAGGAATGGGTGGCTTTTCCCTTCTCAGGCTGAAAAATTGGCCTGGAACCCTGAGAAACCACAACACAAATGTCTGACACTGTTCCACATGGTCTTCAGCGAACAAAAACCCTCTTGAAATTAGCCCTTGCCTACCAAAATAGGCAACACCACTTCAAAAAGGAAGAAGGAGAGGAGGAAAAAAAAAAAAAGGAAAAAAAAAGAAGCTCAAGGCTTCACAGGGAAAGCACTTGCAGCCTCAGGGTTTCTATAAGCACATTGTCAAGCCTTCGGTCCGTGATAAAGCCGGTGCTGCCCAGAGAGTTGGTGGCCCCCCAGGGATGCTCCTTGCTGCTCCAGCCCTGCAGCAGTGTGGTCTGCAGCCACCTCCTGCGATGGGGAGCCCTGCACGCCACGGTGGCTCCATCTTCGCCATCACTCTTTCTCCGTCCTCTTTAATTTTTTTCACCTGGGAATATTAAGTCAAACTTGGTTTGAAGCCTGAGAGCACTTCGGCAACACCTCATACTTCTCAGCTCCAGCTTATGTATCACTTTTTTCCCTGGGATGCAAAACATGCCAAGCTCATCTCAAAGGCATTGTATTTAGTAGCATCTGCTGGGTCGCAGCTGACCCTGGTCTGGAGGAAACATGGGCTGGCATGGGCTGAGCACAACCCCTATGGCCTTTCAGAGCCACGGTCCCAACCTGCTTACCGTGGGGAGGACCGTGGTCTGCTCTCGCCCCCATCCCATGGGATACCCGGGTGGAAGGAGCCGGAACAGGCAGTGCCTTTGCAGAGTGGCTGGTGGGTCCCTGGGGAGCGGATGGCTCTTGCACCGCCTAAACGAGCCTGCGGCTGGCAGGAAAACACTTCTAAAGCAGAAGAGGGACACACTTTACAAGTTGTAGAGGATCCGTGTACCAGTGTGGCTCGCACTTTGGAGCGGTGGTTTCCTCTCTTTGTTCGTCCGGCTCGCACTGCTGTGGCACTCAAAGGCAGGCGTGCCTCTGGCCACCTCCTGGAAGCTTATCTTACCCTAGAAGAATATATTAGATTTCCTTTTTATATTAAAGTTGAATGTTTTTGTAATTTAAAAAAAAAAAAAAAAAAAAGAGGCTTGAGTGTAAGGTTATAAACTCACACTTGGTTTTTTTCTGCTGAAGCACATGTGGACCATTTAATTAACAAGAGACTGGATATGTGACTTGTCCCCACTGGGCTGTCAGCAGCCCTGGGTTCACCTTGGACCATCTAAAAGGCACAGAGGATTGTCAAAAGCAGGGCAGGACCTAGGCTAAACTGACACTTTGAAAATCATTCGCTACATCCTCTTATTTTGAGAACCCAAGGACATGAACACAAGCAGCAGAGTTAATAAACAGGCACATTTATTAATCCCCTTTCGAAGGGTTACGAATTAAAAGAGGGAGAGGTGTGTGCATGCCAGGCAGGTGCCATCCCAGGGTTGGCAGCATTTTTAAGCCTGAGTGCTGGTGGAAGCTGGTTAAGAGGGTTTGCAAGAAGCCGTCTTGCTCACAGGTCTGTGTTGCAGCCAGAAAGGCTGAAGTGGAGCCTAAAGTTAAGCCAGTTCTAAGAGCCCTTAAATAATCTGTGACTGGTACCAAGAGTAGCTGGGGGGGGTTCAAAGAGCCAATGACTTTTTCTGCTTGTAGCATCCTTTGCAGAGGAATTATCTCTACTGCGTCTCCTGAACTTGTGTGAATTGATTCATAGTTCGGTAAAAATGGTTGTGGTTTAAATAAAACATGCTCTATTGGACTCCAGCGTTGCGTTATCTCGGGGAAGGAAGTGGAACTAATTTTTATATGTTGCACTGGATGATTTCTAATTGTTCCTGGCCATCCTGTGGAGTTCATTATTTCTCCTCCAGCCGACACCGGCTTCTAATTAGGGGACATAAAATTAAGATGGAAGAGCAGCAGTTTGCAAGGGTACTGCTGCTCAGGAAGGAATCTGGTCTGGATTTAAGCCAAAAATACCCTCTTGTTTGCAAGGTTTTGGTGGGGAGAGGATGGCTTAAGCACTGCAGGGTACTAGCTGGTGCGTACACCCTGTAAGAAGGAGGATTAACGGAGCAGCCTTCATCTCCTAAAAGGGGGCAATCAGCTCCTGTCCTCTCTGCCTGCTCCCCTGCATCTCTCATTCATTCAAAGGGCACAAATATTGCCTAAACCAGACGTTTTCCTACAGAGGGGCAGCAGCTCAGGAGGGGCTCTGGGTGATGTTGCTGCAGTGCTCAGCCCTGGTGATGCATTTCAACTGATTTATCAGTTTTTTCCCCCATCTTTCCCCTCCATATTTTTTTTTTTAATGCTAAATATTTTTTTCTTCTCAGAGGGTGAGGTGACATCTACAGAGCCCTGTTATGGTGCTGCTTGTGGGGTACAATTGCAAAGCCAGGAGCTGAAATAGCTTAGCCAAGACATTCTTAAATCCATGTATTTCCCATCAGGATGCATCACAACTTTAAGAAACATAACACTGCTCTGAAAACAAGCCTGGGTCCCCATTGACATCCTTTTCTGCCAGGAGACATCTGGAAGATGTGTCTGTAGTTATTTAAGGGGAAGGGAACAAATCCTTCACCATAAGCCATCCCCTTGCTTCCCTGCACAGCATGGTGTTAGTGTTATGGGCTGGTAGAAGAAAATGCTTTTGGAAACAGGAACAATTTAGATGCTGGAGAAATCTGCAGGGTTTTGGCTTCATCCATCAGCTGCGTGTGGCACCGGCTGCTTTTTACAGGTGCTTAATAAATGCAAACAAGCTCTGGTGTTTTTCTCTCCCCTCCTTTTATAACCCCACTACTTGCTCATTTTCATTCTGCTTCTGGTCAGCAGAGATGGCTTTGATGGCAGGTTTTCCCACAGGCTTTAGCTGGGAATTAAACCCAGCTTAACTTTTACAGCACAGTACACCTGGCCGGGGGGGGGGCGGGGGGCGGTTCTACCAAGACTCGTTTATATTAGCAAATAACACATGGAGGAGCCGCGAGTGGTTTTGATGCAAAAAAAAGGGGGTTAGGGAGCTGTAGGGCTTTGGTGCTTTAGGAGGAAAAGCAACAAGAACAATGAATTTCCCCCAGGTTTTGTACAGACTTAAGAAACTTGATTTTGAAAGAAAAATGGAAAGGTTTTTGCTTCAGTTTCATATGGACTGAAAGGTCATTTTAACCCCTCTGCCCTCAGGTTTCCCTGGAGCAGAAAGTCTGCTTTTCGTTTCATCTACCCCACCGTGAAGCTTAGAGATGCTAATTGTGAGAAATTAGTGTCGTTCTGTAGAATTTGCTCTTCTCTCTAGAAATTACCCCTTGTTAACTGACCAGTTTTGTTAGCCGTCGCGATGTGAGCCCCACTTCTGTACCGGGGGCACATCAAAACCAACAGCGTTCACTTGGGTTTGATGCAAACTAGAAAGGACCTTCTAGCACTGGCCCCAGAACTTGTCCTGTTATTCCGGTGGGTGATGAGACATGGCTGGGCTGAGCGATGCCTAAATCCAGCCATTTTTTTGGTCTCAGTGATCAGGAAGCAGCCCCTGGTAAGTTCAGCTGATTTCATTGAGAGTAAGTGCAGTAAAACATTGAACAAGTTTTTTACATCCTAAATGTGTACATTAAGATACATTAACTGCATTTATGGTTTAACCGGAAGTTCAGTGACTTTGTGACTGATAGAAATTGAATGTTGTTAAGCCAACAGACCAATTTTCTAATATGTTTTTATTATGAGGATATGTTTTGTCCGTATCCATCTTTTCTTCTAAATGCCGTGTATCACCCCTGCTAACCAACAGACTCGAGAAAAAGATACCTAAATCTTTAAGGAGATAATTAAAAGTGAATGAGACAGTACAGAAGAAGAGCAGTGAAAAATGGAGACCAGTAAAAATTGTATTTAAAAATCTACTTAAGTTGCAACGCTTCTACAAAAAAGTGTTGGCAAACCTATGATTTGGGCTTTTTAAATAATTTAGCCTATATAAGAAGTATTTTCTGAACTTGACTGAAAGGCAGGTAAATACCTACCCATTGTAAAGCCTTTCTCGAGGGATAACTCCAAATCACAGGAGCTGGTGCCACACTCTTCGCTTAGTGGCATTGAAGTTATTTGCTAAAAACAAATTGAACTTGGCGTTCAGCCAAGGAAATACAAACCCGTATACAACTGGGAAGGAAAAACAAATCCATAGCTTTCCAAAGATCATTTGTTGGTGGATTCGGCCTCACCTCTTTGTCATGGATGTATTGTCACCGTTGCTTTGGTGTTTGCTCTTGGGGAGGGTTAAAAGGCATGTGCTCGGAAGCTCACCTGAGGGGTGGCTGGGCTGGGATTCTCTCATTGCTGGTAACAGCTCAGTGAAGTGCAAGATCTTAGCAGGACTCACAAGGCTTAGACATTTGTAAGTACCTCCACGATGATGTTAGGCAGGTGTGTAAATGCTCGTGCTTTGGGGCGTAAGCCAAGTCTTAACCTGAAGGGAGAGATGGAGAAAGCTTCCCCTGGGTCTGGGGGAGGATGTTCCCGTCCTGGGGATTTTTATGCCTTTCCCAGAAAGATACGGGGCTGGATGATTTTAGCAGGGCAAGCTTCATGGCCTCGGTGAAGGTCCCCATTACAGGTGCAATAGCGGCGATGCTGTCCGGGCTCCAGGGTAGGCACGGGGTGGCAGCCAAGTGCCTGGCACAACCCCGTGCTCAGGTGGGCTGTCGCTACTGGACTCCGCAGGGAAAAAAACCTCCAGAGCTGCTCAGTTATTATTATTTTTTTCATCCTAGAGGTGCAATCCACACAACACCTTTCCTTAAGCAACGCGACCTGGCTCGTGTAACCCCATCTCCTTGCAGGTACCCCCATCCCCTCAGCTTGCCCGAGACAAGGCAGAGAGCTCAGGGCCGACCACCACGCATTTTATGATTTCATTTTTTTTTTTTTCGGGGGACTCCGCTGCATCCTGGGCCGCGAGGGGGGAATAACCTCTTTGATTTTATTTTTTTTTCAGTTCTCTCAGGCCAGACACACCACAGCCCTTTGAAACGCTCTGTGTCCCTTACCCCACCCATGAATGTGCCAAACCAACCTCTAGGACATGGATGGATGTCTCATGAGGACTTACGAGCTAGAGGACCCCAGTGCATCCCTTCCGATCATGCCCCCCTGTCTCCACAAAGCAGTGTAGCCTCTTCGGGAAGTGGTGGGAGTGAACATTTAGAAGATCAGCCTTCTGCTCGTAACACATTCCAGGAGGAAGGGAGTGGGATGAAAGGTGAGTGAAAAACCAGACGCCTCCCCCCCCGCGCCCAGCACCCAGAGGCAGGAGGGGAAAAGCCGTTTTCCCGGCAGCGCGGGGCTCGGTTGGCGGTTTTGGGCGAGAGTCCTCGTAAGCAAACGGGGCCTTTCAGCGTTTCTTCCCGGCTTAGGAATTTAGGTTTAGGGCAATAAGTTAGGTTTTCTTTTAAGCAGCAGCTGGTCCTGATCTGACATCTTGCAGTTGGGTGCCAGTGGGCTGGTTTTGCCCCAGAATTCTGCAAGCTGCCAGCTTTCCAAAAAGCTGGATTTTTTCCATAGCCTGTGGCTTTTGGCTGTGACTGGTGCTCTTTTTCTGTTTTATTACGGTGAAAAATAGCTTAGCGTAGGTTTAGCAAGCCGTGTGGGATTTACCATTGCAGTGTTTGGTACCCACCGAGTATTTGGGGAAGTTCTGGCTTAGGATACTTGTTCGCAGTGGTTTTATCTAGTGTGTTTCAGTTGTTTTTCCCCGTTGTGCCTGCATTTCACAGAGACTTTCAGCAGTAAATACATGTGATCCTGTTGGTAAACAAGGCAGAAACAAAGCCTACTGCTGCAGTCAAAGATGGAGAGCAAACTTCAGGCTGTAGAGGGATAAATTGATGAAAACTGGGCGAACATGCAGACTGTGTATTCCTGTGAACAGACAAAATGACTGAAAAGAACCTGCAGCGATCAGAGACTGATTTGAACAGCTGCAATTTTCATTAATGCAAAGCAACTCAATTGTGTAAAGACCAGCGATGTATCAGAATAAGGAAATAATCATATTTTTTAAATAGTCACAAGGCCTGATTTTATTCTGATTACAGATAGATCTAGATACGTATAAATCTCTGTAAAGTGGAACCGCGCTTGGCTTGGCACTGTATGACATTGCTGTGCATGAATTAAGTGCATAAAAAGAACCCTCACAGCTCCCCCGTGAGATGGATGCTCGGGGCTCGGCCCCCTCCCTGGCTGGACTGTGCACCGTAGCGTTGCTCTGGGCTGGGGGCGATGGGCTGTAGATGTGACAGGAGAGTTTTCTAAGCCCAGCAGGCTTGCAGAGCTGGGCTTGGCTTCTCTGCGGCTCTGCTCGCTAACGACCACCGAAGCAGGTAGGGGAGCCAGGGGGTGTTTGGTCCCCAGCGCTGCTGCAGGCTCTGTGCCTACCTGTGGCTCTCGCTGCCTGCATAACCTTATGGTGGACCGGCAGCAGGCAGGCAGGTGGGCTTGGAGGGGTCACCGGGAGCATGTTGAAGACTAAGCTGCGATCAGTGTGAAGGGTCCCCAAGGTTTTCTATGCCTGGGGCCAGATCCTGCAGTCTGTCAGGCCAGGGAGACCCTTTTGGGGAGCAGGTGGTGCAGAAGGGTCTGTTTAATGCTACATTTCTCCAGGTTTCTGCTGATGGAGCTGGGGAGGAGACCACGGGGAGCCAGGCTCCTTGTGGTCCACAGCTGCAGCTCCTGGACCTGTATGCATAGAAACTTTCCAGTGCAGTGCCATCAACCTGTGTGGCCAAATCTGCAAAACCCAAAGGTGCTATTGCCCAGGCTGTCCACAAGCAATAACCAATTAAATAAACGACATATGGAGACAGCCTGTTGCTGCTGCATGCAGCCCCCCGGGGGGAGATGGCTGCCCTTCCTTGAGCCATCCCTTCCCGGGCATCCTCCTTCTCTGGAGGAAGGCTTGAAACATCTAAACCTGATTCTCCCTCCACTGCTGAGTCAGCCCAACTGCTTTTGTCCCGCTGTCCGGGGACATGTGAAACAGATGTCTGCAGCCGCTGGTGTCTACCACTGTTGTGTCCTCCCCCCTCCACTGTATTTTCTTCAGACTGAAGTCATCCAGTTTCTTCCCAAATGGTGTTTTCTAAATTGGGGTTGTCCTTGTTTCTCTCTGCTGGGTTTTTTCCAAAAAGCCCATATTTTATTGAAGGTGTGTTGCCCAAAACTGGACTCGGGAGCAGAACAGAGACTAGCTTGCCATACAGACAGCGTTCCTGTGGCTGTATAGCTCATCGTCCTCAAGTAACACACCACCACGGGCTGCGTATGACCCATTGTGTCCCCACAGCTTTCCTGCAAAAAAAAAAAAAAAAAAGTACTGCCTGTTCCCTGCCCTCAGTTCATGCTGTTTCTTGTTCCTACAGAAACACACAACTTTGTGCATTTTTATTGGGTTGCATCTTATTTCATCCAGACCAGTTGCTCGGTTTGCCAAGTCCCTTCTCTGAATTGCAGCCACGTCTCCACGAGCTCCTGCAGGCTCTTGTGGTTTGGTGTCACTCGTGCCTCTGGTCAGCTTGCTCCTTCTTTAACACCCTCTGGGGCATCCAGGAGGACAGTGGGGAAACCAGATCCATGACAGAACCCCATCCGACGTGGCTCAGCAGTTCATCTCCCCTGACATCACCTATTTCTCTCCATCTATCTTCGTGCTGAAGGAAGGGTGCCTCTTGGCTTTTTCCCAGCCTTTGGTTTCTCCAGGGGGAGATGCGGACACTTTGTTCCCTGCGGAGCCCATCCATCTGTCCATCCGTCCCTTCGCAGGGCGCAGCTCGGGGTGCACTGGGAGGAGGGTTTGGGTAGAGCTGGGGGTTTCTGCTGTGAGTACATCCATGGGTTAGCTTGGTGTGCCGTAAGGCACTGCTGATGGTGTCCTGTGTATATGTCAGCTTGTGTGTATGTATATGGCAGAATGAATTGTTTTCCTTCTCAGTTTCCATGCCAGCACGTGCCAGCCGAACTCCAGAGTTTAATGCCTACAGGGGACAATGTATGTGAGCAGCGTGGAAGTCCCCACTCTGCTGCTCACATCAGACACGGCGTTTCTGACAGTTGTGCCATGACTTCACAATTAGCTGCTGGTAATCGGTGATTAAGGATCACTGCGGCTCACTGCCCCGTGGGGAGCATTAGCGAGTTTGGCTTTCCAAGGACCACGAAATTGCCTTAGATGACCTTGTACCTCCTGGTTGCCTCTTCCCCATGGCAAGGGTGAAAGACCCACCAGCATCCCTTTGTGTGCTGGGGTGGCTCCTTCTCCCCAGCCTGCTCCTAGGATCGTATTCTCCTGGGACCGTTGTAGCTCACCAGAATTAGGAGGCGGTCCAGGGAGGCTGATGCAAAGGGAAAGAAGAGCTGCTTCTGCGCTCTGACTCTCTGCAAAGGCTGGAGGCGGGTGTTCCGCAGGGTTTAAGGTCTATATGAAGTTGCATCTCTCTTCTGAAAGTATTCCTGTGGGCTTTGCCGTCACCGTGGACATGCACCAAAGGCAGATGTCCCCGGAGACACGGGCTCAGGTAGACTTCTAATGTGGCGTCACTACGGTGGTGTGGGTTTGTGTTAAAATGAAGCTGAGGTTCAAGCCTGCCAGTCCCATGCTGGAAAGAGAGGGCTTTCTGCATATAGCTTTTTAATTTTTTTAAACAGAATATTGATTTAAGAGGCCTCCGGTAGCAGGGTTTAGGACCGGTGAATGTCAGGACTTTTGGGAAATGCCAAAGTTCAGCCCGTCTGTGCTCAGTACTGGCTTTGCCCCCGTGTCTGCTGTAGGGTCGATCTCCTGTGCAGCATTTGAGGAATTTAATTGAAATGCAGATCCTGATGTGTGTCAGAGGATGGAGAGTGTGAGCAAAACGCAGCATTTTGGGGCTGTTTGCATCCTCTGCTTGGATGTGAGTGGGGTTTGGGGTCAGCCCAGGCAGTGACTTCTGGCAGATGTATGAATTGCCTTAGGGGACCAAACCAATGGTCTGTCTGTCTTGCCCTGTCCCCTCCAGCAACGAGGTGGTGGTTCAGGAAGAGGTCTGTGACAATCCTTGCCTTGCATGTGGCCCTCAGCAGCATGGGGCTTTTTGGACAGACTACCCACACCATGGGATGTCCCAGCAGTAAGACTGTCCTCCTCGCATCGTCTCATCCCTTTCTGAATAAAGTCTGGCCTCGCACTTTGCAGTTGGATCAGCCTAGAAAACCTCTGAGGTTGGCTGTGTTAGCGAGGGTTATTGGACATGACCATGAAGGTTGTCCTCGTGCTGGCCTCAGGGGTGGTGAGCAGAGCACCAGCACCCACAGCAGCCCCAGCCCGGCAGCAGAAGCACAGTGGGTAGAAATCCCTCCTGAAAATAGTGCAAGCCCCCAGTCCTCCTCCCTCCTTGGTGGGCATGTTGGGCAGAAGAACTCCATCAGGGCAGCCTTGCTACCAGCCATCCCTCCCTCTCCTGGGGCTCTCCTACACCATCAGCCCCTGCTTGCCATGGGACATGGACTGCACCACCCATTTGATGCATACCCCTTACACTGGACTTGGGGGCGATCGAAGAGATCAGAGTGTTGCTGCTAACTGGTATTGATCATAGAATCACTGTAGAATCGTGGAATGGTTTGGGTGGGAAGGGACCTTAAAGACCATCTAGTTCCGACCCCCTGCCACGGGCAGGGACACCTCCCACCAGCCCAGGTTGCTCCCAGCCCCATCCAGCCTGGCCCTGAGCACTCCCAGGGATGGGGCATCCACAGCTGCTCTGGGCAGCCTGTGCCAGCGCCTCGCCGCCCTCACAGTAAAGAATTTCTTCCTACTGTCTAACCTAAATCTCTCCTCTTTCAGTTTAAAGCCATTCCCCCTTGTCCTGCACTCCAGGCCCCTGTAAAAAGCCCCTCCCCAGCTTCCCTGTCGGCCCCTTTGGGCACTGGCAGGTGCTGTCAGGTCTCCCCGCAGCCTTCTCTTCTCCAGGCTGAACAGCCCCAACTCCCTCAGCCTGTCTCCACAGCAGAGGGGCTCCAGCCCTCTGAGCATCTCCGTGGCCTCCTCTGGACTCGCTCCAACAGGTTCACATCCCCCTGATACTGGGGGCCCCAGAGCTGGACACAGCACTGCAGAAGAAACATTTCCCGAGCCTCCACCTGCTCTCTCCATTCAAGGTGGAGTTTGGGGCTGCCTGGGGCTGAAACGCTGGGGTTTTATTGTAAACTGCACCTGATATGGGTTGAGATGGGGTTCCTGGGTGTCTCGTGGCAGGAGGAGACAGGATGGACAAGGGTATTGCTGGGAGTGGAGCAGGTGAGCTCGGTAGGGTAAGGCAGAGCTATTGTTGGGTTGTAGGTGCTAAATAAAGCAGGTCCCGATTTGGCACAGCATTTGAAGGCTTTCAGATGCAAAACAAAAGCGCTGCCGTGGGCACGGTGTGGTGCTGCAGCACAGATGTCTGCAGGGCTCCCCCCCACCTTGTGGGGTGTCACCACAGGCACCCCAAGCCTGCAAAACCCCGAGTAGCTGCTGAGCAGGCTGGAGCAGGGGAGGCCCATATCCCATTGCCTGCTCTGTGGAGGACACCCCCATCATGGGGTCTGGTGGGGTTTTGCATGTTGCAGAGGAAGGTTTCCCCTCCCAGGTCCCTCCCTGTTAAGCCACGTTGGTGTCAGGAGGATAAAAGTATTTGGGTACCCATCCAGCTGGGCACAGAGGTGCTACACTGCAGATAACGCCTGGGAGGGAAGGAGCCATTTCAGTCACTGCATTTTGAGGTCCCAAGTCATCTTTCTGAAGTGTGTTGCTGGACCATCTTTGATCGCACATCATTTCACCGTGCTCAAAAAAAAAAAAACAACCCTCTTTATTTCACTTTAAGCAGCCGTTTAAAGTTTCAGCACATACCATCTTCTCTCATGCCGTAAATCAGGTGTCTGCCATCTGCAAAACAGCCATTTGCTAATCCTAACCTCGACCGCGCCATCAGCTTCAGCAGTTCCCCCGCTCCTGGGAACAGGGCAGTGAGGAGCTTGGCGTGCAGCAGCACGACACCGGCTCCCCGTGGGCTAATGGCCAGCGGCTCAGCCATGGAAACCCAGCCTCTGAGGCTGTGTCCTCCTCTGGGGGCTGGTTCCTCCAACCATCCGTATCCATAGCACTATGTCCTCCAAAAGGTCCAGGAAGGGCAGCAGGGCATCTAAAGCACCAGTGGGGTGGTGGATGGCACCTAACCAGCTCCTGGCGTTGCTGTTGATGCTACTGCGCATGGTTAAGCCGTGTCTGGAGCTCAGCAGGAGCTCTCATCTCCTTGCCTTTGTGCTGCAGATGTCCCAGCCTGGCTGAAGAGCCTCCGGCTGCACAAGTACGCTGCCCTCTTCTCGCAGATGACGTACGAGGAGATGATGGCCCTCACCGAATGCCAGCTCGAGGCACAAGTACGTCCCACATCAGTCGTAAAGCAATCAGCCATGGTCCCGGTGCTTGCACAGTTGGTAGATGAGATGCCTCCAACACCTCTTTCTGTGTCTTCACATGGAAGGTGTTTCACCTGCAGGTGGTTGGGAAGCGATCGGAGAAAGGAAAATTGGGTCTTTGGGAGTTCCATGTTGTACCTGAAAACGGTCTCGTCCCACATTTCTTACTGAGCCCCAGCACGGAAGTCCCATCACTGGGAGCCACACTTGGGTTTTTTTCCAGTTGGGATTAAGTTCAGGAGGTGCAGGGGCACAGTCTGCAGTAACCAGCTGCTCTAAAGTCAGAGGGGTCTTGGTGGCCGATTGCCTTGTTAACCTTTGAAAATGTCCCCGCTTTCAGATTTACCTCTGCGTTATCCTGGGGATGAAGAGGGTTGGTCAGCACCTTTGCTTCCACTGTGTGAGATGTACCAGGAAGGGACAGACTAGCTGGAAATCTCTATCTTCAGCAAGTCTCAAAGTTATTTTCTATGTCCCCTGTGATCCCTGCACTCAGAAATCTGATTAATTTATCGCAGCCCTTTTCATTTAGGGGAGGAAGGATCTGGGTTGACCCGGCTGCCCTGTGGAAATGTTAATGCCAGGTTTTGTGCTGTTTTTGCAGAACGTTACCAAAGGCGCAAGACACAAAATAGTCATCAGTATCCAAAAGCTAAAAGAAAGACAAAACCTGCTCAAATCTTTAGAAAGGGTAAGTAATCACAACCACTTACGTATTTCTTCTTTTTCAAGAAGCCAGGAATTCATTCTGGGGTGAAGTACTCCAGTTACACATGTTGTTGGAATCTTTTGCAGAGGAATCTGTTGTTGGCTTGTTGGCTTGGCCACATCTGAATGATGTCTCAGACACTTCTGTACCAGATGCAGGTTTTATTTGGGGCTGTATTTTGCAGAGTGGCTCCTAATCCATCTCTGACACGCATGCAGCTGGGATGGCTACACCCTGCAGCACTGGTACAAGCCCTGGCCAGCTCCAGGGTGCTCAGAAACACCTGAGCTTTGAGTGGTGGAGGGCACCACCCCAGCAATGCTGACTGGAAGGGGGATGTCCATCTGCTGAACCGTGATGCAGGACCAGATGTAGCCACACCAGCCATCGCAGTCCTCTCTGCTGCTGGAGAGCCAGCTGTGCAGAGCTTTTAACCCCTGCTTATCCCTCGGCCACTGGGTTATTTCTCCCTTCTCCGTGCCACTGTCCCTCTCATGAGACCCCTCCATCCACAGGGTCAGCATGGGGATCCCCCAGCCCTGTCCCTGCCTCGCTGTCCCCAAAAAGAGAGGGGATATGCCAGTGTCTGTTAGGTCGTTGGCCATGGCTCTTTTCTGGAGCATCATACGGGCAACCAGTCCTTAGATAAAAAGTCAGACACCCACATCAGTGCCTGAACATCTCAAGTTTCCAAGGAGGACCAACAGAAACTTCTTTGTCACTTCAGCAAAAGCCAAAACTCTGCAGAAATGGCCGTCGGAGAAGCAGCAGCACCACAGACATGGTGGGAGCAGCTCCCCCATCCTCTCACTATTTATTATCGCAATACTGTATTAGATTTAATTGCACCATCTTCAAACAGCAACTTGCAGAGCCTCCCGCTAGGGGCTTTTAAATACTTATGTGGTGTGTTGCTATTTATTGGTGTTTTTGTTAGCTCACTGCTTCACTATTTATTTATAATATGGGATTGTACTCAGAGTATGGCAGGAGCTAGTAAAGCCATATTTACCTCCATATATTAATAATAACTGTTAAATCCAAGAGACAGCCCGCTGGATTGTGCTCGCTTCGGCGATGTGTTTTGCAGGCGATTGCACAGCCTCTTCCCCTGCTTCTCTGCCTGGGTTTTGAAATACGGTATTGATTGACTGGTGCAGTGCAGGAGCTTAAGCCCAGTTCAGCTGATACAACCAGCCATGCACACTGTAAAATACAGGAGATAAGTGCCAGGGGCTGCTTCTGAGCCCTCGTCGGGTGGGTTTGGGCTCTGGGGCTGTGACCGTGGCCCACGTTGCTGGGGCTCGGAGGTGCCTGTGATCTGCTTTACTTGGGAGGAGATGTCTCTGGTTTTCCAGGCTCCCCATCCAATTTCTTTTTGCTAAACAAGAGCATGTGTGGGACTTGATTTTTTTGGGCAGCGTCTTGCTGCTAAAGATCGCTGCTTTCCTGGAAAGAGCTGCTCCACCCCTCTCTGCCAGTTAGCAGAGCGGGATATTTCCCAAAAAATAGTGCCCAGCAGACTGGCACCAGGTCTTGGAGAGAAGTGGAGCTGAGACATCGGAGAGCGAGCCAGGGGTGCAGCAGGAATTAGGGGAACAACCATTTCAGGGCTTCAGCTGGCTCACACGCAGCCTGTGTGCCCACCTCGTGTCTCTGCACTAGGCACAGCCAGGACTCGCTCCAAAAGCTGCCTCTTTCCAAGCGGCATCCTACGAGCCAGACCGTGCAGGAACCTGCAATGAGCTGTTCTGGTCCAGGCTACCTTAAAAACAAAATGCAATTATTTCCCATCAGTGGAACAAGGGTCTGACTGTAGAAAGGGAGTTCTTGGTCCAGACTATAACTGACAGCAAGGCTGGGGGTGTACCCAAATTCTCCCCAGGGTCTCCAAGCTGAATGTTTCCACTATAGGGATGTAAGTTTGCCTGCAAGCTCGTGGTCTCCCCTTCTGTGTCTGACCACAACCCACCCTGCGCCCCTTGAAATCCTCCCTTTCCCCTCTGCACCCACTCCCCCAGCTCATCCCAGTGCGGACAGGGATGTCCCCACTTCTCTGCTGCAGGACAGGCTCCTGCATCCCAGTGCGGTCCTGGGCTCCACGATGGTCCCAGGGCATAAGGATGCTGTGGCAGGCACTTTGGGGCTGAGCGATTAATGGAGAGCCAGGTGTGAAGGCAGTGCTCGAAGCTGGAGACAAGCCTGTGGTTAAAAAATATAATTCCAATTAAATAAAGCTGAAATGGTTGTGGGATTGCTGGGGAGGGAGCAAGATACGTGCTGGTCTGGGCGTTGAAATCTCACAGGCTCAGTTGCTGTCACAGAGTTGCCATCTTCCTGGTAGAAATTTGGAAACACTGAAGCTAGGTCATCGCTGGGTTTGTATCCCAGTGCTCGACAGGGCATGTTTTCTCTGGGAGTTAGGTCCGAGCATATCCATGGATAATCAGACACAGTCCCTGCAGCAGCCCCATGCTCCCCTGGTCTAAGGAAAAGACTCGGTGAATGAAACACGGCTGTTGAAGATGGACTGCGGCAGGGTCCTGGAGCAGGAGCAAGGCTGTCGGCTTTGGTGGGAATTTTCTGGGGAATAACAGTAGGGATCTGGTTCCTAGCTGATGCCCTGTTGTCCCTGCAGAGACAAACCCTCTTCTCTCCACTTGAATCCACAGGACATCCTGGAAGGTGGAAACTTGCGTGTCCCGCTGCAGGAACTACACCAAATGATCCTCACCCCCATCAAAGCCTACTCTTCCCAAAACTTGAGCACGGAGGAGCACAGCCGGGACGCAGACTCGCATCACCCCTCCTCCCTGATGGGCTCCGACAGCCAAGGCTCTGACTGCAAGGACTCTGCCGCGGGGGGGATGCAGCAGCACCATTTGCCAGGATGCGAGGGCGAGTCAGGGGGGGGCCCTTTGCCCGAAGGCGACCTGCCCGGACAGTTCACCAGAGTGGTGGGGAAAGGTGAGCGGCTGTCACTTATTACTGGTGTCCTCGCTGGGGAGAGCTGCTTCAGGGCAGGGTGTGTGCACCGGCAGCACTGGCAGCAGCCTTTCTCTGAGCTCCTGCAAGCCACAGTCCTAGGGGTGATGATTTTTTGAGGCTCCATCACGCTGTGGTAAAGAGGTAAGAGCATGGGTGGGGAGGTGGGCAGTGGTTTTTGGGAGGAGCAGCGATGGGATGGGCTGCCTGCCCCCCGGTTGGGGACAGATAGCATCCTCTCCCTTCCCATTTAGAGCCCTGGAGGCGTCCCACCAGTCCGGAGGTGTTGACAGCAGCATCCCTTAGGCTTGCTTTGTTTGGTGGGGTAGCGGTGGTGCATGGGCTGGATGTGAGCCGTCTAGAGTGCAGATCAGCTGGGTCCAAGCCCCTTTTTAAGCCCTGGATTATATGCAGGACATCCAAAATACCCAGGTGTCATTCCATGCCTGGTGCGGGGTGCACGGCTTTGCATCAGGATTAACACACTGGCAAGTGCACACGAGTGACGTGAAGTAGGGTCTGACCTCCTGTGCTGTGTACAGGGCTCTGGAGCCAATTTGTGTGAGCCTGGATGTGTCCTACCTCCCATCGGTGGCACCTGAGCTGTCGGTGCTGGCCACGTGGCGGGAGATCTCCCTGGGGAAGAGGAGAGAGGAGCCTCATCTGCAGGCTCACGTGGGAGACCGGGAATAGAAAGAAGCTCGTTGGGATGCCACAAAGAAATACCAGCCCCTGTATAAAAGCTTGGTGCCAAATATCTGACCAGCTAATTGACTGCATGCACAAACAAACGTGGGTTTGGGGCCCCATTTTAAACCCGCTGATGAATTCAGCCCGTGACAAATGGCTCCGTCACGCAGGAAGCTGCACGTATGGCACAAGCCTTGCCAGGACAAGGTGTCCTCCTGGACCACGAGGCAACCCTGCCTGGGGCTTAAGACAGGGGAGACTCGTTTCTGCTTGCTTTTATGGCATTAATTCCAAAAGAGGTTAAAACCCATCGGGATAAGGTGGGAATCTGTTTGCAGCGAGGGCAGATTTTGGCCATAGGAGCAGGAGCTCTGCCAGCGCCTGCTCTTGCATAGGAATAGGGAATAATCCTGTGCCCCTGATATGCTCAGGTCTAATTTTGGTGACTCCAGTGGTGTTACTCTGGATTTACACCATCATAACAGAGAACAAAATCTGGGCCTAAATATAGGACAGCATGGCAGGAATTGGGGAAGGACATTTCTTCTCACTGATGAGAAGACCTGCCCATGGGACAAGGGAAACAGGTTGTCCAAGGTGTTTGTTGGACCCCAGCTCGGTGTTCCCGTGCCCATTTCTCTTCTCTCTTTTTTTTCCAGTATGCACACAACTTTTAGTTTCCCGACCTGATGAAGAGAATATAAGTTCCTATTTACAGCTCATAGACAAATGTCTAATCCATGAGGTGAGTCGTGACAGATCATCTAAAGCTGTTGTTCTCATCACTTAGGAACTGTTTCCAAAGTGTCTGTTTATGTAAACTTTTTGGTTTCTAGCACAAATATTTTGGGGGGGTATTAACGGGAATTCTGACAGAGCGGGACTGGAGCAGGAGGTAGTTCCAACGTGGTGCATGGACATGTTGCTCCCCCCTACGCTCACTTAGTTGCCAAGGTCTGGAGCTGGGAAATTCATCTGGCTCGTGACAGTCCGATCAACAGCTGGATGAAAGAAAAACACCCAGGATGAACATGCAGGCTGTTTCTATGACACAGACCCGATGATCCCTCGGCGTTGCCGCCTCCTGTTTTGCAGCATGTGGTCCTGGGGTTTTGCAACAGGGGCATCTGCTTCTGCTCCCGGCAGATCTGCCTTTGCCAGGTGATGGCTTGGGATGGCTGAGGCAGTGCCACAGGGCTCTGGCACGCTCCTGCCTGGTGGCAGGGAGGGATGGCCCGTGTCCCCAGTGTCCTGCAGCATTTTGTACCCATGCCGGCTGCACCTGGAAGGACAAGCTGCTTCTCAGCGCCTGCCCATATGGCGGGGGTCAGGGGAAGATCGCACGCCCTCTGGTAGGAGCTGCAGGCTTTAAATGTTTCTCAGTTATTTGTTTATAGAAAAATGTGCTGGAAAGCACGGAAAAATCTCCTCCAGAGAGGGCTGGTGGCTGCAAACCCTAAAAGGTGGTGCACAGCACGTGGAAGAGGAGAGAGGCAGCGTGCAGCCCCTTTCCTCGCAGCTGAAGCCAACTCCCGAGCCACGCTTATGCAAAGGTTTGATCCATGGATCTCTGCAGGGCCACACACAGGGCATCTGGAATTGGGGTGAAATTGTTGGATCCCGGGCAAAATGGAAGCGCTTCATCATATTTTCTGAACAGTGCTCTTGGGCACCTCTGTCAGTCGCGGGCGGGGGGGTTCAGTGCATTTTGCTGGCAGTGCCTGTGGTGCCAGCTGACATTTGGCCCCGTGTGGTATCGGGGTGGCACCCACTGTTGGGGTTTGCTGCAAAATGAGTTCAGAGCCATCGATATGGTCGTCTTGGTGCTTTACATAGTGGAAAACAGCTGGAGGGGCTGGAGCGGGGAGTATGTTGTGCCCCCACTTGCTCCCCTCTTGGACAGCATCAGAGCCTGGAAATGGTGCCTGGACTTTCTGAATGGCCGAGCAGGGTATCTCGGGGGGAGCAGAGGTGCCAAGAAAGGGACAAGGGTGGTGGGAGCAGAGGGGCCAGGGCTGGAGAGCAGAGCCAGGAAGACATGGAGCTGCAGAGGGGCTCATTTTCCAAGAGCACCCAGGGTGGCCGTGGTGACGCAGCATCACCCCACCAGTGCCAGCCTGTGTCCCAGGGAGCACTGTCTGTGTCGGCTCCGGTGTAATCAGCACTGGGGGAGAGCGTCTCCTCTGGAAGGCGGTTCAGAGCAATCAAGTCAGATGCTAATTAGCCTCCAGATTGTCCTCCGGAGACCTCTACTTCTCTCTGCCGCCAGCGTGGAGACGTTGGGTGTCTAAAGTTAGCTGTGGTGGGCACGTGGGTGTCCCCGTAACCCACACCGTAACCCACACCGGCTGCCAGGAGGTCTGGGGCGTTTTGGGAGGAGGTTCTGTCCACTGCATGGGTGACCTTCGCAGGGAGCCTGGCGGGTGACAGAGCTCACCCTGGGTGACCTCCCACAGAAGCCGTCGGTGCCAGGAACGGAGCCGAGCTCTGCCCAGCCCGGAGGAGGAGGACAGGATGCAGGATGCCATAGAGCAGCTCTGTTTTCCAAATCCCAGCTTTTTCCCACCCTGGCAACATTTTCTAGAGCCACGTCCAGGTGACAAGTGTCACCACCTGGCAGGGACCAGCCATCAATCCATGGGAAGCTGCACTCACAGCCTGGCAGCAGGCAGGGAGCTCGGGGCTGTGGCAGGGAGCAGGGAAGCTGTGGGGAAGCCCTGCTGTGCTGGAGCTGGGGGGGCAGCAGCCTCGGGGGCAGAGCCGGGCCATTGCTCAGGGGCACAGGGGACACTGCCGGAGCGTTTTCTCCACCTGAGATGAGTAAATCCTCAAGAGAGACCGAGGTTTCCCTCTGGACTTGCCAGTGGGGCTCGACTCACGCCACCGCCCGCTCCAGCTGTTTTTCTTTAGCCACACACCCACAGACGCATCTCTGCTCACTTTGTCCAGAAAAATATTCATGTTTCCTTTTTTTCTCTCTTTTTTTGGGGGCAGGCGTTTACAGAGATCCAGAAGAAACGGCTGCTGTCATGGAAACAGCAGGTGCAGAAACTCTTTCGGTCTTTCCCTCGGAAATCCCTACTGGAGCTGTCAGGCTATCGGCAGCAGAGGAGGTACGTGGAATTTCGGGGGTGGAGGGGTGGATGCAGCATCTGGGGGTCCGGCAAGAGCATCTCAAGTGGGACCAGTGTCTCCCAACAGGGAGGGTTGGATCCTGCCAGGTTCAGAGCTGCATTTTGGGAGGGAAGAGGCTTGGAAAAGCTTCAGTGATAAAACCCCAGGCACTGGCTGGGAAGTGAAAGCAGCAGTAAGTTCACTTGTATGTGTGGTCGGTGCTTACCCCGGCGGTTGTGCCCCTGCCTGCTGCCCTTTGCTAATTACGTCAGCGCTGGAGTTTCACCAAAAAGCCATCAACTGGCAAAAAAAGGCTTGGAGCATGCAGAGGATGCAGAGGGCTGGGGTCAGAACACCGGGTAGGGCTGTATTGCAAACACTGTGTTCGCTCACTTCCAGGGTGATGCTGGATTTTGGGGCATCCTAGAAAAATGTTGGGGTTATGGCAAAGAAGATACATTTTTAGATGAGTTTTAACAATAACATCAGCCTTTTGTTTCATTTTGCTAAGTCTGTTTTATTGCAGTCTCATGCAAGTTCTTTTTTCTCAAAAAGGAAATGTTTTGGAGATAACTGGGAGCATTGGGACAGCTGGGATGCGAGTTCGGAAGGAACAAGCGCAGAACCAGAGTGTTCCCCAGTGTTATGAAATAAAATATTTTGGAACGGAGAAAAATAAGATGTTTCAGTGTTTGTGGCACGATCGGATGCAGAATAGGCAAGAGCAAAGGTTTTTGATGGACCCATTTGCTCTGGGCTGTCACTGGTGCAGCAGTTTAGCTGCGCAGCCAGGCTGACCCCAAGCACAAGATAGAGCCGCTGGCTTGAAATGATCCCAGTCCCTTTCCTGGAGCCACGCAGGATGCTCTCCAGTTTCGTTGCTGCTTTTGGGTGGTTTGCATTTTACGTGTCTTCTGTTCTTTCTGCTCCTGGGAAGCTACGGGCGAGGAATGAGCATGCAGCCAGCCCTGGTTTTCTCATGGGGATTTAATGGCAAGAGGGTTTCTTGGAAGAAGTTTAAAGAAAACCCGTCATACTCCTGCCTAGTAAATTTATCTGGTTTTGGAATCCCAGCGTGCTCATGTCGTCTGCAGCATGTTTGCAGCCACCCACACAAGCAGGAGAGATGAGGGCTGGGAGGAAGGTGAGCTGAAACATCTGTGAGGATGATGAAGCTGGAGAAGGGCAGGAGGGAACGGGGAGTGTAAAAGCAACCGCAGCGGTGCGTTTGCGGAGTGCTCCTACCCTTAAACCTGGTAATGGCATTGCTGTCCTGCTGCCCAGCTGGTCGGGCAGAGCCACCAAGCTGATGTTGTGCAGAGGAGACCCACACTGCTTGTGTTTCCAAGGATTACCTGATATTTTTTGTCATTCCTCTGGTTTTAAATGGGGAGGGATGCCGATGTGTGCGACCCTCCCCTCCAAGGAGTAACAAAGATGGTTTTGTGCCCTGAGACCTGTGTCTCGGGACGTTTGGGCTGCGTGGTCTTGGGTCCAGATGGTTTTGCTCTGACCGCAGGGAGCTGGATGAGGTTTGCAGTGCAGAGACGGGAGCAGGTGCAGAGCCAGTCCCACCTCTGCAGGAATGTGCCTTTTGGTCGTCCCCTCCCTAGGAAATCTTGGATTTGTTAGGTAATTTTAACCAAATTTTACAGAATTTGAGACGTCTCAGAGAGGACTGTGTTTGTAAAAATAAGCCTCCTGGAAGGGGAGGCAGCCTGACCCTTCAAGCATTCCCACAAAAGAAAACCCAACAGCATCAGCTGAACCTTTATCAGACACTAGAGAATCCACACAAGATATCTCTTTTGTACAGTTCAAAGGCATGAAGAGTTTAAGTCAAAACCCAAGAAATCAGGTGCTGCTAGCTCCAGTGCCCAGGGAATTACCTGCATTATTTTAACTTGCATTTAAGAACAGGCCTATTTTGCAGGAGTAAAATAAACTTTAAAGAAAAATAGTGAGAATCTGACAACTGCAGAAGGGGGAGAGGGTGACTGGCAGGTAGGAAGAAGAAAGGATGCCGCTGCGGTATGCCCAGACCTCCTCCTTCCCACTGCACGTGCGGATGGAGGACCATCCTCAGCAGGATGGGAAGGTCGGGCCAGGAGCAGAGCTTGCGGTGGTCCGGTGGCCGTGGGATGGGCACGGGGTGGCGAACCCCGGTACGGCACTTTGCAACAACACTGGGGCACGCTCGGGACGTTTGGCTGTTGGTCTGAGCGCACCAAACCAGCCGCTCGCCCCCGTGCTGGCAGCACCGTCCCCTCCCAGGGGCCCGTTTCTCACCCTCAGTGCTTTCTCTCTCCGCAGCCGAGGCTTTGGCCAGTCGAACTCCTTACCGACAGCCGGATCTGCAGGGGCAGGACTGGGCCGGCGGAACCCCCGCCAGTTCCAGATCCCCTCCCGCAACCTCCCCACTGCCCGGCTGGGGCTGCTGGGCCCCAGTGGGCTGCTGGGCACCCCCCAGCGCAGCCCTGCCGCCAGCCCCGCCATCCTCAAGCAAGGCAGACAGGTTGGTCAGCGTTGACGGCATCTCCAGCTTTTCCAGACAAGCTTCCTTTGCTTTTCCTCCTCTAAATTATTCAGATCCCTGGCTTTGTTCTCCTTTTCAAGCGAGCAAGACCAGTTTGCTGGCCTTTGAGTTGCGCTCTCCTCCGGGCAGCGGGATGCAGAAGAGGGAGCGGCGGCGGGGGGCGGTGGGGGGAGGCAAACCAAGGGGTGGGGGGCCGGGGAAATGAGCCCAAGGGGAGTTATAAATACACAGCACAGAAGCCTCCATTTCACATCCCACACCCCTCTTTCTGTTTGCTTCCCACAGAACCTCTGGTTTGCCAACCCCGGGGGCAGCAACAGCATGCCCAGCCGGAGCCACAGCTCGGTGCAGAGGACGCGCTCGCTGCCGGTCCACACCTCCCCGCAGACCATGCTGATGTTTCAGCAGCCAGGTAGGAAGCAGACATTTGCTTTTTCACTTACCCACAGCCTGGCGAGACGAGGGGAGGCTGCATGAAAGGCTCCCTGGCGGGGAGCCTCGCCACAGGCACGCCGCTGTGCCGGCACAGCCCGAGCTGGGTATCTTTGGCACTAGTGGGATTAATGGGTTGATTGACCCAGTGGCATCACCGGAAGGATTTTTGACCCTATATATAACATCTTGGCCCTATATAGAAGTGTTGGTGCCTTACCTAGCTTCTGAGGGGCTTCATGCCAGGTGGGGAAGGCGGTAGCTCATCCGTCACCTTTTTTGCTCATGTGTGGACACAGAGACCTGGTGGGGAAGGACTGCCTTTGCCCACTCAAGGGGAATTCTTTTCATGATCCGTGTGAAGGCAAATGGTGCTACATCGGTGCTTCCCTCCCAAACACTGTGAAAATGCTCCCATATATAGGAGCATCCTCTGATTCAGGAGGGTTTCTGCTGAACTTGACCCCTGAACCTGGAGCATCCTACCAATTAGGATATTCATGCTTTTTTTCTCTGTGTATCCCTTCATTAGCCTTTAAGCCTGACTTTTCTTACCAGCACGCTTACCATAACGTTTTATACCACAGGACAGGGATTTACACACACCCCCCAGTAAACTAAACCTCATCCATAAGGTTCTGCCATGGTCTCGGCTTGGCAGCTCCCCTCACATCACACGCCTGCGGTGTTTTAACTGCATAATTTAGGCAGCAAATGTCCTGTCCAGCAAAAGCAGCGTCTGTTTTTGGGTATTGATTAAACACCAGGACAAGGGCACATTTTTGCATGCGCTGAGGGAGAATAAATAGGTTTCTCTTTGCATGTTAGCCTGCGGTGACTGAGGGTGTAGGAGGATTAGGGAGCCAAAGATGCAGACCGAGTCACGAAGAAAATAAGCAATAATGTGGTGCTGGGCTCTCAAACCACTTTTCATCAGGCTGCGGGGACCTCAACCCTCCTGAATCTCATCCCATGTTCCTGTGAGCCCGTGGCAAGCAGGAGATGCCACCCAGCAGTAGCAAAAGCTGTATTTGCAGCTTTTACTGCAGAGCATGCAGTTTGGTGCGGTAGGGATCAGGCCGGGGTGCTGCAGCACACCAAACTTTGTTCACCCCCTTTTTTTGTGCTCACCCCCCACCCGGGGTGGTGGCAGCGGGGCCGTGGGCGACCGAGCAGCCGGTGAAGCCGGCCATGGAAAAGCCGGCTGGCGGCTCCGCCGGTCTGTGCTGCCATCCCACGTCCAGCACTAGCCCTGCCTGCACGCTGCCTGCGTGGGCAGCTCCCGGCTCCCCGGAGCCACTGGAAGGTTTTGCACATATTGAGAGTTTTGCGGGGCTTGGGCAAGGGGAGAGCCCAGGGCTGTCCCCTGCTGGGGCGGGGGTCCCGCTCTCACCCCAGCTCCCCTGCAGCATCTCTGACTGGTGCCTGAACCCCTCGTTTCCATCCATCTCCTGCTGCAATGCCATTGCCTCTTCCCAGGTTTACCCCTTATTGAGAAGAAATAGGGGAGCAATGACTATTTTTGCAACTGTCTCTTGCCGGCTGTGATGGTTGCACCAGGAAGCAAAGCGCTGCCAGAGTCCGGCCGTGCGGTCAGAGCCTTCTGGGGCATCTTTCCAGTGGTTTCCTCCCTCGTGCGCACCCGTGCCAGTGGCAGCAGGGCAGGCAGGGTGTGCAGGGCAGGCGGGCGGGAGCCCTGCTAGGTCCCCTGACCAAAGTCTCCTGTCCCTTTCTCCCCACAGAGTTCCAGGTGCCGGTGACTGAACCTGACATCAACAACAGGCTGGAGTCCCTGTGCCTGAGCATGACGGAGCACGCGCTCAGCGGTGAGCACTCCCTCCTCCTTGGGCTCTTCCAGCATGTCCACGCTGCCTCCACCGAGCCCCCTGGCACCTGTCCCGTTACCCCCCAAAACCTGGGACAGGCTGTGGCTGTGAGGGGTCAGGATGACGGTGGGGCTGGATGCACAGATGCTCCCGGGGATGCTCCTGGGAGGGGTCGGACGGGGACATTGGCTTCTCTCGGCGAAGCAGCCGGGGCAGGGGGTAAAACCGAACACAGGGTTCGCATGCAGCACTAGTGGAGTCCGTGCTTATTAGCCACTAGTTAGCTTGCTAATAATAATTAGTATTAGCTCACTAGTCTATTACTAGTTTTTAATAAAAGCCCCTGCCACCAGTGTGCTCACGTGGCTCACAGGCTTGGGAGTATTTTACCCTTCTGCCACCAGCATCCCTCGTTTGGCCGGGGGGTGCGGGAGCCCAGGACACGGGGCTAAAACCCTGCCGGGCGCTGTGCTGGGCACTGTGCCAGTGGCACTGATGGCTCCTCACCTGTGCCCGGGGTGGCTGCAGCTGCCAGCTCAAGCAGGGGGTAACAGGCATGGGGAGGGAGGAGGACCAGGCAGAAAAAACAGGCAGGAAAGCTGGAAAAGGCAACAGCAGCGCAATGGAGAGCCCGGTGCAGCAAAAAGCACCGGCACCAGAAGCGCCTAGCACCCCTCGCCGATGCACTGGACCCCCAAGCAGAAGGATGACCCCTCTCCCCGGCAAAGGGACGAGCACGGCCACCAGCATTGCCCAGACCCTCCTGAATAACCAGCTGGGGTCTCGCCCCGGCAATCCCCGGACTGTGTGGAACAGTTGAGGACGGGAGCCCTCGGGGAAGATGAGTGCCACCGGGGAGGATGAGTGCTACCGGGCTCCCTGCAGCAACGCCACGGCCCGTCCGGGGAGAGGGACGGAGGAGCCAGGACTGTAAGAGGCAGCAGAGCCCTGGCAGCGCCGCAGCAGCATCCCTGGCTGGGAAGACAAGGACACTTCTGTCACCCGAAGCGGTTCTCCGGCGTGTGCCCAGGCGAGGCTTAGCTGTCTTGTTCCTCTGCAGGGTACTGTTCCTCCGAGTTATTTTTTCCAGGTTGCATACCCGAGCCTCTGGAAACTGGTTGTGCTATAAATAGCTCTTAAAAAAATAAACCTTCGGGGGAGAAAAAAAAAAAAAAAAGGCGTAACAAACCTGTTTGTTTTTAGTCTTAAGAAGGGAGGTGGCCGTGATGCCCTGGGTAGCGTAACAGGGAGCGCTCTGTTCGGGGGCTACCCTGGGAGCTGCCCCCCCGCCCACGCTCTCCATCCCAGGGATGGGGGGTTGGGATGAGGGACGGGGGTGGTTGCGGCCGGAGGAGGGCTGGGGGGTGGGAAATGCTGCTGGGTGTTGATTTCTGGCCCCATAAGAGCTGCCGGTGCCCAGGAGGTGGCGGAGGGGGGGGGCTGCTGGCTGCAGCGTCCTTTGTGTGGCGTTGGGATGGGTCGTGGACCCCTCACTCCTGGGCTCGGGGCTGCAGCTGAACGTGTCCTTGCTGTGATGGGACGCTGGGGACAGGGGCTCTGGGGAGACAGAAATGACTCGGGGCAGGGGGTTGGGTGCTGCCATCATCCTCAGACGGAGGAAAATTTTGCATCCTCTGCGGTGCAGGTGTTGCAGGGCCGGGTTAGGTGGGGGGAAGGCAGCCCCCCGTGACTGGCTCCAGCTCCGTCCCCCCACTCCTGGGCAGTGGGTCATGAACTTGACCTGCGGGGGGGGGGGGGGGGGGCATTCCCAGACTTACACCCATCTTGCAGTGAGTCCAGGCTGCCCAGAAGCCCCCTCTGCTCCAGGGAAAGGTGCCATGGGGACGGGGCAGAAAGCCTGGACTGGTGTTGGAACAGCGACCTGGGGGGCTGCTGCGGGGTGGGGACAGACGGTGGAATGGAGGCACTGGCAGAGTGCTGACACCCCAGAACCCCTCTGCACCCCCCTGGGGTGATGGGGAGGGGGTGGCTTCGCAGTGCCACCTCACCGTAGGGTCTGCGGGTTGAGGGTGCTCTGGGGGTCCGTTCCCCTCCACTCCCCAGCTCAGGGGATGCTGGTGCAAGGTGAGCAGCTGCTCGCCAGGGCTGCTGCTAACTCTGCCTTCCTGCTTGCAGATGGTGTCGACCGAACCTCCACGATCTAGAAGGCGTCGCAACGGGGACGCTGGCCGGGAGAACAACTGCTGCGGGTCCAGCGGCGAGGTCGGGGCTTGCAGGGAGCCTCAGCGATAGCTTGCATCCTTTCTCCTCTCTCTCCTCCTCTCCTCTCTTTTTCTCTCTCTCCTGTTTTAATTTTGTGAATGTGTAGATTGTCCTTGTGAACATATCATTAGACTTGGAATTTGTGTTGTCATTTATTACATCCATGCTAGGGGGGAAAAAATGGCAAAAAAAATCGACAACGATGATGAAAAGCATGGGGAGGGTGGGGAAGGACGCGGCAGGAGAGTGCTGACAACGGAGGGTTCACCAGAGCACCATGGGCAAGCCCTGTTTCTGGACAAGGATACGAATGAGTGCCGAGTATCACACAGGGACGTGTGTGACCAAAAACCCTTTGAGGAGGATTTGCCAGTCCTGCCAGGGGCTTCGGGGCCGGTGGTCCCATCTCTTGAGTTTTGCTGCCTTCAGGCATAGACTGGCCCGGCGAGCCCAGAGTT
This sequence comes from Falco peregrinus, assembly GCF_023634155.1. Classification (NCBI taxonomy): domain Eukaryota; kingdom Metazoa; phylum Chordata; class Aves; order Falconiformes; family Falconidae; genus Falco; species Falco peregrinus. Next base: position 96,350,324 of record NC_073721.1, read on the forward strand.
AAAAAACAAAAAACAAATCAAAACCAAATAATAATGAAAATAACCCCAAAATTTCCTTTCAGTTTAGCCAAGAGCATCCGCAGTTTCAATGCAGCATTGTGCACCGGGCAGAGGAGGCGGAGGGTCGGCGGGCGCCTGCTGGGCGTGGGGTCGGTCCCCTGTCCCTGCGCCCCTGGCATGGGTCAGGGTGTGGGGATGTGGGGGGGTGGGGTGGGGTGTCTCGTCTTGCCCAGCAGAGGGTCCCGGGGGATGTCAGTGAAGGGGGGGGGACACACTGGGTGAGTTTCCATGTCTCTTGCCTTGCCTGCACAGGTACCAGGAAGGTGCTGCATCTTGGCTTTACACATTTGGCCCCAGCCTGCCAAAATCCAGCCATAAGGGGCTTTTCCAGCCCAGGGGTGGCTAACGAGGGATGAAAGAGGCTTGGGAGCAAGCCTGTGGTTTTATTTAGCCAAATTAAAAAAAAACCAAGCCCCAAAAGGCACCAAAATGCAGCTTCACAGCCCCCTTTTCTTGGCACTAAACACATGCCAAGGAGGAGACTGTGGCTGTGGCTTGGCTGCCCCCTTGCCCCCTGCCACAGGGAGCTAAATTTGAGCCAAGGGCATTAAATCGGTAAATCCGACACGGTGCTGCTCAAGCCCGTGCTCAAAGCAAGAAGGGGGACAGAGAAGCCATCAGTGCAACAGTGATGCTTGGCATAGTGGCAGCTTTGCTCCTGCTGGTCCTCATGCTGCTCCGAGTCTTCTGATGGAATAATAAATTGAAGATTAATTAAAGAAAGGAGGTGATGGGTGGGAGCAGCAGCCATGGAGGTTGCAGCAATATTCCCAAAATGAGCTGGACCGTAAGCACCGATGGGCAGCAGTGTGTGCTGGGACCAGTGGGAGCAGGGCTGGGGGCTAAGGGGAACCAGAGCATCGGCTGGGCCAGCAGGGATGGGAGATGTGTGAATCCATTTGCCATGCAGCATTTTTAAGTTGTTTTCTAAAAAAAACAACAAAAAAACCACGAAAAAACACAAGTGCCAAATGCAATGTTTTATGTTTGCCATTCCTTGGTGCCCTGCTTCCCAGCAGGCATGAGGTAGGGTGGGGTGTGCGGGGGGGAGCGGAGAAGGGGAAAACGGAAAGCGAGGGAGGTCGGGAAGAGGTGTGAGAAGGTGAAGGCAAAGAGGGGGCTGGAGGGGGCTGAGCCGCAGGCGCCAGCCGGCGCTGGACACCTGGGCCACCCCCTGAGCATCCCCAGGTTGTATGAAACCGAGGTGTGAACACAACCGCTGTAGCAGGAGCCTTCCTCGGGAAAGGCTCAAATGTATTTACGGAGCTGAAATTCTATTTATTCCTTCGCTGACTATAGAAACAGAGGTTATCTGATTGTTAAGAGATATTATTTTGGATATATTACCTATTAACTTGCTATGGCTGGTAACCATGATAATGTCTGTTATTAACAACCACCAAATAATTCAATTGTTTTTTCCTTTTGTTAAAAAAAAAAAAAGAGCTTCTTTTCCATTGACAGTGTTAATAACAACTTAGTTGTGTTTGCTGTTCCTTGGTTGTTTTTTTCTAAGTAACAAAAAAAAATAATCGTGGCTTCAGTTGCGTTCAGGAAGTCCTGCTTGGCCCTGGGATGCCTGTGCTGAGTGCAGGCAGCAGAGGTCCAGAAAAAGAAGTTCAGAAAAAAAAAAGAAAAAAAAAAAAAAAAAAAAGCTTGAATCCTAAAAGAAAATAAAAATTATTTATAAAAAGAAAAAAGGGGAAAAAAAAAACAAAAAACCACAAAAAACCAGTTGCATGAGTGAGGCTGTGAAGTCAAATCTTTAGTAATAAAGCGGCAGTGCCTTTCTTTTTTGTATTCACCCGTTCACCCCACGTGCAACTGTTTTGTACCACGCGCGCGTTGTGGCTAGGGCGATGTCGCCACCACGGGGGCCCTCGGTGTTGGGTGGGCATCTCCCCCCCACCCTGCTCCCCCAGAGACAGCCCCTGGCGCCCCCAGCGCCCACCGGGGACCTTTTACTGGTGCTGTTCCCCTGAGCCGTCCCCGGCTGCGGCGGGGGGGCCGGCCAGCTCAGCGCCCAAGTGTCCTTGGGTCCGGCGGATGCTCCCCGTGGCTGCGACACCCGGGGGGGGAAAAACCAACCACAAAACCTTTTTTTTTTTCCGAGGTGACCTCCCCCTCCCCAGGGACAAGCCCTGCGCTCGACTGGACTTGAGCTGGGCTTTGCCTTGGCTTGCTCAGCTCATTAAAAAAATCTTAGCGGGGGTCAAGCCCAGCCAGCATCCAGCAGGAAAATCCAAAACTGTGATTTACGCTCGCGAGTGGCGCAGAGCAAAGCTCAAGGTTGGTCAGCACTTAGGGAAACGATTTCTGTTGTCACCTTTCTCCATGTCGGGGTGCGGCTGTGCCCCAGGTTTGGCTTTCTGAATGTGCCTGATGGAAAGTGGGTCCTGCAGACGTCTATAATTTGCACACAGCGACGATAACACTAAAGTTGATTTTATACGAGTCATCAGAGTTTGCAAAGTGAGTTTTATTTTTTGTATTCCTTTATCTTTACTTAAAGGTGAATGTGTATTCCTCTGGGAGGAATAGGAAGAAAAAAAAAACAAACAGGAATGTTAATAATGTTAAACAGAATACTTCCTCCCTTATTAATATATATATAACCCTTATGTATTTATGCATACTGTAAGCTTACTTTAAAAAGCTTTGAACTCTCTTCTGTTGCATGCCGTTCCTGGGCAGCCTTTTATTGTACATGCATGCCTTTAGTCCTGGTTTTTCTGTACAAAGTTAGTGCACAAAGAACTATTTTTGCCTAGTTAATGTTGCCGAGCAATGCATATTTTTAATTTCTTTTCTTTTTTTTTTTTTTTTTTTTGTCATATATGGAAATAGCATGTTTGTTACATGTAAAAGCTTCCCGATATAAAGAAATACTAATGTTTGGAGATGCCGGTCTTTGCAAGTGTACAGTTTTCAAATGTTGTTCCCAGTGAAACACCCTCGTGATTTCAACTTGCTCCAATGTATTTATTACTCATTTCCTCCCATGTAACTAGGAATCATGGCTATATTTCATATCAACGTTATATTGAAAGTGAAGGGAGATGATTAATACAAGGTTTTGTAACACTGGGGTGTGGCGCCTCCTTATTTATCCTCTTTTTGGCAAATGGCCTCGTACTTAAAAAAAAAAAAATAGAATAAAATAAATGCCTGGTCCCATAGGGTAAGGGAGGAGGAGTGGCGCAGTTCTGCAGCGGGGTTTAGTGTCATTATATGAAGCCCGTGGCAGGGTTTAGAAACCCCCGGCATCCCCCATGCAGCTGCATCTCTGTCCCTTTTGGATGCCCACGCCCCGGGAGCTGTTCAGATACGGGATTTTCTTTTGAAATGAGCAGGAATCAGGGCTGAGCAGCTTGGAGGCTGCGGAGACACGTGGCCAAAAAGCCTCAGCTGTGGAGATGTTTGGGTCCGGTTTTTAAGGCTGGGCTGGTTCTGGTCTTAAAACCTGCAAATTTCAGACCCACCGTGGGCCAGAGCAGGCACGGAAGGATGGTGCTGCCGCTGGCCGTGGGTGCTCAGCCGCAGGAGGTGTCGAGGGCAGGCCAATGGCTTCTGGCCCAGGTTTTTCCATAATTTTCTCAGCTTTGCGCTCTGCACGTGCTGGTGCTGCTGGCAGTGTCACCGCCTTGCTGAGGGTGGCAGGGACCCCCCCAGGGTGCCGCAGCCCTCAGCCAGCACGGGGGCAGTGAGAGCAGGATGCTCAGCCTGGGGTTGGGTACCTCCAGGGGTGGTGGCTGCATGGGCAGCCTGGTGCAAGGTTAGACCACACTTACGGTTAAAAAAAGGCTTTTTTTCTGGCATTTAAATGGAATTTCCCATGTTTCTGCTTGTGGCCGTTGCCTCTTGTAGCTCGTTTTTGTCCCCCTCACTGTTGGATGCATCAGTAAGATCCCCCTGAGCCTCTGCTTCTGCAGGCTGACCAAGCCCAGTTCCTGCTGGCTCTTCTCAACCAGTCCAAGCTTTAAATCATCAGCTTGGCCATTCTCTGTACTCGTATGTCCCTGTCCCTCCTGTACTGGGAGGCCCAGCACACCAGTGTGTCTCCTGCTAGAGACGGTCTTCTTAATGCAGCCCAGGATGCTGGTGGCCGCCTTTGCTGTGAGGGGGGATTGCTGGCTTGTGGCAGCTTGGTGTCCACCAGCATTCCTAGTTCCTCCTCTGCAAAACTGCTTTCCACCCAGTCGGCCCCCAGGGTGCATGGGGAGGGGGGAGGTTTATCCCTCACAAGGGGCAGGGCTTGGCCGCTTGCTGAACTTCTTGAGGTTCCTCTCAGCCCATTTCTCCAGCCTGCTGAGGTCCCCTCTGAACAGCAGCATGACCCTCTGGCACACCAGCCACTCCTCCCGGTTTTGTATTATCTCAGATGTGCTGAGCACACCCTCTGGCCCTGTGTCAAGGTCATTAATGACGAGGTTAACGAGTAGTTGGGCCCCACTGTTGACCCCTGGGGTACACCACTGGTAACCACTCTCCAGCTGGACTTTGTGCCAGTGAACCCAGCCCTCCGAGCCTGGCCGGTCAGCCAGTTTTCAGCCCCCATCAAGGTCGGCTTACCCAGCCTGTACTTCATGAAGGCATTGCAGGGGAGAGTGCCAAAAGCCTCACTGGAGTCAAGGTAAAGCACCCACTGCTCGGCCCCATCCACTGGGCCAGCCACCGCACTGCAGAAGGCTGGATGGGCATGTGTTCTCTTGTGAAGCCACGCTGACTGCTTCCCATCACCTTCTTGTCCTTCAGGTGTCTGGAAATGGCATCCAGGATTAGCTGCTCCGCCACCTGCATGGGGGGAGGTGAAGCTGCCTGGCCTGCAGCTCTCCCAAGCCTCCTTGTCCGTGAGGGAAGGAGCAGCTTTTGCTCCCTTCCAGCCCTCAGAAACCTCCCTGATCCCTGTGCCCTTTCCAAGATCATAAGCAGTGGCCTTGCAGCACCTCCCACAGCACCCATGAGTGCAGCCCATCAGGTCCCATGGACTTGTGCATGTCCACATCCCTCACCAGAACCAACACCAGGTGAGCTTTGGCTTCCCAAACCCCATCCCTGGATGCCCACACTGTGTCCCTATGCTTCTCCCAGGGCCCCTGCTTCCATCTTTTGTACAGTTCCTTTTAATGTCTGAGTTGTGTCAGGAGCTCCTTGGGCATCCAGCGCTGCCCCTGACTTTCATGTCCCCCACCAGTCCTTACTGGGTTGCAAGCATGAGGTGCAGCACAGCATCTCCCCTTGTTTGCCTGTGTCAGGACAACATCATGGGTGCCCTCCAGAGACCTCCTGGGTGGCCTGGACTCTGCTGCCATATCCCTCCGGCAGGCATCAGGGTGGCTAATGTCCCCCATGATGAGCAGAACTTGCAAACATGGGGCTTCTTCAGATTGCTGGGTAGCTCATCCGCTGCTTCTCCTTAGAAGAGGCTCCCAGCAAGCCCCCCAAACGCTGATGAAGCCAAGCATCCCAAAAGTGTGTCCTCAAGGTCCTTCTGTTTAAAGATGCTCCTGAGCATCACCGGCAGGGCCACCCCAGGAGGGAAAGAGTCATCGTGGTGTTTGGTCCCACCTGAATTACCCTGCCCAGGAAAGCACCCACACCCACAGCCCACAGGCAACGGCTGCCTGCACCCACCATGCACCATCCCCCGCAACGCGGCTAAGAAAAGCATTACCTAAAGCCCAGAGAAATGCCATTTCCTTCCATAAACATTTTGCCTTTCCATGTATGTGTGCCTGCTGTCTGGGTCTCAAAGCACCGGTTTGTTGCACTAAAAGTGAATGAAAACGGAAAGGAAAAAGCAAAAGCTCTGGGATGGAAAATCGGAGCTGGAGGGGCTGAAAAGGCTCCAAGGAAAGTCCACAGCAGCTGCGCAGTGAGGGAGAAACTGCAGATCCCACCGATGGGCAAACTGGAGAGAGGCTTAAAAAAGAAAAAGCAGAAGGGGGGGGGGGGGGGGGGAGGGGGCAGGGCAGGGAACTAAAACCCACCCCCAAACATTTCTGTGCTGTCAGGAGCTGTTGGCTGAATCCATACCTAAGACTAAAGGCTTCACCAACCTGTGCTCCTGGATTACGTCACACCTGAGCCCCATCCAGCCCAGGGCAGCTGGGCTCCTGTTCTCCTGCCCTACAGGGGCTGCAGCCCCCAGCCAGCCGGGAGCAAAGACAGCAGCCAGTGGCCGCTCTTTTAGAAGCTGCTTGGCCTGTCTCAGCCTCGGCAGCATCCCCAGCAGGCACAGGATAACCCCAGGTTATCTTGCTAAGAGGGTCTTTCCTACATCTACCCCAGCAGGTGATGGAGAAGCAGCCCCAGCCCCAGGAGCCAGAGCAGCCACCCAGGTGCACCCTCCAAGGGGATGCTCTTGTCCCTTTGGCCCCAACCCCAGGTTCCCGGTGTGGGGACAAACGCCTCCTATTTAATGGCGAGGGGAATAGCCAGAGGACAGTTTATCAGCAGTGGTAGGCAGCGATTTCCCATTAAAGAGATGTTTTTAATCACGGTGGAGAGGACTTTACCAGAAGAGCTCCTTGAGTCCAAGGAATAATTAATTCCCCAAGTCTGTTGGCTGAGGCTACAAAGAAAAGGCTGAATGATAAAGGGGGGCTATCTGCCAGCCCAGGGACCCGCTCCCAGAATATCGGGAATTGCTGCTGCCGTGCTGCCCCTGGGAGCCCTGGGCTGGCAGCCTGCACCAGCAGCGCCACTGTTTTGTTCTGTGTGGCCTCTGCCACCTCCTCATGAGCAGCAAGCAATGCCATGCCATCCCCGGAGAGAAAAATATTCCCAGAGCTGGTGCATCCAAACCCGAGGCTGCAAGGGGCCGGTTATTCCCGTAAGCAGCATGACGCTGTTCAGCTGCGGCAGAGGCGATGCTTGACAGCACTTCCAGAGAGTGAACTCACTGCAGGGCTCAGCAGCGTCACCGAGCGCTCCAACGAGCTATTTTTAATTAGGATCTGCAAACAGCTCAGCAGTGTACACCTGGCACAGGCACACCTTGGGTCAGCGGTGTCCATGGACGCAGGGTGTCCCCATCTCTGTGGGTCACGGGGCCTGGCACGGGATCAGAATGGATACCCTCTATCTATATAGCTACGTATGTCCACGCAGGCAGAGGTTCTGCAGCCTTAAGAAGACGAAGCCACCTCTCTGCATCTCCCAGCAAGGTGTCTGGTGATGGGTGCTTAAATTAACCTAGCAACAGCATCGATCCACCCCTGTGCAGTTTGGGGGAGAGGGTCCCAGAGCTGTGCTGGCTGCTGTGGAGCCATTGGCACCAAGGAAGGGAGCAGTCAGAGAAGGACGGACTGTGGCTTCCCCACAGGCAAAGCTGAGGCCGGCAGTGGTGCTCTAGGCAGGCAGCAGAGCCGTGCTTACAGCCTGCGGGTGCCTGGAAGAGCAAAGCAGCATTTTCCCTCTTTTCTCTAAGAAAACATCCCACTGACCAAGCCTGGTCAGAAAAGAAATTGCCCAGCTCCACCAGAATTCCCACTTCTCTACAGAAAATAGATTTTTTTGGCCAATTTTAAATAATAATTTAAAAAAAAAAATCATCCTGGCAGGTTAGCCCCTGCTTTTTGACAAACCAGCTCCATCCCCATCCCTGCAAAGAGGTGTTGCAGGCAGGTGTTTGCTCCCCAGGGTGGCATCATCCAGCAGCAGGATGCAGCAGAGGGGCTGGGTGCCCCTCTCCCACCCCCCATACCCCCAGCCTGGCATCGGGGTGACCACCTGGTCTCCCTGAAAAGCCTTTCCAGCTTCCATGAGAGCTCTTGCTCCTCTCCTGCGGCAAGCAGAGCTCAGAGCCGGGCTCAGCAGAGGGAGCCACAGACTGTGTGTCCCCGGGCAGCGGCCGCAGAGGCTGGGACCCAGCCCGGCCCCTTTCCCCTCTCCCCGCATCACTGACCTTGAGCATCACCCAGCCGCAGCCTGGCCACTTCCAAAGCCCTTGCCAGATCCCCCTCCTGCTGCTGCTGCCTCCCTACAAAAACCTTTCCCCTCACAGGACCCCAGCCTGGTGGGGCTGGAAGGGACCTCTGGAGCTCACCCAGCCCAACCCCTGCTCAAGCAGGGTCTCCTAGAGCGGGCTGCACAGCCCAGGCGGGTTTGGATGTCTCCAGAGAAGGAGACCCCACCGCCTCTCTGGGCGGCCCGGCCCAGCACTCCGGCACCCTCACGGTAAAGACGTTTTTCCTCACATTCAGGTTGAACTCCCCGTGTTGCAGCGTGTGCCCGTTGCCCCTTGTCCTGTCACTGGGCACCACTGAGAAGAGCCTGGCTCCGTCCCTAAGATATTTGTAGGCATTGATGAGATCCCCTCTCAGTCTTCTCAAGGTTCAACAGGTCCTTCTCATTCTCTCTTCCAGCTGCACCCATTTCCCTCCCAGTTTATCTCCCCAGGTGACGAGCAATGGAGATGAGCCCAGACCTGAGGGGCACCCGCTCGCAGCTATGCTGATTTGGGTCCTGGTAGGAAGCGTTTACACAGTGCTGAGGGCTGTCACCCTACACAACTTTAAAAACAAACAGAGATCCTAAATGTATCCTGGGAGTATATTATGAAGGGGAAACCAATGGGAATGATGTTTACGTATTCCAATAACCTATCTATAAGCCACACAACCTGCAATAATGCTGGCTAGAGTGGAAAATGCATGCAAAGGATGAGCCCTTGCTCTCTGCAGGAGATAAAAATAATAGGTAAAAACAAATTTACCATTTGTTTTACCTTCAAGATACCCCCCTTGGCTAATCTGCTCATAACAATGTTGCTAATGTTGGATGCTGATAACGTTAATTATACAGGAAAAAAATTTTGCTTTCTTCCTATGCATCAATGCGCTACAGCATGTCCTGGCTGGAGTGGCGGCCATCACCTCCTCCACCCACTCCCACAGCTCTCCATCAGCTTGGTGCACGGCTGCTGCAGGTGTTACAGGACAAGGGAGCTAAAGAAATGCTGTATGGTGAGATACAGCTTCTCTGGGGGAACAGCAGGATGCCGAGAGGGTGTATGAGCACTGATGGCCAGGGCAGGACGGAGTGGAGCCATGAACATCCCCCATAGCACCCGGTAAGGGGTTCCCCAGGTCACACGTGAAGGTTGGGTGGTGGGCACCCACCCCAGCAATGCTCCTTTGGTGGCATTCATCCATCTCAGGGAAAAGAAGTACCACTGTTGTTTGCCTTAGCACTTCTAGAATAGTTTACAGGCCTGTGTAGCTCAGCCACCCGCTCTTAGGTGGATTTTTAACCTTTGCTTTACTGTTGCAATCTCAGTATGGAGCAGCAAAGCAAACAGGTAACGTGGCACCGTCCACTCTGCCCGAACTGCCCCTGCAAAGCTCCAACACCAAAACAACAATGCAAAGTTGTTCAAAAAAGATCAATTCCTCAGGATTGTGTTTTTGGGGTTATTTTAGCAACATTTCTTCGAATACTTGTGATACATTTCCTGTCCCTTTTAACAGCCCAGCCCAAGACTTTTTAATTAAAAAGAGCTTTAATGTTGTATATCCTCCCACCTACTGAATCACAACTGCAACTTTAAACACAACTGGAAGGCAAAGCTTTTCATAAAGGTTATTTCCCCAAGTTCAGCAGAAGGTCTCAGCCAAAGCTCAAAGGGCACGGCTGACGGGGGGCTCTTTCCCAACACCCACAGCTCACTCGAGAGCGCAGGGGCAGAAACCAGAGGCCAGGTAATGAGCAATTTGAGCTCGTTAAGCAACTAAGAGCTGCTGGAAGGTTACGATGGCTGCATAAAGCCTCCAGGATGATCAGAGCCCTTGACTGCAGCCGCTGAAGTCAGTCAGAAGGTGGACTTTTGGCTGGAAAAAGCCTATTTTGAGTAAATGCCCAAAGGCAGGCATGAGCTCCAGTCACAAGCAATGCAGGTGGGCAGGAGATATCTGCCCAGGGTTTCCAGAAGCATTCCCACCTCCAGCAAGCTCCCAGACCAGGGCCAGCTGGGACATGCTGGCAGGGCAAGCAACCCACCAGCCAGGTCTCAGTAGGGAATTCAATCCACAGCATAAAAGGAACCAAGGCCACTTCTTCACACCACGAGATAAACAGGACTAACCACCTCTCAGGGCTCCTAGCTGAGAAAAGTTGCACGAACCAAAGGATAAACCTGCACCTAGAGGTAGAACACAAGGAGAGGACCACAGAACCTGTGCCAAGGACTCTGGATGGGCATAGCACAGGGCCTTGTTGACCGGTCACTCTGCAGCACATGTGCAGGAGATGATGGGAGACACCCAAAAGTAAACCACAGTGATAGGAAAAATGCAAAGAAGCTGCTTATACAGGGGACTCTTGAGGAAAAAAAACCTGAGAAGCAACACATACCACCAGAGGGTATCAGAAATGAATAGAGCACGTGATGAAGCACGTGGGAATCATGGTAGGCTGTGGATGGTAGGATGTCACCTTAATAACAGATTTTGGTTCTTTCACAATTTGATTTTTGCTTTCTTCTGGTTTTCCGTTTTGAGCTGTAAACACTTTCAAGCTGAATATTTTTTCAGTCCAATGAAAGCAGATTTTCCCATGATCACAAAGCCAGGGAAGTTCCTTCCCAATCCCACACCTCAAAAAAAAAAAAAAAAAAGCAGGGAATGGCACATTTCTTGCAGAAATGCCTGTTTTGACAAACAGGCCATTTTCCACCACAATCACCAGTTTTAATATACAACCGTGAGAAAGACAGAAGTAACTCAGCTTCATGACAAAGACTATTCTTGACAATGCTCCTGGGGCTTCCCAGGAGGGTTATTTCCCAATAGGATGGACCATTTGGAAAAAAAAACGCATGAAGGGCTGGAGGGGACTTTCATTATTCCTTCTCCACTGCAGACTGCCACAGCGTTCACCCACAAAGCCACACTGTACCAGCGGATTCCCCATCGCCGCCTGCAGCCCAAAAACTTCTCTGGTTGCTTGGTTTATCATGTGCTTCAGCATAGCGAAGTAGGTAAGAGATTAAAGAAGCTGTGCTGGATTTGGCCGTGATAGAGTTAATTTTCATATAGGCGTTTAACGTTATCTTTTTTCTCTCCTTTTCTCATCCGGGCAGCAGAAAAGCCAGGGCCAACACAGGCTGATGAGGGCTCCTGCCAGAGGTTGGCAGCTTGCAGGTGGTCACACTCACCTGTTGGTGCAGTTATAGAATCATAGACTGGGTTGGGCTGGAAGGGACCTTAAAGATCACCTAGTTCCAACCCCCAGCCACGGGCAGGGACACCTTCCACCAGACCAGGTTGCTCCAAGCTCCATCCAGCCTGGCCCCGAGCACTTGGAAGTCACAGCTCCAACCACAGCACAGACACCGCCTGCCCCTTCAAACCGCCTGGCAACACTGGAGAGCAAACATTAAGTGTAAAAGGGCTACAAAGGGACTTCCCCAGCACACACAGGCAGAGCCTGCTTTCCTTCTGGTGACTCGAGGTGATGAGACCCAACAGGGTGGCTGAATGCTGTCCCTGGGTGTACAAGCACAGCCACACACAGCCCCTCTTCCCTCTACACTACCTGTCGGCTACAATGCTCCCCAGGAGTCTGGGATCTGTAGAGTTTAATTTTTTTCCCTGAATCTCAGCAATACCTGCATCCTGCGAGGCCAGCAGAGAGGCTGGAGGGCAGCAGGAGCCTTGAAGACAGCCTCGCTCCCTGAAAGAGCAGTGCAGCTTCTGCCAGCACAGGCTGAGCTCGTTGCTATGCGTGGTACACCGTGGGGAGACCCAACCAAGACTTCAGCTTTGAGGTCTCTTGTTGCACCTGCATCACACCTGCTGTTAGGATATATCTGTTCAGGTAATTTGAACATTTGGCCACAAACCAGGTATTTCCTCAGTGAAGTGTGATGAGGCATCCAGAAGTGCCCAAGAGGGCTACAAGCCCACGCGAGGCTCGATAAATTCAGCAGCCACTCCACAGCAGTCACTGCCTCCCACCTTCCCTGCCCCAACAGATTTGCCAATGATTCCTCTGGCAACAAGGTAAGTAGTGACAGAAGAAGGTGACACCGTACCTCATGGGTTTTTTGCTGCCCAGTCAAACAACTCATCTGGGGACAACAGCAATCCAACATCTCATCATAGGCTTGGAGCACCTGCTAGCATAGAAACAACCCCCACCCAAGGAGACAGAGCTTGTGCCACCTCCTTGTGCGATGCCATCACCTCCAAGTCACCAAGGATGCTACCATTCCAAAGGATAATACTGTGCTTTAATATTTTAGAGACAATGGACTTTTGTGGTACAACAGCAGGCTGTACGTACTATACATATATACACACTGGGTGTAGTTAAAGCTCATGTATTTGAACAATAATACTAATGTTCAAAAAAATGCACCAAGTCTTACAACGACAAAAAAAAAGGTGAACAAAATCCAAGGCCACAAGTATAGAGAGGTATGTTTTAAGGACTACAGGTCGCATGGAAATAAAAAAAACAGTGGTGGTGCAATGTGAACTTTATCCTGAACAGAGATAAGTGGTTAAAACACAACCTTTTCATTACCTCAGGAGCAAGACAGTCTTTTACAGAGACTTTTTACTTTCCAAACTAAATAGGCAAAGAGAAACAAATGTACTAGTGCAGTCACCAAATTCTCCTTCCAGTTGTTGAGCTAAAAAGAGAAAGAGTTTTACTCTTTTTTTTTTTTCAGGCAAGAAAGATTTAAGGCTTTTCAGCTGGATATTTGAAACATATACTGAACTGAAAAGGTCTGCTCTCAATCATTTAAGGAAAACAAATGCCATAGAGTTAGTGTATTTTATAAATGTGTACCACACAGCTCGTTTACACTAGCAGACAAACACTGCTATAGCACCTAAACTCTACAGAATCCAGAACGGAGGATAAAAGATTTTTCCAATAATGCTGTTAAGGTCAAGGTAAAATGAGTATTATTAAACACATGAGGTGGTTGTTCTTGGAAGTCCTTTAGGCCCAATGGAAATTTGCCAGAACTTAAATTTTCATTTCATTTCCAACATGGGTTGAGGCAAGAGACAGGAATGTTGGTAAGATCAAGCTTGCCAGACCAGGAACTGCCTTTTAGGTTAGCATACAGAACATCTTGGATTCATATTCGCCAAAGCAGATACGACTGTGGGAACATGCATTGTGGGCATCTGACACCCTGGCTGACATTTTATTTTTTAAGTTTTGCCTCCTGTGCTTAGTTTGAGAAGGGTGGTTTTCATTTGTATCTCATGTTTTCCCAATTAAGAGTTACAAAACACCCATTAAAATTGTAACAAAGTATAAGAAGTTCAGTCAAGTCCAGCCGACTGAAACTTTTTGTACCAATACTGCCACATACAGAGGTTGCCACATAAACAGAAAAATGTGGTTTAATTAATTTTGATGGCCCTGGAAATGCTTTTCTCAATTGCTCTTATGAAATAAGTTGTTGTCATTTCAGGTTACTTTGCCCTGAAACGACCTGCCATCAGGCAGGAGGGGTACAATGTGCTGTGTTCAGGATTTCAGTGCTCACCCCTTTGGTCCAAAATTTATGAGACAAGTCTTTAAATGCTTGAAGAGAAGTCTTCCATTTTCAGATTATGACTAGTTTTAGCTTCTCTGTCTAACCCATGGAAATCCAAGGGAAGCTCAAAATAATAAATACCATTAAAAACCTCTTTGGATATTTTAGCACTTTGCAGACAGAATCTGGGGTTTTTCTCCTCCCCCCGTTAAAGTTTGCTTAAAAATAGCAAGAAATTGACAGTGAAAGTGGTCAGACATTCTGAGGCACAGCAAAAAAGGTGCATAAACCCCTTTACATTGAGATAAAACAGTGTCCCAAATAATTTAGAAGCTAATTCCTTGCATGTTAGGAGGCTAGGAAAAATGTGTTTTAAATTTCTCAAACAAAAAAAACCCACCCACAATCAAAAAAAGGAGCATTAATACTAGCAAGAATATAAAACACCACCAGAGGTAACATCTCAAAGAGGTATAACATATATATCTAGATACCGAAACAGCCACTGTAGGACTTGTAATAAAATACAGTCAGAGAGAATTCAGGACCATCCTTTTCAGCAGCAGTACAGTATCTGCAGCATAAGTGGTCCTACAAAGGATCCACAGACTTGCAGGTGTTTCTTGTGCTGCTCCATATTTATTCTAATAAACATAATTATTTCATAAATATCCATTTCACTCCCAAGCCCCACTTCTCTCTTAACACCAGCATATTCTGCATTGTGGGTGGAAAAACATTTCCAAAACCCTACTTGTAGCTTGTAATCCTGTGACATCAGCATCATTGGAAATCCAGGAGGAGCCTACCTCATCATTACATTTTTCATTTGCCATCAGAAGTCTCTTACTTCACAAAGACTATGACAACAATTCACAACAATTTAGTTTAAAAGTGAGATGTAGGAACAAGTAAGAACAGACAGCGACACTGGACAGAACAATCTCCAGAGTGCATTTAGAGAATAACACAGTTTCAGCTCCTGATGAGTGTCAAGAATTCTTCACGGGTCTTTGGATCTTCCCGGAATACCCCCAACATTGTGCTGGTTACTGTTTTACTGTTCATTTTCTGTACCCCACGCATTACCATACACATATGCCTAGAAGAAATGGGAGGGGAATCAGTAAGTCAGGCATACTCAAAAGAAAAAAGTAATCCCACAAGGAGAGACCTTTCTTACACGGTCATGTTAAATTCTGGGGAAATAACAAAACCTCCATATCCAGAATGCACAACTATCAGCAGTACCTCAGCTGTCCTCTACAGAAAATAAAGTCAAATTCCCAGCCCCTGAGCACTGTCTTCTCTCCTGTGATCCTAGGAAAATCCCACCTTTCCAATGTGCACTCTGATCACAGGGACATGCCTGTTGCTAGTCCCAAGCTTTGCTCTACTTGAGCAAGTAGAAGGTGCCCTGAGGCACAGACCCAGCGCAACTGGGACAGCTGACCGCACAGCCAGTTGCCACATCTCTGCAGCAGTTCAGGTATGTCCTCAACTTCCACATGGCTCCAACCCCCACGCCATTTCGCTTCACAGTCTGCCTCAAACAAGCATGACAGCCACCACAGCCAAAGAGGCAACACACAACAGCTCTGTAGCACACAGCTGGAGTTACACCCAGCCTATACACTACCTCAGAACAGCTCAGAGTAACTTACGTAGCTTCAATAACCACTCCAACTCCAGCAGGCTGTAAGGCTTCTGTGATAGCTATTGCAATTTGTTTGGTAAGGCGCTCCTGGACTGAAAGAACAACAGAGTTCAGTCAGGATTAAATCTGACTAGCATCAATGCACCACCACTATCTGGATAGCGATATATTACATCCTCACTTCCAAGTGTGCCTGTTCCCCACCACCATCACCACCACCCACACAAGTACTGCTCTTCCTAAGTAAATTTTATTAGTACCAAATCACATCTTATGTTTTGTACCCTGGAACAGACCTTTTATTTACTTGTTTATATTGGGAGTCACTTTGCATTACCCCTTTGCAGGAATTGCATTACCATGATTTGTTGTAACAGCTCTTACATTTCCTATTATGCAGTTACATTTTCTTCCTTCTCTATTTTCTTTCAGTTTTTATGTATTTGTTCACTGGCTTTACTGCTGCATTATTCATTCCCTACACACAGTTTCTCTTTTTAAGGAAAGGAAATGGAGATTAAAAAAAAAAAAAAAGAGCAAATTTAGAGACTCTATTGTCCTGCAAAGCTTTACTTCCTGCAGCTCTAGCACCCTGTCTTCACCAATCTGACACCTAAAGGTCGCCAAGATTTTTGTCGCCAAGAACAGGCCAAATTTAACTGCAGGACAATGAGAGCAGACTGAGCCAAACCCAAGGCTTCAGGTCGTGCAACTTCCTCCACTTCTCAGGGGCTGCAGGCAGGCAGCGCTCGCTTTGTTTCTTCAGATAAGAAATCTTGAAGGTATCTCTCAAATTATCTGCAGGAGACTTCATCTCCAGCAGCATCCAACTGGTTTAGTTATTCCTGGCAGCTGTATCTTGTAGCACATTTATCCTCCGAATCCGTTACTGCCTACATCTATTTTCATAGGCTGATGTTACCCTTCACTTGTAAGGCAGAGGCTAAGTAAGATGACAGACGAGAAACATCTCTTCAAGAAGAGTGGTTTTCTTCACACTAAACTTTGCATAGCTACAGTCCACCCACAATTAATTATCAGTACCCTGAGCTGGCTAGCAAAGAAGTGCATGCAACAAACCCAGAAATTCATCTGTTCACCTTGTAATCTTCTACTGTATATTTCCACGATCCTAAAGGAGAAAGAAAAAAAGGCAATGCTTAGTTATTCCCATCTGACCATTGTCTGATCTTCACCATTGACTCGACACTATCAAATATGCTGGTGTTAAGGGTGTCATTTGATCACCCTGTACTGATCTGCAGCCTTCCTGGAAATCCATGCAACATCACGCTGCTCCTCTGCCCCTGGCTGGCAGTGCTCAAAGAATTCCCCTACCACATCACTGCGTTTAGGGACCGGTTTCCCCTACCTGCAAGCCCAGAGACTATTTCAGGGGCAAACCCAGCAATTCTCCCTAAAGCTGCTTCTGTGGGCTGTTACTTCTGAATTACTTGTACCACCACCCACCTGCATCCCATGGTTGCAAGGGAATCCATGCCCAAAGACTCCCTGAAAACTAATCCTCAAACAGAGGTCAGACTACCTCCTTTTGCTTCAACCTAAACGAAATGCTGTTTAAGGACAGTTCAGATACTGAGATTCCCAGAAGGTTACTGAAATTGAGCAAGAGATGTTTTGAATTCTTGCATTTTAACCACAAATCCAACTAAGAACAATGAGACTGAATTGTCTTTATTTAAAACAGACACCCTCCACCCATATATCACACCATCCTTCACATTTCAATGCGGGGATCACCTTAATGCTCTCCTCAAATATTACTTCAAATTTAAGCCACTTGTGGGGCAACGCAAGTGATACTACCATCATTTATCACCATAATACTATAATCCACACGTTTAAGAAAAGTCTTACAACTGCTCTGACTCAATCGGTTATTCATGCCAACCTCAAATGCTTAATTACACGTCAAGTGGTCACGTAAAGAAGCTGCTATAGAAAGCTTCAATATCCGTCTGGTCAGACTAGACAAAAAACAGACACCGGCTGGCAGCCTGAGGCATTAGTTACAAGGAACATTTCTAACAACGAGACTTGTCTGCTGTTTCGGGAAGAGAATTATATGCAGAAAGTGCCCTTCAGAAATGAAATGGTTGTGTTACAGCTATTCTAAACAAAGCAACATAATTTTTAGATTAAATATATAGATTGGAAACAAGCTGATGCTGAGGTACTGCTACACCGGTGTTGCACATAAGTAGTCCTATAAGGATGTTTACATAAACACAGTTATTTGCCTTATCATTTTCGAGCCTGAGCTTGAAGTCCAAAGAAAGATCTTTGTTTACAGAATACAGGTCATCCACAACTACAGAAACTCACCACATTAGACTAATCCTATTATGAAAGATTAGGCCTACAGTACCAACAGCCTCATAAATCTTTGTTTGAACACTGGTTGCATTATATAGGGCACAAAAGGGAAGCACTATTTGGCCCACCAATCTCTTCATAGTAAGCACTCAAAAGCGAGTGAGAATCCAGAACATTTTGTTACACACGAATCTAAGCTTTTCATTATTGCAATATATGGGAGTTTTACCCTGACTTGAAAAAAGAGGCAAGATACAGCCTTTCAAGCACAATACAGGAAACCTTGCATATATTCATGCATATTCCTACATGGAGAATAAAGAGTAGGGAAACTGTACACTTTTAGCACCATGTTGCCACTTGCATTAAAAAAAAAAAAAATCACTGGATAGTTTTGAGCTCCTTTTTACATCTGCAATTCAGAGGTAACTAGAAACCAGAGCAAACACAAATCAACTGATGAGTATTTCCAATGTGATGCTCAATTCTGCACTCAAGCCCTGCAGAAATGAAAGCAAGTGCTAAAGACAGTCTCTTCAGGAAGGATGTTCGCCTTCAGAAATCAAACTTACGAAAAACAAAACAAACCACACCACTTAAAAAGATCCAGCCACACCAGCCAACACAAGACAAGCCCCTGAACTGCCACACAGACATCCCCAAGCATAAGCAGCTACAGAAGGCAGTGTCTTTCACCCAGCAACTGCAGTGCTGACAGCTCAGAACCTCATCCTACAATTTCAAGCAGTTAGGTGCAGCCACAGAAAACACATAGGAAAAAAGTTAAACGTTGAACTGCCTGTTTCAGCCTTCTAATCAGAGCAAAGTCCGCTCCTATAAGCGCTGCTAAAAGACATGAAGATGGCCTCCCTGTAATATGAGGTTAACGTTAATAAAGATGTGACCTCCAAGGGCCCTTCCACTTCCAAATGAAATTCACTGTTGTGCAAGCAGAGCACAGAACAGAGCTGACTTTAAAAGCATTGTAGTGCTGTATCCTACACATTTCTTACCTGCTAAGAAAACCCAGCAGGCATGCAGATTTACAAGGCTAATTCTCATTCGTATTATTGGAACTACAGCAAGATTAACAGACATATCAGGGAAAGCGTAAGAAAAACCTATGTGGTCTTTCTGTACTGCAGCCAATTTTTCAGACTCATTTCTCAAGAGAGACCCTCCCCAATAAGCCATAAGCTGCTTATTGAAGGGATCTACCATCCCCTTCCTCACCAGAACTAGAAAGCGTCACTTCCTAACAAGATTCAGTGCAACAACTGATCCAAGAGCACTTGGTGAGGAAAAAGCTGTTTTACATAACAAATGGATTTCTCAAGTGTATCATAATTGCTTTGTTTCTTAGGCTGAGCCTTATCTATAAAATCTGCCCCACAGCTCTCAGCAGGTCTCAAGCGAAAGAAAGAAATGCCAAATTCATCTGAAGAGTCAGCTCACAGATGAAAGCTTTAGATTCGGTTTCTCTCCATAGACTGTGTTCATCTACAGTTTGGAAGTTGCAGATTTTTGTTCTTGTCGGTCAAAATACACACAAGTAAGAAACAGCTAGAGATCCCCGTGGGTTTTTGTGGCCAGCCTGCCATAGAGCATGCCTCTTGCTTCAGTGCTCCCTGGAGACACTAATGCTTTGAATGAACATACAGAAGCGTTACAGCTCTACTACAGTGAACTGGTGTCAGTTCATACAGAGCTCTAAGACTTATCTGTCCTCTCCACAGAAAGCATAATGCCAAGGATTGGTCTAAATCCAAATCTAGGACACAAAGTGGACTGAGCTTTAGAAGGGGACCAGATTAGAAAGATTAGCACAGTTAGCACAGCTTGGAATCCTTTTTACAAATTAGTATCACTTTCATTACGTTAACACTTACCTAGCAAGCTTGCTGAGGCCAAGTACTTGTTTGTTAGGAAGATAGCCAATATGTACCTAGACAGAGGAGAACAAACCATTAACAGAATCAAACCCACACTTCCAAATGCATATGAAACTCATGCATAGAGAATGAGATGTGCGTTTGCCCCAGAACTAAGTCTGGAACAGTCCAGAAGTCTTAGCATGTGGGAGGAACATGCCACCATGCAAGCCTGAAAAATTGTGGAGCTAAGAGACTGTAAACGCCTGGTGAGGTCAGTGTCCTGGTGAAGAACAGGTAAGTTTTCTGAGGGGGAGAAAAATCACAACTCTTCAAGTCAAGGCTTATGTTCCAAGTCTCAGGAATGCTACAGAGTACTACTACATTTGGGTACAAAAAGCAGTCTATTACTCAGCACAGCACTATTTGTCTAAAATAAACATGCTTTTCCTTCACGACCTAAAATGGATTTAGGGAGTAGGAGGGAGAAGGGACAGTACTTCCAGGGAAAGTTCTGATGGCAAGAAGTACTTAGCCACTAAAATCAGGCTGCACTTATTGATTTTTTTTTTCTGCTTTGGTAATACCATAGATCACTGTATGATTAAGTCAACTGCCATCCTGCTCGAATATGGATTTGTTAGTGAACACATATTTGCACTAAGTTGGAGTAATTCTTTAGTAGAAAAGTGCTCAGATACGAAGGTGGGGGAAAGGCATTCAGCTTCTTGTTTCAGAAAGCAACACAGGCTACCGAACTCAAGTGGGTTTACAGTTATAATATGTTATAAACCAGCATCTGTGTCACTGTACCGGAGACTTGAAAAATTAGCCAAGATACAGTAGGGGAGTGTCAGTGTAGGATTCTGTCTTAGCACTTTGCCTAGAGGCCCCCTCTCAGAATCCTGTATTGCTGTACCTGCAGTTAGAGGTACCACAGTGCACCTAATTATTGGCTAACTTGCTCATTCCTATCACTTCTGTTGGGTAATCAACCCCACTGATACTTTTCAGACACAAAACATTTCAAAGTGAGAGATATAACTTAGAAATAAGCGTTGAATCCTGTTCCCCACAGAGTACTTTTGCAAATTTCTTTATTTCACTTAAGATAGTACTGCAAATACAAGACCTACTGGTCAGTATTTGCAGCCTGTTTGATATACCCAACAGAAGAATGGTTAGTCTGAGAATATTTAGAGGCATACCAAGTCATTTACCAGACCATTATACGAGCAGGACCAATTCGGTGTTTGCGAGGAGATTTCTCCAAACCACACAGGCTAAACAGCTAGATGTAAAAAGAATGCATACATTGCCACAGGAGTAATGAAGAGAATATAAACAGTACATGTAACCAAGAATAACAGGCAAAATAGAAAGCTTGCACAGAAAAGTTACCTTGTCTTCCAATATAAAATACTAACAGTAAGAAAAGAAAGCAGATGAAATTGAGTTGACTCAACTAAATAAACAGCTAGTTTCTGTTTGGATATTTTATTTTGAGGAGACAGTTTACTTGGAACATACGTGGTACTGATCAAGTTTTACAGACAACAAAATCACTTGCTACTCTCTGGCCTGTGAATACTTTACAGTAGAACAGATGGGTCAGAATAAGCTCCATCCTTCTATGCTGGTAGGGGAGCAAAGAGGCTGAGATGTGCCGAAAGGACTACCCACTCTGAACTCTTCACCATATTTACAGTGGTTAACTTGAGAATTTTTATTTTCTTTTCAAAGTTGTTGAAATTGTGATGCCAACACCCTCCGAAACACCAGCCCCTTTCATGGGAGTCCCAACGTAAGCAGCCCCCTGCTAGTCAGTTCTGACCACCCTCTCCCTGACAGGGTTTGCTTATTTCAGACAGGGCCGTTAATCAAAAGTTTGTTCCACTCACGGGGGGTTCCCCGAGATGAATGTGCACTAGATAGCTCCGAGCCAGAAGCTAAATCCATGACAGAGCCGGCGTGCAGGGTGAGCTGGTTTAATATCAAGATGTCTGCCCTCAAGGCTTGCTGCTGCTTCACAAAGAAGAGCTTTGATATGAAATGTCAGAAACCATTAGATTACTTAGACTACGAAAGGTTTAGTGTTGTATTTTAGGAGCTTAAATCCAAACAAAACTCACATTAAGGAGGTCTTCCTTATTTGTATTCTGAAAATTAACTTCTAGAATCACAGCCGTAAGCAGCAAATACTTATAGCTTTAAAAGCTTTGTTGCTACCGCTACGAAGTCTTTTACATGTACTTTAGGTCTTTTATCGTGTATTCCCACATTTGTTTTGTGAAGAAGAGTTACCTTTCCAACAAATGGAACGAGGTGATGCTCACACAATGAGAACATGTCTATGTCCTTCACAATTACCATCTCATCATGGTCTTCATCAAAGATGGCGTCATTCAAAACATCTGAAATTAAACATTTGCATTAAAAAAAATAATAAATGCACAAGCATGGGAGGTTCTTCCAGCCAGTATTTGAGAAAGTTTATAGCAAGAGCATAGCCCTCTCAGAACTACAGAGTTTAGGGTTAAGATATGGGAGGCAAGTAAGGAATAACACGACAAGTATGCTTTGGTTTGCATACAATCATACAGTTGCCACAATACTATGTCAGACTACCTACGTGCTACACCAGGAGTCAGCCTAGAACATTTTATCTAAATAATAGTTCGAGCCCAGGTTAGAATGAGTCTAGTCTTTGCAGAATTAACATGACGTCTTAAGAACAGTTAAAAGTACAGCTGATAAAGCAAGTGCTGAGGAGGAGAGCACATCTCATAGTGGGCTTCCATTAGCATTTCCACATACCACAAGTGAAGCTGAGCCTGAGGTTTTAGAAAAGCTAAGCAGTCACAGTGGTTTCTTCAAACACTTCAACGCCAGCCTCACTATCCTCAAGAAGGCTTTGCACACAAATAAGATACTGTTATTTCACCCTGAAGCACACCAGCCAGCAGCTGTTCAGGTGTGTACAAAAGTTGAAGAGACAGCTCTGTATCCACAGATCAAGGAGAGATTTGCTGTCCTGAACTGAAAGCAGGTATGTATATGCATACTCTGGTCTAACTCTGCACCTCAGAGTTAACAGAGGGTTGAGGTGAAGAAACCCTCAAAGATAGAAGGAAGAGACAGCTCAGTAAGAAAAGGAACATAGATTGTGACACTTTGCTATCCTCAGAGCTCAGCAGAACAGATCCTCAGTCCATTTTCCAGATTTAGTGGTCCCCCAATGAGTGCCCAAGCAATCCTGGCATAGTTTACAGCAGATCACTATAGTCTCCATCCAGATTGCAGGCAGCTGGACCATGCCCGGAGAGGTTAAATGTAGAACAATCTCAAATTAAGAGACCAAAGCTTCTGAAGGACAAGAGAGAAGAGCTGTATAACAGGGTAGGGGGAGAGAACTAGCTCTACACAGAAAGCCTGATAATCAAAACATGGAACTCCACAAAAAAGTTAACTTGAAGCCACAATGACTTCCAGTTACTTTCAGGAACCGGAGTCACATACACCATAGCTAGAAGGGGAACAAGGGTGTTGAGGCACTGCCCTGCTTCATCCACTGTGGAGCTTAGCACCTGCAGTGGTGATTACACAAATCTAATAGTTGTGTCTGCTCTTCTTGCCTTTATGCCTTCCCCTGACATGCACGTACACCTAATGGCCACCATCTGTTGTCGATAACGTATCATCATCATGGAGCATTTTAATTTCCTGCTTGCTATCAGCACTACACAGGTAACCCTGGAAACTGTGTGCAAGATGTTCTGCCTGCGACGCATGTTCTTTCCTGAGAATAGCTGGCAACCTGCAAGACAGCAAGGCTGAACCCCAGAGGCTTTTGATCAGGTCAGAGAGCAGGAGCAGGGGCCATGAAAGAGGCCAGGAAACAACTCTGTAAAGGCACGTGATTTTGTTCCTTGTATTTTAGAGTCTAGTTTACACCAAACACTGCTGGAGAGGATTTTGATTACATGGGAAGCATCACACAGTTGTATAACTACAGATCCAGTCAGGAATAGCCAGAGCAGGCTCAGAGGCGAGGGAAGGGGAGACAGAGCAGCCACCTGGGTCCATAGCTCCCTCTCGGTGCACTCTGCAGACTCTGTGCCATTTCTTCAGCGGAAAGGCAAACAGTGGTTTCACAAAACCTGCTACTATGCCCAGTGTTATTAAAGCAGAATCCAAACAGATCCACGAAGCATCTCCAGAGTGACTATTGCTGTTATTAGACCACCAGCTTGGCTCACGCCAGCCTTGCCAGGAGCGTATCAGAGCCCGATGTTAGATATAGATTTACGTCAGCACGCTCGCAAAGCAGACTGCTCAGAACATTCAAAAACAGCCATATTCTCATTAAGAGTCACGGCAACATGCGACACGGCGTAAGGCCAAAGCTACAACAAAAGATGTTTCAGCCACAAAGTCTCATATACATGTACATATATATGCACATACACACTTGTAAATCCATAAAATATATACTAACAGACCCTTAGAAACTTCATCTAAGGAACCTAATTATTTGGAATGCTAAAGAGCCACACTGTATTGTGCAGACGGACGTTAAGCCCTATTTTAAAGTTGGGAGAAAAAGAAGGTTAAGTGACCTGTGA
Organism: Falco peregrinus; assembly: GCF_023634155.1. Taxonomy (NCBI): domain Eukaryota; kingdom Metazoa; phylum Chordata; class Aves; order Falconiformes; family Falconidae; genus Falco; species Falco peregrinus. Next base: position 96,374,381 of record NC_073721.1, read on the forward strand.
AGGCACAGGCAACTTCAGGAATAATAAAATTATTTTTATATTTATTTAGAATATTTAATATTCAGGAATAATAAAATTATCCTTCTTGCATATCTCCTCTTAGCCTAGAGCCCAGCATCACAGGAGTCTGGGCAATGCCCCTCACAGCCAAGAGAGCTTTAGAGGTGTGTGAGCAAACAGACCCATGCATCAAGAATACAACCACAGCTGTGGGATTGCTTCCCACTTCTCATTTATACAGGTCCTGCCAATTTTGCACCTTAGATTTATTTACTATCAGCAGCAACTTGCAGCCAGATCACAGATGATACCTGCTCAGCCGCATAACCTCTGCAGCTGTGCCTGTAGCAAGGTGTGCTGATTTTAAGTCAGCACCAGTTACTCCTTGAGAAGGAAGGCCAGAGCCCATAAAGGAAGAAACCAGATTAGTGTTAGCCCCTCCAGTAACCCCTTCACAAGTGCCAAATGATACAGGGGGATAAAGGTAAAACAAAACATGAGATTGAAGGGTGCTACCCAAGTAAATGGCCACAGTGTTAAGAGAGCCCCAGTCACCCCATCATGCTCCAGTCCCACTTGCTCTGCTGAAAATAGGCATAGCTTGAAGCCTGTCTATCCCTACACCTCCCACTTTGAAATCCAAGTGTTATGCTGACAAAACAGTTAGGTAAAAGTAGCTGTAAGATGCTGTGCTATGTCCCACTGCAGCAATTGTTTTCGGTAATTACACAGGAGGGACTTGTTTGGCAAAGACTCAAACACTTTGTGCAGGGAGGCAGTACCATTTTATCTAACTTTGTCTGCCTTCCATTATTATTCTTTTTCAGTCATTCAGTTTGCAACGGCATCAAATAGGGCTCCAACAAGTCCAGCCTGCATCCTGGAGACACAGCGGAGCTGGGAGGACAGAAGGGGAAACAGGGCCTCCGACTAACCAGGCCAGAGGCAAAGCAGGCGAAAAACTCATGCCTCTTTTCCTGTTCTTTCATCCTACCCGCTAGGGCATGCTGCCTGCTTTGCTAGCTTAATTTCAGTTTCCTCATTTGGAGGCCCCAAAACTTTTTACTCTTGCCACCCAGGGCAAGGTCTAGAAGTCATGTTGTCCCTGCCCAGGCACGTCCCAGTTCACAGAGCAACATGGCTGTTACACTGGCTGTATCTCTCAGCTGTAAATTCCTCACCTGCCCTTCTAATACAACAGCATCTTTTCCATTCCCTCCTGTGACACCAAAATCTTCAAAGCAAAGGCATAGAAGTCAACAGGGCTTTCAGAGGGAAAGAGGGCTAGAAGTAGTAAATATTACTAGCTTGGTTTCCTGACAAAGGCAGGCCCCTTCAGCTCAGATGGGCTCCTCCTCAACAGGCTACTTTTTCTTAATACAAAAAAGAAATTCTTCCTCTCAAAGGAGGTAACACTTTTACTCCCTCCAAGTACCATCTACATGCTAGTAGAACAGGACTAGCATCTCCTCCGCTAGCAAGATGGGCATATTCATTACATCACCCCTTGGCCTGCCAGAGCCATACCTCCCCTCACTCTGCTTTTATTAGGCACAGCTGTGCCCAAGTGCTGCCACCCAGCCCTGTCTATATGCCAAAGGAGACTGCAAATAACACCATTTTCATTCTCCGCTACCCCAGAAAAGTCAACAGAATTTACTGCTTAAGTCCTTAAGCCTAGACACATCATGTTAATGAAAACCTAAGATTTGAATTAAAATATATGGCTGAGGAGGAAAGGAACAAGAACAAACATTTCATGTACAACTGGGGTGCTCTCCAGATTATTCCAGCGGATTTTTCCTTCAGCCCAGCGTTCAAGTCCTGCTGTAGAACCTTCAGTGGGCTCTAAAACTGAACAGTCACTTCCCACTGCAAGTTAACTCCTGAAAGAACAGAATTAAATTTTCCCCCCTTTATCTTCAGAAAGAGTTGATAAAAGCAAAAATCAGAATTAGATGTAGACAAAATGAGAAAGACCTTTCAGGATTTTGCGTCAGAGCTAAGCAAAAAGACCTGTTGCTATAGAAACTATTTGCATGGCTTTAATGTGACACAAGAAAGCAAAAGCACCTCTGGCAACCAAAGAAGCTAAAGCCCACCCAGCATATGGTGAAGGGAATGAAGGGTGGCAGCACTGTGCAGAGCAGCAATGCATCAGCTTCACAGCACTTCAGATGTCCCATTTTTAGTATGCCTGGGACAGAGGAGACTGAAGTGATATAGATTGTTCTCACTATGAGTTAAAGTACTTCCCCATGGTGCTAATTTACCTCACTGCTCCACTTCAGAGAGCAATCAGACTGAGGATTCCTCAGTGTCAACAGGGTGACAGCAGCCTCAGAGATTCCACAATACTGTTCCTTGAGCTCATCCATCCTGGTAGAGACAATGCATATCCTGCCACCCATTACAGAGCTCCAGACCATCTTCATGACAGCCCATCTCTCTCCATAGTGACCCATAAGTCCCAGCAGACAGCCGAGGCCATTGCAGCATGGGTTCAGGCCAAGGAAGGAGGCAGACATCCTATCAGGGTGGCAGGGCAAGTCACACCACACTGATACCCATTAGTTTGAACAAACTGAAGTACGGGTTAAGGTCAGGTACTTCCCAGGAACACAGAGTTACACCAAAACCAACGGCAGGGGACCTTGCATGAGCCAGGAACAGGTAATGGTTTGGCTGCTACTCCAGAACAGCACTGCCACAAGCCAGAGATGAAAGGCCAACCCTTCACTAAGGCAGAATCAACTGGGATATGCTGGCAGATACCTTTAACCGTCTTTCTAAAGAAGTTCCTCTGAAGACAGAGGTAACTGATAGCAGGAGACATGACCTAACAACTGAACGCGTGGCAGGGAAACCACGAGACTACAGGGTCAGAATTAAATCTGGAAGAAAATTTCTGTAAAAACCTTTCAGTTGCTACTGGGTAAGCAGTAAGAATCAAAACCAATTTTTTTTATTTATTTATCCATGTGATGACACCACATGTAACTGCAGTTAGAGAAAATATTCCGGACAAGAAACAAGAAAATGATTGCAGCCTTACAGTATTAAAAAGGTACCAGGAATTTTTTATATAGAGAAGAGAATCAGGCTATAAAAACACTCAATCATACAGAGTTTGTACTGCTGCAGAAAAGTTAATTGCTTCAGGTTGCTAAGTCCAGGTACACCATTTGCTTCAAGAACTCTTGAAGTGCTCTAGAAAGAGACACAGCCTAAGATACCAGATTATTATTTAAATGGGCAATAGAGTTCAAAAGCTGCAGGGAAAATTAAACATGCACTATGTGGCTTCCTTGCCACAACGTACCTTCCTAACAGGAAACAAGAGAAATACCAGGCACAGAAGAATTTACAAGTTTGGCTAATATTTCAGATTTCACCACTGCCACACCAAAGCACTGAAAACAGACATTCAACTTCAGATAGGAACAGTTGTTTCCAAAGCAAAGCTTAATTCCTCAGTTACCTGAGGAGAGGTGAACCAGAGGTGTAATTTAAGGCACTTTCCATAGAAGCAAAGATGGAAGGAAAGTATTATTGCTATTCAACTAACTCTGGCCGTCATTTGTACAGATCCATTTAGTTTCCTGTAAGACACTTTTCATGCTGCAGTGAGACTCGAGTCTATTCATAAAAGATCAGTTATTGAAGACTCTCAGATGAAGCTAAGATTAGGTTCTAGAAGTTGTCCTCTGCCAGGAGGTTTATTAATGTGAGGGAAAACACGGTTATGGAGATGCTCATTAAAATGCATCAGGATTGCAATAACCATTTCAATGCCTTATGTCATAGAAGGTGCTGAAAGTCCCCTCCTCCACCCTTCTTTCTGAAATTGAAACAAAGGAAAAAAAAATCAGAAGATGAAACAACACTTTGGAAAAGCAACATGAAAAGAGCAGAAGCCTTTGATATTCAAGATCCAAGAGGTTAAGATATTTAATAAATTCCCAGCAAAACCCCAAACTAACTCAGTGTTACTTGAACATTAGTGGGCAGGGGAGATCATCCTGGGAAGTCCTACAGTCCTGCTTCCCAGCAGAAATTTCACTGCACCAAGTACCTGTTTCAGCGTGGTAGGCTTCACTCGTGGGGATACAGGTTGAAAAAAGAAAACCCCAAGAACCTGACTCTGAACAACCCTGTATCTCCCACTCACGGGTTCACAAGAAACAAGCCACAGCCCTACCACAATAATGGTGATGCTTAAGTTAATAGGTTAGGCTGTTGCATCTACAAGAAGCAAGAGAACCAGCAGTACCCTGTTTCCAGGAAAGAATGGAGTAACTCACCAGCTCTTGGCAAAGTGCAGTGCTGCTGATCGAACAGCCTTGTTTAAGGCACTGCCTCTCTATTTTTACATAGCAATGCTTAACACCTCTCATCCACAGCAAAGTAAGTAGGACTGGAAAAAAAATATGAGGTTACACCACCACTGTCACCTGTCAAAATACCAAATCCACACAGACAAGAAGATGAAGAAAAAGAGTACTAAGGTTGCATTTTTTTTTTTCACCTTTCACCGTAGGAAGAGCAACATACACAGTTCAGCAGGTGTTAATCTATAGTACGAGACCTAACTAGTTATTGGCAAAATAAAAGCTGCATCGTAGAGTCACTTAGCTTCCAGGCAAATAAAGCATACATGCAGCCTTTCAAACAGCAAATTTATCTCCTGCTCTTATTTCTAATTTTCATTTCCGTATTAAACATGGTGAAAGGACATCTGAACCTGCCAACATGTTTGAAAGTTAACACACCTACCATGAATTCTCCCAGCCTTTGTTCATCTAACAGCTACCACCATTACCAGCAAGTACACCGTTTAGTGAACGTACTGTTCCACTTAAGAGTGCTTATGTATGATAAAAACAAGTTAACTTCCTACTGCAAATGCAGGCAGCTTGTTCAGCCCTGTGCCCAGTGTTTCCTACAGGATTACACAACCTGAACCAACTCCTTTATGATTTACCTTTTGAAGCTAGCGTCCTTGGCATCCACTGTAACTGACACAGTTTCTGTAACTTACCCATTAGCTCTGCTTAGCAGGTGATTCTGAAGTCTTCAGCTTCAGTTACAAGTTAAAAAATCGCAGATGGTACTATTTCCATTTTTTCACTTGTTTACTTGTGCTTTGTAGTATTTATGTATAGATTCACAGACAGCACCTCTGAGTATGACATCAAGCCTTTTAAGGACAGACAGATCTCTCAAGATTTAGTCTTTTGTGGCAAGCAATTGCCTGAACCAACTATAAGCATGCTAAAGGCAACTGGCTATCAACAGTCCTGCTGCGAACCTGTATTAACCAAGGGGACAGGGTACCATTTCGTAATATAATTTACTCCCAGAAGTATGAAGCTGATAGATCTGACCCTGGAAAAGAAAACACGTTCTTGGATGCTCATGCAGAAGCACTGCACAAAACTGAACAGTAAAACCCTGCTCTGCCATCCTTACAACAGAAATCTCTTAATGTATTGTAACAGCTGTTAGCCTGCACAGCTGCCCAAGTGTGAACTGCTAGCATTTTTTAATCTGGTCCCCAGGTGGATTTTATTTGAAGTCACTGGAGGCATTCTTGCTACTCCAATGTAAGTTTGATGACTAGTACTATAGAAGTAAGACTAATACATTTTGTTAAAGACAGTGGTTGGGACTTTCAGTAAAGCCAGGATTAATGAGAGGAGGCATAATCTAGAAAGAACAGAAGGAGCCAGATTTAGACATTTAGCAGGTAAACTCTACTAATGGCTCTGAAATACAATACTGACCAGCTGCAGAACACAGATAGCAAAGATGAATAACAGGTAAAGCAGGAACACTTACTTCCCACAATCAAAAACAAGCTCAGAAATACATACACAGTGGAAGCTGGAAAGCAGAATAACCTGCTACTCGCATAAATCTGAATGGAGAGAAGGGACAGAATTTAGATGTCACCTTCCCTACAACACTACAAAGTCAAGCCATGGAAAGTACAAAAATACAACCACAATCAGGTGTCATGGAAGCAAAGTGACAACACCCAGGAAAGAAGATCAAATGTCCAGCATATTTAACCATGTCCCAAATGTGTTATGTTCTCAGAGATGTGGTAACTAAAAAGATCACAGAATGGTTCAGGTTGGAAGGGACCTTTACAGGCCATCGAGTCCCAACACCCCTGCAGTGAGCAGGGACATCTGCAACTTGATCAGGTTGCTCAGAGCCCCATCCAACCTGACCTTGAATGTTTCCAGGGATGGGTCATCTACCATCTCTCCAGGCAACCTGTGCCAGTGTCTCACCACGCTCAGTGTAAAAAATTTCTTCCCAATATCTAATCTATACCTGCCCTCCTTCAGTTTAAAGCCTTTCCTCCTTGTCCTGTCACTACAGACCCTACTAAAAAGTCTGTCTCCACCTTTCTTGTAAGCCCCTTTAAGTATTGAAAGGCTACGATAACATTTGCCCAGAGCCTTCTCTTCTCCAGGCCAGACAACTGCAATTCCCTCAGCCCATCTCCACAGCAGAGGGGCTCCAGCCCTCTGAGCATCTCCGTGGCCTCCTCTGGACTCGCTCCAGCAGGTCCTTGTGTTTCCTCTGCTGAGGACCCCAGACCTGGATGCAGTGCTGCAGGTGGGGTCTCGGAGTGGAATCCCTTCCCTTGACCTGCTCGTCACACCACTTTTGATGCAGCCCAGATGTAGTTGGCTTTCTGGGCTGGCAAGCACACATTGCTGAGTCACGTCCAGCTTTTCATCCACCAACACCCCCAGGTCCTTCTCAGCAAGGCTGCTCAATCCTTTCATCCCCCAGACTGTACTGATACCAGGGGTTGCTTTGACCCAGTGTGCAGAAGCTTGCACTTGGCCTCGTTGAACTTCATGAGCTTCACATGGGCCCACTTCTTGAGCCTGTCCAGGACCCTCTGGATGGCATCCCATCCTTCAGGCATGTCAACTGCACCACTCATCTCTGTGTCATCCACAAGCTTGCTGAGGGTGTTTGTTCTTTAAGTGTGAATTATCAATCAAGGCTCCAAAAGAAAAACAATACCCATCAGCTGACCCTGCGGAACCACCCATCAGCTCAGCAGCTTCCAAAAGCTTTACAGGTTCCTTAAGCCAAACTCCCCCACACTCACACCACTTGGTCTTCTCCAATGCCGCCACAGAGAACAGATTGCTGCAGGGCAGGTAAGACCATCATCCCTCACTGTACCCAAAAGCTTCCAGCAACCTGACTGCACTCAAAAGTATTTAGTGACAGGTAAATGCAAGGCATCACTCAAACCACTAACCTCTGAGGGCAGTGGGCAGCATTCCAGGTAGTCAGGTAGCTTAGTTGTGCTACCAACCACGGAACCCCCACATTTTCACAGTAAGTGAGGCTCAAGTCAAGCACATTAAACACTGAAGACCTCCTGCCACTAGTGTATTTGCAACTTTACACCCTCCAACCTTCGCTATATTTCATAATTCAGGATTTATATATTATATCATTTTTGTGTTTGTGTATGGCATTTTAATATTCCATCAAAAATGAACTGCTTTTCTCCTGCCTACCCAAGGCAGATACTCAAGCACACAAACCCAGAAGGCTGATTTTAAAGCCTGCAACTGTACTAACACTCACTACCTTGGCTCATCTTTGCCACTCTTTTCTGGTTGTACAGCCTGGCAACACTTCCACATACTAGCACAGGTTGTGAGCTTAACTAGGGCCAGCTGAGAACAAGTGCTTATTGCCACACACACTGCTTCCAGCTTTGTGTTTGTACAGTCACCACCACAGCGCTTTTACTTAAGAAACCTTTTATGAAAAAATGGGACTTACAGCTATTGTAACTATCTGTTGTCCTCTGCCTGTTGAGGGGTAAACTTGAACACCCCAACATACACCATGTAAATCACTGCTTCGACCTCTGCCTATCCAGATAGTTCCACATAAGGAGCTGGATAAGCTGCAAAATAAAACTGCAAAAACAAGAGGTGAAGGCTGCTTTTTGTTGAGGGGGGGGGGGGGGGGGGTTAGTTTTTTTGTAAAATTATTTCTTTTACAAGATAATTTATTCCTGTCTAGTTCACAGCCTGGCTAGGCAGGCAGTTGTACTAGTATAACCAAGTTAACAGCACAAGGGGAACTACAGCAGAGACAAGTAGCAGAAGCCACAGTCCCACCGCTAGCCTTGTTCCCAAAGCCTTTAGGTTTCAAGATGGATTGAAAACTCTCCCCAGAAGTTATTTCCATACCAACTTTCCCAGCCAATTCCTCATCCACTAGTTGTTTTCCTAGCTGCTGCAGACCTGCCCTTCAGCTACAGCTCTGTCTTCTGTTTGGCTAGTAAGAGTGGGAAGCCTGGAAGCTGGGCATTGTACAGGCAGCAGTGAGCAGGTAGAAAGTAAAAGGATTCCCCACCTGGCACAGGAAAGAATGTTAGTATCACAGCTTCGTTCTATTTCCCAGAAAGAAAACAAAAAAAGCAGCCCAATAGTACAGCAGCTAGCAGTGATGCTTTCTACTCTTGAATTGGTATGGATATTCAGGAAGGGACAATCCAGAACTACTCTGCTTAATCCCAGAGAATCCACATTGAAGCAGAAAAAACTATTAAAAAAACCTTAAGGGAACATGCGGCTCCACACCAAAACTGGCAGCAAGATGAGAGAGGACTAAGAGGGGCAGCAGCCTCATCCAGGTTCAGCACAGAAATCTGTGTTCAGGAACTATCACTAAAAGAAAATCCTTCTGCTAGAGACTGGCAGGATGACTGAGAGACATCCTGTGTTTTACAGCAGTAGAGACACATGCAATCCCCAAGTAAGTTATTCCCAGTAGACAAAGGCTAATTCTGTGAGACCCTGATGAAACCAACTCAAACACAGCATGCAGCGGGACTAAAAGAAGAGAGGTACAAGAACGGCCATTGCAGCCCAGAGCCCATTTCCAGATCTGAACCCGAAAACCTAGTTTGATCTGAAAGGCAAAAGAAATGCCACTCCTCTAGGGAGAAGCTAGGACACAATGCTGGCACACAAGTATGAGCTGGTCACGAATAAGTTAATGCTGGAAGTTACACTCAATCTGATTTCAGAAGAGCCAACAGCTGGGAAGTGAAACAGAAACTAAACACAAAGCCAACCCTGAAGCTGAAGCACAGTGCATTCCGAAGAGGCTCTGATGCGTATGCAGGAGCTCCCTGATGCCAGCCATCGGCACAGTTCAGCCTCTTCATTCAACCGCAACACACCAGCGCGGTTCTGGGGCAGGCTCAACACACCAGCGCTGTACTCCGGAGAGCGGAACATGATCAGCTCCTTCTGAGTCACATTTGAAGATCTTGGCCGACAGCATTTGCATCCCTCATGCACTGACAGGAACTTGCCTTTTACTGGGGAATTCCCCAGCTTACCAAGCCCTCTTTTACTGTTTGTACTGGGTACAGCCTTTAGTGGAAAGGCTAAGAGGAAAAATGGATGGAAAACCTAAATTTTCAAGTAGGATTCACCCTGCACTGGAAGGGAAAACTCCGGAGTTGCTGGCGGTGAGAACAAATCCCACCCAGTCCCTCCCCTCCTGCCCGCAGCCAGCAAGGGGAGAAGACCCGAGGCGCCCCCCCGCACCCACTCTGGCTCCTGGGGCCCTGAGGCGCGGCAGGGGTCTCCCTAACCTCCTCATCTCGCTTCCCCAAGTTTCATTCCTACCTTTGAAGAAGCGCACCCCAACAAAAGCACCGGCGGGGCAGGCCCTTGGCCGGGCACACGCAACCGGCCCGGCGCCGCTCACGGCCCGCGGGGGCTGAGGGAGCCGCGCACCGCCCCGGGGGGAAGCGACGCCGCCGCCCCAGCCGGGAGCGCTGAAGTTTATGACAGAATGCGAACGCTACCGGCGCGGACTTGAAACAAAAAGAAATGGGGGGAAGGAGGGTGCGAAGAGACCCCAGGTGCCGCCAGGCCACCCCGCTGAGGACTCACTGGCAGGGGGCACCGGAGGGGCGGCGCGGCGGCAGGGCAGGGGCGGTGGCCGTTTAAGCTAGCAGCGAAGCCCCCCCGGCCCGGAGCCCCCCCCGGGCAGCGCTCCCTACCCGAGATGGTCTCCTGGTAGCCCTTGGTGAAGAACTGCATGGCGGTGGCGGCCCTCCAGGGCGTCTTCAGCAGCCCCTGCCGCTCGGGGTCCTCGCCCAGCGAGCGCAGGATGGTGGTGTAGGCGGCCGCCAGGCTGGGCAGGCTTAGCTCGTTGTCCTCCTCGCTGCGGGGCCGCTCGCCCCGCCAGCCGTTCCCGCTGCCACCGGGGGGGACGCGCGGCGTCTCGGCGCCCGCGGAGGGCGGCGGCCTCTCGGGCCGCGCGTACCCGTTACAGCTCCGCGCCGCCTCCATCGGGCGCCGGCAGGGCCCGGCCGGGCCGCCGCCGTGCGGGCAGCACGCTGTGCCGGAGCCCGTCGCCCTCCGCCCCGCCCCCTCACCCCTCAGCCCGCCGCCTCTGCGCTCCCGCCCGCTGCCCCGGCCGCCCGCTTTATACCGCCCGCGCCGCTCCCATTGGCCGCCGCCGCCGCGACGTCACCCACCGTGTCACGAGCCGGCCGGTCTCAGCCGGAGCGCGGGTGCGGAGCGGGGGGTGCGGGGTGCGGAGTGGGGGGTGAAAGGTGCGGAGTGCGGATGCGGAGTGAGGGGTGCGGGATGAAAGGTGCGGAGTAGGGGAGCGGGGTGCGGATGCGGGTGAGCGGTGCAGAGTGCCGGATGAGGGGTGCGGAGTGCGGGTGCGGCGTGCAGAGTGCCGGCCCCGGGCCGCCGCGGGGCTCCCCCTGCCCGCCCTCCGGTGCGGGGCGCGGCAGTGGAGAGCCCCGGGGCAGCGGCGGGGCAGCTGCGGCAGGGGATGGGCGTGGGGAGGGTCCCGCCGGCGTGCGCGGCAGTGCCCTGGGCAGCAGTCCCGACACCGTTCTCCATGTTCTCCTCCTCCTCCTCTCAGGCTTGGGGAGCCGGCCGTTTTGTCCCGGGGTGCTGCTGGCGCATCCCACTGGGTCCCCCCCGCCTCTGGCTGCATCCTTCGGGGCGATGCTGGGTGCGACGTACCCCATCGCGACAGTCCCTACCGCTTCGCCTCAGTGCTCAGGGCCAGGCTGGATGGGGCTGGGAGCAACCTGGGCTGGTGGGAGGTGTCCCTGCCCGTGGCAGGGGGCTGGAACTGGATGGTCTTTAAGGTCCCTCCCAAACCAAACCATTCCATGATTCTCCGAGTCCTCAGGGCTGGGTTTCAGTCCCTTCAAACCTATGAGCTCTGCAGACACCTTCCTGCCACAGGGCTCATGCACCCTGGTGTTTTCATATTCCCACCTGCAACACTGGAAACGCACCGTCTCTGATGACCTGAAACCAAATATTTTGGGGGTTCCCTGGGGATCTGGCTGGGATATCGCCCTGACAGTGGTTTGAGCATCCCGCATCCTCCAGGCATTTGGGGGGCAAATACAGCAGACATCAACAGCTCATTTTTGCCAACAGCCCTTTCTGCCCCGGCCCCACGTAGGGTTCAGATGTTAACAAAGAAAGAAATGCTGGGTTGGGTGGTTTGGAAGGGAGATCCCCTCCAACCAAAGCTCTGCCAGGATTTTATGAGAGAGAAACTGAGTCCTAAGGTTCTGCTGAGCACAGGGTGTGCACTCCACCACCCCAACCCCAAAAGCCATCATTTCCTGGGTTGCCACCAAAATAAATGGCTGAGGTGCTACGGGACACAACAAAGTCTTCTCTTTTCACACCCGATCCATCCGTAAGGCAACAAGGGAGAAATTCTCCCGCCTTGTGCCTAAGGAATGGTAAATCACTGGGATAAGGAGGGGAAGGAACTGTTGGAAGAATGAGGCGCGGAGCATGACTCACTGGCTTTCTTCCATCCCCTGTTGGCACAAGAGCTACATTTAACCAAGACAGGGGGTGGGGGTAGAAAAATTAAAAAAAAAAAAAAAAAACACAAACCAAAAAAACCGGCAGCAATAACACACTCCACATTTATCATTTGCTTTCTGGTCACAGGTTTTACCAGCAGAGAGGCAGGATGACTCAGGTGAAATCAAGGGGCCGGCGCTGGCCCGCAGCCAGCCAGGCTTTACTGCCGTGTTACTGCCCAGGGCTCCGATCCACCACAGAAACTGCTGTGCTGGAGCATCTGAAGTTCTGAACTCCACCCCCGCTCCTCCCCAGTCACCCACTGGGTGCAGCCGGGGACCTCACATGATGTCACAGCCCTCTGCGGATGTCCAAATGCTCCACAGAAACTAGATGGGTTGTCTTACTAGAAATGTGCTGAAAAAAAATATGCAATGGGAGTCAGCAGAATGACTACCGCTTTCATTCGGATCTGGAGCAAGCTGACACTGTTCAAAGGGTTGAGTAGCATTTCTCAGAAACGATAAACCGCTGGGACCTAATAGTCCATATGAGAAAGGGGTTAGTAAAGGGCATCTAAGTGTTTTGGCACTCCTAAGTCTTTACTACCTTTATTTTCTTGGAAAAGAAGACCATATGCTCTCTCCAGAGTCCTCCCCAGGCTTTATAACAGTCTGAAGTCAGAAGTTGTTGGTTGTAGTTTTTCTCCTGTTTACGGGGAGATGAGGGCAGTTGCTGGTGTGAGCACTGAAAACCACTTTGGGTACGTTTGAGCAGCGGTTGCACACACGGGAGCCAATGCTGGCCGTTCTGCTAACAACATTTGCAAGCATGGGATTATTAGGTTTGGGTAATTTAGGTATGTGCCAGGCCATGATTTCCAGCCGTGGTGAAGTCCTCTCCCTCTAAAACACAAGCCCACATCAGACGGGTAAGCAGAAGCACTAATGCTTGGCCCTTTTTTCTTTACAGTATCTTGCAATAAGATTTTATTGCTAGTACCCTGTTAATTACACCCCATGTTCTCATTGAGCCTTCCTGAAGAAATTTTTCTTGCTGTTTCCAAATATATCCAAAAAATGTGAAACGCAGGCTGTAAACCAGAAGAGCAGCAGACAGTACTGCGCAATGTTGTTAAAAGATACTCTGGATTTCCTAGAGGGAATGTGCCCTCTTTCTCTTTCCTGTGCTCACTCAGAGCTTGGAGGTTATTTTTGCTGTTCGAAGACTGATGAAAGATTCTTAAAAAGCAACAAAACAGGGAGAGCAAAAAGCCCTGAGGCTGTAACTTAAATTATTTGCAAATCTAGAATAAGGTTTAAAGCAGGTAGAAGCTCAGCACACCTGCTGGTGGGTACCTGGGGGGGCCCTGCAAGAGCAAAGGGATGCTGCTGGGCACCAGGGTGGTGCATGGCCTATGGTAAAGCCCATCAGAGACCGCCTTCATCTTCAGAAGTAGGGAAAATATAAAATAGGGATGGGACGGAACGGGTTTGTATTCAGGCTCCGACTCCTTGACCCATTTTAGTCAGTTGAGCTTCCTTGCTGTTTCAATAGCATTGAGTGGGACCCGGCAGGGAAAGTCTGGAGCATCATTCCCTGCATGCCTCAGATGCTCCTCAGGGTTTGAAGAGCAGGCTGTCAAAGGAAATCTCTCCACACCAAGCTGGCTAAGGGTGAAGAGACCCTGGGCATTCCTCACTGGGTCAGATGAGGCCATCTAAAAGGTATTTCAAGAGCAATTTATACTCCAAAAGCTGCCAAAAGGCTGAGAAGTCACGCACAAAAGACAACTATTTTTCCTCTGTTGACTATAAAGCGGGAGCATTTAGGACTGGGCTCGGAGCTTAAGGTTAGAAGTGATAAATTCCACCTTCTCAGAGCTTAAGGTTAGAAGTGATAAATTCCACCTTCTCAGAGCGTCTGTGTCAACTCAGTGTATCATTAACAGCTCAAGCAGGAGAAGAGCGATGCAGATCGATCCTGCTATTAACATCAAGCCAGAGCGTGGCCCGAACGTGATCCTCAAATAATAGCTGAGCCCACAGCAGCGATGGATGGCAACGTCGCAGCCTGCTGACATCCTTCCTGAGCCCTGAAAATACATATTGAGACCTATCAGCCCCTGGAATCACAGTGTATTAGCATAAAGAGTGAATCACAAGCAGTTTAATTCTGTTACTCAGAATAACAAGCAAAATTGATTACAGGCTCCTAAAATACTAATCTCTTAGAGGGATTTGTCACTCTGTAAGGACAGAGGATCCCCAAGGTCTGAGGGGTCTCCTGCAGATGCAATCTGCATTTTAACTTCCCTGGTGAGGTCTCACATTCTAGAGGTGAAACTAGAAGTGAAGGCAGCTGGTTTGCCCTGCCCAGGGTTTCCTTTTGTGCCTTCACAGAGCAAGGACACAGGATTTCGAGAACACCAATGGACTCCTCCAGCCTTTGCTCCCCAAAAATCTGAAAATTTTCAGAGGGATGGCCCAGCCAGGCTGTAGGAAGTAAATTCATATTTGCACTTTTAGGAATGTGAAAACAGATGTATAACACAAGTCCCCAGGCTCCCATGGACCCATACTGTGTTTCCGAGGGGAGCTATCTGACAGTGACCAGGGCGATCTCTAGGTGCCTCCACTCCTAAACCAAGAGCAGCTCTTGATTCATGCCCTGGGCAGCCGGGAATAGCAGCCGTGTCCCTGCATCACTCCCCTTGGTCGCCTCTCACCTTTATTACCCCGAGGTCGATAATGCGATTTGTAGGCTGGACTGTTCCCTGGCAACACACTGCTTCAAACTCTTCCTGCAAAATTTCTCTGCCATTCATGTCCAATCGAGTTCAACATCAAGTGGCTCTTTTTGCAGCCTGAGTAGGTGTTTGTGTATTGCCTGCCTTTAAGTAAATGCGTTCCTATTAAACATGTACTGCAGCATTCAGCCGAGTACATGTAGTGCATCAACTGAGAGGAGGGAGGAGCAGCCAGGTCTGCTGTTCTTCATCAAAAAGCTCTGCTGCATGAGACACCTGGCCTCCTCACAGGCAGTTCTCACTGCTGTTGTCTTCTCCTCGAACTAGCCAGCCAGGACTACCAAGCTGAGTCACTCCACAACCAACACAGTTACATTCTTTGGAAAGACATTGAGGTGCGTTTCATAGCCAGAAGATGTTTGAGAAGGGAAAGCTCATCCGAACATGTCACAGCACTCTCAAAACTATCAAGCTGCAACAAGGCTTCTACCACCCCATACCAGGTTAACTTCAGTAAGTAGTTCCCACACCTTGTCCCAGCACAGTCACCAATCCCCCACAAGCTTTCAAAAGTTCATCTACTGTCCATGCTGTTTCTTCATCCTCTTCAGGCCAGTCCACCCTACTTCTTGCCTCTGCTGCATCCTTCTCCTTGTCTCTTCTATCTCCAGGGCACTCTCTCTTCTGCTTCTTCTATGTCTCTCCTCATTCACTGCTCCTCTTCCCTACCCCTTAGAGCTATTTAACTACTCAGCAGGAACCAGCCACAGCTGCACATCATCCACCTCAGCCAACCCACCGCCCCTGAAGCAAGCCCACAGCTGTATATTATCAATGTAAATTAACCTGCCTTCATTCCTCTACATGAACATAGGCTCTCCTTTGCCCAGCTCTACCCCAAGCTTCATAGCTGGTTGAGTTTTTTTGATTTTCCCACCATTCATCATTTGTATCAACTTTTTTTAACCATCTACAAGGTAAGAAACTTGCTCGGCTGGAGCAGCCAAGCTGTGCCAGCTGCATGCACTGTCAGGGCAGGTGACAACTGCAGAGGCCAGGGGCAGGGTGCAACTTGCACCAGCTTTGTAAAGCAAATCTCCATTTGAGTCTGATGGCATCACCCCTGCAGCAGCCAAGGGAGAAGTTAAAACCAACAGTTAGTTAGTTTTCTTATGAGGAAACAGAATTCCAAACAAGCCACAGGAACTTTGCTTTAGATGGATGAAAATCCTGAGGGAGGGACACAGCAGAAGCCCTGAGGAACCAACAGCTCCCCAGCCAACATCAGTGGCGCTAACCCCAGGAAGGACCAGGTTTGCTGTGGGAACTGGAGATACAGGACACCCTCAGGAGCCAAGAGGAGAAATCTTTCTTCGCTGATGGAGATAAGCATCTTACCTAGCGTTGTATTGCCACAAACCATTTGCTGTCGCACTCCAGTACCAAGTACTTGCAACAAAGTTGTCGCATGTTGTGCTGCAAACAGATCTAATGTGATCCCTACCTATGCTGAAAACCACAAAAAAAGTTCCAGCTCCTGCTATGAAAGGCAGCAATTGGCCTTACACCGATTTGAAAACAGCTACTGCTCTGTGCTGTGTACCATGTGAACTGGCATCCTCGCCAGAGGCTGCTCATCGTGGGATTTAAAGCACAGCCAAAGAAAGCTCTCCAAATCCAAAATAATGGAAGTTGACGTGGATTCATGACACGCAAAGGGCAGAGAGGTTTCTCTGTCAGGATTTGGCATTACACACCATTAAAAAAAATAATAAAAGTCGGGTGTGCAAAAGACTCATTCGGGAGCCCAGCCACAGTGTCACCTGCCTGTTGGCTGCTGGCCCTGCGTGTCTAAGCCCGGCAGCAGTAAGCATCTCGGGTAGAAAATGAAATGCCATGGGAAGAGTGCTTTCCTCCCCTGGCGTACCTGCCATCCTCCTCTGAGCTCATGCCCTGTCGTACTGCAGTGCGATGCTCCCACAGCAGATGAGGCTTTTCACGTTGGTTTTATGGACTGGGCTGTGTTGTGGTGTTGGTTTCTTTTGTAGCAAAATTATGTTATGGAGCAAGTGCTGGGAAAGCCAAAGAAAACATTTTTTATGAGCTGAGCAAATATTTTGTTTATTTGTAGTACAAATGTTCTTTCTCTGAATAAATGCTGAGCTTCCTGCAGGTCCAGTGCCTTCCTCTGAAGTCCAACAGGTTAGCAATGCTCCAGCACACCTAGTAGGTAATTTATAGATCTTTCTAGAACATAAAGGGCTTGAAACACTCTGTCAGCTATGGAACAAGTGCAGGGGGTGTTTGCTACTTTGGATTATACACACACACACACGCACCCCGAAAAGCTGACAGACTGAACCCACCAGAGTGGAACTATTTTTGGGTAGTAGCTGCAGCATTCCAGCAAGGAGCAGCTCTAAGTTAGACATGGAGCAACAACAGTAACTGAACAAAATGCCACACACACAAATATTCAGCAATACTCTCTTTTGCAAATTCCATCACCTGCTGTTTTCATTACACCACTTCTTTAACATGACTTTCTTCTTAAGTAAAAATGCATGAGAGAGGGATTTATTTTTTTAAGGTCAAATAATGCAACACAACAGGAGAGGACGGCAGGCACAAAGAGCAAGAAAGAGAAGGTGCTTTGTGTTTCTGGGGTTTGAAGAGGAATGGCAGTAATTAGGCGGGGGAGCTGGGGTTGGGGTTAGGCACAGCAAAGCTTTTCGGCGCCACAACGCGGGGACAGAAAACAGCAGAGCCCTGGCAGTCGGTCAGTAGCTGGAGCCTTTCAAATCTCATCCAAAGATCAGCTGTTCCCACAGGGCAATCCCCCCTCGCTGGATTTCTGAGCATGGTCAGAGTAATCGACATCAGGCAGGTTCTTTGACACAGTTTCCAGGTTGGCTTTTCTAAAAGACCTGGTTTTCCAACAGAAAGGTGGCAAATTCTGGACAAAAAAGCATTTCTGAAGACTCCAGTGGAATTCTATTAAATTATTCAGGGCGCATCTTTAAAAACAAACAAACAAAAAAAAACAACCAAAAAAACCCAAAACCCAGCTAGTAGAGATTTAACTGTTTTTACTTGAAAACCCATTCCATGTTTTCTGCTCATTTTTGGTTTGGCATTTCACTTCCACCTGAATTGAAAGTTATAGATAGCACTGTCCTGCCAGTGCTTTTCGCTGGATGAGCGCGCCCCGTGCCCAGCTGGCTCGGTACAGCTCCACAGAAGGCTCCAGGTGATGGAGCATCTATTTGTAGCTCTGCCCAGAGCTGTGTAATAGAGCAAAACCCATCTTTGATGAAAGTAACATAAGAGCAGCCTAGTGGGAGATGATCCTCCCAGCATAAAAGCAGCCAGGTACTTGCTTCCATGATCTTAATGGCCCCTGTTGGTTGGTTATTTCATTGCCATAGGCAGCAGCAGCTGCCGTAATTAAAAATCACTGCTGCAATCACCATTGCAGCCACTGACACAGCTGTGCGATTTCACAGCTCCAATGCAAAATTTCAAGTCTGATGTCAGAAACAGTTTTGCCACTTCTAGCCAGCCAGGGGAGCAGCAGCGAGACCCAGACCGGGAGCCCAAGGCTGTGGACATTGGGCCTGATGAAGGCCACAAATATCCATGAAAAATTAAGCAGGAGGAAAGCAAACAGGAACAAGCCACACACAGGATGATACCAAACATCCCCAGGGATTTCCGTGAAACCAGCCACTAAATGCAGGAGCCTCCCTTTAAACAGACCTTTGCCGTGTTTGTTCAGAAGAGCTACACGACTGCAAAGCCCAGCACTCACGGAAGGAACCAGGAAACATCCCAAATAAGCTACAGGAGCCAAAAGGACTTTGGCTGCATTGCAGGACCAGCTGTTTGCAGCAGTGGATGCCCACCCGCCTCTGCCGTAGGACGGGAACCATACCGGATTTGTGCCTGCAGTTTGAAGCAAAGCACAGCCTGCACAGCAGGAACGGCGTGCCAACATGGCCCCAACATCGGGAAGCACAACTAGCTTCTACATAAATATCTTGCTCTAGAAATTTTATGCAGCTTTTAGATAGAAGCCCTGAAGAGTCACTCAAAGAGCTCGTTACTGCAGGTGACTTGACTTCTTGTATTGGGCCTGCAGAAAGGGCGCCTGGCGGGCAGCTCAGGGGAATATGGATTATGTGTATGTAGTTGAAAAGGAAGAGCATCCACTCACACCCAGCTCATCTCTCAGCACCATGGCCACGATGCTCCAGTCATCACCAGAACCACCTAGCCTAGCAGAGAGAAAACATTATGCAGCTGACCAAGCCCCTGGTGTTTTTTCTATCAGGATGTTTTTCTTACCAATCCAATTCCATTTTTCTCCAGCACACCCGAATGTGGAAATATGCTTTACTGCCTAAAAATGAATTCCAGTCTCTGATACAATCATTTCTTTCCAATACAGAAAAATCACTACAGTATGCCACTATTCTCCTGAACATCCTGCATGATGTCAATAAAAAAAATTACTTATATTCATTATTACTTGCTGTCTACTATCAGCATGAAACAAATAATACCTGCAAGAAAAGAACCATGGATGAGAAAAAACATTCAAAGTGACAGGTCCTCAGGTTCTTCTCCATTTGTATTTACCACCCCTGGCTGACATCATGACCCCCAGTTTTTGTTTGAGGTTTTGGTGGTGGTGGTGTGGGATTCGTTTTCTTTTCTTCACACAGTGAAAACAAGAGCTCTTTTCTCCAAAACGACCTGCAACAATTGCTCAACAAAGTCTAGCGGAATGCCTTTTGGACTGAGATGTAGTAGCTTTTATAGAAATCTCACTGAATATTCAGTCTACAAAATTCAATGTTAAGAATACATTTTAAATGAAGAGTCATTGGCCTTTTCAGTAATAATACGAAGAGGAATAAAAAAGGCAATGAAAGGATGTGCAAACCCTCCCCACTCCCCCCCAAAAAAGAGAACTCTTCAGTCTCAGTTGTTATGCTAAAGAGTTAAAAGATTTTGCCTTTTCTTAAAAAAGAATTCAAAATTTGTTTCAAATACATTTATTAGACATACTGCCTTTTCTCCAGAGAAGGGTAAATACAACTGCCTTATGACTTGTAGGTAAAAGTCAGTTTAATTACAAAAAACGGCAAAGGAGACCACCCTTAAACAAAGAAACATTCACATTTTATTTAAAAAAATATTACATGAAACAATACAGATATTTTCAAGTTCTGAGCACTTTCTGGACCCTGCTGAGGCACAGACTGGGAAAGTACATTTGCACAGCCTGGAAGGACTCATTTTTGCACACCTGACCTTCCTAATTCAGCTTCTGCCCTGGTTTTCTCTCCCTGCCTGTATCAGGCTGATCTCTGCCCTCATCACAGCCACAAGTGTTGAAAATGCAGCTGAACACCAGCAACATGTTAAGCTATCCTCCCCTCGCCCCCACTTCCTTGAGCACCTTTCTCTTACAAGTGTTTGCAGCCGGCAGGAGGAAAGGCATAGAAGCCATTACTTCGCCTCTTTAAAACCACAGAACAGCTCTGGGACGTAGTTCATCCTCCTCAGAATAATTAATCTGTATTTAGCATCAAATATTACAAGTATGAGGCACACAGCTACACAACACTGTGTGGAACTGTGCTTCTAGGTAACAGGGTTCCTCGGTATTAGTTTTGCTATCAAGCTTCATACTAGTAATTTGCAGAAGATTGGGGAAAGTGGATTCAACATTTCCCTCAAGAACTGATAATAAAATACTTTCTAAAAGACTATTTGGAGCAAGGCACTTTTTTTCTTTTGCTAGTGCTCTGAGCACAGTAGCAAATTTCTCGATACAGAGCTACCTAATATTTTCAGAAAACAGACACTGAGAAGGTACCACATTGTTTAGCTCTGCTTGAATGCAAAAGCTGACAATCTGACATTGGTAGATCGATCTAAAGGCTTTGGTTTTTTAGATATATTTGAGTCCTCCAATTTCTGTTCCTGGTCCTTTTTCATTTCATCTTCATCAGTTGTGGGACGCTTTCGCTTTTTATCTTCTGCCAAATCACTAACTGATCCTCTTTTTGCCTTCTCAGTCCACACCTTTGAAGAAAGCACATAATTAAACAGAAAACTACAGATTAGGCCACAAAACTCACCACTTCATTTCATACACCTTATTTCTCTGATTCTAGGGAGGCACTGAAATAATTCCTGTTAAGAACTTACAAGGATCAAGGTAGAAACAATTTCCTCGCTTACCTTCTTTCTAACAACATTCTCCTTCAAAACTATACTTCTATATATTTCAGCCTGTATATGAAATTGAAGCTCTTAATTGTATTTCTGGACAAATAAGAAACACAAAAAAATCTTAGAACAAATTTAAGTCTCAATGAATTCAGTTTGGCTACATCACTTTTAACTCCTTCCCTTCTCTTTTGTTATTTCTTCATTGGTTACATTTTTCTCACATGCCTCACTTCAGAAAAGCTGCTTTCTGCTATTACTTATTATTCAGACAGTTATATTTTCATAAAGTGTATGTTGTAGAGCCTGGCCCAACTCAAAATCGAAGCCCATGAAGATGGAGAACAGTGGAATTTAAAGAAAAAAAAATCCTAATCGAAAATAACCAAGGGTTACCATTCTTTCCTCTGACGACAGTATTCTAAATCGACTCATGCCTTCTTTTATTACTTCTGCTTCATTCAGATCAGGATTATCTGTCAAAATGTTTGCTCTGTTCTCTTCTAGCCACATCTGGAATCCTGTCTTTGGCCTAAAACAAGCACACAGAGATTGTCTGTTTAAGAAGGTCATAGGAAAACCATATCCCCCAAACCAACATTTCTAAACACCACCTAACTGGATTTTTTTGTTCTTGAAATAAAAAGACATATATAGTCAGCGGTCAGCTCTCTTCTGCTGCAGTATGCTCAGACAAGATGCTGACAAGGCAAGACTAAGTCAGGCATTTTTATTAAAACTGATATATATGGAGATTAACATTTCAGTTTTAGAATGACAAAGCATAATGGTTTTCTTCCTTTCTGACAGGGTCCCATCACCCTGAAAATACAGCATGTATTAGCATATTTCAGCTAATCCTTTTCACAGTTCTCCTTGCCACTTGTTTTAGAACACTATCTGTAAATGTTAATGAAAAGAACGCTAGTCCAAATGAATAATAATTACCTTCATCTTCCTCAGTTAAAAGAAGTCTAAATGTAACACTATTATAATAATGCAAGTTTCATAAGGACTTGGATTGTTAGAAAATACATCTACTCCAGAGGAACAAGACAGATGAGAGTCTTAGCTGGGAAGAGATGTGCTCCTAAGGTCATATAAGTTTTTTGTTGTTTTTTTTTTTTAAAAACACACTAAAATAAAGCTTTTACACTTTCACATAAAACCCTTAGCTTTCAGGCTTCCTTTGAGATTTGCTAGAGATGTTTAAACTTCAAGTGTTTCCTACACCTGGAACTGGCACAGCAGCATGGTTTCATTTATCATTCAAAGGTCATTATTATCAAATGCATAACAGGTATCAAAGCAAAAATCATTGCTTAGAGCCCCAAAAATCACATTTTGCATTGTTCATTTATTATTCACTTATACATTTGACTCAGTCTGATGCAAAACTTCTACTTTGAATAACACTGCCACGTACACTGGGAAAGATTTAACGGACAGAATGCTTTTCCCTGTGTTTGTAATGAGGCAATCTGGAAATTCAACCAATGCATTTTATGCAGGTTTCCTTGATAATATGTGTGGTATAAGTAGCAGTCTACTAGATTTCTGAAGTGGGTTCACAGATGTGACAACTTGCAAGCTAACACTTCAATGTTGATGTTCTGCTACTTTGGCCAGTCCAATGTTGTCAGAAATGAAGTAGGTTTTGGACTTGTTATTCTATCAAAACTGAAATACAGCACTGAGATGCAAGCGTCTGCTCACCTTCCATTCTCAGTGTTCTGCTGTGCAGTGACTTTGACTTGATGGGACTCGTTTCCTGTTTTTTCTTCTCTTTCTTCCACTGTTTTTTCACTAGATGTAGGTGTACGAGCTTGGAAGAAGGAAGCTGCTAAAGCCTATAGAAATTAAGGTGGTTTTTTTTTTAAAAAAAAACAAAACAAAAACATAAGAACACCTCACTCTCAGACACCATGCACCCTAAAAAACCCCAAGCCTTTCCTAAAGACATAATAATCACTTGCATTAATACAGCATCTAATCCATTCAATTTCAGCATAGCAGATGTTTTGTTAACACTACTTAAAATAAAAGCACACAATTTAGTGCAGAATGTAGTTTCCACAACTGGTTTTCTTTTTTTTTTTGTTGCTCTTTTATGTACCTTTATAGTTTTGGCGGTATGTTTAAATGCATTTTGCCATCTAAGATGCTTTACTCAATCATCAGGGTTTCATACTTGACAAAAGCTTGTAAAATTCAATTTACTGTTCTTTGCTCACCGAAACAATGTAAAGAGACCAGAAATATTACCTGCTTGGACTTAGGTTTGGGAATCAGAGGCTTTATAAGTGGAGGGTTCTGCTTGTTTACAGCTCGACTGCTAGACAAAGAAGTTTTCTTTGGGTATTTACTCATAGTGTCTAGAACATTTGCTGAGGGGACCACTGGGTCCTTTCTGTTAGGTGACACCTAGGAAAACAAATAAATAAACACTTCATTTCTTTTGCGTCATGTTCTCCTCTCCTCTGTCCCTCCAAGATATCAGTCATAGTTATAATGTAAACTTCAGCTATAGTAATCTGTCGTAATTTTAAGAACACCGCGATCAAACCAGCTGCAAAATTCTTACCTTAAAGGGATTCACTCGTCCTTGGCTGCTTGACACAATTACAGCTATTTAATAGGAAATAAAAAAAAACCACAAACGTAAAAATGCACGCATGTGTACACACACACTCCCATAAATCTATGAAGCAATGTGCACATTTTAGATGAGTAGATGAAACAACATTAGCCTAATTTCCAAAGAACAAGGCTAACGCTCATTGTGCGTGTTTCATTGAAGAGGACAACTACATCAAAGGCATCAAGTATTCCACCCCAAAGAAGAGAAGTTCCCACCAGGCTTGAAAGTGGTCGGACAAAGAGAAAGCACTTAAATAGCCCTGTGAAGGTTATACTGTACATGCTCAGCTACTATTAGTCATCAGAAATGCCACACAGAACCAACAGCTTAAAATACAAATCTACAGGAAGACACAGCACTTCCTCCACTCCCAAATCCGTTTCCACTCCTATTATTCTTGCTAGGGGGCTGGCAGGAGGGAAGAAGCAAGAAGCAGTAAGAGGTCGCATTCTGCCCCTGCCTGCTCAAACTCACAGTTCGAAGACAGTTACCCACTCTGCCTTGTAAGTGCAACCAGTAAATGTGCCTGCAGTTAGTAAAACAAATCAACTGATGATTTGTCTCATTTCTCTCCTCTCCTAAAGAATGCCTTCATGACGCAGCCAGGCAGACAGCCAATTCATCATTTGGCACAGCTAAGGCAATCAGAACAGTGTTATGCCACATCATAAAGGTAATGAAGACATCAGCAGGAATAGGGAACCTCTTAAAAACATCCAAACAACAGTCAGTGCAAGCTACCACTTGACAACAGTGTTATGCACCAGTTTTTAGTAATAACAGGAGAACAGAGCATAAAAACAGGAGCAGATGTCATGAAGCACAAAGTTCTCCTCCTGGAATAAACAGAGATTTACTCACCAGACTTCGGAGTAGTCACCTCTGCTGAAGTGACACCTTTGGAGAAAGGATTTGGCCCTTCAGAAAAAAGAAAGGGGTACATATTTAAGTGCATAAAATCTAACAGCATAACTTATTTAAAAACAAAACCCCAAAGAGACAAGTAAGTTATAGTAAAGCAATCTATATTTTAAAGCATGTGTTTTCATTTTCAAATTGTACATAATTTTACAAAACCATCTGTTCTCTACCTAGACTTAACTTGAGTTGTATACTTATTCCTTAAAGTGTGCCCAGCAAATTACTTGTCTATCCATTCAACTCCTGCAAGATCTGAGCTGAAAAAGTAACCATTTCATAAGGTAACCCAGTCCATTATAAATAGTAACAGACAACAGGAAAAACTCCCCAAGGGTCCCTCAAACAGTTACTAAGTACAACGCATAAGCAAACTGCAACAGAGCAGATGACACACATTAAACTTGTATCTCTGCAGCAAATGCAGGCACAACCTGGAATATGAACCCCCTGTCTCAGGTAGGCACTGCCACTCATCTCCCACAGGGAATTCCAGGTAACAGGAAGCTCAGAGGCAGGATTACTGCATGTCACTCCATTATTCCTGTGCATTTGTTCATGTCAACACCAAGACAGACAGATCAGAAACTACCATACCTGTTCTAACTAGGTAACAGAAAACCTAGTCACTGCTACAGCTGCAGTTTCAAAATTCAGTGAAATAAATAGGATTATTTACCTAAATGGCTTCTAAACCAAACCTCCTGTAGCTCACTTGCCGTGCCTTGTGACAGGTGCGGCGCCTGTCTTGCCTAAATTTTAAGTCAATGGAACAAAACCAAAACCAGAGACAGAAAACCCTTTGTCTGCATAGCCAAGTTATCCAAACGACAAGTTATCTGAGAGTTTTCCAGAATTCCTTATTAAGTCTGTGAAAGAGACATCTAGATAGCTTCCAGCCTATTCTAAGAACACATTTTTCTTACTCTGTTCCTGTACTTCTGGTGTTTCTTCTGCTTCCTCATAGGCACCAGTTTCCCCAGCATCTTCCATTTCTTGGTCCTGCTGAACATTTCTGACTGGCAGCTGACTCCACTCTGTGGCAGAGCTCCTGTAACTAAATGGAAGGAATTCATCAGAAAGTGGTCAACACATTGAGAAAGAAAACTGGAACAATGGAAAGCTAACTTACCTAATTTAGGAAATAAGAACAACAACATTTGTCATCTATTTGCATTATACCCCTGATTAAACTGAGATGATTACAAAAAGAAAATTAAGATTAATTAACCACTTCACTCTGAAACACCAACTGCAGTCACCTGAAGTGGTACTGATGTAGTTTTAAGACAGACCGCACACGGCTATGAAACCGCCTGAAATTCACACTCAGCTAAAAGTATCTGCACTGGCCTTCCAACAGCTCCACACACAAAAGCCAGCACCTGAACAGAAGCAGCAGCCTTCAGAGCGCATTGCTATTGTTGCCAGAACACTTTGCTGCAAATACAAACGCAAGCATAAAACAACTCCTGTAATTTCCATTTAAACCTCCAACATCATAAGTGATGCTAGATTACTTTTCTGCATAGATGAATACACACACAGGTGGTATCATGGATACATATTTTCAGTCTGGGCAGCAAGTTTTACTGTTTAATCTGATTATTTGCTAAATTCCCAGTATAGTAGCATCTACATTTCTTGCATTCTCCTCCTAATCTTTGCCGATCACTAAAATCTGCGTATACGTAAACAAAAGGTTAATTTCTTTCAACCAGAACATCAGTATTCGATTACTCTGGCATCAAGAACAATATAGCCATTGTGATGAATTTTAACCCTCAGAGTGGCCGAAGTTGCAGCCACAGGATTACAGCTTTCGTGTGTGATCCAGAAGAACAAGTTAGAGCATTTAGAAATGAGTTTTGAATGTGCCATTTCATACAGAAGAATAAGGGAAAGGCTAGAGAAGTTCAGGGACTTATCACTTCCTCTTGCTTAAAGAAGTTCCAAACTTCATACAGGAAATTGTTATAGGAAGACATTTCTGCACTATCAGACTGGTGGCTGGCATCTATTTTCTTTATAGCTGTACCACCTAGAGGCCAAGTGAGAACACAGCTCTTCCGCATGGTCTATATTAAAAAACATACACAAAACCAAAACCAAACAAAAAGCAACATAAAAAACCCCAAAACACCATCAAACACCCCCCACACACACATCTTTTGCCTCATCATGCTTTACAAAGCAGATGCAAGTAGGAGAGGAAAGTTAGATAGCACAGATACAGAGGAGAAAAAACGCAAAGCAAACCTGTAATATTTTCTTAGCTTTGAAGAGCTGGGATTAGTTAGGAGGGAGTAAGACTAAATAGGATACACTGTGATGGGACACTGAAAGAGAGGAGGGCTGGAGAAAGATAAAAGGATTTTTAGATGGTTTTGGAATGAAGTGAGATAGAGACTGAGACAAAGAGGAAAAAAACCAGGCCAGAGTCAGAGTCAAATAACCTAACCAGCACAAGGGGCAGGGGGGCATGACATGAAAAAAATTCCAATCAGAGCAACTTGGTTTGACTGGAGTTTGCTTTGGCTCGGTAGCCGTTAAACACAGATATACAGTAAGCAAAAAGTGGAGATATTTCCCTTTGTGTTTGTAACCTGGTATGTAAGTGTCTCACAGGATATCAGCAGGGATGTACTATTTTATATGTACAATTTATAAGCAGAGCAACACAGACTGTCACCTCATAACAAATACAAATTACAAACTGTGGTCCAAAAAAGTGCATCAACTGGACCAAAATATTAATAGATCTGTAAAAATGTTCCCAGTTTTTTAATCATAGAAGTTTGTGTTACCCAGCATTCAAGTGCTTTCGGAAATCCTCTTCATCTTCTGGTGCTGTTGCCAACTCACTCACTTTTTCTGCAGCCATTTCATTAAGTCGCTGAGCTAAATTTAGTTTTCGAGAGCGAGAAGCATACTTGATAGCTAAATTCACAACGTTTTGTGTCATGAGGTCAGCAAGTTCCACACAACGAAATTCACGCTCCAGCTTACAAGAAAGCTGAAAGAAAAGAAGCCTTGGGAGTTACACACTTCAGTTACATGGCTTTCTCCAGACTCTAGGACCTAAATATTATGGTCTTGGTCGAGTGAATGAATAAAGACAAGCCACCAACAAGCACAAGCTTCATAGCAAAAGAAAAACTTTTTTTTTCTTCCTTCTTCCTTCCATCCTTTATACTGATAAGCAATATTAACTGCAGTCCACTTCATCATAGTCTGTGAACTAGCCAGATTGCCAGTCACTACCCAGACTTCTAATATGAGGAATCACTTCAAAATTTACATCAAAATAATGTCTCAGAAATTCTTTCTAGTTTTTGTTTATTTGTACTTACGGCAAAGAGCTTCATTAGAAGTTCCTGCTGTTCTTTCACTGACTGACTTTTAGCATTTTCATCAATTTCATAGCCGTTTTTCAATAAGTAATCCACATGGTTAAGGAATACAACAGAACGCCAGTACTGTTCCTGAAAAAGGGAGAAAGATGTGCGCTGGAGATCAGAGGGGACAAGACAGCCCACAACATAATGCCCAACAATTTACAACATATTTTATCCACTTATTCTTAAATGTTTCTTCCATGTTACAATGAGGGTGAGGGGTAAACAATTCTCTTTAAAAGCCAATGCCTGCTGAGGAAAAAACAGACCACACTAATGACTGTTTGGATCAGTTTGTATACGGATGGTCACCATATATGTCAAATTCCATTTATATTACAGCTTTTTAGCAGGATGAGACCTACATGTTCACTAGTACGCTAGCAGGGCAGACAATTCTAGAACAAGTTGATTATTTTATCTTATAACTTCTGTCCCACAGCAAGTTAGAAGTAACTCAGTGACTGCAGGAGTACACATTATCTGTGAGACAGGCAAACAGAAAATATAACTCTTGTTCAGCAAAATGCTGGTATGGCTATTAGACCAGGTTAGCCTTGTTACAAAAAAATTATAAACTTACTCAAAACCAGTACGTTTACATCAGATGTACTGGAATAATCTGCTGCTTTACCTACACAGAAATACATATTCCCTCAAGCTAAAATTAATAGTTCTTGGCATTTTCCTCTTTTTTTTTTGGGGGTGGTGGTGGTGGTGGTGGGGAGGGTAGTGGGCAGGGCTGGAAGGCATACTCCATCAGATAAAGCACAAAGACTTGAACTGAATTCACGAGAATTAAAAATTACAAAGTATTATTATTGAAATTTTTTATCTACACTTCAACCAAAAGAGAATTAATTTCAAACACCATTAAACCATCTCTAAGGTTGAGGTTAGAATTTTGTGTTCATTTCTGTTTTGTGCAATACACCCGAACACCACAAGACTGAAATCTTTAAATCTATTAAAAAAACCCTGAAGAATACATACAGATATTCTTTTAGAAGTTCTCTGCAGGTACATCTTGCTTCAGCCAGCCTCTACCTTAAGAAAATAAGCCAAGCCAGAAGGCCTGTGTTTTCAGAGTGATTACATGAATTTGAGTACTTTGTATATAATTCAAAAATAGATCTTCCAGAAACTTTGTTATGCCTAAAAAACAGGCACATTCAAGGTGGTCTTGATCTGGATCCCAAAATCTGGTGCTTACTAGAACATTAACTGCTACCCACAAAAAAAAAAATAAAATAAAAAAGGGTGAGAAAGACTTCATTGGTCAGAAACAGACTATGGAAATACGACCTTGCATCAGCTCTAGCAGCTTTATCTTGTATTCTTCTAGAAACAGTTGTGAACTGAACCAAATCAAACAAGCTACAGAAAACACTGAACCCAAATAACCTCCTTAACCACATTGTCTTACTCAGAGTTTGTACTATCCTCACAGTAGAGATGATCAATAGGAATCTTGTATAAACCCTACTATGGGGACATCTGAGACTATCAGCTGTGGACTCAACACTATTCCATACCTCCATCTGTCCCTTTTCTGTCATAACTTGACAATAAGGAAGTTTAAAAGGTAATATTGCTACAGCAGGCCGTGGTAGCGTAGGAGGGAATCTGGCTCCTTTACAGGGAATACACCTGTGCAAGGAAACAAAACCCACATACAATCAAAACACAGTCACCAGTTGTTCTACATCTAAATCATGTCTCCTAAGCAGCAAGACACTTGAAGAGGATTTGTTCTTTAAAAAAGTAGCAATTAAATTACTGAAATATAGCAATATCTAAGATTGTAAAAATAACCTTTTATAATGCATTGCAACCAAAAAAATATTTTAAAACCAGCAAAGCACATGCTGCTCGTGTTCACACTAGAAACTGCAAATGTGGCACATAACAGACACAGCTCTCCATCTCATGCAATACAGGACTTAATAGCTACTACAAAATGTAAATGCAATTTATTAAAATCAGAAACTACTGAACAACTTAAGACCACTGGAATAAGTGCAGTCATGTCTACCATTTTTTCTGATGAGGGGTTGTACACTTCATAAGGAGAGCGCTGTGCTCAGACACGCAGTGGGGCCAAAAAAAAAAGGGGGGAGGGAGGGGTGAAACAGATAAGCATATACTAAAAGAACAGGCTTATTGTTTCTTTATATTTAGACTAGCACTTTCTGGTAACAAACACTTAAGCAAAACATTGATTGGGGAAGAGCTGTATTTCCAGCAGCACCAATGCAGCATTGACAAAAATGTCTGGTTTTATAAGCTACTCTTTCAGACACTAGGGGGGGGGGGGGGGAAGGAAAAAACCCACCACGAACAGGAAGCGTTAGTGTTCTGGCTATCTGTATTAAGGCATAATGTGTTTCTACAACAACCCTCCCCCTTCTTATTTTTAATATGCTAGTGGCTTGGAATAAAATGCTCTTTGCAACTCAGAGTAGCACCCTCTTTCTAGGAGTAGAAGGAAAAAAAACCCCATGATGACAGGCTCACAATGTCACATGTACTGCACATTTTTGGTGAATTTTCTGGAGGCCAACATTATTTAATGATTTGGAGGAAGAAACAGACAGGAAATTGACATTTACCAGTGACATCAAATTATTTCCCTTATTACAAAAAAACCAGAGGATTCAAAAGGCTGTCACATAAATTTAAATAAAATGCCATCTCCCACCAGCCTCCACAATTGCATATGACTAGCAAAGTAGAAAAGTATAAATTTCAGTAAAACATGGGAGCTCCTGGATTCTGTCCTGTAGGAAAAGGACAGAGATCACTGAATAAAGAGGACTACAAAAAAAGCTCAGCAACTAAACAACCAGGAGGTGTGTTACCATAAAGAGAAACAGAACATCACTAGTATCACATTTTATACAATAATGGCTAACTCTCAGCTAAATATTTCAGCAATTTTACACACAAAATCCTTCTTCATGGCAACAGTTTAAATATTAAAATAATGACAGTTTTGATTTATCTGTGCCTAATGATGAAGATCAGTTACAGGATTGCATTCTTCTCAAAGGGACAAAAGGGGAAAACATTGCAAAAAATAATAAAAAACTAACCAAACCCGACCACCCCAAACCCATCAACAGCAGAAGCAGATTCTTGTCAGCAGCCATAACTTTTTAGTAGGTTTCTCCAGCAAAATGCAGTCTTATGAATGTGTCTGCATCTGAAACATGTGATTTCATAATAAAGTGTTCATGCCTGTTAGCCACACCAAAAAGCCACAATTAGTCAGTTGAAAATTATAAAACTCATTAATGAGTTTATTCAAAACCAATTTAGTAATGAAACATCCATGCAGAATTACATTTATGAACTAGATCATTCACTGTGCATATTTACTTGCCACCTGTTTTAGTAAAAGTTGTTTCTAGCTTGTGTTAGTAGGAAGTCCTCTGTAATTTAAAACCAAGACAAGCAAAGTACTTCCTTGTGAAATATCTGACCTGAGTTGCTGGGGATTTTCATGGATCCCAACTACCCAATAATGATCAGATCTTCCTTTGCAATGCTCTCTCGTGTTACACACTGGAATCCAAGTATTCCCAACTCCTCGGTTCAACATCCGTACAATTCCCTCAGAATCCACATAACAAGGGGTACCTGTTTGTTACAAATGAAAACAATTATTCCGACAAGCAACTAATAACAACACGAGTAAGTCTGAACTGTTGGATACAGCTTGGAAACGACGGTTTTGAGCTCAAATAGGACATACTCTCACCCAAGCTGTACTACCTAGCTGGGAAAAACTAGTTTCCTTAGAAAGATGCGCCACCTTCTGACAGTCAACACACCTGCTAGTCAACTGACAAGTTCAAATTTCAAACTTTTTATGAAGAAATCAAGTTCCTATTACTTCAGTAGATTCCCAAAGAAAATAAGCTATTTTACAATTACTTTTTCTGGCTATCATAAAACCCCCTCCCAAGCTACTAACTTTGATGAGGGAGATTTTGCCAAGATATTTGAACATGACTATTACAGTGTACTAGTGCAGCTTATTTCTTTTTGCAGTGCAGGGCAACCAATCAGGAAAAAAAGTTCTGATAATATCCAAGTGTATTCTATTCATAGTGGAAAAATTAAAAAAGTTTTAGTAAATATATTAAAAGAACAGAAAAGCAGACTTTTGCTTGCCATTGAGGAGACTGGGAAAAAAAAAGAAGAAGGTCTAGACCCCAAGATCACCATTATTAAAAGGACAATAATTAGCCACACTGTCCTCCAGAATTCCTCCTATAGCATCAAGATTTCTCAGTATCATTCATGCTGGTATTTCATACCTTCTGCGGAGAATCCAACCCACGTCAAATAGGATTTCTTTGTAAGAGAAAGAGGGTCTCCATGCAAAATTTGTTCTTTCTTTTTTCCTAGCTCCATCAGCTGTACTCCAAGGCACTGGTCCCCATCAAACCCAGTACCTAGGAAGAAGTTGTTCAACGTCTGTGTTAGAAAACAGAAGAATTATCTTGTCTCTTGGCTAAATTTAAGTTTTGAATCAAAACCTAATTCTAATGCAGGGCTATTCACAAATACCACTGTCAGACAAACAACTACTTGTCTTTTTGGACATACAAAGCATGCATTACAACTGCTTCCTTGATTTCCCATAGTAATTCATTCTGGCATATCTGAAATCCAGGTTTAATGTATTAATGTCATGTTATAAAATTCTCCCCTTCCCCACAGGTTAATCTAAGCATCCCAATATGAAGTGTAGGCTTTGCTGTCAAAAGTCCGAAATCTGTGGGTTGTGATGGATGTGCTTGTAAAAGCATCATCAAGAAGGTAAGAAAACATTTCTGGCAATTATGCACAAATTAACGAGTGTTTGGAGCCAGTAACAGATGAGGATTGAAAACATAACCCCAGTTCAAAAAAAGACAGAAGGGAGAAAACTACCTCTGTGATAAATAACCATCAACTGCTCTCCATGTCCCGCCATAGACACCACTGGACCTGGGAGACTGAAGATCTCTTTCTGAACTCCTCCAACTGTAAACACGCGAACTAGCAAGGCACTAGTAGCACAAGCAGCCCAGCCTTGACCTAGACAGACAGCCTCAATGTCTTCATCCTCTGGCATATCTACTGTCCACTCCTTGTTTGTATCCCATGAGCTAAAATGAATGCAGTGGAGCTTGCTAAAGCAGAGACAAAAGAACAATAGTCAAATATATCAACATGAAGAAAAACACAATACCTGAACATGCACCAATATATATGACATGTTTCCCAGAGACCTGGAATCTGCAATGGTCACTGAAAGGAACTATAAATTAAAAGCAGTCATTTGCAGAGCTGTTACTCTTATTATCAAGAACTGAACAGCCAGCTCAGCCTCCCACACTGTAGATTCAGAGCCTCTCAAGCCCAAGGCAGAGACAGTTTAAAGGACTGAGGGGAGGTTTTTTAGATGGAAACAGGTAAGTGTCCTGCTTATTTAACATTAATAAAAACTGAAGGTGCTCAATACCCCTTGAATATCAGCTCTCATTACAAGTCTGTCATACTATGCTATCTTTTAAAAGGAAAAAAATAAATACATCAGGCACTTCAGTTCTGCCTTCTTAATAATTTAAAACTGCCCATGACCAATTCACAGACACCACAGCTTTTGAGCTATTACCCGCTTCCATTGAGAAAAAAAATTGAAATTTCAGAGTCAGAAAACCAATACATACAAATAATAATTTTAAAGGTAAAGGGTGCTTTTCAACTCATCACAATGCTTTACATGTGAAAAGAAGAAGGTTCTTTCTTCAAGATATTTCCACAGAAACTGGCAATAAAATGTTGTTGCCATTGTTCTTCAATGCAAGAAGAAAGCCTGGCTGGCCCAGCTGCTTAAATCTTTCTGTGGTTTTCACAAACTTGTCTTCTTCACACTTAGAATCATTCAGGTATCTCCAAACATGTCTCCTTAGCAACAGCGTGAAAAGAAATAGCACAGACCTTATGGTTTATCTTTGATTTGAGCAGACTGAAAACCTATTGTTCATGTTTACAATTTCCTTTGAGCTAGCAATGCATGAAGTTTCCAGTGAGTATGTACACATATATATGTTTGAAAAAGGGATTAAAAAAAAATCCTCAGTAACCATAATACATCTTCCAATACTCTTCAAGTCTTCAAGTGGGTGGATGTGAAAATCCTCCTTGAAAGTGTTCTGATCCCATAAATAAAAAGCATGATCAAAAGCCAAAAACCTCAGAGTGACAGAAGCTGAAATATTTGAAACAAGTTAAGTCTAATTGCATACTATGGGCTTTGCAGAGCAAGGCCATGACTCACCTTGCAAGCTCCTCTGTACTCTCACAAGCTAGTAAAATAGCTTCAGTAGAGAGGTCAGCCATCGTGTGATTCAGAGAGTTCGGCAGGTGTGTCGCATGGTGTATGGAGGTATCATGAAATTCTACATCTATAGCGTTGTCTTGCTCATCATTGTAACAGCGAATGATACCAACAGAATTCCACACCTATTAAAACCAAACACACAGAGACCCCCCAAATCAATCACACTGAGCTAAAACAGCCAGCTATAACATTGTCATCTGAAACAACAGTAGGTGGGAGGTTGAAGGAAGACTGAAGATGGGTGTAGCCAGGACTTACAGTTTCTGAAACAGCTGAATATAGGCAGAAACTAGTTTCATTCTCATTGCTTAGCCATCTTTCTCCTTACAAAATTAAGTGTGAATAACTTGCAGTTGGAAAGAAATAGTGGATGATTAACATACAAGTCTTTAACAGTAGTAAAACATCCACTAGTTCTGGCTAAAAAAGATTTGCTAGAATTCAATACCACAGGTATAAACCGCATAGCTTGCTTCTGTCTTAAAGCCAAGTATTTCTTTCTACATCAAAAGCAAACTGAAATGTAAACCATAATATTTTGCAGTCTTTGTATTAACACAAAGCTACTTTCCAGTATTTAGCTTCACACTGTGAAGTATTAAAAAAAAATATCTTGGAATAGATTAAATTGAGACACAGCAAGAACTGGACAATATTCAAAATTAACTAAGCAACTAGATCTGCATAACCACACAGCAGCGAGACTTACCATGAAACGATGCGCGAGATGTGCAGGAGTGGAGCCAGACTGGAACGGCTTTTGCTGGGGGGTTGGCATTGGCCCATCATAGAAAGGCCGTTGTGTAGATGATGGTAAAGCTGAAAAGCCACCAGCCTGATCATCATCATCTTCCTTTTCAAGAAGACTGGAATTAGCTTTTATCATCCCAATGTCTAGGAGTTTAAAAAAAAAAAAAAAATGTATCTCACACACATTATTATGACAGAATATAGATACAAATTTTAACAGTCAAGACCTCTCTGGAAAAATAAGGCAGAACATATCTGAGTAGAGGATGCTAAGAGATCGTCCCAATAACAACACTAAAGAGTTCTGGAAAATTAATTCATTCTGTACCTAGTGAGTTATCATCATCAATTATTGCCCGTCTCAGAAGGCCTAAAGTTGGAATAAGGTCATCATTATCTTCATTAGCTCCAGCCTTTGGGGAAGACTGGGGTTCAATCATATCTCCATTTGAACAGTTGTCGTCTTCTCCATCAAAGAGATCATTATAGTCCTTTGTCTTTGCACCAGCAACCTAAAATCAGATTAAGAAACATCATAGAACTTCTTTTGGACATAGAATTCAAAAAATGAATTAACACACAAGAGGGACCTTTCAACACACACACACACGTGAATATTCAGTGTTATTTGGTAACCGACATCATAACGTTAATTTAAGAAATAATTGGTACTGGTCACCTTGTCATTTGGTTTCTTTCCATCACCGATATTTTCCAACAACCCCAGACTTCCTTCAGTATCTGCATAAGCAATTTGCTTGTGTTTGGGGTGCCACGCTAACCCACAAATTGTGTAATTTTTCTCATGTTGCATCCTGAAAAGAATATTTTAAAAAAATGCATTTTCAGTAAGCTTCTCAGTGCAGAAACCTCCCCAAGAGTTATTGTAAAAAGTAGTAATACATGTAACTTTTGTATGGAGAAAATCATTTAAGCTTTAAGCATATGATTTTGTTTGATTTTTAAAACAACAGCTTCCCTATACATGTAGAAAAGACAAAGTAATTCCCCAGCAGTCATCCATTCCAGAACCATATAAAAACAATATTCAGTTGTTTCTCCTGTACCAAACTGATGAGTTAATCCTCTATCTTTTCCACCCTTTATTCTCACAAAAAATCCTCCCATTAATTATTTACGGAATCTGACTTCAATTCTTAACAGAGGCGCTACAGTAACAATCATGTTTCTTACCCAAAATATTCAGACAGATTAATCATTCCTTCTCTTCTTCTCTACCTCACTTAATCATACTTTACTTTTTTTTTTCCTTTGTGAAAGAGAGATGCTTTAACTAACCAAAATAAAGTACAATTTGTCAATTTGTCTGGTTTTGCCTACAGGTGAGGATGGCTGACTAATGTCTCTGCATTTCCCTCTTGCTCTAGAAAATACATCTTACTGCCAATGATCTTGGTTTGGGACGTGAGAAAAGTTTGTTTCCATCAAAACTATCCTTTAATCAATTATTAGATTAAAAAGTAATAAAATACATTTGCACACAGAAAACTATAGACTATGGAATTTGAACAAGATCCACATTCATGTCCTCTCCCTATTCTCTTTCTGAGAATGTAATGTTTCCAGACTGTTCTAGCTACGCAGAAAGGAAGATAGCGTATCACATGAATCAGAACATATTTCTATGCATACTGGACATGGTGGGGGAAGGCAAAACAATGCCACATTTCTACCTACCCCCAAGAGTTACACTCGTGTAAAAACTGCTTCCCTGTAAACACTGAAATGATATGGCAGCCCTTGAATTCCCTTCAGCATGTGAACTGCAGTCCTAGTTCCACACTTCACTTGGGCTGCACAAGAGAAAAGCCCTCTGCTTGCTTCCTCTGCTCAAACCTAGACTGAGCAGTGGCCCTGCCTCCCAGCATCACCCAGATCCAACACAGTCCTTCTGACCCGTGTGCTTCGGCTCCCTCTCTGTGGGCATACTCCCAACCCCACCACCAGCTGGGAGACCATCTATGAAGCCAGGTAAACCATACTCTTCAACCTGAGACTTCATATGCAGTCTTCCAGGGTGCCTTTTGTCAGCAAAACCTTAGCAGAAAATTCACAGATTTGCCCTGTAAATCTCATTAAGGTTTTTCAAAAGGCAGCGTTCTGCATTTGCAAAAATAACTTTTACAGAAAAGATTAAAAAAATCCTATTTCAGGAAAAAACATGTACTTGGGGATTTATGGAACAACACTGAATACCTCTCTATGCACTCCTGGGTTTCCACATTCCACACCAGTATGTTCCCATCCACACTTGCAGCTGCCAGATACTGCCCACAAGGAGACCAGGCCACAACATTCAAGGACTTAGGATGGGGGGGGAGGGGGGGGAAAAAGGAAAACATTACCACCAATGCACACACAGCATTCATATTGTGGAGCTTAAAACAGATATTCTGGAATAAAAAAAGTAATAATAATGATCTTTAACAAATCATATCTAGCGCCCCGTACTACAGCTAGCTTTAGTTAATTCTCTGCAAGAACCACTCTTTAAAGAGAGCGCACTTTTTTTTTGAGAAAATCCATGTTCTGTCATTAAACACTGCCATGAGGTTGAATAAAACCTTATTCTAGACACGCAGACAGTAGCATAGGGTATTTTACAAACTCAACAGTAAAATAGCTTTATTTTGAACTTAATACATTTCCATAAATTAAAATCCAAGACTGCATTCTGTATCTTCACAACACTAGGAAAGTGGTCCTCTCTAACCCAAAGGTTGCTGAGTATATAATGAGGTCAAAGTAAAGAAGATGGCACAGTTAGGGCTACTAAGTAGCTAAATTTCAGTTTAATAAAATAGAGAGTGAACAAAACCTATATATTTAGAGCAATTTGTGAAAACAGATGTTCCTCAGCTGCAGTTAGTGACTCACCAGTAGACCCTAAAGATCTAGTGGGTTACTATAAATGAAAGAGGGGAACCAGAGCCACATAAAGATGTTTGACTCTCATCTAGTATCTCTTGCCTTGTTTTCCAACATGAAGTAGCAGGATCAGAAATGAAATAGAAAATGCGAGCAATCGTTAACCAAGCTGCGGGGGGGCACAGCTGTAGTGGTAGGGAGGAGTATACTGTCCAGAAGATAACTTCTGACAGAGTAACGTTTAAACTAACATATAATTATAGAAGATTTAGCAAGCACCTGGCTAATATAACTACCTGTGTGATGGATTTATGTGATAGATCGAGTTGACTATCCCAGGTTCCTCTTCTGTATAGTTTAACAACTTTATCTACAGGAATTGCCAGCAACTGTTTAAAGGAAACAAGAATGAGACAATTTCGAACAAGTTACCTTTCAAACAGAACAAATAGTACAGCTCCTTCATTCAGAAGTATTACAGTTGTGACTGCCTCAGCATTTTAATGGTTCTCTAGCATCCTAGCAATGCCAATTGAGAAAGTAAAGAAAGCTGAAGTAACTCGAATTACAAGGTACATTAATGCTTTCCACATGCAACATAGCAGAGCATGCCTGTTTTTATTTTAATCTTCATTTCTTTCTGGCAGAAACCCGAAGATAACGACAGCTGCACTATAAGGTTAGAAGTTCTTATTTATGGAACAGCTAACACACATATAAAAATAGTTAATGCTCTGAGCGCAAGGCTTACATTCTCCTTTTCCCTTCATCTCCAAACCTCTTATGATCAGGACACAGCTTCTCAATAAATCTAATTTGAATATCTGATTCCTGAAATAGCTCATTTCACCTTTCACAAAACCACATAATTGTTACTGCCTGTTTATATTTTAGGATTTGGATTTCTTTTAAAG
Source organism: Falco peregrinus (assembly GCF_023634155.1). Lineage (NCBI taxonomy): Eukaryota > Metazoa > Chordata > Aves > Falconiformes > Falconidae > Falco > Falco peregrinus. Next base: position 96,413,162 of record NC_073721.1, read on the forward strand.
ACTTAAGGAACAATTTGCTTTGTAAGAGAAGCAAAACAACTACTTAAATTTCAAACAGGGGCGTGTGTGTAAAGAATTAGGCTAAAAATTTAAAGTATTTGATTTTATGCAATATGGATATTGAAACAATTTGTACTGCAGGCGACATTCCCTTTTCCACAGAAACGTTATACATGTTATCATAGTGGCCAGGTATTTTGAAGGGTGGACACAGGAAGACAGACACAAAGGCCAAGTCTGGGAAACAAGATTATTCAGGTACGATCTGTGAAAAACACTGGAAAATACTCTTTAGAACCTGTATGCTGGAATGTCAATAAAGGATTAATAGGTTCTGCCACGTTATCACAGGCAAGAACAGAAGCCATTAAAAATGGCCAATATTCACTCAATTCCCTGTCATTTACTTCAAGTATAGCAGGGCATGCCTCATGTCATATAGGTTTGTATTTATCTGCTCCTTCTTCCTCTCCCCTTCGCATCATCAGATGCTGCAGAGGTGTTCTAGGTTACACGCTAGAGACATCTATACAGCTATACTAACTCCCCAACTCATTTGGTTAGTGATTCACACACAGTACTATTGCAGCAGTACATGCACACTAGACTTTAGTATGTGTCACCACCACCTTGAGTTGCAACAACCAGCTTTGCTCTTCAGGTGAAAAAAGAAGGGAAAAACTTCCTAAGGAAATATTTACAGAGCAAGATCACTAATAGGGCAAAGTTTACTTAAATTGGAAAAGGACTGAACTCCTTTGATGCTCTGTTGTGAGCAATTTTATCTCCCTCATGTACAATGTTCCTTCCTATTCAGCAAAACATGACTGTTTAATGTTGGTTTGGGCTGACAGCTGAACTACTGCCAAACAGAGTCTGGAGCGTAAACAAGTAACCATTTCCAGGTTTTTATTTGTCCTAAAAACAAACTTCACCCCAAATATTTTCTTTAGTGCCAGGAGCTGCAATTTGGGCTTGCCCAGATCGAATTCTACTGCTGGACTCCCAAAGAGAAAAGAAGGATTAAGATGTGGCTAAAATAATGTCACTTACCTTCCCACTGCCAGGTTGCCAGCCAAGCCTGCATATTGATTTAGCACTTATCACATCATTACATTTCTGCAGCAGTGGCCAGCTTGTCGTGCATGTCTAAAAGCAAAATATCAAAAAAATGAGTTTTCTAGCTCTGTGAAAATCTACTGTACAGTACAAATTCTTAAAGGAAAGTGTGGAAAAAAACTACAAAGGCTAAAAGATATATCATTTTTGGAACTGCAATAATCTCTTTCATCCAAATACAACACTGCCTTAAAAAACAAACTGAAAATACCTTGCCAACATAAAACTGAATCTATTTTAATGACAATACAACTACTTCTAACAGAAATAAGATCACAGAACTGATCTGTTTTTAATCAAGTACAGAACAAATGAGCTCTCATGTTTTTTGGTTAGAGAAATCTGGCCAAAATATATCTGACAAACCCAGATCAACTACAGCAAGGTGACACACATTAGCCTGAATCTCCCCACAGCAGTATAAAGAATGAAAGGATATATTCTCAAATTACATCACAGGTACACATATCATACTGCCACCACCTTAGGACACTGTTAATGTAATTTCCCCAAAAGGCACTGACTGTCAATCTGGAACACCAGATTTCACATTAGAAGCATGTTTTTTAAAAAAGTAGCAATCCACAAGCGCAGGGATACATTTTCAACTATACTTACAAGAATAATTCCACATGGATTCTTAATCCAGTCAATGGCATTTAGCAAAAATAATCCCACATACACATGCAGAATTGCCTTACTAAAGCCTTCACCTGAAACCCTTTTCAAGTTCCTTAAGAGTTCCAAAGCAGAGACTAAATCTGATCCTCTCACTAAACCTGATTTCATAAAGGCCATGAACTATTTCAGCCAAATATTGCCAAGATGAGCCTTAAGACTGCATTTCTAACAAATTACGTTCTTCAAACTGTGATTTACGTGGTCCTCCTGAGAAATTGTTTGTTTGTTGCAAGCGTCACAAAAAAGAGGAATAGCAAGCCCTTTGTCAATAGCTTGAAATCCATTCAAATCTAAAAGTCTGAAATACAATGAGTTGAACCTCGACTTCTTCAAGTACTTATGCCATAAATAGAGAGCAGGAGACACAGAAGCAACAGTGTCCAAAGTCCCCTATCAAAGCAAAACGTTATCACTGGGCATCGTTCTCAGGGATCCTGGAGCATGAAATATTATCTCTTCCTCATCTCAGGTCAAAGTAATCGTGTTCCTAACAAGACTAACCACCCAGATCTCTTACAAAAGAAAATACTGCGTAGTACCTCAGAGTGTTATTCCACCTTCACCACTCAACAAATAATTTTCAGGATTGTGGATTTTTCCGCAGGAAGATCAGTAAAAACAAATAAAACCAAAATGCACCTAGATAGTTGCTTAACAGAATAAAAATCCTTCCTTAACCCTGAAAGCAGTGAGCTGAAATTGTGAAATAAGGAATCTGATGTCATTTGCTATCTTTACACAGAAATGTTGTTTCTGAATGGGCTGAGGACAAAATACACAATGTTGGCCAGTGAAGAAAGATGAACAGAAGAAATCAGGGATTGCACAGAACATAGCTACCCAGGCAACATTTCATAATCACGCTTTGGAATTTCTCCCAGAAGTAGATAAAAGTATTCTGCAAAGGGTAGTTAGATTTCTTCCCCAAAAAGAAAACCCTGTTCCAGAAGGGTTATTTCAGTCCAGCTCTTCTTGCTGTGTGTGAAATCCTGGATTTCTTATAAAACACTTAACTTAGAAAGGCAGGCCTTTTACCTGATCTGCGATCTTCCATACTCTGACAGAACCATCACAGCTCGCTGATGCCTATGTAAGAGATTTTTGTAAACAAGTCAGTAATTAAAGACAGAGAAATTAATGCTACAAAATTTACAAAATCCCAATAACAATGCTAGACACATATAACTAATTTTAAAAACAAAGCCTCCCTTGTATAAACCATTTTAAACTATAAACTTAATAACACTGTCATCTTGATAACCTTACTTGACTCCAAGCTACTGTAATTACAAATCCTCATACTTCAACTGAGCTGCTTATTTGCAAGAGAGGCTCAAAATTATTATTTTAGTAAGCTATCTTTACACCTCTAAAATCAGATCAGTATTAGATTCCAGAAGAACATAGACAGTAATTGAGTACTAAAGTGAAGACTGTGTTCTCCTGGGTAGCAGCAAGTTGTGACACACTCCATCATCAGTAAGACCAGCTGAAACAAAGTAGACCCAAGTGCCCAGTCACTAGGTTTTTTGTGGTTTTGTTGGTTTTTTTTCTTGTAAAAAGTATGTATTCATTTTCTTCCCCAGGAAAAAGGAGATTCAAAGCAGAAAGTAATTGAGAAAGTGTTTTTACCAGATAAACATCCCTGGGGTCAAAAGACAGGCTTAAAACGGGAGCATCGTGTCCTCGGAAAGTTTTCTGCTTGCTGCTATCGGTCACCTCCACAACTTTGACCATAAAATCACTGCAGATCACAATGGCACAGACACAAAAGTATTCACATTGCTATTAATTAACAATGACAAACTATGTGTTTATGGCAATAAAAATGGGGCACTAACTATCTTTTGCAGAAGTTTGGCTCTCAACACTGTATGATCTAAGGGAAAATGAGAGTCTTGAGGCCTACTACAACAGGAGCAAGACCACACTATTTTTTTTATCAGGACCTAATTTTTGTTCATGTCAAAGTTCATAAAACATGGCTGCTCTTTGGAGATTATATTACGCACACATAGACCATATACCTGTTTAATATAGTATTCTATATGACGTAATGAAAACCTCTGCTTAGATACCAGAGAGCTGACTTAAGAACTATCTGTTGAATGGGACCAATATTCATTACTATAATTATATGGTCTTGTGGTTTAAAAAAAGACAGAGCAAGTAGTTTATTCTGTGATATTTTTAACAGGATTTTTAAGAGCATTTAGTGTATCAGATACATTAACAGATTTCTTACAACTTTATTCCCTCCTCCAAAATTACAGACATTACTGCAGTTTAACTCAAAATATCAATGCTAAACTTCTAAGCCAAACAGCTCCCCAGACAATCTTTCACTACCACTCCCTCCCATATTTCATTGCAAGTCCCTCAGAGAGAAATTTAATTTTAGGACCTAATTCTGTAGAGTTAACCATTACTTTAACTGGTCAGAAACACAGCCTCAGTTTTGTCATCTAATGCTAACCCAACAGTTATAAAAGGCAGTCTATAAGCTATATTGTGAGACGACTACAATTACGTTAGGACTCTTAAACAATGCAATACAACTTTAAAGAAAAGAGAAACCAGGTGATACGATCTTTTTTGCTTATTTAAGAAGCCACACAACTATTTTTCAAATAGTTGATGTGAACTTTGGCAGCCAGTTGAATTGTTAAGCTCTCATATAAAACTGAAGTTTACAGACTTCATGCAAAAAATGGATAGACCTGAGACAACTGAAAGCAATTCTTTTTAGCTGCATTCCTTCATATCATGGCTGCCACTTTCTCCTCCAATGTTACAGAAGACCTCATCGAGGGGTGGCGTCACAGCCTTCTGAGCCCTTTTTTCTAATAGGACAGCCCTGGCCAGGCTGTAGAAGTACTGGGTTTTTGTAAAAGGTTTAGAAACAGTAAAGTTTGCTGTCTGCCTAATCTCTCCAATCAAAGTCAGGTCCTGGGGCAGAGCTGTTCTCTCAGAAACAAGTCCTGGCAAAGGGCCCAAACTCATGATTCCTGTCAGATTTAGAGATTACAGTGGTTACTGCCCCAGCTTCCAGCCTCCCAGTTTTGGTGTGGCTGGTATGTCTGCTCCACAGCTGCCAGAGTTCACAGTCCAGCATTTTCATCCATCCATAAACTTTCTAGTTCAATCCACACTTAGAAGAATCAGGAACCAGATGCAATGCTCTGCCATCTCTACTGTGGAGGACAAATTCCAGTAGAGGCAAGCACACAGCCCGAGTTAGCTACAGCTGCCCAAAGAGTTCACCAAATCCAGTCAAGAATCACCTGAGCCTTAAAAAACCCTGAGATTAAAAAAATATTGCCCACTTGCTCTTTTGCCATCTTTGTTAAAGGACTAGCACATATTATGTAAAAACAAACATGCTGCCCTAAGAAATTAAATGCGTATTTTAGTTAATTTCCCTCAGGCGAGTCTTGCAACTGTCATCTGTTATCATTTGGCAGAACGGTGATGATACTTGTGCCAGAGAATGAGTCAAAGCTCACACATATTAGAACCCATCTAACTTTTGCATGTGTGTATACTCTGCAGCACCATGATCCTGAACAGTCAGAACGTCATCTTTAGCACACAGTAACAAAATCCTTGATGCAATGAGATCCATATGGGTGAACATTTATGTTTATGCATTACAGGACTAAAAGCTGAAAAGATTCACGGCTCCTAAAGAAATGGGATTATTTCACAACACCTGATTTCCATTTAAAATTATTTGGTGGATCAAACATCTCTCAGAGCATTGTTTCCTAAAGTCCTTTTCATTGCTTTCTTCCCCTCCAACCCAGAAGGCATTCTGCAATACTTGAAAACCCTCAGAGGTATGTGGATTAATGACCCCATTGGTAAAAGTCAGCATGATTTTGAACAACAGCAATGGTTTCCCTTGTCACGCACAGATTACCTGGATCCAGCAGCAATTTTTGTACCATCACTATTAAAGATGACGTGGTTTGCGTTCATGGTGAAACGAGTAAGGATACCATCTGGAGCTCCTTCAGGAAATGTGTGTATCTGAACAGTATTGTTCGATACTGCTGTGATCAGTTTTCCATTCTAAAAAGAAAATCCATCATAAAATTTGTTAGTTTTAACACATTTATGCCCATGGAGCCAAAAAAATTGCTCTAATGTTCCAAATATTTGGGCAGATTAACTTTAGCAGCTCCAAAGGAGGTCTGACAGCCAGACTAGTAGGGAAAATGCTCTTTAACTTTTATTTCTTCCTCCAAAATACAGACAAGCACAGCGACTTTAAAACTTTATCACTTTAACCAAATTATTAAAAACTAGAAAAATTGTGCTCTTACTTGCAATCTTGCAGAAACACACTGCTAGATTTAATACAACTCCAGTTGCTTCAGCAGATTTAAAACTCATTATGCTAACTCTATGGCAATTTTACTGCATCAAGATGTTCCCTATTTGTATCTTTCCTAAAATAATGAATGCTCTAAGTCACTAACAAATTTCAAAGAGAACTGTCTGATCTTCTTCTGGTGGATAAAAAAATTCACTCCTCTTACATAGGCAAGAAAGCTCTTGCAATAGAAAGAATCTTGCATCCTATTTCGATTAATACGCTGCAGTATCAGGAGAGGGCACCCTTGGACTGATCTCAGTTAAATGCCACCAGGGAGAAGTTCATGAACTATAGCTTAGTTCTTTTCAGAAAACAGAAGGCAGATGTCTACTAAAATTGAATCCAGATTAAAAGAAGTGTAAATAAATATCCCATACTTGGAAAAGTAATATCACTTCAAGTGGCAATACTATTCCTCAGTTGTAGTTTTTTAAATATATTAAAAAATATGCCTTTTTTCCTTGAGGGTTTTACTGTTTGGGTTGCAGGGTATGCAGGTGTTGCTTTTTAAGTTGCCTAAAGTTACAGTAAAAATCCTGAAGATAAACAAAGCAGCAGCTAGCTAAATAACCTAACTGAATAAAAGGTGAGATTTATTACCTAGATTACACTGACATTTCAGATCAGTTTCTCATGAGTTTTCAGTAAAGAAGAATAATTTTTGAAATAAGATTTCCTGAAGTCTCACACAGTGTTCTTAATCTCACTGTTTAAAAAAAAAAAAAAATCTCTCAAAACTAAAAGCACTTTACAATCAACTTAAGAGCACAGGATTTTTCCTACTGGTGTCAAAAACTAAAACGAGGATTTCCCTTGTCTATTCATTAATAGTTTTAGCAATTTCTGGCTCTGCCACTGATTTGCTAAGAGAACGCATTCAAGTCACCTTGCTTGGTTTGTGAAAGGATAAGTAATACAATGAAAATCAACAGCAGAATACCCTAAGAATCAATGATGAAAATAGATCATACAGGTATTGAGGAACAGATATATGAAGTATATTAAGAGGAATATAAGAAAGAGGTTTCACTTAAGGCAGCAGTCCTGAATAAGGCTTCAAAATATTATTATTTTTAAAATCCAATACATGTATGTTAATTCTCATTTATTTCCTCTCCCATACTGCTCTCCAAAATCACAAGTAGTTGAAAAACAGTTTTAAAATGTTCCTTTATCACTGCAAAGTTAACTACATCTGAAGAACTGATGTAGACTTCTGGAATTCTTTTTTTCTACAATTACCACAAAGACAACATTTTAGACCATCTATTACTAATGTAAGATAACAATAATGGTACATAAAGGAAATACTGTGAGAATCCTCAAGCTAAATGCATGAACATGCACAGTAAAAAAAAATTATTTTGTTATACAAATTCATATAGGTAACTTATCTGCCCTGTTATTACAAATAATGACTTCTGCAAGATATAGTAAAAGGAACTGCTCGAGCATGAAAACAAACAGAGCAGGTTATGCTTCAAACACCAGTCAGTCGGACTACAAAACTGCCTCTAATCAGCATTCTCACAAACTCTTACAACTTATGTAAGCAAGAATCCTGTTCTCTTCTGACTTTTAGGACAGTGGGTCAGCGGCATCTTTGGGCTAAATGAAGACTTTGAGAGCAAAATATCGATCAACTACAAAAACGTATTACCAAAGCATCACCAGACACAGACTTTGAGAGCAATTTTTGATTAACATAGATTAGGATTTTCTTAAAACAGGCGCACATAAAACAGCCTCATGGCTCTTTTTCCTAATTCTTGATGATCATCACATCTTACTCTTAGAAACATTCTGCAACTCACGTTGTGAGAAAACACTGAAACAGCCTAAAAAGTTCACTGTATAATTAGCTTAATCTGCTGGATTTGTTCCTCAGAAAGGAGATCAAAGTCAGAAATGAGTATAACTGAATTTGAAGGAAGTGGGGGGGGAGGAATATTACAGAAGCATAGTGCAAGGATTAATTCCCCTACAATCCTGTACGGGATAAAATGAATTGTGAGAAGTATTCTTGATTTATATAAAATATTTAATTTAGTTATAATATTAAAAAATCTGTAGACACTTTTAATTATTTAAATTTCCATGTATTTCAGAAAATTATGTTTTCAATACTACTTCAACGTTTTCACTTAGACACAAAGGTAGAATATGTTCATATGCTCAAATTTAAATACCTGCTGTTCATTAAACAGCATTCAACTTACTTTTTCCATACATTAATCTGAAGACAAATATCGACATATTCCACATACAGACTGAAGTGTGCTACATACAGTATTATTCTTGCCTTTTTCTGCATATTATCCCACTATATGTTTAACATTGCCCACATAAGCAGCATTCCTAAGCTTGAAAATCCAGCATCTGTACAGTCACGTTGTATATCACCACCAGCACGACACAACTTTGAGGAGTTCTGTTAATGACAATACCTTTAGAGCGCATGAATAGGCCTTTTCTCCCACAGTAATGGACTTTGGATCATCATCATCCAGGTTTTCCCAAATCCTAACATCTCCATCGCTGCCACAAGTTACAATGCAGCTGTAGAAAAACACAGGATTTGTTAGCATTCAGGAATGGAAATGACAGGCACTGTGCCTTTCCATCCCAAAACGAACATGTTACTCAAGTGTTAAGTGTTGGGTTTTTTTTTAAATTGAAACACAATACATGCTATGCAATGCAGCAAATAAACATAACTGATGTAGGTGAGTAACCTACAAAACATGGGGAAAAAAAGTAATGTCTGGTAGAGTAACACAGTACCTTGAGTCTCTGATAAGTACCCAGGCCTGGCACTCATCTGAACTGACCCTTAGATATTACCGGTCAATCCATTTGATCCAGGACCTACAGCGAATTTTTCAAAGGACTTAATCAGCACCAATTTCTCTAAGAACGGGGCATTTAATTGCTTCTTAAGACTTCGAAAACTTACCTTCCAGCTGATTACAAGGTTGAGGGCAAAACTAAGAGTGTTAATACATACTTGACTGAAGTTTAAAAGGCTTAACATGTAGGACTGGGCGCACAGAACCCTTAAAAACAGTTAATACAGAATTCAAGTTTGCTGGAGTTAACGTTCACAATTTTAATGCAATAAACAATAACCTGAAGTCACAGAAGTTTAATTAATGACATCATCAAGCCTTGTATTTCTTTTTCTAAAGTTCTTTGCAGACCCAAAAAATTCTAATTATACAACAAAATGTTACCAAGCCAGTGGTGAAGCTGTGATGTTGCTGCTCTTAGTTCTATAAGGCCTGTACTTTGACAGCAACACAACATTGTGTTGTTATTGACTGTATTGATGCTGGAGAGTCCAGCGGTAGTGGACCAATGATACTTGGCAGAGGTGTCTGCATCCTTTTTCAAACATTTACATTGTAACAGTAAACAAAGCTTTTTGTGGTTTCGAGGGCTTGTTATTAGACTAACTCTTAGAAAGTAGTCTTTGTACCAAGGCTAACGAACTAAAGAAAGGAATAGGAGAAGACAGACTTAAACCATACTCAATATGTAAGACTTACCCCTTGAGCTCATTTTGAGGGGCTTGTTTTCTGGTTTATCAATGAAAAGGTAACGGCAAATATGTATTTTATATTTAAACATTGAAGTGCAAGAATAAGAAGAAAATATAACAAGCCAAATACTGGATTTCTTCAACTATATTTTTAATTTCGTAGTGTGTATGTTAACATACGTGCTCCCACACTGACTGCACTGATTACTGCTAGATTATACGAAGTCACTCTTATAAAAAGTGCACATGAATTTTTTATATATACACATACATACTATATATATATGCACTTATATGTATATATGCTTACGTTTAAGTTACATATCAATCACTCCAAAACATGTCATACAGCCAGTTTTCAACACAGGCAAAACCCAGTGGATCTCCCAGACCAAGCTAGCCCATGAATCCACCCCAGTACCTCCTGCCGCAGTGGCTGGTACGGAAAGTCCCGGGAAAGCAAGAGACGGGAACACCATCGCCCCACCAGGCTGGGCCTTACCCTGGTCCCCAGGAACGAGGCACTTACCTCCCAGTGTCATCGAAGCAGACGTCCGTGTGGCCCTCGGTGTGGCCGTACCGCATAGGCTTTTGTGTGGACGGCATCTTCGCTTTCACCTGTTTATGGTGGACAAGAGAGGAGAAATAAGAGAAGCTTCGGAAAGAGCCTCAGAGGCAGGGCGAGGTCAGAGCTGCTGGGACCCTCACCCACCCACTCGCTGGCTGGGCTGGGCACACGGGGCTCAGCCACTGGCCTCCCCTGGCTCGGCCTAAGCGGATTATAGCCGGGCCGGGGCTGGACACAGAGCCGGCACCTCCTCACGTCGGAGGGCCTGCCCGTGGAAGCGAACGGCGGAAGCAAAAGGGGGAAAACAGGGGGTTAGCGGGGAGGCGGGGGTCTGTCCCTCAGGCAGGCAGGCCGAGCCGAGCCAAGCCGAGCCGAGCAAGGCCAGGCAACGCGGCGCAGCGCAGGCCCCCGCCGGGCCCTGGAAGGGACCCCCCTCCCCGTCAGAGGCCGCGGCCCCCCTGCTGCCCGCCGGGGCCAAGCCAGGCCAGGGCAGGCCGGGGCCGCGCTGCCTTCCCGCCCGCTCACCACGCCGCTCCCGCCGCCCGCTTCGAGCCTTCCCGCGCCCGGCCCCGGCGCCCAGCCCGCCCCCAGGGCCGGGCCTGCCCCGTCAGAGCCCGGGGCGGGGCTGCGCGCAGGCGGGGCTGGGGCCGGCCCCGGCCGGCCGGCAGAGCGAGGATGGCGGCGGCAGGGGCGGCCGGGGCCGCCTTGCAGCCGTTGCGCTCCGGCGGGTGAGGGGAGCTGGGGCTGCCGCCGCCTCACCCCGGCTGGCGCCTGCGGGAGCCCGCGCACCGGTGGCCCCGGAGGTGCCGGCGACCTTCCTCCTCCTCCCGCCGTCACCCCCGCGCCTCGTCTGCCGCGGGTCAGGCCGCCCTGCCCGGCTGAGGGAGCGGCTTCCCCGGGGAGGGCAGCGCCGCCGGCCGCTCCCTCCGGACGATAGTAAGTTGGGGTCGGGAGGAGCCGGGCCGGCGGGCGGCGGCTGAGGCGGTGCCAGGCGGGGTCTGCGCCCCTGCCCGGGGGCGGGCTGGGTCCCCCTGCCCCGCCGCTTCAGTGGAAACCTACGCGTGGGTGCGCGCCCGCTGTATGTCTGGCCTCGCGTATAACGTGCCTATACGTGCACCCTATATACCTGCGCGTGCCTGTTCGATGGCAGTCCCTCGGGAGGCAGAGGAACGGCGAGGGAAGCCCCCGCGGGGGGCAGTGCCCTTCGGCCCCCGCTACGGCACGGTGCTGCCCGGCGCCGGCTGCGGGGCCCGGCCCCTTGGAGATCGTTCTGGTAATTACGGAATTATTCGGTAATTACAGCCAGCCCGATGCGTGTGCTAGATAGAGTTGACAGCGGTTGTTAGTCAGGCAGGTAGAAACGGCGCTGCAAAAATCATTAAGCTTTCGTGTGCTGAAAAATAGGAAGAAAACACCGTGGTTTGTTTTTTGAAGGACAAAAAATGTTAGAGCTCGACGTACCTGAAATAAGGAGGAAAAAAAAAAAACAAACCAAAAAACCAAACCCTATTTATCTGTTTTGCCTTTATGCAGCTTTAATGATCTGGCCCAGTTTATTCCTGCTTCTAAGAAAAATTGCTTCCAGGCAAAACGCTTTTATGTTTGGTTTTGCTCTGCAGCAGCGATCGGTGGCTGGGGTGAGCAGAGCGATGTATTTATATGGGGAATGTGGTGGGGTTCTCTTAACAGTCACATTGTTGGTACTTTCATGAATGAGTAAGTGACAGGATTCCAAAGCAGTACACTTCTTTAAAAAAAAAATAAATAAAAGCCCAGATTTCATTATTAAACCTCCTGGAAGCTGTGTGGAGACATGTTTTCCATGGGTGTATCCTGACATGTTTCAGTAAATCGTGATTTCTGGTGAGGATAACGTGTTCTAGCAAAATGGTTCGAGCCGAACCGCTTATCAGCTGAGTGGGAAGACCAAGCTATTCTTACTGCAGCCTTGTTGCAAGCTGCTGCCTGGGATGGAGACAAATGCATGTCAACTGTATTTATTTTTCTTTATTATTTTAATTTGCAGAAACTGTCATACAAACTGCACCTAAAATTTTTTGACAATATAAAAGCTGTTTTAAGTTCAGTTCCGCATAACAGTTACATTCATTGCCTGGGGGTGCTGCCTGCTGGGATGATTCTTTGAACAGCATGGGAAAACTGGGGGGAGGTTTTTCAGGGAGTGGGGGGAATCCCATGGTCACTTGGCCAAGGGACTGCAGGCCCTGTGGCTTTGTCATGTCCAAAGTGGCATGGCGTCAAATGCAGTTATTCTGTCAATCCGATCGGGAACTCAACCTGCTGCTGACTCGATTAATAGGTGTAAGCGGCTGCGAGTGGAGCGGAAGGGCGGGAGCCAGGAATCGCACTGCTCTCCTGTCCGTTTCAGGGTGGAGCACAAAGTGTTGGTCATGGACCATAACGCTTTTACTGATTTAGTCCTTGAGAGGCTGCTGCGGGCTGCCAAGCACTGCCTGTTGTCTCTCCTTCAGCACAGGAGCAGAGTTCCGTTAAAGCGATAGGCACTAGCAGCCCTCACCTTTGGCACCTGCTTGCAGATCACTTCCACGTCCGGGGTGTGAGTTAAATAGCTCCAGTGTTGGGGTTCTGTGGGCATGGCTGCATGCCCCCTTCCTCCTACGCTTCTGAGGGTATACAGACCCGGGCTGAATCAGGGATATTTCCAAGGAAGAGATATTGTAGGTTGCCATTGGTACCTTTAGATGGTCACTTTCTTTTGTGTCTATGTGATTATTGCTTTAATTTGCTGGAAATGTCTCTGGAGTCAAGCTTAGGTATTTTTGGACGGTATCATAAATCAAAATAACTATAGTCAAAACTGAAGAAAAATAATTTAGGATGGAGGAATTGAGACTTAATGTTATCCTTAATAGGTTGGGCTTTTTTCCAAAATAAGTCAGTAACAGCTCAACTTCAGTGGAAGGTCAAGTTTTAAAATGCGGTCTTGTGGCCAAAATCTAATTGGGTGAAATTAATGAAAACAGCATGTGACTGGTGAGATTTTATTTTAAATAACTTCTATGTAAGTTGAAAGAAAAAAGGACTCCAGTTTGTTGTGGCTTGCTCTTTTCTGTCAAGATTTTATCAGCTCTAGAAGAATATCAATTTCAATAACAATTCTAAAATTGATTTATTGTTCTTTGTGCGAGTCTCCTTTTCTTGTTTAATTGGAGGCATAATACAGCGATGTCTTGGCTTTTGTGTACTTGGACAGAAAACTTCCAAAGTACTTCCTCATGCAGTGTGGGAGCACCAGAGAGGTGGTAGGACCTCCGTCCTCAGAGGTTTTCAGGATGTGACCAGAGCATGCTGTGGCTCCCCTGAGCCCACACTGGCAGCAGTCCTGCTCCAGGCGGGAAGGAGGGCTGAAGACCCCCCACCATCTGCTTCTTCATTATACTAAAAGGGAAGCAGCTTGACCAAGAGGACTTGGAGGTACTGGGCTAGGGGCAAGGATCCAGCAGCTTAGGACCTAAACATCTAGTTTAAGCAATTCAGCATTTATTGAATAAATTAAAAAGGTCTGTCCAGTTACGTGTTTGATTCTGTTGAAGTTAGAGAGTATTTGCTGCTGATTTAATTAGGCATATGTGAGGCTGTAACTGTCTTATCACAGTTGTTGGTTGCAGCCCACCTCTGGCTAGGAGGTAATACTGTTGTCTCCAAATAGCTACTAGGGATCGCTTTTCTTTTGGGCTTGAAGTCTTAGTGTTGAGGCATCAGTGCCTGAAAGAAAAAGCATCTTGTGCAGCCGTCTGCACCCCCCCTCTGAGAGACAGGTCTCTGAAGGAAGGAGCTGTGCACTTAACAAAAACAAAAACAAAAACCACCTAGCTCTCTGCTTGTCCTCAGGGACTGTAAGCTGTGACAGTGTTGGATAACCTTGAACTACAAGCTGGATCCCATGGCCTGAAGTGAACCCTGCTTATCCCTGCACGATGTTTTATCTTTTTGCTTAGGGGGAAGAGTTTCAAGCGTGAGGGTTTTGTCAAATCTGCCTGCTTCTGAGATGCTTAAGCTATCCCCGTGTAGAAGGCGGCTTTTGTAAGCAGGAGGCTAATTACATCTACCAAAAGGACCTCAGAACTGATGTGTGTAAGCTGCACCATGCTGGATTCCTCCATTTAACCTTGCCCTGTAGGGAAAAGTACACTCTGTCATCCCTGTCTTTTATCCTTGCCCTGCTCTCCTGCTCTTTCAGTTGTGCTTCAGCCATTAATGGATGTGCAGTACACAGCGTTTCCCTTGGACATTTGCAGTGAAAGGAAGAGCTGGTTTATGGTTTAGGATAGCCTTAAGTGGTAATACAGCACTGAATGCCTTGCTGCCCTTTATGCCTTTTTCTTTCCAACACCTAAATTATTTTTGGTCCCCATTTTATTGATGGGGCTGTGAATCACAGACTCGGAAGGATATGAAGGCATGACCCCTTACTGTAATGGCAAGCAGTGGATTTGAGCACCTACTTACGCTGTGGCTGATGCGTGTTTCAGAAGGCAGCTTGCCCGTGAGCACGCGGATGTTTGTAACACATTCGGAAACCGAGATTTTGTCTTCTGAGTCACAAGCTGACCACTGAATCATCCTTTGCTCTTCATTCACAAGGTCAAGTTCAAACCTGGCTTTAGTAGGATGACATCCCTTTTTCTGCATTTATTCCATGCTTTTTTCACAGGTCTAGTGTTATGTCGGATTAGCAATTACTGCTCTGACGTGGCAGACTTGGCGCCTCGGTTCCAGCAGCCTTCAGACCCCAGGGAAACAGCTCTCTGTGTTGCTGGCTAATGGTGCATGTCTTACAGTATCACGTGCTGTTTCTCTAGTTTAAGTTTCAGGGTTCAGGTACCACTAATGATTCACAATAGAAGAAAGGTACAAAGTAGAAGGTGGCTTTACAGTTAACACAACAACAACCCAGAAATTACATAAAAGGTTAAACATATTTCAGTTGCAAGGCTGAAGTTAGGAGATAACAGGTCTTTTCAGCACTTTTGGTATTGTTTGTTTTGCAGTTTTTAATTAAAAGCCCATATTCTGCATATTCTTATTCATTATATGTGCTGGATGTGCAGAATAAGATAATTGAAGGTTTCAAAAGCAATTACAAACTGTCATATCCTAACTTTTAAGTACTTGATTTGGCAGCCTCAATGATATTTCTCTGTCCAATTAAAAATCCCATATAGAGAGAGTTAATGTATTTTACCACAGGGTGAATCTAGAATAACTTTTTGTCTTCGGATTATCACCAGCGTAAATGAGACTGCTTTTTCCCCACTTTTTTAATTGTGGAGAAAATTCAGTGCTCCAGTTGTTTTTGGCTGAAGATGAAAAATATCGATGTTACAAAAGCAATCAATGAATCTTGGTCTAAATAAAGGTGTATTGGGTCTCCTATACAAATGTTGCCTTTCTCCTATCTGCATTGCATCCTGCAATGTTTTCACTGAAAAGTGGTTTGCAACATACTGAGAGAAGAAAAGGAAATTTTTATTTTAATCTTTGATATGTAATTGCTGGAATATAGACCTTGTTCTGTGATTCCACTTGGTACTGGTGAGGTACTCTTCATCTAGATTGCTCTAATGCCAATTTTTTTTCAACATATTTGCAATATTTAACCTATCTTACCCTCATTCTGCATTTCTGCATCTCCCTTCTTTCCCTCCCTTGTCTTTTCCCCCACAGCTCTCAGGTTTGTAGGTTGTTATAAGGGCTACAATGTCAAAAATTCCTGGGTGAAAGTTACATCTGGGATGCATTTGGCCCACAGATTGCACATAAGCCTTTTGGCACGGCAGTTTTATTCTTTTATTGAAAGCAGAGGCTAGAACTCGGCCTGCGCAGCCCCGGGGGACCACAGAGAGGTTGTGTCATGATGGCTAATCCTGATGAGGAGAATGGATTGAATGGAAAAAGGAAGTGGATGCCCTTTTCTTTTCCTGCTTAGTATTTACCATGTCAATTAGGATTTTTTTCAAAAAAAAACACCACAACAAAAAAACCACAGCCAAAAAAACCCACTGAAACAGAGGAGCTGTACTTCCTTTTGGTGTAAAAGCATCATGGTACATGATGGGAAATATTTCTACATTCTGCCATGCCTCAGGAGAACATAGCATACATAACATATTGCTATCTATGTACCTTGAAAAAATTCTGCTCTGCTTTCAACTGAGTAATCAAAGGATTTTTTTTTCCTTTTTCAAAGCGTAACATTCAAAAGGAAACTTCTTATCTATTTGAGAATTCAGTACGCTTTTGGAAACAAAAGAGAATGAAATCAGCAACTGTAGGTCTCAGAGCAACACTGATTTTAATAATGTAAACTTTCTTCTCTAATGAGTAATAAGCAGTTCCATCTTTCACGGCCTTTTAAAATTGCTTTTAGTAAGGGACTGGATTGTTTTAATCCTTTTCAGTATGTAAAGCCCCAGATATTTCAATCCCTTAGGGGCTCAGTATTTTCTAGCTCCATTTGAAAAGGCAGAGGAAAACAGCTTTCAGAAATTGCTGGAATCTGTGACTGATATAATATAATTATATGTTTTTTTTATCCAGAAAGTGACCCAAAAGTGTCAGTTAAGAAAAAGATCTCTGGCATCCCACCCTGTGGATTAGTAGCAAACAGGCATATCATCTAGGTACAGTAGCTCTTTGTACTCTGACCTACTTGTTTCTGTTCTGGCTTGTTCCTTCTTGAAAGGTTATTTGGAAGAGATGCGGAATGTGCTCAATAAACAGCTAAAGCAGTATCACCTGCCACATGAAGGGCTGCCATTTAAAATGGACCCTAGTACCATAGGACTGCCAACACCTAAAACTGCTCTGCTATATGTGGTCAGAATGGATACTCTAAAAATATGCAAGATGGTTTATTCTGGAGGATGCTTTTCCAGGGGAGGGTTGAGAGACCCTTGTCCAGGATCAGACTGGTATCTATGGGGTGTACTAGTGAATTCAGCTTGATCATATTATTTTTCAATTGTCGCTGTTGTCCTATATACACCTGCATTGGTCTTGTGTTGTGTGCAACTGTTAACTTAGCTGTGGTTTTTTTTTCCAGAAAGTGCCTTGAGGAAGCTTCCATATGTAGAAAAACCCTACAAGAAACACAGTGTGCTTTCTGGCAACTTGTGAAGTAAAGCTGTCAAAATGGCAGAAAATAAGGACAGTAATATTAAAAACGCAGATGTGAGACCCAAAAGCAGCCGGAGCAGAAGTGCAGACAGAAAGGATGGTTATGTCTGGAGTGGAAAGAAGCTCTCCTGGTCAAAAAAGAGTGAGCATTGTTCTGATGCTGAAACAGCAAGTGCTGCAGGAAGATCAGGGACTAATTTAAGGAGCCAAGAGAGGAAGTATAGCTGCTCGTCTATTGAGCTGGATCTAGACCATTCGTGCGGCCACAGGTTTTTAGGCCGGTCTCTCAAACAGAAGCTGCAAGATGCTGTGGGTCAGTGCTTTCCCATAAAGAACTGTAGCAGTCGGCACACCTCAGGACTGCCATCAAAAAGAAAAATTCATATCAGTGAGTTAATGCTAGATAAGTGTCCTTTCCCTCCACGCTCGGACCTAGCTTTTCGGTGGCACTTGATCAAAAGACACACAGCCCCTGTAAGTCCAAAAGCAGAGGACTGGATTATTGCTGATTTATCTCAGCATGAGGAAAGGGAGGATCAGCTGCGAGACGATGGGATTGCCAATGGAGGAGCGGACTCTCCCTCCCAGTCCTGCGACTTTACTGACAGCAGTTCCTCTAGGGGTGATTCAAGGTCTGAGTTGGTTACAGGTAAGGTGGTAAGGGGCAGTAAAGATGAGAGCGATATGGACTCCGATGACGAAGTTATAACACTGTGCACAAGTTCTAGAAAAAGAAACAAGCCCAAATGGGAAACAGATGATGAGCTGCTACGGATGGAAACGCCTCCAAAATACCATACGCAGATTGATTATGTCCACTGCCTAGTCCCAGACCTCCTCCAGATCAATAACAATCCCTGCTACTGGGGAGTCATGGATAAATATGCAGCTGAGGCGCTGCTAGAAGGAAAGCCAGAGGGAACATTTTTGTTACGAGATTCTGCCCAAGAAGACTATTTGTTTTCTGTGAGCTTCAGGCGCTACAGTCGTTCCCTCCATGCGCGGATAGAGCAGTGGAATCACAACTTCAGCTTTGATGCCCATGATCCTTGTGTCTTCCATTCTCCTGACATCACAGGACTCCTAGAGCACTACAAAGATCCAAGTTCCTGTATGTTCTTTGAACCACTTTTATCCACTCCACTAAATCGGACTTTTCCTTTTTCTCTTCAGCATATATGTAGAACGGTTATTTGCAACTGTACAACTTACGATGGTATTGACGCGCTTCCCATTCCTCCATCGGTGAAGCTGTACCTGAAGGAATATCATTATAAGTCAAAAGTTAGAGTACTCAGGATTGATGTACCAGAGCAGCAAAACTAGAAAATATTTTTATGAAAGAATGAAATTGTCTCTAAACAGACAAATAGTATGTTCAGGCTTTCTTCCTCCTAGGTTGTTTTTTTTTAATAGCAATTTGATTTTCTTTTCTTTTTCTGCAGATTATTTACCACCCAAACTAGCCTCTGTCTTAAGGCTTTTTTATCCAAATGTACTTTGAGTCTTCCCAGCTCTCTTTTTTTTAGAAATTATATTCATTGTGGGCTTTTGGTACTGTTCCCAGACTAGAGTTTTACAGAATTTCAGGTAGGCTTTCTGGTATTTCTATAGATGGATAGTCTTTAGATCTAAAAATCAGTTTTGAACTTGATCTGTCTTTTCTATATTGTAATTTACATATGTTGCTGACATGTTTGAAATAATGCACTGTTAACTAAAGATTGACTTGTCTGTATTTTCTGCATTTCTTTTAAAATGAGTGCTCTAGCCTCTGTGTGTGCGTATGTCCGTCCATTTCTAATACAGTAAATTCATCAGTCTATTTCTAACATTACTATTCCTAGCAAAATGAAGTTTGAAAGAGGATATGATCTTTCTATAAATATATCAGGGGACTTAAACACCAGGGAGAGGAAAAACAATTCAAGTTAAGGACAACACTCAGTACAGGAACAAACATGTACAAACTGGTCATGAAAAGATTTTGGTTGGAAGAGAGGAAGGCTCATCATCATCAGAGCAGCAGGCTTCTGGAGCAGCTTTTCATTTTGTGTCTTAGCAGTAAAAAGCAAACTAGTCATAAACTGGGATTTGATCCGTGCCTGGAAAGGAGAATGATATAGATACTTATGATAGATGGGGCTTGGACTTGGTAACTCTGTGTTACTATTTCATTATATGAAATACTCTGTTTTCACTCTAGGACCTGCTGCTTCTTAAATGATACAGCATGGGGTGGAAGGGTGAGAAGGAAGATACTTCCCTAAAAATCTGCGTATTAAACTATCTGGTCTTGCATGGTTGATCCTGAGGTGATGATTAATAACTTTCCGATGTTGTTAGTGGGAGGGTTGTTTTTTTAATAACTATAGTTAAAAAAAAAAAAAAGTGTGCAGATTTTTCTTACAACGTGAAGCATTTGGTCGAATGGCCTCCTGCCAAATTCCATGTACGGGAAACCCATGCATGGATAATGCTTCTAAAAGCATTACTTACATTACACGGATAGGCAGATCTGCTGCTGAATTATTGGTGAAATCCCCACGAGACTCAGTGGATCTGGGTTCAGGCAAGAAACTCCATTGCTTTCCATGCCGGCTTCAGGGTGCAGCTCCGGGAGGTGCAGGAGTGACCTACGGCTCTGTGGTCTTCATTTGTATGTGCTTTATCTCCTTTCACAAAACTGGGGCCATAACAACTCTGCCAAAAGTAGGTGAGATGATGGAACTACAACCACTGCACTGCTTCCTCTCCTTTGATCACAGGGAGCGTTTGTCTCCTCTTGAAATTCTTTTGAAACTGAGACCCCAAGCCTGCAGAATTAAAAATAAGTTTAATCTCATGCATGCAAAAGATCTTATAAAAAAAAGAGTAGTTACCCGTGTGCGTGAGGTCATGTTTGTGTGCAGGCTAGGAGCAGTAGAGCGCAGTGCTGTAGAGTCTCACTCTGAGACTGTAGACTCAGATTAAGCAGTTTTTCTATTTGAATCTTTTAATTTCATCTTGTACAGAATCCTATGGATTTGTGGACATCAAATCCGTCCTGCAAGCTGAGTACTCGGGAGTTACCAAGGAGGCTTTGCCATGCAACTCCACAGGGGACCTGCTACCCTGCCCTTGCCCAGCCCTCGAGCAGAGAAAACCCTTTCCACTGAACTGCTGTCACTATGATGATGTAAACAGATTTCCAGGGACATCTGCTTAGAGACCAGCCCATTTGTTTTCACTGTGTTTTAAATAGGTTTTGAACCAAAGTCTCCAGGGAGAAAATGCTAACACATCAATCTATCGCATTGCACACGGATGAATACACTACAGGACAAACTCTCAGCTGCTATAAATCAGCGTGGCTTTATTGATACGCTTATAACAGCTTATACCAGCTGAGATTCTCCCTCCTCCATATGCAAATGTAATTGTATGACTGATGTCAGAAAAATTACCCTTTTTTTCTGTAATCTTTTCCTTGTGCTGCTTCCATTCAACTGACATTGCCTTTTGCATAAACTGTATTTTATCAGGGACAGCTTCCTACTAGTAAATCTGTTTTTCCCTCTATCCCTGCCATTTTCCAAACACAAAGTGAGTGAGCAGCAGGGATCATCTTTGCTCTTTTATGTGGGGCTCATCACGGTGAAGTGGTGGCCTGTGGTGTGCATGGCTGCAGTATGCAGTCATAGTATCTGGTTCAAAATCTGACTTTGCAGAGTGACATAAGAGATGTTTGCAGGCTGCTTGATAAAAATTCTCTTTCAGAAACTCTTAATTAGGGCATAAAGCTCATAATTTTAGATAGCTATTAACATTGTTGTTATTTTTATTGCAAGATCACAGAAAAATACATTTTGACCAGAAGTTGTACTTGCTGTGGAAGTTAGGGGAGGCCACCGCCTCTTTCAGTATCAGCAAAGATTTTGTCCCTTCAAAATGAAAGGCCATGAAGAACCTTTTTTTGGGGTATAGTTCCCCAACACACTGTGTTTTCAGTGTCATTCTGTATGCAGCCTACATTGTTTTGACACTAGTTGATGCATCACTTACCCAAAAAATGTCTTGAATGCTCCAGTTTTAGGAGATCTATGTAATATAGCAGTTGAAGGAAGAAGGTGTGGCACATAAAAATAGTGCCTTTGGATTGTGAGCCAGTTCATTGCATTTATTTAGAGAAATCCATAGAAAACATTGAGGAATGGGGGTTTGTGGAAGTTCACCCTATTTTTTCCTGGTTTATTTGTCCAGGTCATACCCGTGTGACATTTATACCTGATGATGTTGAGTTGTGTATACACGTGCAGTCTGTGAGAGAAAGATCCATTTCATGAAGTATACATTTTTTATGAAACATGAGATCTCAAAAGGTCTGTTTTGCTTAAATTTTCTCTTTTTTTTTTTTTTTTTTTAATAAGCTTTGTAGAAATTCAGGGTGTTTATAGTATGCCAGGAATTGTCATCCTGAAGTTTTCCCCCTGCTTTACCAGTCTTACCGGTGCTGCTCACTCCCGTAATACTTTATAACACCTTGCATCTGAAGTATGATCTGAAGATAACCAAGTCTTGAAGTTCAGTGTTGAAGCCCTCTAAAAAATTAGCCTCAGAAACAGGGTAAGAACTTCAATTTTCTAAGCCTAAGCTCTTGCAAGACAGAGTTCCCAAGTTCTTCAGGATGAAGACTAAATGTGGAAGAGGGAGATGTCTGGAAAAAGACTAGGCAGCTAGTCTGGACTAGACATGCTCAAGACACGGCAGCAGGTCAGTGGTGGAGCGAGGATGTAATCCAGAGGTGACCCAGCCACAGCCTCCTCCTGTTTCGGGGCACCCAGCCAGCTTTGCATCAGGAATTGTGTCTGCATGACGGGTTTTGTATCATTTTGAAGGCGGTTCCATAGGAGGACAGTATTGAATCGGTGTGAACAGCTTCTAGTAAGAGAAAAGATTTGATTTTGATGAATTATTTTGATACAAGGGGGGAAAAAAGGTCAGGCTTTTGGTGCATGCTGGGCAAACTAAATATACAAGCTATTTTTGCAGGATGGTTTAAAAAACCATGAAACATTCTTTCCACTAATTAGGTTCTCTGGAGTTTGCTTTTGCCTGAAGTGACTTTTTGCAGCTCTGTAGTAATGACAGTTGTTGGCCCAGCGCCGTCAATACAGAGCAACTTCAGCTCCATCAGAACCATTGATGGATTTGAGGTGGTTTGTGTGTCCGATAATTGGGAGTACACACTTCTCAGTTTTCCTATTCTCAGCACTTGCCTTGATGAAATCCAGGGCACATTTGGAACAGGATATGTGTATCTATATAGTAGCATATCCAACTTAAAAAAAATAAATGAGTGATCATAATTTGAATGCTTTCCTTTTAAAGATGCTGGTGTGTTTCCAATATAAAGAAGAAATCCTTGTATGATGCAGTCATACATGGCCTTACTGTAAAATTGACATGCTCTTAAATAATTAAAAAGGGGGATACTTTAATTTTGAAAAAGGATGCTGGAGGAAGGAGGTTAAAGGAAGCTTTTAGTCAGCTCTAAGGTTAGATTTATTGATCTAGTGATCAATCCCTTTCTCTTTCCTGAATTTAAAGCTAATGGGAGACTGTGGTCAGAGATGAGTGGCTTTTAGTTAAGGTTTTTGACTCTTATAAATAATACAACAAATGTCCTAGTAAGTAATAAGAAATAAGATACTCGCTCATTCTTTTTAAATAGAACAAACGTGGCAAACAAGACTCGGCTGTAATTTTTGAAGTCATTTATTAGACAAATTGCTCTCCTCTCCTTCTTTTACAAGAGAGACATAAACCATTATATTATTTATTCATGAATCATAGCCATTAAGATGATAAATCAAATTATAAGCTTCCTGTCTCTCTTCAGTTTTAATCATTTTTTATAGTTCATGCAATATAAAGACAGCTTCCTTCCTATGAAACAAGAGACCTTCAGAGACCTTTTTATTGTAAATGTACATTTCCTTCCCATTTTTAAGTATATCCTAGTGATTTTCTCTGTCAATTTTATCTACAATAAAAATCCAATAAGGAACTTGTACATTGATTCAATATAGCAAAGTTAGCTATGAAGTAAGTGATTTTGGTTAACCTCTGAAATAACGGAGTACTGGGGAATGCAGTTAAAGGATATTTTTGTGCCATCGCTAAATGTGCATGGTAGTATCATACATTTAATAGAGAAAAATACTTAATAGAAAGAAATCCTGACACAAGTTCACATACTGATAGTAGGACCTTTCTCAAAAGGTTTAATGTGAACTCTGCATTAGTATCACTTTTTAAAATATATCTAAGCTTTTTCTGCTATATTCACACAGCCAGTATGTGTTTGCCTCTTCCCATAACGTGGGAGAGCTAAGGTTACTCTGTACAAGCTGAGATGGTTTCACGCATCCTTTCTTCACTTGCTTTCCATCTGCATCTGGCTGGTTCAGCGTCTAAAGCAGTCATAGGACGAGTCACACGTGACATGGTGTGGGTGGAGAAGTTGTCCATTCAGAAAGAAATACACATTGATTTCCATTCCGAACAGCAGCAGCTAACTGGTTTTAAACTTGATTGTCCTTGTTAAATACTACTCTCAGGAAGCACCAATGAGGTCAGAATTGCCGAGGATGGAAGAGGAGCCTCTGTATCATTAGAAATACTTGTCTGTGCTACAGTGTAAAAATCAATACTTATTTACTCAACTCTATGAATAATAGAGTTTTGAATGTAAATATATAATTTATGCATTTAAAATCTATAGCATGGGGCTGACGCGAGGTGCAATAACTTCCCTCTTCCCTACATCCATTTTAAAAATCCCCTGGGTGTTGTGAGCGATGCGTTATCTGGCCACATGTCCTCAGCCCAGGCTCCCTGCAGACAGGTCATTACAGACACCTTCGTGCGGGGATCCGCACAGAGTTAGAAAGGACCGTGAGCCCCACAGTACCCCGCTTGTGGTGTTGCTGGGGAGAATCCCGTGGATGGTGTGTGGGACCAGTCAGAGGGATGTCTGGATCAGACAGCATAGCTCCCATGGTTGCCACAACATAGCCGCCACGTAATTAAAAGTCATAGCAGGCTCATTGGCCCTTTAAGGTTGTCTGGCCACTGCCAAGGCCAGAGTCCCTCTGCTAAAGGTGGCCCTTGCGAATACAGGTCCCTCTTCCCCACACCAGTGCAAAGATACAAGGACAACTGTCTTGCAAGATAACAAGGACAACTGTCTTGCGAGATAATGAGGACAACAGCCTTGTGAGATACGAGGATGGCAGCCTTGGGAGATATGAGGACGACAGCCTTGTGGGGCAGCTGCCACACAAGCAGTGCATCTCCACATTCCCGCCATGGTAGTGATGCCTTTTCGCAAAGAGCATGCCCTTTAAAATCCCAAACTGTTTCTCTCCCTGTCTCCTTCATCATGCCTGTGGCTCTTGCATGTCAAAATGATGCACCCGGAAAAACACTGGGCTTGTGTTATGGACTGTAACGCAACAGCACAAAGCCATTGCTGGGAAGTGCCAACTTAAGAAAGATTTGAGTCCAGCTTCAAGGTAGCAGGCCCTGCTGGCTATCCGGGAGCAATTCCATCTTATTTTCCTTAATTTTAATTCTTTGAGGGAGAAAAAAAAGATCTTAGTTATATCTTAAGCTCCTGTTCAGCCACCAGTGCTGAACTTTCATCATTGCATCTCAGAGTTTGTCTCAGCTGAACAGGTTCATGGCCAGACTTCTTTTTCATACACGTCAGCTGGAACAGACTGCAGTCCGTTGCTTGTGCTAACGTGGGATTTTTTGTTTAAGGAAAAGGCTGGGTTTGTTCCTCGGAGCAGTTACATGATTGTATTTCTAGGTCAGGTCTTTATGTGTAGTCACATGAAGTTTCAATTTGGACAAAACGCTCAGTAAGGGTCTTGATGCTTGATGCTGTTATGATTAGAAAGTTGTCTAATCAAATTTTGTTTCCAATTAAAAAAATTGGATTAGCTCTCAGACTGAGACCTTCACTGTTATTTTTAGTCTACAACTAATGAACCCCTGAAAATAGAGTGTATAATGAAAATACGGTGATTGGTTCTGCAGGGATGGTTGGGAAAATACATTAGCAGATCAGAAAGGGTAATAAATCTTCCATCACAACCTTCCTCATTAAACTAGATAATTTGAAATTGCCTCTAGTGTATTAAACAGTTCATTATTTTGTAGGGGAGCAACACACAAGACAAAAGAGTAGTGTTCTTGTAATTGATATCCAAAGCCTGAAAAAAAAAGATCAAGCAAAATTAGTCAAGAAAAATCAATCTGAGCACTGGCTGTGCTTCTGCACAACTTGTTCGGAGCCATCCAACACTTCACATCCTCTGACTTAGGGGAACGAGGAAAGGGCTCTGGAAAATACTGGGGGAGAGAGGGCAGGGGGAAGGGAATAGCTCTACTAAATCTGACACAGTGCTTTTCTCCACCAGCACAGTTGCAAAATTAGATAATTTCAGGTTTGCGGATATTTTTCTGATGGTAATTAACAGCCCCCCCAACTGGATTTCTTTATATCATCACCTTAGTGTTATTCCAAAGGCATCTAATGCTTGAAACAAGCAAAGGGTGCTGTCAGCCCGAGGGAAGGGTGTCTGGAGCAGCAGGAAGGATAACCTGCATGGGAAAGTGCAGCAAGAAAGAGGAAGTTGGGGTGACAGCTGAGGTGAGGAAGGAAGCAGTGCCAGGGTGCAACAGAGACTTGTCTTGGTGTAGCTGGCTATGACCAGTAGTCAGTAGGAATGGGAAATCTCCACCCTGGTGTTTTTGGCAAGGAATATCTCTCTGTGATCTTCAACCTCCCCTGCACTTCCTCATTTTTCAGGACATCTTTGACCTGGCAAGTTGGAAGCTGAGGGCAAGCTGAAGGCTTTTCTCGTCCATCTCTTTACAGCAAAAACAATTGGCATTAGACTAGAAGATGCCTGAGATCTTGCCGCCGCCAAGGTAACACAGGGTTGGCGAGAGAGACATCCTGTCATTTTTATACTCTTGTCATTTTTATTCTCTCCAAGCCAAATTATATCTCGGTGTGATGCTGCTGGCTCTCGTATCCTTGTACACAAGAAATCTTGGTCCTGTGCCCAAAGACAGAGCAAATGAGAAGGGGAAACAGGAGAAGATTTTATTGGGGAAGATATATTCAAAGGTGGTGGTGAGTGGGAGGGTGCGAGTTTGAGTACACCAGCCATATGAGGCACTTGCCCTTTGTTGATTCACTAAGAACACACACATTTATTAAGTTAAGCCAAAAAAAATAATAAAGTACCCTGTCTGAGCAAATGCCTCTTCCCGAGTCCTCCTCTCCTCCAAATGAGTCAAAAAAAACCCCAAAAAAACAGCTCTCACCCCCTTCCCAGCCAGCCTTTCTCACGCATGAGCAGTGCTTGGTTTCTGCTGGATATTCCCTTCTGACAGGATCTTCTGCTACCGCAGGTACAATCTGTTGGTACAAATTACCTGAGTGGGCGGCAGATTCCTGGCTAGACAAAAGACTAGCCAAGGTATAAAAGGATCCTTTCTTTCACATGAGCCAGGGTGATGCACTGAATACTTTGATATTGGGCTTCATTTAACAGCGAAAAAAGCACAAGGAAATAATCCCTTGCTTTATCTGATGCACTCCTTTATTGTGATTCCAGGCAGACAGGATTATTGAGGGGGAAGGGGGAGGGATGGAGAAGACCGAAAAGGAGGGAAAGCGATGGCAGGGAAACCGGGGAACCCGAGCTGACTTTTCCAAGGGCTTCCCAAGCGAAGCATTGTGCCTCTGCTCTTTAATCTCCTGTCCTCCTTCCCCCACATTGTACTCTGAACTGCTTTGATACCTGCACACTGTAATCAAATAGCGCTCCAAAACCCACATTTTAGAACCCTGTTTGTCAAATATTTGGCCATGTTAGCATAGAAATTCTTCCAGATAAATTCCTTCAATGCTTTATGAGCTAAAACCAGCTCATTTGTTATAACACAAATAACATATGGCATTAGCAAATGAAATTTAATATTGTAACAGCTGAAATGACAAGTGTAGCTTATCCACCTTAACCTGCAATGCACAGTGGTAGGAAGGAAAGCAAAAAGATGTACACCTCCCTCCGTCTCCCGCTGGCTGGGGTACTGTCACGAGCATCCAAAATTCTTTCTTTCACTGCCTCTGCCAGTTCCAGCTTTATCATATTTGCCTTCTAATACAAGACTTATACACTGACTTACCTATTTTATATAAGCCCATCGAGCCGAGTAGCCCATCCCCAACAGTGGCCATAAGTGAAGGCTCAAGGAAGAGCAGCTTAGACAGTGGCCAGCCCAGTTCAGCGACCTGTGCTTTGCTTGTCTCAGAATCAAAATAAGCATTACTATAGGAAGTTCTTTTGAATGAGGTGCTAAATGACTGTGTGCTGGTGTTTTTACAGTCTAAATATGACAGTGTGCCTTCATTTCTAACAGTAGGGAGATTGACTGCAAACCATTGAGAGCAAATTGGGGAATGAATGAGAGTACATCTCCACAAAAGTATACTTCATTTATTTGCCAATTATACTTCATTTTTAATTATGAAAATACATTTTAGCAAGCATGTGATAAAATATATACTTCATCTAAAAGAAAAGCAATTTCTAGCAGTATCAGACCTAACTACAGCGCTGGTTATTAAATTTTTGCTGAGAAGGAAGGGAGAGTGCCCATTTTTTACTACACTTCAGCGTAATCGTTTTGGAGTCTGATCCTGCAATCCTTGCTACTCCCTACTTGTTGTTTAGAAACAACTTGTGTGATTAGGAGTTATTTATAAGTTTAAAGAGCATTGCACTTGTTTTTACCTCCTGTTACTTCATTAAACCTGTGGTTCAAATAGTGGAGCTGGAGGAAGGCCTCCTGTTTGGGGAGTTGGTTCTTTCTGCAATTTTGGCAGCGTATCTTGTTGTTCTCCCAGAATGTGTTTAGCTGAAGTAGTGCCAAGGAAGGAGTGTGACACGGTCCAGAATGAGACTGGTTTTCTCAGGTCACCAACCGGCCTGGACCCTGTGACGCTAGGCTGAAATATGACTGAGGAAGTGTTATTCATGTTCATTATTTGTGTTGCAACAGCAGGTTGATACTGCTGACCTCAAAACTAAAACAAGGAGATGCTCCACGTCCTAAGAATTTCAAGTCTAAGCATAAAATGGAAAACAATATATGAATATAGGAGAGCTGGTGGAGGGGAGTGGGCTCTGTAACAGTGCTGTTAATGAAGTCCAGGACAGCAGTCATGGCATGGGGAATTAAAGGATGGGAATTTCCCAGAGGAGGAGGAGAATGAGCTCCTGCCAAGCCAAGCAAAGGCAACAGGGGACCTGGGAAAGCAAGCAGCAGGGCGTGGAGTTTGCTGGAGGCAGTTTTTAGGTGCCCATGCTGCTAAACTGCCTCCAGCACAGCCCTGGGGAACGCGAAATAACAAGGCAATTACGTCCTCCGATCCCTCGGATACTGTTAGAGTGGAGCGCAGAATGTTTTGCCATGTACTTTATCACAATAGTCAGTTCCTTTTCCTTCTAAGTGGCAGTATAGGAGGAGTATTTCTGCTAATTAATTAGGATGCATTTACTCCGGGGGTGGAGTGGGGGAGTGGGATGTGTGCGTGTAGAGTTTACAGTGGAGATTTGAAATCTGTTTCTTCAGACAATAGTACAAACATTTACGGGGAGGAGTAGTACTTGCCCCCAGGCAGGGAGAACTGAGATTAACATATAATGCTCACTCACACAGCCTGGAGCGGTTAGGTTCTGGCCTGGTGGGGAGAAGAGCAGCCTGACTGTTGGGAAGACTTGGGATGAAGTTTGGATGTAGGACTTCCATAAAAAAAATCCAGTGCTGGCTTAACAATTTTTTGCCCTCCTTCAGTGGGAACTCCCCAGGGTAAACCTGCACGAAAACAAACCCATCACCCAAACTTAGCCAGGCTGAGACTTTCTCAGCTCAAACCTCATACAAAAAGCCCCGAAATCAATGAAGAAGCTTTGAAATTAACTTTGGATCAGGCTCATTCCAAACCTTCCGTTATCTCACTTCCAATTTATCACTGAAATGTCTGTAATTCTCCCCAGGGAGACTTTCTAGTATTTAAACAGCTACTACCTTGCATAATTTCTTCCTGTTTTTGTAAGAGAGAAAAGGAACTCAGAACATCATGCTAAATGCCTTACGAGTCCAAAGAATAGAGATTTTCATGGAATTTTCTGAATTTGTTAACATTGGTAGGGACGTGGCTGGAAACAAGCCCAAGGTTAAAAAGTTCAGATGTTTGTTTTCTTTTTTTAAATGACTCTTTCTTGAAATGATCTTGACTTCAGTTAATTCCAGCTACATTTGCACTTTAAAGGAGCTCTGTCAGACAGATCTTAAAAATATTTAAGTCTCATTTATTTATAGGAATCCTTCACACTTGGGTGACTATTGACTTGACAAATCCATTTGACCTAAAATATGACTAAGAAGTGTATTTGCGGTATGTTTATTACTTCAGAAGTCTTTCCTGGGCTAATCTGTTTTCTGGCTGTACTCTTCCATCAGGCTGATGGAAAAATAAGACCCAGAGAAGGAAGTGGATTCTTAGCAGCGATCATGAAAACTGCTTTATTCTCAGGGCATTTTTGCATGGCATTAGCAACTAAAAGGCACCACTTCAGCACGGCATTTAAGCTATTTGCTGAATAAGGGCCTGAAAGCTGAAGGGGAGGAGGAATGACATGGGTGTTATTCCCACAGATTTTCTCAGAGCATTAAATGACTATTAGCCAATATGGCAAGATTTTACTGTATTAAAGTTGCAGTGGATGAAATTTGTGCTCTTTTAATGGGGTAGCCCAAAACTGACAAGGCACTTGCAGCCATGAAGTCCCTACCTGGAGCAGGTATGGGGAAGGTAAGGCACAAAACCTTAGTCCTGGCATGGAGTGAACTCCCTCAGCTGCACCAGGTACCTGGAAAATGTCCATTCCAGATCAGCATAGAAATGTTGGGGGAAAATACCCGCACTCCGAGAGATTCCTAAAACTACTGTAATTAACAGGTAAGCATCGACTTGGATTTTGTCTGGAGGATTTTCGGTCAGGTGCCAGCATCTCTTCAGCTGCTATAAACCTCCCAGATGTGTGAGTAAAACTAGAGCACCCCTGGAGCCAGGCTCTCCACCAAACCTCATGCAAGCAGAGAAGGCAGCTCTGCCCACACTGCCACACACCGCTGGCTCAGCTCTAGATGTAACGCTTTCCACATGGTGTTTTATACTGAATACTCCTGTCAATAATTCATCACACACCCTTCGGTAGCACCTTTGTCATATCAGTGGCTTACAGATCCTTCACAAGCTCAAATGATCCTTACACACATCATTCCCTGAATTATTACAAGCCATTTCACTGTAAATGTGTTCTCTGGCACCAATCAGTGGATCATTGACCTTAGCAGCATGGCTACACCATCAATATACATCTGAAGTAGAGACACGAGCAACTTGGTACTGAACAATTAATTTCACATATAGAAATACATACGTCAGTGGCTGCGCAAAAAGCAGAGATCTCAAAGGCCCTCAGACAGTGTACAGAGAGAAGTGCCCAAGCAGAGAAGTGTCTTCTTAATAAACAAACAGATCTCAACTGCTTTGCACATAAAGGTAAAATGAAGCACAAAGATACAGTTGGACTCGATCTTAAGGGTCTTTTCCAATCTAAACGATTCTAGGATTCTATGATACAGCCACAAATGGCTTCATAGGGAAGTGATAAAAACCTGAGTGAGTGAGATTTAGCAATCCAGGCACATTCTCCCCACTGGGAGCTGCTCACATGACCACAGAGATACGCAGCAGGCATCCCTTGGCACGGACAGTACCTTCATACAGTGCTGGCCTTGCCTCTGGTGGGTCCCCAGCGGGTGAGGATGGAGATGGAACCCCACACTGCCAGCTGCCAGGGGCTTGGAGGCTTTGCGAGGGGGGGATCATTCCACATTTCTTGTCTTTCTCCTTTTCCTAAGGATCTGGCGTTGCCTGCAGTCACATGGGACTGGAGGCCAGCCAGACCTTTGGTCTGTCCCACTATGACTATTCTTAAGTTTCTCCAGCAGGGATGCGGGTGTGTGCCTGCGTGTTTGTATGCGTTAGAGAATCTGGGCCATGGGGAAAATCAATTCTCCCCTCACTGCCAGGCCCAAGCTACTCCTCACCTCTTTCTCCCTCACTATAAAACCAGCTCAATTTACAATTACAAAATAAGAGTGCAATAAAATAAGGGGTTCTTTGATTTGTTTTGAAGTTTTTGGAAAAAGACATTTTCCAGCTTGTCTCCACAGCAGTGAGCACTTGGAAACATGATCCTTCAGAGAACGAAGGGCCATAATTTCATATTATCATCTGCTTGTCAAAGCCGTGGCTGTAAGCCAAACAGCAAATGTCATAAAACTCATTGAGAAACTGTGAGGTGAGTTTCATTGGTGTCACACAGAGAGGAATTTTCTACTTCTTACTCACTAAAGAACAAAAAGAAGTAGAGAGAGCTCTGTCTTCTGCTGCCTGACATAATCACTAGCTCCAAAATCTGAAAACAAATGCATGCAGTAGCTTGACACATGATCAAGGTTCTACATATCCACCACTGTGGAAAGAAAATGTACCCAGGAAATTCACTCCTTGTCACAAAAAAACTCATCTGTTAGTACCTAAGTGACTGCTGAAGTGTCTTCAATGACAGTTCACCTGCTCATCATTTCACAACAAGCAGACAGCAATGCTTCCTTCCCAGTTCAATCCAGTTTATCTCATGTCCTCAATAGGGTGCGTTTGCCATCCCAATGCACTTTGAACCAGTTTTATGATTTTATCTTCATGGCAACAAGCCTCTGCTTTGAGAAGGAGCACTTATTAACTAGAGACAGCGTCATTTTCAAAGTGATTTATTTTATGAGGGTTTTGAAATAAATGATCAGTCAGTGATTGGCCATAGGGGAAAAGCATATAAAAGCTTACCACATGCATTGAACATACCATCTGGTATCCTTTAAAATCTAGCTTCAGGGTGGCTCAGCTAATTCTTCAGAGCACATGATGTTCACAGTGCACAGTGAAGCATGAATACAAAAGCTGAGTGACATCGCCCAGGAAGAATCAACACTGTAACTGAAGCTTAATATCTTACATCTCACTGTTCTAGCCCATCGTCAGAGACTGGCATTTTTTTAACTAAAACTGACATGACATTCCATAGTTTTAAACTCATTACAAAAAATAAAACCTAATCCTTTTATTTTCTGGTTGGATAAAAAAGGGATGCCTCCACTGTGTCTCAGTTCCTCCTTCTGACTAGCTCATGTAAGAGCAGGAGGTACAAAAAAGATACTGTTATTGTTCTTCTGAATTTATTGTTTGTGGCATGTACAGCCCTCTGGGTGCGATAAAGTTTCCTGACTCTGATGCTTGTCACATTTCAGGATCTGTGTTATTGTCCCTGAAAAGTATTAAATCAGACAATTTGGGTATTGTCTGTTGTTCTTCCACCCCGAAGTAAAGGCTAAGGCAGGCAATTATGCTCAAGTTTGCCACTGAAAGATGAGAGAGATGTCGACAAACTGGAGGGAGTTCGGAGGGGGGCCACTGGTGTGGCTGGGGGGCCAGAGGGTATGAAGAGAGGTTGCAGAAATTGCGGTTTTGAGCTAGGAGAGAGGGTAGGAGGAACTCACCGCAGCCTCCAGCCACCCAGAGGGGTGTTAAAGAGCAGGCAGATGCTTCGCAGAGGTACGTGGCAAAAGGACAAGCAGCAACAGTCACAAGATACAGCAAAGGGAAGTCTGACAAGATGCAAGGAATAATGGCAGCATTCACAGTGACTGTATTTAGGGACTGCACTGGATGTCCAGAGAGGTTGTGCAATCTCCATCTTTGGAGACACTCAAAACTGACAAGGTTTGAAGTTAGCCCTGTTTTGAGATGCAGGTTAGACCGGAGCTTCTCTCCAACCCAAATATTTATATGATGCTGAAGGGAAAACAAAGTGGCCTGTACTTGTAACATACAGGCAACAGTGCAGGCCCTGCAACGTAGACCTGTAATAAAGAACTGTCCTCACATTATTATACCAAACAGCCTGTCTGAGTAATTTAAATAATACCCCAGCAGGTCCTACAATAGAGGCATGGAAAATAATGCCTCTTACTAATAGTAAGCCAAATTTCTTTCACACAACTTCCATTGTCTTCCTTAAGAGCTACATACAAGCTCTAAATTTGCAATTTCACCCCAACTTTTTTTTCTATTACATAATTCAGAGTGCAAAGTAATGTCTTCCAATAGGATGTGGCCAGGGCTTGACATTAGGCCCCCTGAGTCCAATTCCTGGCACTAAGACGGATCAATTGCACACAAATTATGTAAAGTCATGTCTGCAGCTCTTTTTACAGCTTTAAGTATATACGTACACACAGATGAAGAGCTGCCTTTGCCCGAAGGAGGGGAAAGCTGTGAAACAAATAAATGTTTGTGCAAAAATTCATCATCCTTTCTGCTTCTGCAGAAAGGGGGGTGACATTTATTACACATCAGGTGATCCTAATGTGAAGGCTGGCTGGTAAGGTTATTGATTAAAAGTGCTATTGCCGTCCCAGTTTGAGATTTAAAGTGAGGCAACATCACCGTCATCGGCCGTATGTTTGCTCATTAATTAAGGTTTCTAACTACCAGATTGCTCAGGAAGAAACATCATGCTCTGGGGACTCCTGCTGTCACCGCTGGCAAACCAGGACCCAGCAGCAACTGCCCGCGGTGGAGCCCTTTCTAGGATGGAAAAGTGAAGGTGAGCTGAACTGCTGTGTGAGAAAGATTGATTTCATTCTTACTTGTTTGTTTCTTCCAACAGGGCCACACAAGATATGCTGTTTCTACACAAACTCCCAGTGATCGCTGTGCTCAGGAAGGCGGTTGTGACATCAGCCTAAATTTTCCATGGTGTTTAATTAAATTTGGAGGGAGCTGATTAACCAAGTTACCATGCCGTCATGGGACTGGGTCTGTAGTGAACGCCCATTTAGTTTTAGTAGTGATGATTTATGCAAAGAAATAAGTAAAAACGTTACAGTTTCATGCCTGTTGCAGCTACCATAGCTGCCTGGGGCCTGCCCCTGCTGCTGCTTTTTCCCAGTTGCTTCAGAAATGGCAGAATAACGACCTTGAGAAGTACAAATAGATGTGCAGTCACAAGGGGAAGGGCGCCAGCACATGGGGCATAACCGTTGGCATGTGCTTGGCATCTGCTCGGCATCGCCCATGCCCGCGTTTCTGCTGAGTTTAACGGAATAATCTGTGTATGCAAACGCTTGCAGGATTAGTGTCATAGCTTGGAGGGGCAGGGCAGGAAAACGATGCTGTATATTTAGTTCTCCTTACTACAAGGGTCTGAGGACATGAAGGTAAGCAGGGAGATGTCGTTATCTGCGAAAACCCGCCAAGTTATCAGGTGTGCCGCCCAACCCTTAGGTCTAATGCTAAAACTGTACGTTTTGGGTAACTTTACATAAACCTTGGTGGGATTTTGTGCTAGCTGAGGGGGAAAGCGGCCAGCCAAGCCAGCAAAGGGCTCGAGGTCACCCTCCCGCCGCTGCAGACACCTTTCGGCGGGCGGTGGGACGCCTGTTGCCAAGTGGCCCCGCCGCCCGGTGCCCCGAGGCCGGTGCCGGGCCGGGGAGGGGCCGCCTGTCCCTGCGGGGGCCCGGGCTGTGGCCGGCGCCGGGCGGATCCTGTCAGCGCCGCTGCCAACCCCCGGCGCGCGGGGGCGGGAAAGCTCCACGTGACCGCGAGGCCGCGCGGCGGCGGCTGGTGGGGGGGGGGTAGGGGGTGTGTGTCACGTGGCCCGCAGCGGGGCGGGCGGGGAGGGCGCGGGCGCTCCTCGGGGGTGGGGCCAAGCGCGGGAGCTTCCGGACGGCGGGGAGGTGGGGCCTGTGACGTAGTTCCGCTTCCGCCTGGGCGTCGGGGTGGCGGTGGTGCTGCGGGCCGCCGCCTGCTGCCTCGCTCCTGGTCTGCGCCGCGCCGCGCTCCTCCCGCCCAGGTACCCGCCGCCGCGCAACGGCGGGCTGCTGCCCGCCCGGCCCCTTAGCCAACGGGAGGGAGGGCCGGGCCGCTGTGTGGGGAGGAAGGGGAGGGGGTTCCATCCCCCACCTCGGCGGCGGGGCCGTCCCCCGGGGACTGCCGGGCCTCAGCTGGCTCTTCCCCCTTCAAAGCCTCGGGAGAGGCGGGTGGGGAGGTGCCGCCTCCTCTCCCGGCCCCGGCGAGCTGCGGAGGGGTGGTACCGGGGGGTGGCAGGCCTCCCAGCAGGTAGCCTTCCCCGCCCGGAGACCCGCCGCCTGGGGAGGGCCGATCGCTTCGCGGGGCCGGTGGCGGCCTAGTGGTTGCCGCCGCTCTCCGTGCCGTGGGGCTGGCTTCGCTGATGCTGCAGAGCAAAGGAGGTTCCTTTGTAGAAGATCTGGTTTACGCTGTAACAGTGGTAGCTACTGTGTCTTGACTGGGCAAAATGTTTTGTTGGCTTTATTGATGCTAGATGATCGTCATCCGTAAATGACTAAAAATGAATGCGGATCGCACATAAATGACTGTTTAACTCAAAGGTTCTTCGTTAAAGAAGGTCTCAGGCAAGTCGATTTTTCATAGTTTATGAGAAGTTGATTCATTTTATCAAATGTTAATATACTTAAGGTAGCTACTTACTGGGGAAGCTAGCACTGTGTGGTATTAAAGGGCGCATTGCTTGGAGAGATATCTGACAGGTTTTTATCTCTGAGAGGGAACTTGTTTCTAGGTAGATTCCATAGAAGACAGTGTTGCTCTGATGCTGTTCAACCTTATTGTCAGTGGATGTAAAACCAAAGGTAGCTTTTTTAAAAAAAAACACTGATACACCTTGAAACTACCCTCTCCTAGACCTATGGAGACCAGTGGCTGATGCAAAAATTTGAGGTAAATATCAAGCCAGGCCTAGAAACCTCTTTTGATATTCTTGAAACTTGAGTTCATTCAAGTATGTTTTAACAGTGCCAGATCAGCATGTGAAAGATGCCAGCCATATCCATGCAGTGGGTTTGGAGCCTGAAAAGCAGTTATTACTGTATCCTGGAAAAGCTCTGAGCCTCTGTTCAGAAGCAAAAAGCTTTGTGACTTTGTCACATTGATGCTAGAACTGGAATATGACATGCAGTTTTGGTGGTTTTATTGGTGGGGGGCACACATGCGCCAAAAACCCTCCAGTGAAGATAGCAGATAGTCACTTACTCTTGGGGTCAGTGTGTTTATTTCATCCAAAACAAATAAAAGTAAGTAAGCTGATAATTCCTGAGTATATAGCTTTGATAGGAGGAGAACACAGGTATTCTTTAAATAGTTTTTATAGCTAGTTCAGGAAGACTTCGTAAGAATTGATAATTGGAAGCTGGATAACGTGATGAGCATGGGGTCTGTAGTGCTAAACAAAGTTTAGAGGCAACTATGGAAGTTATGTTTTAATTGTTCTGAGCTGCTGGAGTAATAATCTTTTGCAAGATTCATGGGGTAGGATGGTGCGGACAGGAATAATCTTGCGTAGTGGAGACTCACTGTTCTCCGCTGATTCTGTATCACAGCTGGCACATGAACAATCCACCTCAGAAGTGAT
Source organism: Falco peregrinus (assembly GCF_023634155.1). Classification (NCBI taxonomy): domain Eukaryota; kingdom Metazoa; phylum Chordata; class Aves; order Falconiformes; family Falconidae; genus Falco; species Falco peregrinus. The sequence continues at coordinate 96,450,325 of NC_073721.1, forward strand.
ATATGTCTGCTGGGTTTAGAACCATCTGCTTGTGATGTGGTGACCATCTGAAGTGATTAGGTCTGGTCTTGGTAGGGAGGCAGCTGTGAAACTGAATGGCCTGTCACGGGTGGAAAACTGGAACAGATTACAGTCTTTTATGGCTTTGTATTTTACAGGTCTTGGAAACTGATAAGACTTCTATTTTGAAGATTTTTTTTTTTTCTGGTAGTTGATAATTTATAGCAAATGCAACATTTTAGTTGTCTGGTCATAATTAAATCTGTCCTGAAAACGTGAAAACTAAAAAGCTGACTACTGTCCTTTTTGTTAGTCAAAACAGACATGGGAAGGGGCAAAAAGATCACCAAATCTCATCTAGCTACTAATGATATAACCGTTTATTTTGTTTATTTTTTCCCCTCCTTCTGTCTGTTTACCAGTTGTCTTTATTCTCCCAGTGAATAAACATGCAGGTCAAATTAAATGATTGCGTGGTACGCAAGCGCATCAGTGTGGCTGCTGAGAAGGCATTAAAGATAGGGAAAGGCCAGCTATAAAATGTTGATGTTTAATGCCTGAAGGTAGAAGCTGCAGGAATTTGCATATTTTAGGAAACATTTAGAAGCTGTCTAAGATTTGGTCTCTCTTCCATTTTATCTGTATAGCTATGTTGGGTAGTTATACTTATGTGGGCAGAAATCTTGTAGATGAGGTTATGCTGGTAGGTATTAGTCATGTTAGAGTGACAAAAGAACCTCTTTCCTGATAGAGCCATGCCACCCAGTGGAAATGCAGCAGAGCCTGTTGCATCTAAAAAGCATTTTTTCTGTGTTTGAAAAATGATCTTGGAGACGGGAACTAAATCTGGCACATCAAGTGTTTGGAAAATGTCATACAACTAAAAAAAATGAAAGCAGTTGATGCTTAGTTTTGGAGAGCTTTATTAAAAGAAAGTGATTTGGACAGCTCTTTCTAATGAGGGTCCCTAAGGACTGATGATGGATAAAAGTCAGGAAAGGCAAGAGTATGAGAAAAAGTACTACTACATCCATCCCTTTCAGTTGGGCTGGATGTGATCAGGGAGAGTTTAGAGCTTAAACACTGTGGAGCTGTCTTACTGTGGAAGCTGTTTAGTAGGACAGCTTTAGTATGCCACACGTAACACCACACTTCCAGAAACTTTCCAGGGCTTTCACAGACCTCTCTGAAAATCACCAGTTGGTCTTGAACCCTGTTGGTAGAACTAGCCAGCCGGTGCTGTGTTGGAGGGGTGCTTCCCAACCTTTCTCCAGCCTGTGGCGTGGAGCTTGGTACACTTGCTTGTCTCACCTACCTGCTGTTAATTTTTGGGAGCAACTCATGTGTCCAGGAGAGCCTGGACTGTGGTTTGAAGATTTTGCTGTGTGTGCTTTCTGGGTAGGTGCAATGGAAGTCCTTCATGCCCTTTCATCACTCTTGAGGATAAAGGATTAGAGAGTTTCTGCTCCTGGATGCCTTTTTTGCAGACATCGGTGATCTCTGTCTATCCCTGGCTTCAGTTTGACACTTCTGGCCATATGCGTTCTCAGAGGTGGCTGGGAAATAGTGCCCTGACCAGTGGTTGGGAGCTGGCAGGCTCTGCACTTCTGGAAAGTAGGGGATGTTACCAGGGGCGGTGGCCTTCAGAAAACAAAGGAAATCGTATCTTACGGCACAGTGGATGTGAGCAGGACTTCGGTTTGAGTGCTGCCAGTTCTGTAGTCTTTCTACTCCCTGCCAGATTACTTAAATTCCTGAAGCCTTCTCCTTCCACTCACTCTTTACTTCCCTCAGCTCCAGGAAAGAATAATTTGAAGTAAAGTTTAGATGTGGCAAAACAGACGTCTGTGACATGAATCAGCTTTTCTCTGCTTGTATCGGTGCTTCTAGGAAAGCTTGAATAGAAAATGGGAGTCGATTTGTTAACTGTACTGACACTAAAACTCTAGTCAAGAGCCATTCAGTACATTTTTCTAAAATCTTGAGCCCGTGCATGATGAGTAGGTACGTTAAAATGGAGTTACTTGGAGGTCTTCTGTCTGACAGTGTCTCTCAAGTCCAGTTTGCAAGCATCTGAATGCCTTCGGCAATATTCTTACAAATATAATTGATATTTCTGTAAGGTTTTGATTGAAATTCTTTATACTAGTGTTGTAGATTCTGGATTTAAGTACAAATTAGTTCATATATTGTCTGAAAATGTCTAATGGTAATTTTCAGTTTCCTATTTACTAATTGAAGGTGGCAGTACCCAGATGAAATGTGTGCTTAAAAAACGTCCCTGAAGTAGGCCATCCTGTCTGCGAGAGGATCCTTGACATGCTTGGCATTGGCTCAGTAATGCCAAATGTTGCCAACAAATGTTGCTCTTGTCTGCTTGCCAAAGCAAAAAAGCCACTAAATCTCACTATAAGCTATGCTTAACTACGCTTTTTTTTTAATAAGTCGCGCAGCAGAATTGTCTCCTTAATTTTCATGACACAGAAATCTGCTGACAAATATTGGGGTTATTTGTTGATATTTTGTAAGCAGGCCTGTTTCAACTGTATTCATTCACAGCTTTGACTTGGATTTACTACTCCCTGTCACTTTTCTGACAGATCATGGGATTTTCTTCTGCATTCGCCTGTAGGTCTGTTCTTTTCTTCCTTCTGTCCCTTGCAGCATATGTTCTAACTTCTTCTGTGGGCTTTTTTCAATCTCTTGTGGATCTGTTTTTCAGTTGGTCTTATCCCATCTCTCCATCTGCCCAAAAAAAGGATGGTTCTTGTGGCCTGTTCTGGTGTTACTTTTTGTTAACCTGGGTTTGTGGTTTTTTTTTTTCTTTTTTCTTATGAATACATTTACATGCATACCTCTGTAAAAAGTTATTTTTGTTCTTGTCTCTATATTAATGATTGATTACCTATATTTTTGGATTATATTAGTTTCTGTGTCTGTATAGGTAAATTGAAGTACAATGCCACTAAAAAGCACATACCAACTTGTGATTATTATTGAGTATGGTTCATTGCAAAAAATAATGAATTTTAATGTAAGAGGTATCTATTGATGAGAAATTGAACTTATTTTGGTAGATGTCTCTTGAACAGCTGAGCTGTTAATAATGGGAGCAAAATCTACCTTCCAGAAGTAGATCAGTTGGTTTCTCAACTTTAAACAAGTAGTCATTGATCATTGAGCACAAATAATGGGCTGGGCAGAGAACGGATCGAGAGCAGCCCTGAGGAGGAAGGCTCGGGGGTGTTGGTGGACGAGGAGCTCAGCATGGCCCAGCCCGGAAAGCCAACCGTACCCTGCGCTGCATCACCAGCGGCGTGGCCAGCGGGTCCAGGGAGGGGATTCTGCCCCTCTGCTCCGCTCTGGTGAGACCCCTCCTGCAGTGCTGTGTCCAGTCTGGGGCCCCCAGTATCAGGGGAACACGGACCTGCTGGAGCGAGTCCAGAGGAGGCCACGGAGATGCTCAGAGGGCTGGAGCCCCTCTGCTGTGGAGACAGGCTGAGGGAGTTGGGGCTGTTCAGCCTGGAGAAGAGAAGGCTGCGGGGAGACCTGACAGCACCTGCCAGTGCCCAAAGGGGCCGACATGGAAGCTGGGGAGGGGCTTTTTACAGGGGCCTGGAGTGCAGGACAAGGGGGAATATTTTTAAACTAAAAGAAGGCAGATTTAGGTTAGACAGTAGGAAGAAGTTCTTTACTGTGAGGGCAGCGAGGCGCTGGCACAGGCTGCCCAGAGCAGCTGTGGATGCCCCATCCCTGGGAGTGCTCAGGGCCAGGCTGGATGGGGCTGGGAGCAACGTGGGCTGGTGGGAGGTGTCCCTGCCCGTGGCAGGGGCTTGGAACTAGATGGTCTTTAAGGTCCCCCCCCATACCAAACCAATCTATGATTCCAATTTGATCAGTGTACCCCATCTGACTTAGGTATTTGTACTTACTTGAAGGAACTACTGCTGTTGTAAGCTAATGTTGAAGCTTTAACTAACCTTCAGATTCATACAGTTAGGCAGTGATTTCCACCAGGATGCTACCTTTGTAGATACGTATTTCTTAAAAGGTTTATTTAAATTATTAAGTGTAACGTCGAAGTTCACTGTGTTTCCACCGGGGTCTAGGCTGCTCAGTGTGGTCATAAATAACTTGGGAAATGAGATGAGTGGTGTCTTGTTGATATGAAGCCATTCAGGAAAGTAAGGATTAGGTAATAAATGACAGGTACAATTCAATGTTGATAAATCTGATGTAATTCAGAGTAGATAAATGTATAGTGGTGGTGCATATAATTTCATATATAAAATGATGGGCTGACCCTTAACACTGAGGAGTGAGATATTGCTACAAAAGTGTCAGTTTGATAGTCATCAAAAAGCAGATGAAACATTAAGAAGTATTAGGAAGGAAATAGAAGACGAACCAGAACATAATTGTGGAACTGTATAAATCAGTGATTATCCTGCACCTTGAATTCTGCGTGGTTCTTCTTGTCATTCATCTCAAAAGGTATAAAAGAATTGGAAAAGCCTCAGAGAGGCAGTGAGAGTAATCAAAAGTATGGAATAGCTGCTGCACAAAGGTCAATGAAATAAGATAGAGCTCAGCTTGGAGAAGGAACAGCTGAAAGAAAATGGTAAAAATCTGTAGAATAATAATCAGCATGGACAGTGTGGATAAGAATAGACTTACTGATTTCCTCAGCTGCAAGAATGAAGGCGCAACAACTGAAACTAGTAAGATCCCAGGTTAGAACAGAAAGAAGGTGCTTTTTTGTATAACAGATAGCAGCCCTGCGGAGTTCCTTGCTAATGGATGTTGTAGGTATGAGTGGTACAACTGGATGTGTTTGTGGAAAAGAAATTATTTGAGGTTTATTATTCCATAGAAATTGCCTACAATTTTGGAAGACTCTGAGCTTGGAACTGTTGAAGTATCAGTTCTTGTTATTCCCTACTGGTCATTGTTGAAGATAAGATGGGATGCTGAGCTAAATGGCCCCTTGTTCTGAATCAGTACTGTCCTAAGATTAGGAAATGGTGTAGATAGTCTTCCCTGAAACTGTACAAGTTTATTACTCTAGTTTACATGTGCATTATTTGCATTATGTAATTTATAACCTAATGAAGCTTATACACTTGTTTGTCATAGGCTATCTATACAAACATCTGTCCTTGAGACCGATCTCTGTGTTAAAAGTGAGGTCTTCACCTTCAACAAGAAAAAACAAGGATTGTTTTTCATAGGGGTCAGCTTGACAGTAGTATTTGTACTCTTGACTTATATTTGGTATTTTTCCTCCTCTTATGTTCTTCTCCTTCTCCCACGCTCTTCCTTAAAACCTTCTGGCTGCCCTGGGACATGTGCACCTATTTCACTTGCTTGTGGTTGTCTGTTAACAGTTCTTCACCTCTAGTCAGTATTTGTTGTTAATCAAACTGACTATAACTTCAGCTGCCCTTTTGTATGGATGACAAAGCCAGTCAACATTCATTGTGGTGAAGCTCTGGAAAGCTCTAAGTGCTGTAGTTGCCTTCATAAAAAGATAGCATGACTCACTGGTCCCTATATTCGATGTTTCTTGTAAGGGTTGAAAGGTTAGAAGTTAGGTACACATTAATGACACCTTTGCAATGTCTACGTTCAGTTAAGGCTAGCTAGCTGGAGTCAGTGAACATAAGTAAGAGCTTCCGCTACCGTTAGTATGTTCGGAAGTAATTGGAGGCTAAAGCATCAGCCAAGTATAGTTCTTTTATTTCTGACAATAAGGTCTGCATGGGGATTTAATCATGTTTTGCTTTTGATGCGTTAACTTCACCTGCAAGCAGCCTGCTGTACCTTTTCTGAGTCCCAGTTTAGAAAAGTGTGACTGCTTTACAGGCGTCACTGTCTGGGTAGGCTGCCTACTCAGTATGAAAACTTGAAATATTTTTTTAGTGTAATGTGACCCATTTATGTTATGTGTTGGTCCTGTCTGAGATGGGTAGAGGCTGAAGACTTTCATTTTCATGAGAACTTTATCAAGAGGAAAGTATATGGGTGGCATGTACCTGTGTGGGCCAGAGTCATTAAAACAAGCCACTGCGAAGAGGCACTGCCAGTTCAGTACTTCCTGTGGTTTGAGACAAATGTAGAGTGTCTCATGAACTCTTGCTTGAAATACTTTTATTATTTTCAACAATTTTCACTTTATTTTGCCTTACTTTTCAGCAAAATGTCTGGAACTGATGAATTTTCGGTAAGTCACAGTTTTTCTTTCCTGAAGGTCAGCCAGTTCTGGTACTTCATTCTAAAAGTTGACAACCTTTTTCAAGATGAAGGGGAGCTTACAGTGTGAGAGGCTAATTCTCCACTACTGCAGTTGTGGTGTTTTCCTTTTGGGCAGATATAGCAGTCTGGGTTAAACATACAAAGCTGCTAGGTGCCTTGTGGTCTCTCCTGCTGTGCTATTAGCAAAGGAGTTGTGCTTTAATAGGGTCAGAATAGCTGTAATGGAAATCTATGAAAATCTTTTCAGATTTGCACAGAACTTGCTTATTGCTTTGTGTGGTCGCTTGCCTTTTATCTTTGGTTTTCTAACTGCAGCATGTCAGAATGCCTCTTCTACCTTAATGATAGAAGCTGCACAAAAATTAATGTAATCGTGTCTGTGCAGCAACAAAGAGCTCTTCTCCTCCCGTTTTGGCAACTGAAACATATACTCGTAGTGGGTGGATGTCTGCAACTAGTAAGTCCAGTAAACATTTTACATTCTCACTGATGCTTTATCTTTTAGTTGGCAGATGCTTTACCAGATCAGTCACCTGCTAAAACCTCCAAAGTGAGCAGTACAAAACCTGGCCAACAGCCTGGTCAGCCACCGCAGGGCTGGCCAGCTTCGAATCCTTGGAACAACCCAAGTGCTCCCCCTATGGCGCCAACCGGACTGCCACCAAATACGTCTGCTTCCAGTGTGCCATTTGGACCTCCACCAACAGGAATGTATCCTTCAATGCCCCCTGGACCGCCTGCTCCATTTCCTCCTCCTCCTACTGGACCCTCTTGCCCTCCTCCTGGTGGTCCATATCCACCCCCAACTGTGCCAGGTCCTGTCCCACCAGGGCAGTATCCTCCACCAAATATGCCCTTTCCAGAGCTTCCAAGACCTTATGGTGGTCCAACAGAGCCAGCTGCACCTCCTGCTCCGGTTGGGCCATGGGGATCCATGCCCTCTGGAGCATGGGGACCAACAATGGGAGGGCAGTATCCTGCACCTAGCATGCCATATCCACCCCCAGGGCCATATTCCGCTCCTACCCAGACTCCAGGGGCTGCACCGACAGTACCATGGGGTACGGTCCCACCTGGAACATGGGGACCTTCACCGCCGGGTCCATTCCCTCCACCCACAGGATCATATCCAGCTCCAGGACTCTATCCTACGCCCCCTAATCCTTTTCAAGTGCCATCTGGTCCTGCTGGTGCTCCATCAATGCCTGGCGGTCCCCATGTGAGTATTAATTTTGGTCTCAAATTACTCTAAAATGTAATACTTTTAAGTGTGGAAATTGAGTAGCATAAGACCTATTAGTGCAGGTAAGGGATTTCAGCACATCTGGTTTATTCCTGTAGTGAGTGGAATAATAGCCAACTTCTTAAATGCTTAACTAAACATACTAGAATGTTAGACACACTCCAACTTGATATAATTTAAGCATCACATTACAGTGGTCTTCCACTCTGTAGAAAGCCTTCTCTAAAAGGCCAAAAAGAAAGGGGGGGGCGGGGCAGGAGGGGAAGCCTTGTAGTAATTTCTGAAAGAGAAAATACTCTGTTCTCTGTAATCTAGTGAGATTGCTTCTAAGGCACATAGGGAAGGAATAATAAATTATAAAGATTAATTTGGTTTTAATTAAGAACTTCTGTAATTGTGAATTAACTGCTTTGTGAAAAGCCTGTATTGACCATGAATTATTGTCTCTTGCAGCCTTACCGTTGAATACATTCTGGGCAACAAAATACTGTAGTTTTCCACCTTCATCCACTACTTACAGAGATTTTTACAGTTTTTGTTTCAGTAATGTTTGGGGCTATGAAGAATACTTGCCTTCTGTATGTGCATTTGAGGTATGAAGGAGCAGTTTGCGTAAATTTACCTTGCTCATATGCTGGCATAATCATTTGGTTTCAAAGTGAATTACGAAGAACATACATAAAACTAACATCTGTAGTTCTTATGTTGGCAAGTATTCCTTGAAAAGACGGGAGTTGCCAAGTAAGGATTATAAAGAATCTGGCCCAAGGACTTAAAAAAAAAAGTTAATTCTTAAGTTTCCATGGATGCTTTAAGTCTTGTTGCCAGACTTGTACTGGTCACTGAATGGATGGATAGTCATATTTTGTCTGTTTTCAGGTTATTCTAAAATGTCAATAAAAAGTGTTTCAAGGTTTTATTCAAGAAATGTAATTTTTGAACATGCTACAGTAATTCAAACTAAAGAGACAGAGCATGAGAACTTGAAGGTTTTCTCAGCATTTTGTATATATTTAAAACAATTGCTCAGTCTGGGACTACGGAAGAGAAGATGCGCATTTGAAATACTTGGTCTGACTTGTCAGCACACTGTTCGTGTTCACAAACAGGCATTTATGTGCAAATTTAATAACCTGAATGTGCAGTTAACTTTGAATCGACAAATGTGAGTTTTATGCATGCAAATGAGGACATCATTTTGCCAGTTCTCATTCTGTGGTGGTTGGAAGTTTGGCTTGGTCTATGTAAAGAGAAACTGATTCCCACTTAGGTAAGGTACTTCCCTATTTCTAACCTGGGTTCTAGTCATTTAATATTTGACTTTGCTGCTGAGTTGCGTGAACTCAGCAGACTTTTTCAGAGTCCCTGGAAACTGAACTTGAGCTTAAAAGATCAAAAAACCCAACCTCATAATTCCCTTCCCGGCAGTTTCTGGCATGGTGTTTAGTTCCATCGGCTACAAAGATCCTTATTGCCACAGTTGAGAACGAGGAGGTCTCATTGGGGCTCTGTTGAGTATCATAATGGGGAAGAGTCCTCTGTTCTCAGCTGTGTGTCTGCATACCTCACTGAGTAAGTGTAATTTGGGAGTAATTGAATGTTTAAAAGCCTGTGCACTGCTGTGTAGCTGTCCCCCCTCCTCCCCCCTCTGAAGGGACACTACAGTAAGTTTTCATATTCTTGCCATATCTGTGCAAAGAGCATGCAAGGGATTTGCTGCAATGCTAGTTTAGTGTTATTGAGACACACAGCCATGTGTCTGTGAGAAGTTCTGGCACTCTTTGTGGTACTTCATAGCCTAGGCTTTGACCATGGACAGTTTGTTTCATCCCCAGCTGGGGATATCCTAACTTAGCCGCTGTAAGTAGAATTAAGAACAAATTTTGCTTAACATGGTAGTTTGTTAACTACCATGGGAGTCTTTGTATCATGGAACTGTGAAAGCGAGTTAATTCTCTTCCAGTACCTTATCGTGGCTTCCTGCATGCATGTGATGGACTATCTTAAAAACAAATGGGGTGACCTGGTGGTGATGCGTGTTAGTAGTCCTAGCCTTTACGGCAAAGTCCTGCAATATTTTTGCAGAAGGCGGCAGTCATCTTAGCTGTGCCTGTTTTACTCTAATGTCACGAAAGCTAATAGCAGAAGTATGTGTATTTTTTTGTTTTAGGGAGACAGTACTGAAGCTGAACAAAAATACTTAACGTTTCAGCTTAAAACCTGGCATCTGTAACCCTAGAAATAGGAACAAAAAGTGAGTCTTTACTAACCTTAAATAAGCCCCAGTTGCCCCCCAAACAGACTTGGCTTAGATCTTGGCAAGACTAATTAAAAATTAACACAAGAGAACATTGACTACATTTGCTCAAGTGCTTTTTTTGATACCTGCAGCCTTAGATGATAAATCAATGTAATGAAAAAACATTTATTCCAAATGAACGGATCGTGCAGTAGCAGCACTCCAGTTTGAAATTGCACTGGCCGTATGTCTTTGCAGGGAATGGGAAGAGGTAGGAAAGGATAAAGCAAGTGTAGCAAGTAATGATTTTTGGCAAGGGGATTTGTAAAAGTAACTAGACTTCTAGGTTCTTCCTGAAATAGGCAGGATTTATTACTGGAACATTTAGGCTAAAATTCAGTATATATGGGATGTTTTTCAATGTATATTCGTATTTCTTGAGATCATAAAACCTGTTTCATAACCCCTTTGTTTTTGTGAGCAAAGTTCTTTGCATAGCAGTGAAAAGGGTATACCTGTTAATCTATCGTGTAAAAACTCAAGTTGTCACTATATACCGTGTAGTAACTTTATCACATGTTATGTCAAGTGTGAGCAACTTCTGGCCTGAAGCTTTTGCAATGGAATTTGTACATTTCTATGCATCGTTTGAGTTAAATTGCTGAGAAGTTCGTTTTGACTTGTGCTTTGAGATTGACATACTGCATTTGTTTACAATATGAAATATAAGCAATCACATCTTTAAAGTATAGATTATCACCTGCTGCTGTATTTTCTTTAGATGAAACAAATATTGCTGTATGATAGTGAGAAGCTATAAATACAGGATTTGATATTTTTTTGAAAATGCTGTCACTTTTGTATAAGATTAGACATTAAACGTATTTTCAAGACTGTGGTGTTCACTGTTTTTCAATTACTGCTTTTGGCATGCTTGTGTAGACTTTTGCCTTGAATGAATAGTAAAAATAGGACATCCTTGATTTGCAAAGACTGAATATAAAATCAGAATTACTTGACTTCTGTGAGTGTTTTTCCTCTTCCTTTTGTGAATTTTTGCAGCTTGTGCATAAGTCATATTAAATGTGGATGCGACCATTGCGATATTGTAGCATATCAGCCTCGGGTATTGCCTGTTCACATAAATGCCCTGTTAAGAGGAAAAAAAGTAATGTGATCTTGCTTGTTCTAGAGGAGGAATGGGGCTTAATTTTTTTTTACCTGTGAAGAGTGTGGTGTGCGTTTTTCCTGGCTCTGGACAATTCCCGTGCTGGGTTGACTCGTGGATGTGGTAAGTGACCCACAAACCAATGTTTTCATACGCTTGTCAGGAGTTTGATGGGGCAGGGTGGATAACTGAGAAACTCCAGGGCTTGGCAGCTGCGTGAACTACAAAGTTTGGGCATCGCTCATCACGATGTTTACATTCTTTGTATATAGTGGCCTGCAGAATGGTTCACACTGAGCTGGCCAGTGCTGCTGCCTTTGCTCACACCTTCAGCCTTCCAGGAAGGTAAAAATGGCAGCAGTGAGCAGTAACAAGTGGAAACAAAAATATTTATCCACTTCAAGGCTTAGAAAGCAAGCTCCTCTTAGACTGCACACCAAATGGAATCCTTACATCTGTTAATAGAAGAAATGATACAATGTCTGGCCAGTGCTTTATCTTACGTGTTTGGCTAGGGGGTTGTCTTCTCCTCTGGATTTCTCGAATGATTTGTCTCTTGCAACTGTTTTGCATTGGTAGAGATGAAGACATGGGTGTGCTGATCCTATTATGTTAGTTGTGGACTGCCCTGCAGACCCAAAAAATGTATTTGAATTTTTTTTTTTTGGGGGGGGGGGGGGGCCAGAATCCAACAAGTGATACTTACCTACATTATTCTATAATTCTTATGGGAGTAGTTGTGAAAAACTGTTCCAGGGATCTTGCAGAGCGGGGAGGATGTGCAGAGGTAGATCGACAATGTAGGATATGTTAGTTCTGGACTGCTGTTTTGAAGGCAGACGGCTCAATTCTCCAAGCAAGGTCAGGCCCCCTTGTGTGTGGAGGCATGGATTCACTGGCCAGCCCGTTTCCAGCCTCTCTGCGCTGTCCAGAGGGTGAGATGTTGATAGTCCTGAGCCTGTGTGTAGTAAGAGCCCTTAGGCATCTAAGTAAGGACAAAACTTACCATAAATATTTTTCCTTATCATATCAAGATATCCTTTCCATATCAAGAAATGCAAGTTGCAACTTTAACAGAAGCTTCTAATCAGCTAGAGCATGGTGCCAGGTTAACTGTCACTGCATGACACGAGGTGGGGTGCTTACCCCAAGACATCTGGAGAAAGATCTGGAGCGGCCTTGTGTCGGGACGCACTCTGTGGGCGGGGGCAGGTATCTGTGAGGCTGAGAGCGGGGAACTCTGTGCTCGCTGGCCGGCTGCTCCCCAGGCGTCACCCACCCCTGGGTCCATGCACGCTCGTGCACAGGCAGAGGCTGTGGTTCTAAAGGTCATGCTGGGAAGAGGGCCGATGGCTATATAGACACGGCGCTTGCGCTTCGCTTTGTATCAGCCCGGGTTTCCCAAATCCATTTCCAAGGTAGTTGCAGTGGGAGGATCAGCCATAACTTTTCCCTCTGCTCTCACAATTCGGGAGGATTTGAGTTAACTGATCTAGAAATGCACGTGCATACACACGCTCGTTAAGCTGCTAATGGCAGGGTGAAGTTTTTTTGATCATCTCGCCTGCAGAATCAGGTGTGTGGGAGATGCAGCGCTGGAAGCTGTGTGCACCGAGGCAGCGCGCTGTTGGGAGCAAGTACTTCGTGATCTCCCGGCTGAGTTGACCCATTTAATGACGGTGAAGGCAGAAGAATGGCGACTTTGTATTCCCTGTGCGGCTGATCATAGCTTAGGGTAAAGTTAAGTTACACCTAGATAAGTAAAAAGGGATAGTCGGTGTATATATATATGTACGCTTCGGCTCTGTAATATCACTTTCCAAAGGGTACCCTCCCTGCTGAATGAGAGATTGGGAGATAAAATAGCAATGCCTGTGTTTCTGTCCTCTTTCCAACTTTCTCATGGCACTCAGCAGGGAAGGGCCGTGCTCAGAAGTCAGCCAGCACGCCTTTGGGTTTCATTTCAGGTCCTACTTCTGTTGTCTGTGCAAGATCTTACCTGCTCTCGCAGATTCATGTTCTTGTGGTGATTAGGGGAGGGAGTTCTTGTAGCACTTAACCCTAGAACTCCTGCATCAAGCTGTGCCATCAATCACTGGAATTGTTGTGCTTGGCATTAATGGTGGCATAATACACATCTCCCTATCGCTTCCCTATCTTTAAACCAGATAACTTCTCTGCTGCAGCCCCGTGTGCATCCCCCAGAGTTCTGCTGGAGGGGGCAGAGGAAAAAAGCTGCTGCTGCCGCGGGGAGCAGCGTGAACGGGACAGTGGCCCTGGCGAGGAGACACTCGCGTTAGGCTTTTGTGGTGGGAGGAAGCTCATCCAGAGGAGCTGGAGCATGTGTCTGCCGTAAGCGTTTAATGTCATGCTCTGCGGAATGACTCGTTTCTCTGAGCTAGGAGAGGTGTCCTAGGGAGGATGAGCTATTTCAGTGGTTCAGGGTTGGCTGCTGGGGGGAGGCTGGGTAGGTGGCGGGTACCTGCTGTGCCTTACTCTGTTACTCACTGTCTCCCAGTGGTATTTAGGCTGGAGCTGGCATCCTCTGTGTGAAGCAGGGGGAAATTACAGCTTGGGTTTAAAGAGGAAAGCTTCCTGCTGGTGGTGGAGACTGTGTCCTAACACAAACACCAGCTCCTATTGCTGCAAGCTGGGTGGTGGCAGGAGTTTAAGTGAGAGGTTCAGACCAGCAACAAAGAAACATTTTTCACCATGAGGACAGTCAAGTGCTGGGGTGGGTTGCCCAAAGAGTGGTGCAGTCTCCGTCCTTGGAGGTTTTGAAGGCTGGCTGGATAAAGCCCTGAGCAGCCTGAGCTGACCTTGGAGCTGGCCCTGCTCAGAGTGCAGGCTGGGAGCTAGCTGCCCGATGTCCCTTCCCACCAGAATCATGCCACGACTCATCAGATATTCACGCTGTTCTGTGTCTGATTAAAAGCAAACATGGAATTTGTTCTTCAAACAGATGCAGAAGGTGACAAACGACTGCAGATGTCATTGGTGACTTGTTGGTCTAATTAATGTGGTGGTGTTCCAGGGTAGCTCTGTGGCTTCTGATGGGAGCCCAGCATGTGCTAACGAGGGGTGATCTCTCGGGATATTCCATTTTACTAAGCTGTTAAAGGATAATGAAAAGTAAAACTGCATTAGGGTGCCTTTTCACAAGAAGGGGCTTGATTTGCACGATGTGAAAAGCTTCATATAGTGCTTTGTATGACAGAAAACATTCAAAAGGGTTTTGAATCTGGTGCTTTCTAATTTGCCTGCGTTCCCTTTAGTTACGCACAGAGAAGGCAGCACAATATCCTATTTTAAGTTTGCTTAGAAGGGGGAAGAATTAATGCTTTGATATCCTGGTGCTTGTTCTTGCTGCGCAACGCTGGAGTTCGTTGCTGCTCCTCAAGGAGACAGAGTTGATGATCTTGAAAGATTTTAATACAGGCACTTCAAAGTCTTAGCAGCTTCCACGTCACACTTTCATGTTCGCATTTCAATCTGGATGCTGTCCCCATTTTCCTGCTCGGAACGCTGAGCGTGAGTAACACAGCGTGACCTGGAAGGTAGGGATGATCGCATCAGTAGGTCCGAGCTGCTGCTGCCATCCTCCTGGCCTTGGTGCTCACCTGTTGGTCTGTACTGGCTGTCAGAGTAAGTAATTGTTAAAAAGAGAGTGTCTGTGGAGCGACACCAAGCAAAAACCGCTCTGAGTGGCTCAAATAAATCAGATGCTGGAAAAATGAGCTCGTGGCTGTTTGAAAGCAAAGCCTGATGTGATCCCTCAGGGTTTTTTTTTTTGCTCTCCCAGCTGGGAGCTGCCCATCCACGTCCTGGTGCCGTCAGGAGAGGGCACTGCTGCTGCTCTGGGCTCCCTGGCAGAGGCGGCTGCGTTTGGAGTTGATTATTTTTAACACTGAAGTTGATAAAATAAAACGCTCAGCAAGGTTTTAGTGACTTACAGTGCAGTTCAGGAGATGGTGTTCTAAGTTGTGTCTTTGCACTGACTCGTATTAGAGGAACACAGACACATGGTACACCAGAGTTAAATCTGAGCCCTGTTTAGTGGAAGTTTTCATAGGAGAATGAATTTCTGTGCTTTGCAAAAATCTAATCTCAAAAGCAGCAAAGAATGAAATTTGGCCAACCGGCCAGGGACCCTCACAATGCTTCCTTTACTCTTCCCCATCCCTGGTTTGCTGAGCTATGGTAAAAGCCACCCATTGCAGTTAGACTCGATGATCTTCAAGGTCTTTTCCAGCCTGAATTATGATTCTATGCTTGCTGTTGTAATGAAGCTATTTTAAAGTAAACTTTTCCGAGAGGTCAGGATTGCAGCTGCAGCCGAACAGTCTCGTCTGTGGCCTTTGTGTTTCCTTGCCAGCCCCATACGTTCAGCGCAGCATCGCGTGGGGCTTTCGCTCTCCTTGGAGAGCATCTTTCCTGGGGCACAGCCGGCTCAGGGCCAGTGGGGGGCAAGGCTTGGCCAGGGGAGCCCCTCCACGGGTGCTGCACCCAGAGCGACAGCAGGGGCTCACCCCAGCTTTGGTGGGGCTGGGCTCGGACTGGTTCAAGCCCCTCCTGCAATGCCACGCTAGTCCTTTCGGCTTTGGGGGCTGGATTTTTTTCTTGTAAGGTTGAATGGGGGCTGCGAGTTTGGGCACGCAGGCAGCACAGCCAGGAAAAGCACCAGGACCTTGTCATTCTGATGGCAGCAAGCCAGGGGAGTCTTCATCTTGCATGGGCGTTTGGGATCGCTGTAGGGATTTCTCATCCAGTTATTTAATAACGTTAGGATGAAGGACCTTCCTTAAGGGCCGTGGGGCAGCGTGCGGCACGGAGCTTGGTGCAGTGGGGGAGTTAGTTGCTATTAAGCTCCCAGCCGGAGGAGGTGTTTAATGACTTTGGTAAATCTCTAATGCTGCAAATTGCTACGAGACTCATTTAGCGCTTGGAAACAAAGGTAGCGCTCAGCTGGGCACGTCAGGCGCAAAGTGCTTCTCATTTATTCATCTTTAATAATGGAAAAGATTCAAACTGTAGCATGGTTCTGCTCGGCTGCGGTGTCAGCGCTGGAAGCAGCACAAAGCTTTCGGGGGCAGGGGGGGCTTGCTGTTCCCCTGGAACCTTCCTTCAGGGCGAGAGGGAGCTAGATGAGCTGCAGTCTTGCCTTAGTGCTCTGTTTTGTAGGAGAAGAAAACTGCAAAAGTGGGAGTTTTGCGTTGTGCTTCATAAAGAGAGAATAAAAGGGAGCTGCCACAGGAAAAAGAGTGAATCCAGGCTTGCCAGTGCATGTGAGCAGCAGGGACAGTGCTGCGGACATCGATGCTCCTTATCTGCTGCTTTTGCTTTCTTTGCCGTCAGACTTGAGTTATTGAAGTGCTCAACCTTCCTCTGCATTGCATTTTTCACTAGCAGTAGATCAAGGTGATGTTTGGGTGTTGGGGGGTGAGTAATGTACCCCAGGAGGCTCTCAAGTGAGCCATCTCCCCAGAAAGGGCCGTATGTGGGGGAGGGGGGCTGCTGGATTCTCTGCAAGACCCTCTTCTCAGGAGTCCTGGGAGGGCATCACGTGAGCCTGCAGGCCACAGAGGAGCATCCCGTTGCCTGTTTTTGCTGCGATGCCCCTTTTTTATTGCCACAGAGAGCGGGCGGTGCCTCGGGGGGTGGCATGGAGGGCTGGAACCGAGCTGCCCCTTTGCGGGGGGTGCAGCGTGGGGCTCTGCGCCGGCACACGGAACCTCACCTGTGGCTGAGCAAGGAGGTGAATGTCGTCGCAGTTCCCCAGCCTGGGAGGTTTGCAGATGGAAGAAGGAGAGACGACGGTCGAGTTTAGCACCTTGGGATTGTGCCAAGCATGGCCTTGGTGGCAGATCTGCAGCCCAAGCACGGCATGGGATGGCACCAGCCAGGCCACAGAAATCACGCGAACGATAAAATCCCACGGATGCACGTCGTTCCGCTCTGCAAAGGTGAGCGCATCTCCTGTGCCATTGACCTTGCCCTCTGGATTGGTACCTTTCCCATTAATCTACTGCCAAGAGGACAAGAGAGAAGCAGCTTTCTGTTTATGAATTTCTAATAAGAAGTTTGAAATGGCTGCTTTAAAGTTATTTAACTTTGTAGAGACAGGCTGCTCATTGGGGTGGGGTCTTTTGCCTCTGGGAGGCTCGGTAGCCACAAGAATAAGAGGCGGAGAAGGCATTAACTCCTGACAGAACTCAGCATAAAGGGTGCTGGGGCCAAGTAAAGCACTGATAATTCTGAATTGTAATGGCAAACTGTCGTTTTTTAATATGTATATTTTTAATATGTGTATATATATTTTATCTGTAACAATGTGTGTGTATATATATTTTTTTTTTTAAACTGTTCTTCAAAACAAGCCAACCCTCAAGCCTTAAGCGACAGAGCTCAGCATCCTGCAGCCTGGTTCCTGCAGAGGACGGGGCTGCCTGCGCCACTGGTGTGGCACGGCTGGCTGCCTCCACTGGTCCCTGCCTGTGCGGTGGCACGAGGTGGCTGCTGCTGCAGCTCCCTGCTCTCCCCTCACCTCCACTCCTGGCTTCTAGCGCTCAGTCTCCATTAATTAATTTTCTATTTGCTCCGTCTTGTGCAGTTCTTCAGCTTAAATGGCTTCTTTAAGCTACTCTAGCATGTAGTTAATTAACCCAGTGGTGAACATCACCGTGACGCAATGGCAGGTGACCCTTCAAGAGGTGGTGGCACATCAAAGCTGTTGCAGAGCAGCCTGTCAAAGGTTATTGCTAGAGGAAAATGTTTAATAATGTATGTTGCTGTCCAGTGTAATGATGCCTGAGTGTCTGGGGAACCCAGCGTTGGTGGGTGAGTTACTCCCCAGCCTGGACTGACCCTGAGCCCACCGTGGAACTGCAGGAATTGGCTCCTCCCCAGCCTTATTGCTGGGTGGCCGTTTGTCGGGTTTAACCCCAGGTGGCAGCTCAGCCCCGGTGCAACGGGGGAGAGAATCGGAAGAGTGAAAGTGAGAAAACTGATGGGTTGAGATAAAGGCAGTTTAACAGGTAAAGCAAAAGCTGTGATTGCAAGCAAAGCAAGCCAGGGAATCCCTTCACCACTTCCCACCAGCAGGCAGGTGCTCAGCCATCTGCAGGAGTGCAGGGCTCCAGCACGCGTGACCGTGACTCAAGAAGACGAACGCCATCGCTCCAGATGTGTCCCCCCTTCCTCCTCCTTCCCCCAGCTCTATGCACTGGGCATGACGCCACGTGGTGTGGGACAGCCCTTTGGGCACTGGGGTCAGCTGCCCTGGCTGTGTCCCCCCTCAATTTCTTGTGCCCCCCCCCCAGGCCTGCTTGCTGGTGGGGTGGGGTGAGGGGCAGAAACCGTGTAAGCCCTGCTCAGCAGCAACAAAAACATCTCTGCCTTATCAACGCTGTTTGCAGCACAAACCCAAAACATAACCCTGAATTACCTACTATGAGGGAAAATTAACTCTACCCCAGCCAAAACCGGCATGCCATTAAATATCACTTGGCTCTCGCCTGCTATCAGGTAAATGCTGGGCGTTTTAAGATGAGGAAAGTAAATTGCGCTTAGAGAATGGGGTGGTTCAGCCTGGAGAAGAGAAGGCTCCAGGGACACGCTCTGGGGACTTCTAGTAAAAGGGGCCAACAAGAGAGGGACTTTTTGCGAAGGCATGGAGTGATAGGACAAGGGGGGACAGCTTCAAATGAAAAGAGGACAGCTATAGATGAGATATGAGGAAGAAATTCTTTACTGTGAGGGCGCCGAGGCGCTGGCACAGGCTGCCCAGAGCAGCTGTGGATGCCCCATCCCTGGGAGTGCTCAGGGCCAGGCTGGATGGGGCTGGGAGCAACCTGGGCTGGTGGGAGGTGTCCCTGCTCATGTGTGGGAAAATCACCTTGGGGGGGGCGTGGGGGGGGAATAGAAAAAAATTGGGTCCTCGTAGAAGCGTAGTGTTACAGAAAGCTTTTTAGGGTAAAATACAGCTATCACTTTCAGGATGGTTGGCATGCATGAAATGTACAGCACCAGAGTTCCCTAAGCCACACAACCTGCTATCCTAGAGGAGCAGTGCAGGGTGGAGCGGAGTGGAGTCACCATGGCGAGGCTCTGCTGTGCTTCCTGCAGGACTGGGAACGTGATGGTACCAGCAGTGATGCATAGCAGCTGGAAAATATATGAGAAGATGTCAGTTGCTGGACCAACAACTGTGACGAAGACCAAGCAAGAGCCTCGTTATCTGCAAGAGAAGGTCAGGAACCAGGCCTGCTCAGCACCTCAGAGCCTTCTGACGAGGACGAGCTAACTGCTAAAAGCAAACAAACTGCTGAAGTGATAAGACTCAAGGATGCTAGGGTAAAATAACTCCTACTCAAATGGTCCCCCCTGAAGAGAGTGGATCCCCCGTGCGGGGAGCGTGCGCAGTTAATTTAAAATGAATCATATCATTAAATGAAAAGAACTTTACACCAATAATAATGAAGGAATGTATGACTAGGGTCACCCAAGCTCCGCCTGAGAGTAAAGAGAAGTATAAAAAGTGAATGAATGAGGGGACAAGTGGGTAAGACGCCACTGAGAACAAGCTAGGGGAAGATGCCACCAAGATGGACTCCTGTGACCGGCCGATGGGCTGAGCCTTGCTTCTCCCCCCTTAGGTGGAACTTAAATTAAGAGCTTCTTTGGGAGACTTGGAAATATCTCTAGAGAGTTACTTTTAAATATTTGTAGCCAGGCTGTATTGTTGTAACTTTTCTGCACATTTTATACTTTATAACATTTTATTTGCATGTGCCTTTTTGCAGACAGTCACTATCATCGGCAGTCAAAAGAACCTGTCCATCTGTTGCTAATAAAACTGCACTGTTAAGTAGCTGGTCGTCGCAGTTTCTCATTGAACGTGACCAAACCCTAGAGTGGTTCCAAAGAATGTTTATCAATATGGTGATAGGCACTTTGTGTATATAAATATATATATATTTATAGAGAGAGAGTGTGGCCATGCTAGTTCATGAGCATGGCTGGACTGGCGGTGCAGACTGCTATCAGTGCATCCAGACCCGTGGTAGTTTAATATACATAATAAACACAACTGGACTGATAGTGGTAAATTGAACATCACCTAGAATTTAAACCTCGCCGGACCTAACCTCCCACCTCGGTGAGGAAAGTTGGAAGGTGGAGGGGATGGGTGTGTGTGTATGTGTGTGAGAGAGTGTGCGTGTGTGCTTGCGTGCATGTGTGCGTGTGTGTGTGTGTGTATTTCCTGCTAAATTACTCCATCCCCTTTAATCCTTTAATGCAAGACCATGGCAGGAGGGTTGCAACTAGATGGTCTTTAAGGTCCCTTCCAACCCAAACCATTCTGTGATTCTATGAATGTGTTTGGCCGCAGTGAGTAGCACATCAGAGAGTACATCCCTAAGAAACAGCATGATCTGATGGCCGAGCCACCTGCCAGGGTCCTCTGTCTCTTCCCACCCCTTGGGTTTGCAGTTTGGGACTTTAAATTGTACATGGTACCATGCAGAGTTGCATTTTACCTGAAGAGTCTCTAAAGCAAACAGGTTGCTTATGAATGCTTAAAAAAATCCAGACCCCAAGTATATGCCTATTTTTGAGAAATGACTATTTTTTTATCCGCTTTTGAAAAGCAGCCAGCCCCACATTGCAAAGCTGTGCATCACCAGGCCTTGCACCATTGCAAGCAAGATGTGATCGCCGTGACTTAATCTCCTACAGCGCCCGTGTGCTTGTGCTCTGCCTTGCTTGGGGCTCTGGCAATAAACCCAGCTGCTCTCTGTGCTTGATCTGGAGAGGCAAAGCTTGAAAACCACAGTTGCCACACCTCTGTGTCCGACTGTGAGTCACGGCGGGATGACTCCGGTGGTGTGGAGCAAAGCGAAATGTGGACGTTTCACAGCTCTGCATGCAAAGAGCTCTCGGCACCCACCCTGTGAATACCGAAGGGATGCTCAATCATTGTCTTCACTGCTGCTTGGTTTATTGAAGTAAAGAAATTAGCTCAGATTTTGGTTCACTTTTCCACTTTTGGTCAAACATTTTTTTAACACTGTGCGTCTGTTGCGTAACTGGAAGCACAAAGCTTATGGCACTGGAAGTGGAAAAAAACAGGCAGACCACTCTGGTAAATGTGTGGAGCTTTTGAGCAAAATCCTGAAAATAACTACAGAGGTTTTTCATGAAAACACCTCTTGCCAAAGACATCTGGAGGAGTCCTAGGGAGGAAGGGAAAAAGCGGTGAGGACTAACGAGTTAATACAGCCTTATCCAGGAAGGCAGAAATCGCCAGTGCCTGTTTAAAAACACTTAGTGCACGTCACTCGAATAAGTTCACGAACGTGTGCTCTGGACATGCACACCTCTTGATGAGTCTGCTCTCGGAAGGGCTGTGCTTTAGGCAGATGCTGGAGCCAGGACTTGAACGGTTGTTCTGAAGAGCAGTGATCTCCTCCTGCTCGCGTTACAGGCTCAGGAAGCTCCAGATACTCATGCAATGTATCAGGGATCCTTCAGCGTTACTGGCTTAAATCCTCTCCAGCTCCCTTTGCCCTAAAACATCCCCCAAGATAGCACAGTGTTTATTTATTGTGGTGAGGTTTGGGTGCTGTGAAAGGCAAGTGAAGCAGTGCTCCCTGTTAAAGTGTTTCCCCGAGTGGGGCATCCCATTCCCTTGGGTATCCCTGGCATCTCTCATCAGCCAATGGCATTTTTTCATGCTTAAGTTTGGTCCAAATCCTGGTGACAAGTATTCAGCTGAATACTGAATTCAAGCTGAAGGATGCTAAAATCCAGGCGGGTGCCCCAGTAGAGAGGAGGGCGCCTTCCTCTGAAGCCCAATCTTTTAGCTAAGCAGAGATGAACTGCAGGAAGCTCTACTACAAATCATTACAACCAAACTCAACAGATTTTTGCCTTTTTTCTCCCTCCGTACCAGCTGCAGGACCAGCTAAACCATTGAGTTCAGCCGCTGCCTTCAAGCAGTAGTTTCTACGTTGTTAATGACACCAATTAATGTGTGCATCCCTTAATAACCTTTGGTCAGCCCTGAAGTGGTCAGGCAGTTGGACTAGATGATCACTGTAGGTCCCTTCCAAGTGAAATTATTCTATTTATTCTATTTTATTTTATTTTATTTTATTTTATTCCATTCCATCCCATCCCATCCCATCCCATTCTCTTCTATTGTACCAGCAGCACTGGGCAGCAGATCAGGATTTCAGCACGCAAACGCACCTTTTCCTTTTCTATCACTTTAAGCTGTGAAGCCCACTGAGGAAGCAGGAGATGATTCACCCTCAGCTCCAAGTACCATCGTGCTTGTTGAAATTCCAGCTGCCGTTAAGGGCTTCCCCAGCCTTGGTCTCCTGCCAGCCTTGCTGCGGCGGGTGAAACCCAAAGCTTTTTTGTCGTTTTTTTCTCGGCAGTCTCCGCAGTGAAGCAGAAAACGTCGGAAATTTAAAAGTAAATTTGTGGTTTATTGAACTTTAGTAAAGCTGGAGCCGTGGGCTATGCAGACGGGGCTCTTGCAAGGGCTACGGCCGCGGCTGTGCTCGCGGGGTCCGGCTGCGCCATGGTCAGACACTGCGGACCCCGATGCCTGGAGATGGACCCACTCGAGACATGAGACACGGGACGGCCAAATGTTCCCCCCTTAGTGGGGGGTCACCGTTTCATAAAGGCAAATATGACGAAGGCCTCCTGCTGCCAGGGCCCTTCCCAGCGCGGGGGGCGGCAGCTGCCCCGTGCCCGCCCCGTCCCCGCCCCGGGCAGGCGGGTCCCCGCCGCTGCCGCCGTGTCCGCGCCCACGGGCGCCGCGGGACAGGAGCCAGTCGCCGCCGCTGCACCCGGGTGAGTGGCTGCGCCCACGCGCGGGGTCCCGGGGCGGGGGGAGCAGCGGTGGGGTTTGGGCACCTATTGCCTGGCAAAGAAAGGGTTAAGGGTGTTGCTCGTCCCCGCGGGGGGGGGCTCGGTGCATCCCCCGTGGGGATCCCGGGAGGGAGCGGGGGTGCAGGGCTGCGCTGTCCCCTTGTGCGGGGCTCTGGGCGGTGGGGGACGCGCCACGGGGCGCAGAGAAAGCCCTCGCTGGCTTTTGGGAATGCTTGGGGTCCCGGTGGGATGGCAAATAGGATGGAGCTGTAAGGCGGTTTGCACCTGCCGGGTGTCGGGGCGCCCTGCCCGAGCCCCAAAAGGCACGCGGGGGGGAGGGAGGGGCTGGGGGGCCCGCGAGAGACACCCAGGAAAGTCACCGCAGAAAGAGAGCCGAAGGGGAGAGGGAAGGAACCTCTTTCCTTCCCAAGTTTTCCCGTGTTGGGTGCCTGTAGGAAGCACTGGGGACGCACCCGGGGGTGCCCCCGCTGCTGTCCCGCTGTCCCTCTGTCCCTCGGGGCGGCGGGAGCCCCGGAGCCGCTGGGGCGGCCGCATCCGGCTCAAGCTCAGCACCCCGGAGGTGCTGCCGAAGGGCAGAGCTGCCCGGTGCCGTGGGTGGGAAAAACCACCCTTCCCGTGGCGCCAGCGGCCGGGCAGCGGGCACCCAGCCCCGGAGCATTCCCGGGGAGATGTCCCAGGGCTGCGCGCTGCGGTGACTGGGAGACAAGTTGGCTGCTGAGCTCCAAGCCGGGTGGCACCGTTTGGTGGCAGAAGAACAGTGGTGTTTCAAGACTTTCCTTTCTTGATAACAAATTTTATTTCGTTTATTTATCAAATCGACCATCCCTGGACTGGTGGGGAGACACGAGACTCCTGCCGCGCTGGCCCCACCAGGCCGAAGCAGTAAGAAATCCAGGCAGGGGAGCAAAAATACTTCTCCCTGAGGTGTTGCAGGGTGGGCAGGGGGAGCAGGGGGACCCCCTGCCCGAGCAGCACAAGCCATCGGCACCCACAGCTCAGCCTGGCTGGATGCAGCCCCGGGGAGCCCGCAGGAGCTGTGCACCCTCGGCTCAGCGCTGCAAACACATGGCAAACCCAAGGGCTTAAAAAAAGCCCAAAACACCCCCGAAGGCAAATAAAAGCTTTTTGAGATACGGGCTGTTCAAACAGTCCGGGCTCCTGGATGCCGGTTGAAAGGCTGACTGAGAAATGGTGCGGGGGCAGGAGTGTGGATGTTTTGCAGGGATGGGGTTACCTGTTGGTTGTGAAACCTGCGGCGTTCCCACTGTCCGCAGATCTGCCGTGACCCTTGTGTGTCTGGACGTTCCTTTCAAAGAGAAGTTTTCTTCTCTGCTTTCAGTTGGGAATTTTCCTTTTCTTTCCGTTTCTGCCTCTCCTCTTTTTTTTTTTTTTTTTTTTCCTCTTTTATGAATGCTGTCTTTGATGGGAGGAATCCAGCTCAGGCAGCAGCTATTCCTGCACACAGGCAGGTATGCATTTGGCGGAGCAGCTTGGCATGGACTCATAAAACTTGAAAAGCAGCTTCTGTCCACTGGCCCGGAGCGGTTGGTGGCACGTGTGTCCCCCCCACGGTGCCCTCCAGCCAGTGTGGGGCAATTGGGTAAGGGGACCTCCACCCAGGGGTGCCACCCGCCTCTCGCCCTGCCAGGTCTGCTGCAGGTGTCTGTCCCGTGTGTCATGGGGTGGCTACATGTCCCCCGATGTGCGGTGCTGGGTTTGTAGCCCCCCCACCCCACCCCGCAGCACATGTTTGCAGCTGCAGCCCCTCCAGGGATTTTTTTGTTGTTGTTTTTTTTTTTTTTTTTAATTGAAACATTTTCTGGGATGATGCTTTGGGGATGGGGAAGTGAATCATGCTGACTGCGGCTGGCACGCAGGACAAAACCGAACCTGTGACACGGCTGGGTGCCAATACCACATTACTCATCCCACCAAGTAGCTCTGCTCCTGCATGGGTGTGGGGGTCACCCAGGGCCTTGCACAGGCAGCCAGCACCCCCCAGCCAGGGCAGGGAGGTGGCTGTGCCTCCCCCCCATGCTGCCATCACCCCCCCAAGGGCCTTGCTGGCAGGGTCCAGGGTTGGATTCCCCCCGGGGCCATGCAGGCTGCCCGTGGCCTGACCCTCCATTCCTCCCGCAGGTATCAGACCAGGGTTTGTTCTGCGCTGCCGGAGCTGTCCTCCCTGCCTGCCGGGTACGTGATTCAGGGACTCACCCCTTTCCAGCCCGTTGCCACTGTAAACTCTTAACTGGTCTCAAAAACCTCTGTTTTTCAGGTGGTATATGTTAAAAATTACTTAAGTGCGCTTTGTCTTTTTGTTTTAGGAAAAATGTCAGACGGTTTCTCTGTAAGTATGAATTTCTTTAAAAAACAAACCACCACGGGGGCTGCGACTGGTGCCTTGCCTTGAAGCGGGGACCTTTGGCAGGGCTGGGAACATGTGTTTGCAAACCTGCGTAACTCCTCAAATCCGCCCCAGTAACATCGGTGTTTACTGGTTTTCTGGAAGCCTCAGCCCAGGCGCTCAGCCACCCCTGCTGCTGGGGAGTAACTGAGCTCTTGCCCTCGCGCACACTGTAGGCTACAAAAGATGGATGTTGGAGGACTCAGCCTGACTCCAGCATTGCTGTCACCTAACCCTCCTCCTCTCCCCTCTGTCCCCAGTTAAACGACGCCTTGGCCACCAACAACAACCCGACCCCCTCTGCACCCCCACCCCAGGGCTGGCCCTCCTGGGGGAACCAGCCACCAGCTCCTGGGACATTCCCGGCATACCCCGGCCCTCCAGGGTCCTATCCTGGTGCACCAGCAGCATATCCCGGAGCACCAGGGGCATATCCCGGAGCACCAGGACAGGGACCATATCCCGGAGCACCTGGAGCATTCCCTGGAGCACCAGCAGGACCAGGGTCGTATCCTGCCCCAGGACAACCATCCAGTGGCCCTGGATTTGGGCCCCCTCCTCCGCAGGGGGGACCAGCTCCTCCAATGGTAACAGCTCTGTCATATTCTAAGGGTTTCTGTGTCTTCACTGCCCGATTGCGCTTGGCCATGGGAGGGATCTGGGGCTGACTGTCCCCTGGGGGGTGGCATGGGTGGTCACTGTGTCACAGGGCTGCCCCGGTGTGTTGTCACACCAAGCGCCAGCCTGTGCCTGAACATTTTGGCTTTCGATGTGCTTTTTAGCTAACACTGAATTCCTGTTGTCTCCCAGAAAGTCCCCTTCGACCTGCCCCTGCAGGCAGGACTCATGCCTCGGATGCTCATAACCATCATGGGAACAGTCAACCCCAACCCAAACAGGTACCGGGGCATCCAGCACCGAGGGCCAGGGGTGTCCTGGGGTGCCACTGGATGGAGCAGGGGTGCTGGAATTTGCTTTCCATTCCTGAATAACACCTGCCTGGTGTAAAATCAAATATTATACAATGTGTAAATGCCCTGTCAGTGCCCGACGGGCCCTGGGGTTCTGCCCACTTGCTGCCACTTTTGGCAAGCCCTGTAAGAGAGCCCAGGGCTTTTGTAGAAAAAGCAGCGCACCTGTTACTGTCTTTGCAGGTTTTCACTGGATTTCAAGAAGGGGAATGACATTGCCTTCCACTTCAATCCGCGCTTCAATGAAGACAACAAAAAAGTCATCGTCTGCAATTCGATGTTCCAGAATAACTGGGGAAAGGAGGAGAGGACAGCTCCCAGGTTTCCATTTGAAGCTGGAAAACCCTTCCAGGTAACAAAAAAACCCCCAGCTCAGTCTCAAGTGCACCTGCAACATGCAGTGGGTGGGTTCGGTCAGGGCTGTGTAACAAGACTCACTGCAAGGACCTCGATGCTCTTGCACAGGAATCAGCTCCTAGAGGTGCTCCTAGGGCTGGTGTGCTTCCCTGGCTGCCCCACACAGCCGGTCCTACAGCACATTCCCTGCACCTACCTGCTCCAGCAGGCCCAGGTGCCCAGGGTAGAACTTCTCCCCACTTCGGTTATTCCCATTTATTATTAAATCCTTCCAATTTACGCTGTCATTCTCAGCAGTTGTTGGGCAGGTTTCTAGAAGGTGTTTCCCCTGTTAACAGCCAAGCACTCTCCACAAACTTTTTATCCTGCAAAATGGTTGCGTAGGTGATGGGAACACAGCTCTCACTGTGTGAGCCATGGAGTACCAGTTCTTGAACCAATGTAGTCACAAGACAAACCATGGGCTAAAACACAGGGGAAGGCAACGGTCACTGGTGGTTTTGCAGCTGAGAGCTGCTGCACCAGCTTGTCCACATGCCCCTCGGCTGCACTCCGCTGGCAACAACCTTCAGCCAGCACCAGTCTGCAGCTTAAAATTTCTTCAAGAGCAAATGCAATGGTTATTTTTTGGCTGAGCTAAGGTTTTTATTTCAGCTCCAGATCCTCTGCGAGGTGGATCACTTCAAGGTAGCGGTTGACGGTGCCCACTTGCTGCAGTACAACTTCCGTGAGAAGCAGCTGAATGCAATCAACAAACTCTGCATCAACGGGGACATCACCCTCACCAGTGTCATGCCAACCATGATATAATTAGGGTGGTGGAATTTTAGTGCAAACTTAGTGGTCTTAATATGGCTGTAACAGAAGTGCCTTCTTACACGAATACTTCTAGGTAATAAAACATACTTTCACAAGCAGAACTTGTTTTCAATTAGATCTCAAAAAGACACAACTTCCTCCAGCAGGCTGAGTTCAAATGTGGAAGTATCTGGATTCTTGCTGTAGAGGCAGAAAATCTCTGACAAAGGATGACAACCAGGAGCTGTTCAGTTTGTACAGAGAGGAGTACTTAGGAAAGGAGCCTGTGGTGTACTGCCACTGGTCCTGAGAGCTAGGGCATCGATCTTTAACCCCATCTTCTCCAAATACCAGGCAGCAGTCAGTAACTTGGTATTTTTAGCTTCAGTTGCTCTGCCAGGTAGAACGGTTACTTCTTCACTAAAGGAATCAAAGTAGTGCAGTGAAGGATGGAAGTTGCACCCGCCGGGGGAGGAGGAGGTGCCTGATCAGGCTGTGATCACATTATGCAGAATTCACAGAAGTGTCACCTCACTGCAGTTGTCCTCTAGGAAACACTGGAGAACAGGGAAATATCAAGAGCCTCTGTGCCTGACCTGAAAGAGGTACTTTGGGAGGGAGTTCAGAGCTGGTGAAAGCAAAACTTCTCCCCAAGACCATGGCTAGGAAGAGCCGCCCCTCTCCTTCACTTCAAAAGGCCCATTCTGCCCCTGCGGTGCCCAAACCAGCATGTCTTGAGACACCTCCCTCCCCAGGGAGGGCCCGCTTGTACAAGCGTTACGGACTCCCCGGAACAGGTCACAAGCCTTGTTTCTCTCCCCTCATAACTTGCATGAGAAGAACAGTTTCCAGGGTGGGGAGGTTACTTGGCAAGTTCACCTCGTGAGTCAGGCTAGTTAAAAAAAAGTATGTTCCCTTTGCTGTGAGTCATGCTCCTGGTCTTGGTTTGCAAAACAAGAACAGCGCAATAGCCACTATTGAAGTTTTCAAGGATGTCTTTGACATGTCTCACACACTTTTGTAACAGTCACTTCATTTATACTGGGAAACGCCAAGATACAACAAGCACAGTGTTGAAATTTCAAGTAGATGCAGTGGCCCAGAGCAGCACTGCTAACATCGGCTTAAGCGTACACATTAGATAGCAGAAATCCCACATCACTGCTATTAATTACAGCGTTGATCCCCGAACAGAGCAAACAAGTTGTTCAGAGCTACCTACATGAAACTACCTGTATAACTAGAGTTTAGTAATGAAGATAGTTGATTCCAGCACAGTAACACCAAGTCACAATAGCTTCCTCTTATTTATTTCAGTGTAACCAGTACACAGCCTTCAGGTTAAAGCTTAAGGCAGATGAGCTCTCCCAGCTGCAGTGGCAATGCTTTCTGCTGAGGGGCTTGAATTACCTTTGCTTGCTTTAAAATAAAGACTTAACTAGCGGAAGAATGCATGTATTACACTAAAGTCACCACTGTAAGAGGAAGCGCAGTCAGGTATTCGTTAAAAATAGAGCAATGGGAGGTACTCTAATCATACTACTCAAATACACAGTATATGTAACTGGAATGCTCCTTATGTATAAGCATATTACAGTCCAGACAGAAGAATGTATAAGGAATAAGATACAACAACAGGCTGAGGTTAAAATGTCAAGTGTTCAGAGAAAGAAGGTGAGAGATTTTCACATGAAAAAGCAAAGAGAATAGGGTTTCACTTTAAGGTCCTTAAAATACTCAACAGATAATGGTGTCCTTAAAGGAAATAATAATAATTGATGCCTATTTTAATACATTGCCAGGAAAAGATATTATCCAACTTAAAAATCCTTGTTAAGAGATAGTTTCTATTTATTACAGAGCAAGTGGTTGTTAAACATCAGGAAGACTCCCACAGGAAAGAATTACATGCATGAAACCCTGCTGCAGCTGCTGCCGAGGCAGTTGTCAATGCACAGAATATTGGAGCCTAAGGGTGCAACCGTGGGAGCTCACAGCAGTGACCGAGCAGGAAGCCGTGTTTTGGGGAGGTAACAGGCTGAGCCCTACCCCAAAGGTGCCCTTGCATCAGAAACAGGGCACAGCTACAGCGAGTCTGGTATGCATCTTACCAGCAATAATATGAGGTAAGTAAGGTCAGGATAGAAAAGCTTAATAATTAATCATTTTACAGCTTGAAGTAGACAGGAAATACATGAAATTATACAAAAATAAAAATATTTCAGGTTATAGTCAGAATATGCAAACATTGGATACAGCAGGTATAACCACCAAACACCCCACTACTAACATACAGCCATACTTAAGACATTACAAAATATTTTAGTAAGTTCCACTACAAAATACTACAGGTATTAATTCACTCAGGACACAGTTCAAGGGTAGAAGACTGTATTTCCAGATATCCTCTGTGGGTTTTCTTGTTAATATAATTTTTTGTGAATATAATTTACACATTTTGAATTTCTAGTCACCTTTCATTTTCCCCCAGAGGGAGAAAGGGGAGAAAATACAATAAGGTCGCTGAATACTTCAGCTGCTGCAAACTGCTGGGCTTTGCTCCTGACTGGAGTGGAGAGAAGCTCAGCATCCAGCATTGGCTGTGGGAGAAATCAGTGTGAAGTAAGTGTTTGAGGAACAGTTATCTGCTCTGCAAAACAGCACTGCAACAACATGAAATAAGCTATAGCAAATTCCCCTTTCTCCAGGACATCTGTATAAACACCAGACCAACGGTAATTACTCTCAGGCAAACACTTATGTATGTTAGGTGCCTGCCTGCTTGAGGAGCCACTTAAACATTGCAGGACAAAAGCTAGCAGAAATTGCTTTTGACAAAGGAACAGAAGCATGCAATTCTCTCACCCCTCAGTGCTGTGGACACGTTGCAGCTTTAGAGTAAGCAAAGCATGGATCTGTCAGGCAGAGCTGAAACTTGCAGCAATTCAGTAGATATAAGTAGACTAAAAAGTGCTTGCTTACATATGATACTGTCCCAAAGCAAGAGCCACAGGTCAAAATCATGTGCCACTGTAAGTACCATAACTTCTCTAACAGAAAATTTGCAAGCTTATTTCCATACGTAAAATACAAAGTGAACGTGGTCCATTTTGAAGACACTCATTACTCAAATGAGTAATCCATATTTTAAAGAGGATTTTTCATTACACCAAAATTCTTTTAACAATTTAAAAGTTTATGCACACTTTGCTTTTCTCTGTTGAATCTTACTTCCAGGTCTAAAAGTTAAAGGCATTAAAAAAAACAATCAAAAAGATGGCACAGACCTGAAAAATTTCAAGGAGGAAGTGGAAGAAAAAGGCCGGGTCATTCATTATGTTAGTACATTTTAAAGGTCATTCACAAGAAATATAATTTAAAGGATCAATCTGATAAGATTTAGACTTCTGCTAAAAATATCTTCATTCATCCTACTTTCATCATGTGCATTAAGGAACAATAGTGTGATCCCAAGCAGGGAGACAGGCTGTATTGTGGCTTGTATTTAGAGTAAGTTACATGAATTGGCTTGATAACATCTTAAAAGTTTAATTTAGTTTATGCAGTAACTGATTCTGTAGGAAAGGTTAACAGTACTGTAATGTGTAGATTGTCAAATAAACCTGAAGGTCAACTTACCATATCAAAAGGATTTCTGCCAACAGATGTCAAATCACTACATGAAATGTCTGAAAAATAAGAATATTTGATTATTTTTTTAAGTTAGTCTGATGCTGCCGAAGTTGAAAAAACAGTATTGCTTTCTGCATTTACTGAAAAAAAAAAAACCCAAAAAAAACCCCACCAACCCCAAACCCAACTACTAAACTGTCTGTATTTACTTCTACTTCAAGCCTTTTATATTAGCTTTCTCCTTCACGTATCACAAGGAAACTATACAGAAAGACCTGAGGGGCACTGTTTGCTCACAAGCAATGTGTAAGTCACATGGGATAAAGGAGGTTTTGCCAACAGCACACATAAATTAACCAAGCTATGGTGACAGTGATTTCAGAGTAGTATTTAGACTACCACAAAACTCTGGAATAAACTTAAGGTCCCAGGCAATACCACAGAAACAATACTAAGCAGCTTAAGATGCTCACCTGTTTGATGTATTTTTTGTTCTCCAGACTGAGCGAAGTTAGTCTCTGTGACAATACCCTTCTCCGGACTGCACATGACAGTATCTTGCCCTTGCTGTTCTGCAGCAGATACCTCCATCTCTTCCATGCTATCCATTACTTGTAATTCATTGCTAGAACTTTCCACCACCTGAAAAACAGGAATTTGCAATGTTTCTAGCCCTCTGAGAGGGCTAAGTTGACTGAAATAGCTGTATTTGCTTCTCAGAGAGCCAAAAGAAAAGCATCAGTGAAACCAGGCAGACATGAAGCAGTGCCCATGACACTAGGAAGCTTTCTTATTTTCCTTTTGTGTGCAATAAAAGGAAGTTTGACAGCTTTTGATGTAGAAAGCACAAAGATTAAAAGGTAGCCAGGATATTCAATGGATGTGAGTTTACAGAAACCAGCATGTCTCTTATGTCAAACCAAGTCCATACATCTAATCCACAGGTTTTATGAACAATTCAGGAGAGAGAGGGTTTTGACTCCAGACACTGTACAAAGCACAGGCAGGATAAAACTCGCAGCTTAAGGCTGTGATCCGTTGCACGTGAACTATTTCCCAAACACCCTTTCAAGCTTGATAATCGCTTCGAGAGTATAAAGGGAGTTCTTCCACATGAAAGAAGATTTTGAACTTCCAAGTGCCAAAAACATTCTGAGGATGTTCTCTGATGAGACTACCTCAAGAAAAACCTGTCAGCAATACTGAAAGTTAAAGATTACCAGTTTTCCCCAGTGACGTCCCCAACAAATGATTTCTCATTTGACAGGGAAAGCATGAAGTAAAAGGTGTAAGAGCAAATTAGTAACCAAGATAGTTTTATTTTAAATATATATATAATATATACAGGGCAGGGAGGGAGGGAGGAAGGGGGAAGTGCCTGCAGTAGTCATACACAGATCCAAGCAGTTACAAATAAAATTAAGATACTCCATTCCAATGAAAGCTACTAAAGGATGATTGCAGCTAAATACTGCCTTTCACAGAGTAGCACAGTATATGTAAACTACGGAGGCTGTATTCCTGTTTTTTAAGGCTGCTCAAACATAGGCATGACACCAAGTCCTCAGACATTTCAGGGCACGGATTTCTGAACGCTGATACTTGTCTTAGTAACACTGCTCTGCTATACCTTTAAAGAGTGTAACAACCCAGTGCTCTGCTCTGACAACATGAGGACTGAGAGCGCCAAGTACTACTGTTGCCTTTAGTCACGGTCCCCAAATGCAAAAGCATCTTAAAAAAAAAATCACACCAGAAAGCAGGTAGTGGACTTCAAGGAACATGACTTGCCCAAGCAACAAGTGTCCTCATCGAACAGCCCCAGGACCTCCAAAAGACAGCTCCCAATGAGCTAGACAAGGTCCCCAAACTGCAGCAGTTCATATCTATGTCCGTAACGAGAAGGAAAAAGCACCAGCCTCAGGAATACAGAAGATCTCTAAATGAGGATTTGATCAGAAACGTCTGGGGCTAGTAAAAAGAACATTTTATTTTGCGAGTAGTAAAACATTTAAGGCACATACATGAACTATGCATGACTCACCTTAGTCCCCTCTGCCGTGCCAGCAACAAGACAGTGTTGTTCTGCAACTATGGGAATGCTGAAAGAGAATGCAAAAGGTTTTCATTCTTCTCAATAATCTTCATCAATTACCTTCAATCATCTTTTGATTTACCCAACTAATCTTCCCATTTGTTCTGCAATTACGCTTGCTTGTTTGGCACTGGTCAGCTATATAAAACTTTCTGGCCAAAAAATAAACTTTTACCCCAGCAGCAAAATTACATTTGGGCAAAAGTCTTAGTATTTGCTTGAGGGAAGGAAAAGACACAAGGACGTTGCAATCTTTATCACTGCCAAATTGGAAGATAACATTTAATGGGTATTAATAATTCTTCCAGTTAAAACTGTAAAATTATTTGTACAAAGTTAATTAAAAGCTGCCTTAACACGTCTACCTTTGTTCAAGAACACCAGGGAGCTTTTCCAGTGTGGGAGTTTTTCCACTGGGAAACTGGTGCATTATCGAATTTTGTGCTGGATGGAAGCCTTTGAGCACTGGTGGTGTTTGTTTTGCAGTTGTATTCTCAGGGTTATGAAGAATAGAAGGAATGCTCTGAAGCAAAGCTCTACTGGATGATCGTGGAGTTGCTAGTTTTTCAGAAGTCCGCTGGGAAGATCTGCGAGGTGTCTTTGAAAGCAAGCCTGAAAAAAAACATTGAATGTTTCATTACTACAGCAGTTTCCAGAAGATTAAATGTTTGTTACGATTCTAGCTAGGAACACTATACTGTTCTGCTTGCTGAATTGTCTTATACAGATATTATATTGGACTCTTATATACACTGCAAGGAAAAATTGAAAAAAGGTGACAAGAGTAGGTCATTAAGTTACAAAACTACCTAACTCCAGCCAAGCAAATCAGTAATGACTCTCCCTTCAGAAAGAATCTGAAATAAGATTTGCTGTTCTTATTAAGTCCACCTAGTGAAAGCTATCATTAATTTCCATCTTTCACATCAGATAATTTTAATGGAATTAAAGACAGTGATTCAGAATTGATTCTTTTAACTGATTCTCTGCTAGAGCTTGCTTAAACTGAGTGTTGCTCAAAGCTTCTCAGAAGGTCTCCTCTACTAAACAGGAGGCATATAAAGTAACTGCTTATCTTGTGATAAGAAAAGATCTACACACACAAAAAAAGGGGAAATTCAAAGTCAGCTTATGAATTAGAAATGGGAGAAAAGCAGAACAGCTCCCAGAGAGTCAAGGATCGCTAGAAGTACTGGCTTCACAGACTGCAGTAAGATAAGATACTGAAAATGAAGTTGTTTTGAGCACCTGCTAAAACACCCACAAAGTATTAAGCAGCTTTTATAGCGGACTGGAATTACGTTATAATCTTGTTAACCATAAATACAGGTTACGGGTATACTTTAATTGCAGCTTTGAAGACAGTACTGCAAGAGATTTAGCTCAAAAAAAGTCCCAGTTCTTGTCTTACAAATATTAGCCTGCACTGACTTCGCTGACGGACCTGTTCAAAGCCTAGCCTGAGAACACTCAGATTAAAACTTCGTTATTTAACATATGCTGAAAAAACATGAACCAGCCGCTTTTACCTCTCTAAGCAGAGATTTAAAGTTGCCATAATCATTCCAGTCAGTATATTCATGTAGAACAGCACGCTTTGGATCCTTGATGTAATTAACCACTAGTTGAAATACTGTGTCCAGTACTGGAGCTGAATCCAGCACCAACAGCATAATCCCTCTCCCCAGGGAGACTGGTTAAACTCTCTTCAGTACTTTCAGGCCATGAAAATCATGATTAAGCTTCACTCACCTGGTAAGGTTTTTACAGGGCTTTCAATTCTGAAAAATCCCGCGTCAAAAACCACTTTTTCTGCTTCTGGTAGCTTCTCCTGATGCATACAATCAGCAGTTCCATCAAGTTTCATTTTATTCCTCATAGCTGCTTTTATAGCAGCAAGCCGGTTTTGGGCAGCCGTTCTTCCAGCTGCTCCCAGCTTTGGTTTAGACACTCCATTTGGAATCGTTTTTTTCTGAAATTGTAAGAAAGTCTAGGTTACATCTGGAAGCTTCGGATAGAAGCAGTTACTCAACTGCACAGCTGCTGGCCATGCATAAAGACAGCAACAGGCAACAAACATGCTGGAAACAAGGTCCCTGTTCATCTCCAGAATCTCTTGGTCTGTCATTCAGCTTTTTAGATTAGTTTGTGATGTCAATATTAAGGATTTTTCATGTTGATGCTGCAGTGCAGAAATACTCCGTACAACTTTTTCCTAACAAATCCAATTAATGTTTCTGAAAACAGTGGGATACAGGGACTCCTAGTGGCAGGGAGATAAAGTAACTGCAGGACAGATACCAGTCAGCCAGTGAAGACTCTCCTGGCATTCCATTTTTCAAAGGAAGTTGTGTCTTGTACCATCTTTAGGGTTCTGACATTTACGGGCAGCTCATGCACACTACAGTCCCTCCAGTTTCCTGTGCTTGGAGTTTCTTATCAACCTTCATATCATGTTAATGATTAGTTAAGTAGTCTCAAGGAACTGGATAGAGTTTTGGCAATGTGAATATGACTTGATATTTAGTCATCGGAAGCAATTACGTATTCCAAACAAAAAAGTAGGTAAAATAGCTTACACTAAAGCTTATTTTGCAATATGCAATAACCTATTTTGGATAGTGTCTGACCCATCTGTGCTTACAGAACTAGTAGTTTAACACTACCCGTGGTGCTGTCTTAGTGGGACACCATTATAATTTAGCACTCCCTGCTCAGAACTGGCCATCACTGCCAAATTCCTGTGCGGTTTCCTTTTCAGTTAAGTCAGTGGCCCAGATACAGTGTTCTACATCTGAAGGGTAAATCTCTATTCTAAATGTAGCAGATGTGTCTTACTAGCAGAGAGCCCAATGACTCCAAAAGAGGCATCATTAATTCTTAGCTATAATCTTCCCAGCCAGAAGAGGCAACTAGCATTACAAACACCAACTAATACAAGTGCACTTGGGAGATGGACGGGAGAAGGGTGCATCTTGAGAGTAATTTCACTAATTCCAGCCCAACTCATTCTATGATTCTATGAATTTTTAAACATCTAAAGACAACAGATGAGTAGGGCTTTAGAAGAATTTCCATTTAAGATGACTATTCATTACAGCAATAGCAGCTTATTAGTTATTTTAGGTAACTCACACTGTTGCACCTTGATGCCTTAGGAGGCACACTTTAGGGGCTATTCATACCTTGACAATTGCTTTGATTGGGACTTCAAGTGGCTGCCACCCATTGTCTTGAAGCTTCTTCAGATTATCAAACTTTTTATTCACATCTTTGATCTATTGGAAAATCCAGGTTTAATTTTCAAGACACACATTTTCAGATTCACAATAGAACACCGTTAGTATTATATGTTCTAATACAGGTGACAGTGACATGAAGGTTACAAAAACACACACAAGCTTCAGATTAAATGACAAGACAGGTCTCATGTATGTAGTTTTGAGGTTAGGAGGGGCAGTATAGAATGGTTCAGTAAGATCTGAGAAGTAAAATGAAGGAGCTGGTTTAAAACCTGTTCTGGTACTGAACTTAGGCACTTTGACAATGGTCGCGCTTAAGGAATGCAAAAGAACACATTGTGTAATAGTCTTTATCCAAACAAGTACAGAGTCTTCCATTATGCAGGAAACAGCCATGCAAGCTTGTTTGCTCTCTCGAACTACTGGTCTGAACAGCTTCCTGATGTAATCTGTGCTTGTTCGGGACAAGCTAGCTCTGCAGCATTACCTCCTCCCTGATACTCAATGCAACAGCCCTGTTCTCCGACTTTGTAATGGAGACACTTGCCTCATTTGCAGGTAAGGCCATACAAGGCTTATTTACGTACAGCAGAGCAGTCACTGAAGTGACAAGTCCTTTACATCCTTACTGTAACTCAGAAGACACAAACAGAAAACAGATGCAAAAAAGGAACAGAGTCTGCAATTCTGTTACTCAAAGTTTATCTGAGAGAAAAGGTAAGGGAGGCTCAGGAGAAGCTTAAGCTGCTCCTAGACACACAGTAAGCATAGCAAAACTCTGACTGCCAAGTTACTGGTTCTAACAAAGCTCCCCTCAAGTATCTCTGAAGAAGACCGAACCCTCACACTTTCTGGGGAAAATTCAAGACCTATGACTACGACCTTAAGAATAAACCCATCTTCACATTTAATTTAACTAGTTACAAGTTCCTTTGTTGAATGCTGATTTACAAATACCGTCAGGAGCCCTTTTGATAATTTAGAATATTCTATATTGTTCTGAAACCAATGGAAGCATCAACAGAGAGAGATGACTGGTTTCTACCACTTAAGTTCAGCCCTAAAGAAGGTTATTGTAGTTTCTGCATTATTCTCTTATTGAAGCATGGAACTCCCACTTTTCAGGTTAGCTCCAGGAATTTTCCAAACGTTCCCAGCTTTTGGTCCAGGTAGACATTGTGACTGTATCCTCACCCCAAACCAGAGTAAGACTTGACTACATGCCTTCATTCCAGAGCAAAACAACATACACAGGCACAAGAAGACATGACAGATTAATTGCTCCATGAATTATAGAACATAGTATACCAACAGGTACTATTCACTATCAGAACGTGTTAAACATGGACCTGCATTTTTTACAAAAGAAAAATCAGAGCCTGAATAATCAAAAACCCTCACCCAAAATAGCTTCAATCCATTGTTTACAATTAACCCCATCAACTTCATTCTAGTGGGTTAGCAAGCAAGGACATACCTGAAAATCAACCATATCCCAAAATCCATCTAAGTCTGTACACGATGTTTCTTTTTCACCTCGTTTAAATTCACAGTTATCCACCAGTCCTTCAAACTGTTTAAACCTCTCTGCTATGAGCAGTCTTGTCTGACCAACGGTGGTGCGAATAAGGTCTTTAGCTGATAGCAACAAGAAAATAATAAAGAAAGTACATCTTTGAATAATCCATCATTTTACAATTGATTTAAATAAGTATCTGAAGAGTCTGGAATTTGTTTATTAATTAACTATGCTCATCTATTGTAGAGTTGCAGCAGTCCTATTCATTGAACTGCTCTAAACTTACTTTCCAAAAAAAACAAACAAACTACTATCTCCAAGTTTTATCAGTGCTCCAAGATAAGCATTGATAAGTCATCTTCACTTTCCCAGATAAGGACACTTACTCTACATTAAAACCTAATTTTATTTTAAAAAGTCAGCTTGGTTCAAGTTCATACATTGAAATACACTTGAAATTGACAAGAAAAAAAATATTTTGACATGTACTTTGTTCACTTTAGTGTCAACGACTATCATGTCAAGAACTGCACAAGCTTTAGTATTAGGAGATAAAGCATGCCTTTTTGCCTTGAAGTAGATAGAACTCTAAACTTTATCTAATATGACTTTTACTAAGTGCTGTAAACTATTTGCTATTTTACAAATATATTCAGATATAGGTGCTTCCCTCTGTCCCTGTCAGTCATAACACACCTTCTAGTGCCCTATTATAGTTGAGTCTTACCATCCTCTGGAACATCCAGCTCAAGTTTTCCATCCCACTGGAGGCACTGAGACATCAGCTTCTCTGTCTCAGACCGAAGAATGGTTCTAAAAATAGAGAGACAGCAAAAAAAAAAAAAAAAGGTTTTGGAGAATTTTTAAACTTCCATCACTACTTGTGACCATTAATGGTTACTATCCTTTTTGCTTTACACTGTCTTTGAGCAGAAGCCATTGGATTGTTTCAGTCTGCTGACTCGCTGAGATGCTATTTTTCTTTCCTACTCCCTTCAAGCTTGTGCTCCTTAAGACAAGGCGTTAGTATCCAGAATTTTATATTCTCTACTTGCACTAACCATACAGAAGGGACAAAAATGGGCCTACTCAGGTCACTTCCCACAATCACCGAATACCACAAGCTGATCTTTACAAGATGTCTCATTAGTCATGTTAAGGACCTCCAAACAGACAACAGGGAAGTGAAACACACGAACACAAACCTGAAATAGGGCACGTCGTGCTCTTGCTCTCTTACATCATCTGACTCTGTTTCAAGTGCTGTTATATCTGTAGAGACAGGAATTGTTTCGTTTGCTCTCTGAACAGAAGTTTTCTCATCTGATTCACTTGCTGAAAAATATGAAAGGCATTTGTTCAGAATCTGGTGAAAACTAAAAACATTAGAACAATAAACTAAATGTAAAGCTCCCACCTTTTTCTCCTCTCAAACTTGTAGTGGTTTGCTGTTCTTGAACATCTTTACCAGCAGGTGAAACTTGACTTTTTAAATTAGGCTCTTGTGCCTTAGTGTCACTGGATTTTTCAATTTTATTACTAGAAACAATCAAAAAGTACCTTTAGAGTTAAGACACATTGAGAAACCGACATTAAATACAGCAGAATACAAATACACAAAAAGCATGATTTAGAAGGCAATCCTACACACAACACTAGAGAACTTAAGCAAATCCTATTAAAACGAGTAGATCTCTGCAGACATACACATGGTGCAGTCCCCAATATATGGAGCTGCTCTACTTCTAAAGCATAGACAGAATTACGGATTATATTGCTTTCTTTGCTGTTGTATTAAGTCCACATTTAAGCAATGATAGCAACCATGATGATCAGGTGTTTCAACATCACAGGTTGTTACACAGGGCATCTATAGAAAGATTGTCTTCTGTATCATCACAGAGAGATTCACTTGCATTTCAGGCCATTAAAAGAAAGAATCTTACACTGGAGAATTTGAAAAATCCCAGGAGGCATCAGGTGTCAAAAATGCATTCGCCCTAGAAGGAGTCATGGGTGTAACTTTGTAGGCTGCTAATCCACTTAATGGCTGAAACACAAAGTTTTGAGGTGCAAAAGAGCGTGTTCTGGGTCTCCCTGGAGAAAAATTTGGTTTGTTTTCTGCTGCGGTTTGCTCCTGTTGAGGTTCTACTGACACTGAACCTTTCAATGCTGGATCCAGTTGAGCATTTTTATCCACTTCTTGTTTAGAAGGAATTATCTGTAACAGCACAAATAGACAAAGCAAACACTACATTATCAAATCAACAAAGTGCTTACTATAGGCATGGGCTGAATTATAACATGGCTGTCTGAAACCCCTCAGGAAGGGAATAGTTTCAGATAAGTCACTTTCTAAATAGCGTACGTGTACAGAAGTCATTATTTACCAATAAGCCCAACTGGTTTTGACACCTACAAATCGTTCTAGCAACTGGGGTAGCACTTCACTACGAGGAATGCAACAGTCCACTGAAGGGGCTAAAGGAGCAGAACACCTCACCTACCAAAACAATAATTAAAATTAGTAAATGCTTGCTCCCACTACTAGAAAATAAATGCTTTAAGGTGATAAGCTCCTCAAGAGCAGAATTACTGGCTCCAAATCCACCTAGGTCTGTTGAATAATCACAGTTTATACACACTCTAATCCAAAGAAAAGCTAAAATAAGCTGATAGCAGAGGAATGCAGCCCAAGACAAGTGCAGTTAGGACCACAATGTCATTAAAAGAAGAGGGAAAGTTAATCAGTAAGTTGAATCCACATTCCTATGAGATGAGCGACCAGATAGTCATACAGAACACATTTCTGAGATATCTAGATTGAGATATTGTTAGCTCAAGCCAGCCAAAAGAGCTTAGATTGTTTTTCAAGAAACATGCATCTTCAATCCACTGAAAGTCTTGTTATA
Organism: Falco peregrinus; assembly: GCF_023634155.1. Lineage (NCBI taxonomy): Eukaryota > Metazoa > Chordata > Aves > Falconiformes > Falconidae > Falco > Falco peregrinus. Next base: position 96,491,068 of record NC_073721.1, read on the forward strand.
CTTCAGATACCCCTGCTTGGAATGTAAGCCTTGAATTCAGCCTTCCACTCACTTCTAACTAGATGATTGAGGTTACAGTAAGAGTTTAACAACTGGCAGCACAAAAGCAACTCCTGCCTGTGAAGAGGTTCTTATCTAAGCAAAGATATAAGTGCCTCTTACCTCCTGTCAGTGTTTGTGTGTGACTGTACCACTTTCAATACTAGAGCACAGCTGCAGTTATGGAAACAGGAGTGGAGATGGAAGGCACAAAGGAGACACGAGATGAGAGGGAATAGCAGAGTGCAAAGGAGAAAAATCATTGATAGTTTTTGCACAGGACTGTCAGCGCATGAATACGTACACATATTGTTTGGGAACCTGTGTTGGAGGGCTACAATGAACCCACATACTGCCATGTCTAGGTAGAGGCAGAAAAGTCTTTTTATAGCAGTGACATTAAGAACCACAACAACTGCCTTTAATTATGCTAAATCATGTCTACCATGCAGAGGGTAACATTTCCAGCTTCGTTTTTCAGTGGTTCAAAACCTAAAAATGCATTTATTTCTTCACTTCTAGAGTCTCATATCATTACCCGAGCAGGAAAAGGATACATTCAGAATATGTTTCGAAAAGGAATGAACTGCACAAAATTTACAAATGCCAGCTAAAACTAGCAAAGCAAGCTTATTTTTTTTTATTAGTTAAGACATCAGACGTGAGATATGTCACGTAAGAACTTCTTATCTAATGTAAACCATTGTCCAGATCTTGATTTGTAATCAAGTCATCCATAGAAGCACCAACTCCAATCTTAATTTTTAAAATATAGCAATATAAACACATACAGCTTCTTTCCAAAATCTAGGCTCTGAGTGAACTTCTTACTACTACTGTGCTTGAACACAAGTATATTTGAGCTACACTTACACTGTTATTAGCTCTTAAGTCAGTTTTACTGCTTTTCCATTTCAAATATTAAATAGCCTACCTCTGTGATGTCAGGTTTGACTGCTTTCCTCTGCTTCCCTGCATTTGCTGTCTTTCTCTGTGACTGGTTACCTAAAATGAGAGAAACTCCAGAAGGTCAAAAAGGCATCTAATTAAGAATAATCTTTCACCAAAAGACTCCCATAAAAGTCCAGCGCTTAAGACAAGGAGGGACTGTTTTGTTTGAGCGGGAGGCGGCTAGAGGGCAGACACCTAATTGCAGAAGTTCGTTCAAAAGAAAACCTAGCCTAGGATTTCACTGCCTATCAAGAGATGCATGTTACCTAGAAAGGAAAACTGATTAAGTCACTAGCTTTTAATGTCATATACTAAAAATAAAAGTCACCTTACTTCCCTAAAGGCTGAAGAGGGACTATCAAGCTAATTTGAGTTCAGATTTTTTATTTCTATATGGCATAAGATTTCTGTTGGTGAACTGAAACCGATACTATTAAAGCTGTGCTTTCAGCCTAGGGGTTATGCTTCTGTCATACGTAGCACAAGGGACACTGCAAAATAATCTGGAGAATATCTTGAGAACAAGAATACGTACTAAAATTTTCCCCTACAGTAACCATCATGTTCCCCTAATCTAGTAAACAGGCAAACATGGATGAAAAGAAATTCCTGATCTGAAGAATAGAGGCTCTCATCTCTTCCAAAGATATCTGTTCCTGATCATAGACTTAATAATCATATGCCCTTGGACAGCAATACACCAAACTGGCAAATCTTTACCAGTTCTGGTTTTGTTCTTTCAGTTTATAATTACCATACAGGCATTGATGCTCCACACTGATGGGCTTCATGGGAAATGTCTTGATTTAAATATTGCAATAGAGCTTAAGTGATACAGTATCTAGTCCTTTTCTTACATGACAAATTAGCATGATTTACATAGAGTCTGTATTCAAAGCAGACAGCTACACAGCAGAACGTAGCATACTAAGACAGTTCAGAACAAGCCAATAGTAACTCTGCAGCACAACTGAGGGCCTGAGATATGAACAAGACCCTAAAGACAACAGCGCTGTCTTAGTGTATCATTTGACAATGAGCCTAACAGCAGCATATAAACATACATACGTTGTTTCCAGTGCTCGCTTATCCAGTACTAGACTGTTATCTATAGCACACTATTCCAAACAAATCTCAGGCTTGAGCTACACAAGCAGGACCATACTCACTGCCTCACTTACCAGAAGTAGCAGCAGTAGCTGTTATTTTTGTTGTTTTCAGCGTCTGCCTAGCTGCAGAGGCAGCTGCTCTGGTGATTCTTACATTTGAGGCTGTCTGGACTGCAGTCTGCAACACTGTAAGAAACATTAATTCCAGAGTTTTCAAGCTTAATAAGGAAATGCACTCAAGTAACATAACTGAAAGTTTCATTTTGTTGAAGTCAAATATGCACCAGCAATTATAAATTGCATTATTTTGCCAGAATCAACAGGGTTTGGGTTTTTTTGTCAGTTCAGTGCAAGCAGTGCTAAATATGGACAGCACAGCTCAGCTTTGGCATCAAGGCCATGCTCTGAAAGATCTTGATTGAAAAATATTTTAGCTGTACCATAGTACCCCCAGGACCATCAAGGTACCAGTGTGCTAGATGACACGTACAAAGCTTAAGGCACCCTTCTCAATGTTCCCTGCAATCAGCGTCAGCACCATCCCCATTTTATAGATTAAGTTCTCCAGAGTAATAACTTGCCATGGTTATTTGCACAGCTGAAAGCTTAAGCAAACCATCAGAGTAATGAAGTGATGCCCTGGTCATTACACAAAAGTATTCTAAGGTCTCAATTTAATGTAATCTAACAAAGTATTCTTAAGACAAATTACGCCTGAAATATTTTATAAAATATGACAAGTTCATGCACTGTATTACCCATCTTAATAATTTTTATCTTTGTATTTTAGTACTGTTTGTAATATCCTCCAAGAATGATAGCATTCTCCCGCACAGAAACATTTAACAGCAGCTCTCTATTTCGTACCCTCCCTTTTTACATCTGCCTGAAATCCAGTAGCCCCACTTGGTGACTCTTCATGCTATTTGCGTTTTTAATGTCAAGATGCAATTCTGTGGAAGCTAGAATGACAACCTGGGGAAGAAATTACTGGATAAATAATTATAATATTTATCCAGACATTCAATTCCCTAACATTTTTACACTAGTGTTTAAATACATACAATGCATATTCTTGATTCAGCACAAAAGGAACAATCGAGTCTAGCGGATGACAATTTTTCAAAAATTAAATGCCTTGTTTTATCAAACACTGATAATAGATCTTTTCAGTATTCACCAAAGGCACTACTGAAATTTATTTAAATAAAGGTTTGCTGCTTGCTGATTTAATTACATTAGGGGTGTGAAAGTCATTTCATACTGAAATACTGAGTATCTTGCATTAACAATATTCCACATGACTTAGCCTTGTCTACTTAAGCCATGGCCATCACTGTGCTATCAGGAAGAATTTCTAATCAAAAGTATTTCACTCCCTTAAAGGTGGCATGGGTTGGATTATTTTATTGTTTTCTTAGAAATGTATACAATTATCACATAGAAAGTGACAGATACAGAAGGGGCTGTTGTAAAATATGAAAAATTAAGATAGTACTTGTCATTTATCGAAGATTACAATCATACATTTACTCAGTTGCACTAGTGTGCATCAGAAGTTTGGGCTCCTGTCTCTGACATTATATGCAAATATGCTTTACCAGTAGGCCATCCTTTTCCAAACCTTTTTCAATGCTGAGCTACACAAACAGTTTCATTTAGAGACCACAGACACCAGCATATCTGCTGCACAGACAGAAGACAGACTTCACTGAAAATATTTGCAGCTCATATAATCAGCTATTTTTCAGGCTACCAACACCACCAAGGAAAATTCTTGTTTTACTTATGTCAGCTGTTCTTCATCTTTCCAGGTGAAGTCACTTGTTCTTTTGTAATAGCAGCAGCTACTACACATGGTATTCTTCTTGGAGACCAACAGAAAGCTCTGCACAGCTCCAGATGCTAAGGCAGCTAGCAGTCATGCAATTCTGCGTACTGACCTTTTTCTTGTCCCTCTCTAGGGTGAATAATCAGTAACCAGGACAGCTAGTATTCTGCATTCCATTTCCCCAAGCACAGAGAGGCAGCAAGTACATGCGATGCCTAGAACCACACGCTTAATAACCTGCCAGCTGCTGTCCTTGTCATAGTTAGTAGGAATGGCTGTCCTAAAAATTCATTTCCTACACCCAAAAACATACCGCAGATCTCTCCCAGAGATCTCCCTCCCATAACATCACAACTACTGACTCAGAAAACAGACCCAGCAGCGTCCTTTCAGATTCAGATGCAGGGATCATACTACTTTCATACCTTTATCTTTTTCAGCTGCTTTGTCTGTACTCAGCTGTTTACATCCTGCTTGTGTAGGGTGCACACTACGCCCACTGGCACTGACCTACCAGAGAAGAAAATGTTTGTGAAGCATAAGATTTCCAGAAAATAAACACCTTAATTTCTTTCTTCATCTTTTTCTCCTAGGCTCCGGTAAAACAAATGGTCAAATAATTTGGCACAAAGGGCTTTAAAAAGTACAGAGAAATTAAGGATAACTAAAATAGCTTGTTTCAGACACGTGTTAACGTGCATTATGCAGTTAGTTAAGAATTTATCAGTAAAAAGAATGAAGAAAAATATTTAAGGAAGTTTCAGTTTACTATGAAACCAGGTGCCAATTACTGCCACATCTTGGTACATATTAGGCATTTAAAAAAAATCAGTTTTCAGAAAAAAACCCACCCAAAAAACAGTTTTATCTCAGTTGTCCCTTTGTGAAGTTATGACTGGGAATCCTTCAAATGCATCAGGTTTTGTAAGGCAAGAGTGCTAGATTCAAAATACAGCTTCTTCTGTAGATTACTGCTGGTGAAATTTCTCAACAAAATCTACTTTTCTATACAAATAATAGCAGAGTAAGCTGCCAAGATTCACAGTAAAAATATGCCAACACTGAAGTGATTTTTGAGTGAAGAATGAACTGCCTCTTTAAAACCTGCATTCATGACAGCCCTTCTGCATGTAAGGGATACTAAAGTATGTAACTTCAGTCTCACTACTACCTCTAGAAATATTTGCAGTCCTTGCTGACTACAGTATTTCGTATTGAAAAACTCATCTGGAAGATCTGTGCATGCCTCTCTGTACTGACCTAATCAAACTCTGTAGTTCACTTCAGCACAATACAGTCTATCAGCTTGCTGAAACCTTTTCTGACCTGGTTTGTCTTTCTTAACAAGGAAAAGACAGCACTTAACTTGTAAGCACACAACCCTGAGTTATGGTCTGAAGGATAATTGGATCCTTTAAATTTATTCACTGAAGTTTATATAAAAAACAAACCGTAGAGTGCTTCGATGCAGTTGGTATCACAGTTTTTTCTTCCTGGTTCTTGGCCTTTGATCGAGTAATCCTCCCAGAGAAAGCAGGAGCTGCCTGGAAATGTCCACAAGGAAACAAGAACCAACATAGTCTTTCCCCTGCTGTCACTGTTCGAGTAGGCAAAAAGCCTAAGTGTGAAAAGCAACGTGCTCGTGCAAAATGGGTCAAGGGTGTAATTTGGAAAACTTTCCAAAGTCCAGTGAAATAAGCAGGAACAAGTTACCCGTTCTAAAATAAGTTCACCATTGCATTTGTGGATGAATCATCCCAGGTTTTGAGCTGAGAACACAGTCATAAATATAAAAAGCAACATATCACTAGTACTATTTCCATCTTTGTTTTTAAAAAAGTGAGCCAAATTACTCCCTTTATTGTTCAATCTTATAAAATAAATATTTATAAAGTAATTATAAAATCAACTGTTTATTTGGTATAACATACACAATTTTGTATACAAATAGAAATTTTAATGTACTACACTACTTATATGTAGAAGAATGGCTGCAGAAGCATGGCCTTAGAATCTCTGAAGATCTGCACAATCCAGGCCTGGTATTAGAATAGGCCCGTAATCAGAATTGTACTGAAGTTAACAAGAAAGGTAGCCTTGAGCTATCCTTGAATCCAGAGACCAAGTAATTATGTTGCGCCAACAGGCCGTGGCTGTAACAAGGTACAGCTGCTGGGAAAGCAGGTGCAGGGCCAAGAAAGATAGGGACCGGTATGGGAAAGTAGGGAGTAACAAACTACAAGGCTGAAGCACAGCAACACAATTAGCTACATGGGTAGAATGCTTATTTTAGTCATGATAATTAGGGGTGTGAGAACCGCGCATGTTTAGAGACTACTAACCAATTATATTTCTGCTTTATGAATATGCATGTTATCGGTTCTATATAAGTAGTGTTAGAAACTAATAAAGTTGAACAAGATGCATAACTCATATTGAGCGTCATCTTGACTCCGGTGAACCCTTCTTCCAACACTTACACCTCATTTAGATATTTAATATTACCCTGATTACCTTCTCTCTTGGCTTCACTATCACTGGATCTTCAGGTACAAATGAAAGAAATCCAGGCGCAGTTGGTCTGTATAACCCAACTTTAAACACTCCCTTTTTTGCTTTCTCTCTCTGCTCTCTCAGTTTTCGAAGTTCCTTTTCTTCTTTATAGCGCTGGAGCATTTCCTTGCGTTCATTAATCCTCCTGGTGGCTCCATTTGTAGATTGGCCTGAAGTAAAGATGGAAGACAGACTTGTTAAGAACATCTTGAAGATATTGAGCCAACAATATGCAAGACAGAAAATTTCAAAAACCTTTTCCAAGCTAGAAGAGAAACATAAACATACTAAGTCAAAAAGCAGAAGACTGGAATCTGTGCCTGCAAGTTTCAGTAAGTCTTACAATGCAAATACATGTGATTGCTAATACATATTAGATTAATAAAAATTTAAATTCATTTAATTGCTTTAACCCTTCCCACTCAGAAGAGTATTCAATGGTAAGTTTCAGCTTACAATATATCTCCCCAAATCTGCACCCAAGGAATACTGTAAATTCATACCCATTTTACAGTGTACAGGCTGTTCCTGCAAGGTTAAAGTATTGAAGTTAATACTTAAACTACTTATTTAGCTTATTTGTACCAGTTTCTCTATTCAAACTCTTGTAATGTCATTGAAAGCTGAAGTTTAGGTCAGCTGTAGATATTGAAGTCTGCCGCAGGCTGAGAATAAATGAGGCAGAAGTTTGTGAGAGAATAAAACCATAAGATGATGCTATACTTGAATTACATGTCTATCTGAAAAAAGTATACATAAAGTTAAAATTTATTAAGATACAAGCTTCCTATGTTTCTTACTTGCCATGATTACATAGGGATTGCACTCCTCCCTCCAATAATCTTCTGCTATCAAAATACTAAGGTGGAAGTATTTCTAAAGAAATCCATTAACATGTTAAAATATTAACTAATTTCTTAGACCATAAGCATCCAGGAGAGCCAGGGAAGCACATTTCAGTATATATGCAGATCCTATTTTCTGGGAGGAAAGGTAAGTCATCAAAACCTAACAATTTTTTTTAAAAAATTATACTATGCATTTACCTCTTTATAATGATATATACCCAGTTTTAACATAAAATTACCCATTTCTGAGCATATTTTAAGCACATGACAGACACCAGTTATATGTTAGATGAGACTTTAGATCAGGCTTCTTCACTTCTCAAACAAAGCAATCATTAAGAGACTTCCCATTGAGTATTAATAGCAAAACGCCTTCTTCCTTAGCTGCTGCAGACAAATCAGAGCGAAGTCTTATACATACCACTGGAGCAGTGACGAGGATAAAGCTGTATTAAGACTATTTTCTTGATTTTCTTAACAGTTAGAAGAACTGGTAGTCATGGGGTTTTAAATCTTTTAAACTTTTTCTTCAAATTAAAGCGTTGACCATAATTAGGTTCTTGTGATAACGTTACTCTATCTACTTAAAGACATTTTAAACAATTTTTAAAAAGCTTTATAACAAGTCTTTACTTACTCTGTTTTACACTGCTGTTCTCCTGAGAGCCCGTTTCATTGGTCTCCTGTAGTATAGAAATCCCCTTTTTTGAAAGCTGAACATTGCTATCTGCCAATCCAAGCTGTCTGCCCTTCTCAAACAACTTGTGTCTGTTCTCTTTTTGAAGCAGTGATCTTCTGCGTGCAACTTTAGTTCTGAGCGTTTCTGTGCTCAAATCCTTTTTGTATCGGCTGGCAAACTGGGAGGTAGCAGCCATCTTGGTAACCCTAGACAAAAATTATAATGATTAGGCAGAACACTATCATGTTGTGTTTTGCCCTTTTCATTAACAGTTTGCATGTTACAAAGCCCTAGGTTCTTCGTTTCTGTGTATGTACCAGAGAAAATGCAAATGACAATTTCAGTAATGACTCTTCATTATTTCTCTTTATTTTACACATTCAAGGGGCTAGTTTGTTTTGTTAACGGTCAACAAGTCTGACACAGAATTAGTAGGGGACACTGTCGCTGCCAGGGATTGGCCTGCCAATCTGTTTTCAACACATGTTTTTCGTGTTAAGGAGACAAATAGTAAATGACAAGGTTGTAGGACAATACTTGGAAGCAACACTGCCACTGAGCATTTAGATTATACCCTATCTGATGGCAAGGCATTTTTGTCATGCATCAGAGTACTTGGCACCATTTCTCAACTGAGTTTCCAGGATGCAACTGCAATACAATAGTGTTTATTTCAGGCAGGATCTCTCCTTACTTTTTTAACCTGAGGGAGACTTAACACAGACATCAGCTGGTCTGCACACGCTGTGCTATGCTAACAGCAATGTAAAAAACTCCATCCCCTGCATCCCGCTGATGCCTGTCTTGTCAAGGGGTTTCATGCTCTCTTCCTGGAGAGGTCAGGACCATTTCTTGCAGTTGGTCTTTGTCTGTCACCTCAAACAGGGTCTTTTAGAAATCTTACCTTCTGTTACTTACAGAAAACAGCTTTACAGTAAGGAGGGTGAAGAGCTAAACTGAACAGCCACCAGTTACTCATTTATCAGTAAACTGGTCACTTACTAAGGTTCTTAACTTCAAGACAGCAAGCTTTGATCAAACTAAAGGAATCATCAGTGAACGGGACTGAAAAGATCAGCCTTGACTATACGTGCACAGGATTTCTTCAAGCCAAACCCCTTCCCCTCCACTTGCTACCAAAAGCCAAAAACACCATCAGCAGCCGGCCTGAAAAACCCAAATGTCAGAAGAGAGTACCAAAATAAACAGAAAGAATACAGAAATAAAGTGTACATACTTAGAGGAAAAGCAAGCAAGGGGAGAACCTGAGCTATCATAAGAAGAAATACAGCCAAAGCCTATTCAGTTGCCACCACTGCTGGCAGTGGCAGCTCCTTGTTCATGGCAGCATTCATATAGTAACTTGCACAGCACCAGCAGTACCTGCACAACCATCTGCAAGTGCTTAGAATACGTACTAGAGATAATGTACACGTCAAATCTAAAACATTTTGGGGTTTTTTTCCAATATGTTCAGTGCTACTGGAAAGTAAAATGGTCAATGGAAGTTAAATGAGCAAACGGGAATAAAAATTAACTCTGCTTAAAGCACTCAAATCAGAGACTAGATCTCTTCTACATAATCCTAGAAGAGCTGGTGCACACCAGTGCCACCTGATTTGTGAATATCTTACATTTCATCCTGCATCTGACATTCCAACTGATAAATATTTAACACGTTTAAAGGATTTTTATGGTCTACCTTATAATTTGAATAATATTTTTCCTATGTTTTGTAGTATAAGTCCACTTAAGGCCTTCTCCCACAAATAAGCTTCAAGAGCAAGTGGCCTGCATTTCAGTAATTAGTCCTGCAGAAGAATTAATCTGAAACTTGAAGGTGGCAGATATGAGCAGAGATATAGAGAGGTATTATCTCCTAGCATCCCAGGTCTGCAAAAGCAATATAAGAGATGACCTGTGATCTCTTTGGGCTCATTAAAAAGGTATGGCATGTTCACTGTCCTAAACATCTCTTTAGGACAAAAATGTCTACCTCCTTTTCTTTCCAGGTTATGGCTCCTGAGTGGTACCTTGCTCAAACAGCAATCTAGATGACTAGTTGGAATCTAAATTAGCATAAATTAAAGATTAGTAGCAGGGAAAGGAAAAAGGGCTTATATAAAAGACGAGCTTTGTGACTGGCTAGCGTAAACTACCAAAATAAAGTGGAAAATTTATAGGACTAATTTTTATTCAAATAGTGAGGGAAAAGAACGACTTTTGAACAGCAACACCACAAAACTCAAATGAGAAATACAGATACGAATAACATTTAGATGCACAGTTAGCATTTTTAGCCTGAACAGTGACAAAGTAGAGCAGACAAAGCAAAAGCATTATTATTTTTAGCGACAAGTTTAAGGGCTGCATAAGGTCTAGACTCAAGGGTTCCGAGACGGGGCCCCGGGGGTCACGACAGGACCACCACGTTCCGGTCCCCTGCTTCCCGCCGCGGCTCCGAAGGGTCGCCAGAGTTTGTTCCCCTCAACCCCTTCTCCCGCCGCGCTTTTCGGTCAGCTCAGAGGGGAAGCACCGCTGCCAGGCCTCCTGGTCGAAACCTCCACCCTAGGGCCTGCTCGCTCGCCCACCGGCCCCCCAAAACCGCCCGAGCGCCGACATACCTGTACCAACACCGCACTTCCTTCACCCAGCCCGCCTCGGCTCACTTTCAAATCTCACCTGACAACGCTCATTGGCCAACCCCGGCCCGCCCGCAGGCTCTCATTGGCCAGTTCACGGCTGACAGTTGATAGGCGGAGCCGAAATCCCCGAGCAGGTTGTTTATAGGTCGTCCGTCACTGCCACGCTTGATTCTCATTGGCTGCGCTGAACATTTCCCCCTCGCACTTGCCACTCATTGGCCGGTGGGGTGAGGGAGCGAGGCCCGCTGGGCGCGGAGGGCTGCGCGGGGGCGAGGCTTGCCGCTAGCGGCCTAGCGGCCCGCCGCTGTAAGATGGCGGCGGCGTTATCTGGCAGCTGTGGGAGTAGTCCAGGCCGCGGCTCGCGGTGTTGTGCGGTGCCCTCACGCCCCACCGGGACTCGGGGGCAGGGTGAGGGGCCCGCGGGCCTCTCACCGCCCTCCCGGCAGCCAGGCAGGCCTGTGACTGTACTTCAGTGGCCGCGCTGTGCCGTCTCCTGAGGTAACGAAGCCGAGTTTATGCAGGCCTTCAGGAGCCTGGGGTTGTGCGCGGCCTTTGCTGCTGTAGCCCTTCTTATTTCTTCCTGTACTGCCATCGGACCGACCCAGCGGTTTGCTGCCGTGGGTTGTTTTTAATCGCGATTCTTATCTACAAGACAGTTTGTTCTGTGATTATTTATAATCTGCAAAATTAAAATGCAAAAATGTTAATGAAGAAACCAGCCACTTGGTGGCACTGCAAAAATGGCATTTGGAAGATTTAAAAATAAATAAATAAATATTACCAAACAGGAAATTGCTAAGCAGCAAGGGTGATGGTAAACGGCAGAGGACAACCATACCAACAGCCTAAAAATGCAGGACCTCCATATGGCATTACAGTAAAATGTCAGTAGATTTTTATACAAACGCGATTACAGTGGATGAAGACAGCAGTAAGTGGATTAAAGACCATTTGGTCAGAGCACAGAGCTGTTCCCCACTATAGTGATCAGTTCTGCATCGTTGGAGAGCAGCTCTGCGCATCACCGATGGTAGTACTCGAAGAAATGTCACCCCCTAGTTTCCTGCATATGTTGCCAGGGGTTACAGCAAAGATTCACAAACGCTGACCATCTGGACTAATCCTACAATCATTGATACAGAATAATAAAAGATTAGTATGGAGGTTATTGGCTGGTGCCAGGTTCCCCAATGGTATGAAAAAGATCCAGTAAACAACAGAGCTCATACTTGTAGGCTCTGCCCACAGAGTCCAATCCAGCACAGTCCTTGGTGTTCACTGATTTTTGTTAGTCCCTTTTTTTCCCTAAATTAGTGGAATTTGAGGGTATTCAGCAGTTCTACCTTACGATATGAGGAGATAGCCCAATGACAAGGGCCATGCCAAAGCACAAGTTTTAGGGAAAAAATGAGTTTACGTGTGTCTTCCTTTTAACCAAAAATCATTTTTTCTTACTGCATATCTGCATCTGAAGGATTCCTTCATACTGAAACAAGACTTGTTTGCTCCTTGGAGCATTTGGACTGATGCGTTTGCTAATTTCCCCTCATGTGGCTGTTGATATTGAATAAGGAAACATGGCTGCACTACAGCCAGGGCTTTAATCTCACTTGTTCAAATAACATCAGTGATAACGAAGTGGTATGCCCTTCAAGGCAGACTGGTAATCTGAGTACCTAACCTGGATCCTTGGCAGGCTCAGGCTCTGCCATGCACCTTTGCTGGTTGTTACCTGAGCTAGCTACGTTAAAGCCAGAATGGGTTTCCTTAACGTACCACAGTGACACCTTCCACTAACAATATCTAGGTCACCACAGGGGTCTTGATGTATTTGAATAATGCCATGATTTTAAAGTATTGCAATGTTGCTTTAAGATTACCCCGTGGGTAATGGGGTGTTTTTCAACCAAATTCCTGATTGCTACTGATTTTAATGTGTTAGGAGGAATAAACACATTACCATTTCATGGAGATAAACAAGCAATAAGAATATAAAAACTCATTATCCTGTACAGATATTACACATGCCTGAAAGGTTAAACCTGTCATCTTCATAAGTCCTGATGATTTTATGATAATATGCCTACATTTTAGCCATTGAAGCTTTGAGAACCAATTTGAATCTATCTATTTCTTGACAATCTAACTGTCATTATCAGATACATTTTGTACCGAGGAGATCATTATGCGAAAATCTGCTACCTTGCTCTTTCTACTCTTCATTTGTTCACATAGAATATTGTTCTTTGTGAGGGTAATTCTTCCAACCCTTCCATAAATGCACCTTACTGAAGAGCAATATGGAGCGTGTAGGGAGACCTATCCCCAAATTTAGCCCTGAGATAATTTCTATTTCTGAATATATATTTGGTGAAATTTCAGGCAAATGTTGTTGCAAAGGTGTAGACCACAGCGAGGCATACTTGCTACTTGCATGGAGTCAAAGAGACGCCTCTGTAGGCAAACTACTGTATGTGGAGCACAGTACAATGCTGCAGAAGGCGCAGAGTAGTCCTGCCAAATTTGGTTGATAACCTCTTAAGTGTTGTGCAGCAAAACCATTATGGTGCACTGGCTGTTGTTCCCACTTCTGCTTATGCTTTTCATCTGAGGTGGTCGCTAATTAAAAAACCAGAACAAATTCTAGGAGCAGAAAATAGAAGGTAAATTCCTGTCTTACAACAACTAGAAAACACAATTAAGTGTTCTACTGCGTTTTCTTGCTCTGTTCTTTGAGCTTCATTTTGCACTGTAGCATGCTTTTAACAAAAGTGTGAGATAGCCACCCACCAAACCCCTAACGCCTCAGCCTGTAGCCTGACAGGTTGTGGTCCAAGCAGCTAGGAGACAAGAGACATATGTACTCTCACCAGGATGGGCTTGGAGAGCATCTTCCCTTTCCTGAGTATTTGCTCTGCCACCTAGATGAGCATATACAATGAATGACACCAAATGCAACCCCTGCAGCCCACAGTCTTCAAAAGAAATTGGTAACCTTGCTCTGTTCTGTCAAAGAGCTAAACCCAAGATGTGTGGGCCCAGGATCCCAAGCTGATGGAAACACCCACACGCTGGCTATGCAAAGCAAGTCTAATACATCCTCTGTTTGATTTTTCCTGCAACCAGGTCTCTGCTTGGTAGGTGTGAGTTGCCACTGGCCCTCAGGAGGTGTCTTAGCACTCTTCCAGCTATAAATAGAAAGACGAGGTACCCGACTCTGGGTATTACATTGCACTCTGGCAGCCTGATACCTAATAGCTAAAAGTTGTAGCACATTTATAAGGTTTCCCTGGAGCTAGCCTAAAATGCAAACTAGCAATCTTATAATGCAAAGTACAGTTGGAAACAAAGCCTGAGTAGTTTTTATCTCTGCATATCTTTACATCCTCTGCTATATACAGTGCATTTACACTGAATGTTCCTTACTGTTAGACATTTTAGTCAAAAACCTGCTGTAGCTCTACAGGTGAAAGCATCCTGCAGCTGGTTTCATCCTTCAAGGCACAAATCACATTTCTTTCTGAACAGACTCAAACCTTTTCTTCCATGGGGAAGAGAGTTGCGGGAATTAACCCCAGAACAAATGCAGGATTCAACTATAAGCCACTGCTGAGTTAAGACCAAACTTCTTGTTTCCAGGGTCTTTGGATTAATTGTACTTTTACCCCCTTGAGAAAAGCAGGTGAAGAAACCACTTTGTGTGGTGGCATTAGATGAATGTTTCAGCAGCATGAAGTAGGCCTCTTTAATTGAGTTAGGCAAAGACCATTGTGTTTTGATTTGAAAAGAATGTCCTGTTCCTTTACTTAGACAAGACTTCCAGTATTTTTTTAATTATTATTATTTTAGCATAAAGCATGTATGTATTTTTTTCTCAGCATGCACCTCCTTTGTGTCTCCATTGCCCAGAAGCAGATCATATGGCAGATGGATGCAACTGCTGGAGTTGTGTTTCATGGTTAAAACAAATACAAAGGCGGTAAGAAATAGTTTGGTTTAGAGAGTACAAACCTAAAGTTTTGAGGAATATGACCATCACACAAGATGGAAACAATACAAGAGCTGCAATGACTTGGTTAATCCTGTGTACTTTGACAGAGTTAAACTTCTCCAGGCCTCTGATAAGATAGGACTGGTTTTCTTTATCTATTGTTTTTTTAATGTTCAAGGCTACTGAAATGCAAAAATGCCAGATGGCCATGTAAGCTCAACAATGTGCAAAATCTTTCTTATATTATCACTAAATGCCCTGGGGGGGTAGGGGGAGAAAGGTTATTTAATCATTAGAAGTCACTTAACAGCAAATGGCATTTAGCCATCTTTATCAACTTACAGAAAAAAGACTGGGTCTGTGCTGTTGTGGAACCTTTTTCCATTATGACAGGGCATATATTTAATTCCCCTTTAAGTCATCTGGCGGTACCTCGTGTGTGAGTGTATGTTACTGAACTGTGGTACCTTGCTAGTAATTTTTTTTTCACATGCACAAACAAATAGCCATGGTCCTATATGAAAACACAAAATTCTCCTCTGGAACACATGAAGTTACCGTCAGCAGCAGCTAAATCCCATTGTTGTTCTGGGGTTTTGTCACAATCCAGAGGAGAAAGTACTGGAGGGATGAGGAACTGTAGGTTCTGTTTTCTGTCCTGTCACTGATCTAATGTTTGACCTTCAGCAATTCATTTTACCTCTGTCTTCCCTCCCATCCTTGCTTTGTCTTTGTATATTGCAGCTGTAGACAACAGGGACTCCAGAGACTTTAGCAGATTCGTCCCAGCCATCTGAGACGCCATTTTAATGTGATCCTGTGTCTTGGCTAATTAGCTCTGCCCCTCATCAGGACTGCTGCAGCACAGAGCTGTGCTGACACACTTATACTGCTTTTTAGCTTGAGAATGGTCTCAAGGATCTTCTCACAGTATTGCATTACACAGAGTAAGCAGTACCTTCACTGCTGCCCTCCTGCAGGTCAGAGAAACCAGGCGGTTTTGGTTTGCTAGCCCTGCCTTCATCCTGGGTCATCTCCACTGGGACGTGCGTCCCTCCCCACTTCCCTTTGAACAGAAACAAACTGCTGACATCTTATGAGGAGGGGGGAAGCTCCTGGCAGGAACCCCTTCAGGCTCAAGCTACCGTCTGGTGCCACCACTTAACTTGCCTTTTCCCAATGCCTTCCCTTTGCATTTCACTCTTGTTCTCCATACCTTTGGTTTCAGAGGACTTCTCTGGTGCCCAATCTCTTTCTACCTGCCAGCTGAGGGCTTCGTGAGGACAGCACAGAGAAGATGGCTGGGGTGATACTAGCGTGACAAACCACTGCCCAGGGTCTGTGCAGCTGTGCCTCCTGGCATACATCTACACCAGGAACAGCAGCTCATGTTTTCCTCTGTCGAGGGTGGCATCCGCACAGGTGACAGCACAGGGTATTTGGTGGTTGGGGAGGTAACGCTGGCAAAGCAAGCTAGCTGGCAGGGCTGGCACCGCGCTGGTGGGGTTCCAGTGCCCTGGAGGACCCCTGTGCTCTCCTGGTAACCTCCCAGCAGCTCCTGGCCCTGCAGTCAGGAATTAAGTAGCTTTTAAAGCCAGAAGGTCTATCAAATTGAGTACCTCTGGCCTGCTGTAGAGAACCGTATAGATTTTTAGCCTGTTATCACCACATTAAACCCACACATAAGCTGCCAGTGCCACGCCGCAGGCCGGGAGCTGGCACCCCAGTGGCTCAGCCTCCCACAGCTGCCGGCACACCAGCGGGAAGCTCCGTGCCCGGGGAACCGGGCCGAGCAAGGCTGCGGGGCCCCCGTGCCTGCCAGCGCTGGGACCGCGGCGAGGCCTCGACGCTGCCGGTCCCCAGCCCCGGGGTCTGCCTCAAAACGTCCCCGGCCTCGAACCTGCGGGCGGGGACCCCGCGGGCCCGGCGCCGCTCCGGGGAGCGCGCTGAGGCCCTGCGGAGAGCTGCGGGCCCGGGGAGGGCCGCGAGGGCGGCCTCGGGGCCGTGAGGGGAGCTGCGGGCCCTGAGGGGACGCCAGAGGCCCCCAGCCGGCCCCCGGGCCCAGCGCTCGGCGGTGCCCGCCCGGCGGTGCCTGGCGCAGCGGGGCGGCCGGTGCCTGGCACCGCGCGGGGGGCGGCCGGCGGCACCGCGGCCCTCCCCGGTGAGCCCGGGCCCGCCCCGCCCCGCCCCGCCCCGGGCACGGATTGGCCCGGCCGGTGCGGCCCCCGCCCGCCGCCGTTGGCCGCAGAGGGGGAAACGGCCGCGCCGCGCCGAGCCTGGGCTGGCAGCTCCGTGCAGCTCGGCGCTGCCGCCGCCGGGACGCCCCCTCCTCCCCGCGGGAGCGCGGCCGGCCCCCCTTCGGGTAGGCTTCTGGCGGCGTGGGCTGGGGCGGGGCGGCCCCTCGGTTCGTGCTCGGCTGGGCGCGGGGCCGCGGGCCGGGGCGGGCAGGTGGGCGGTGAGCAGGCCCCGCACGCACCGCCCGCTCTCCGGCCGGCCATGGCGGCTGCGGGGGCCGCCGAGGGGCTGCTGGCCGCCCGCCGGACGGGGCTGCGCGGCGCCGGGCCCCGCGGAGGGCACCGGGCCTCCCCGCTCCCTCGGCGCGGCGCCTCCCCCCTCTCTGGTTTATTTTATTTTTATCTCGTTCCTGGCGCTCCCCCTCCGCACCGGCACCCCTCTCCCGTTCCTGGGCGCCGCCGTGTCGGGGGCGGCCGCCTGTCCGGGGCCGCTGTTCCCTTCCCCCGTCGTGCCCCCTCCCCGTCTCCGCTGGCAGCGCTCCCGTGGCCTTCTCGTCTCCCGGCCCGGCGGCGGTGACAGCGGCAGCCCGCAGCCGCGGACCGCTCCGTGGGTGCCCGGTCCCGTCCCCTGCCCGCAGCCGAAGTCCGGTGGCACGGGGCGGCTGGCCCACGCGTGGCTGCGGGCAGCGCACCGGGCGGGGTCTCGGGGGCGCGAGGGGGGTGTTACCCCGGCATCGGGAAGGTCACGGCCTCGCCGCGGGGCCCGCCGGCAAGCACGGGGCGGGGGGGTGTACCTGTGTTTTAAAAAAATGCACCAGCAAAGCAATAGCCGCATGTATTTTTCCCCCAAATTTTGGTCTTCTGAATATTTGCACTTCCTGATGGCGTTTTTCTGCACGGCTCACCCTGTGCTCCGGGCGCCTGTCAGCCTTTCAGGGGGGAGGATTGTGAAGCTCGGTGGACATAAGGAATGGTGCAAAAAGGCGGCTTTAATCGCTATTAATTATTGCAGAGAATACTTCTCATAACGTGTTTGCGTGGGGATGGTGTTAAGGACCTAAGGAAAGGTTAAAAGTACCATTACGGTGGAAGTGATTGCTTCTCAAAATTATTTCCTCTGAGGCCTGACTCGAAACAATAAGCGTAGCTTTTGATTTCTCCAGTAAACAAAGGTCATTGACTTGAATCTTGTGGCTTTCAGGTGGGACAGAATACCTTGTATCAGCTGGACAGGTGGGTCTAATGCTTGTCCTGCAAGGTGCTTTGTACAGTGCCCAACGGGCAGCGTACCTCTCTCTGCTCTGCTTTTAAATAACTGGGTTGGATAGGTCTGTAAAGCACTGCCACAGCAGCTCCGGGTTCGTTGTGGGCTGTAAAACCCGCCTGTGAAGCTGTGTAAATACTCAAGTGGTTAACCCTGCTGCACTGCATGCTATCTTGGCTATGCCATAGCTCTCGGTATCCAGTTTTGGTAGCTAGAGATATCCAGGCTAGCTTTGAAACTGGCTAACGTGCCGCGCAGACTCAGGTTCCGAGTCTTAATGAGTGTTTGCGTAGTGCTTCGTGTTTTCTCGGATGAAAGGTTTTACATAATTGGCCATTATAATTGTCTGTCACCCCTAGAGAAGAGGAGGGGGAAAAAAAAAAGGCAATGAAGGTAGGCAGTTGTTTTGGAAGTCCAAAAGTCTAAACCTGTAAATGCATGTAAGTTGTTAATGTTGTTACTGCTTAGTGTGGAGGCAGCAAAATGATGGAATAAAAAAATAATAATTTAGATCTGCTCTCCTTTTGAGCCATCCGATCAGCATTGTCTGGACAAATGACATCCTGCTTACATTTGAGCTACTTGTTCTTCAGTGCCCAGAGGAATTCCTAATGCAACTCCAGTTGCACCAGCATTGCATTTATTTCCCCCCCTTGAAATCTTAACTGGAAGCCTTTTACAGTGTTTTGATTCCTTTTTAATAAATGGCTAATCCCTTGCTGCAGGGGATGGGAGTGTTCTGAATACAGTGTTTTTGGGTCCTGAGGGGAGGGGGAAGGGAGTGCCTTGTCTTGCTTTCCAGCAGCCACCCGCCTTCCCCGGGCCTGAGTGAAAGAGCCTTATTGACTGGTTTTGAAGGTAACATACCCAATTTTCCTCTTACATGCTAAAAACCCATAAATTTGCTGTAGCACAGAGCCTTTGAGGGAAAGAAATGGAATGTCAGGGAGCCTGGGCTTCATCATGAGCAGCCTGGTAACAATGGCAGTGTCTTGGTAATTGCATTGTGCTTATCAAAATCTCCCCTTCTAATGACAAAGTTCCATTTTAATAGGTGTGAAAAGTTGTGGGATTTGATTTAATACTGGTGTCTTAAAATCATCATGCACACTCTGTATGACTAAGTTGTCTCTTATTTAATTGGAGAACGAGCAGAGGCTGAGGAGGAAGTGTGTTTCACTTGCACTAGACACTCTTTAAACTTAGATAAAGATGGTGAAAAAGTGAGAGTGGCTTATCAGGTGCTAAGCTGCAACTCTGTTTTCTTATAGGCATATAACATAAGTTTCTATATCCATCAAAATCGGAAACTCAACTTGTGCCGTGGGTGTATACCACGGTGTTGGTGAGCTCTTGGCCGGCTTGAATAGCAGTGAGAGTGTGTGTTCATAGAGACTGTCTTCTGGTTCCTGTGCCAGAAAGGCCTATGGTTTTGGGGTACAGAGGTACTAAGTTTGATTTCTGGTGGTGAGAAGTTGACTGCTGTGTAGTAGATGCGCAATACTACCTAGGTGCTGACTGTCCTTGAGGTTCCAGGTGTCAACACATTCGTCTTAACGTGTTATTTTTACTTTTGCTGCCCTGTAGCATAACAAAACAAGCAAATCTGTATAATACTCAAACACTGGTTGCTTTATTACCAGCAGATATGGCATGTTTTAGTATTCCAGTTGTAGTTTTGATACCTGGTTTCAGAGAAGATAGGAGCTTTTCTTCTATGTGGTAGTTGACTCTAAGGAAAACATAGGGCTAGTCCTAAGCCTGTGATTAAAGATAATGTAGCTTTGGAAGTACGCATCTCTCTTGTCCTTGTCTGCTGCTTTTTTTGGCTTTTCTGGATTACTTGGTCATCAGATGCATTACTAGGTGTTCCTGTCTGTACATTTAAGCTTTTGAAGGAGATCTTAACTTCAGTGAAAGTTGCTGGTTAGAGATCGGCTTCCAAGCTTTGTAAGCTCTGCAGTAAGGAGGGCACAGGAATGCTGCTTTGGTATGTGTGGCTGTTTGGTTTTTATTTGTACCATATTTCACTGGTTTTGTTCTCTAAGCTATTTTGATTCCATTAACTTATTAAACTTAAAATCTGTTCAAGTCAGTGTGACAGATGTTTTTTAATGTATGAATGTTGTCCTCCTTTTAATGTCCTTTTTATTTCTACCCCTAAAATGTGAATTGGGATAATTGCCCATAGTGTGGATTTTGGCTGTAGCTGTGGGATTTGTATTTGGAATTTGTGTTTGTAGTTGTGGAATTTGTGTTTATTCCCAAATATCTTTTCTTTATTGCCTTGTTGTTGAAGGGGAATATCTGCTGGATCTCTTGTTAATCCTGCTGTTGTAGTCTTCTGTCTAGAGCATAACTGGAGATGTATTCACAGCTTTAGGCATGCTGGTTGTTTTAAATCTAGTTATTTTGGGTATCAAACGCAGAGAAATCACAGCAGGGCTAGCGGGTATAGATGTAGAGTGGGCTTGTGCAACTTGCATCGATGATACTTGCTTGGACAGCTAGTTCATGATAAAAGGGAGGTGTCTGCAGTGTTGTTGCAATGGCTATCAGAGGCAGATGGGTTAAATATAGCTCAGGTATGCCTAAACATGCTGCAGCTGCACCTCCTGTTGCAGTACAGAGGTAATATGAATGTTTACATAGATCACCTTCCTACACATCAGAGGTTCAACTACCTCTTTTGTAGTCAGTTTGCTGCTGGGCAACCACATGACTACTTAATGCTGTTTTGAGAGTAAAAATACACTACAGAGGGACACATAAATGACTGTTAAGAAAATGTCAGTTTTTTAAAAAAAAATATTGTTCAGAAATGGCTGACTGGTATTTTGGGGTACAGAACATAGTGCTCTTTTCCATGTGGTTTAAAAAAAATATCCTGCTTTAGAAGGTGTTATGCCTGCAGTTCTTAACAAAGTAATGGCATTTAGGTAGCACAGAGGCTGAATTTCTGCCAGTTAAAATGTTGCTGTCCTAATGTGTCAGTCTGTACAGAGCTTGGAAGCTAATATACAGTGTTCTTCTGCCCTGCAGCAAAACAACTAGTGATTAAAAATTCAGCAGATATTGTGGTTCACTTAACTACTTGTTCTTGCATCATTCAGGTCATATCACACAATGTTGCTAATGTTCAATCTAGCTTTTTTTGTTCTAAGAGTGGAAATTATCTGAACTACCATGGGATTTACAGAACAGTTTTGGCAGGAACTGGGCTATGCAAAGTACATTATTCAGAACTGTTTTCATCCTTCTTCTAACTTGGAGAATCTCTTTTGATTTCTCAAATATTACTTGTTTGTGCTAGACAGGGCTTTTCTTTCTGTGGCTTTTCTCACTTTAAAAATCAAAGTGTTTTCCTTTGATTGCTTTGAGATAAATGAGACTCCCTAGTTTAGAGGGGGGAGGAAAAAAGAGCATGATAGGTGTAACTGCTTGCTTTCTTACTTGAACTCAGTATTCCATTTGGCCACAGAAATATTTTTGTATGAGAAATATCATTTTGTTTTGGGCAGGGTTTCTACTGCTTTAAGTACATCTACTTTTAATTAACACAATTTCGGTTAATAGTATTCAATCTAGTGCGTCGCTTGACATAGAGTTAAATTTTACTTTCCCCTCCCTATGTTCTTTCAGTTATGTAAGCTTGGGGTTAGTTTTGGAGCATGTACGGGTTCTGGAAACCTTTTCTGGGTTACCTGGAGCTACAAAGTAGTGTTCATGTAACAAGACTTGTAGCTTGTTTTCACTGCTTTCACCAGTTTTCTGTTTGGAAGCTGGTGCCTGTACTGCACGAGAAGCCTATAATCTGTGTGATCAGTGCAGTAACTCTGGTTTTGTTTGACCTCTCTACACGTTCTCGAGACCCATCTACTGATGCTCGCAGTAGATAGAATGCACCTAAGTGCCCCCTAAACTAGATGCATGTACATCTTTATGGATTGTGCTGTTATAAGCACAATAAAGGCAGGCTAACAACAGAGAAAAATTGCTGGGTTTGTCAGTGTCTTTGAGAGTAACTCGCTATACTGGGGCAGCTTTTGGCTTGAGTGCTGAAGAGAAACTAAATTCAGAATGTGGAACGCAGGTGGAGTATTTTGGTCAAGGGCACACACGAGGTTCAGCCATCACTCAGTGCATTGCTGCAGGTAGCTTTGAGTTGCAGTGCTTAGGAGGAGGCTGTATCTTTTTAAGTATGAAGTGACAAATCAGTAATAGGAATGGAGAAGGTGGCTTTTTGTGTTGTGTAGTATATGATGAATATGCCTGTAAATCAGGCTTTGGAGAAGTACTGGGTGAAAACTGGAGACTTCCAGTTTATGCATGTTGATTGAACTTGCAAATTGGATGGCTTTTTGTGATCTGTCAATTTGCACATCAAGAGGATGTATTTTTAGTTAAGGCAGACATTTTTCTTTGGAAAAACCTGTTTGGACTATTAAAGCCAAGGTACTCTGAGAGAACTTGTTTCAGCTAAATTGTCAGTAGTTAGGCAATTGGTTTGAAAAATGAAGTCTTAAATATGTAAACCCTCCCCCAACCTCTTTAGTGTCCTGTTTAGAAGGATGGAAAACAGGGATTCAGTTTGGGTTTTGCATATTCCTGATACCATGTATGCATGTTTCTGATATGCTATAATTGCAGAATTGATATTCAAGATAATATGTTTGTTCTCAAATTGCAAAAAATAACTTCACACGCAGCTAATTCCATCTGCTGGAAAAATAAGACCGAGGCTAACTTCATGACTTATTTGGGACCTGATTTTTGCGGTTCTAATTACTATGCATGAACTTTGGAAATTAGCATACTTTTTTGGCAAACCTAAGCGGCAGCCATTTACTCGGGAATTTTATTAACTTTAAACATAGCTAGCAACTCCTAAGCTACTTCTGGTTCATTTTCTGGTTTTGGTGTTTTTACAAGCTTTGATTTAGTAAGCTTCAGTAACTTTTTTTCATCCTTGCAATGACTTTATATGTTACAGCAGCTTGCTGCTGTTTCCAGTAACTTTTCAGCCTGCAATCCAGTGCAAAATTATTTCTGTCATTCAAATAAAAAAGTGTTGAAACCAAATTCTCTTCAAATGAATGCTAAACCAGTAAAATTAGAAGTTAGGTTTTGGTTGCTCTTCTGTAGTGTGAGAAGAGCGCTTGAGCAGATGTAAGCGTAGATGGTTTTTAAAAAAGTAACCTTGGGGAAACTGGGGCATGTCAAGTCTGGTCCTAGTTCTGCTAAAAGCTGGTTTCATGATGTGAATTCTTAAGCTCCAAAGAGTTTGGATATAAAATAATCGTTGCAGATAGCAGCTACTAAATGTTCTTTCTTATTAAAGGCTGGGTTTTGACACATTTTCAGATTCTCAAGGTGTCTAGCAATGCCTTTTCCACTTGGTTTGCTTTTCTTTTTGTAGCCTCCTACTTTCACTGATTTTGCTGGTTGGCAGTGATGAGAGGCATATAACCTGTAAAATATTAAAATGGTCGGAATTTTATAGTAAAAAATAGTCTGCTTTATTGGAATGTTGTTATTTACTGGCTAATTCCCTTTTGGATGCAGTAGACTGGATTAATTTTAAAATCTGAACTATTCTTTCTGTGTTACAGTCTTAGCTCACTTTCTGTCCCATTAGAAACTTCCTATTTTGATATGTGCAATTGCAGTCCTGTGTCTTTGTCCCTCTCTCCTCCTCTCTCTTAAGAATGCAGTTTCTTCCTTGGGATGAACAGGGTTATATTGCTAGGCTCTTTAATTCCCCTCTAATTGGAAGAAAGCCAAGCATAAAATCTTTTTAATAAGTCACTCTAGAGATTTCTTTGTACATGCTATTATTTTCTTTGCATGCTAAAATCTCTGAAAAGACTTTTTTTCTTCCTCCCCCCCAGTCTAGACCAGGCATAATTATGTTCGTGTGTATGTGTAGGCTTGGGTGTTGCCACTATGCAGCCCAGCAAGCAATTTGAAGTCCTTGGGCTGTTTAAGACCAAAATTTCTTGTAGCATCAAAGGCAGCAGCTATCCCTCTGCATCTGGGTAGGTGAAATAATGTTCAGTTGTATCTAAACTTCAAAGAGTAACTCGCAGCTTGTGCCTGTGGTTTGGTTTTCTGTAATGTGTCATACTGGAGGCTGTATTTTTTAAAAAGACTTTGGACACTGGGTTCAAACAGGACTTGGTGTGTGTCGACTGGTAGTAGCTGGTGTTGAACTGGGGTTTGTGTTCACCAGCTCACATGCTTCCAGAGGCAAACCAGTTCCCTTTTGATTTATGAAGGTCTTCACTGAGGTCTTTGTTCTGAACTTTGCCTTACCTAAGTCATCATTGCAAAGCGTAAAAACCCTTCCCCATCATGAAGCCTCTGCTTTGGCATTGAGACTGTAGTCTTAATTTATTTATGCCTTCAAAGCTTTTGTGCTTCTCCTGTCCTGACTCCTGAGGTTGAGAGAAGCTCCCTGTAAACATACATGCAAAGCTACCCCTTATTCTCCTGCTGTTAGACAGCTCTTGCTTTGGTATCGTACTGCCTGTCACACTGACTGAGACTTTTCTCATTCATTTGCCTTCCTGACCACCTGCATGCATCCTTGTTCTGGTGAGATTTTTTTTTTTGTCCCTGCGTAGGACGTTTGCACCCCAGGCCATCCACTGCTGCACAGTTGGGGCATGCAAGGCATGGTAGCTTGAGACAAAGGTCAGGGACTTGGGAAGTGAACTCCAAAAAATACCCTTAAGGAAAGCTTGTCCTCTGGAACTGGTTTTCTAAATCTTGCATTTAACCATCAGGGCACCACAGCTTGCCATTGAGTGTGGGCCAGACTTGGTTTCTTGCCTATTTTTTTATTTAATTTCCTTTCTAAGGAAGGATGGCACTCTACTCTTGTGTTTTTTTTAATGAGTTAACTTTTATCTTAATAAACACATGAATGAAGTCATGCAAAGAGCACTTGTTTATGCATCTGAAATCTAAGTAAATCTGCTACCACTTCTGAAATTTGGGCTGTGGGAGGATTGCTGGTAGCAATGAATCCATCTTCCATGGTGTTAAGAAAAAAATCCCTGTGTTTCTCTTAGAATGCATATGGATTATTTTTTTTTTTGCTGCAGTAGGACTGCAGATGTAGTCACATCAAAATAACTTGATTTGAATTGGTCTTGCAGCACAAGCAGTTGGAGATGTGGCTTTGCTACAAGTTACTGGGAATTCTCTTTCAGTGCAGCTTTACAGCCCATACTGCGGATGGGAGCTCCGAGCAGTTTGAGTCGCACTCCCTCTGCAGATAGTGCATGGGATGCCACCAACAGTGGACTCAACCAGTTTTCCTAATGATTGCTTTGTTAGGCTTTAGCAGCTTGTGGTATTGTTAAAATGGTGCCTGCTGATGTGTCAGCTGTATGCTTCAGTGTAAGTTGTAGGACAAATAGTAGTAGTTCGTGTATGTTTGTAGCAAATGTCTCTGCAGTGTACTGTATACTCTTCTTAAAAGTCTTCTTTCTTCCCGTTTTCCCTCTTTTGGATCGGTAAATATAGCCAGTGAGGAAACGGTTCTGTATGGATTTTGGGACGTTAACACAGCTTCATCCCTGGCCTGACTGGATCCAAAGAAGGGAAGGCACCAGAGCATCCTGCAGGGATGGTGCATGCATCTTTGGGAAAACATCTTTCTAAGAGATTGGGAAGAACTTGACTTGGAAATCCAGGAACTTTTAAGTGTAAAACTGTTGCATCCATAGTGGAGCCATACAGAGCAAGTTTGTTGATGTTGCTAGTTGCATTAATACTGGTTGTAAGGTGGATTTTTTTAAAAAACTTTTTTTTTAGGGCTGGGGGAATCCCCCCTGTCCCCTAGCTCTTCCTTATGTTACCTGGGTCACAGCACACCAGCAAGGAGTTGCTTATCAGGTGGCTGTCCAGACAGAACAAGAGTCTGTCAGGCTGCTTTCCATTTGAAAAAAAACTAGCGATATTTTTTTTAAAATAAGTAAATGTAGAAGCCTGTGGTCACAGATAGAGAAACTTTACTGGGGTGTACATGAGGCAGAGGCTGATGGAGAAGATGTGTCTTTAATTAGACCAGCTGGTATTGCTGGGGTGGAGGGGAGGATGAGTGAACTTTTGGGCATGAATAAATGTCAGCTTATTTTATCAGAATTGCAGTTTGGAAGCATGGATTTACTGTGAGTTGCCATTTGGCTTTGGGGTTTCTGAGGCCTTTCTACATATTCCCTATTAGCTGCTGTTATGGAAGAAGCTGTGTACAGGGCTTTACAAACATGACACTCTTTAAGGGAAGGTAGGTGCAAATGGCTCAGGTAAAATGAACCAACGTTTTCAGGGTGGAATCACTAAAGCTAGACAGTGCCAGCAAAGGATACCTGTGTCCCGAGTTTAGTATATTCACAGTGGCTGTACTGAGGAGGATTAGTGAAAGATGCTTAAAGCTAGCAGGAACAGCAATGCTTTTCTTCTCTGACAAGTGGTGTGCTTTTAGTGGAATAGCTGAATGCAGGCATGTTAAGCTTAATATATGCGTGTGTGGGTACCTGAGAAAACATCCCATTAAGTAAGCCAGTAACTTCCTTCTGAGGAGATGCCGAGAATATCACCTTTGCTGCCAGTCAGGGCCAAGCCAGGCTTGTTAGCAGCTTGTAAGTGACAGCCCTACTTTGCTTTGTTGGTATTTTAAGTGATGAGGGTAGCGGAACTAGAAGGAGAGGTGATAATGTCTGTGCTGTTTTTTTCTTTTATTTTGGGGGGGGGGGGGGGGGGGAGAGGCAAGAGGAGGAGGAGATGGGACTAATTGCATACCTTCCAATTCCAGTTACTTCATTACTGAATAATCACTGGAGCAGCCCTGCGATCTGCTCTGACAGCAGATAAGTGGTGTGGCTTGCAGCACTTTAATCTAAACAAAGTTTAAGTGCTTTTTCCTTTTTTCCCTGGAGTGAAACTGCAATTTTGTTATGTGAATGTTAGCGAGGACAAAGTTGTTTTTGCAGCTGTCACGATGCTTCTCTGGGCTTTGTGCATGTTAGAGGTGTGTCCCCAGTGTGTGTAGCAAAAATATCCTAAAATACTGCATAAAACTACAAAAAAAAAAAGTAAAAATACTGAAAGTGAAATACTTACCTGGCAGCTTTGGTTGAAGGCTCTCCAAGTAGTTTGTCAGGTGAAGATCTGTTTAGCTTTGACATTGGATGTCTCAAAGGGTTTAGATATAAACCAATGAACATTTAGATTATATTTCCTTTCCATAGTGATATGTGTTAATTAGTTTCTGTCTGCATTAGGCCCTGAATAGTGAAGTAAAACAGCCTGAGTGCTTGTCTGCTGCTTCAGAATACGAGTCCCTGCAGTGAGGGTTGTCATGTTGATGAGGCCGTAGCAGAACTGCATAGTTTTGGTTCCCCAGTGTAGAAATGGCATTATAGGCGAGCCATATGATGCAAAAGAGAATTTCTGGGCAGAGCTTCAGATAGTGTTTTTGTCTTCCTTTGAAATGGGATAAAAATGCATTTGTGCATCAGGCTGAATCCTGATAAAACACCTTCTTGGAACTGATGGTGATCATGATGATGATTCTGAGTTGCAGTCTTAAGGCCGTGAGAGCACTGCAGACAAGTGCCTGGATTTTGCATAGTGTAGTACTGGGCAAAGCTTAAACTTTTGTCAGGCTAACTTTTCTGGACTGTCATAGAACTGTTAAATCTGATCTATTCCTAAAAAGCCAGCTGACAGTGCGATCTGAGCCACATACAATTCTTTGTCTCTACTTTTGACTTGAATGGAAAAGCAGTTTGTTTTCACATTAAATCAAACTCAACTGTCACTGCCCCAAAGGGGGTCTGTCCTTGCAGGCTCTGCTTGGACTCTAGGCGGAGTGCTCTTGGCTCTCGCTGCTTTTTGCCGTAAGCCTGGTAACTCAAATCAGGACGATGGGAGGATGGTAATACACTGAGACAGGTAGTTGTTGGCAGGTAAAATGTCTTGGGGAAGAAAACGTAATATGCTTTTTTAATGTTGATAGTTTCTGTACATTTAGGCTTGGTTGTCTTGGTTGTAATTTTGGGTTGGCAGATGGGGTTGATAATGTAGAGCAACTTGGTATGGATCCAACGGCAGTGTTAAGCTCTTGGAATAACTGAAGGTGAAGTGATAGTGAATTTCAGAGAATTGATGAGTATGAAGTTTCCTTAGGCAGGCCCTGCTTTTATAGGGTGGCTTTCAGAGGGAGACCCAAACATGCTTTACGAACTGGCCTGTGTTGTGCACGGAAGTGGATCCATGCTTTGATAAGAACAATATGGGTTCTTTTAATGAGACAAACTGCATCACCTTTTTTTAAGGAGGTATTTATTTGTATAGGGGGAAAATCTACACACACACACCCCACCCCCCTGTGAAAATATGTAGCTGATCAGACTCCTGCATCCATTTTTAGCTGCTGATATCACAGGGACAGGAGGTTGGCAGGCTGGATTGGGTATTGCCTAAATAAAAACTAGGTTCAGACTTGGGGTGTTACGTGGCAGCAGGGCTGCCTGCCCCCCAGCCAGCCCACTGGGGAGGTCAACCCAGTGTGCTCTTGCCAGTTTCCCTGGGAGAAGGTCATAGGACACGAGACTAGTGTGGGAGCATGGGTGCTGTGCTGCCTGTTTAAAAGAAGTCAGGGGCCTTGGCTTTGTGGGGAGAAGAAGCTAAAAGATGGGCTGTGATAACTTTCTCGTGCTGGTCAACGTGCTCAGAGGGTAATGTAAGTGGAAAGGGAGTTGCCAGTGGACAGGAGGTTCGGCTGGGTAGTCAGGAGGGGTCTGCAAAGCACAGCATCTTCTTATGAGTGGGTGAAGCTCCTCCACCTATATGCTTATGATGAGGGCAAATACATTGCATAGAGTAAGAGCTTGGCATCTTTTGCGCTGAGATGGACTGCTGGTTGCTAAATGGTCTCTCAAACCCACAGTGCTGGGTTCTGCTTTGTTAATTGTTAAACGGTTATGTGTGGCTGTGTTCCCTTCCTCCAGTAAAAAAGTTGATCCTACATCTCAAAATGGTCCGTCTGCCTTCCCAGCACTGTGCTTAGTATTTCTGGAATTGCCCTTGGGTCTGTGCAAGCTGACAAGGCTCTTGTGACCATTTGGGATGGTGAGTGGCCTTCCCCATGCTCTGCTTCTCCTCTTGAAGTTTGTTAACCAAGCTTCCGCAGCAGCCACCCAGCCTTGGCTCTCCTCTGGCCTTTGTTTGCCTCTTAATGGTTGAAGTGTGCCTCGGTACTTCCTTCCTCACTTCCGTGTGTTCGGCTTGGGGATTTCATCGCCCTCTGAAGCAACGTAGCCACTTGAATCAACACTTGTGACTGGGAGCGTAGATGAGTGTCCACAGGTTTTTACATTGGTGTGTTCGTGAGCTGCGGTGGATATCGAGTACTTGGTTATGATCAATCTTGACTGTACAAAATGAATCGGAGGCAAATGATCCAGTACAGGAGACTTGTCTGGGGAAAAGGTTTAATGAGTACCTGAAGGGCCACAATCCTGTAGATTGTGTGTGGTGTCATGTAGCTGTGAGTGAGATTTCTTTATTGCAGAAGCTGGATTGATTCCTCAGGGCTGGGTAGCATCTGATCTTTTATGTGAGGGAGGGGAAAAAGCTGTCCGACTTTAATCTGAATTTACTAGGTAGTTAATAAGAAAGACCTCTGCACTAAGTAACATGTTCAGCCTCTGTTATGTTGCAGGAGCTCCATGGAGATGAAGCCTGCTGGCTTTATTTTGCTCTGAAAACCATTTGGCTTAAAGTTGCCTTCAGAATCTCAGCCTGTGTGGTACTCTCAACTGGGTAACCTGCTGGGTGTTTAAGGGCTGAGCTTGGGGCAAAGCCTGGATGCTTTGGTGGCTGAGAGGTGATATTGGCACATGGAGCTTGTCATTCAGCTGTTCTGCCAAGACCAGTGTGCTTCTTGCCTGTCTCTTCATCCCTCTATAATTTACCATTTGTATTTAAAAGTAGAGGGATTTAACTTTTGTTTCCTCTGCAGTTGTGGTCCATAGGAGCAATTAGCTGTTGTGAGGGTGTGCACTGGAGCTGCCTATGGTAGCTGATTGCGTAAACCGGTATTGCTAAAGCGAGCAGGGAGCAAGTGAATGTATTTGCACCAGTCATCTAGAAACTGGTATAATTCGGGCCTGAATCAATCTCAGGCTGAAACAGGTTGTGGAATTTATGTGTACACCACTGTTGGGGTGTGTGGCATTGCGGAGACTAAGAAACAATGGTTCCCAGCCCTGGGGCTTGTGTTCAGTATTAGATAACGACACATGGGGTAATTATAGGCAGGGACCTGGGCGGAGGGGTTAGGAGAGGGTGAGGGGTGCATCCATGTAGAGAACAAGAAGTGTTCGTTGTTGTGCCGGCAGCTTGTTAATGGCACTGTTAAGAAATTGTGGGTGCGTCTGAGGTTATAGGAGGGATGGCAGTCAGCTTTGTAGAAGGAAGTGTTGAGTGAGTTATAGGAGACACGTGGATTAATAAGAGAAAGCGGAAGAAGGTAAACTGAAACTAGTCAAGTGTATGTATGGGGAGTGGCTGTGTTTACACAGAAGCTGAATGTGCAAAAGCAATGGCACTCAGGGGTGATGAGGAATGTGGGTAGTGGAGCAGTGACTGGGAATCTGCACCCAGACCCCCAAACACATGTGCTTGTTGAGAATGGAGGAACAGGTGGAGAAAGGGATTTGGCGCGGCTGCAGAGAGCTTTGTGGTCTCTCCTCTTGGCTGCCCCTGGGCTCCCACAGTGCCAAAGCAGCTTCTGCCCAGCTGCCCTGTGGGACTTGTGTGGCAGGGCAGCTGCCTGTAACTGTAGCTGCTGGACTGTTCGGGGTGTACTCAGGTATCAGCAGTGAAGACCTGCTTGAATTGATGGTGTTTCCCATGCCAGCAATGCATTGGTGGTTGTTCCTGTGTGCCCTTTGCACTAGGAAAACCAGATCTTTTGGGTTTTAAGAGTTGTAACACTGTTACCATGCAATTAATTTCCTTTTTCCTTCCCTTTTGCTCTTCAGAAATGCCATTCTCATGAGTATGCAAGGAACCTACAGAACTGTAATGTCTAACCCTACATGGAATAACAGCTCTTTGAAGGTACCACCCTTTTTTAACTACATGGCTTTGTTATAGGTTGGGTTAATGATGCACTGATCTTTGCTTCAAATCTCGAAATTGAAGAACCATGTCTTATGTAATGCTCTGTCTTCCAAAGGGATGACAGTGCTGTTAACACGCCAGCCTCTGATTTCCAGCGCTTGATCTGGGGTGCCAAGGGGCCATCGCTGTTTTTCTGTGAACCATCTCTTTAGGTAGGTCTGAGATACTGCCTTGGGAACAGATGGTGGTTTCTATTCAGAGCGCTGAACTAAGCTTTTGTCATACTTGGTGGCCATCCTTGGAAACGTACTCCCCTTCTTTTTAGTGATGCCTGATGGCTTGCCTGTTTGTCATCTTCAACTTGATGACCTTCTGGATAGTCTTGATGAGAGGCTTCTAGCTGTATTTATGAAGAATGTAATGATAAAGTGCAGTTGTTCTTTAACACTTATATTGAAATGTCTTTGCTGTTTGTGCTGCATTAACCAACTCTCAGGCGTTGGCTTGCTCTGCTGTCTGGTCCTGCAGTGATGCCATAATACTGAATTTTGGACTGCCCTGTACGTTACCGTGGCAACAGGCTGATGTCACAGACTCAAGGACGTGACTTCAGTGTATGATCATGCAGAGGCATGATCAGATTCGTGAAGGAGAAAGCTGACTAATGCACATCTCAAAAGCAAACAAGGGGAATGCAGGTTACGGCTGACCAAGCATACTTCAGTATGAAAATTCCCCTTTTGGATAGAGGGAGGGGCTGATCATGTCTTCTATGACAGATGAGCTTCTCCTTACCATAGATAAGCAGACATCTTGCAGGTATCCTATACCTTTTAAAAAGGTGGTGTTCTGGGGTGGGGAAACTTGTTCTCTGGTTTCAGAGCTTTGAAAGGGCACTTTTTTGTTTTAGTGTTAAAGAACTCCTCAGTGGTCTTGTAAGCCCACTGAGAACACTTCAGCTTGCTTAATGTTGTTCAAACAGTTTAATTGGTTTTCCAAAGCTTTTATTTTATCCATAACATTGGAAGGTGAAAGGGGAACTCTGCATCTGCATTATGGTCACATTTTCCTATATCCTATTAGCAGATTCCAAGATTGTTTAATGTGATCTCCACCCATTTCATTTGGCTGCAACCTTTGCTCCCATGAAAACAAGGCTGATTGTTCTGAATTGCTGTGTGTATGTGCTTTGGCACGGCATGAAGGTACCTATAATAACACAACCATTGTCTGGAAAAAAAAGCAGTTTGCAGTAATAAGTACAAATAAAAGGGTGCAGTACTGGGGCAAGACAAATAATGGTCGTTTTCCCACCCATTACGTACAGCAGATTCTCGACATGGTCACCCCTCAGCATGACAGGGATGTGGGCTTTAGCATAGTATGTGAATATTGGGAATAAGGGACTGAAATATTTGCATGTTGTTCCAAGTTTCTTTCCTGGACGCGGTTCCATTGCTCATATCTACGGATGGGGAGACTGAATGACTTTTGCACAATGCGGTATTTTATTTGCATGCTGTGAGCAGTTTAACAAGTGTGTGTGCTAAATGAAGCATTCCCACTTTCAGTTAGCAGCTGACGCACCCTTAAAATAAAAAAAAAAGTGCCTTTAGGTTGAACAGTGGGGTTTTGAGGGGTGACATTGTGCTGTGTGTTTGAGGAAATGGTTGGTTGTGCCAAGCCTGAATGTTAACTTGAAATGCTGTGGGATTCAGCAAACAACCAACTAAAACTCCTTCGTGCTGAAGTAATTTTTGCTCATCTCTGCACTTTGTGGAATAAAAGCTGTTATAGCGCACGATCTGGCAGTAACGTAATTGTTTTAAATGTTCGGTGTCACAGGAATAGAGGATATTTAACCGAAACTGGCATTTCTTACAGCAGTTTGGTTGCCTCCCAGGACAGGAAGCTGTAGAGTGTTAAAAAAGAGGCATGGAAGGAGTTTTAACAATCCTCTCTAAATCAGGATGCTTGAATTCAGTGCCTGGCCTTGAGCTGAAAGGACTGGAAGCTCTGCAAGATTCAGTGATTCATGCTGCGCTGCAGCTAACAAGAAGATAATGGTGATGGACTATCAAGAAGGCAGCCTTGCTGAAAAGAGAGGCTTTGTGATACGGTAAAGGGGAAGGAAGTCTGGAGAATTTAGAAAAGGAACAGATGTTTTTGGAGGTGGGGAAAAACTTAACTATCCATGTAGCTGGCTCTCACAGAGGAGCCAGCAGAAGGAACTTGATACCAAACAAAAGTAGGCACACCCAATATTTAGCACAGGGATCCTGGAAAGCTGCTTTTCAGTGCTGCAGTGCTTCCCTGTTTGACAAATACCTTGTATGACGACATATTACAGAGGCAGAAGTAAATAATTTAAGCACCTGTGAGTGTGTGCAGAGGTGTGTGTAAAAAGAGTTTGGAGGTATTTGGTTCTCCTCTTGAACAGCAATGAAAAAAAAGTATATTAGTGGATATATGAAATGTTACTCAAAGCAGGAAGCAGAGAAGTGATGCCGTTCCCTGAGAAGGAAATAACAGCAGAAGATGCATTAAAAAAGCTGAGAGGCTGCTTGTAGGGTGTGTTTGTGAACTGGGATGATGGGAAGTGTGATAAAATAGATTGCTGATCTTGTGTATCGAAGTCCAGGTGGCAATGATTTTTCAAGTTGTTGAAACTTGCATTCAAAAAAACCCCTGTTTTGCACTTACTAATAGGTTAATGTACTGTAATTGACTGTGAAATAAACCTGGGGGAATTTTCGTGTCTGTATGTGATGCACAGCCTCTTTGCTGTCTACTTGGCAACTGTACCTTCAGATAATTAAAAGCTGTTTTTTAAATCCACTCTTCTTTCAGCTCTTAGGTTTTTGCATCTTGCTGCTTCTGAGAGCTGTCAGTCACTCTTCTGGCTAAGGTTTAAAAACCAAGATAATGTGGTTTCAGGAAAGGAAAACTGCGGGTGAATCTTTCTATTTAAAAAAAGCCCCTAAACATCAACCAAAACACAAAACTAGGTGAATGTGTGAGGCTTTTTAACACGCACATCACTGCTGCATTTCTATAAATAATTTAACTTTTCCAGTCTGGTGTGGAAAACTAAGTTCACTTTGACTTCCTAAGATCTCATGCCCCTTGCCCCTCTAAAATCAATTACCAAACTTCCATGGCTGCCTTTGCTTAGGAAGCAGTTGTAACTACCCAGAAATTACAGGAGTTGTTCAGCACAGGGATCCTCTGGTTTCAGCGCATAGTTTCATCGCTCTGTAGTGTTTTGAGAGGCCGAAGGGTGGGATGCAGCTACAATGACTTTCCAGATTCCTAACAGTGTGAGGGACTGTTTTTAATAGTGATGATAAAAACAGCTATTCCCAGTTGGAGGTTAGTCAGTGGTACAATTATCAGAGCTATGAAATAGTGCAGGGATGGCTCAGAATGGAAAAACTAAGGCTTAAAATGTATTTTCTTGAGGGAGCTGTTTGAAACTTTCCTGCACGCTCATAGAAAATTAGTAAGAGATGTTAAATGGTGAGAGATCAAGCTGATGGGGCTTGGTGATTACTTCGGCAATTTAGTTTTGGGGCTAACAAACTTAAGCTGGCTTTTGGGAGAGGGATTTGGTAGCAATTTGTTGATGAAAGCCAGCATGGTGAGTAGGAGCTCTGGAGCTGGCATGTTTGATTTGTAAGGTTATGGTCTTCTGCTGTATGGTGCGCTCACACCAGCTGCTCCGCTGGGGAGCCTAAAAATGTGCTGAGTATTTTCACAGTAAAGTAATAATCCCCACCTTAAAATCTGGTTTGCTTAAACCATCCTTTTTAAAACACAGTTGTGGGTACCTTATTTTCTGCTTAGTTTCTTGGTGATTTGTTGGTTCTCATTCAAATTTTCTCCATTTTGTCCAAGAGGAGGAAACCTTGAAAAGAGAATATTGATTGTTACTGGTGGGGAGCAGTGGGAAATACAGAGTTAGATAGCAGTATGTATATTTCTCCTTTTCTGTCTCGCTTATAAAACTGTCTGTGCATTAATAAGTCTAAGCGTCTTGTGAAACAAGCCCAAATCTGATGTTTTCAGGTGAACTTTTAGAAGAGTTCTAAAATGATCATTAACCTGGAAAGAATTGCACCAGAATTATTTCTGGTGTCCTGTTGTAGGTCTGTGCTACTGAATTCTGAAGATGAAACATGAAAAGGGAAAGATATGCAGCAAAAGTTCACAGTTAACAAGGCACTTGAGGGTGCAGAAGCTATCCTTTCCTGAAATTTAGCTGTTATTTTGAGATCTTCCTTTTCTTCTTTAAAGAAGAATGAATTACAGCAGAATTTGTGCTATGCTTGGATTTTCTGAAAATTTAATCATGTTAGTTGCTAGGCATATCAACTACAAAGCTCTGAAAATAAAAACCTATTTTTTACTTCAAGTAACTCTTGAGTTATTAATGGAAAAAGAAATCTTTAAAAATGTAGCCAAAAAAAGATTAAAGATCCACGGAATTGGTAGGTTTCAAAATTAGCTTAGATTTTAAAGAGTCTTTTGAAAAAACATGCAAAAAGATACTGTATTTTATGTTGGTCTACACTGCAGTTTATTGGCCAAAACCCCAGGTTTATCTGTAGCTGAGTTATTTCAGCAGAAGATGTTCTGTGTATGTTCTTCTAAAAATTTGTGTAAAACCAAACAGATACTTTGGCTGGGAAAGAGTTTTAGTGTGCATTCTTGCCTGCCTTCTGTCTTCATCTTAAGCTATTTAGCTGTGGCTTGTGTCAGAGTGTTCAGAATCCGTTCTGGTCTCTTTGAGCAGGTTCTGTGGTTTGCAGGCTGCAAAGCAGTCTAGTGGTGAGAAACATCCTCCACATCCAGATGCTGTTTCCTGGAACATTCACCTGCATTTTTGTGGCCCCAGCTCTGCTCACCAATGCTTCCTCCCTGTATCTGCTCCCGCTGAGCTGTACGTGCTTGGATGAGCTCTGCTGTGTGATGGCTGGGAGTACCTACTTTTATGTGATGGATAACTAGAGAGTCTGCTTTGCTTACAGGATTGTGCCAAGTGCTGTTGTGAGTCCCACCTGCATTGCTGTGTTATTCCTTCTGTCACTGGTTTGGATTACACCTCTGTTTTGCTGGCTTTGACAGCCTGCTGTCCCGTTTCCTTGCCATGCCATGGGTATGACTTTATACTGCAAGCCTGGAGCTGTTGGAGAGACACTAGCGCAGTGCATGATGGTAGGCAAAAACCATGCTGCTGGATTGAAATGATGGGGCCTCATCCTGCCTGTAGTGAGCAAGTGACTCTGGCACTGTGGCCAATTAATCCTCTAATGAAGAGTGAAGATCGGCAGCCTTTGTGCAGTCCAGTTGAAGATGTGTGATTCTTGTGTGTCGTGTCAGTTAAACAGCGCCAACATTAATGGCATAGTCAGGATAACTTTATTTAGGTTTTGTGAAAAGTTGTGTGGTGAGTTATCCTTGGCCAACAGCCGAATGCCCACCCAGCTGCTCGGTCACTCCCCCTCCTCATCAGCACCAGGGAAATAGGTTTAGAGAGTTTAAAGCTCCAGATAAAATCAAGGAGATTACTGTTGTGGACAAAACAAGAGAAACAATTTATTGCCAGTTAAACCTGATTTGAGTAGAGAAAAAAAAAGATAAACATTAAACCAACTCCTTTCCTCTTGCATTTCACTGCAGGGGAATACCTGCTCTGCCACAGAGCACCTCCTCCCTATCCTTCTCTGACCTTGGTGGGCTTTTTCCCCTTCCTGTTGAGTATTTTTGCCCCTTCTTAAATATGTTTTTGCAGTGGTTGCTTGGCTGATGGGCTCAACTGTGTGCTGGGGTGGGTCCTGGTGGAGCCAGCTGGAAAGGGCCTGGGGCAGCCCTGACCTCCTCCTGCAGAGGCTGTGTTGGAACCTGACACTAATTAAGTGATCTTTTTGGTCTTAGATTGTAGCCTGTTCTTTGGGGGTTTTGTTTGGTTTTAGAAGATACCACTGGAAAGACCAGTGAATCCAAAGCTTGTTGAGAAGGTATTGGGTAGTGGTGTGTCTTGTTTGTTTGCAGGTGGGTGGGTTGGTTTTAGATGAATGATCTATAATCTTAATGAATCTGTTTGTTGGAAGTTTTCTGTCCTCAGCAGATGTAATGATGCACTTTTTTCATAGAATGTTTTATAACAATAGTTTAAACTTCCTTTTACATGAATTCTGTCCTGAAGTTGGGTATAATACTTACTGTAACTTCTCCTGAGTTTGTAGAGCAGAATATGCTGACCTATAAGTTTGAAATGTTGGAATTCAGCATTTTTACATTATGCTTGCAAGGGGAGTTTTCTGTGAAAGCATGGCATTGGGGCATCAGTGTCCTAGTTTAAACAAAAATCTGAAAGGAT
The DNA here is from genome assembly GCF_023634155.1 of Falco peregrinus. Lineage (NCBI taxonomy): Eukaryota > Metazoa > Chordata > Aves > Falconiformes > Falconidae > Falco > Falco peregrinus. The sequence continues at coordinate 96,528,737 of NC_073721.1, forward strand.
TTAAGATTTCATGACAAATCATGAGGCATTGGTTCAAAAACTCATGGAAGATGCTAGTATGTGAAAACAAGGTTTATTCAAGAGTGTGATAGAAAAAAATTGGGCATTTTGGATTTCAGAAATACTTGCAACTAATGGCACAGTTACTTCCAAAAGGTTTGGGGTTTGAGTATTGTTACACTTAATGTAGTGTTTGTGTTGCTGAGCAAGACTTTTGTTTGTTGAATTCTGTTTTGGAGACCCTTAGGAAAAATTTGGATGCTTCAGAGATGCCTGGTGAATCTTGTAACATCTCAGCTCGGCAATGGATTGGTAGAATGAATCCATGTGGACAAAATTATGTCATTTTGCTTTGAGTTTTTTTTTTTGTTGTTGTTAGATGTTTTTGTTTGGTGTTTTTGTCTTAGGGGAGAAGTGTTGTTTTTTGGTGTTTCATTTTGTGCCTGTGTCTTGTTGAGAAAATGTCCACAGTGGTGTAGGACAGAAAAATCCACAATGTGACTTTGGTTATAGGGTAAGATTCCACAGAATTAAACAAAAATGAATTATCCCTTGTTCTGCTAAACTATTGAGGGTAGGACCTGTGATCAGGGTATATGGAGTAGTCTCTGTGAAAGAAGAACTATCAGTCCAAAGGCTGTTTCAAACCAGTTAGAGCCATATAAACCAGTTAAAGCCATGTTTAATTCAGGCAATTAAGTATCAAAGCTGATGAATTTAGTGTTTAACATGGTCATCTTCTCTGGGATTTTCCTGACTAGCAAAGTTCTAAAGAAGGAACTGTATTTATTTACCGGATACTTAGCTGTAGGTTTGGTCTTTCACTTTAGAAGCCATTTACTACCCCACAGAGATATGCACAATTATTGCTGTACATGGTGTGCCCTGGTGCAGGGGGACTTCTTGCCTATATAGTGGCATGTATGAGATTTTTGGTTTCCTGCTGACATTTATTTTGTTGGTATAGGCCAGTAAAATGGCCAGTCCTGTGCTGGAGTACAGAGGCTCAAAGATTCGCTTGTAATCAGAGAAGTATTGCAAATGGGTTGATTTTCACTGTGTTGTAAGAGCTGCCACAAAACAGGCAAAGGAAACTTTAAGAATTAGAGTGGTTTGTTATGCTGTGCTGCTGGATCACTAACAAATTTATGGGCAAACTAGTGAGTAATTACTGTCAGGCAGGCCATGTGATGGTCAATTTATTAGATGTTGCAGCAAAAACTAATCTACCAAATGTGTGCCAAAATGAGTCAAGTGGACTTCTCCAGCCAGGATCCCTAACATCCACAGGCAAAACAGGGTGATGAAATTATTGTTGACAAAGCTAATCTGCCACGTCAGTGTTGTAATAATCATCAGGATCATCTTTAGAGAGCTAATGTTGTGTTCTTGAAAAAGATAGGATGATTCTTCGTGCTGGTTTTAACTGGCTTTCTCTAGAATGGGTCAGGTTGGCTTTATTGGCATTCAGGCTGATCTCTTTCAGGTAGGCTGTTGGTGTTTCTGTCTCTGGTGTTTGTCCTAAAACTGCCTTTATTGTCAATTGTGCATTTTGCAGTCATTTCTACTGTTATTTGCACATACAGGAGCAATCTAGCGAGATCTCAGCCTTAAAAAACGAGGGCACAACGTCTCCAGAGCTCTGGGAGTGCTTCTTTACTATTTTTGGAACCAGCTCTATTACTTCTATTAATAGGGAGGCTTCTGGAAGCTTTCTCCTTCCCCTTGCCCCAAGGAAGCAGCCTTTCAGCCGAGCTTTCATTAATTCAGAATCTGCATGGCAAAACAAATCTAGTTTTACACACTAAATAATTCAGACATAGCTCATGGATCACGTGGCCTCGAATGCGCAGCATTAGTGTCTTCACCCATGCCCTGTAACCGGAGGATGCAGTAGCCATAGCCCTGCTCTGGGGTGGTTAGCTAGCCCCTGTTTATCATTCGGGGCACACAACAGGTTGTGCGGTGACGAGTGCCAGAGTAGGTGGTAGCTTTCTAGAAAGCAGAGTAGTGTGTGATCTGGGTGTGTCACCAGCACTGCAGCAGCATTGGCAAGTAAGGGATTTACTGTTTTTATTTTCCTCTTGGATCAAGCAGAACAAATCTAATGAGCTGGTTCTTAACTTCTTCCCAATTGAGCAATGGATGATGTCCTTACCCAGATTGTGCAAGACATCTGAAACCTTTCAGGAATAGTTGAACAAGAGAAACACTTGTAATATTTTTTTCCCAATATTAAAATGCAGGGTTAACAAGGTGCAGCAGAGCTTATCTTTATTTTATTTTTACTTTTGTTGGGAGAGGGGATGACTTAGTCGTCACCTAGAGGACAGAACGCATGAGAGCTACAAATTTGAAGCCTTTCATTTGTTGACACGATCTTGGAAGCAAGACAGGTTCTCCCTGTAGTGCTTCATTAGAATAAGCATTTCATATGCTTACTGGTACAGCAAGTAGCGCTGTTTGACAGAAGTGAAGAGTCAAATACTGCCTTGGAGCCCTACATGCTCATTTCCCTGCTTCTGAAACAGTCTGTTTTGCACACTGTGCTTTGTGAACTGTTCCTTTCCACTGACTTGAAAGAAGCTAAAACACACTTTGTAGCAGAGACCGTTCCTGGTGTGATTCAAGTCAGCTGAGTCCAGTCTGAGTTGCTGGGAACATGGTCCTGCTGGGCTTTGCTAGTGCCTGCCGGGTCCAGGGGTAAGTGGGTTCAGGAAGCTGACCTCTTGTGGGTTAATTTTCTCCTAGTTCAGCTCCTTGAGCTACTTCAGGTGAGAAATCAGATGGGAACCAGTGCTGATAAAGGGGAAGAAGGTGTGAGAGGGGTGAGACCCTGGCATGACAGGAATTAGAGTGACTGAAAGAGTTGTGGGGCTGCACAGTGTTTCGGAGCGTCCATGTGCTGCTCCCTGCTGACATGGATGCCCAAGTTCAAATTTTTGTGGGAATCTTCAGACTTCAGTTAAATAACTGCTCTTCTGGTGTTAACAAGGGTCCAGAGTATGGATGGGCGCTTGGTGGAGCTTTGAGAAGGGCTGGAGTGAATTCGGTGGGGAAATGAGCCGAGGGCAATAGTAATGAGGTCCTGCTGCTTGGCCAGCTCTGATTCCTGGTGCCTAGAAGTGGTATGAGTAGGCTTTGGGGTATAAGTGGACACAGGAACATCCCACCTTGTGGACCCCCTGTGGCAGCTTTATTCCTTTTAGATAACATTAGATCTATGCAAATTTACACTTTTTTCCCATCAGACAGTGGGGAAGCTGAGCACACAAGGTTTCACAAGGCCAGCAATGTCTATGGTGGCTCCCATAGCCTCCTGCTGCAGGTGAAAAAGCCAAACTGCAGTTCACCAGGAGTGGAAGAATCTCATCTGATAGTAGTTAATAATCTTTGCACCTCTTAATGCTTGTGGGTTGGATACAGTGCTTTACGAATTACCTAGCTTCATGTGAGGGTTTGTTGGCAGTTGCGGGTAGATGGGAACACAAATGTGAGGTCACTCTGAAACTCCTTTTAGTTAAAACATGCTTGTTTCCTCTTGTGTTGCGTAAGACTTTCTATTAAATAAAGTAGTAAAACCTAGCTGGTAAACTTAGTGTTAAAAGGTGGTTCTTTAAGGTGTTTGAAATGGGTAGATATTGCATGAAGAACCCTAGAAAGAGAGGGTTGTGTTCCTCTAGGTGTCTAAGAGTGCAGTATGAGGAGCTGGTGTATCACTGCACTGTCCAGCCTAGTCTGGGAGCTGCTGCAGATCGCTGGTTGTTACCACAAACTGTGAATGTTGGGACTAGGGAGAGCTTTCTGCAAAAGCCTCTTGCTCAGGAGAGTGATACTCTTGGAGGTGTCCCAGGGTGGGGTTGGGGGATGGGGTGGTTTGGGGAGGGAAGGAAGGCTGAAAGGTTGGCTATGCTGGGAAATGGCAGAATTGCATGTCTGGTGAAATAAATACTTTGAGACAAGTACCATGTAACAACCTAAACTTGAGCTGAGTGGTGGGGGAATGGATGTGCAACCCTGCTCTTGCAAGAAAACAAAACCCCACACTGATGTCTCTATCATAAGGCCTCAGCACTGGCTGCTCTTTTTTAAATGTTTAAGGAGTGCTTGTCCCCTCATAATGACAGTTCTTTGTTCTGAGTTTTCCTCTGAAATACTTGCCATTGCTTTCTTCTGCATCCTGAGTGTGCTGATGCTCTTTGCCCAGCTGATCCAGTGCAATGGCCCAGCAGAGCATCCTAAAGCTAGCCCTGCATGGAGGTGGGGTGGTCAAATGTGGTTTTACCAGCAGTAAAACTGCTCAGAACCAGTCCCAAGGCCATGCCCTCCTTCCTAGAAAGCAAATTTTCTAAAAGGATGGGCCCATCCTTCGAGCTTGTTGTTTACCAGTTATTATGGCTACTGTTTAAAACGCTTGCTCTTGCAGTGGAGCTTCAGCTACCAGAGTATCAAAAGCTGTAGTGTATTGCCACACAGATGAAGAGACAGTGACACCCCTGCCCCCATCCATGCTGGCTGAGTTAATACATTTGTTTTCCTAAACTGCAGCAGTGTTCAAAACTGATAAGACAGGGAGTTCTGTGGGACCATTCAGCGACCTGCTGTCCATTGCTGAGAGGACGTGATGCTTAACTGCTGCCAAAATCTGAGTCCTTCCCACATCTTATGCATAAAGGCATATGTTTGGAGGTGGTTTCAGAAAGGGATAACAACACGATTAGGTTTTTAACTTCCTCTTGTTTTGTTTCTCTGTGCATCTGTATTTCAGTTTTCAGGCTGTGTCCAACTCTATGCAAAACTAGCAAATCAACTGAGGCACCTACTGATAAGGATCAGCCTTGGTAAAGAAACACACTGTGGTAGTTAAAGGGCAGTAAGTATCTGTGCTAGCTTGGATGGTGATTTTTTCTTTTTTTTTTTTTAATTCACAAGTACAGCTTTTTACTACTTACACAGTAGGAATTTGTCAGTAGCTTGCTGGCATTAATAGTCTTTCAGCTCTTTTCTATAGCCCAGCAGCTAGAAGAGCGGGGGGGGGAAAAGCATGCTTTGTATGGAGCTGTGTTTAGATCCGTGCTGCAGTGCCTGTCTGAACTTGTCTGTTTTGTCAGCTTGTGCTTCCCTCTAGTAGGTGCTAGTCCCCTCTTAAACGCATGACATCCCACCATGCGATGCCAGTGCTAGGATCGGGGTTGTAGCTGTCCCTGACCTGAACCAGTTTGATGGTTTTGCTTCTCAAGCTCTTTACTGCAAACAAGATATCTTTTGGTTTCAATTTTTTGTTTGGCACTTTTATCATTTACTTCTCAATTGATCTGCAAAAAATTAGGACTAGGACAAAACATCAGGAATAAGGGGGAGTTTTGGCTGTTGAAAAAGTGACTGGCATTCTTGAAATGATATGGTTACACTTATTTGGGTGTGGATATAATCATGTTTCTGTGATATAGTTCCTGCTGAGTCTGAAATGCTAGTGTCAGTAAAGCCAGAAGCAAAGCCAGACAAAAGCTTGGATAAAAGTCAGAATTTCAGTGCCTCTTACTGATGGTTCATGGGAAAGTAATGATTTTCTGTTTAACTTTTGATTTTCATAAAGCACTAGGCATATGCTTTATTTCTCTGTGAATTGCTGTTTGTGGATATATATTTTGCAGCCCACAAAACATCAGAAATGGCTGGTGTTTTATGCCTAGTTTTCCCTCCTGCAGGCAGGGCCTCCTTATAGGCTCTGGGTAGTCCAGTGAAGATGGTGTTTAACTACAAAGCTTCAATTTCTGCCGCTGTTAACCGTGGCAGCCTAACTCCTTGTCTTTCTGAATTTGTGGAGTAGAGGGCATGCTCTCATCCCCCCACTCTGCCGGTGCAGTGCCTCGCTCGTCTTCATCCAACATGTTTCTTTGCCTTGTGTAGAGCTCAGCAGAGATTTTTTTTTTCATGAAGACTTGAATGTGTTTATATAATACTTTATAGACTACTTTAGGCTCCTGCTTACTCAAATGTAGGCAAATGATTGACCTGTCATTCACACTCACTAGAGGAATTGCTATGGCAGGCATCAAGTCAGATGGCTCTAAACCAGCTTCTGTTTTCCCTGCTTGGAAAGTCATCCTTCGTCACTTTCTTGGCGAGTGTGGCTACCCAGTTGGAGCGGGCTTTATGTCATGTTTAATATGTGTCAGTGTTAGCAGAGGTAGCATGGACTGAATGGAAAACAAAGTGCATCAGTGTCAAGGTGATTCCCCCAAATACCCAAACAGTCTCATTCAGTAACTCCTGAGGAGGTAACAGACCACCAACAGTGTGATGCTCAGGTCTTAGATTGTGTTTACCTGGTGCACTTGGGAGGGCAGCCTGAAGACTTCGCCCTTCCCCCCCCCAAAAAAAAAAAGGGGGGGGGGGGGACGGGACACGACACGGGACACCAAAAGTGCCAAAAAGGGAAAATGTCCTGATCACAGACTTAACAGTTAATAAATAGCCTACCAGATGACTCATCAAAAAGCCAGGTCTAGGGAATGGGCAAGTTATGGCCCTGACAGGAACCAGGGGAACCTGACACAGGAACAGGGTGGGCTTTCCAGGCCAGGAGGGGTTAGTGGCAGTGCAGAGCTGTAAAACCACACCGGTCAAGCACCAATTACTTAACTTATACACTGAGCTGTGCATATGTAGGTGCTTTTCTGTGTGGAAGTTTTTTCTTTGGCAGGTGTTGCGGAAGGGGTGATGTGAGAGGCTCCATCTCTGCGAGAGCTTGGCTGCCAGCAAGCACAAACCTCCGAACCTCCGGCGAGTGCCTCTGCCAGGCTGCGCTATGGAAATGCCACTGTAGGAATAGGGCAGCGGTAGGAGCACTGGGCGGAGCTGCTGGAAAGGAAAGAACAACCTGCTGTGCTAAATCACAAATCCCCTGGGGACACAGCTCTATAGTTAGCGTCTTCCAATGGCATTTGTTTATTGCAGCATCACTGTGCGTGGTCCTCTAGAGAGGAAGCAGACAATCTTTAAAACAATTGTTGGCAATTCAGGCTTGAGTATTTGAGTTTTTCCAGAGCTCTTTTGCTGTGTCACTCTTTCCTTTTATGTTCCAACTTGAAGGTTGTTTTTTTTTTCACCATCAAAGTACACGAAGGCGCCATTAAGTACATCAAGTGTCTACTCCAAGGACAAGGTGTAGAAGGCTGCAACCTAGTGCGAATGAGAGATAGTGCAGAACAGTTTTGTTCTGGTGAAATCTGTGGTCTTATCTGTGTGTGATGCAAAGACCGGGCAGCTTTCACAAGGCTTGGAGGCTGCATAGTGTCATGTTTTGTCCTTTATGTAATCAGCCACATTATTTTGATTAAAATGCTAACGTTGACTCCTGGCAGCATCAAATCTTACTGCTAGCAGCGATTACCCTCCAAAGCTTGATGCAGTGCTAATCAGAAAGATCTTGTGCGTCCTGTTTGCATGGAACTGGGAACACAGCGTGTTCCATGGGAGGTGCCAAGGTAGTGCTGCAGTCATATATAAGGTGAAGGAAGCATTGTATGTGCAGACAGGCTGTTGGGGGGTGTGTTAGTTTGTATTTTAATGGTGTTCAGAAACTCGTGCTGCGATAATGGCATAATGGTGTTAAGTTCTTTTATATTGTTATATATATCTTTTGTATGTATGTGTCTGCATATATGAGTTCATGTATTTTTCTTTTTCTTGGGAAAGAATCCTTGTCCTGACCATCTGTGCTTCAGTTGCTGCTGTACTGGAACGTGATCTTACTTACCGGTTGTTTGTTCAGTTTCTAGGTGGCAGAGACACGGTGAAGCTCTGTGTGGGGCAAGGAAAGCTGATGGGGAAGCCTTGCGTGTAACCCAGGATGGACTGGCTGTGACGGTGTGCCTTAGCTGGAGAGGTAGTTACGATGAAGAGTTCCTGCAGAGCTGGCCTCCACAGGGAACCGCTAAATTCCACATCTTCCACTTTCCATCAAGTCAAACGGTATGAACAGACTGGCTGGCTTGCCCATGGTTAAGTATTTAGCACTGATAACAGCCTTCTCCTTACTTTCCTATTGTCTTGAGTGTCATTCAAATGTTTGGTCTAAATTCTTACTTGCGAATAGTGTTTTATTGTAATCTTGTAATGGCTTAAAAGTAGAAACATTCTTTAGCATTTTTAATTGATAATGACAACTGTAGAGTCACTACAGCTGGTGCTGTACTTGGAGAAATCTTTGGGGTTTTTAGCAACAATTGTAAATTAGTTTGGGAGCATGGTTTTGTAGTAAAAATTGAAGAATGGCTTGTCATAGTAGGCTTTAAAACATACAGTCAGCTTAAAGCAAGTGGAAATACTGGCAGTCATTGTTGCGGTTTGTCTTACTATGGAGTAATTAAATTAGTTTAGGCTCAGATATGGTATTGCCCACTCTCCTGTGTGTTGTCTTAATAAGAAATGCATGATTGATTTCAAACACTTCTGCTTGTGACAATTAAGTGAACGCCTCTCACTGTGTCTCATTATAGGAACACCGTACAGAACAACTTGTCCTTATGCAAATGCAAGAACAAGCCAGTTTGTTTGAGTTCAAACTACTTGAAAATATATGTTTCTCTTTTTTTTTTTTTCTTTTTCTGAAACCAAGACTCTTAAACTTCCTCAGTCTGGAGGAAGAGAGCCAGCTTTCTGGTTTCCAAAAGCTGTGTGGGTTTAAAGCAAAATTTAACCTTTGTTCTTTGTGGTTGTGTAGACAGCATATGCTTGCTATGTTAGTTTCATGGTAATTTAGTGCTGGAAGAGACTTCCTGGGTCACCCAGCTCCTTGCTTTCCCAAGCAGTATCTCATAATCCCTTTTGTAAACTTGGTCCACCCTAAAAACAGTTATGTCTTTTCTTCTCTCCTCCCATAGATTAAGCCGTTACCGAAGATGTGCGATTAGGAACCTTCTTTTGATTTGCAGAAGTGCAACATTTGTGCCAGCTTATATACTCATTTGAGCTAGTGTGTTTTTTTTATTAACTTTTGTCTAAGGACTGCTTCTTTTTTTCAGTGGTTTACTACTTTTGCTGTATTCTATAAAATATGGTTGTATAGCCTCATCTGTGGTTTTGCTGTGCTAAATGACCTAGGTGTTACCTAGTAGCTTCTTGAATAACAAAGTGTGTGTGTTCTTGTTCTCAGTGTGGATGTATCACTTTTGAGTGGTGTCAAAAAGTGTATGTCGCGTTCCAGGGCACAATCTGGCAGGAGGGCTTTTCACTGCTGCCTTGAAAGTATCACAGAATCTCCTCTGCTTACCTCTGTTTCACGGATATGTCTGTGGTAGCCAATGCACCTTTCTTAGTTACCTCCAAAACTTCTTGGTGTTCAGCTTGCTGGTGCATCACCATCTGTATTTCAAAACTTGCTTCAGTTTCTGTTACTTGATGTTTTGTGCCTCTGCATTTTTGGAAATGCCTTCATTTCTGTGAGTGCACCTATAGTATTTGTGCTGAGGTAATTCCTAACAAAATCGGATGTTCCTAAGGCTGATTTTAGAGGCATGTCTTTGGTTTGCAGGCTGGTATTTTCTTATTCAGCATCACCTGGCGCCGTCTGCTGCTAAGCCAGCTCCTTTGTCTGTTTTCCCTTCCTCTGCCAATCTGTCTTAGCCAGTAAATCTCCTTGTGCCTTCTGAAGTCCATGTGAGGAAGATGTAGTACATTTGTCTAAAAAGATTACTTTTTTGAGAACCTTCAGGTTAGTCTGGCTTTTTGAACTATTTCCTCTTCCCCCTTTTTCCCTGTGTCACCTTAATCCTCTTTGCTTGCAAAGCACCTTTATATTGAAATCAGACTGCCAGGCCCAGAGAGGCTGTGATCTCTTTCTCCCTTGCAGTGCCACTTCCGATGTGCCACATTTTATTAACTCAAATTTTTGCCTTTCAAGAGGTTTATAAACCTTGCTTCTAGGCCTGCAGTTTATGAGCCTGTCTATTTTGGATTCTAAAGCTGACATGAGCCAGTCCTCACAATTTTCATGAAGCTTTGTAATCCTCCCCCTCACACCAATGGTTTTGTTCAAATTAGCCCCTGGGCTTTTGCCTTCAAGATCACTGTTCCCACCCCTCTTTAAAAATCATGCAAAGTTGAATTTGGTGTCTTGTGCTGTACCTAGAGTACTCTTAATCTCTGCCCTGACCTTGTTTGCAGCCCTCTTTCTCTCTCTGTCCTTTCCCACAAACTGAAGAACAGTTTACCATCTTTGTTTTGAAATCTTTTTGCTGTGTCTTAACACTGCACCGGTTCTCTTGTTTATTCCAAGGCTTCTTGATCGCTTAAGATACAGGTTTCTAAGTGATGTGACCTGGTGACTCAAAACCTGTGTCTGCTTCTTGTATCCTTCCTGAAGGAGGAATGTATTCAGGTGGTTTCTTGTGTTCTTGGGATGTGTTGTTAATAATGAAACCAGCTTTTTGACTCCTGGAAAATGCTTGCTGGGTTGTGCTGTCTGCAGTGAAATCCTTTGCACTGCAAGGCAGCTGACTTCATGATCCAGTTCCTTTCGGTCTTGAGTTTCAAAAGAACAACCTGATGACTTGCCTTCAATCTACTTTTGCTTATTCTCTCTTTTGAACTTTGAATTAAATAATAAAGATAGTGTGGTCCAAGGTTAATTGCTACAACCTCTCATGTGTTCTCATTATGTATGCACAAAAATAAGGACTAAATAGCATCACTCTTGTGGTTCATTAACTGCTTGAAGAAATTTGTTGTGCCGTGATATTAAGAAAGGTCTAGGCCCTCTTGCAGTCAATAAATTAGAAACCAGATGTTAAGAAAGAACATTTCCAGAAGGAAACATGTCACTTACCTGTGCTGCTCTGGGCAGTTGTATAAAACCACCACTTCTTTTCTTACCATGCTTCTGTGATTTCTTCTCACCTTAGCCTGTTCCACCACAGGCATGTGTGCTATCCTATCATCGGAGCTACGTGTTTCTGGAGCATCTTATAATCTTGAATACCAAATCTTTCAGTTTATTTTGTTCCCTTCCGCTTTGTCATCCCTGTGTCATCTGTAGTACAGTTGGAAAGCGGGGAGCATGGGTTTGAGCTTCCTCAGGCTCAACAAAGAATTGCTTCTATGTCACTCGCTTCACGCTAAGTGCTTTTGTATAAAAGACTGGCAAAGCAATGGCACTTGTGTAGAATTTAGAAGGTAGCTGAGGCTGCTGTGCTTTATGCTGAAGGGCATATGTGTGTGTGTTTACTTTAAAATGTGTTTAAAACTTACTAATGGGTGGGATCCCTCAGACTAGAGTAGTCTGTGTGTTGGGCTCGGGTGTGCAATCTCACCTTAAACCTCTACTTGGTGAAGAAGATGGATTTTATACGCGATAAATTTTTTTAGCTGCTCCTGTGTGCAGTTGTATTTGGATGTTGTCAACACCAAAGTCAGGCCATTTGAATGCCTGGTGTGGGTGAACAAGCAGTGGGGGATGCAATAAGAGTTAGACACCTACTTTGCATTTAGCACCTCGGCTCTTCTGGGCCAGCTCTGCCCCACATGTTCAGCTTGCTCCTTTTTCTCCCCAGGCTCGCTGTTCAAGTGGAGAGCGCCGCTTCAGCAGTCCGATAACTTCTGTTTACCTTCAAAGCCCACAAAAATCCTCGCTTGATCTCTGATGCAGGAGGTGGTTTTGCAGGTGCTGGGAGGTGGGTCAGGAGCGGTTGCTTTAATATGAAGTTACTGCTGCAAGGGAGTGGGTTTTCTAGAAATTGGATGCCTCCGCAGCTGCTGAAGGCAAACCCGCCCCTGATCTGGAGCATCGTGCTTCCCAACCTGCTTTTCCCCAAGCTTGGACACTTGCCACATGCCAGAACAAGCTCCACTGAGTAGCAGAGTGTCTTCCATCCCGGCTGCTCTGGCTGGGATTTTCCCGCCCTGGCAGGATCCGTGGAATGCCTTTGGAGCAGCTCTGTCTGCTTTGCCTTGCCCTGGCAGTGCGAAGGGGATGGAAATGGTGCTGGAGACTGAGCCCAAAGGACCCACCAAGTTCTTCCAGAAATAACAAGGGGTTGACCATAGCTTAACTTGCATTCAGTACTCAGTCCTTCATAATTGTCAGTGTCCTTTAGAGAGGAGCAAAGCTCTATAGACAGAGAAATGGGATGCCAGGGAAGAGAAATGCCTTGCCAGAGGTTTGCTTGCTGTGGGTTTTATTGTAGTTAGGTTTTTTCTTTCTTTTTTTTTTGTTTTTGGCTCCTGCCTTGTGTTGGTATGTCCTGAGGGTTTTTTCAGAGTTGTAGTTGGCACTGCATGTGCAGTCAACAATGCTAGGAACTTTTGTCAACTGGGGTTAAGTGTTTACAAGAAGAAATCCACAGGAAACTTTGGGGTTTTGACTGAAATTTTCACCTTAAAACCTTCCGGTGCTTTGCCCAGAAAACTTGCAGTGTGATTATGTTGTTTGAGCAGATCGCACGTTGTTGTTGTTCTTGCTGGCCAGAGGAAATCTGTTGGCTTCGTGGGGCATTGTGAGAGTCCCTGACCCAGGTGCAGTGAGGGGCAGTTGGGCTCTCTGGATCTCAGAAAGGAGCAGTGAAAACTGAGCCTGTTCTACCAGTTTTACCTCCAACTTTGGAGCTGCCGTTAGAGCAAATATATTATTTTTTCAGGCTGCTGTGATTTAGAAGATACGTAAAAAAGGATGCAGAAAGATTCTGACCAGCTTGGTGTGGCAGCTTATGGGTTTTCCCTTCAGTAGAGAGAGGAGGGGTGCGTGCGTGCCTGGGCATGTATAAAGGCATATATTTCCATATCAATCCGTTGTAGTAACTAACGTGATAAAACTGTAGTGGAAACAAGCTGTAGTTACAACCTGTAAAAACAGCAGTGTCATTCCACAAGTGTAAGTATCCTGTTTTTCAGATGCAGCTGATGAGAAATAGAAAAACTGGCCCTTTTATTTCATCATCCTAAGGATGGAATAACAGTATAAAGACAGCAGAGCTAGTTGTTTCAGTGCTGATCGTTCCTGGCAGAATTATCAGCAGTTCAAAATGGCACATTTAGGATTGAAAAACCTTTTATGCTTACTCCATGAATTTCTGAAGAGTAATCTCTCAAAATGAAATTGGAAAGCTTGATGACTTAAAGGGTGGAGGGGAACAAACAGAATTATTCTGGAATTAAGTATCATAGGGAATTGTCAGTGAGTTCACCTTTTAACAGCTACTTTTTGTGTGTTTAAATATTTAAAAACTTAACTTCAGCTGCCGCAATTCTCTGCTTGCCAGCACTGAAATGTTGTAGAAAAAAGGTATTCTGTGGGTGAGGGCTGGGCTCTGGTTCATCTTCAAAGAAACTTCTGCTGGGAAGCCTTGTTCTAATTCTGGGAGCTAGAAATGAAATGTGCTGCTGCTGTGTGAGGAAGAAGCTCTGTTTGCCTCAGTTTGTTGTTCTTAATGCTCACCACAAAGGGTGTGGGAGTGGGGGCTTGTATTTTCCAAGTGACACCTTCAGGTAAGGTTTGTTACTAACTCTTCTAAAATGGAAGTTAAGTTCTCTTCCCCACTGCCTGAAAACTGGGAGGCAGATGGCACTGTGTGATTCAGCTGGTCAGGTGGAGTTAGCAGTACTCTTTATAGCTGTCTGGAGTTATTAAATGAAGGTTTTCTTTAAATCTGGATCCATTAAAACAGTGCAATGAACTGAATGCTGAATTCAAATGAGGCAATTATTCTGGCAGTAAAACTTCTGACTAAGGCATAATTTTGTTATGTAAATTATAACTTTTCAACCTTAAATGGTATTGTTGGCTGAGCCAGGGACTAACTGAAACACAGGAGGAAATATAACCTTAAATGAGAAATCTGTAATAGGTGAGGCATAACTCTGCCCTTTTGTCTTTTTCCATAGACCAGAAATAGCTGGGAGCAGCTGAACCAACTTTGCTGGCTAAACGTGTCCTCTAAGCATGTTGGGGTAACCAGTTTGGTCCTGTTTTCATTCGTATAAAACCTGGTCTCACGTTTGTTTTGCATCTTCTTTTAATGAAGGGTGTTGAACCGATTGTCCTGCTCGATTCCTGAAAACTGCTTGAAGAAAGCCTTTTAAAAACACGTTCAGCTCATCTTTCTAACACCCTGGCATGAAAACTCATGAATTGAATTTGATCTTCTGTTTCTAGCTCATGAGACTGAACGTGCGGAGTCGTGTATTTAATTGTATTCACCTCTTCTCCCCAGGGTACGGTGGTGGGCAGCCATCAGAGCTTTTCTTTCTCTAGTCTGAAAAACCCAGCTCCAAAATGCCCTTCTGGGTGGAGAATGCAGGGCCGCAGGCACCGTTCTCTGCAGCGGCTTGCTGCAGTGGTTCACCTGCTGCTCTGGCCCGAGCACATCGGTGGCCTGACCCTGCTTAGCTGTAAAGTGCAACCGAAATGAGGCAGACCCTATGGAAAACGAAGCTGGAACAAACTACAGCAGCACTGATTCCCCATTCTCCCTTTTCATCTGTTTCAGCACCCTGAAGTTCTATTTTTATCAGATTATTTCAGTTTTTAGCATCCAACTGAGAAGGCAAACAAAACAACTCGGTTGCGTTTTGCAGAGGAGACTGAATTGGGAGGTGACCCAATTCCAACAAGAGCTGGAAGTGGCATGCAGAAGGCATGGGGAGAGATCTAACCCAGGGACTAGATCGGGGTATCTGCAGTAATGAGGACTCACATCGTCACAGGCTGTAGGTGAACTGCAGATGGTTTTGGCACTGGTTGCAAGAGTGAGGTAATGATCTTCCTATGCAATTGGGAGGGGAGAGAACATAACGGCATCCCTTTCCAGTGACTGCCTCCTGGCCTTCAAAGCACTGCATGGACCAGAGGGGTCCCCTAGGTTTTATGCACGCTCCTAGGAAGGTGAACCAAGCCCTTCCTCTTGATGTACCTCGCCAAATCCTCTACCAGCACTTGTCACCCATCCCCTCACTTCTTATCGCTAGGGCCAGGAGGAGGAAGCAAAACCTCAGGGGTAAGCAGTGGTTAAGCAGCATGGCCGCTTCTGGTGCAGAAGAGGTGCAGGTGGTGCCTGGCTGAGTTGTTGCCCTTGTGTGCTTGTGTGTGTTGTGTTAGCAGCTGGAAGTGGAGCATCTTGCTTTCAGAGCCTTCCCTTGGCTGGCTGTGGTGCTCTCTGGCTCAGCTCTCCGTTCTGCCAGCCGTTACTGTGGACAGTCTGCAGCCCTGGCTA
Organism: Falco peregrinus; assembly: GCF_023634155.1. NCBI lineage: Eukaryota > Metazoa > Chordata > Aves > Falconiformes > Falconidae > Falco > Falco peregrinus. Next base: position 96,543,946 of record NC_073721.1, read on the forward strand.
TCCCGTGGGGCAGGGCTGCCCAGAAGGTCCCCGAGCTGTGCTCCAGGTTGCTCCTACGGCATGTCCATGTGTGTTCTAGGTCAGTGTCTGCTGTTAAGACTTCCCTCTTACAGCCATCCTGTGCGCTCTGGAGGGTCTGCTCGAGGGGTGGGTGTGCTGGGTTCCTTGCTCCTTGTGTGCTGACCCCATGGGTACCCTGTGTGTAGCATCACTGAGGGAGTCTTGAGGTAGGTGTGTGTCCCAGCTGCACCGTGGCATGGCAGGGAGAGCCCAGCTGGACTTTGGCTGTGTCTGTCTGATACAAACCTATTATGTGTGCGAACTGCAGGTGTTAAACTATAAATTTGACCCACTTTTTAGACATTATAGCTTGAGTTTTTTGATTAAAAGCTGTTTTTAGGCTAGAAACGCAATACTAAAGCAGTTGTTTTGGTGGTGGCTGTCAAGGGAAACATACTCTCTGTCTGTGTCCGTATCAGCTTGTGGTAAATGTGGCATTGAGCCTGCTGTTCTCAAACTAGCAAGCGTGGATTATCCGTGTTTCAAAAAGTCCTTTTTGAACCTTTCAACAATTCAATTTGAACCTGTAACAATTCAAAGATTACCATGGAAACATAATCTATAGTTAGTTCTGTAATATGCTTATGTGATACTCCTGGGAGAAGAGGCTGAAGTCTCCTGATAATTGCATCCCATGTGGCAGTGCCCTGGGCTTTTGTGGTTTTGAGCTTTGAATTGAAGATTAGTGCGAAGGTGTAACTGAAAGGAGGAGTCGAGTGCCTGGGACTGTTGCAGCAGTGGTGCTGCTGCTGTAATGTCAGCAGCATCCAAGTGTCTCCTTTACAGCTCTTAAATTTCTAACCATAAAACCACATCCTTGAAAGTGGTTCTCTTCAGCTGTATGTGCTGCTTCTGTCACTTTTTTTGGAGGGCCATGTGATATATATAGCATAAGAACCCTTATGGGAAAGCACACCAGATTTGCCTTTGTTGATACACTAAAGGATAGGTTTAATCTTGGGTGGTATTAGGGAATCAGATATCTGCTGGGATCTCTGATGAATATAATTACACTCACTAATTTTCCTTTTCAGCTTTAACTGTACTGTATCTACTGAAAAGAACATATCTATCTATATATCTGGTAGCTAATGTCAAGATAAACCCTTTGACCCACATGTACCTTACAGCTGGATTAAATGAACGGACAGAAGGATAGCTCTGACTCTAGAGTCTGCACAACACATATAAGTTAAACGTTGGCATTTCTCCTTGCAATTCCCTGGAAACAGATTTCTGTAACAGGAAGATCTCTGCTGTCCATAAGATCATGATCCTGTTACAAGGAGTTCTCCAAGGGCAGGTGCTGCATTCTTGGTTGCTGCTTTTCCTTTCTCATGTGTCCCTGTTGAGGTGTGGGCTGCTTGACATGGAGTGGGAGGTATGCTGGTGCCTACTCCGGGCTACCTTCTCTAATTCCAGGCAGGCATATTTTGCAGCTATAACTTCTTCCTTTTCTCTTTTCCTAGGGTTTCTGGTATGCACTTAAAGCCATATCTGAAGTTACAGAAGAAAGAGCGATCTCCAGAAATAAGCCAGGATTCTCTGAGAGGCTCACCTGTGAGCCATCAGAGACCAGCACAAGAAGAAAAATATACCAACTGCACCAAACTGAGCGTTTTCCCAAAACCCTCCTTTGTGACTCCATCTCAAAAGCTTCTGGGGATTATTTATCCAAATACTATGTGCAATATGAATGGGAAAGGCCCAGCGGATGGTCCAAGTGCAAGGGAAAAGAAGAATGCCCTCTCTGCAACCATCCACCAGGGAGAAGAAGAAGGACCGCTGGATGTCTGGGCTGTAGTGAAACCTGGCAATACGAAGGAGAAGATTGCGTTCTTTGCAGCCCAGCAATGCAGCAACAACAACCGGCTAGGCTCTGTGAAAATCAAAAGCACGTGGGATATTGACGGAAGAACAGCTAAACGCAGGAAAAAATCAGTAGATCTTAAAAAAGCCAAAATTCAGCTGGAAAGAATGAGGGAGGCAAATGCCAGGTGCTCCCAGCCAGAGCCTTTCGCCTGCGGCATCGAGCACTGTTCGGTGCATTACGTGAATGACAGCGGTGAGGGTGTGTTCCCAGGCCGGTCCCTCTCGGTGATAGAGATGGTAGCCTTTCTGGAGCAGCGAGCAAGTGCTTTATTGGTAGACTGTGCTAAAACCTGCATGCCTGCTTCTGCTACGAGGCTGAGCGCTCAGCCTAAAGGTGCGCTTCCCAGCTCAGACCTTTTCTCCTCTGCCGGGGCCTGCGAGGTCCATGTGGAGAGGGGACCTTGCAGCAATAGCGAGCAGCAGCAGAGCGAGCCTGTGCGTGTGCTGGACATGGTGGCCAAGCTGGAGTCAGAGTGCCTGAGGCAGCAGAGCGAGAGGGAGGCTGGGAGCCTCTCGCGGAACAACAGCTTCCGCAGAAATGTCGGGAGGGTGCTCCTGGCGAGCGGCACCCAGCCCGAGGGCGAGGTGGGGAAGGTCTCCTCGGGGGTCCTGGCTCAGGGGGATGGCTTGGAGGAGGCAGGGGTAGCAGAAGCTGGGTATGGAGGGTGTTGTGGTCCTCTGGGTGACACAGAGTTGTGGGATGGTGCTGCCTCTGCTCAGCAGCCTTTTCCTTCTGGGCTGGATACTCAGATGGGGAATGTGAATTCGGGACTTGCTCATACAGCATTGGCTGTAGCTGCTGGCAGGAGTGATTCTGAAACGCGGATCGAGCCTCCCAGACCCCTGCTGTCTGCATGTCCAGCTGCTGCCAGGTTGCTGCCGGATTCCTTGCGGAGCAAGAACGCGACTCTTGATTGCATAGCGAAAGAGCCTGTAATTTTCCCAAAGCAAAGTCTGCATCCTGCTAGGAAGGAGCCCTTATGCATCAGTATATCGGTCACCAAGACTGAGAAGGGATGCAGGAAAGAGAAGCTCTCCAACTCCAGTGCTAGTGAAGATCCGCTCCCAGGGAGGCTGTTCTTCCTCCAGGCTGACCAGCCTGCTGCTCATGAGCAACAGCCACTACGGGAAAGTACCCAAGAAAAGCCAGGAGAAGTAGTCCAAAATGAGGATGAGGATGCCTTGGCATCTGACAGGTCGTGTGTCAGAAGCGGTGTCCCTACAGAGCCATCTGCCCTTCCTGTTCCTCCGACAGAAGGGGCTTTGCAAGTACTTGATGCTTCCTGCTTAAAAAGGCAGGTTTCGCATGACTTTCTGGAGACCAGGTTTAAAATCCAGCAGCTGTTGGAGCCTCAGCAGTATATGGCCTTCTTGCCTCACCACATCATAGTGAAGATCTTTGGATTGCTTCCTACTAGGAGTCTGGTTGCCCTCAAATGCACTTGCTACTACTTCAAATTCATCATTGAATACTACAACATCAGGCCAGCAGACTCCCGCTGGGTCCGTGATTCCCGCTACAGAGAGGACCCTTGCAAGCAGTGCAAGAAGAAGTACGTGAAAGGGGACGTATCGCTGTGCCGGTGGCATCCCAAACCATACTGCCAGGCTTTACCCTATGGGCCCGGGTACTGGATGTGCTGTCACCGGTCTCAGAAGGGCATCCCAGGCTGTAAGTTGGGTCTTCATGACAATCATTGGGTTCCTGCCTGCCACAGCTTTAACCGTGCTATTCATAAGAAAACCAGAGGAGCGGGAGCTGAAGTGGAAGAGGAGTATTAGTGCACATACACTTTCCTGCAAGATTGTTTGGGGTAGGAGGAGATTCTCATGCCTTGTGCTGTTTACAGTGTATATAATTGTTGTGTGTTTTTTCACAGGGCTATGAAACTGCACATACTTAAACACAAGAGCCTTTACCTTTTAGATTAAAGATAGCTTTTAGTCCATCTATGTAAATAACACTATAAAAACTAATTGTACATACAGAGTCTACAGCTGGCTGAACAATGTAATCACTACAATGCAGCTATGATAGTGTTGCGGCTATAGTTGTGTGTGGTTTTAAGTGTCTTGTTTCAAAATCTGTATATCCTGTATAATATATGAATGTTTCTGAGAAGAAACTCTAAATAGGTAAAGGTCAACTTGTTTAAAGAATCTGCAGACAACTTAACTGGACAACCCTAAAGTTAGACTAGAACAGGTCCATTATAGTAGTGTGGCAGTGGATTTAAAAAAAAAAAAAAAGAGGAATATTATTGTATAGTCAGAGTATAAAAAGTTCTTGTCTACCTTACCCGTGCTCTGTTTCTTTTGTTGTTCGTGGTTTTTTTTTTACATAAATAAAATGTGCATTCCTAGATCTGCCTTACCAGATTTTCTCTTGTAAGACTTTTGCCCCACAATAAAAATACTGTAAAACATGTGGCAGAAACTTGGTACTGTGAAGTAGTTTGGACATGCTTCCTGTAGAAAACTAGTCATCCTCCTAAAAAAGAAACAAAAAATACTTAATATTACTTGAACAACTCCCTGCTGTAACATTCACAAGTTCCAGCTTTTCCTTTCCGTCCCATCAGCTGTGTGTGCAGCAGAGGCTCCTGTTGTTGGGAGGGCTGGTGCTAGGTCTGTAAAACTTGCAAAAAGGGGGGCACTCTGCTTTGAGTCCTGCTCCTCAGCTCTTGCACCAGCCCCTTACTGGGCCCTGGATGCTTGAGGATGTAGTGAGTCCAGCAGGAGGGAAGTGGAGTTGCCTTGGCTCAGTGGTGTGCTGGAAGCTTTGCTGTCTGCTGTACGCTGAACTTTTCCCTTGCAAGAAGAGGGGTCCTTGCAGTGCTTTGCCCTGCTCTGCTACAGCCTCTGTCGTCTTATGTCTGAGGTGCGAGTTGGTGCTTTTGGAGGAGAGTTGTGAACGTTTGCATCTGAAGAGCAGGTGAACAGTAATTCCTTGAACTCTGCACGGGAGCTGAGAGTGGCATCTATTTGAGTATTTCCTCAAACGCGTTCCCCGCTGGCAGTCCTGTGTTCTGGGCTCTGCTACAGCCTTCCTTGCTACAGCTCACTGCCTGTGGGGATGAAGAGTTTGGAAGCCTGGGAATGTACCCTGGACAGCCCGGCAGCAGCGTTTGGTTCCTGGGTGCGGAGTAGTGGAGCAGCAGCTGTTCAAGCAGCAAGTGGCACTTGTGCCTTTGCCTCGCCCCAGTCCCTTCTCTCCCCGCGCTTCGTGCCGTTGCTGTTTCTCTGCCCCTTCTCAGGACCAGGATGGACACCGAGCGATCATTGCTGCAGCTGGGGCAGACAAAAACCTCTGACCTGGTGCAAAAAGAGCTGGTGCCCCCTTCCCATGGGGCTCACCCAGGCTCCTCCTGCCCTGCGAACCCCAGGGGAGCACCTGGCAGAGGGCAAAGGGCTCTCCACGGGAGCAGCATCAGGAGGGGGGGCTGTGCACGCAGCGCAGGGGTGTGGGGGGTGAGGAAAGCTGCGGCTGTGGTGGCCAGGCTGAGCCCCCCGGCTCCCTCCCTTTTGTTTGCCTAAAATTGGTGGGATTGCGTGGAGTGCCTGGCACTTTGGAGTGGGAGAACAGGAGGGAGGAGAGGGTGGAGGATAAAAGGTGGAAGCATCTGCCTTTTATTCTCTCTGTTAACAGTGAAAGAAAGAAAACGGAGCCCTTCCAGCATGAAGTGCGGGTTGGGTGAGCCCAGGATGCTCACGGTAGATTTAAAGAGTATGTTTGGTTTTTTGCTAGTCCCTGCTTTACCTGGTGCCTGCCAGGCTGCGCGTCCCGCACCCCTCCCCGGTGCCGCTCAGCCACCTCTGCAGTGCAGCAGACATTATGGCAACCAGGAGGAATGAAATTAGAAATCTAAGAGAAGGGTGTGGCTGCCTTGTAATCAGCTGGGAAGAGGGAGAGGAAAAGCAGGATCCCTCGTTAATTTGTGACTTCATTCTCTTTAATGGGGTGCAGGCTTCACCCAAGCTTCGATCCGCTTCATCAGCCGCACTGGGATGAGCTGCAAAACAACTTTCTGGCAGGAGTCGTCTTGCCAAAGCTGTCACCATCCAAGGCCTTCAGCTTAATTTCAATTAAGGAAGAGGGGAAAGAAACTGCTTTCCTGCCCCCCACCCAAGACTCTGGAAAACTTGAGATAACCCATGCCAGGCTGACAGCAGCGAGGAAAGTCCCTGTGAGGCTGAAATAGAAGCAGCAGAGGAAAATATTTTGTAACTAGATAAGGGGGCTGTGAGGTCATTTTCTTTGGAACAGGGTGTGAGATTTTGGTCACCTTTGTTGAACAAGGGGAAAAATGAGAATAAAATAATAACATTGGGCTATTTTGTTCCTTGAAGCAGTTAAATACTGAGGACAATTTGATCTCTACCTTATCCCATGCCTGCCCTCCCCCCACACTGGCTGAGGAGCATGGGCTGTTTTATACATCATTAATTATGTAGTTTGCAGGAACTATCCCTGTTGCCCAGCATTGCTGCTACAGAATTGTTTTACAGAACCAAGTTTTGCATCCTGAAGTGGGTTGGTTCTGAATGTAGCCATGCTGAGCTGCCTGCAGGCTTTTTCCCCCTCTAAAAAGCAGTAAAGTACAGATTTCTGTTTCCTGAAGGGCCAGTTCAGAGAGAACCTAAGGTCCAATGAACGTTTTTTTTTCTAAGAGGCAAATAACAAAAAAAAAAAAAAAAAAAAAAGTCTAGTGTTGGATTTGTAAAATTCAGTGTTCAGAAGAACTGAGTGAAGACTGGGCTGTGTGCTTGACTTCCCTGCCTGGGAGCAGTTAAGAGTCTTTGGACTGAATTTCCAGATAGGCCTGTGAAGAAATTGTAATAACATTTCTATTGTTCGTAAACTTCTAGTTTTCATCAGGCTCTGGGGGTCTCCTGGCACGGACACCCCTGAGTAAGCCGTCATGTCTGAGGCTTGCCGTTGGGCTCCTGCCTGTGTGTGCGGCAGCTTTCCCCTGTGCTGCAGCCCGGCAGCGCCCCGCCAGCGCTGGGCTCCCCTGCCTTGGCCTCCGTTCCCTTTCTGCAGCACCTGGCATTGCACCCCTGCACAGAACTGCACTGACGCATCCGACCTGTGTCCCAAGTCCCACTTCTGGCAAGGTGGGAAGGGTGGTAAAGCCTCACCCTAGGCTGCTTCTCCTCCCCAGCCTGCGTTTGGCTAATCCGGGCAACCCTGGAGCAGGGGTGGGACTCCGGGTATGACGAGGCTGCTCTCCTGCCACAGCCCAGCCCACACCTCCTGCTGATGGCACTGCTGAGGCAGAAGTGACCTAAGCGACCCGCAGGGATGCGCTCAGCTTCGGTCAGGCTTGGCTTTGCACACAGGCTGCTCTCCTGCACAGCCAGGACCGACTGCGCTGCGGCCGAGACGACAAACTGCCCCAGCTCGGTGTGCGGAGCCCCAGCTGCTGCCAACCTGAACGTGCCGCTGTCGGGAATCACGGGGCATCAGCCCTCCCATCCCCTACCTGCCATAAAGAAAAAAATTAAGCAGCCAGCAATCCATGGCCTGCCAGGCTACCAGTCCCACAGGCGGAGCTTGCCTCTTGCTGACCAGTTAGTGGCCCTTTCCCACCCCTCTCCCTCAGACATGCAACGGTTCACTTCGTCACCTCTTTAAAAATTCCGACGCGTCCTTCTGAAATAACCGTGTAAAGAGGAGCGTCCTCCCTGGCATGCAGCAGTAATTCTGGCTCGCCACCTGCAGAAACCACCGTCACCCAGCAGAGGAGCAGTTCAAAGCCAGGCTTACACACGAGGTTTCTCGGTTCACACTACCTGCTCCAGAGGAGATGCAGTTATTTTATGCAAGATTATTTTTTTTAGAACGCGTACTGCTTATTCCACCTCTGTATGACTGCACTGTAACAGGTCTGGTCCCTGTGATGCTTTGAAGGCTGGAAATTCTTGTGTACTTCCCCAGCACAGTTAAAAAGAAACCGCACAGAAGTAACAATTACAAATATACAACTTTAAAAAAACTTACTGTTAAAGATTTATTGCAATAATACAATAAAATTTAGAAAAAAAACCAAAAACATTTGTGTTTAGTTACATCTAGTTCGGAAGTTGCAGAGAGAGGCCCCGAGTTTTTGCAGGTGACAAGCAACCCTTGGGTGTCCCATCTGAGACCCTTCAAAGGCACCCGATTTTCAGCGGAGGGCCGGGCTCAAAATCAGGCTCTTCCTTGGCAGCTCAAACCGGCCACCCCAGATCACTGGTCATGGACAAAAGTCACGGCCCAGACCCAAATTCCCGCATTCATGTTACGCAAAGTGTTTTGTAAACTCTCAGCTGGCTGTCTTCAAATACCTATAATTACAGAAATTCCTGCCCTCCCTCCCCTGCCCCCAAAACAACCTGGAAAACTAATCCTGGCGATTGCACTCAAGGTTTGGACACACACAATTCTTCCTTAGCTACACATGTGCAAAACACTTAAAAAACAAAACAACAAAACTCACAATCTGTATTCTGTTACAAAAATGTTTCGTGAGAAGACCTAGCCCAATGCATTTTAACACCCTGGCGGTGCCATTGTGCACTTTCAGAATATGACGACTGCAAATAAATTATTTGGAAAACATGAAGTATATGGCTTAAAAAAGGTCTTGTGTCGGGTTTTCTTTCCCTAAGTAAATGACAGTGTACACAGCTGAATCACAGCCTGACCTTTAGGGATTCAAAGTAGCACAAAGGCAGCAATGAAAGAGTGACTGAAACGCAAAATTAAAACAAAAACAAACAAACAAAAAAAGATATTTCTATGGCGGGGTCCAGTGCAAAATAAACGGGGAAGCAGAAGGGGCTGTTGCGATGCTAAGAGCCCAAAATACAGTACTGGTGAGAGTGTGCTGGTTGCTCTGAACTGCGAAGGGTCCGATAGCTGCAAGGAGTAAAGTGCTGTGAACTGAGCAGCGACCAAACCCTCCCGGCCCCGGCAGTGCTCGTTGCTGTGGGGCACCAGCCCCGTTCAGGCTGCAGTAGTCAAGGGAGCCTTGGCTGTTCTCTTAAGACAAACCCAACTCTTGGATTTAGACCAAAAGGATGGTAGGATCGAGGGTGTCTTCATCTAACCACGTCCATGGTGCTAGTGTGGAGGTAAGGGTCTTTGGTTTAAAAAAAAAAAAAAAAAGAAAAACTGAATCAAACTACCAACAACAGACGCCAACTCCCAAGGCCAAAGAGAAAAGCTGCCATATGAGAGGGGTGGGGGGCTGGGAGACACGATACTGGGCTGGTACCCCTGGCGTGGAGCTCGCTGGGGTATGCAGGCATCGGAACCAAACCTGCTCTTCCACCCCCTCCTCAGTGGAGCGAGGAGGCAGCGCTGGCTGGCCAGGAGAGGAACAGCACAAAACCACCACAGAACGCTCCACGAGATGGCTAGGCAAGCCAGTCCCGGAGCCGGGACTTCAGACGTGCAGGAGGACACGGCCCGATGGCAGGGACGTGGCTCACGCAGCGCTGACTGCACCCTCGCTGTGCCCCCGTTAGGAGCTGCGTCCCCACAGGGAAGCTACCGGGCAGAGTGGCAGAAACCTTCCCTCTCGGAGGGACGGGAGGATGCTTTCATGTCAGTTTACCCCATGGAGAAGTACAATGTCAAGCTATATAAAATGTAAACCGTATGTTGGAAGCCTCACTGAGCAAACCATCTTTAAGTAATACATACCGCAAGGCAGAGGAAGCGGAGGAGCACTTGCTAACGAACACATCTGTTGGCATCGCACCTCCCGTAGTTTTACAAGTGAGCCAGCTGCGCTGTGAGCATTTCTGCAGTGAAATGAAATCAACTTCTTGGCATTCAGTAAACAAGAGAAGAAAACCCCACCATAAACATAAAATAGGGTTTAAAAATGCATGTAGTGTGGAGACCCTGTGACTTCATTAAACTAGCTTGCAATGAGGTTTTTCTAATATTAAAAAGTGGCAACGTGGTGTCGTAACTGATGAATATTATTGCAACAACGCAATCCTGTATCAGCTTCAAACATGGGTCTAGCTAAGAGAACGTCCAGTGTTTCTTTGGTGTATGATATTAAGAGTAAAGAGCACAACATGAAACTTGTAGACTACCTACCAGTGGAAACAGCATTGAAACAAACCAGTTTTCTATGGCAAAACTGGGTAAAGATTCACAACCAAACCTAAAGTAAGAGCAATTTGCTGTGTGAATTCTTGTCCATGCTGATTCTTTGTATTAAAAATATGGCAACAGAGATTAGAAAACATGTTAAAAATGCATAATTTTCATGTCCTGAATGAAAAAAAATTTAGAAATATGCATTTTTGCATTATGCAAGACAGATTTAAAACACACACAAACAAAAACCCTGTAAGGAGTTAGGAAAATGTGAACTGCATTTGCACCACTGTCCAGACCGCACACTGAGCAGCCTTCTCTCTGTACTCATCCTGATCCAAATACTCCAAAATCTGTTTCTTCTTCAGAAAGTAGAGCTGGAGGCTGCTGCTGGGTCCTTTTTCTTCGATACTCAACAACGCAGACAGAACCAAGACACAAAGTGCCGTCACAGAATCCATCAGAAGTACGTAGCTAGCTAATTTACAAAATGGTACCATCACAGTCATCTTGGGTAAATAAAAAGGTTTTTCTGGTTTACAAAATGAAAGTCTGACCTTTTCTTTGTTCCAGGCACTACTTAACTGAATAGGTACGGTTTTACTACAGCATTGTCAGGGAGGGATTCCTTCCACAAATCCTACGATCCTTTTCCCGTGCTTGTTAGCGATGTCCAGTGTACGCCTTCAGCCAAGAAGTCACCGAGGCAGCAGCAGACGAGATCATTCCACCAGCGCTGCTGCTGGCAATGGGCTGAGAGACCTGTGTGCTCTGACTCTGCAGCATCTCCACCTGCTGAGAGGGGATATCGCAGAACCTGGGGCTCGGCAGATTCTCCCAGTCTGTCCCTAGGTCTGTCTCTTCATCGCTGACGTGCTCATCTCCACTCTCATCTGTTTCACCGGTGGCACTGGGATCCACAAACTCCATGGAGTCTTCAAGATCAGCACTGATTTCAAATGGCCCAGACCTGCAAACACGGACCCAAAGCCATCAGCACGCTTGCTACCACGCAGGAGAGGGACCGTCCCTTCGCTCACATGAGTCCTAGGCATGCCAAAGCACCCTGCTCTGTCATGCGTACAGCAGAGAAAGAATAACACCTCTGTGTTTATCAGTTGGCAGAGAGAAACTCACTGGCTACAGAGATAACTGTGTATTATGACAACAGTGAAATGAACACAGTTGGCCAAGGAAGCGATAACTTGGGTTCCAACCCACGGAGCAGGAATGGCGGAAGAGCCGTTCTGCTTTGGCAGTGGACGGTGAGACACGTACACTCAAAAGAAAAAGCTACTGCTAATAACTCACAGCTCCACTGCTGGAAATCTCAGCTTGATGTGGAACGGCTTTTATTTTTAACGCTAGCCCTTGGCTAGGCCAAGACGGCTGCAGCTCTGTCAGCGAGGGGAAGGGTGCAGTTTACAACTTACGGAGCTGCGTTGGCACAACTTGCTGGTGCAGACTTCCCACAGCAGCGCTTCACCCTCAGCAACACCTCAAGATCTTTTTTTTTTTTTATTCTGATCAAACTGGTCAAACACTGGAACAGGTTGCTCAGAGAGGCTGCAGAGTCTCCGCTGGAGATACTCAAAACCATAGCGGCCACTGGTCCTGAGTAACCTGCTCTAGTTGAGTTCTGCTTTGAGTGGGGTGAGGGGCTGGATGTCCAGAGGTCCTGGCCAAACCCACCTGCGCTGTGACTCCAAGTTCCCTGCTGCCACTGCCTGGTGGGGGAAGCTACTGCATCCCACCCCAGCCCGCCGCTTCGGGCTAGCGAACAGGCAGCCAGACCCTGGAACTTCTTCACCGAGCCAAAGCTGGCGGTTTCAGAGGCTTGTGACCCATGGTCAGAGCCTGCGAGGTTTTCAGGGAGGTGCTGCAAGGTGGATTGCCCGCAGCAAGCAGCATCCCTGGCCAAAGTTCATTCCAAAACACAAAGCTGCTCAGTGGAACCGGAGCAAGAATGTGAGATGGGTAAGAGTGTAGAGTGGGAGGAGCCTGAAGTAGCGATTTAGCATGGAAAATTCTAATCCAGACAATTAAAGCCTGGTAAAATTATATGTATGTGAAAACAGCAGCCTATAAAAGAGACTATCGGGCATCTATAGGCTTAGATATCTAGAGAAAAATAAAGAGAGCTGGTTGCTGCAGACTTTGCAGACAGTTGAAAAATTAGAGGTAGCCACTCCTCTTCCCTAGTCTGGAAAGGAATGGGAGCACTGTCTTCTGGCAAAGCATTTTGCTTAACAAGGCAACATAAGAGAATCATCAGGTTTAAGGCCAGAAGGGACCATTAGATCATCTCGAGTGATCTCCTCCGTAACAAAGGCCATTATGTTCCACCCCTTCCCCCTGTCCTGAGCCCAGGAACTTCTGCCTGATGAAAGCATCCATTCTGGAAACTCCCCCAGCCTTGACAGGATGACATAAGGAAACAGAGAATCCCCACCTTCATTCTCGTGGGTAATCAATCTCTGTGTTAAGCACATGCGCCTCATTTCAACCTAGCTCAGACTCTCTGCTTCCAACGGCGTCTGTAAAGCCATTCAGTAGCCCGTTATTTCCTCCCCAGGAAGGCATGGAAACCAAGCCATCTATCGATCTCATCTCTAGCAAGCTAAGACAGTTTTACACAGACTAAACCACACCCCTCCCTGGTAGGTATCTTCTCCGACTCTTTCCTGTGACCTCCTATGCTGCTGCGTGGACCCAACTGATGCGTGCACAGAGAAGTGAGACCCACTGTGGCGCCTGGGCCTTTCACAGCAGCTGCTTTCCAGGACACAGTTCTTCATTCTCTGGGTATTTCCTGCACTTCTCCCCGTTTTCAGGCAAGCAGCAGCAAGCACGAAATTTTTTCCAAACTGAGCTATGTTACAAAGATTTGGCTCCCCGTATCTTTAGGCTGAATCAGCAGGGATATACCCAGAGAACTTCAGGTAAATGGTTAAAGGCACACACTCGGTCCCTCTTAGTGGCACTGCAGGTTTTCTAATAAAACTAGATCTGTACATGAGAACAAAGTGGAAAAGCAGATTTCAGAACATTACGGTGTTTAAGGGGGGATAAAGATTAAACAAATATTTGCAGACTATCTTAGGCATAAGTGACTTGTGACTGGATTATCCCAACAGGAAATCAATGTTGTTGGCTTTCTTATATTTCAGTTGTAAAAAAAAAAAATAATTATTAAACCTGGTGCACGTGGGCCCATGGGAACTGATGTTCTTTTCATCACGTACTAAGTTAACAGAGAAGTTGTGCTTAATCTTGATTTACATATAAATTAATACTATTTGAAGTGTCGACTTTGGTCTAGGTTGTTCATTGACTGGAAGTATTTTGGGAAAGGTTTACCTAGGATTTGTTTTAGGGTTTATATTGCTGGATGCTCTTAGGTATTCACATGTTGGCAAGATAGGGGTAGGTCATATTTGGAACGCAGGGAGACTGCCTGGCATCTGTGCTGCTGTCCCCTGGAGGGAAGGAGCTCCTGCTTCTGGGCACAGGGGAAACAAGTCTCCAGCAAAGCCTCCAGCTGAGCCTGCCATATGCAGCAGCACAGCAGACACGCATCTTTGAAATCTAATTTCCTACTCAGGCCCCTTCTTTTTCTGTCCTCCCTTGCCTCCTCCTTGTAACTACCCTGATTTCTGATGTAACGAGGCCTGATCTATAGGCACAGCAGAAGAGAAGAATTTCCCTCATAAGTAACAAGGCAAATGCATAACTTCAAAGGGATTCAGTCACAGGTGAGTTGAGATACTGCTTTTCTTACCTGCCCAAGTTCTCAGTGTCTGGGCTGACCAGGTACATAAGGTTCCTGAGCGTATGCAGTGGGTGCAACAGATCTAAATTTACATGCTACCATGGGGAAGGTAAGAAAAAGACATGATCAGTTACTGGAGGAAACCTGCAGGCACAGCTGGTATTTTAAAAGCTATTCAAAGAATCCAAACATGCATTCCCCCTACCTGAGAGAAGCAAAGGTGAAGGATGTTAGCATTCAGCTTCTTCACCGCCCGTGTGAACCTGTGCCTGCTGAGATTCTCTCCACAGAACTCGCTGTAGAAACACCATACAGAAAGAGAGAGCAAAATGCTGTGAAAATACACCTACTGGAGACATTAGCATTCTGTGCCCAGGCTTCCTAACAAATCCCGGAGTGAACACCCTCACGGCAAGTGCTTGTTTAAACTATACAGCCGGTTTTAGAGTGCTCAGGAGATTAATTTTTCACCTAGCAAGACTGTTAGCATTTCACCAGCCAGCACTGCTTGCCCTAGTCTCACTGGTGTCAACAAGACAGGTGATGTAAACTGTATGAAACTTGAAGATCTGCCGTAGCCAAGCTACTTCAGCTCTCCTTTAAATCTTGCATCATTGCCTGTTCCCAAGCTTTTCCTTCTGTGAAGACCGAGCACCCAAATAATAGTATTAAAAAACAACTTTTGTGCCCTTACTTCAGCAATCACTATTTTAAACACTTAAAAAGCATATCAGGAGCATATTTGAGCCCCCTGGAAGCCTGACCAGCTCTCCAGCTCCCTCAGTACCTCTCCTGTACACATCCCATCTGTTCCACATAGACGTGAAAAATCTGACAGTGCTTTTCATCACAAATGGGGTTTCTGCAATACTCTCCCAGACATCTGGCAGCCAGGTATGTTCCCCATTGGTGTTTTATCCCTAGGAGAATTATATTGCTGTCATGCCACGTTATAAGGCCTTGTTCTACAGCACTTAATGCAGCGGAGCTATTCAAGATGACTAAGAGCTGCTGAACTGGGCTGCGATTTTGTAATGTGCAGTAGGGTCTCATAAAACGAAAAAGTTGCTATTCACCGACTGTCATATTTCATTTCTAATTTGAGGATGCTGAATACGTCAATTAGAAAGCTCTTATCGTCAACTATGATGGCTGGTCTACATACTCAGGAGCTAAAAAATGAGGGCGGGACTATTAACTGTGGTCTAAAATCCTGCTAGCCCTCCACCCAAAATTGAACAGGACAAAAATCCATGAGCCATCAACCGTTCCATAAAAGCCGTTCCAAGTAATGACTTCGTTCCCAAAACCAAACTGAATTAAGACCAGTCAAAACTGGCCACCGATTCACCTCCTCTGAGGCTTGCGTTTACTTGCCTGTTGCAGAGCTTCTTGGGAAGATTGACATCGAGTATGAGAGACAGAGTGTTAACAAGCTGAGTTGCATAGCACAATGCAGCACTGATGGTATAAGCAGGGTTATTATGTTCCATATCTAAAAGAAATAAAAACACCATGAAAGTCTCGTTTTAAATAAAGCCTCAGTGGGTGTGTTAATGCGTTACTGAAGTCTACTCTGGAAAATGTCATTTGTAAGTACTGAGAACAGCCTGAATCCAGCAATCATTTACAGTGAAATCTGTCAGAAGTTGGTAGAAAATAGTAATTCTTGGAATTCCTGTTAAAACGACAACATGTGAACCATGTCAAAACTGTGAATAATTAACTTTACCTCTCCATTACATTGCGCTGTGTCCCAGTGAGCATTTCCTGCAAAAGAAGATTTGAGTGGACTGATGCCTATCCCGGTGTTTATTTCTGACTCAGGTTTGTCTGGGTAAGGACAAACGGACCGAGCTACTGCTCCTCACTGCCTTCTGTTGGCATCCACGGCTGCAAGTTCTACGGCTTCTGGAGTATCCCAGATGCCTAATCAGGCCTTCCTCCTTACCTGGTCCTTGGGTAGTCTTCTTCTCTTCCATCCAGTTGTAATACGCTGAGTAGTCTCCATTATTAGGAAGGGTTATCCAAGGCCCTGTGATACTGATGCTGGTGTCCCCGTTATGATCATCACACACCCATCTCCCAGACAGGTATGTGGTTCTCCTGGCTTCCGCGAGCTTGCTCACAGTGCTAGAGGTCATAGCATTGTCACTCTCAGAAGACACATCTGCAGGATCTCTGTAGCACCCAAAGAGGAACAGAGTGTTTTTAAAGGAGCTTAAAAAAAAAAATCCTCAGAGATGCACTTAGCAGGCACTCAGCCAGATTTCGCAGAGAGCAGAACGCCTGTAGATACACCCCTGCAAAACTCCTCATTCCCCAAACTGCTTTCCTTTGTTCTAGGATTTTTAATTATCTGTTTTAAGGAAGTTTAACATTGGACACATACCTCAGATCTCTCAGTGGGGAGATGCTAGCACCTCCAGATTCTTCTATTCTGGACCTCTATCTCTGGGTCAGATGCTTTGCCTTTGGGAAACACCTCCTTCTCCCCACAGACGCTCAGGGAGCCAGAGTGTCTAGCTTAGACTTACATGACTCACTTCTGGGTGTCTAAAGCAGAGCAAAACGAGTCCAAAAGGATAAGCCTTCCGTACCTCACGCTTGTCTTTACTTCTTCAATGGGAAATATGACTGATGTTAGCTCCAGGATATGCGTCCGACGAAGATTTGCCAGATGCTCGTACTGGGTTTTCAAGTCATAGGTTTTTTTCTCTACCAAGTCTCCCAGCTTGCGGTTATGCCTCTGGATCTTCTCTTTCTTCTCCTGATGTCGCTGGGCCCTGCGATAATGCTTCTGGTTCTCCTCTTTAATTCTCAGAAGCCCCTCCGTGTCTGTGAAAGCAGCAGCAGATATTAGCCTCAGAAAAGGAGCTCTGAGGCACTTGTAGTAAGTTTGTGAAAAGTATTACTAATATTTCTAGAAAAAAAGATCTATAGCAGCTTAAAATGGAAAACACTGCTAAACTATTAACAACTTCCAGCCGCTCAGCGGTACAACTTTTTGATCTTTTCTGAAGATCTCCAAAGAGACTGAAATTGGGATTATTCTTTCCCTGCCTTTTACCCAGCTATTTTTGGATTTGGAGCAGAAAAGCCAAGATTTCACAGTTTAATTAAACTTCTGAGGTAATCATCATGACAGAAATAGCTTGACTGTACATGTTTGCATGGTGCTGGCCAAAAAGACATACGTTGCTTGCAGCCAAAATCAAGCGCAGATAGCATCTTTATTCACCATTTCTGGCACCACTGCTGCTATTAGTGTATGCTGTTTGGGCTTTGCTCTCGTCCATGTGCTCTTAAAGCGCCTGGATCCCACCAGCGCAGACTTCTCGTTACCACAAGGGAACACTATCTCCCTTTCCAGTAACAAAATGAAACATGTGCTTGTGTACTGGAGCACTGCAACCACCGGAATTCACTCCACGCAGCAGGCACACAGAGGCTTAGAAAAATATCCTCCAAGAGCATCTGCTGATTCTCCTATAAAATAACTGACCACAGTAATGCAGTAATGCTTCCACAAACATATGGTGCTAGAGACAGTTAGCCACCTCTGTCTTTCAAAAGCACAGGAAAATATTTCTTAGACACACTCTCCAAACACATGTATTAACGTACCCTAGTTTGAACGAGAGCTATCTTAGTCACTCATTTTCTGGGTTTACAGCTGAAAAGAAACAGTGTTGGTCAGGTTTTCCTACAGCAAGGCATCACTTTCCCATAATTAAGAAGTGGGATAACTGTCCCTTGCACAGAAGGGAAGCACTAAGCCCTGACATCATTTTACTGATCTATTTTGATTGCAAGGGACAGATGAGACCAGAGCTACAACAAGAAGCTTCATGGCATCTGCTACTTAAAAAAGCCACATTACATACTACTAAAATCAAGAAAACCTCTAAGTAGCTGTACCTACTTCAAGCAACACATTCAGACCATCAGCCTTCCCAACAGGGGAGCACAAAAATTAAAGGCTACATCCAAAGAATGGGACCAAAGGCCGTTTCCCGTCTGCAGGTCTGTGCCCAGCCACGCTCAGCCAGCACACGATACCCTCCTGCTAGTCCCGGTTCACAGCCGCAGGGTTGGAACCACACAGACCTTGGAATGGTCCCTGTTCCAGCAGAGGGGGGAGACCAGGCCTGCTGGCACCCCTCAGAGCATGCCTGTCCCCACAGACACAGAGAGTGCTTTCTCTGAAGGTCAGGAATTATTTCTAGTCGTCTGACCTGTGGTGATCCATGATGTGTTTGATCGGAAGGAAGATCTGATACGCGGGAAATGCAAAGTCTCAGATTAAAGAAGGTGAGAATAGTTTCTCTGTGCAGATAAGAACTAACAATTCTCAAGTTTATCAAGTAAGTGATGCCCTATTAGAGGAATCATAGAAAAATGGACTTTTCTTTGAGCGATACCGAGAATCCCCGTGTTGGCTAGTAATTCAGTTTCCTTTAAACATTCCTGTAACCTCAACAGAAAATCAATTAATGCTTGCATTCATATTCCCAATCTCTCCCTTTGCATAACGAGTAAGAGACAGAGGAGGAAAAAAATGTCCGTCTGTTCAATTTTCATACTCATATTGTACTTAAAGGCTGCTTTTTCAGAGAGTGAACTCCCTTCTCTGCAGGTTCAACAGCAATTATTTGAGAAGCAGGGGAGAACACTGCACACGCGTTTCCTCAGTAGCAGTCCCGGTGCAGAAACAACTGTCCTTTTTTTGGCATAGCACCTCTGTTTTATGACCCAGTTTATGAGGTGATTAGAAATTGTCCCCAGAAGTATTTGTGGACATCACTATGTCCCACACACCTACGCTGCCTGGTACATGCAAGCACGGGCACACCGATCTCTGCCCAACAGAGCGCTACGCCAGATATTTGCAAGACTGTCTCCTTGAACTGTTCTCCACAGGCAGAAGGCAAACATTTTAAAAGCTTATTTTAAGAAGCACCAATTATTGAGGTATCAAGGAGAGTCAACTCCAAAAGCAGGAACCCAATGTTCCAAGAAATCGTTCTTATTTCAGAAAACTAAACCATATCTAAGAGAAGAAAACCAACCAATCTGCATTTCCTAATGTGGTCCACGAGTGAACCAAGCTGGGTTCCTGACCTACTGGCCACTCATAGCAAGAGTTAATTTTGGGTCTCAAGAGCAGCTTTGGGGTAACTGAGCTAACAACAGGTCAACAGTTTGGTCAGTTCATGGGTTAAATCTAATCTAGTTCACTGTGAATCAGAGAAGTTGCAGAAGCTGCAGGTAATACACTTAACAGAATAGTAGAAAAGTGGAGGAACTCCACTCCCCAGTTGGTCCTAACATTTTGCCACTTTCAGAGCTGTATTTTGAGAAAAGATGACTAAGTTCCTCAAAGTCACACTGGCTTCCTATTCTTGCTGCACAGGCTAAAGAAAGAAAGTAGTTATTACCTCCATAATAATCTTCTACCTACTGAAAAGCTTGCTTTTCCTCACCTTCCTCTTCTCTAAACCAAACCAAACATCAATTTTCTTAGACAATTCCTTGTGTTTTATTCCCAATATTCTCTTCCAGACTTTCTCCAGTTGATTTGTATCTTTCTTAACTTGCTCAAATTGGACACCAGACTTCCACTGAGGCAACGCCAGCACAGCAGGGTAACTGCTTCCACCTTAAATACAATCCTTATATTAGTATGACCCAGAACGAGGTCTGAACTTTTCTGGAGCAGCATTAGATTGCTCATTTATATTTAATTTGCAATTCCCCAGGTCCTTTTCCCATCAAATCTCACCACTGTCCCCCACTTCGGATTTATATATATATGTTTCTCTTTCCTAAACAATATGCACTTGACTTTGTCCTTTTCATGATATTGCCAATTTATCTGCATTATTTTGAATGTGATCCCGTTCTCTGCAGAAGTCATATCAACATCCTCCTTGGCTTCCTCTGTTCCACCTTCTATTCCACCATGCAGGCTATTATGGAGAATATTGGACAAAACTGGGCCAGGAACTGGCTCCTGCTGAGCTCCACCTGTCTCACCTCCTCAGTTTGACAAGTATCGCCACTCTTCGAATGCAGCCTTTCTAGCCTTTTGTGTCAACCTTACAGTGATACCCCCAGAGCAAATGTATCTGCTCGCTTGCGAGGCGGCACGGGGTAGCGCCCCAAGGTAAGGTATGTCGCATCTTCTGCTCCATCCTCCACTAGACCGCTTGATCCCCAGTTGATTTGACGTGGCCTGTTCTTAACAAAGTGGTGCCTACTTTTAATTACCTTATCTTCTAGCTACCTGTAAAGTGGGCAGAGGTTCATAATAAGGTGACCATATGTCATCAGTTCAAGGTTGTCCCTTCCCTCACCCTTTGAAAACAGATCCTGCTTTCACTGTTTCCTGGGACATCCTCTCTCCCTCATGTTCCCAAGTGCTCCACAGACTACTTCAGCTTGTTCCTCAAGTTCCCTAAGGTGAATCTTGTGAGGCCTTGCTGACATAATCAAAATATTATTTAGCTGGTTGTTTTCTTTCCTTAGCCTGCGGTCCTCTCATGATGTAAAATTTAATCTGGCTAAGCAGCTGATCACATTTTCTTCTCGAGAAGACAGAGCAAAGAAGGTGCTGAATGCTTCACACTTCTTTGCACTGCTATTTGCTCTCTTTCCTGTAAACTATCAGACTTGCCTATTTCTTCATCTTTTTCTTATTGTTACTATCCATCCTCCTTATTAACTGAAAAACATACTGCATCTCAGCCTTTTTGACATTATCACCACAAGCTTGTGCTAATCCTTTATAACTACTCTCAGGTATATGCTGTGGCTCCCACTGTCTGTACGGCTCCCTTGAATTTCAAGTCGTAAAAATGTTCTTGATTGCATCAATATGCTTCTGAATAGGCTTCCTATATTTTTTTTGCACGTAGGCCGTAACAAGTGCTGCATATTCTTTTCTGAAAATGACCCTACAAATCTCTTGTGTAGAACAATTCACTGCTCCAAAAGCGAAGCTGCTGAACGGTGGCAACTTACCAGCCTACGCTGCATTTCTGTGACCCCTGCTCAAGGAGGATTTTAGCATTTCTAGGCAGGTGTGGGTTAAAATTCATCAGTTACTTCACAACAGCTGCAAAGCTGTTTGCTTCTCTTTATCAAGAGGAAGTGATCAGAAACACTACACTGAATAAGGCCCTCTCTAGGGACCAAGCTGAAGCCATAGGCTGCTAAGCATTTACTTTTAAAGCTGTTGCAAAATGATTTCCATCCAGCTGAAGAACATCTACTGTTTTCTAATTAAAACTCAAGCATAAAAAGGCTAAAATCCACTCACTAATTTGCCTTCAAGTTGATTTAAGAAGTGACAGTTTGGAAATTCACCATTCTTAAAAACTAACACTCAAATTCACATCAATTGATTTTTCACTCTAAGGCACAGTTTTCCACATCACAAGAGCACAGGCATTACTCACGTCTTGTCATTTCATCATTTTCTTTGCAAATGGTCTGTTTCAGCTGCTCAATCCTCATCTTGCAAGACATTATTTTCCATCTCTGAAAAAGAACATTCAGCAACTCTAGGGCACAAACAACTTCAAACACACTGACTAATGATTAACAACAAAGCCAGCAGCTTTAGTGCAAAAGTAGCAGGATGTTCTTAATTGGATCAGGTGAACAAATAAATATTTCATATACTGTTTGGTGCACAGAAGAATGCCACAAACAAACCAAATGCCTAGTATAAAGTCAATCAGTATAATATGTTATTGATCAAATATCTAGTAAGAAATTAAAAATATTGACAGTTTGGATCACTCTGCTTGCAGAGCCAATTTCAGTTTTGCTTACAACAGGCTTTTTGGGACAGCAACACAATGACCTCAAGGTAAATTTTAACTTTAAACTATGAGATCTAGGAATTCAGAGACTTTTAAAACTATGGGACGCTTTGAACAACTCACCAGCTGATCAGTTATCTCTTTCCCTTCCATGGCCTTCAAAACACTAGAGGAAAAAACATGATTGAAAGTTTTATGACTGTCTGGACTACGTCTGTCTCCAGCAACAGTGCATTAAAGAGACTGTTTTGGTTTTTTCTGAGAGTTCTTACAGTTTATTTTCATTTAATAACTACAACTTACTGTTTTTGGAATTCTCTCTGTTTGGTTTTAAGATGCATCAGCCTTTCTTTCTTGTCTGAAAACCTGGAAGAGATTAAATGTTTTTATTGATATTTTGCATAATATGGCATTGTAAGTTTCTGAAAAGATAAAAAGACTTAAGCCTGTGGGAGTCTAAACCTCAACTATCTGCCTTATTCTTGGGAAGTAATGGCTGAATGTATAAAACTCTTGCAGAATTCTACAGCATGTGTCTCACAGGAATTGCAACAGAACCTCTACGATGAGGAAACATCAGCTTGTGGTATTACCCAACTTGTAAGCAAATTATTTGCTATTTCTAGAAGATTTATAGTTTCAAAACATCAATATTTTGTGTATTAAGAAAACAGATAGTACTATAAAAACCTTTAGTCGCTGGAGAAATTAACAGTACTATCTCAGTTACTGTCATGAGGCTGAACTGCGTATTTTCACAAGCTGCGATGGTATTAGCTGAGTCCACTCTGGTGGTGGGAAATGCAGGTTTTCACACACTACACTGCATTTTCTCCCTTCCAACATGCAAGAGTCTCTCACACTTTATTCATTAAGGGGTCCAAATAGGACAGCACTCTCTTAAGACTTTTACATGACATCCAAATCTTTTTTGTATTAGTAACAGCAATAAGTTGCAGCCTTCTACTTCTTCCTACCAGGCACCTGTAGCCGTCACAAGCGCATGACCCAACTGTCTGCTGGAGTTCTGCTTCCCCAGATGTCTGAGGTCTGGCAATTACAAAGAACTGATCAGAAGGGGACTCTTTTGGATGCATCACCCTGTGTTTTCACCCTTTGAATACGCAGCAGCTATGTTCTGCTCCCCTCCATGTTCCACAACGTATTGAGAAATACATTTAAAGAAAACACGAATGATGCATATTGAGAAATGACAATGAAGCATGAAGCGACAAAGCTAACAGTAAGAGCAAACAGCAAGAGAGCCAGCCAAGAAATTTAGACAACACAAAAAATAGCAAATGCACTCTGTCTTCTGCCAGCGTATGGCTTCCCAGCTTCCCTTTGTGCCTGTGATGTTACAGCAGCATCCCCATCCAAGCCTCAAAAGTGTGTCTTGGGTTAAGTCCAGGCACGGAAAAACAATTCATTCTATCTCCCTCTGCAACATGCAAAATTGATGATTTTATCCTAACAGAGGTCTAAACATTTTACCTACAACCCACCAAGTCCTTTATTTAGAAAGAATTACATAGTAAGCCTTGACAGGATGGCATCTTGGGCCTCCCTCTCTGCTCAACTCTGTGGGTTTGATTTCAGGTGTAACATTAAAATGCTTCATTTTTCTCATCGAAGCGCTGAAATCTGAAAGCTCGGTGACTAACTCTGGGTTCAGAAAGTGAGTAATCACCTTTCCAGATGACATAAGCATTAAAACAACAACAAAACTACTGGCTGCTGCCTCTGTAGTAAAGCAAAAATACCTATTTTCCTTCCAAAACAAACCAAAACCAAATGCAGGTGCTTGGCATAAAAGCCAGAGGCTATGCGTGAGCCGGAGGAATGTGGTGCAACTGCAGCCCAGCTGCTCAACCCAGTGCATTTGTTCTTCCTGTGTCCTCACCCCACCAGTCATCATGGAAATTACAAAAATGCACTGTACTAGACTCCAGTTTACCACAGAGCAATGCACACCTACTGCACCTCGACCTTTGGCTGCAACCAAAAATAACTTGGCCCAGAAACACCGCTCGGCACTCACACAGGGAGAACACGCTGGGGTAGTTTGGCAATTCTTGTTTTCAAAGCTGGGTTAATGGGCATGGAGTCTGACTAAACACAATTACCCAAATCACGTCCATCACATCAGCAAAAAGTTGAATGATCTGTCAAGAATCTGCGACTAAATTAAGTTCTTACTGTGGAGGGAAGATAGAAGTATTTGTGAAAGCCTGCAAAAATTACAGCTCACCACGCACTTCAGCAACTACGTCAAACAGCTCCTACAAACTTCTTTAGCAGGTTTCTCCTAAGCAAACATTTCCATTTCTTTATATAGCCCTAATTTTAATTGCGTCGCATCATGTAACTAATTTTTCCCTATATATCTACAGCCTTCCAATTTGGCAAAGACAAGACTTCAGATGAACTATTATAGGAACTCCCATACAATGCAAACAGAGAAGGAAAGAACTCAACATCTCGAATCATCCATTAAATGTTTCTCTTCAGTCTTACCACGTTAAGCTGACATGTTCTACAGTTACCTGGCTTATTTCCACATGTTCACAACTGGAGAGAAGCAACAAGAAGGGCTTCCTAATCTATAGGGACTGATTAACACCGAAGGAGTAGAG
The DNA here is from genome assembly GCF_023634155.1 of Falco peregrinus. Taxonomy (NCBI): domain Eukaryota; kingdom Metazoa; phylum Chordata; class Aves; order Falconiformes; family Falconidae; genus Falco; species Falco peregrinus. Next base: position 96,568,222 of record NC_073721.1, read on the forward strand.
GACAGCAATAGGTACCTCCATTACCGCACCTGTTTGCTATAATAAAACTCCGTTGCTGCGAAAAGTCACTGTTCCTAATGATAACCCACAGCTTAAAACAAGTCAGACAGGCTTAGATGTCACATTCATATTGTCTTTGGCTTTTGCCACCTGCAGACACATAAAGCAAAGCAATGCAGCATGCCTGTAAAATACACTCTGAGAATTAATGCATATGACAGGCTGGAGCAAACTCCCGGGAGGAAGAAGAGTCTTCAAGCTGAAGCCAACCTCAAGATGCCGGCTTCGTTTGCGAATATACAACACATTACTAATGAAAAGAAGAATGTCAGTGATTATTTTACCGGAGGACTTCCGGCCTACTCATCCTTAATTGTAGCTGTACTTTAATAATTAATCTTAACAGCTCCTCCATCTCTCCCCCTCACAGATACAGGGTGTGATTTTTGCCAGACAGCTGAACAACTTCAGTCTTACTGCAGCTTCTATAAAAATTAGCACACAAAACAGTCCAATGAAAAGAAACCTGACATAATTCTTACTGTTAGAACACAAAACAATTTATCTTCTTATAAGGACAAATCACAAGAAAATTCTAAAAATAGACCACCATTGGATACAGGGAGCAATGCTTGCTTCCTTTACTTTTCACAAGAGAGAGAACAATCCTTTTCCCTCATCTGTAATGCTTCAAAAAGACAAATGGGAGGCCCAAGTGACCCCATACACTTCCACATTCTGAATTTCTCACACGGCCCTTATAACCGAATCACACAGAAAAGCCCTTGTCGTGACCCTGTCAGCCTCCTCCAGCACCGGCCATAACACTGATCTAAAATTAACCCATCTACTACTAGAAGGCATAACGTAAACAAATAAATAATGATGACAGTAAACACAACCTGAAAGCCAGCCAGTTAACTGCACCTGTCCCTGCATGACCTTGCCATGGTGTGTGGCTGCCGTTTAAAAAGTCGCTCCCCCTCTCTGTGCTCATGTGGCAAGACATTCACAGGCACCCGCTCGCTACCTACAAAGAGGAAACTAAGAAAACTGCCCTCTGAAGTGACAGGCTCTTCCTCACTTTTCTATCAGTCATTCCACGCATGAATTATAGAATGCAGACAAAATGTGTCAAGCACAGTTTTAAAACCAAGGAATTCTGTTATCCTCAGAAGAACAAGAAGAAACCCGAGCTTTAGCGGGCTTTGACCCTACACTGAGCGTTCCTGCTGCCATCAAACATGTCTGTGTTACTGGGGTGTTGCATTATTCCTCTACGTTACGTCGTTCCTTTAATTCATTAATATGAAGTTGCTGTTTTCAATGAATTACACTACTGCTTGGGGAAGTTTTGAGCAGCAGGAGAAACAAAGCCTGGGGAAATTGAACGTAGAGGGAGACCCCTGAGAATGGAGGCTCTAGGAGAACAGAAGAGCAGTGATCCCTACAGATGGAACCATGGGTCCAGGCGGGGGGGGGTGGTGTTGGGTGGGAAAAGGAAAAAAATGAGAGACTTATTTCCTGCAGTTAAGAAACACAGTGTAAATATACATATTTCCTAGCCACAGATGAATGGGACAGTTAAAGCATCTTAGGAGGATGCAGTGAAAACTGTCTGACAGAAAAGCTGATCTTGTCTCACGTGAGAAGATAAAGTAAGATAAAGAGTTGTGTTTTTTTCCAACAAGCTGTTGACTCTGGCACTTTGGTTGGCTAAGGCTGCTTCTTCATGGCTTCATTTTTCTGATGGGTAGAAAAACTTCTTAAGCCTTAGTTAATGCAGAATGACAGAGGTTCCACTGTAACAAAGGCTACGGTTGAATTTCTATAATTAAGCCTGATGTTTAGCCAAAATCTTAAGGCTACAAAAGGGGCAAGGAAAAAAAAAAAAAAAAAAAAAAGTGGTTTATGTTCCAAACTCCAAATCCAATTTTTTTTGTGGAAGCTGCAGATAACCCCAAGCAGTCTCACACAAACACAAATTTTCCATCTATTTTAGAAAGACTAAATACAGTTGGTGGTTCTATGACACAGTTTTTCATGTTAATAATAATAATAAAAAGCAAGCCCATCCAGCAGCTGACTAAGGTCTCGATTTCACAAGCTGATTCACGTCGGCTGACACCCTATGCCTACTCCCACTGATGTTAATGGAAGACAGACACCACTGTCCCCTTGGCTGTTCTTGTGTTTGGCAGAAGGATGTGAAGAGCCTTTGGTGTGAGGACCATAACACACCGCACGCTGCTTACCACCTTCCCAAAATAGTTTGAGAAATCACTCTCAACAGCTGCTAACGAAGCTACAAATGAAGGACCAAGAACACAGCGTCAGCCAAAAAACAGAGCTATTCTGGAGATGGTGCTGGGCAGACTTTTTAAGAATCTGGGATGGACATGCTGTGAACGACAGCTACGGAGGGGCGATCTGGATCTGAGTCATGTAATGAGAATATTTGCTTATTGATGTAACACACAGCCAACATTTTGCAAAACTGAGCAGGAAGGTACATGATTAACTCCAGCGGAGCATTTTTTGTAATTCTAAAAAAAAAAAAAAGGGGGGGGGGGCATGATTACAACTATTTGTATAGGCAACAAAATAAAAAAACTCAGGTGCTGTTTTCTTGCACACCTTCCTGATTTTGTGTAATGATTTAGAAGGCTCCCGGTTGAACGCGTGCTGCTGAAAACACAGCCGTTTCCAACACCCTGCCGCAGCGCTCTCGCTTTGCCCTGAACCGTCGGAGTTTCTGCCAGCCACACCGCCGCGGGCACACCTGCTGAGGGCCCCGCCGAAAGGAAAGTCGCGGGGGCTGTACTAGTTACATTATTATTATAAGGAAGGCACCGTGGGCCATGCTCCGCCCGGGCGGGGCGGCCCCCCCCCCCCAGCAGGCAGCCCCGCGGTGGGCCCGGCAGCGGCAGGGGCGTCCCCCCACCCCCCCGCCCCCCGTTTACCGCCCCCCGCCCCAGGGCGGCGGGGAAGGGGGACAAGGCGGACGACCCGCCCCCCTCCTCCGACCCCAGCCCTGAGGGGAGCGGGGGAGGGGCAGCCCAACGGCCACCGCGCCAGGCGGGGCCGCCCGGCCTCCCCCCCCGGAGGGGCTGGGCTGAGGGGGGAGAGTGAGTGCGTCCCCCGCCCCCGTCCCCTCAGCGCCGCCGGTACCTCTCGGAGTCGCGACCGTCGAAGAAGACGAAGTCGCCGCTCTGGACGCACTTGGCGCAGGTGAGGCGGCGGCGCGTGGTGTTGCAGAGCGGGCACCGCTCCACCGCCACGTACAGCCCCTCAGCGTCCTCCTCGGCGCCCCGCAGAGCCGCCGGCCCGGCCCCGCCGCCGCCCTGCCCGCCGGGCTGCGGCCGGCAGCCGCTGGGAGACGCCATGATGGGCTCCCCGCGCCGCCGGTCACGTGGGACTTTGTTTTCGGGCAGGGGCATTGTGGGAAGCGAGCGCCGAGGCGGCGGCGGGCCCGACCCGGCCCCCGCCTGGCCCCGGCCTGCGGGGCACCTCGCGTACCCCTCCAGAGCACATACTGGCCTTAAAAATAAACGTTTCGGGTTTTCTCCTCAGTCTGGCTGCCCTCAGCACCTGCTGAAAGAAGGCGGGCAGCCCCATCCCTGCTCCCCTCACGACCGGGTTGAGCTCCGCCGGGCCTGGTAAAGAATTGTGTCATTTTACATTCTTTGTAAAAGCTGAGGTGGAAAAAAAAAAAAACCAAACCCAAACAATCCCAAAACCCCAACAAAACGTAGAAAGCACCGACTGCAGATCTGCCATCATGCTTCAGAGCCAGCAGTAAGTGGTGCTTGCTGGGGTGCTGGGTGCTCACAGGAACCTCGTGGGTCTGTCACCCTGGGGAGGAATGGCCTGGCTTCCCAGGGGAGCACACTCACCCCCCAGCAGGGCTGGGGGGGGCTCCAGCTGCAGCCACCCTCGTGGCAGTCCTAAGGGGACCGTATGCACCATAGCCAGTCAGTAAATGCTGCACGGACTATACATATGCAGAGCCAGTCCCCATACACATCCTTAAGGGTGACAGACTAGCAGGTTTCCTCATCCCAGCCTCAAGGTTGGAGCCAGGCTCAGGAGTTCAATAGATATGATCAACCAGTATGTAAAAGCAGAGCAAGTAGTCTGTAGGAAATGCCAGGCAGTTAGGAGAAGGAGTCCACCCAAGCCAGAATAACTTAAAGCAGTATCTCCCATCAAAAGGAAACAGACCACATATGCCTAAAACATGTTCCAGTTTTAAAAGAGAATTCCAGCCTACCCAGCCTGTATTGTTTCCCCTTCCTCATATATTTAAGTGCTACAAAACACTAGCATGTAGGTAGAACCAAGATAGTTAAGAATTACCATAGCAAACTAAATCAGTAGCTCAGGGAAAAGGCACAGAGCCCTTTTCTCATCTATTAGGCTTTATCCACACTTTTAAAAAGCATTAACTTTACTGGTGAAATTATGTGGCAAGTTCATAATTAAAATGCAACTTCTTTAAGAGGACTCATCTTAAATAAACTTTTTCCAGCATCCCAATAACAGCAGGTTGGTTTTCGCTTGGAAAACATTATTGTAACTCAAGATCATCAGCTATTACAGCTACAATGCAAATAAAAGTCCAGCCCATAGCTGTGGGAAGCCTACAGTGTTAGAAAAGCAAGCCTCTGTTTAGAATAGATTTGAGTGTGGAAATCCAGTTTGACTGTGAAAAAGAAACTGGTAACAGTTAAGACCAGTTTATCATAAGGAAGTGCATGAAGTTGTTCAAACTTTTTTCCCCAGAGGAGCAGAGCGACTGTTACAGAAGCACTTGTAAGACATATTACAGACACAGAAGTTGAAACCACATCCTCACCAAATCAGAAAAACTTGTGACAGCAAAACTAAGCCCAGCAAGACTATGACTCCCTGTTCTGTATTAAGCTGTTGTCCATACTGTGCATTTCCATCAAGGACACAGCTAGCTTTTGGCCTGGGTTATGCGTAAGTCATCTAACAGCAACCTCTAGTGGCTTAGGGAGCTTCTCGGCAGATCCATCCCATCTTCAGCAGGAAACAAAGGGAGGACACAAAAACTCCAGCACCACCAAAGCCCTGTTGTGGAAAAAAACACCTTGCTTCCAGGGAATTGTAGAAGGTACCTGAACAGTGAAGGGATAGTGTTTGTACTGCTCCTAGTCACATTGCCATTCCAAGCATGACACTTTTTTGCAAAGTAAGCCCCGAGTTCACTTGGAGATAATGTACAAAATCTCCATTATTTTAGCTGCAAAATTACCGAATGTGGTGTAGTGCCACTGGCTGAACTCTGGTTAAAACAAGTCTTGAGCATCCAACACTTTCTGTCTTTCCATCAAGTCCATGTTAAGGCAGTTCCTATCCAACATGTTTTTGTCTGGACCAGGCAAAAAACTCCCATCATCTGAGGGGACTTCAGTAATACAGTTGGGTACCATTTTGTCATGGCACAAATTAATTTTAACAAATTAGGCGATTTGATTAGTTACCCCTCCACCCACAACCTTTCTAGGTACATTCCAGCAGTCAGGGGCCTTGAACATCATCTCTCAAAAAGAGTACCAACACCATTACAAACAAGAGTTTATCTAACTGGTAGGATCAGAGGGGTTCAGTTTATGTCCTCTAAAAATCACTGTCTGCAAAACACTGAAGTAAACACATGCTGGATTTTGTAAACTACACTGTAGACAAAAATATATTTTGAGTTTACACATGAAAATACAAAAACATTGCAGGAGCTAGGTTTCAGTACACTTAAAGCTAAGGATTTTGACAAAGCTAGTTTGAAACGGACTTGTTGATTCATCTGTTCAACAGGGGAAAAGACATGTGATTTCTATCACAAAATACTTTTAAGTCCCACCTTAATATGTATTCTATCAAAAGTACATGCATTTGGAAGATTTTTCGGCTTGACAGAAGTTGTTAGAACTCAATTGGATTACAGATAGCTAACCTGAAAGCAAAAAAGGACATCTCACAAACTACAAAAAGGCATCAGCATTTATAGCATTCAGAATAGCACTGTTCGCTTAACAATCCACAACTGTACAACGGGGTCCAGAAGTGCCCTTGCCTCTGTTCCATGCATAGTAATACAAACCCATGTATTATTCTTAGTTGCTTTACGGGCCACGTTATGATGATTTCTTGAAACCTCTTAGAATGGGGTAGATGTTCTCAAATGCCTCATAGATTTCAGAACGCTCTTTTGCTCCTAGAAAGACATTTAGGAAGAAACAAGTTAAGAATTAACAGAGTGTTGAGAATAACTGAATCCAACTCAAACCTAGTAAAGATTACAAAGCATGAAGAAACACAGGAGTTTAAAAGCAACTTACTATTAGTTTAAGGCAGAATTTCCATCATACTTCTGCCACCTCACAAAGAATAATTTCTAGCTTGCTTTGCTTTAAGACTAGACTAGCTTTGTTTAATCTGTGGAACCAAACCAGCAGTTGGCTACTCTTTCCAAGTGCTAAACATTGGCTTTGGGAGGGGTGGGGGAAGGAACTGAGAAGAACTATGGTGTTACCTGCTTAACAGTAACAGCTCTGCCTGTTCGTAAGTGGAAAGATAGAAACAAGAAATGATGGACACTTATCCCAATACTGGAAGTTGATCCATGGTTTGAGAACTCCCTTCCTTCAGTCCTGAGAAGCTTTTTTGGTTTTAAGCTTTGTTAGGGCACCTGTGATTTCAAAGCTAGCCTTTTCCATATTACTGCAAGAAATTTTTTAATGCCAAGTCTTGTATGCTAACTGTAATGCAGTAGGCAGCCACATTCCTTGCCAGTGACATGACTATCATGCTAGTACAACAAACGTCAGCTACAAGAAAAGTGCATTTAAATGAACTAGCAGATGGATTAAGCGCTACTCTGGATGAGCATGTAAACCTTTCCCTCAGAACACACTTGGGCATGACTAATTCATCTGCATTACCACAACTTTTACTTTCAAAGTAAAGTTACTTTCAAGTTACTTCCCTGACTAGGGGAAAAAAACCTCACAGCTCAGTAAATTCAGTTTTGTCATTAAAGTTGCACCCCTTGTTCACAGTTCCACGTGAACACAAGTTCCAGGGCTTACCTCACTGCTTCTGGGCCTGCTGCACACTCAAGAGTGTTGCAGTTAGTGTACCCAAAAATGCAAGTACCAGCGGAATGGAACTGACCAGACTGATTTTACTGAGACCCAAGAAGAAGGTGGGCACACATTGGAGGGAAAAGCATTCAAGCTTTGTACAGAGTGTCCAATTCTTCAGTTAGTTGAGCTCATTCATGATTTATGATTGCGAGAATCTCTGGCTAAGGCAGGCACTTCTCTTTTTATCTTTCACATACCTCAAAGCTGTGTTGTGAGTGTACATACAGCATTCGAGTCCTCTGGGAACAAGTACCATTTACCTTTCAGTACATCTTGAGTAAAAGTATTTTCATGAGCTTTACAAAAGAACATGTTAGGGACATGCACTCAGAAATTCAACTTTTCTGACATGGGATCTGAGGTACAGATATCTACTGAGCACACTTACTCAGCGAGGCTTTTGCTTCATGAGTGTTTTGCCAAACACTCTAGAACAAGTCCTCAGATCTCCACCCTTTCCTCTAATAATCCCTGCTAAATGTTGTCAGTGAAGTGTTTTAAGAAGTTTGCTTCCTGTCCAAGCAATTTTAAATTGCTTGTTGTGATATTAGTATTTAAGTGACTAAGTAGTAACTAGCATGTCAGCATCCTGTTGGGATTCTGTACATTGACACATGGCACTATGCTTTGAATAAAGACACTCAAGTTTAATGACATGGAAATACGAGACTCTATATGAAGCAATATGAGATTCTAGTACAATACTGATGTTGTTATCTGCAGAAAACACAGATAAGCAGTAGCAGGCATTAAAAAGATTTCCAAGTGGCTTTACTGTGGCAAGGTGTTAGTTTAGCTAATGTTCAATTTAAATGCTTCCTCTGAAGATATGGTAGCATTTGATTACAGATATACAGAGGGAGACCACTCACCAGTCAGCACAACTTTTCCAGACACAAAGATAAGCAGCACTATTCTGGGTTTGACCATCCTATATATAAGGCCAGGAAACAGTTCAGGTTCATAGCTGTTTCAAACCAAGCAGGTAAAATTAGTAAAACGCAAATACTATTTCAGTGTTGTATGCATAAACTGTTCTTTAATTATACTAAGAATAGAGTAATTGCATCCACAGATTTTAGCTAGCTACCCAGAGAAAGGCAGGTCATGTTTTAGACATCTTCACGAGAAAACTGGTATTCCCAGCTGGAGCTGGTACAAGTACCTCATGCTTACTTTTAAAGATTTCTGAGACTGTGACTTCCCATAGCATTGAAGACGTTATTGTAATCTCCGATCAGTACTCAAATCCTTTGTAGTCTGCAAAGAGCCCTTATGAGGAAGCATCTTGTGCAACTCAGACAAAATGACAGCCAAGTGAATCTTTAATATATGTATTTAGTCCCCAAATTAAATGCAAAATATTAAATGCAGTGCTAGTTGAAAAAGACAACAGAATTTTGGTTTTGTCAGTGCTGAAATCTTTATCCTTTCCTCAGCAATGGCAATAACTAGTTCTTAACAAGCCCATCTTGAAGGCACAGCATGCCCATTGCTCAACTACAGGTTTACTTTAAATTGATGTCTAACAGAGATCCAGACAGAAAGGACCAAAGTGATATTAGAGAAACACACTGTATTTTCAGTTCTATATTTTACAGCTGCAATCTGGCTTCATGCCTGAAGTTTAACAACCTTATCCTTGCAGATTGGCATCTGGTTTGACAGGAGTTAAGAGGCCCACTTCGTATTAAAGTTTCACATGGAGCAAGGGCACAGCCCAGGTTCAAGCAGTTTAAGAGCTGCTCCAATTAAACCTGAAATGTTTAATCAAGACCAGTTATTTTCCTATTGACACTATAAACCTTATATATTGACAATATAAACTATATTGACACTATAAACCACTAAGGTTTAACGTTGCACTCAGCAATTACAGGAGACTAGTAAAATGATGATCACCAACACTGCTCAGATTAAAGAAAATCTCTGGTACATATTGCCAATATGCAGCAATACCGAAGAATCTGTCAACAGCATCACAGTCAAAGAAAGCTTTTGTAAAAGACAGCATCTTCATTAACCAACTGAGCAAACAACCCAGAAGCGGTTCTCGAGCCCTTCATCTTAACCAGATCTAACTTGCATCCCATCTACCCCAGAAGTGACTGAACAGTTTGTAGTATGCTCTCAGTTACAAGGTTTCTAGAGTTGGTGTTTATCGTGTCCCGACAAGGAGAAAGCAGTGAAAAATGCACAGGAGGGCAATTTACAACAGCCCTTCACTGTTGAATTATGTCAGTCACGGTTTCAAGCACTGGAAGCTTTACTGCTAGCTGCTGCACATTATCCTGGCAATTAATCAGAGGGTCATTTTGGCCTGTGCCCCTCTCAGAACAGGAGTTACTGCAGAAGATAAACCTTACAATCTTTACTGTAACACAATGGCATCTACAGCCATGTCACACTTGCTTGACCAGTAAGTATGTCTTTCTGTGAGCAAAAGACATGCTCGATATTCAGTATCCAGTTAATTATTACTCTCTTCTTCCAGGCTTGTACAGCCTCAGAATTTGAGTCTGCTTGTAGCTTACAATGACACCACTTCAAGTTGCATGGGGTTGTAAACCTGAATTCCACACACCTGCTGAACTGCTGATGAGCGAGAAGCAAACCTTCCAGCCGGATAGGGAACCTCACGTCACAGCTCCCAACCATATTCTGTATCTTGAAATCCAGGAACTTGGCAGGGAACCCAAGCTTCTGCACCACGCGTGCATACTTCCTGGCTGCGAGCCGTGATTGCTCTTCACTGAAGGAAGAGCAGAGGGGGCAAAAAGCATCTTTGATTAGTGCTTTCTTCTGCTCTCAAGATGGAAGTCAGTTAGGAGCCACCACCGTACTAATCTGTGCTCCAGAAAAAGATACGCTACTGCACAAAACAGCAAGCCTCTATCCCTAGAGCCACTTGAGCAAACTAAAAGGAATAAGGCACTTAGTCATTCACTTTCCTGTGGTCTATTTGAACACGATGGAGCACTTTGCATCACTCAGGAGTTCCCCTCTTCAGAGGTTTCTTTCTCAGTTCCTTGAAACAGCTTCTCAGAGCTGATCCAAGAGGTAGACTGCAGACAACAGTACAATCATCTAGCTAGCTGGGGTGGGAGAAGAGGTCTTCTAAGCTGTAAATTAATGCATTATCTCACTGACAATTTAGGGACATAAAAACCAAGGCAGATGCTGAACTTCAGAGTATAGAAATAAGCTTTGCTTCTCTCCAATTCCCATTTCCTTTAGAGGCAGATGTGTCAAACAGACACTGAAGAGAGACTTGACAGACACAAGTTATGTCCTAATTCACTTCAAAGTCAGTGAGAAATTCAAATAATCCCTTAACAATTCCTGGGCGTTTTAGCAGCTTTTCTGCTAATGTCTGCTCAGCTCAATCTATGGTCAGGGACAGAAACACATAGTTCAGTAATTACTAAACTGCCATCATGAAGAAAGCTAGACATTTTTTAATACCAATGTTTCATTTTTTTTCTTGCAATTATGACAACCCTTTGCTAGATAATTTAAACAAGGTTTTCTGACATTTTTCATTACAATATAGGCATAGCTGCAAGACCCAGACCTTTAGAGGGCAGGAAAACCAAAAAAATACCTTTTTGCTCCTGTGCAGACCATTTTTCCTGAACTGAAGATGAGGGCTGTTGTTCGTGGTTCCCTGATTCTCATGATCACAGCAGCAAACCTCTACAAATTCAGAGGCAGACCTCACAGTCCAGCCAAGAGATTTGGCTGGTACTGCATTTCTGTTCATTCTTTCAAGAATTGTCACTTGCAAAGCTCAACACAGCATGCCTTTGCTTTGTAAAAGTGTTTATTTACCACCCTGAAACTATTTTCCACCTCCCTAGGACCAAGGGGCTTAAGACTATAGTCACAGGACCACTGCCTTGTCCCTTACATTTTGTGGAGCAGTCTGGAGTCACTTACAGAAAGCCCATTAATTCCCAGTGAGATTCTACAGCCTAGGCCACTTGATAGAAGTATCCTGTAATACCAGTTTGACTCCAGTAATTCTCTTTCCTCCAGCCAAGAATTTCAGGGCTGATCTTTCCTCCCCCCAACAAGGGCTGCTTGGGCCATTTCAGCTGGAGGTGGCTAGCCACAGGTGGGACCATTCATCTCCTTTCTTAAACAGCTTCGTAACATTGCTGGGGCTTTATTAAAAAAAAAAATCTCCTTGTGGTCCCCTGTATTTCTTTCACTTTAACAGGCTCAAGTTGCAGGTTTTTTTCTGTGGGTCAAGACAGTGCTATTAGAAAAAGTACAAAGCTCATGGTGAACTTCTATATTAGAATCCATTAGCACTGAGAAAGCTAAGTGATAGCACAGTTTTGAGTCCTTAAGATTTACCTTTGGGTTATACTCTGCATTTCTGGCATGCAGAGCTATGTTCTTCAGATCTAGTTTACAAGCCAAGTTTACAGTTGACACTATATTCCTGAGGAATGAGAGAAAAAAATTCTTATTGCAAAAGCAAGCCACTGCAGAACCAACCCCCAGCATTATTAGCTTAATGTGAAGTCACACTCTAATTAATAATTGCCATCAACTAACTTCCTGCCTATCTCTTTCCCACTCTAGCATTAAGCGACTTTTGGCAAAACTTAAGTAATTCAATACCAAAATTACATTTTGAGGTACAACAAAGTACAAAATTATTAGTCCCTGAATACTGAGTTTGTGTGTCTTCCAATAACTACATCACTGAAGTCTTTTACAGCTTTGACTTGAACCATTAACGAGTATTTACAGAATTACTACAGCACTCAGGGTGGATAAGGGTATGTTATTCTCTACAGGTATAAATTACTCCATAGTTGCTGTAGCCTAGACAGGACAGGACCTTTTAACAAGGCCAGAATTTCTCACGCTTCTTGTCATGCCCCTTCCCCTTGCTCAATTCAGACTATTTCTGCTCACAAAAGCAGCAGGCTGACATCTTTAAACCCAGAGAGCTTGCTGTCACCCTTAACTTTCTCCCTGATGGAAGAAGTCCTCCTTTCCAAGTATTCTTGTCTTCTCATCCTGCAGACTGAAATAACTAGCAGTACATAAGATATACAAATTATTTCTACCAAACACTTCTGCCTTTAAAGAGACTTTCCCCCCTTAAAAAGCCACTGGCATTTCAGTTACTCACTCAGCATGTTTATTAAGTCCACTCTCCCCTGTTTTGCTAAGCTGCATATTGTTCTGTGCCACTTCCATTTTTGTGTTGTATTGCACAGCGCAGAATCCAGTTGCCTTCCAATATTGTCAGTTCATTTTCTCCACCTCTCCTCAAAGAGGAAGAACTGCCCCTCTATTTTTTTGGCTGGGCTTATTAAAGACCAAACCATACTTTTGCTACGTTCTCTTAAGTGAGAAGTCAGAGCACTACCTTGCAGTTTAAGCAAAACTATTATATATGCTACATATATAATACATGAACTTACTGCAACTGAGGCACTATGCCAGAGCTTTCTGATGCAGGTGTCACTGGGGTCACAGGAGTCATTGGCATCAGAGGATGACATACACCAGATGCCTCAGGAGATGGTTGAGTTGCATCTGGATGTGACAAGCTGCTTTCATCCTTGAAGATACCACTGTCCTCACTTCTTGATGCTGACCTATCAAGCTCTTTTTGTATTTCGCAGCCATCTTCAGATAGATTTTGTTCTGGGTTACCTTGGATGATATCAGGAAGATAGCTGAGATCCACAGATGAGAAGTCTGTAGGGAAGTCTTTGGGCTGATTAAATTGAGAAGCGAACAACGCATCTTCAGTTGTTTGAATTGGAAGGTCTACATCATAAGGGCTCATGGAAGTAAACAGCTGATCACTAGTTGAGAGGTCATCCTTGAATGAAGGAAAAAGTGTCATTAAGGATCTTGTATTAAAATGTTTAACTGGGAGACTAAATTAAGATTAACATTCTGTTCAGTGAGAAAGTTTCAATCATTCCTCACCCCATTTCCCAGAACATTATAGCAAGAAATAGTCCTAAGATCTGAAAGTGTGTCCTTTGCTTGTCTATCAGCATATAGATATCCAGGTAACTTCTATAGCAGAGATACACATTTTCCCACTACACTTAAAAGGCAGTCTAGAATACTGTAATACCACAAATTGAGAAATTAACTATATACCTTCAGCAGTAACTAGAGGTATTGTTGGTGCCTTGCCCTTCACAGCTGCTGTCGGGCCTCAGTTACGCACATAACCAACATAATTGCTCCTGAGTTTTTCCAAAGAGGACAGCTGGCATTTTCTGGCTGGGTTTAACTCCCATTCGGTATATTACTATTTCCTCTCCCTGCTACCAGGGGACAGTGTCAGTGTCGTGTTGGATTTGTGCAACAGAGGGCAGCAACTCACAGAATCACCGGCAGTTCCCTCTTCCAGCTGCTGGAGGTCACCAGCCTAATTTAAGTGAGGCCCAGTCGGCAAAGCCAGCATCCTTTCCCAGATCAAGCAGGCAACATATCTGCAAGCAAGTTCTTGCATACTAACGTTCTTTGTCAGCTATTTATTCTTAAAAGCCATTTAAAAGGTTTCATAATATTGAGGAGGCAAGAGTTTAGGAAAGGATTTATTCCCTTCTCCATTAGGGCATAAGCCTCTAGTTACTGAAAAGCTTCTTGCAAGAAGGTGGTTTCTGCCAACACCCACAGCAAGCAACAGCTTGGACTAGGTGATCCATACAAGATGTTTTGTGTTCATTTACGCACTTTTAGGCTCAAGAGCCAGAAGAACCTGAGAAGTCCAAGCACAAAATCAGAACAGGGAACAGTGCACAAGACTGAGGCCCTTCAGTTGGCAGCAACTGCCAGAGCTCCAGTGGGAGCAGGGTTTCCAGATCAATGCTTTTCAGCCCTAAGCTACTGCTGCTTTATGTTCAGTGCTAATCATCTCACTTAGCAATGCAAGCATGCACACAGGGAGATCTCTGCTCCTACTTCGCAGTATATTTTCCTGTAGATACTTGGAAAAATCTTACTAAGTGACAACTCCTCCCAGAGAACCCTTACTTGCTTGAATACAGATGTGATCAGGTCTAGCTCTGAAGGCATCATGAATACCTAGGTCCGAAACTGTTTGTAAAACTGAGTTCTAGATGCATAGCCCCACACGAGATCAGTTGGGGCAGTATGCCAGTGAGTAAGGCTAGGTACTCCTTAACTCCTCAGCTCCTTGGAAAACAGGATCCAAGAGCACTACCTGAGAATTAAGCATTCAGATACAAGTGTGTTAACAAAGAACAACATGCTATGGAATAACTAAAACACATCTGTTTTAAATAACTATATTTCAAGTTAGCAGCAGGTGAAGGCACAGTCCCTGCAAGACCTCCAGTGGATTAAGGCACAGCCGTACAGGAGCTAACTGGGAAAGTTTTGTATGAATCATGATGCAGAGAAGATGGCACAGAAAAGCCTCATCACTGCAAGCCTGTAGAACTACTCACACATTGTGCTAAGGGGCATCAGAGAATGTGATAAATGTAATAGTCAAACACACACATCCCAGTCTGTGGCATAGCTTAAAGAAAGAAGCTGATGGAGAAATTAATGGTACAGGAGGCTGGAAGTATTAAACAGCTGTAAAAGAAGTAAAAAAAAAAGTAACAGAAAGTAAACCACATAGAGCTGGTAGAAACGGAAAGCTAATCTTCCTTTCTCATCCAGTTTCCATATAACTGCTCTGGGAAAGAGCGCTTATAGGGTTAAGCGCTGGGGAAGATTGCCTTCTTGTTAGACAGATGCTCAGAGGCTGTGAAAGGGGGCACAAGACCTTGTTTATATTGGGCTGGCTGCCAAGGGTTATTGCTATAGACTCTAGGTTAATTAACTTCACAGAAGGCCCCAGCAACCACATAGCTTTGGACATCTCCCAGCAGCTCCAGGAAGGAGATTTCACACACAGATCCTGTCTGAGATCACCAAGCTGGGGGCGGCTTGGGGGGAAAGGGGGAAAAGAGCCATTTTCACTTCCACTGCAGGAATCCCTGCAAGCCAGGTACATGTAAATCAAATCCAGCTGCTTTAAGCAACAGACTTGGATTTATTTTTTTTTCTTTCTGCAGTGATATTTCACATATCTGCTATTATCAAGTGTCTCAGCAAGCCTGAAATGCTTCAGTATTCAGCACAGTCAGTAGCATTTATAAACCCCTGGTTATACCTCACCACATTATTTTATAGGGCCATATTCAAAGACTTTTATTGACTGCCGTAAGGAGGTGTCTGGATTTAAACAGCCTGTGCTAAACCCATTTTTCTGAGCTGAAAAGTAGTTTACAACAGGATGCAGGTGAAGCAGTTGCATTCCCTGGGTGAAGATGCTGCTCAGCTGTGGAGTCCGACCCTCACCACCCGCTCCCTCACCCTCTTGTCTCTGCAGCCACCTGAGACCAGGAGGGTTAGTCCGAATACCGAAGAAAAGCAGTTTTTGCAAACATTTACCAGTCAGCATGAAGAGATCTGAGCCTCCTACCCCCTTAGTGTCAGCACACCCCAGTACACAGGCCACTCCTCGCAAACAGCGCTTCATAGCGAGTTTAACCACAGCAGCATTGCTCCTGCAGCAGGTAAGAGCTACCTCCCCTAGCAGAGAGCCCCTCCGCCCCTTCCTCCATGCTCCCAGCGGCTCCGGGCCACTGTAGCGCTCCGCTCCTCTGGGCGAGGCCGGGCCGGAGGCGGCGGCCAGGCCCGGGAACACGGCGGGGCCCTCGGGCGGGAACGCAGAGCCGCAGTTGGGATTAGGGCGGGAAAGCTATTCAACGTGGCGTTGGTGGTATAGTGGTGAGCATAGCTGCCTTCCAAGCAGTTGACCCGGGTTCGATTCCCGGCCAACGCAGCTTTCCTTTATTATAAAATTTTTTTCCCCTCCCTACCTGCCCGCCGTAGCACTCCAGGTACCGCTTCAGCGGCGACGCGCCATCCATAGCTGCAGCCGCCCGTCCGAGCCCTCAGCGCCGCCCCGGGCCCGGCTTTAACCGTGGGGGCGGCACCGGAGGGCTTGGTAGGGAGCCGTGCCCTGCCACCAGGCTGCCAGCCCTCCTGGGGGGATTTTTACCTCATCAAACAGCCTCTGTGCCCTTCACCTGCCCTGTGGGGGGCTCTCAGGTAGGTGGTCTGTGAACCCAACCTGCTCCTGAGCTCCCTGGGAGCGGGAGTTGTGCCTTGGGCCTTGCAGAGGTACGGCTTTGTTTCCAGCTGGTGTGAGCCAGTGTAACGTGCCCTTAATTTCTCCCACCTGCCTCATCATATGCAATAAGGCACATCTGGTCCTTTGGGAGGAGCCCCAGTCCAAAATTATAAATCTCCAGCTGGAGGTGTTGCAATGAAATAGCTTGTACTTAGTTAGACCCATGTGCCTAATACTGCTGAGAGGGAAGAAGCTATTCTTCTATCCACTGTTGTTCTCCTCTTGCAGACATTTTCTTCACTGTTCTTTCTTGTTCCTGCTCTTTATGTGTGATGATTTAAGTAAATTTTTTTTAAAAAATAATGATCCTTTTTCAAAAGCCTCACATGTGCAGAGCCTGGGGAGGAGGCCTCACCAGCTGGTGCTGCAGGAGCCTGTTGTTGCTAACGCAGCTCAGCTTGGGTGCTGCTTGACTTGATGCCTACAGTTGCTTTCAGACTTGTTCCTTTCCTCCTGTGCTGTCGCTGTGCAGTGAGGGGTGGATGGGTTTCTGTGAAGGTGCAGCTGGCGACATGTCCCTGTTCATGTCTTGGAGGGGTAGACGTGCCGACTGTCGCGATTGATGTACTTGTTGCTCTGCTAGACTTTGCTTTGCTTTCCACTGTGAGATTTGCTTGCAAACAGCTGGCTGAGCTGAAGAAACCCTTTGGAAGAAGATGTCAAAGCCCAGGCATGCAGCAAGTCTTTAGGAGGTGTTGCCAGGCTCTTCTTGCTGCCCCAGAGGTGCAAAGGTTTAAATTAGTACCCTTCATCCCTGTGGCAAAGCATGTGTGGCTGACAGCATTCTTCCCTTCTCAGCACAGCCTGCTGGGCTGGTTTCGTGGTATTTCTAGGGCTTACCTTGCCCCAGTGCTTTACAGGTGCCAAATCCCTCTGGCTCTGGAAAAATTCAGCCTCAAGCAAGTTGATTTACATCACAAGCCTGTCCTGGAGCACTCAGGAGGCAAGCCGAGCAGCAAAGCAAGGAGAGGGCTCTCTGAGACATTACACCTGAGTTACCAAGGCTGGTGGAGCTAGCTCGGACCAGTTCAGGATGGTTAAAACTAAAACATCCTGTTTGGGGCTGGGGGGTGATTGGGGTGGTTCTAGACAGCTCCATAGCCTGAGCTGCTTTTGTCAACACAATTGCCAGTACCAAGGGCTGTGGTGGGGGTCGTGCTCCCACCAGCAGTGGCAAACACAGCCCTCACGGGCTTCTTTATGACAGTGTGGGCCTGCATTGCCCACAATGACAAGGTATCATTGAATTCAATGCAGGGGTTGTGCTGAATTTGTTTTGTCCTCACAGTGACATCTCACAGGGACAGGAGATTGGCACTCCCCCAGCCTGTGAACACTACTGCTGTGCTTTAGTCGGGAAGCTAGATTATCGAGGTGGTCATGGTGTTTCCTTGGTGTGGCCTTGTCTGTAGCATTGCAGCTGTGGTGCTATTAGTTTCCTCAACTAATTAATCCTTCGTTGCACTGCAGAACCCCCTGGAGATGAGATATGTTAATCTTACAGCTCCTGGGGACTGATTTGCATTTTGTGAGCCTGAGATGATCAGAGATCAACTTAAAATACAAATCTCTTAATATTGGTGTTGCTTCTTGCCTTGGATAGGGGCACCCTGCAAATGGCAAGGGCACCAGTGGAAGGCGATGTGACTTTGGGTAAGTCACAGAGTTTGGTGCCTCTCCTGCTAAATGGGTGTAAGATTGTTTACCCATCTTGAGGTAGAGAAGAAGGAAAGATGTTTAGAAAGCTGAAAGATCATCAAAGGAGTCTAGAGTCATATTGTGTGGGCAACTCAAGCTAAGTTGCTTTGATGTAGGGGAAGGGTCTTCTGGCTGCTGCCCAAGGGAGGGGAGGCATGGCTGTGCCTCGGGAAGGCTCTGTGCTGACACTCTCTTCCTCAAGGCTGGGTATTCACTCAGGGTGCCCAATGTGCAGGAGGCTCAGTGTGTGGGATGCCCAGAGCTGGGGAAACCCAGCGAGTGGAGGCCCAGGTAGGGGGACATCCAGAGAGTGGCAATGCAGTGAGTCCCTGGGCTTCCCCGCCACCAAGTTTCCCACTCTCTGGGTCTCCCCTTCTTAGTCATCAGAGGCATCATTCTGCTGTGAGGTAGTGTTTTTCCTTCCTTCTTGCGCAGGAGACTCTGACCCCTGTCATCAGTTGGACACATGTAAATTTAAAGCTTGGAACTTGTGAGACTTACCTGCTCAGTTTCTAATCATCCAGGTCAAATAACATTAGAAAGGGCAGCTATTTTTCCCATCCCAACTTGAAAAAATTATTTCTATCTCAAGCTACCTTCTCCCCCCCGCAACCCCCTGTTTGTTTGGGTTTTTTTTTTAATTCCCTTTTGAAAGCAGCAGCTGCCCAGAGCCAGGCTAAGGTGACTCATGAGCAGGACTGTTCCGAGCAGGGAGGGAGCCACGCTCCCTTCTGCATGGTGGAGGCAGCCATTACGCACTTCCTGGAGCGGCTGGAGCCAGTTACAGGGCAATGAATCATCTGATGCGCCTAGTTACTGCAATGATGAATTGTCATGAGTCTTAATTAGCAAATTGGTTAATTTTACTTAGAAAGTTGATGGTTAGTAGAACAATAAGTGCCTTGTGCATTCTTTGTAAGAGTCATTCAGTATCATTCTTCCTTGGATAACTAATTGGAGAAGACTATTTCACAGAGCTTCTGCTAAGCATTCCTGTATCGGTCTCTTAATGTTCCTGTAGCAGACATTCCCTCATTACCTGGATGCTGTAGTCTGGTTATGGGATGGGACTAGTCACAGTAGACTTCCAAAAACCTGGAAGGGACAAGGAGTAATTCAGTAAGGAAGCGCTACCTGTTTTATTCATTAGTGCTCTCAACAACTGCCTTCTATTCTAGCATGCTGTAAATGCCTTGCGGCTTGCTTTGAAGTTGGTTAATCTGCTTTGGCTTTATCTTATCTTTTTGAGGAGCCAGTTTGAGAATTGAGAATTAAAAGCTCGTGACTGACAGTGTTCTGCTGTCTGCTGTCCTGAGCTTTATGCTAAACTTTTATAGCTGTAATTGTCTCAGAAGTGTGTAGCTTGTCTCAGGTGTAGTTCCATCTCCTGGTACTCTTGCTGCCTGCAATGTTAAAGCCTTGCCTTTGGAAGGGGTAGAAGAGCAAGTGAGAGCAGGATCGCATTCCAAGAGCAATATATTATGCACAAGATGTCTCCGAATGCCCCAGGACTCTATGCTTCTCTATCAATGGCAGAATCCAAGTCTTGTTGTGAAGGTGATTCCTTCTGTTTGGTTTAGCCCTGTTTTGGTCCCTATGCCTTGATTGCCTTCTTGCCAGGGTTATAGATAGAGTGAGGACCCCAGAAGGGGGTCAGAGAGAGAAGTAGATGAGCTGCAGTGAGGTTAGCAGGCTCTGTAGGAGCAAAAGACCTGCATGGAGCTGGCAAGGCTCTCGAGAAGCAACTGCAGCCCAAAAGGCAACTTGGACAGAGATGCTGGAGTGCCTTTGGTCTGACAAGTGTGACCATCACTCTCTCATACTTACTTGTCCTGTAATATTCCATTCTAGACCTGATCAATGCTTGTCAGTGTCAGTAGAAACTGGATTTATTGCCAGGGAAGGAAAGAAGCCATCATGACTATTCACTGAGTAGCAGTGAGTAATGTGACTTTTAAGTGTGAATTACTAAGTGTATCATCATTAGATTATGCTGGTGTAAAGAGAATTAAATCCATTAGATTTGATATTTGGCTGTGAGTTGCCCCTGTGCAAATCAAGAGTAACCCTCTTACAGAAGTGAGGTTATAATGATTTGAAATTGGGTCAGAATCTAGTTTAATTTTCCAAGTTTATTGGGTGATGGGAAGAAGGACTTTAAGTTCCCATTTACCCCCTAGTGCCATGTGTCCCTCCCTGCATCGGATAATGCAGCCCAGGTCACACAGTGGTAAGGCTGCTGCTTCTTTGTCCCAGTTAAACTAGGTGCTCTTATTCCCTGAGAAGGACAGTAATGGGGGATTTGGTACTTTTTTCAAACATTAGCAGACTCTCAGCATTTGTCTGCTAATGCATGTGCTTTACATGCTTGCTGGCAGAGGCCAGCGTGAGGTCAATGCTCAGCATACATTGACTTCTGGATCAGGAAAGAAAGTCACTTCTATCAGATGGAAAAGGGGTAAACTGGCTAGAAAAGAGCCATTTTTCTGGCTTCTACAGCACTATTATGTGTAATGACAACACGTAACTACCCCTGTGTCAGAGAATAGCTGAGAACCAGACCCAGAGAGGATTGCCAAATCTTCCACTGAATGCCAGAGGAAGCACTGTAAGTAAAAGTCATCTGTCTCAACTGAAAGGCTGAATGGTGACTTTAAAACTATACAGTTAGCTTCTTTTAATTTTCCTATCTGTGCAAAGTGATTAAATGAAGGCATTCTGTATGTTGTTTGCACAGAAATCCACTCGTCCTGGCCCAGCTGTGCTCTTAAGCCTTGTACTGCTGTGTGTGGGAGAACACATCAGTCTATTTTTATTTCTCGTTCTGTATTGCATTTAAATATGGCTAGAAAAGGGGGGTAGAGGGGGGCTTTAAACATTGGCTGCCAACATAGCAATTAATGGCTACAGGCTTTCTTGGGCAGCTTCTCCATGAACATCATGCACAAATGTATCTGACACCTGTGTTCAGAAGTATTCTTCTGTGCTTTTTGTTAAGTCATCTTGCTAATTTTTGTGCCAAATGGTCTGTCTAAATTGAATTGCATTTAAATGAGGTGAATGTGCGATAGTTCATCTGACTGCTGCTGTTTCCCTCCAAGTTTTGTGACAAATCGCTCTAATGCAAACACTGTCTCATACCTTGAACCTACTGCTGCAATTAAATATTGATCCTTTAAGCCTTATCTGGAAAAACAATATAGTAATAGCACTCGTGTGTTTGCACAGAAAAGCAGAGCAGATGCTAACAGACCTCTGTTAATTTAGTTTACAGAGGCTGTAGTAACGTTGAAGACGTAAGCAATGACATTAGCACGTCTAGGACCTTCAGTGCAAGCTCTCCAGGAATTAGAGCATATACTGTGACGCCTTCACTGCTGCGTCAGCAAAGTTACGCCACCACTAGATTTTTACTAGCTTCTTGTACAGGGGAGGACAACTAAATACTGTGCAAACACAATGAGCCAGGGATGGGTGCTGACCAGTCACTGAAATCCCCGTAAAACTTAGTTTTGTCTCAGTGATCAGCCAGATATAATGACTGACACCAGAATGAGTCCGCAGGGTGCACAACTCGGCGATTAGTCAGTTCTCATTGCCTCTTCCTCCAGTTAACAGCAAGCAAATCAGTGCTTCTGAGTCAATGAAGACCTCAGGAGAAGCTAGATCCCCAAAATGCTGCCAGATGTCAGCAGAAGCTCCAATCCCGCCGCCCTGTCTTTTTTTTTAACTTTTAACACACATAATTAACTGTTAATGCAGTCATGTTTCTATCACTCTAGGCCTTCGCCTGTGGTCTGCCAATAAATGCAGTTAGCTTAGCCGTGATGAAGGAGTCCATACCCAGCTCTGCCGTCATGTGCACTTCTTGTGCTTCATCTCATTTCCATGCTCATCCCAGCCAGGCAGGAATCCAGCGTGAGATCCCTTTTGGTACAGCCTCATCCCTCCATTTGGATCTTCCCCACTCCTCCTTGCTGTCTTTGCAGTTTCTGTTGTTAGTAAGTTTTCCCTTGAACAGGCTATGGCATTAGACTATGGACATCATGCTTTCTTACTCCTTAGCTTTTATGGTCAGTGTATAGAAGTGGAATATGAGTTAATTTCCCCCATACAATCCAAGATACTATTATGGAATATTTTAGTGTATTTTTGGTGTCTGCAGGCTGTGGAAGAAGCTAACTTGTCACAGTGCCCCTCCTTATGAAGGTGTAATTTTTTCCTCTCGGACCCCCCCCCCCCCGCCCCCAGTTTACTTATCTGCAACTTGTCAGGAGTAATTACATGCTGTGATTGCTTTGGCCTCCCTTCAATGGGCATTTAACCAACTCATAAATACAAGAGTAGCTCCCCTGAGCTCTGTTTCCGCTCAGGTAGAGTTGCTAAGGTACGCTCAGCAATGCTTTGAGGAAAATGAGGAACCCAGATGGGCCTGTGTTTGGGAGTGTCCTAAGTTGGCTGTTTTCTAAAACCCAAATTGTGTTTCTCAGATCAATTAGGTTTTGCCTATTAACATTAAAAATACTCACATTTATCCCCAGGTATTTTTACAGTCCCCTTTACTCCCAGATTGGCATGGGCAGTGCTGCTAGCCAAAATAAATGAAGCATGTGAAGACAGATAGTTTAAAGGCGTTGAGGAATGCAGCTGTTTCAGACCTCTTACATCTCACTGGACTCTCACCTAATTTGTTAATGGGCATGTTTTTCCCTGTAGGACAATAATGCTTTTCTCTGTATTATAAAGCACCTTCTAAACCTCCTTTTGTCCCTTTGGTTATAATCAGTTCAATTGGTTTCTTTTCTGGTGCCTTTCTATTTTCCCTAGAGAATCCGAGTTGGTTCTTAACCCTTTCTGTCCTTACGAATGGTGTGATAGAAACCCTTAGACACAACATAGGCAAATGGTAGGGTCACTAGGGAGAGGCTTGTCACTATCTAAAACGATTGGCTATATAGCTGAAGAGAAGAATATTTGCTTATTTTAAGTATGAGGAGCTAAACAGCAACGCACAGAGGGATGTGTGTGGAGTTTGTGACGCTGCTGGGAATTGTCACTGGGTCTCCTGGGGCACCAGTGATCCTTGCACTGTTCACAGGACATCTCCTTGGACCCGAGGATTTGCAAACCTTTCCAAGTCTGCAGCCACCCTTGGGACACGGGTGCATGGCAAGGTGGCAAACTGGGGACCAAAGAACAAAGATCCCCTCTGGCATGACACTTACTACACCAGGCAGGTGGCTGCATCCCTCTAGTAGCCACAGACAAAATACTTAATATTAACTTACTCTCTGGTGGCATGAACAGCTGGGATGCTTCCTGCACTCTTTGATTTATCCAGACAGGCTATAAGCCTGTTTGCTGCACATTTCGTTAGAAGTTTGTCACAGCCTAACACACGCTGTTCCCGTGATGCCTCGCAGAGCTCAATCAATGTCCTTCCCTGGCTGCGGGAGGAAAACATGCTGAGCCAGCCTTGCAGGCTGCTTCAGCGGTGGGATACCTTACCCTCATATTGAAAGAGCCCTTGGAGCAGAAGGTCTGTCTGACTTTCCATTTCTTTTTTTCCTCCCTCTCTGTCACTGCATATTGTTTCTCTCTGCTACCCATCCTGCTACGTTTCAGGTGAATTATGGGTCTGTGCTTAGGAGGAGCGTTGCGTTGGTGTTTTGTTTTTTTGCAAAGGAAAATATCTTCATTCTATAGGTATTGATGAAGCAGAGTATTAATTTCAAACCTGCTAATGATTAATGTAGAATAGCATAAATAACAACTGGTACTATGAATGATGAATGGGAGAATGAATTTGAACTGTCACTGTGATTCCACACAAGGGAGTGTTTTACAGGAGACAAGGTATTTTCTGTGTCATTTCTTCATTTGCTTTGCTTAACAATACCCATCCAATCTTGAAAAAATCATCTTCTGCTAGGATGCTACCAAGAAAGAGGAAGAATATTTGAAACTTGCTTTGAAACAGTACTCGAATGTGAATTCAAAGCATGGTTATTATTGTGCTGCTCGGAAAGCTGCTTTTCTGTCCAGCTTCACTGTGATCCCTTTAGCTATATCTGATACTGAAGGCTTGAAATCTCCAGATTAGAAATTAAATTCCACCTTTGTGGCTCAGACCTGATGACCCACTGGAGTCACAGCAAATCGGTTTTCCTTTAAAGTGAGCTCTTCCAGCTAAAGCTGTTGCTTTTCAGTCAAAATTGAACTCTTTTGGGAAGAAAAGATAAAGCCATCCGATACAGGTGTAAGAATAATTAGTGACTTGAAAATTAGCAGAGATTATTCAGACTGATGGCAGGCCTTGAGTTTGCAGGGATTTAGGTGCTTGTTTTAGTCTGCTTGCCTGTGTTGGTGCATAGGATGGTCAGAAGGGCTCTGTCTTGGGCTGGCATGGATTTAGGGTGGCCGTGGCACGGCCAGAGGTGATGAGCTGTGCAGTCTGGACAGCCAGGTGAGATGCAGTGCTTACCCAATTGCTTCCACGCTAGATATAAACCACAGTGTTTCGGGAGCAGACGTTTGCGGCTTGGGTGTCTGGTATGGGAACAGCAGCCTGAGGAGGGAAGGCAAGAGGGTTCCCATTGGGATTTCCATTTTATTTTGCAAATGCAAAAGCTGAGAGTGACTAATCCCAGGTCTGTATTAGGAGGATCTGTATAAGGAGGTTAGGACTGAAGAGCCTGAAGTCCTAATTTAAGTCTGATCACTCTGAAAACATCAGTCACCGAGATGGGCACTGAGCTGTCTGGGTGTCTTTAATTGTGCTGCTTACAGTTGGTCCTCTGTTGAACATGATAGAATTGAACAGCACAAGCTTAAACCCCGTTTTGGGCTTTCCAGTGCTCTATTACAATGGTGAAATCCAGAAATGGAGGGTGGATATAGTTTATAAATAATTTTTTTCAGTGAGCTCTGAAACAGCTTCTAATAATTCATGTTATTAGCTGGATTTTCGGCAGTACAAAATGAGACTGTGATCATCACAGCTTAATTAGAAACATATGTATGTTGTGATAGCATGTGAATTATGTGGAGACTTGTATTAGCCTGATGGATTTTCACACTGATCACACACAGTGTCATGGTT
The DNA here is from genome assembly GCF_023634155.1 of Falco peregrinus. Taxonomy (NCBI): domain Eukaryota; kingdom Metazoa; phylum Chordata; class Aves; order Falconiformes; family Falconidae; genus Falco; species Falco peregrinus. The sequence goes on from NC_073721.1 coordinate 96,593,399, forward strand.
TAAACTGCTGGTTTTTATTAGGAACTTTTATTCTTCTTGCAAGAGTTTCCAATGTCATTTCTGATGACAGATTCTGCTTAGGACAGATGTATTTTTATTTCCTTACAACTGGATTTGATCAAACGTCTTTTTCTGTGTAGCTCAAATTTCTGCAGTGGAGCTACTCTTCATTTACTACCATGAGAAGAAAATTGTAGTAATTTTTGTCACCTTCTTTAGCAGCAGTTGAAAACTTTTTTGGCACATGTGCGCATTATCTATTAATTTCCACTTCGTAGCAGTTGTAGGAATTCATGCTTGTAAAATGTATAAAAAATCTAGCGCAAATAGAGAGAAAAATCCAGCATTTGGTCATGTTCTTATTTTCCTAACTGGAATCAGCGAGCTGTTGAAACTTGCAGGGCATTTGTTTCCGGCATTGATAAGGATCTCTCACGTTCTTATATAAAATGCTAAATTAACAATAATCAGCTTTCATGACTTACAGCCCTGCTAAGCGCATAGCGTGCCTTTCTCTCAGGCCTTCTCTGTATCCACAGATCTGAAGGCTTTTTCCCTGTGATGTGAGAAAGCAAAATTCCTGACAAAGCTAATGACTTAGGGCTCCTGCGGCATTTTTAAACCTTTTCTTTTTCCCCATGAGTGGCTGCCTAATGTGACTGGGATTTCAGTGACTGTTTGCATTATTTCCTCCCTGCAGTTGGGGATATTCAGCATCATTACCCTGGCTGGCTAATCTGCACAGCAGTAGCTCTCCAGTGAGTTTTTCCACCAGGTTTCCCAGTCCACATAATCTAGATAGTTTATTGCCTTAGGTGTTGGGCACTGGTACACAACATACGAAGTAAAAGCATTTTCAGGTCCTTATATCATGCCTTATACTGTGATGTTGTGGCAAATGTATAAGACGTGAAGGACCTGAAATTTCTGAGCTGGTAGTAAGTGACCAGAGAGCAGGGCAGTTGCCTTTGAGAAAGATCTGTAGCTGTAAGCAGCCGAATTTGCACTCTCTGCTCTTCTGTTGCTGCTCAGCTTCTGGCCCCTCCTACGCTCTTCCCTGGCTCTTGGCCCCAACTTTTCTCCTCCTGTTGGCAGGACCCCCCTCCCCTGTCTGTGTGGCAGCAAATCTGTTCCCACTCTTGGGAAATGGTGATTTGGTTCTGATGCCAGCTGGAAAACTCTGCTGTGGACAAAAGCAATTAAACATCGGCAAAATCTGCTGCTGCCAAGCCCCACCACAACAACTGCAGCTACTTAAATGGCTAATATAAGCAAAATTTGGCCTTAAATTTTCACCTTGCAAGTGCAGGGTGCAGATACTGCCTTTGGCTGGCTCATGTGCTGCACTCAGCAACGGTCCTGCAAGAGCAGAGTGACCAGCTGGGATATGCTGAGCTAGGGAAGCTCTGGGATGAAGCAGCAAAACTCTGCCTCGCCAGCTGATGGCCAGTCCCACTTTCAAAGTGGCCGTCTCCTGCACATCCCCGTGGACAAAGCTGCCACCATGGCCTTGCCTCCTGGACTCGCTTAGCCTTGCATGCAAAGGCACAGCTTCTGCCAGTGTCAGCCTTGCACTGCCGCCTTTGTTTGCTCCAGATAGTTTGGAAATGCGGTGGTAGCCTGCAGGTGAGTGACACACAGGGCTGGCTGGCGAAGAGGGTAATGGTGAGCTCTTAGCACAGCTCGATGCAAATTGTCCTTTGATATTGAATGCTTGTGGAGCAGTTGATTTCTTAAAGATGCTTTGGGACAAATACATTGCTTGCTGTGAGCAACAGAGCCTGGAAGTTAAACCAGACTCTTCATTGCCAGAGGTCTGGAGAAATGAAGGGAGGGTACATGCAAAGCCCTGGGGCGATGCCAGCTTCCCTGCTATGCTGGGATAACTCCCTTTTGCTGACTGCCTCCTGGCTGCAGAGTGGCCAGCCACTGTGGATTCCACAGCCGGGCTCGGGATGCTGGTCCTGACCAGTGCTGGCACTGACCCACACCCATCGCTGGCTCAGTGGTCCTTGTCATCACTCCTGCTGCCTGAAAAGGTGAATGTTCTTGAGTGCAGGAGTCTGCTTTTTCCCATCAATGTTTGGGACACTGAGAACTGATGTCAGTCCCCCAGCGATGGAGCTGGATGGGTGCCCTTGGTGGCTTCTTGGGCTGTTCTGTTGTCCCCAAGTAACTACATGGCAGAGCATCGGTTTTGATCCCCGTGGGTACCCACAGATCCATGGTCAGCTGTTGATCTCGTGCGCGAGCTGTTGTGAGCTGTTTAAGGTGTTTAAGGTGAAAAAAATCTGCCCCGTGAGCACTGTGGGGAGGATCCATGTCAGAGGGAGGAAAAAGTCAGGGCTTGAAGAAGTCAGAGCTGAAAAGCTCCCCGATTGCAGACTGGCAGGGCCATGATTGAACAAGCCCCTGGTACATGGCATGCTGCGCTCCTCCCTGCAGACCCACGTGGTTTTAAGGCAATTGAGGAAAGTTTAGGGGCCAGCCGTGCTTCTGGTCATGGGGAGGTGTCCTGGTGGCCTTCGTGTGCTGCGGGAGGCCCCGGGGTGCGCTGTGCCTGCTTGGCCCGGGCCCGTGGGGTCCCGTTGCCTGGCCACCCTGCCAGGCCCCCGGGCCGGGGGTGGAGAGGGGTGCTGTGGGACGGCTGGCACAGGGGGGTTAATTAGGGAGGTTGGGGGGGTCTGGGCAGGGGGACCCCAGTGCGCAGGGGGTCTGGGCAGCGGGGTCCCTGCATGGGGCAGGTCTGGCTTGGGGGGCGGTCCCCACGCATGGGTGAGGAGATCTCTGGGCATCTCCGCCTGGGGGGCGATCCCCAGGCGCCCGGGAAGGCGGCGGGTACATCCAGGGTGGGAGGCTCCCGGGACGCGCGGGTGGGCGATCCCCGCTCCGGGGGTACCCGTGGGGACCCCCGGGACGGGCTCCGGCCAGGGGTGGCTCCGCGCGCGGGACAGGCGGGGGGGGCGGCGCGGGGCGGCGCGCGGCGGAGGCGGCGTCGCGCGTGTAACGGCCGGGGGGGCCGGCAGACGCGGCGGACGTGCGGTGCCGCCTCCTGCCGCCCGCCCGCCCTTCCTGCCCGCCAGCGCCGCGCAGGCACCGGCTCGCCGCCGCGCCGTCCCCGCCGCCCAGCTCCGCACGGCCTGGCCCGGCTCGGCCCGCCGCGCCTCACGGTGAGTCCCACCCGGGGAGCGCCCGGCCCGGCGGCGCGGAGGGGCCGGCCCGGGCCCGGGGCCTGCCCGCGGCCTGCCCGGTGAGGGGCGGTGGGCCTAGGCCGCGGCGTGGCCGGGCCGCGGGGCGCGGGCAGCGCCGGCAGGTGGGCGGCGGGGCGGGCCCCGGGGCTGCGGCCCGGCCGGGGGGCTCCGGCGGCGCGGCCCCCGCTGCCCTTCCCCGGTACCGGCTGAGGGGGGCAGCGCGCGGGGGCTGCTCGGCCGGCCCCGGTCGGGGGGGGCAGCAGCCGCTCCCACCCGCGGTCCTGGGGCGGTGGGGTGGCTGCTGCCGGGGGCCCGCCGCCGCTTCGGGGCGGCGCGGCCCCGGCGGGGCCGGGGGGGCTCGATGCCGCCCGAGCACAGCTCCCGGTAACCTTCCTGAAGCTAAGTTAAGAGGTAAAAACGGGTAGGAAAAAAAAATTTATCGCTCGTCTTCCGTAGGTTTGCCTTGTTACCTGCCGGCTGCCTGGGGCACAGGCCTATGCAGAGCGGCAGAGCCGGAATTTACCCCCAAAATAGGGTTTTTAAGAGTTCCCCGTGCTCCCGGGCCCCTGGGTGAGGTTGGCGTGAACCGAATGCTGCAGCGCCCGGGTGGCCTTGCAAACTTTAATGAAGCGCTGCGCTTCACCGGCTCAGGCTGGCCCATTTCGTATTCCTGTGGTGGTGCGAGCGGCGCACGGTGAAATATGCTGCTTTTTCCTGTGTTCCTGGGTTACGTTGGTCCGGGGTATCTTATTTTTTGAAAATCGTCTGTGTCCTTTGGTACAGCACCGGTACGGGTTGCGTCCAGCTGGATTAACCCTGGAGGTGTTAATGCCTCTCCTGCTGCCTCCTCTACTCAAGGCTTACTCCCTTGATGGAAGCCTTCCTCTGATCTACAGGTTGAGGTTGGGTGTATGGCAGGGGGAAGGAAAGTTAAGGTGGAAAAGCTGTGTCTTTTGTACCCAACTAATTTTGATTGATGAAGTATTTTAATTATGTCAGTGGTTAATAAGAATAATGCAGCATAGCATCTCTTCTGCAGCGGGCAATACTAAATGCTACCTAGTGATGTGCATACATGCGTGCTTTTGGTTTTTCAGTTTATAACTTTTTTTGGTTTTCAGGGGCTCTGTGTATTTTGAGGTCACTATAAGAAAAAATTGAAGATCATTTCTTGCTTTTTGGAAGTGAGTTGTGGAAGAGGAGCTGAGCTGATGCTCTACTGTAGTTCTTTTCTGTTTAAAATTACTTTTTTCCTTAGTGTTTCTCTTGCTGCCTCTGTCCAACAACACACATGGTATTTAGCAGACTTAACTGACAAGTTCTATTTAACTTCACTTTATGTATGACAAGGCAAAAATCCCTCGCTGGAAAGTCTGAATTGATTGCTGCAAAACTTGAAAGGGGATTCAGTTCCCCCTGTGCCACCTTCTTTCAAGTATTTTCTTGCCTATTCTCTTGGTGGATCACTAATGTCTTCCTGCTTGCTTTGGGCTGGAAGTGTTTCTCTGCCTTGTGGACCTCTTCCCTATAACTGCACTGTAATTTCTGTCCACGAACAGGCTATGCAACTTGCTTTACCACATATTTTTTCTCTTGCCTCATATGCTGATGCTGCTTTCTGCATACTGTGATTAAAATATCTTTTGTGTGTAACTACAGCAGGAAAAGTTTGGGGTTTGGATAGAAACATAATTATCTGTTAGAGTTATTACCAAATACTGTTTTTGTTAATTTTTTTCTGCCCATTCCTTGTCTAGCCAGTCTCAAGAAGACGCTTTCTGCTTTCAGAGGTTGCAGCAGTATGATATGAAGAACACAGTTTAATTTGATCCTCTATCCCCCACTGTTGTAAACCCTTACTACGGATAACTTTGCTAACTACTTTGTTTTTGAAACCCCTTGAAAAAGAGGGAAAGATTTGCTCAAGCCTGTATAAAATCTGGTTAGCCATGTAACAGCTTTCACTTGCATCATCCACTCTTACTGCTGGAGACTAGATGGTTATGACTCAGAAGTGTCAAATCACTGCTTGACCATCGATACTGTAAACCCAGGGTTAACAAAATCCCTCAGAAAATGAAGTTTCCACTGACTTTCAGAGGTGATGGGTATAGATTAAATACATTTTTGACCAAGACCCTTAAATCTAAGGACATGGGGGGAGAGGACGTGTGTTTTATTTTAAGCATCAAACTTGGTTGCTCCTAATCCCTTCCCCCGCTGCTGCCAAGACACCCACCTCTCGCCATTGACTTTGTGAGAGCTTCAGCTCCCAAGTTTAGTTCCCTGATCATACCCCAATTATGTGCCTGAGCAAATAGTGTGAATACCCCTGTGCTGTCCTGGAGGGCTGGGAAGAAGCAGAAGACAGAGTGGCAGGAAGGGGGTGATTTTTCGTTCCTGCTATCTGCTCCAAAAGCTGTGGCAGCAAGCAGGCTGATAAGAACCTGAGAGTGGAAGAGAGCCCCCGATCAAGTTTAGTTTCCCTGTTTATAGCACCCATGCGTGCTGGGGTTGCCTCTAGTATATAACTGCTTTTAGGGTGAAACTTGATCGGTTTATTCTTTGCCCCCATCTCTGTGGGAGAGCTGTTGGAGAGCCTCCTCTAAGCCTCACAGTCACTGAATTTCCATCCTCATAGTGTTTATGGCCTCTTGGTATAATTAGTTTTTGTTCTAGCATTGCCATTTGGTTTAAATGGTTGTTTTCCCTCCCTGATGTAATTAGACAGAGCAATCAGATACCCTCTTGACCACTTGTTTTGATAGGTTAAACAAGTCAAAGTCTTTAAGTCTCCTGTCGATATTCTCAGGATTTCCTTGTCAGTGAAAACCTTTTGCCTTTACCCATCAAAACCTTTTTAATATACAGGGAATTTTATTAATCTGTGTTTAGCTCTTAAGCTTCCTGCTCTGTGTTGGCAAAGCAGCAGGATTGGACATTTTTTAAAAAAAAAAAAAAAAAAAAGTATTTTTTGGGGGGGGCTGCTTGCTGCACTGAACTCTCAAACTTTTTTGACATTCCGTGGGTGATTGTTTTAGGCTAATGAGACAGGGAGTTGCTGGATCAAATCTATCCCAGACAAATCACTTCTTGTTAATGACTGTGCATAAACTATGGAGATGATAGATTGGAGAATTACCAGCTCATGACTCTTAGGAATCTGTTTCTCTTCTCATGGTTATACAAGATGTCCAAGCAAATAAAACACATGATGCCTTGTAAAAAAAATAGTATTTATTTATGTTTTTAGAAATGTAAAAGCTTCTTTCTGTTAGCATGCCTGAACTATAGCTGCTTACAGGAGATAGGGGGTACTTCTGAGCTTTGAAAACTTCCAATTTCTTGCCAGAATGGAGCCTTTAAAATAATTTGGTACAATGTGGACTTGTTGGCACTTCTTCCAGGCTGATGCCTGTGGTCTCTAGTTTGGGAATACAACTGTGCCTGCTGGTGGGTGTGGGCACTGCCTGAGAGACTTGGATTCCTGGTTTGGTTTTTTTTTTTTTTGCCCCCATGGCACTTAATGGTGGCAGTTATTTCCAATGAGTTCAGAGCGGGAGCAGCAGCCTTTGCATCCATAAGCACCACATGTTGATTTGGACTCTGCTGCAATTGAAGAATTGGTCTTTAGCTGTTGATGGGAGAGGAGCAGAGAGGATCCAGGTGCTTCTCAGGGCAGGGAGACGGTATGCATGCATCCGCAATTCCTGCCATTCTTCTGCAAGTGTTCCCTGCATGCACACACGCACACCCCTGCCAGCCATGTGAGAACTAAAGCAGCATCTGTGCCAGGTTACCTACTTTTGAACTCATCCCCTTGGTCGCTGTCATGCCTGTGTGCAGGAGTGCTGCAGTCTAATTAGATTATATTAGAATGAATAAGTGAATCTTAATAAATGAGCTTATGGGGGCACTGTCGGGTCAACTCAGTCCCTAAGTATAGGTAATGGGCAGAGTGCAGGCTTGGTGCAGTGTCTATGCATGCAGCAAAATGAAACAGAGATCTCCTGGGAATGCGTAAATTCTGCTGCCTTGCCATCTTGTTGGCCTGGATGTTCCAGTGTCTTGATATGATAAATGTCAAAATCCACTCGTACTTGAGCATTCTTTAATTGAAGCTTGGTGGGGAGTTGGAAGGGGAAGTCATGGCTGTGGAAACTAATAATTTGCAATGGTAAAGAATGCAAATCTCATGATCTTTTAAATGCTTCCCATTTAACTGAAGGTGATTTTTCTTTTTTTTTAAGTCGGTCTCCTGGATACTGTTGAAAATGGGGAAAAATAAGTAGTTTGTGTTGCACCTATGCATGTGAAAACTCTGGAAAGCTGCTTCTCAGACTCCTTCTAATGCAAATAAAGAATATTGTCTTCTTGTAACTATGTGATGCAGAGAAATGGTTTAGGAGTTTCAAGCCTTGAATTTTCCTTTGCAGTGTGTGTAGGATGGGAGGGAGAGAAGAGGGACAGGAACTGTCAGGTTTGTGGGTTAATCAGAAGTGGAATAGTTACTTCATGCAGCTTTCTCGTTTTCTGCAGTGTTCTTTGTTTTTTTTTTAGCACTTTGTGGCTACGCTGCTTATCAACATTCACAGCCCTAAATTCCTGTTACTGAAGAGAAGTAGATGAGGTTCCTTCCCTTTTTCTTAATTACAAGAATGGTATTTTTTTCTTTTTCAAAAGAAACTTCATCTTTGCTTGTAGATCACTGAGGCTGCTTTATAGCTTGGAGAAAGTGTGTCTGTATATTAGTAATGTTGTCAAGTACCTAATTTTCTTGCACTAATAATCTGTATTTATAAATAACTTTGTCCTCCACTAGTATTAACAGTTCCCTGCTGCTGTCACTGTCAGGTGTGCAGGATTTTCAGTGGTAATAAAGTACCTGAAGCAGCACTTCTTGCAGGTTTTTGCTCTTCCCATTGGGCACTCTCCCTCCTGGCTGATCCTGCTGCCTGTGCTGCCCTGTCTGGATTTGCTTGCAGCCAGACAATCCTGCAAATCACTACTTTGTTTGAGAACAGCAGGTACATTGCTAACAGCTCCTGTGCTGCAGGAAACATCTTGAAGCCCTTTTAGGCTGTAAGGTTGAGGAAATAGAGCAAAACTCCTGGTTTCCTTCAAGCTGTAGTTGAATGACTAACTGAGCATCAGGGAGGGCTTTTTCTTTGTCAGGTGTGTTGATGTTGTCCAGCAAAACACAAGTTCTCATTTTTTGGATTGCACATATTAATTGAATAGCTAACCTTCTCAGCCTGCCTGTCTGGTGTCCAGCTCATCAAGATGTGTTGAATAACCCAGGGAAAATAAAGCTTGAGCTCAGAATTATATGTGTGTTGAAGGCTTTTAAAGCCTGGTATATTTATGCCCGTGATTCATGGTGCTTCCAAAAACGATCCAGCTCTCATCCTGTGGAGGGGAAGTACTCTCGCTCCAGTGTTATCATCTTTCATTTAGCTGTTGCCTGCCTGAGCAATATAAGCTGAACCTGAGTTATTTTGGGCTCCTTATTCTTTTGCTTGTGAATCCCACCCTGCAAGGTGTTTCTTGCGAGCTTAATTCTGCTTGACGCTCTCTGGTATGGACTGGAAATGGTAAGCAGGGTATCTTATTTCAGGGATGTGACAAATCTTGGTACATCTCGTTGCTGTCTGTGATGTGAAAAGGTGTCTTTTGTCTGCCTGCAGCCGCACAGGAAGTTGTTGAGCCCAGGAGATAAGTGCTATCTTTTCCCCTAAGAGGGGGCAAGCTGCCTCTGCTCAGCAGCACTTTGCTCCTGTCCTGCTTGTAGTAGGGCGGAGGGGAAAATTTTCATGGGAAAATGTGAGTGGACTCATAATCCATTTGCATGTGCGTAGCTGTCAAGGAAGATGATGACTAAGCTATTGCACAAGGTAGGTGCAGCTCTTCAGGGAGTGTGCCAGGATTGGACTGCATTGTGACTGACTGATAAAAGAGCCTATAATATCAGTCAGATGATAATTCATATTGTTAGTGGTTTAATCTGACCACTGGCTATGACTACTTTTTTCTCAGCCTATTTGCTGTGGGATTTTAAGTTGAAAAGTCTGTACTCTGTGAGTACAAAGGAAAAAAGTCCAGTTTATTGCAGGAAGCGAATGGTTCCTGAGTCTCTGGTGGGGGCTGCTGGGTGACAGGAGTGTCTAAAGTTCATGACTTGCATTTGGCTCATATGGATGTCTCTCCCCCAGGTGCCTGCCTTGTGCTGCTGCTAGGCTCTTGCACAGCACCTTCCACCTGCCCTGGTGTGCATGTGGGATGGAGGTGCTTACCTTCCCATTTAACAGAAGGGAAAGCAGAGGCTATGCACCTGCAGCTGAGGATGTCAAGAGGACACCAGCAGCTGATGCTGTTCTCTTGGTCCTGTTTGTGACCTGGCCCCTAGGGCATACAGTCCCAGCTCTGCTGTGCTGGCAGTTGCCTGGTGGGTGAGTGGGAAACCACTCCTCTGCAGTGACCAAGGCTGTTCCCCTATGCGTCTTCTTTTTGGGGTCTCTGCTGCAGCGTGGGTGGGAGGCCAAACCTGGTCCCAGAAAGTGATGTTTCTTCCTGGCTTCCAAACTGGTTTGAAAGGCTGCTCTGATGATTAGTGCTGCTTTGTCTGCTAAGTCATTGCTTATGTTGTCTGGGGACATCTGAGCTTGGCTTTCATGTAGGCATTGCCTTTTTCTTAACGCTGTGCTAAACAGGTATGTGAAACCAGTTGCAGCATCTCTTTTGCTCTTCCCTGTTTCAGCTCCAGGTATACCTGAGAGCAGCACCTCAGCTACAGCAGATCATAACCAACAGATCTTTGACAGGGCATTCTCACATCTGAGAAGTTACCAGAGTTTAGTAGTGCTGTGCCAGGAAGGGCCCTTTCCGCCGGGGCTAGGCAGGAACGTTTCTGCCTCCTTTAACTTGCTGTCCTCCGGGGAGACTCGGCATGTCGTTCTCTTGGATCAGGCAGCATCTGCAGTTCTCGGTGGGGTGTGGTGCTGGGAAGCTGGCAGAAAATGGACTTATGGGTGAATGCTGTATCCCGTGTCACACCTACTGACCTTTGCTTGTGTAAATACCTGTTGGCAGCATGTGTGGCTTCAGTTGCGATGGACTGATAAAGGAGTGTGCTGCTTTTTCTCTTTACGCTGCCCTGTTTTGTATTTACAGTGATGGTGGTGGAGGACCACAAAGCTTTGCTTCTCTGAGCTCAGACTCTGACTGTCTGACAAAGGAGGAGCTGTTTGCCATGTTTGCTGAGAAGGTGTCCTCACCAAGCCTGTCCTAGCGTGGACAATGAGCAGCATTGTCCAGGAGAGAGGCAGAGGTAGCATCTCAAAATCTTGGAAACCGCCAAGCTGCACGGAGGATTTATGGAGGCTGTGATAGGATTTTACTGGGCTTTCCCGTGGCAGCTGAATGGGAGTACTGACAGTTCTCCCTTGTTACCTTCACCTAAGCTCACTTCCATATCTCCAGCCTGTGCTGTGCCACTGCTAGGATTGGGTTGCATGCGAAATTTAGTAAACCTCTTTACAGCTTAGTGTTTGCATATGTAAAACCAGATTTTATTTTTTTTTTAAAGTAGCTTTTAATGAGTTAGAACCTAGTTCAAGATGTACTACAAAGCTAGGCTTTCTCTGCACAAGTGGCAGTACAGCAGGCCAGTTGTGGGAGGAACAGGTATGCTTCTTGTCCACCTCAGTGGACTTCAACACATGGATTCAGTAAGCTGTGGAGCACTGTGGGTGGGAGGGAAGGTTGCAGAGGCACAGTTATGACTTGTGTGTAACATGGTCTGCAGTCTGAGGCATGTGAAAAGTGCTAGCAAAGAGGTTAGGTTTCAGTATTTATAAAGGCTTGTGAAGATTCTTGGTCAGATATTTCCATTACAAGCCTGCCTTTTCAGCCCCCTCTTACTCGATCTCCCTGTTTCTACCTTTTTTCCCACGCTGTTTGTGTGCCAAAAGAATTTCTTGGCTTAAGATCTGGTGTGCTTATTTCTAAGTAGATTTCTTAATCCCTGCTCCACATACAGGCTATTGGTTACACCTCAAACTATTACTCCAAAGTTGGAGGCAAGTAAGTTTAGATCTGTGTGGTTGCAGTGGAGTGCTAGGTTGGTCTTTGCATGCCAAAGGAGGAGCGAGCAGATTGTGGGACACTAAAGCAAGGGGAGTGAGAACCCAGAGAAGCATGAGAGAAATTATCTCAATACTCTGCGTTTCTGTTGCTGAGTGTTTTTAGGCCTTTTAAACAACTTGGCCTGTTCTTGAGTTCAGGTCAGTGCTGTGCTGATCAGTAAAGTTGAGTGTGCACGCATGTGTTATGAGGCTGTTTCTGGGGGAGAACTCTGGGATGTTGGGCTATTGACTTGAATTTAGAATTCTGAAAACAGTGAAATGTGTATTTGAGGTCCCTTTAGGAAGCTATTACAAGCTTGGTCCTTATGGTCGCAAGTGGGGAAAGCCGAGAAACCCTTAGAGATGCACTTTGAATGCATCTTCGAATGCATTCTTTGGTGGGTTCTTGTGTGTTGTCATCCAGCTCCCAACATCTCTCTGTATCCGGAGTTAGGCAGTGCACTGTATTGTGGAAGTGGGGCCAGTGTGGCTAAGGAGTGTTGCAGGGTCTGCTGGGCTGCTGCTGCTTGGAGGAACATTGGCAAGCCTCAGCATCGCTCACCTGGGGAATCAACAGCTACACAAGGAAGGTGGTAAAAGAAAGCTCTGTCACCACATGGCCCAGGTGTAATTCAGATGTATTAAGCCAGTCTATGGAGGAGCTGGAGCCTTTTCCCTGGCACTGGAGGGGAGTTTAGTCTTTTGCTCTGAGTGTTTTAAGACAAGATGCAAATATTGCATTGGACTTTGCCGTAATACTGCACATGAGTTGAGTACGTGACCTTCTTAAGCTGCCTGTCCAGATCCTAAAGGGTCCCTGCACTGAGATGATGCTAACTGTGTATCACTTCTTCATGTGTGAGTGCCTTCAGCAGACTCTTAAATGAAGCACAGAGAGGTTAAAAGGGTGAAACAAAACCTTATGGAGAGGGATGTGTGATGCTACAGTTTAGGAGCACATATCCTTGGAGTGGAAGTTGAAAGCATGGTATCTTGGTGGAGCTATAGCCAGTGAGGTCCTTGTTGTAGAGCAGGAGGTGTTCTGGACAGATGGTGAAGTGAGCCCTTAGTGCTGCTCTTGATAAATAGGCTATATGCAGTATCTCAAAAGAGAGTGGAGAGGGACCTTAACACTTCACCAGTCTCAGTAGGGAAATGACCACAGTTCAGCAATTTCTTAAATTTCACATTGTGCTTTTGAGTTAAAAGTTCCAGCTCATAATGCAGTTTATACTTTGAAATACACTGGGGTAACTTGTATGTTGGCGATCCTGTAGGGATTACTTCAAAAGCCTCTTTTGTTCCTTAACCATTTTGAAACTGTTTCTAAGATTATTAACAGTACAATGTTCTACAGCGTAAGGAATCTGGCTTGTATATAGAAACACTCTCTTTATGCCTGTGTGATGACATAATTTAGGATGAATGTTGAAGGACAGCTTCGCTGTGGAGCAGTCCAACTAACTCGTATCTGCTGTGGAAGGCTTGGTGGTGGGAGTCTGTTCATCCTTCAGCTGGTACAGATTTGTGCTGGAGCAGAAAGTCAAAACATCAGTGTTGTAGGAAGCCCAAGCTTCTGAGGTCCAAACTGAGTCCTGAATGTATGTCTAAACTTCCCCTGTGTTTGAAGACTTTTATAGATAGAGCATGAACAATGTTTTAATCTGGCAAGTAATTTTAAATTTAATGTACAGTTACAATGCAACCCTCTTTTGCAGGTGCTGTTCCTAATGTGGATGCAGATTAAAACTCACTGATTGTTACTAGCAGAAGAGTGGTAGATGCCTCTTGTATCAGTTAAAACTTGTTCCCTGCAGTCCTAGGGCTTTAGTTTGCTTCTGTACCTAAGTGGCAGGAGTTGTGAGTAGGAGGCTGCTGCTGTATGGCCAGGTGAAATAAAACACGGCACCCATGCTCTGTATGGAGGTTGCATATTCATCATTACAGCACTGAGCGCCTTGTGGGAAAAACTGTCTCAATTGTCAGTCTGATTTGCAGTCAGAAATGCATTCATGGCCCGTTACTACCCACTTGTTCCTACGCCAGCATTGTCCTCTGTCTTGAACCCCACCCTGCAAGGTATGAGTGGGAGGAAGCCGAGCTGTGGGTCTGGCCCCTGTTTGCTTGGGTGTAGTTCACAGCAGCATAGCTGTACGTGCACAGGGGGAAGCGAGGGTAGAGAGTAATGCCTGCTCATGCCTGGCTGTTGGGATTTTTCCGATGTTTTTGTGTCTTTCTGAACTATGACTGTGGTATACAGTATTAAAAGCAAAAATAGGCATGGTGATGCAGTGCTTGCACAGCTGTGTAAGCTGAAGAGGAGGCAATTCCTGGGGAGGCTTGTAGTACTCATACTTCCTAAGTCCTAGTTAGGTGGTTGTGCTGGGCGTGTTGATAATAACTCTATGATGCCTCTGTCAACTTATAGGAACTTTGACTTCTGTATGTTGAGCCTGCATTTCTCCTATCTAGCCTAAACCAAAGTTGCCCCTTTAAAATCTCGGGGTTGAGAACTAACTGCATATTCCTGAGTTTTAAACTCTAGACATATTTTAAAATTTATTACGGTTCTGAACTTCGATTGTTTAACTAATGGATACTTTTTCCCACCTTTTCCCCCACTATACTCTATTCGGTAAAAACAGAGAAAAATCTTGCCTGTTGATTTCATCTCCCTTTTTTAGCTGAAGAATTATTAAGACTTAGCCTGATAATGGGGTACAGCAATCTTGTTTCAAATGCTGCTTTCTGATGCTCTCATTTAGCTAGGTCTGTGCCACTTTACAGGAATTTTGATGGAGTAATCACACTTTCTTTCCCTTTTCTCTAAAGGGAGGTCACTCAAATACTTAGACATAATCTGTGTAGTAAAAAATATCTTAAAGCTTCAGGTAGTTAGGAGAAATCACATGAAAGCATCTAGATCTAATATGATTCACAATCACTTAAGAGTTTTGATTTCCCTGTATGAGTTAACTCTCCTTAACTTGCAGCCTGGTTCAAGAGTGGGTCTGTCTCTTTTTTCCTTTAGGAATTCAAATAGACAAGAGCATCCATCTCTTTTTGTCCATTGCTGCTTAACAATAGGATTGTTGAGTCACCAAGAGGTTAATGAAGCACTTTTTTTTTTTTTTTTTTTTTTTTTTTGTCAGTGGTCCAATCTCTTTGTATAGTTGTGTGGAACAGCACACTGAACAGAAATAATGGGAAAATCTTGTTGGTGGAATGACTGAGATTGTCATTTTGCAATACTAGGGTAAAGACCTGCTTAAGCTTCAGGCTTCTGGCTGTGTACGGGGTGGCTGATTACAAATCCCTCTGCAAGAACATTAAATATTAGTTTCTCTGTATCTTTTGCATTCAACAGAGTTGGAGCTAGGGGGATCTGAACCATTACAGTTGGTTTAGCAATAGCTTCCCATTTAGTATTTAAAATGCTTTTGTTACGATGAGTCTTTTGGGATTTGGCATTAGAAAAAGGGTGAATTGTAGCCCTTAATTATGAAGTGCGGGAGCAATTGCAGCCGGACAGACAGGCAGCAGTCCAGCTCCTCTCTTACTGGGTGAGCAATGCTTTTGTTCTGTGCCATCCCACTGCACAAATGACTGTAGCGGGCTGTTGCTAGATTGATTCGTTTTGATCTCTTTTAGGAAGGGGTTTGAAAGCTCTAATTTTGGGGTTATCACAGTGGTCCTTCAGGCTTCTGCCCTTTTGCTCTGAGCAAATCTGTTACTGTGGCTGTCCCAAAGAGCTTCCCATGGAGGCAGCTGACAAGGGGGAGCATGGGACTAGAAACCAGTTACTAAATCCAGTTGTACTGGGACATTGGTGGCTTGGCTTGTGTAGGTGCAGTGGCAAAGTAACTGCCAGGAAGGACTTGAAGATGCAGTGTTTTGCTGGCAGCCTGACCCCTTTGCATGTGCAGGCAGGCGATGGAGAGCTTTGAGAAGTTTGGGGGAATTGAGCTTGGGAAGGTACAGGATGGGATTGTGCTCTGTGGCATGTGGGTGAGCTGTGACTTGCCAGATGCCACCTGTGGCAGGGAGAGACTTCTCTTCCCCTATCTCTGATCAGCCTGTGGGTGAGACCATCCCTTGCCCAGCAGAGCTGGGTGGCATAGGGACTTGCAGGAGTTCCTATTGGTGTCAGGGATCTAAGAAACTCTCACCTTTTGCCCCCAGAGCATCTCTCCAGGCTGGGCTTCCCCTGCAGTTCAAGTCAAAGTGCACCCATTATTATTGAGGCATTGCTGTTTGCCCAAGCTATGCCTCCTTTCCAGGCTTATTGTTAGGCGAAGACATCATCACGGAATTGATAAACCGCACTTTCACTGTGGTGTGCTTTGCTTCCAGCAGAGCTCATGCTGGGAAATGGAAAATACAGAACTCCTCTGTGGGACACTCCTTTTTTAACCCTCCTGGGAGCTGCTGAGCCTCCATGGCGGCTGATATATGTATAGTAATGCCTTCTCTTGTTGGGAGTGTTAAAAATACCCACTACAATTTTCCCTTTTCCCATACCAAAATATATTAATGTGCTGATGCTTTGATTAGTCATTTCCTCTTCCTTTGTTCCTTTTGCAACAGGGTAAAGGACTGTGGGTGCGTACCTCAGTAGAATCTTGTATGGTTAGGAAGTCTGAAGCTAGGTTCTCCTGGGTTAATACGTGTCTTTGTTGGCAGAAGACTTCTATTCTCATCTGTTAAATACACATTTAAAAGTAAGTCTGGATAAAGTAACTTTTATAGTGTTCATACTAAGAATATCTTTGTTGCCTGATTTATGTTTTGTAAGGGAAAGACATTCTAAAGGCTAATAATTCTACTATGAATTTAATATATTCTTGCAAGAAAACTTCAGTGATGCGTTGCTATAGGAAAATTTCCAAATTCTCTCATTTATTTCAAGGTTTCTTGTCTTCCTTCTGCACTGTTGCCTCTGTGCATGCATGCACCCCACTTCCCGAGTTCCTGTGAGACTGTGTTTGGTGTGGGCAGAGAATTGGTGAAAGCACCAGTGTGACACTGTTAGGCTGTGCATGGCTCAGTTGTAGGATAGTTTTGGCAATGGTGCAGAGGTACAAAGGTTAATGTATTAAGCTATATGGACCTGCTTAAACGTTGCTCTGACTGACTTGCTAGCACTTAAAGGCTGGTTATTTTTTGCTTCTCCATTGCTGCTGCTTTGGTGAGAAATTTGGAGAAAAGTTTTAGCACTGAGTTGCCTGGAGACCCACAGAACAAGTGGTAGGTTTAAAACTTGCTTGTGTGTCTGGAGAAATTCAAGTGAGTAGGCGTCATCTGACCAATATGGTTAAGGGCAAAGTTGAGTAGGAATTTGAAGAATTGAGCAGTAAATTAAGACAGACCTCTTCATAGGTATGTACAAACTTCAGAAATACATCCTCTAAAAATGCCATCCTCATTTGCAATCTGTCATGGTTTTCCTGTCATTCTGGCTCTGAGGATATCTGCTTTGCCCTGGATTCAAAGTGGAGGACAGCTTGTGCCTGCCTGAGGAGGTGAGGCATGGGCAGCAGTGCTGCTCCTGCCAGGCAGCTTGAGGAAAAAAAGCGTTGGTGGGGCTGTGTGAGGCACAAGGGAGGTAATTACTTCTTCTGGGATGCATAGGCAGATAGGCAGATAATAGACTTGACTATTTGTAGCTCTTGTATATGAAAACCTGGGTTGTTTTTTTAATGAGAATTAGCCTCCTGGCCTCTGATGCCATTCATACTTTCACACCAATCTGCTAAGAGGGAAAAAAAAAAAAAAGCTGAACTGTCCTGGTTCTGGCTGGGATGGAGTGATTTTTTTATTTTTTTTTTTTTTTCCCCCTAGTAGATGGTATAGTGCTGTGTTTTGAATTTAGGATAAGAAAAATGTTGATAACACACTGACTATAGTTAGATATTCCATACCATATGTTATGCCCAGTACATAAATGGGGAAGGCTGGCCGGAGCCGCTGCTTGGGAACTGGCTGGGCAGCTTTCAGCAGGTGGTGAGCAATTGCATGGTGCATCACTTATTTTGTATATTCTAGTTATTTTATTTTCTGTTCCTTTTCTGTCTTATTAAACTGTCTTTGTAGCAACCCATGAATTTTACATTTTTTTTTTCTATGCAGTTCCCTACCCCATCCCATGAAGTAGGGAGGAGTGAGCTTTGTGGTGTTTAGCTGCCTGCTGGGTTAAACCACAACATGGACCAAAGGCCTTTCCTTCTTTTGTTTCTGCCTCCTCTTATTTTACATTTACTTTTTAAAACCTAAACAAGAATTCATAATACAAGAATGCATATTTAGATAGTTAATTTACTATATACGCGGGGGAACAGAAAATGTTTCATTCCAGCTGTTTTTCTTTGCACATTGCTGTGAAAGTATGAGAGGAATTTGAGTACTGAGAAGTTACTGCTTGTACCTGCTTCCCTCTGTCCTTCCATGCTTGCAGAAACTGAATTGGATGTAAAGAGATGAAAGGGCTGTAGCAGCCCCACATTTCTCAACCGATGTTCTTTCAGTTTTTTTGCTTGGAGTTTGAGGCTCTGCCTCGTTTGTGACCAGGGGGAAGCCAACTCTGTAATTGCTGTGGGTGCTGTAGAGCTTGTTTTAATCAAGTTAGAATAATAGAGCATGGCAAGGGTAGGTGCAGAAGTCTCAGAATAAATAAACTTATGCTAGTGCAACTTACTCCTGTGTTTAGAAAGGATTAAGCCATGTTGGAGTAAGATAGCCTGATACCCTTCACCTGGCCTTGTTTTGGCAGTCAACTCTGGGAATGACACTGTGTGTGGTTATGTCAACAGATGCAGCAGGGGATAAGATGGGTGATGGGCAGCTTTGTGACCCCAGCTGAAGGATGTTCAAATAGTTGTGCTGGTGATGCAAAACCCGGTGTCCTAGGACAGGGTGCTGTGCTAGCTGAGCGAGCCATGGCAAAAGCCTGAGCAAACCCACCTGGGCTGTGCAGTGCTCAGCATCGGAGTTACTGTATAGTGCCTGCCCCTGGCTTTAGGGGATAGTAGCTGCTCTCTGAGGCTTTCTGTGTATCTGCAGTGAAGTGTATACCATGACTATATATTTATAGAACAGATGAAAACAGATGTCTAAAGTCCTTTGTTGAGGTGCATAGTGGCTTTGATCTTGTGTAAATGGCACTTGCGTGTGGTAAACTCGAGCTGTTATGGACTGTCACATCAACTTGGCTTGTACAGATCTCCCTTAACTTTTCAGACACCTAACTGGAACAACAAAACAGGCATGGCCTGATTCCTCCCTGCCATCTAGGTGCTGGGCAGAAACAGATTTCAGGTGTCATTGTGTGTGTTTGATGCTTCTGCCTGGCTGCCCCGGGAGTCTTGGTGTAAATTTGTACCAGACTCCTGCTGCTGGGTGGTTTTGTGTTGCAGGAGACCCCTTGATGCTTGAGAACTACATAATGTGGGGAACTGCTGCTGAGACTAGTGATCTAAACTCAACTGTGGCCATTAATCTGCTAACTTTCTCTCTTATTAATGCAGGATTGCATACTGAAAATAAGGCTTTGGCAAAACCCCAGGTTCTCTTATTACCTGCAAAGCCAGAACTGATGTGTTAATCAATGTTGGGCTTATTGCAATGAGCAAATTGCAATTATTCCTTGAGCAAACCTGTGAAAGCCATGCGTTGCAATGCAGCTGGGCAATGCCGTGGTAAGAACAGTGAAAGTTGTTTTTAATCAACTTGTTATGTTGAGACGATTAGAAATGTAAACTTAGTTCTTTTCTAAAACATGGCTGAAAGGTACAGCTGCCTTGCTGGCTGAGTTTGTTGGCTTTATCTGGCAGCTTTGGAGATGAAGTGAGAGTTGTCTGCTGCCCAGCTTGCAGAGGAGGTGCCTCTCTGAGCGGCTGTACCGATACCTTCCCTTGCCTTAACACCAGCAGAGTTGTTCCTGCTGGTGCATTCGTATGGCTACTCGTACAGCTTTTCTTGCTGTTGAACTGTGCTGTCTGATCTAGTGGGGGATCTTCTGGCTGTTTGGAGCTTCTGTGTGAGTGATCTTGGCTACTGTTGCTGCCCGTTTGGGATGTGAGCAAAACCACAAGCTGAGAAAATTGGTGTCTATGTTCAGCCTTTAGTTTGGGTTTTGCTGTGCTTTGGTCCTTGGTGAGAAAAACACAGCCAACGTTTTTTCCTTCATATTTTGAGAATTAGCATTTCCCAGTTCCGTGTGCACAGAAGTGAGTGGTGATTGAAGAGCAAGTGTCAGATCTGGTCTCTCCTTGCAAGGAGAGCAGGGAAAAGGGAAGCGCTTGCTTACCCAAGACTGTGAGCCTCGTGAATAGTTCATGGTGGTTGGGCAGAGCATGTCTGTACATGAGTGTGTGAAGGAAGGAGCTGGGGAAGCCTCAGGGGCTCCCTGGAAACAGCGATGGAAGGTGCAGACTTGCTGAGTAAAGCTGAGAGCCCTCTTGGTGTGTAGTCCTGGCCTGGCCCTCTCCTGCTGGAAGAAAGAAACCTTTGATCCTTTACAGGCATTTTGGAAGAAGGTGGTGTACAGATGACCTGTTATCTTCTGACTTTGGAGATAGTAGGGGTGTGTGTGTTAGAAGTTAGTGATTTTTAAGGGAAAACTTGCGGTTTCTGGAGTCTGGCGAGGCCAAGGAGGCTTTCCTCTCGTCCTAATGCAGGTCAGCTTTTATCCCAAATAACATCTCCTCACAAATACTGCAAGAAGCATTCTGATTTCCTGAGACTTCAGTCCTGAACGACATAGAATTGTTGAGGTTGGATAGGAGCTTTAAGATTGACTCTGACTCTTAACCTGGCCCTGCCAAGCCCACCACTGAATGACATCCTTAAGTGCCACATCTACACACCTCTTAAATACCTACCAACCACCTCCCTGGGCAGCCTGTTCCAGAGCTTGACAACCCTTTTAGTAAAATATTTTTCCTTGTATTCAATCTAAATCTGCTCTGGTGTAGCTGGAGCCCTCTTCTTCTTGTCCTATGGCTTGTTACCTGGGAGCAGAGACCAACCGCACCTCGCTACGCCCTCCTTTCAGGCAGCTGTAGGGAGCAATAAGGTCCCCCCTGAGCCCCTTCCCTCCAGGCTGACCCCCCCAGCTCCCTCAGCCACCCCCATCAGCCTTGTGCCCCAGCCCCTGCCCGGCTCTGGACACGCTCCAGCCCCTCGGGGTCTGTCTGGTGCTGAGGGGCCCAACGCTGAGCCCAGGGCTCGAGGTGCAGCCCCCCCAGTGCCCAGGGCAGGGGGACGGTCACTGCCCCCAGCCCTGCTGGCTGCAGTTTCTGCTCTCAAGAGTCTTTGTGCTCATGCTTTGGTGAATGCTGTGGGTTGCTGCTGTGACAGGGTCTGTGCAGTTTTGGGGTATTTGGGTAAGCTGCTGGGCAGGAGTGCAGAGCATGGTTTTCCAGCTTGTTCCTTGCTCTGTGCCAACAACAGGTGTGTATGCTTTTATCCCTGGATAAATGTGAGGTTGCTAGTTCTACTTTCACTGGTGCAAATTCCAACTCTGGGCTTTATCCTGTGGCCCAGGTGGTTTCAGGGCGTCAGCTGCTGCACAACAGTGAATCCCTGCCTGCCTTATCCTGTATGAACTTGCCTGGACTGCCGGGCTGTGGTGGAAATCTCCTGTGTGCTCCTGGCAAACCCTTGCGGGAGGACCTGGGGCGCTCACTGCTGCTGGCACTCGGACAAGAGCAAGGTCATCTGCCAGATAGTGGTGGCAGTGTCATGTAGCTGTATTGTGTTTCTGGCTTGCTCTCAGCACTGCTGTGTTTTGTCAGGTGTTGGCTCTAAAAAGGTATTAAAAAACCCCAATGCCCTAAAAGTAAAGGTTTTTGTCGAAGCAAATCTGCTCTTTTCTGGAATTTAACAAATAACGTGTCTGTGTTAACTAACATCAAGCAACTGAGAGCAGGCAGAGCCCAACAGATGGTACAAACAGTGGCATGTTTGGAATGGAAAATATTTACCTAGAGGGTATTTGAAGGCACTGAGATTGTGCTCTGCAAATGGCTTAATAGTATCAGTGTAATAAAGTGAAGAAGAGCAAGATTTATTGACAAGTCTTATTCTCCTCTTGCTGTTAGCGGCTTGTAGGGGGTGTCAAGCACTGTTGAGCTTCACTTGAACAGGTCTCCTTCCTGGAGAAGAGTAACTTTAATACATGAATTCTTAGTCTGTAATTTCAAGTATCTGCAGCTTGCTTGTGTTGCTGCAAAAATCGTGCTGTCAGGGCAAGTATTTAAATGAAAGAAACCCATAGCTTGAACTGCTGTTTATTATGCTTCCCCCCCTTAGTTGTGGGAGGACTTCTGTAAACAGAGCAAGGAAATATAGATATAAAAGTGGAGTTTAAAAAGAATGCAAAAAAGTAGGTTAAACTTTGCCATCGGGGTCAAAACTGGCAGGGCCATTTAGACCTTCAGCTTTTCTAGGTGGTGGGTGCTTTGTGCATGCCTAAAGTTGTACAGTTTTAAGTGACCTGTGGGAAGATTGTGCATGACCTTACTGGAAGCTGCACCTTTTTCCTTATTGTAGGTGGCAGATGAGATTTGTATGTAGTATCTTACTGTCCTGTCTTAAAAACAGTGTCCAGGTGAAGTTGTCTCCTTGCTGATGTTCTCAGAGCAGTGTGTTTTTTGGGAATGGGTAACCCTTGAAAGGGAACACTGAGGAGGGTGCTGAGTTGTTGCAAGGGCTCCCTTTGTTCCCAGTGCTGCTCACCTGCTGAAGTTAGCCAGGTGTTAATGAAGTCGGAGGAAGTTTGATGGCCTGAAATCCCTGTGTGCTTTGACAGCTCAGCTTTCACACTCTGCCTCTTAGTGTCACATCACAGAAGCTTTGCTGTCTTCTGTGTCTTGTCTTGGGGTGTGAAGAACACCTTGTGTTTTCAGTGACATACAAGGCTGCTTAAAAAACCCAAACTACGCCAACCTAGGTTCTAACTCTTGATTTTTTTCTTATCATATAGCAATGCTGATGTTAAATGAACTACCATTAGGTTTTTCTGGCAGCCCTCCTCACTGGAACTTGAGCCCAGCAGTGCTTTAGTTTGTTAATACATAGTCACAGGGAACTGGTTGCTCCTGCTGTATGAATGAGGAAAAGGCATGAAGTGGCTAAACATCTTGTTTAATTTCGTGTTTTACCTGTGGTGGACCTGGGTTTAGTTGCCTTGTTTAGCCCCAGTTGCAGGGCATCCTCTGCTGCAGAGCTCTGGGGGAAGATTGGCTTGGGAGTGAACCTCTGTGAGAGGATCCTCTTTGCAGCTGGCTGATGTGGAGTGTGTGGCAGATTAAGGAGAAAAAATCGTGTTACCTGTTTGAGGGGTTTATTGAATACAGATACTCTTGAGACTTCTTGCTGTGTTCCTAGTGACTGTTGCATGTGAGGGCTTTCTCTTACGTTTGCCAGCTTGAGAAAATCCCAGGGAAAATACCCCAATTAAAAGAACTGTTGCTGTAGCTAAATCATACGTGGCATCTCTTAAACTGCTTAGTATTTAAAAAGAAAAAAATAATCACCTTGGCACTTACATTTTGCCCTCTTAATGTTAGTTTTTCAGAGAGGCACAAATCCCTGGAGATACGCGCATCTTGGGACCCAAGCATTTACAGAGGCAATGCCTCTAATGTGCTGGGGCTAAGCTATGAGTGACTCATTAGCCAGATGGAGCTATAATTTATTTCTGTCTTCTTAGGTAAGCTAATCCCCTGGACCTAAACTGAATGAATAGCCCATGAAATGTGGTATCTGTGCAGGGTGAAACTTGAGATTTAAATGCAAAAGCAAAGGGTGTGTTACAAAATCCAGGGCAATGTTAACTAGTGGAGGAAATCAGGTGCAAGCAATGATACTGCAATGGAGTTCAGAAATTAGTTATTTTTTCTGTGGCATGGGCTCTGTTTAGGGGAACAAAAGTGCAATTCTTTTGTTAAATGCAGGATGGGAACAGTAACAGAGTCTGTACGCAGACCGGGACAGATGCGGTTTGTTCCCCTCTTTCAGAATGACTAAAGGGATGTTGTGAGTTCTTGAATTTACAATCGAGAGGGGAGCGTGCTTGCAAGTGGGGAGCCTGGCACAAGTGCTGGGCAGCTAGGCTCTAAGAAGTGTGCCTGATGGGTATTAGGTTCAATATCAAATACAGATGAAAGGTGAGTATTTAACAGAATACCTCGCTATTTAAACATAGCTGAAGTTGCTGTGCCTCTGGTTGGCAGCAGTGAGGGGGTGTGTGTGCCATTTCTACTGGGTGTGCCTTGTCTGGGGATTGCAGCTTGGAGTGGGTAGAGAGCTGATGCAGCCACCCTGGAAAGTTGTCCAAGGGCGGGCTGCAAATGATAGAAGGCCACTTGCAGCACCTTCTAGGGGGCAGAAATAACATTTTTGTGAGGGTGTCTTCTGTTTCTGTAGCTAACAGGAATAGGAGGGATGGTAAAACTAAACCCTGAGGAGCTCTTAAGTTGGTATGTGAGGGTGTGTAAAAGTTAATGTACCATTTTCCCCGGTTTAATAAAGGAGCTGCTTTGTCCTGTTCCTTTTTGTATGGCATGGGATTTTTCTTCCCTATAAATTGCTTCTGTTTTTCCTGATATGGTTTGTCAATGTAATATGGAAGTATAAATGGAAGTGGAGAAGCTTTTTTGGTAATTGTAGATTGTCAGAGGACAACTGGAAACTGTGAGCCAAAATGCTGCCTATTTACCCCCCATGGCAAGAATACCACTTTATAAAGACATCTTGACAAGGAGTGGATGGTGAAGGATGTAATCTTGTCATTCTGCACGCAAGCCAGCAGCAATGGTATCCTCCTAGAAGGTACTTTTAAATGAGGGCATTTTCCATCCATTTCCCACACTAATTTTCCATCTCAGCCCAGCATGTGCATTACCATCAGAGCAGAGCTCGTTTGCTGTTCCCAGTTGTGCTTAATCAATTATAGTTACACCATGAGGCTTTTTTTTTTTTTTTTTTTTTAAATCCTGCTTCCACATGAAAGGTTGGATTTGTATGTGAAATTCCCTGCTGGACTTTGGAGATGAAATCTGTGTACCTCTGATCACAGTGTTTGGGGTGGAAGCGTTCATGTGACTCATGCTCCGCTTTGCCTGATGACTGAGAGGAGGACAGGAGCAGGACCTGAGTCCGTTGAGGCTGTGAATCTTGTGTAGGGTGAAATGATCCCGTTGCCCAAGTGGAGGGAAGCGCAGAGAGGGGGGAGCTGGGTGGTGGATGGAGCCTCAGCAGAGCTTGTGTTGCTTGGCCAGCTCAGAGATCAGATCTCATGTAGTCCAGCACATATTCCTCACTTGGACTAGCTGTTCTAATTATTTATTTATGGCTCCTCTTCAAGCAGCTGAAGCTTTTAGATGTGTCTAGCCTCTTTGGTCTCAAAGCAATAGTCATTTCCTGCTAATACTTGGTCTTGCCTTGATGAACGTTGTGTCTCCTGACACTGATGTCTGGAGCCTTTATAACATGTTTTGCTGAGGAAGTGATTTGACCTGAGTGTTTGCTGTCAGGTGCTGGGAAATGTGTAGGGATGACTGCAGGGTGTGAGCTTTCCAGCTTGGCCAAAGCAGTGGGATGAATTTGTGGATAGCTGCATGCTTCTGTATCAGCAAGGCTGAGGTGGGCTGTTTGGTCTCTTTGTGGTTAGGTATTGTAGTTGTTGTAGTAATGTATTGTAATGATCAACTTAATTACACTTGTGAAAAATCTGCTTAATTACATATTTACTTTGGGGATTAGCTTCTCCCATAAGCACTCAATATTGACTTTGGCTGAGGCAAATTTTCAAGTTCTGCTTCCTTCAAGAGATGACTAATACTAGATCACTTAGTGCAAGAAGCTGGTTTTATCAAGTAGCTGTAACTAATCATTTTGAATGCTCCAGCTTAGTTTTGAGCCTCTGTGCTTTTTCTCCCTGAAAGACAAGATTTTTCTCACATCCCTCTCAAACCATTCTGAAATGTTCTGTGCTGGATGTAATTCTAGACCCAAGCTTTTTCAATAATCTGTGTGCTCAACAGAAAATAAATACAAACTGGGAGGAGACTTAACATTAAGACAACTGATGAATAATTAGTGTATTGAAATGTTAGTCTTTTATTTGGATAACTTAATAGCCAAATTAGATTTCTCAACCCTTGCTTTCTGTGCTGCTCAATGCACTATACAAATACATTATCACAGCGACTCTTCTGTGTCTGGGAACTATTACATATAACAACTCTTCCCTCTTGAGCTAGAGCCAGGCTCCAAACCAAGCCCTTGCCAATGTGGCAGGATGGCAAGCCAGCTTACGATAGCGGTTTCCAGCACAGCCAGGAGTTGAGGTGAAACAGCCTTAAATATAATAGTACTATGTGGTATTTGAAGAGTAATCCTCTGTCGGTCCAGAAGCAAGGAGAGCCTGTCCTCTCCCTGCATCATGCAACTTCTACATGGACTTTGTGCACTCTGCGCTCAGTAGGCACACCTATTTTGTAAGTGGCAGTGGAAATACCTCAAGCAATATTGCTTTAAGGTGTGGGGCAGTCCCCCCTACAGTTTTTGGGGTTATCCCAAGATCCCTTGCCTTTCATTCCCAAGATAATGGGTCTTTCAAGGGACAGTTGAGTTAGTTGTCTTTTCTTGTGTAGAGGAAAATGTATTGAAGGTCATGCTTTCTCTGGTGACTTTTTAACCGAGTTGGTGAATCAGGAATTGCACTTGCTTAGAGTTTTGAATGTGGGTTTTTTTAATGGTTGCTTCTTTTTTAACTTGGAACAAACAATCTGGAAAAGATTTGCATTCTTCCTGCAAAAATCCTTGTCTGTTTGTAGCGATTAGTTGTGAAGTGGGAAAATCTGGCTTGTCTTGGCCCCAAAGTTAGGTTTTTTTAGCTTCATTCTGACTTCTACTCTGTGGTTCCTGCTTTTAAAAAAAAAAACAATAATGCTTGGGGCATAAGTAGTGTTTTTAGCAAATTATCCTGGAGACTTCTGGTCTGTTAGTGCCCTGGAAGTTGTACACCATTACATGTGCAAAATAAGTAACAGATCATCCTGTGTTCCTGTAAATGTGTAGATTTTTCATGAGTTTAAAGCTGGGTTTTAAACTTCAAAAGGCAGTTCTGAAAATACTTGGTTCTTTGTGGTTGACTAAAATTTAGGGTGCTCTCCCTTCTTTCCCTCATTCCCCTCATTCCACTTCTGAAGCTGTCATAAATCTGGGAACAAAAGGAAGTTGAAATTTAACTCCCACTTGCCAAGATAAAAATCTTAATTTGTTAAATTTGATTTACAGAAAAAAAAAAAAAAAGTGTTGCTCTGCATGTACTGGTCCTTATTTCACAGCCTCTGAAAGTGCTGTATTTTGATTTCTGAAATCAAAAGCTTTAACTTTATGAAATTCACTTGGGAGGGGAGAATGAGGAAGATGAAAAGAAAGGAAAGAGAACTGCAGTCTTCCA
This sequence comes from Falco peregrinus, assembly GCF_023634155.1. Lineage (NCBI taxonomy): Eukaryota > Metazoa > Chordata > Aves > Falconiformes > Falconidae > Falco > Falco peregrinus. The sequence goes on from NC_073721.1 coordinate 96,620,185, forward strand.
AGATCAGCAGTCTTGGAAACTGCAGTTGCTTCCTATCTGGGCTAACGGCTTTGAAGCAAGTGGTAAATGATTCCAGAAGTAGTTCCATGATTGATATAGTTTGGTAATTTTATTAAAAGCTGTTTTAAGGCTTCTGTAAAACAATGAGAAAGCTTCTTTTATTATTATAATTGGTGGAGGAAATAATATCGAAGGAAACCTGTTCAAAACCTAACTTTTTTTTTTTTTTTCCCCCCATAGGTGTTTTGTTTTTTTTAAATATAGCTAAGAAAAAGCACAATGGAGTTTTATGAGTTTACCTACTGTATTATCCTCATTCCTTCTGTGGTTGTTACAGTCATCTTTCTCTTCTTCTGGCTTTTCATGAAAGAAACTTTGTATGATGAAGTCCTTGCAAAACAGAAAAGGAACCTAAAGTTTCCACCTACCAAGACGGATAAAAAGAAAACGGAGAAGAAGAAGAACAAGAAGAAAGAAGCTCAGAATGGGAACATCCACGAGTCTGACTCTGAAAGTACACCTTGGGACTTTAAGCTGTCTGATGCCCTGAGTACAGATGAAGAGCATGTCGCTTCTGTTCCCCTGAGTGTGTCCGAAGCATCTACTGGCGTTAGAGAACGGAAGAAGAAGAAGCAGCATAAGGTCGTTCAAGATGATCACGTAACTAAGGATTCGGAAGGATCCAAGTCTTCAGGCAAGAAAGTAGATCCAGTCCCTGTTACAAAACAGCCCACTCCACCATCTGAATCAGCAGCATATAAGAAGAAGCCTGGGCAGAAGAAGCAGAAAAATGGAATGGGTATCTGATGTTGCATATGCTTCTTGCACAGAACGCCAAAACAGTGTTCTGCTTTTTTGCAAGGCCACAGAGTGTGTCTCTCAACTATTCTGCCTATCTCTATGGGGCAAAGCTCACTTCTAACCTTTCCCTTTTTACGAGTTACTGCTTTCCCCCCCCCCGATTTTCATCTGGCAGCAGTGCTCTGGTTTTCCTCCTCCCATCCTTGCTTTCTTCTGCTAAAGATTGTTGAGTGTAATAGAGTAGCTCATATCTCTGCTTTCCTCTCAAGCTGTCAAAATTTTGATTACTTGAAAGAAGTCATTAGACATTTGCTGTGTGCATTCTGATGTCAAGCTATGAAAAAAGTGGAATCCTAAGAGTAGTTGCTCAGATGAAGAAGGGCGTCTAGAGAAACCTCATAGCAGACTGTGCAAAATAAATCACTGGTTATGTGCAGGCTTAATGTACAAAGAGGTATTTGGTGGCTGACTCATGGAAAGAAGCACTTACAGCTGCTTCCCACCTGCTACACCTCTATAACTGAATGGAACTGATGCTAAAAGAAAACTGGTCCAGCTGTTGTAACTGAAACATCTGACCTGGAGCAGAGCAAAAACAGTACCTAGGATTGCCTGTGACTGTTTTGACCATATCCTTAGCAGGAGTTGACATGTCTCAGCATGGTTGTCAGACTATGAATTGAACTTAAAAAAGAATAAAAATACAGTTTCAGAAATAAGTGGAAACCTGAGGTATTTGTAGATCACCCTTTTGAGATGCAGGCATAATAGGTTTGCTACAGGGAGTGAGGAAAAAGAGCAACATTGCTGCTTGATGTGGTGGATTTTTCCTTTTTCTGAAAAAAAGGGAGAAAAAAGACCCACCCACTACCAACAAAAAAAGTACCAAGTCTTGTTTGTGGGTGTTCTCTGAAAATCTCTGTGGCGTGGTTAAAATGTGGTCTGCAAGCACTTTTCTGAGGGCAGCCACAACTCACTCTTATCCTTGATTACAGGAGCTAACACCATAACCATGTGTTGTGTGTGTCAGCTCTCACAAGAGTATTATATAGCACAGGCTGTCCAAAAAATTTCTCACTAGAAACAACTTTTTAAAAGAACAGTTCCCTAATGTAAAACACTTTATTTTCTGCTTCTCACAGTCCCAGTAGCTATTGGGGGTGTGTGTTTAAAATACCTAAGTGGGTCCATGGGGGGTGGTGGTGGTGATGGTGGAATACTTTTTGCAAATAAGAAACTAGTATGGGTAACAAATGCTGTCTGCTCTGTTGCAGTAAAACCTGGATTGGATATGTTAAACTGTTACTTGCATTGCCGTATGTTCTGCTTGCAGATAAGATTCCTGTCTGTCAAAACACTAGGTGCTGTGGCTCTTGACTCTGCTAAACCTTTCTATTGCTTTGGGGTCTCATCTGATATGGGAAGCATATGTGTTTGTGAGTGTGTGTGTGTACGCATGTATATAGATAACTTCGTGTTCCGATTTAAAATACATGAGTGTTTTTTTTCTGGGAGTGGAATTTGATGGTTATTACAGACTTACTGATTTAAAAGTAATGATGAGATTATACAGAAGAGCATATTGTCTTTATTTGTCTGTTACAGATGATCAGGATACTAAGACTGATTCTGTTGTGTCCCCTGCCAAAAAGCAAGACCCAGTGCTGCTCCACCAGGAGATAAAGCAAGAAAATGTATCGGGAAAGAAGAAAGTCTCTGCAAAGAAGCAGAAAGTTGATAATGGTGAGAATACAGACCATCTTAGTTCAGATAAACCTGACTGTTAAACCTTTTGTCATACATACTTTAGTTGCTCTTCCTTTGGAAAAGAATCTTGGAGGAGAGTAACTCTCTTAATTTGAAAAAGCAGGAACTCCAGATAGGAAAGATTGCTCAGCCTGAGATGCTGTTTGGTTTTATGAACATCTGGTACCACTGAACATGGGATGATGCTGTGAACCTTTCTGTGCTCTTTTCGATCCAAACAGCCATGCTTGAATTGATGAGTAATGTGTTGACTTGGAGTATAAGCTGAGCAGGCTCTAAGTTGCTGTAAGCAAGGCATGTCTGGAACTGCTGCAGTCATCTGCCCCAAACAAGACTGCAGTTTTTTTAGCCGGTTGCTTTGACCATTTTGCTCTCTTACTGTCCTTTTGTTATCTAGCTGTTGCTCCAGCATAAACTGTTCGTCTTTGCTGTCAAGGCCTTTACTGTTTGTCATCTCTCATTCTCTGCCAAGATGCTGCTGCTTGTCTCCTCTTGGCTCAGCGTGCCTCTGTGTTTGGTTTTTTTTTTACAATGAGTGCTGTTGTCTGCAGCTTTTGGGAAGAGCGTGACCATGAAGTTCTGTGAGGCCACCTTGTTAGTTTCTCAGAACGTTTCTCAGAACTCTTCTTTACTGGGACAGCTATAAAGAACTTGGTGGCTGGTGGACTGCTCCCAGCGCAGACAGTGTTGGTCACAGTTTCCTTTATACTTTGGTCAGGTCGTTGGGGTCCAGATCAGTCACTGGCTCTGGTCAGACCAGGGTGGGGTTCTTAGAAGTGTAGGGTTACTGTATGTTGTAACAACTGGGGAAAAAAAAAAAAAAAAAAAAAAAAGATTCCTGGAAGAAACCTATTGATGGGGAACCTGGGATGCCTTTGCCTTTTATGGACATTCTTCTGCTTTTCCCGATAAACCCATTGCCTTTTTTTGAGGGGCCATGTTATGGACCACAAACTGTGTTGTCTGTATGTGGCAAATAAGTGTCAGTACTAGTTCAGCCAGCATTAAAGCTAAGCTGTCAGTGCTACACAGGAATAGCTCATGCATTATTTGAATGAAAGCTGTTTTCTTTTAAAGCCACGTCTCCAGAATGACAGAGCAAAAGTTAGCTGTGGTGGGCATCCAGATTAGCCAAGACAGTATTATGGGGATTTCAGATGTTGCTGGCACTGCAAAAGGTCTCGTTGATACTAAATAATTTTGAAAGGAGGGGAATAAAATGAGGAGAGGAAATTAAGGAGAGGAAGGGAAAAGGTGAGGATGGTAACTGGATTAGGTGGTGGATACTTCTGCTAGAGGAGAGCTCTCCTCACTTCTGAACTTGCAGCGTACTGCAGATGTTTGCTGGCTGCTGAAGTGCAAAGACTAGCAGGTGACACAAAAGGTCCATCTGGTCTATTCTGCTCCTTAACAGCACAGAATACAGAAGTGTTTTATAATTTTATAACTGGCTCCTTGGCAGCCAGGAATGCGTATTTGTCTTGCACTGATGCCTGAAATTTTGCATCCCACTCAGTTCCTTCTCTCTCTGGTCCGCCATGTGGCATCTGTTGACCACCCGCCTTTCAGCCTGGGCTGGCTGGGTCAATGAGCTTTCCTGCTGTGGCATGGCTCAGCACACATCTTGCATACATTAGGTGGTCTGGACCAGCAGCTCAGGAGCTGGGCAGACATCAAATTCAGCTCTGTTCCTGGCTGTATCTGTTGTCCCTGGTCTGTTGCTCTTCCTCTCCCCTCCCCGGCTTTTCTCTCCGCAGTCTGAAAAGTTCTTTGGACAGAGGCTGATCCTCACCATGTTTATACAGTGCTGTGTGAATGGAGACCGGAGGTTGGTCAGTACCTCTGGGTACCTCTCTGAATAATAATGATGCCTAAAGCCTCCTCTGACAGATGAGATATCTTCATTAAGTGCAGTTGAGTCTGCATGTGAAATAAGCTTGATTGCTGTCCCTACTGCATGTTCTGTTTAAATGGTTTAGTTCACAGGTGGTGTAATGATCTAATCTGGGTGAAAATGCTAGCAGTGAGGTACCAGCTTTTAACAGAATAGGGACAAAAGACTGCTGTACTTGTACTTCAGGGATGCTGAATGATTTCGTATGCAGCCACAGGTAAACCAGTCTCATTGATGCCATGTGCAGCTTTCTCATTAAAGTGAAATGAAAGTCAAAATGTAAAGGTTCTTCTCTGTTACTTGTTAAAATGCTAAAAGGCAGCTTTGGAAATAGAAATTTAATTGAAGCTATTAGACCTTTATTTAATGAACTTACCTGAAGAGCTTTAATGAGTTAAGCTGTGAAGGATGATAGAACTAGAGAGTATAACTAACTATTGAGGTTAGAGGTGCTGTAGTCCAGCTCTCATAAATGTTGTGTACCTCTTTTAAAAATGTTGATGCTAGTTATTACAAAGCTTTGACCCATCCTGTGGACTTCTGATTACAGTTTTGGTGGATGAACCTCTTATTCAAGCAACTACTTATATTCCTTTGATGGATAATTCTGATGCTGGCACGTTGGAGAAGCGAGAAGCAGTTGAAGTAGCAAAACAAAATGTGAATGAGGGGATCCAGAAGAGCAGGGGCAAGAAACTGAAGAATGAAACTGATAAAGGTAGGAAACAGATAATGTGGTCTGTCTCTGGCATACCTGAACAGGTAAAACATGCTGTGTGTGTGTGGAGGTGAATCCTCTTTTATTAGTTAGGAAGAAGTGATTTGAGGAAAACATTTGTGGCTGCAGGACAGTGTTTGTTCTTGTCTGTGCTCGTTTCTCCCCTGTCTTTGGCACTGTTGAAAGGGCTTTGCGCTATCCAAACCTTTTAATGCTGACTGTAGGCTTTTGTGTCCTCACAGTGAGCAAACGGGTGATTGCAGACCACACAGATGCATGTGAGCTAGTTTTACAGTAGGTAGCTCAGGCATTGCTAACAGTGATGGACTCTAAACCGAGACCTTTCAGCATGGGCTCTTGCAGTCTGCCTGAGTTTGGGGTGCACCCTCTATGCTCTAGTGCTGTTCATTGAGCTAGCTGGGGCCAACCAGCCAGTGTGTATCTCTGGTGATTCCGTGTTGCACTCAGAAGCAAATTGCCAGTGGAGATAGTCTGGCAGTTTCCAGGAAAACTTTGAATTTTCCTTTCAATGTAGTTGGAATTGATTGGGACAGGAGACTTTCTTTCTTCATATTCCCCCATAGAGGCCTGGAGTGATTCATGAGCATTGTGTCCCACCCTATAACTTTAAGTAGGCCACTGACCTGTTCGAAGCATGCCAAACATACTGAGCCATGAGGTAGGACCCTCAAATTTGTGGGCAGCTGGAGAGGAGAAGCCAAGTGACTGAGCAGTGATTCTCTTCTCAGGTTTGTGCAGAAGCCTGGCTCTCCAGCATTGTCTGCCTGGTCACTCGTTGCACTCTTTGGAAACTTTTTAGACTTGTCTTCCAAAATGCTTGCTTGAAAGCTTCCTGGCAACTTTGTGGTATCTAGATTGGATTCCCACTTGCCTGAGGCTCTCTTATGCAGCTATTGAGATAGAAGCACATCACTGCCCTGCAACATCAAAGCTTCCTACGTGCACCTGTCCATCCTCATTTCCTTTGCAAGCTGTAACCTTCTATATGAGCTCCTAATTCTTCTGTGTCAGCTGGGATTTGCCCTCCCAATATAGAAATCTTCCCCTATTCTGGTTGTAAGCTTCTTGGATGCAAGGGCAAGGTCTTCCTGTCTTCGGGGAGCACAGGGTTCGGACCAGTCTGGGACAAGCTGCTATAAACTGTTGGCTAACTGGACTGTTGTCTCAGGATTTTGGCATACTGCTGGTAACAGCATCATCGATGTCAGTGCAGCAATGACGTGATCTGATGTCTGTGGCCAAGACTAAGTTGCGTGTAGGACTAGGACAGAATGTGCTAGAACTTCTCAGTCCTTCTCCCCCACCCCCAGCTTTCACTCTGTGTTTCAGTGGTTTATTTTTATGCTCGATAATGTCTCTTAGGGACTTAATGTCACTACTACTTTTTTGTTCTTTTTTTTTTTTTTTAAACTCTGTAGGGGGTTGGGTTTGATGTGTATCTTGGTTTCAATGGTATGTTCAGCACCTGTGGTGAGAAACGTGGACCCTTCTCCATGATCTTTGGGGCGCCTCCTGAACCAAGCATTACTTTTAAGCTTTTCCTTTTTCCTCCCATTCCTTCACGTACTTTTGTGCACTGGTGAATGTCTGACAGAGATGCTGTATGCCTTGGTCTTGTGCTTCCATTCCCTGAAGTTAGGGGGCCACCTAATGACCTATGTATGTGCAGCCAGTTTTTATATGAACAATGATTTTTATTCCTATTAGAGCATAGTTTGGTTGAATTGTGTTTCTTTGTTTGTGTCTTTTTAAACATTTAGTCAGCAATTAAGAGGGATCTTACAGATTTACCTTCCTGCTGCTAAACTCCTTCTGCAGCAGTTCATTTCCAAACTTAGATTGAGGGAATATTTTTCTGCTTCCCATATATTGTAACCAGAAATGTGCTAGTTTCTAAATTCATTCACTTGTCATGTGCGCATTGCTTAGAGAGCCAGGCTGTTCTTTAAAGTGAGAGCTCAGTTTCAATTATTGTCACAATGCACTAGAAGGTATTCTTCAAGTTTTCACATTTGTGCTATTTTTTTCCCCTCCAAAATCTGTGTTATGCTTTATCATCTTGCTAGCAACACTATAAATATTACCCACTGTACAAACAAAGTGGTGGGATTTTTTTCCCAAAACTATCAGCTGGCAGGTTGTTATCAGATTTAAATTGGAGAGATGATGGTTTTGCTGAATGTTCATGACCTCTTGCTTCTTGACATTTCAGACTGAAATTAAATATAATGCATAACGATACCCCATCACATGCTGTTTTGAGGCAAAATAAATAGTTCTGTATGGTGTCCAAAGTAAATACATCCTCCCTTCTGTATTGCAGAGAATGCCGAAGTAAAATTCAAAGACTTTGTAATGGCCATGAAGAATATGATCTTCACTGAAGATGAGGCCCGTTGCATAGTGGAGGTGTTAAAGGAAAAATCCAGTGCAATTCATGATGTCTTGCAAAAGGTGAATAACTGTGGGAGTGGGGGAGAGAAGACTTTTTAAATAAGCAGAAACTGGAAAGAGATGCTGTCAAATTGGCTATAGCAGTATTGTGATACCTGCATTCTGTCTTGGGAAGACTTTTCCCAGCTGGTCTGTGCTTGTTTTGCATGCAGGAAGCAGTTGTCAGATGTCTGTGTGCTGCCATCTGCCATCCCATGGGCTGGCTAGACAGGCTGATGGCTTTTGACTGCTCTTAAAGAGCAGACATAACCATGGAGAATTAAGGTACCTAAAGTAGGACTGCTCTGCAGCTGAAGTGTGTGGGGGAAGGCTATCTGGTGAATTTCAGGAGTGATCTTTCACAACTGTGTACACAGGATAAACTATACAAGAAATTAAGGAAAAGCTGCTGTGGCTGTGCACTTATCATCTGATTTCTGTGTGTTTCAAGTATCTCCATTTTTTAAGTCTATGCATTCTGCTCTGCTGACTTCTTTGGATATTTTTCATAGGATTGTAGGACAATTCAGATTTGGAAGGGACCTCAGAGTGGTTTGTTGTCCAGCCTCATACTCAAAGCAGGGCCAGCTCTGAGGTCAGCCCAGCTGCTCAGGGCTTTATCCAGACTGGCTTGAAACCCTCAGGGACTGAGACTGCACGGTGTCTCTGGGCAACCTGTGCCAGTGCTTAGCAGTTCTCTCTTTTTGCATTAAGACAGTAGAGAATGGTGACCACTAATATCTTAGAAATATCTACTCCTGCCTCCCGTGACTCATTAGGATTGTTGCTTCGAGTTTGTAACATCCTGTTTGTCACACTTGAAGTCTTGCAATTCTGTATTCTTCTGCAGATATGGTACCAGAACAGAAATGCAGAACTGGGTATGTGTCAATTCAGTTAATACTTTATAGAAGTATATCACGCAATTCTGGTTGGAAGGGACTTCAGGTGGTCATGTCATCCAACTACCTGATCCAAACAGGCTCAGCTTCAAATTTGAGTAAGTTTCTCAGGGATGTGTGCAGCTGGGTCTTGAAAGCCTCCAAGACAGAGACTTCGTGTTCTTTCTGGGCCCTTGTTTCACCCAGTAGTGGTACACTTGCAGTGGTATTGCCTGTTTGATTTGGAACAGCAGCTAGCTTGCTTGCTGTATTTTTTTATTTTAAAGGAAGGTTGGGTGTTAAGCCTAAAACTCTAGGATCAGAATGGGTTCCTGGGCTTGTATGAAACCAAAACATGTAGGTTTCTGTAGATGAAAATGTGAATATTTTTCTATTTGTAGCTCGTGCAAGACACTGACAGTGTGTTTTGTACTGCATACGTATATGATACCACTGAAGGAGAACTTGCAAACAAATTCAGAGTGCATTTATGGAACTGACACTTCTTTGCTGTTTCTGTTATGAGAATTCGTTGAGTGAAGTCTGAGCACAAGCATTTAGAAGGTTTGCCCCTTACTGCAGTTCCTTTGTTTTTAGACCAGCATACAAGTGGCAGGACGGTGGGGATTGCTCCTCTGGTTCTGTTCCCTGTAGTATCGCTGAAACTGTGTGTCAGTGTGTCAGCAGAAACATAATCATGTCAACTGGAAGCTTTCCTGTGAAGTGGAGGGAGAGACCAGATCAGCATTGCCTTTTTCTCTTTGTAGTGAGATACTTCAAGAGATTAAGTCTATTAGAACGTACCTGCTTTGAGCTGGGTTGGACCAGGTGATCTTAGAAGTCCCTTCCAACCTCAATTATCGAATGATTCAGCATCTCTGCATCTTCATCCTTTATTTTTCCTAATGGCTGTTCTTTGTTTTCCCCAGTGCCACCACAGCAGCTCTCTTTCAACACAGAAGCACCTTAAGAGCCCATTTATTCTCTTAATTGGTTTCAGTGCATTTGAAAATGCATTTCCTTGTCTTAGGAAATCTGTACTGCAGGGTTCACTAGAAGCAGAATTGGGTACTGGTGGTGCCATGTACGCCCTGCAGATGAACGTTTTGAGGGCAGGAGGGGAGTGTTTCTTCCTCTTAAGTTTCCTGCTTGCTAGGGGGCTGTGCAAGTACTTCTGGCATGTATGATCATTTTGGTGTGCTTTTGCTGCAGGCTAGCAAGGCTGAGTCGGCTGCAGCTGTGCATCAGCTGCAAGACAAGGAGAAAATGCTTGCTGCGATGAAGGAGGAGGCAGCTGTTGCAAAGGAGCAGTGCAAGCAGCTCACCCAGGTAAATGTAAAGAGGTTCATGCATATAGAGAGAGGTGTAGGAGAGGAGCAGGGGTTCTAGGATTAGCAGCCAGCAACTGCTGGTTTATTGAGCTTAGTATAAATTGAAAGGTGGAATTTTTTTATATTGGGAAAGCTTACCAAGATACTATGTTTGTGTTTATGATGCTATTAATGTATTTATGCAGTTATTTTCCAGTAGTTTTTTCGGAAAGTTCATTTGCTAAGATTGTTTTTCTTTTCAAAAGGTTGCTTTAAAACTACTTCCGTCATGAGTATAAGACTGTTTTGGGGATGGAAATATTAAACACCTCTTCTGCATTGCAGTTTTAGTTAGGTACATATTCTAGCATTTACATTCTTGTGTGCTTCTAGGCACAACAATCATCAGTTTTCTTCAAGAAGGAGGCTACAGAAAGTGAAGATGCCTGCTTAGCCCCTTGAGTTGCCATTCTGATTGCTTTAGATTTACAGGGATGCTGATGCACCACTGTCAAAGACTAGTTTATGAAACTTTTTTTGTGAAGGTTTTGGAGGAAAGCAGTTATGGCAGAACAAATAATTGGGCAGATATGGAGTGACTGGAGACTTTTGTGGGCAGAATTCTTAATGTTTTGGCTAGTTTGGAAGCATGTGGGCGTTAGGCTCAGGAAGGTGATGTAGTGGGACAAAGGTGGGAGCAGAATGGCCCGAGGACATGGGAGTTGGGAGCCATGGCAGGTGAGAAGGGAAGAAGGGCGTGGGTATTGTGTGAGCTTCTGGCAGGGCACAGGGAGATGTGTATTTGGATGGGATCAAGAGGTTTGGGACTGTCAATATGTAGCTGTAGGGAGAAAGGGCTTCTGATGTGTTCAGGGGGGAAAAAGAAGCTGGCTCAGCATTGCAGAATGAAAGAGGGGAGGTATCTCCTGCTGAGAAAGCAGAGGGGAATGTATGAGGGAGCCTGGGTGTGAGGGAAGTGGATGTGATTGGGGAAAAAACGCTTGCAAAGTGGCGCTTGTGAAGGCAGGGTAGGAGCTGCGGAGAAGTAGGGGTCATGGGTTTTTTTGCCATCTGTATTGGGGGAGGGAAGGGAGAAGTTGGGAGAAAAATGGATAAAAGCAAAGTTGCTGCGGTGCTAAAGTATCAGGATGAACAAGGGAAAGAGCTCAGCTCGACTGACAAAAAGCTCTTATCTTCTAATTAATGTGTTTCTCTGAAAACATTGCCAGCAGGTTGGGAGGGAGGGACTCTAGGGTGCAGAGATGTTCCTGCAGGGGTGTTGATAAAGATGGTAACTTGAGAGGATAAATGAGAGCAAGAGGTGCATGACCTTGGAGTTCCTTGGCAAAACACAAGCTAGGTGAAAGTTAATCTTCCCAGGATCTCTGGCACTGCCTTGACAGGGTAGCTGGGTTAGCGAGGATTGCAGGCGGGTGGTGGAATTGATGGAGGGGTTGAAGAAAACTGCAATATGTCCTGGTGCCCTTCTTTTTGCTACATCTTAGTGGATGATGGAGAAAGGTTTGTGTCAAGCTGTTGTCAATGTATTTGCAGACTTGAAACTTTTGATGTGACTCAATTCCTAAACTCTTCCCTGATCATGGGCTTGGGAACTGGTGTCGCTTACTTCGTTCAGGGGGAAGAGCCTCCTGAAGCTAGTAAGTTGGAGCTAAGAAACAGAATAGCTCTTATTTAAATTAGGATGCAGAAAAAGCTGGAATTGCTCTGAAGAGCGAAGGTTATTCAGGCTAATAATTTAGAGACTTAAAGTATGTGCCAAGGCTCCCTGGCACTGTAAGGAGCTGCATACTGAAGCTTACATGCTACAAATACCTTGTTCTGTGATGGGAGCTTGTTGCAAGCTACATTTAATATTTTTGCTTACTACTGCAAGTGCATTTTTATTGCACGGGAGCAGCTCCGTGGATTTCTCGGGTGTCTGTGTTGAATTATGGGCTAATAAATGATTAAATAGCAATGTGTATTTTCACTTGAAAGCTATAATAGGGCATCATGCTGGTGGGATTCAGGGCTTCTCTGACTGTTGCTGGATACGAATATAGCCTATCTCCTTGGGCAAAACTGTTGACTTTGCAATCTGCTGCAAAGCAAGTATTTGCTCCAAAATGCTCTGTTGTTTTGTCACAGTTCTTTACCTTTGTTCTTCAGCTCTGCTAAACTCGGGATGAAAATCTAAGCTCTGGCTTGTGTGATACCGGTGCTTTTAATTGTTAGGACTTTGTAATTTGGCCAAACTTGATAGAAATAAGATTCCAGCTCTTCTAGGACAACAGAAGATCGGTGTTTAAATTCGCAGACCTCTTTTTAATAAATGTGAAATGATGTGGATCCTAAATCCTCATAAAGGTGCTGGAGTTTTGGTCAGGTCTAATGCTGGAATTTCTCTGAGTGAAGATTGATGCTGATCTTAGTTTGATGAACACTTGCTGTATTTTTAGTTGTCTTAAAACACCAACTTTTAGACTCTAGAAAGGAGCAGTAGATGACTTCTTTCCCTTTTTTTACTTCCTGCCCAAGGAGCTGCTTGCAGAAAAGGAGAGGAATGGCTTGCTTATAGCAAAAATGCGAGAGCACATCATCACGCTAGAAAAGGAGCACGGCACTTTTCAGAGTAAAATACATGTTAGTTACCAAGAATCTCAGCAGATGAAGATAAAGGTAAATGCTTTACCAAAACAGTTAAAGCTGACGTTCATGCACAAGCAGATCAGTGCTGAGAAACCATTGCTTTAGCTGGGGTGCAGCATTTTTTACTTGCTCACACAGAAATTGGCTTCACTAGTGAATTCGGGGCCTTTTATGCAGTGTGCAGGTAGCTGGTGGTGTAATGCATCTGCATGAGGGAGGGGAAACTTTGTGGCAGTTTCCTGACTCGGAAGAAAGACAGGGTGATCTCAGAGTTCCGTACTCTGTAAATCAGGGCTGTCTAAGCAGCCAGTCTCTGATCTAGTTACTTTTCCTTCGTGGTATTCTGCTGTAGTATTATTCAATTACAGTGTAAAATCTAATTGAAATGCTCAACTTAAGAGAGCCACTAATGCTGATGATCATTTACCGCTTGATAAATCTCACTTTTAAAATTACAATAGAGAGTTGACAACGTAATGTAATATACAAGAAATACCATGGCTTGGGAGAGTACTCTGCTGAAAGTATTTGAAGGGCAGACACAATTTTTTTTTAAGACCCTTGTTACTCTCCTGAAATTGCATTGTAATGGAGTGACCTCAGAAAGAGTGTGTTTTATCAGATTAAAAACTTTAACTTGAAGTTTTCTATGAAAAATGGCCCCTCTTATGCCAGCTTGACTGCTGCTTAGATTTTACATTCTATTATTTTTTTTCCCCTATATGAATGTCACAGCATCAAGCCCAGCATGTGAAACTTTCCAGCTTTGATACCCAATCTTTTGTCTCAGCACTTCAGAGAGTAGCATCTCTGCAGTTTTGGAGCAGAACTACGTTCTCCTGAGCAGAGACAACTTCTTTTTGAGCCCTGTATAGACAACTGTATAACGAGAGTGTCTTACGGCTGCCTGGGGAGGGTGAAGGAGATCGGGGCATGACTGAGTAGCTTGTGCAAACGCTGCACAGGCAAAGCAGCAGAAAGGTTGTGCGGCGGAACCAGCGCTCTGGTTCTGCTCCCCCTGCTGATGTGCTGTAGCGTTGCGGAGAAGCTGAAATTTGTCAAAGCTTCCAGTTACATGCGTTTTATGCCCCTCTTCTGTTGGGATCTTGTATATTTGTTGGCATTAAAAAAAAAGGGGGGAGGGAGGAGGGAAAGAGGTCCCCCAAAAACATCTGAGGACCAGCTTGTTACATGTAGTTGTGCTGAGCTGGAGGTGGCTGCCCTACAAGGGGCTGCTGTCTGCTGCTGTGGCTGTTAGGCAAATATTTGTTTGCTTTTTTTTATATAGAAAATCTTCATTGGCCAGTCAGCCATTCAGTGAAACTGGGTCTTGGAAACGGTGTCAGCCATATCTACAAACTGGCACTGGTAAAGGAAGCAAGTATTATAGCTGTATGAGCTTGAGGATTTTTCAAAGCAGACTGTTGGGCTGTGAGACCAGCTATGCTCTTATATGCAGAGTATATGCAGAGTATATGCAGAGTCTGCTTTTTTCTTTGAATCCTGTCTTCGCAGTATTCTGAAGCAGCCTTAGGTTATCAGGGCTTCTTTCTGCCTCAGTTTGGAACCATGTTGAAAATGAAGTCAGAGCATATTATCAACTAAATAAAGGATCTGTTTCATAGTCTTTGACTTCAGGATATTGGATGAGGACCATCCTTTTGCAGTTTACATGCTATAATCTGTGTGTGTTACTTGTTTTAGGTTTTTTCTGCTCTGTTCAAAGGCTTTGTAAACTTCTAATGTTAATTCACAGCAAGCTTGCTTTATTTCCCTTTGGAGAAGTAAAATATTGGTATCCAGTTACTGACAAGTATCTAAAGTTACACAGCTGAGCAGCTGGTATCCTAAGTAACGCTTGTGTGGTCTTTTAAACAAACAAATGAAAAATGTTGCTTTGATAAATAGGTTGATACACTGGTATAAAAGGAAACCAATGTTTACTTGAGCAAGAGGGTCCGAGTTGCACAGTTTAAATTAAGAGTGGGTGTATGAAGAGGGATATAAAGCTACCCCTCTCCCAAAAAATCCACTTAGTTTTATTTACTTAAACTATTGTGATATCTTTTCTATTGTTACAAGTTGTTGGGTTTTTTTCATTGCTCCTTAGTTTAATCTTTTTTGGAATTGATCTTCCTTTCCCCATCAGTTCCAGCAACTCCGTGAGCAGATGGAGGCAGAGATAAGCCACCTGAAGCAGGAAAATGGTATCCTGAGAGATGCTGTCAGTACTTCTACCAATCAAATGGAGAGCAAGTACGTTAACAGCTACTTGGAGCTCTGTGTGTTTTTAAGTCTCCCCTGAAGAGTTGTCTGGCTTCTGCTCCTTTTGTTTCCATCTCCTTGGCTGTCTCTGAATTTGTGGTTAAACTACGAACACACATATTTGGGGCTGGGGAGGTAGTATTTCAATTAAGAACAATGCTTTCAAAATAGGTAACTGTCTTTTATCAATTTAAAGCCTGAGTGAGCTTTTAGGGAGTAGGTGCTGAGCAGAAAGAAGTGCTCAGCCACAGTAGGTGTTTTTGGCAGGGTATATATGTTTTCCCTTGGGCCTTTAGGAGACGTGCTGATGCTGGCCTCTTGGGAAAACAGCAGCTCTAAAATTTATAAATCAGTCTTGCAATAAGAAAAAAATATCAACACCCCACAGTTAATGATACTGCTGGGATGGCACTTGAATTTATCTGCTGCTGTTGCACATGTTTGGAGAAACAAAAAAGGCATCTCAAGGTTTTGTCTTTTGTGAGTTATGACTTAGGCTGCTCCAGAGCTGGCAGAGAGGACTGTATGTATTGTGGTAAAAGCTGAGCACCCTGGTAAGGTGTATAGTCAGACAGGTGAATTGCTGCCAGTAGGCTTCTGCCTCTAGAAAGCAAAACCAACACTTCATTTTTTCAGATATTTGATTTTTTTGTTACTCCAGCAGTTACTGTCGGAGGCTAGAATGTTAAAACCGCTGTTAGGACTTGGAAAGGGCTTTTTATTTTCTTCTCTGGCTATGCTGTTCTTGCAGAGATGCAGCTTCTGTGTGGACCTTCCTGTTAACAGCTTCTGCTCTGCCAAGTGCAGCCTCGCAGAGGTGTGTTCTGCTCCCTGTGCATGTTCTGCCAGGGCAGGTTGATGTAACAAGAAGAAGGGTATTGGTACCCTGATTTTAGGTGTCCTGTTTGTAGAAATGAAGCATCATTATCTCTTAGAAAGTTATCTTGAAAAATCCTTAATTCAGGAAAACTTAAGGTAAAAATACAATGCTTTTTGAAAGGCTCCTCTTTGTGTCTAAGTGAAAAAATTCTTCCCTTGGGCTATATAAATGCATCTTCTTTCCCTAAATGAGAGAGTGAATTGGATATCTTTGTAAATTAACGTGTAAATTAACGTACAAATCGAGGCCAGGAGGCAACTGTGTAGTCTGAAGATGTGCATGCAGTCAGTAGTCTAGGAGGAACAGTCTTAAGTAGGTCTGAGATCAGTGATCTTTTATGGGAAGGGGAAAGGAATGTGAATTCGATGTGAGACCTTTGCTTATGCTGAGCCTCTTTAGTTTCTATAAGCCTGTCCAAATTGTGTCCATCAGTTTGCAAACCTTTTAAAGGAACTGATGCTTCTGACTTATTGCTGACCTTTTGTTTCTGACTCAGTGGGTTGTAGCTGCTGTGCTCTGACCCTCATCCCTTTCCTAGGATGAAGCCTTGTGAAAAAACAGCACGCCCAGTACAGCCTGCTGGCTGCAAATACAAGACTTGGTGTTGACTTAAGTACCTGTTGTTGTGGCCTGTGCTTTTTGGGGAAAAAACCTCAAACAAACAACAAAACCAAACCCCTGAAAATGTTTATTTTTAGGCAGTCGGCTGAACTGAACAAACTGCGCCAGGATTATGCTAGGCTGGTGAATGAGCTGGGAGAGAAGACCAGTAAGCTGCAGCAAGAGGAGCTTCAGAAGAAGAATGCAGAGCAGGCCCTTGCTCAGCTAAAGGTGACTTGGATTTTCTCTGCCTGTCGTGGCATTCAAGGCTTTATCTGAGCCAAGTTCTGAATCGGGGGGATGCGAGGTGTGCAAGAATCACTTTAGCTATTTCCCTGGCTGCTAAATCTCTGTCGTCTTTATATGTGCAAGTATCTATTTTCAGATAGGCTGAGCCAGCCTATGGGCTTATTTAATGCTTTTATTCAGTACTCTGGATTTTGATTGACTGAATTTAAACTTACCCTTCTAGGTAAATATCTTTAAAAAGTTTAACTGGTGATACTGAATTCTGCTCTCTGTGAGCTTACAATTCCAGCAAGACTTGGTATTTTGGAGCTGTTCATCCGTATAGTGCTGTTCTTGTGTGATTTTTATTTGAAACTACATGCTTTTGCTTAAATGTTTAAGTTTTTAAATATACTTTTTTTTTAAAGAGTTAAAATGTAAATGGACTGGCTTCTGGATGCATCTCTTTCCTGTTCTTCGGAAGAAAAGGTCTTTTGTTTGTGTGGTTTTTTATTTGTTTGTTTTTTTCCCCAGAAGAGAAACAGCATTTTTGGGCGAGAGTGCCAATCCAGAGCATGCTACTTTTTTCTTACTTGGAATTGTCTTAGTTACCAGAAGTTCTCCCTGCCTCTAGCCCTTGCAGATGGAGAGTTGGTACCTAGAGTTGAGACATATTTTAATTATAAATGCAGATTTGTGTGATGCCTGGCTACTCTGGCTTCTGGTGTTAAGGCTGAACTTGCAGGGCAAAGATGTTACACTTTCATATAACAGAAACCATCCTGTTAAGAGTCTATAATGAAATCCTGTTCACAATTTGCCTTTCAAATTAATGGGCTAAACTACTCTGGGAGGAGGATTACAGGGCACTTTTTCTCTCTGATGTGTCCTAATGGAAACAAGAAATGGTTTTACTACTTTGCCATATGTTTTGGGAATAGCACCAAAGAGATGCACTCTGAACGCTTCAAAAATGA
The DNA here is from genome assembly GCF_023634155.1 of Falco peregrinus. NCBI lineage: Eukaryota > Metazoa > Chordata > Aves > Falconiformes > Falconidae > Falco > Falco peregrinus. Next base: position 96,637,609 of record NC_073721.1, read on the forward strand.
AAAAGGTTAGACTTCTTTTCATCAACTCTCTCTTCAATGTGAAGGTTCAGCAGCAGGAAGCAGAGAGAAGATGGGAAGAAATCCAGGCTTATCTCAGGAAAAGAACAGCAGAACATGAAGCAGCACAACAAGGCACGTATAGCAAAATTTCCAAATAATGTTTACTGCAGTGATCTGGCTGTTGTGGTTTGTGAAGGAAGGGCATTATTGAGTAAATGGCTTGAGTAAAGCTCAGGTGGAAGTCTGTGTTGCTTCAGCACTCTGGGGAGATTATATGTTGTGATACCAGTTGAATGCTGATGGGAGAGCTGAACCTTGGCTTTCTGGAATAAGGCTTCTAATCAGCCTGCCTGTTTACAGTGAAAATTATTTCCCCCAAAGTTAAATATTTAGTTCTGAATTAAAATCCTGACATTTCTGCTGCAGATGTGCAGAATAAGCTTGTGGCCAAAGACAATGAAATCCAGAGCTTGCACAGTAAACTTACTGATACAATGGTGTCAAAACAGCAGCTGGAGCAGAGGATGTTGCAGTTAATGGAGGCTGAGCAAAAGAGAGCTACTGCGGAGGACTCCCTGCAAATGCAGGTGCAGGTAGTATTGCTCAAGTATCTTAAGGGTTTGGTTTTTTTCCTTCCACTTTGTGCCTATGGAAATGCAGTAATATCCTTGAAGTGCTGCTTTGGTAAAGCTTTCCCACTGAATACCAAATGAGAAAACTGGTCCAGCCTGTTATCTGGCAATTTATGAATGAGACCTTGCATGTGGTGCTATGAGGAGGTCTGGGGCCATCTCAGACCTGAGCAGCACTCTGGGCAAGTCAGGGAAATGTGCCGAGCCAGGTGATTTCCCAAGCTGTGAAATGATGCTATGGTCTGGGGAACACCCTCGAAGAGCAGCCATATACCTTTTGATGTTTGTGTGAGCTCTTCTGGAGTGATCTGTTTTCCTGGCATCAAGTGGTGAGAGGCAGTGTGGACACAGCTCTTGAGGGCTTCAGGGAAACCAAACGGTGTGCAGTGGGGCAGGGTATGCTTTTCTTTTGATACAGAACAGGTTGTTGTGCTTCCACTCAAACTGATTGATCTTAGTGGGGAGAAAAAGTGTCTTTCAAAAGTGTCTGAAATGTAAATGCTAAACTGTTCTTACTAACATAATCATGGCTAAGAGCTAATCCTAGCAAAAGTTGACTAGCTGCAGATCTCAGCCTGCTTTTCTTTCTGTGCTCTCTTACAAGGAGCTGATAGAGCAGAATAATGCTTTGAATGCTCAGCTTCAGAAGTTTCATTCAAAAATGGCAGCCCAGGTACAGCATGTTCTCAGACTTTCTTTTGTAGTCATGAATTGTGAACTTTCATTAAAAGCCAGATTTTTTTTTTGTAGCTGGATGAGATATGTAATGCTGAAGGCAAAGACTTGTTAGCATCTTTTTTTCTAATGTTTCTCAGACTGATTTAAAACTTAAGCTTCTGCTGTCCTTTTGGGGGAAAAATCCACTTATTTAGTCTTCTGGTGGCTTTCATTTATAACCAAAGGGTAGACTACCTTTTTGAATGTTTGTTTTCTGTAGCTTTGCATGCGTACAATCCTATCTTGTGGTTCTTCTGGTCTTTTTGCACTCCTCCTATGAACCATCTGATCATGCTTTTCCCTTTTGTATCGGTGTCTTATGGGAGCGCCCATACAAAGCTATTTGTTCATTTCAGTGGTGATTTCTATGCAGAAGAAAAAAAAAAAAAGCTAAAAAACCCAGCAAACCTGCACAATACCTTTCTCGATCTTTTTAATATCTAAAATTTTAATTTGACTGTCTCTCTGAGAAATTATTTCTGTTGTAAACACTATGTAAAACCCCAGGGTCACTGAAGTTGCTTCCATGTAGAGCTAGGCCACAGAAAGCAGCTCAGGAAGGCCGTGACTTCTGTAGGCGCAAATGGAGACTGTTCCTATGCAATTGGGTGCTGTGTTCTTTTAATCATGGGCGTGATTGATGTAGTTTGATTAACTTCAACATCAGACTGAAAATGTGTTATCTGGTTTTGCTTAAAGTGCTTTAACCCATTGGGCAGCGAGAGTAGAGAAGGAAGAGGCTCTCTGGATTTGTAGTGTCTTCATGACCTACTCCTCTCCGTCCCAGTCCTTCTAAAGGTCTTTGAAAATGCATCCCTAGGGAAATTTTACTCCTTAGCTCTGGGTGACACAGGGAGGCTGTTGGAAGGAGATGTGTGCTGTCTCCATGTGGCCCCACTGGCCATAGAAACACGGGGCCATTCTTCTGCTACAGATGCTGGCTGTAAAAATGGCGCTTTGGGGGGGTGAAGTTGGGCTGGGTGCTTCTCAGGACATTGGGATGGATGAAACTGTTTTGGTCATTAAGGTGACCCTCTGGGACTGGAACTCTTTATTCCCTTTATTTATTTATTTCTGTGATACTGTTCTCTCTGGTATGGTCCAGATAAGGCAGTATAAGAATTGCTATAGGGGTCCCATGGGCACAAGCTCTGAAAGAGCCAGGATTCTGGTGGAGGGTAAGGCTGGGTAAGGAGGACCATGTATCTGAAGCACAAATGAATGTGAAATTTCTGCCACAGCTGATACCAAGCTGGATGTGAAATATTCTGCAGAGGTCCCTTGATAACCAGTGCGGTGGGTCTCCCCTACGCTGTTGTGGGTGACCACGTGAGAATAGGCTTTTTCTAGGGGGGAAAAAAACGCCACTTGTTGATTTTATGCTGCTGTTTCTGTTCCTAACACAAGTCCTGATGCCCTGTGCAGGGTTTTCGTTTTTTTAAATTTGAGTGGCTTCAGCAGAATGTCCTGTAAAGCACTTAACCCTTGAGAGATGAGTGCTGGTGATCCCTGTGGCTTGTTTGAATCTGGTAAAGGGCAAATAAGATGGTTCATGTTTTCCCTTCATGTCACCTTAGGCCAAAGGGGAAGGGACGTAAGTGTGTGCTGGTATTACTTCAGTGTTCCTTAGCCAGGAAATAGTTGGAAGTGTCCTGTGCCAGTTCAAAATAACTAGGCAAATCTTACAAATGCTATTTCTGGCTCACTGTAGATGATGATTCTTTGACTTGCTTTACTTTCAGCTATGTTGTGTTTTTCCCCCCTCCCCTCCTCTTCTGCAGAACTCGGCTTCAGTCCTGGCAGAAGAACTGCACAAAGTGTGAGCATTCATTTCCTCTGGTATTTGGGAGGTGTTACTGGCTTTTAATGCATGCTGCCTTTTCTCCACACACGTGCAGTGTGTATGGGAGGGACTGGTGATGGAAACGTTGCTGCCTATGCTTTTAACTCTCACCATGAGATTGACTTGGGAGCTGGGAAACAGCTTCCAATGGATTTCCCTTCTGTGGCTGGCCTCAGATTTGGAGTCTGTTGTACGTGGCTCTGTGCTACACGGAAAGCAGTGTCTCCTCTCTTGTTTGTCACTGCTTATGTTTAGGGATCAGTGCAGTGTGCAGGAATGTGTGTGACCATGAAAACTGTTAATATCTGGGCTATATGGCTGTGCCAGGAGACTTCTCCCTTTGGGAGATTGGGTAGTTGTGTTTCAGAGCTGGAAAATGTCTCATAAATTTTTGGCAAGCACACACCATTTAAAATGGATGGAAAAGCTTTTGGACCCAAAGTGTACTGTCAGCAGGAGTTAGAGTAAGAGCTGGGCTTAGGGGCCAGCGTGTATTTTGTGTTTAGCCTGACACTTCATGTACCACTTTCATCCAAGACCTTTCAGTACTGATGTGTCATCATTTCTCATTTGTGCAGGATTGCAGAAAAGGACAAAAAGATAAAGCAGATGGAGGACTCGTTAGGCAATGAACGTGCCAACTTAACCAGCAAGGAGGAAGAGCTCAAGGTATAGTAACAGCCATGTGCATCTGCCAGTGGATACAGGGAGAGGCTTGTTGGTTGCATGTACAAAATGAAACTTGCAAGACTGCTGCCTTTGAGTCAGCAGCTACTCTTTCAGCAACGAGTCTGCTGAGATTGCTGTTCTAGGCAAGGCCAATGCTTGATGTTGGGAAGCTGTTGATAAGAAAGCTTGAGGTTTTGCCTTGCTTTTTACCCCTTTACCTTGTTTTAACTCTAGAGCCTTCAAAAAGTAACCTGAAATACTTTGCACTGGAGGGTGAACTTGCCTGAAATACTGTCTCTATGCGAAGTGCAGATAGACATTTTTTTTTTCTCCTTCCTTAAGGTTTTACAGAATATGAACCTATCTCTGAAATCAGAAGTACAGAAGTTACAGGCTCTGACAAATGAACAGGTAAAATAATTATTTCATTAAATATTTCTTTGTTCTCTTCCACTACCTATTCTGTCATAAATGCAAATGCAGATCTGTTGGCTTTAAGGGAGCTGTGCTTAAGCACATTAAAGACATCAGGCTACCGAATTGGGCTAATACGTGATTCCCTGGAATTCTTATAGCTGGTGGGAGGCCTGCTTCTTACCCGTCCTTCACCAGCAAAATCTTTCTTACTTAAATAACCAAGTTAATGAAGCAGTTAGCTTGGTTGGTGTAGATTTGCAGGCGTGCAGAGTGCTGGATGCTTCACAGGAGTGAAGACAACTGTGCTTGAATATGCAGTTTCAGCATTTGCATATAAAGGTCATGAGCATCCCTCAAACCCCAAAAGCATACAGCCCCTCTCTGCCTCACCATAAGTTCCTTTTTAGAACCGAACACAAATGCTGTCCCTCTGTTACTGCTATGTGGCCTGTTCATTATAGAGGTGGAAATGAAGTGTTTAATTAGAGATAATCCTGGTTGTCAAATGAATCTCTTAGGCAAAGGGAAGAAGACCTCTAACTGCATGCTTGCCTGCTACATAGCAGTCTTCTAAAAGTGCATGAAGACAAAGCTCTTTCGCTCTTGCTGGCGAGTCATGTGCTGAGAGGCCAAATGACTTGTTCTAGCTTTTTAATATTGTGGAATGAAAGGTTGATTGAATCATGTGATGTATCCTAAGTCTGTGTTAATCCTCTTTATATCTAGGCTGCTGCTGTACATGAGCTGGAAAGGATGCAGAAAAGGTAAATAGCTCGGGATTTGATAAACAATGTTTGTCAGTCTTCTGTGTTCTTTTGAATTGATGCTTTTTGTAAGACTTGGATGAGGAAATGTATTTAACTGTTCTGCTGTGTCTCAGCATTCACATCAAAGATGACAAAATAAGAACACTTGAAGATCAGCTTCGAGAAGAACTTGCTCAGATTTCAAACACAAAAGAAGAATTCAAGGTAAGATGCAGAACAGTTATTCTTGTGCTTATTTACAGTAAGTTTTCCAGACTTCAGAGGTTGCAGAGCAGTTCATACAACTGAATGTTGATGTATGAAATAGAACTGAGTTTCGGGTATTAAGGTAAATTATAGTATTCGCTTCACAAGGCAAGAGTGATGTGGGATGTCACAGTAGCAGCAACAACCGTGCAGCAGAGTAAGAGGTGGCATAACACAAGCACAGTGCCTGCAGTTGTGAAGAGTGAGATCTTTGAAATCTGGAAAAGGAGGCTGTTTAGTAAAAACTATTGTGGTTTTCCTGCATTCCACCTTCTGAGTCTCAAGGCCTTCTTGTTGTGAGCCTTTGGATTATCATGTTGTCAGGTCTTTGTCTCCCTGCCCCTCCCCCAGAGTAGGTGTAAAAGTGCTTATTTTTCTCCTGCTGTCTTCCCAATTATTTCTCATAAGGCTGCAGCTAAATTGCTGAAGCTTTTAGTTCTGACATCTGGAGTCTGCACAGCAAAGCTGGTACTTGTTTCTAGATGGTGTATGCACTTAATTCCTCCTTGCCCTCTGCCACCTTAGGCTTTTTCTTCTGAACTTCAGCTGTTAGAAATAGACCTGCTTCCTGAGAAAGGTGATGGCTTCATCTTTGTAACTCCTTTAAAGCCCACGTTGAGTACTGCTGCTCTTCTGATGTTTCTGGTGAAAAGACATTATGAGATGCAGAGTGGGAAGTTGGTAAGTTTGCTAGTGAGAAACAGTAGGTGGGTAGTGGCAGAGGCAGCATGCTTTGGTAGGGGAAGCCATGCCTCATGAGTCTCCTGGAGCTCTTTGAAGGTGTTAGCAAGCAAGTAGTAAGCTTGATTCACGTATTACAGTGGCACTTTCAAAGAGGTTTTGATGAGGGTCCCTAGCAAGGCTCCATAGTTTCTCTAAGCTGTCAGAGAGCAAGAGGGAAGAAGTTTACTCAGTTAATAGATTAGGAAGCAAAGTACAGCTTCAGTTGTTTTTTCTAATAAAGCTATTGACTGAATCTTCAGTGTGTGTGCTGGGCAATCGGTGCATAAACAGTCTGGAAAGGGGAGTGGGAAGAGGTGGCAGTCTTCAGCAAGTTGGCAGGTCTCAGGTTAGTGATGTTCACAGGGCTGTCAGCATGGTGGAACATTTTAAGATGGTAGGTGAAATGCTGAAAACGAGTATGGGGAGGAATAAACGGAACTTCCTTTAGCGTGTTAGTTCCTGAAGTAACTGCTACTGAGGAAAAAAGCCTTAGAGGTGTTGTGAATGGTTATGTGCTGAAATCAACTTGGTGCTAAGGAATGGCAAAAATCACCTGGATGCAATTTCTGGCAGTTCTTGGGAAGTGAATAGAGAACTGAACACAGATTGTCATCATAGTGATACTGTGGAAATCCCCAGAGCTCTCGACATGAATATTATGGGGCCTTCTAGTCTCCTTCTCCTCCTGTCTTTGATCCCAAACGTAAGCCAGACGGCTCTGTGCTAAATGTTTCCACCTGAGGAAGTACTGCTTTTTTCCCATGCACATGAAAGATGGAAAAGCCAGGTTCAAAACAGAGCAATTCTTTTAATCCTTGCCTTTGCTGTCCTTTCCTGCTTACATTGTCCCTGAAAGGCTTTGGGTCTGAAGCACAGATCATGTGTCCTGCTTTTTACTGTTTTAAAGCAGCAAGCAGGTCTTTAAAAAGACTTTGTAAAGCAAAAAACAATAATAGAGGAGGATTTAGAAATACATATGAGAAATCTAGACAGTCTGTCTGTTAAGGGCTGCCATGTCTTTTGTATGGAGCAGGAGTGCAGGAGTGGAGGCAAGGTGCTCGGTATGCTTGTTCGTCTCCCTGATTTGCCTCTTTCCAGCCTGCAGTCCGACCAAGTGTAGGAGCTGTGCAAAGCTCTCTGCTTGCTGGACTGTCAATTCCTTGCTGTGCATCCTCAGCTGAAGAGAACTAGAGAGGTGATCCTGGATCATTTGCTTTGCCATATGAGTGTTTTGTAAGAGGCAGCTATCAAATCTTGACATGATGCTGATACTGCTTTAGGAGGAAAATGCAGTTTCTCTTGCCTGTCACACTTGGTACTGTCTGATTTTTCTGCCAGGGAATAAAGATGGTAACAGCTGAATTTCTCATGGGAACATAAGGACAAAAGTATTTATACAGAAAAGCAAGAAAGAAGGGGAAAGGATAGAAAGAAATAGAAAGCAGGAAAGTAGCTTCCAAAGAACTCACTGTAATGAGTTCTGTGCTATTTGATTACCTCATTGCTGTTATGAAATGCTGGAGTTAGGGTTTGTAGTTCTGAACTGATAAAATGTTTAAATTCCTTCCAGGTTCTCAAGGATCAAAACACAACTCTGCAAGGTGAAGTTCAGCAGCTGCAGACTCTCCTGTCAGAGCAGGTATAGCCAGCGTTTGCTGAGGTTGTATCAACTATCTTCTGTTCTTTTCAACTTGTTAAGTGTTTTTTTTCTTAGGCTGACCCTAGGCTGAGCTGGTTGGTGTCAAAGCCTGTTACTTTTTAGGTATTTTGTTTTCCATGGAGGGTTCAAGTAAGGCAGTTGTGACTGTCTGCTAGACCTAGCCAAGAGTGTCCAAACAAAACATTGTTTTTTCCTCCCCTGAAGAATGCTAGCCTAACACAAGCAAGGACTGACTTCTCCAACCTCTCCCGCTTTTATTGGCAATTTTTGGGAATAAAAGAAAATTCCCATGAACAGCCAGCCCTTCCAGGGGAAAGGTTTCTTACAGTGCTGTGGAGAGATCAGAGTAGGATTTTTACTGTACTTGTTTTCTTCCATCCTGGAATGAATTCTCAAACTGGTAGTAACCAAAGAAGAGGCCAATGGAACGGGAAAACTTCTCGTATCATGATGTCTTTTTGCCTTCTCTTCTGTATTTTTGCCCATGGCACACCTGTTTGCAGCCATCCTGACTGGTACTCGGGCTGGATAAGCTGTTGTGTTGCTCAGCCCCATCTCCTTTGCAGGTATTGCCTGGGATGGGATAGCTCTTGTGAACGCCCCTGACTTTATATCAGTGTGGAATGAGAGAACTTCCTGAAACACAGGAAGAAGACTTGCAGGACAGGAAACTTGTTTCCTTTTCTGCACTTGTGTCTGCTAGCCAGCAGCTCCCTGTCTGGAGCAGCTCAGTTTCTTCTGGCAGACAACCAGATTTGCAGCCTTATTCCCCTGGGTCTGCCTGATTTGCTGTCCTGTCTGAAATTGTGGGGCTGATTTTTCTTGGTAACTGGCTTATGTTCGTGTGGTCTCTCACAATATGTTGTTGAGAAGTCATAGATGTTCTGCTGCGTGAGCCTCAGGTGGAGCTTGTGGTTTTGATAAACACTCAAGTAGATTTTTCAGGTGCTGAGCTAGCTGCTACAGATTAGATGCCGCTGCACAGTGCTTGTCATGCTTGATGCTCCCTAGGATCACTGGGGTCCTATGTCCCACAGCATCTTGTCACCAGAACTCCTGTAGTCTTATCACTGTAAAATCACAAAGGCATTTCGGCTAGATGTGTACCACCTCGAAGGACTGAAATCTTTCCAGCATCAATATTAGATGCACGTGCCATGAGGTTATTCTTCCCCTACTTTATTTTCCCTTCTGGATTAGTGTGGTAACTAAGCTTCTGGTTAAGTTGATGCTCTCTAGTTATTTCTGGCTTTAAAATCCCAACCCATTATTGATCCAATTAATGATCGCCCTATTGTGTTTTTTATAGGCAAACAAAGACTTGCTAGAGCAGATGGAAAGAAGGTAAGAAATACTTTTCTTTCGAATCAGCGGCTAAAACAAAGGCCTGGTTTTGCTGGCAGCAAAGTTACTGTTGATAGCTGAACTGCCTTCAAAGATTAACTCTTTCCTAAATCTCACTTTTGATTTCTCAGCATGAGAGAGAGGGATGACAAAATAAAGACAGTTGAAGAGCTGCTTGAGGCAGGACTCATACAGGTGGCTAATAAAGAAGAGGAGCTGAAGGTAAAATCTCTCATACTGTCTTTTTATGGGGAAGTAGAGATTAAGTGCTCTTGTGCAAAGTGTATGTTTGAGTGCTTATAGTGAAGTCTGAGGTCATTCCCTTTGATAGGAAAAGCATCTCATTGGAGACAAGGTTGAAACCTTTTTGATGAGATAGAGAAGCACTTAATGTATGCCATCAACGCACATGCTTACTCTGCTTAGTCTAGAGTAGATTTAACTAGGATGTGTACCTGGTGTCTTTCAGAATGAAGTGAGTATCTCCAGAGCAGTATGTTTGGCCTAACGTGCAACAAATCTTTCTTTAGGAAAGGGTGTTTGGGAGTCTTGCATCTTTTTGCTTAGTTGATAATCTGAAGGGTTAAACAGATTATAAACTAGTGACACTTCTGGAATGATGATAAAGGTATTTCCTTTCTCTTCTGTTTATAAAGGAGCTAGTGATGAGAAGTCTGGAAAGCCAGTACAAAAATTCCTGTTTGTTTTCAACTGGGTTTTACTGGAAAGCTATGTCCTGTCTACCTGGACATAGCCAAGACAATGCTCAGTCTCTTAATGTTCTTACATTCCAAGTGCATCGATGACACCCCTGTACTGGGAAGGCATTGCACACTAGCAAATAGGTTACTTACTAAACAGCCAAATATATGAGCACATCACCGTAATGTTCCCCTGGACTTCAGCTTCCTATAGATTGAAGTCCAGTCAGAGTTGTCCATAGTGACTAATTAGTCCCTTGAATACTTTGGCTCCAACTTGCTGCAGAGGAGGGTCTCTTTCAGACTTTACAAGTCTTTCACTTGTTCTAAAATAAGCGACTTTTCTGTCAAGCTTAATGCTTTTCCTCCAACAAATGAGTCTTTCATTATCTGTGTGTCTGCTTTCAAAGGCACTGCGGACGGAAAATTCATCCTTGAGAAAAGAACTTCAAAGTCTGCAAATTCAGCAATCGGAGCAGGTAGCGCTTTTCATCTAAAACTTTTATTACACCTAAACTAAATCTAAAAGAATCTTGCTGTGGTTGCAAAAGTCAAGGGAAAAAGGTGAAGATGTCTTTTGAAGCCTGCTGGCAAACAATCCTGTTTTCTTCCAGCATTGGTCTGGAAGCTGATACTCTTGTCAAATACTTCCTTTGCATAAATGTCAGAAACATGGCAAATGTAAAGGTTCCACTTGGCAATGGTTCTGGGTTGGTGTGAGTTTGCATGCACTGAAATGGCTTTGGGTTGATTTTGCAACCCCCCCCCCCCCCTCCAGAAGCCCAATGCAGCAAGCATGGCTGGCAGGCAGATGATACTGCATCAGCTTCATTATGCATATTTGAACTTTTTAATGTTAATACACACTTGTGCAGGTGTGACAGCCCCCTTTGGTTTGTCTCTGTTCAGTGACGCAAAACCAGGATTGCTGTTTTTGATGTATACTTGGTGCTGACCAGGAAGTGCCTTTCCTTGACATCCAGCTCTGCTTGGACCACTCAGGAGGGCACTTAGTTTCTTGAAAGCCACTTATGGGAGAGGGTAGGCACAATAACTGTGGAGAGCTGTACAGTAGTGCCAGTGTGAAAAATTTGGCTAATCAAATGCTGGTCCTGAACCTCAGCCTCTCCTGGTAAAGATGGTGTGGGTTTGCTTTTTTTTTTTTTTCTTGGAACCCGTGGCAGACTTAGTATTTACTGATTTGCCGGGAACTGGAGACCAATAGTTAATCTTCCTCAAGAGCAGCCAGATAGATCAAATCGTTAGGGTGCTACATAGTTTATCCAGTGCCAGAGTGCTCAAGCTCTACTCCAAACCCCTCAACACCTGCAGATTGTTTTGCTGTCTTCTGAAGCTCTGTTTTGAACAGGTTTCCTTCCAATCACTGGTGGAAGAACTCCAGAAAGTGTAAGTTACTGCACAGATTTCATTTCTGATTGTTACTTCTGTCTGTTGTTATTCCAAGACTTCTAAGTGTTATGCTTCCCTGAAATGATTTGCTTTTAACTGGGTGAAGTATGTTTGTGTGGCAGGGAGCATTATCACTTTAGAAAACATATCACATGAGTAACTTTTGAAAATCCAGTTCCTTCTCTGCTAAGCAATTAACTTCATAAGCCTAACTGACTAGACAAGGATAGACTGTCAGATAATCGTTGGTGTTTGCTTTTTTTTTCAGTAGGCACTCTGAAAGGAGTGGGCTTGTTTATGCTCTGTGTGTGTATTTGAAGTTGATAAATACTTGGGCATGTTCAGTGAAGGCTGAAGTTAAGTGTATGTCATTCCAGGGACTATTGATACCTTAATCTGCATTTTTAGACAGTAATAGTATCTATTTAGCATGTGAACTACTGGTTATATAAAGCCAGATTGTTCTGCATTATTCCCAGTCCTATTCCTCCTTTTTGTTTATTCTGCTTAGTCCCTCTGTGGATCCCAGAGGCTGGCAACATGATGGAATAGCAGAACCAAAGCTTGTGTATTTGCTCGAGTAGCGCATTTGTTCAGCCAACTAATGTTTGTCTAATCTCTTTAAGGATCCATGAGAAGGATGGAAAAATAAAATCAGTGGAGGAACTCCTACAAGCTGAAATCCTTAAAGTAGCAAGCAAGGAGAAGGCTGTTCAGGTATCTCTCTGCAATACCTACCTTCCTTTTTGTGTCTATGCCACTGACTACCATTTATTTGTTACTGCATGGCATTCTATAGTGATGATTTTGTAGCGTCCCTTTTTGTGGCATTTTTGTGTTTCCATTGTCCAATCCTGTCTGTTTTGTCATTGAAAAGGCTTTGACACAGGAAATAGAGGCTCTGAAAGAAGAAGTAGGAAATTCCCAGCTTGAGATGGAAAAACAGGTAAAATACCTTAGTACCAGAAGTGTGAAACAGCCTTGCCGTGGATGTGCTGCTCACTCATTTCTGTTCTAGTGTGTTTTGTTTCACTGGTGAATGTCGTTGGGAAAGGGAACATCTTAATGGTAGAGCTATGCTATTCTTGGGTACAAAGCTGTAAATACGTAGTATAACTACTACTGTCCTTCAAAAACCACATTCCTCTGGATGCCTGAGCTTTTTGAACTTTCAGTATGAAATTTGGCAAGAATTGCTATAACTTAAAGCATTGTAGCATTAGTTCTGGCTGGGCATGTTGCATATTGTCCCTGTAGTAAACATGCAACCCTGGGGCATCCTTTGAGGCCAGCAACTCAGAAATCTCAAGTGCTGAAGGTGCGAGTTCTCCTTTTGTTGGCCTTTCTGTGTTGCTAGAAAAATACTACAGGCCCAAATAGTATCTGGTTCCCAGGTAAAGCTAAGACTGTTTTCTTTCCAGTGTTCAAAGAAAGCTTGTCTTGGCGGAGTAAGTTTTACTCTAGCTATCAGGAATGCAGAAGTGGAAGAGTACTGGCTTTTTTGGCATGCTTGCTGTCTAGCATCCACCACAAAGGGAACCTGTGTTTCCTTAGGGAGGCCATTCTGCAGGCAGCTTAATCCATTTGTGCTGTCAGGAAGTTTGCTTACTTGTTTGTGTGTGGGTCGTGGGTTTTTATGTCTGTACTTTCTTCACTCTTTCTCACTACATTCCAATGTCATGCACTTTTCTTCTTTCCTGAGTGTTCAAATTTTGTCCTTTTTAGGCAAAGCTTTATAGAATACGTTTCCATCTTGGGCTTTTCCTCCAAAGCAAATTCCTAGGAACTGGAGGCATTTGTGTGTGTTTTCCTTCCCTGGAACTGACACGGAGCCCAGAACAAAATGCAGTTTAGAGTTACTGTCTCCAGAAGGCTACCTATGAGGGGTGCTTGCTCCAGAGGTGGTGTATTATGCACCTTTTGTTCTCCTGCAAGCAGAATAGAGATTTTTGGGAATGTCTGAAACTCCCGTCATTTTGTGGTAGAGGACTAAACTAAGCAGGTGGTTTGGACAGCCAGTATCAACACAGATAGTCACTGTCAGGCTTTTATACAAAATTGAAAGGAAGTGTTCCCATTAAATGGTATTTCTTTGATCCATGTTCAGCTTTAGAATGGGAATTTAAGGGAGTGCTGACATTGCAGAGAGCATCTAAGAAGCACCTGCTTGTGCAAAGGTCTAAATGACCAGGAGTGGTCTCTGATGTGAGCTGTAGTTGCTACTGAGGTGGTTGTCTTCATCAGTGTTTGCTTCTTTGTCTCTCATGGTGGGAGTGTGCTCCATTGGGCCTGCTTGTGTTCCTGTTCGCACGGTTTTCTTTTCTGCTCTGGAAGTCACATTTTAAATGTGGAAAAAGTAAATAGTGAACACACTTGATTTCTCATAATTTATTTTCCTCTACAAAAAAAAAAGTTCGTGCTTACACAACTGTAACAGTGCCTATTCTAATAATTTCTAATGGATTTTCCCCGTTTCTCCTTAGAGCTGTTTATAGCATTTATCTGTCTCTTCCATGTGCATTGAACTGAAGTAGTTCTTATTTTCTTTAGGTGTCGATTACATCACAAGTCAAAGAACTTCAGACTCTGTAAGTACAGTTGTTAACATGTTGGATCTGCCCTGTGCTGCACCCCTTGCTTCCCTGCCTCACTCTAAAATGTTCTTGCCTGGTGTCTGCACTTTGCGTGAAATGTTCCAGGCTATTAACACTTGTCTTACTAGACATGTGTCCTTATTAGAAATACCTAGGCCTGAGATGGCAAACAAGATGAAGTGCTGCATGGCTTCATGAGCCCCAGTTAAACTACAAGGGGTAAAATTCAAGTTGGGGTGGAAGGGTGTAGGGCAAGGCACTATGGCAAACTTACTTTGATAATACCTGTGCTGTAGCTGGGTGGATAAATGAGAATTGAGCCACCATGGTCATCAGTCCCTTGTGTCCCCAGCTGGGGAGGGGGAAGTAAGTATTTTTAGGTAAGGAGTGTAAAATCCCTGCAATATATGTCAGTGCAGCATTTGTCTGCTGTCACTTAATGAGCATTACCATTGATTAAGGGCATCTTCTGCCAACCCAGACTGAAGTGTAAGTGTTCACACATTGATCTTTAGCGGATGAATGGAGTTTGTGCCTTTGATCACATATGCTGCTTTTATATGCTGCAAAGCATAGGATGTCCCTTTGTTTATTTTTCAGATGGATAAAAGAGCAAGGGTTTATGCTTTGTGTCTGTGTGTGTTTAATGGTACAGGTTGAAGGGGAAGGAAAAGCAGGTGAAAACCATGGAGGCCTTATTGGAAGAGAAGGAGAAAGAGATTGGTAACAGAGGAGAACGGCTGCAGGTAAGCTTCCTAGGTATTCTAAAGGGAAATAAGTTCTGTTGCAGTATTTCTGGCTGTGGAAATGTTATATTTACACTTTTAAACTTCTTTTTTTGTCCTAAGGGTCAGAAGGATACAATTGCACAATTAACCAGTAAAGTTCAGGAATTGGAACAACAGAACCTGCAACAGCTCCAACAGGTATGTCCTGCTGAGTGGATGTGGTTTGGGAGTGCTGCATAGTTGAACTGGAAGATGTTTTTGTCCCCTGTCTCTCACAAAGGACTTGCATTGGCCTGAACCTACAGAGCTATTTTCAATCCCACTTGACTAAACCGGTAGTGTACAGTGCAAGGAGCCCACTAGTTCAACTGTGTTCATCCGAAACAGGTTTCACATGGATAGCAAGTTCTGAGAGCTTTTCTTTAACCTGGATGATACTGTGAATAATGAGTAGCTCTGGTGGTCTGAAAACTGTGAAACTCACAGACAAAAATCATAGCTGTGTCGTAAGTACCTCCTTGCCAGACTGAAGCAGCGTCTCTGTAGGGCTGTGGTTATGGAGGAGCCTTTGCCATAGCTGAATGTAGCAGCTCCTGTTGAGGTGGTCAGGCTTGTCTGTGATTCCCTCCTGCCTTTACCTGCAGCAGAAATTGCAACTGCCTGGAATATTTTGGCTTTTGATTTCTTGCACTGGACTTGAGAACAGCCAACTGGACATCCTTGAAGCCAGGTGTAACTTAATGGAAGAATTTTTCCAATAAAGTCGTATTCTAGTTCAGTTCGGATTTTTGTTGATGGTAGAAGGGAGAAACTGAGTTGCAGTCTTATTTTGGGTGGATGTCGAGACAGGCATTTATTCTCAGGGAAGGGTAGAATGGAGAGAAATTGGCTGGTGTGAATTAGGATGGTGTAAGCTGTGCTTCTGAAATCCATGATGTGTTTGGATGTTGTCGGAGCAATGTCTGATGCAAAATTCCTGGTATTTCTTTGGCGAGTATCTTGCGAACTGTGTGGTGCCTCTGCTCATGCAAGGAGTTGCTGTCGATTTGAAAGCTTTACTGTGCCATCAGAATGAGGTTGGAAATCAACTTTGTTTTTCAGGTGCCTGCTGCATCCCAAGTCCAGGACCTAGAGAGCCTGTGAGTATGCTTAGTAGCAGTTTCTCAGGTGCCTGCTGATAATATGTATTCAGTGCAGGTGTTTATCTTAAACTAGAATGTATGAATTGGCACTAAGAATTTTGTGGGCTTCACTAAAATAAGCTGTTGGTGCTGATGGACGTAGAGCAGCCAGCTCTACTGTGTCTGCTGCTGTGTATAATAGCAAGTGTCTGGTGTCCCTGCCTGGCGTGCCTAAGTAGTAGTGCTCATACACGTTGCAAAAGTGAATGATCGCCCAGGGCTCTACTAACTAGTGAAATTGCTGCTGCTTCTTGTGTCTAGTGATATTTCCTCCTTCTGTTTAGCGTGTTTAAAAGAGTGGGGATTTAAGTGCCTGTGGCTCTTAGTAAAAGCAATGAACAGATAGTTTGCCATATTCAGTCTGAGATGCAATAGCCAATTCTCCAGCTCCCTTGTCATGGAGAAACGCTGCCAGACTTTCCTCTGTTTTGACTCTGCTTTGTCTGGCTGCTGTAAGTCAGAGGAAGGTTGTACGAGGCTGTGCCAAAAAGGGCTCCAGCTTTAATGCAGCTCTCATAGTGTGCTACCCTCCCAGCAGAGCTCTGGTATAGCCTGTATGTGGTATCTAAGGCAGCCTCACCTTTACGAGACTGTCCCTGGCACCTTCAGAGTCAGCTGACTTGCAGGATGTGCTCAGATGATCAATTGCTTCTCTCCCACTCTGGCTCTGAGTGTTACTGAGATCAGCTATGGCTACATGTGTTTGCTGATTGACATGTGAAATGACTAGCTCGCTTCAGGCCAGTTCTTAGCAGGTAAGTGTGTGCAATAAATGCTGTTGCAGCTGGCGTGTCTTTTTCTTAGTTCTCTTGATTTGGAGCTGTAGTGCAATGGTTTCTTCTCCATGTGTGTGTGGTCTCCTTTTCTGATTATTATATATAGCATACAGAATTTATTTACCTTCTCCTGCTGAAAACCATCCTAGCTAGAGCATCTGTCCCTTTTTAGCCTAAATTCTTTCTTTAACCATTTTTTTTAACTTTATAAACCATGTCTGCAGATTGAAAGCAGAAGAAGAGCAAATGAAGAAGCTGAAAGCTGTAGTGGAAGAAAAGGAGCGAGAAATTGCAAGCCAAGTAAAACAGTTGCAGGTAAAGCTTTGATAGAAGTGCCTTGTGTTGTAAGGAGTGTATGTACTGTGAATTTATATCTATATGTATACATGTGTATATATTGCTTCTTTTCTTTCAACAGGATGTGCAAAAGGAAAATGAATCTTTTAAAGTTCAAATTCAAGAATTAAAGCAGGAGAACTGCAAACAGGTACAACTTCCCACTTCAGATGTCACTGCGTGAAGTCAAAAGGGGGTGGTGGTAACTTATATGGGTGGCATGGGAAACCAGTAGCTGTACTGACCATGCAAATCTAGGGACAACTTCAGGGTTGGATTGACTAAGCCGGCTTTTCTGACTTGCATATCTGTTCCTGCTTCCCTTTATTGTGTAGATTTGCAGCTGTATGCTGTTTCTTAGACCTGCTGCATTCTCATCTGGCTTTCCACCAGTCTTTATGTGCTGTAGTGCAGCCAGGTTTCTGGCCAAAGGAGGCTGGATGCAACTCCCTTGAAGGCCAAGAGTGCAGCTGCTTAGTGTTGCAGCAGTGCCTGGTTAACAAGGCACATCATGCCCTCTGCACCAGTCTTTGTGGCTGATCTGCTTCTGATGTGTTTCTGATCTGTTTGCAGGCATCTCTGGCTGTCCAGAGTGAGGAGCTTCTGCAAGTGTGAGTACTGCCCAAAACCTGGATGCGATAGATAAGCGCTTCATTTCACTTGTTGCTCAGAAAATTTAAAAGATTAAATAAATGCTAAAAGTACAATATTGGTGTGTGAGAAGTGGCCAGTAAAAAAAAAATAAATCTTTACAATCTAATAAAACTTGAACATAGAGGTTCTGCTCACGCTTATAATCCTCAGCTGCAAACTTCTGCAGACAGTGCTTTCAGTATGTTGTGCCCCCAATGTAAGCAAGCCATGACTGATTTAATTTTAAATGCATGCTAGCTCATCTGTATGTCTGAAGAGTTAAATGTTGGTGTTTCAAGCAAAAGTGACAGGCTTTTTCTTGGAACCTCAGTTTAGTAGAGGGTTGTTCATGTTATGAAATTGTTTGGTGGAAATCTCTTCCCAGGGAAAATCCTAGGGGTAGAATTGTGTTATGACTTAGTTCTTAAGTGTGCTTCAGCTCTTTGTGGAAGATAATGCCATACTGGCTTATACTATTCTGCACAAATTGCTGCTGTCATGCGTTTTTGGCTGGCTGAATTATTTTTCTTTTAAGTTAAATGACTTAAATTGTGGACTAGGTGCTTGAAAAAGAATGCTCTTATCCAGCAGGCAGCGCCTGTTTTGTGGTGGTGTACTAGCGTGGGCTGACTGACTTACCCTCGTCTAATGCATTGCCTTTCTGTGGCCTTGATAAATGTGTGCAGATGCCTGTTGTAGGCAAACAAGAGCTTCACAATGGGCTTTTCTCTGGCAGCCTGCAGTTCACAGAGCAGTAGGAAACAAACACTACTGCCAAGTCAATGAGAGCAGCTTTTCCAAGTGTGTTGCTGGAAGGGAAGGCAAGTTGTGTATGTGAAAAAGGTGTCAGTGCCTCACTTGAAATTTCTCAAATTTCTCATGACTTGTTTATGATTTTTTTTACTAATTCAGGGTTGCAGGAAAAGAGAAGGAAATCACCAGTCTCCAAAATGAGCTTGCCTCTCAGAGAAATGCTTTTGAGCAACAGAGGAAAAAGAACAACGTAAGGAGATTCTCCCCTCTGCCTGTGCCTGCCCCGCCCCCCCCCCCCCAACCACCAAAAAACAACCCAACCCAAAACCCAATAAAAAAACCCACAAGAAAACTAAAACCAAAACAACGAAACCCAAAGAACAACCAAACGTGTGTGCACAGCGCTCCTTTATGCATAGGACGTTCTGCTGAGAACATGTTTCTGATGGTTGTCTGCTGTATTGTGTCCCCTGGACACTCCTCCCCTCTTTTCTTGACAGTGGTTAAGCATACCTTACTTTACTGCTGAAAGTTTTGTCAGCTCTTTGACATGTTGTGGATTTGATGCGAGTGAGGGGACTTGCTAGGGGACACATCCTGCAGCCAGTTTTCTGACTTGGACTCAAGCCTTGGTAACCCAGTTCAGCAACATGTCCTTTGCCAAGGGAAGAAGAGGGAGTTTGGGGAGGGAGGGTGGGAGCAGGTAAGGTGCTGTGCTCTGACCGAGTTGCGGTCCTTGTGCTTGGACATGGGAGGAGGCATTACCTTCAGGGCTCTTGGATCTGGCTCTGGCCATCCCTAAGAGTGACTAATTCTGGTCTTCTGAAGGAGGTGAAGGACAAAAGCCTTCCTTTACAGCAGCTGCTGATGGTGCAGTATGGGTTGTCTGTGGCTGGAAGTAAAGACTGTATCTTCCATCACAGAGCTGTGAAGTTACCTCCTTGCAATACATTACCTGTGCAGGGCAAGAGAATGACATATTTTAAGTTATGGGGGAGAAAGCTGTTAAAATACAGGGGTTTTAGCTCTGCTGTCTCTCCTTGATAACCTGTAGAGTTGGTATACTGTGCAATGAGCTTTATTGCTTAAAAGTGGGACGATATAAGGAAGATGCACAAGGAGAATATGGAGAATGTGAGCTTTTGAGCAAGTAGTGTTGCTTAAGACCTGAGATAGAGGGGAAAGTGGCTGGATAACCTCAGAAGACAGATGAGCTGGACAGGTAGAACATATGCATGCCTGTTTCCTGAGGAATTGCAAGGTCTAAGTACCCTTCGTGGTGTAAGCAGAAATCTGACAACTGCTAATGGCAGACCATGCCTGTAAGTCCCAGCTTTCCACATTGCAATTTTATCCAGTCTTGTTTGTATGTCCTGTGAAACAGCCCTTACAGGAAAGCAGGCAAATGGAAGTCGTAAAGTAAAACCAGTGTAGGTACATGCTGGTATTCGGATGCCACTTTGCGTGGCGAATTTAAAAAATACAGCCTTTCAAAAATAGTCCTTTGCTAAAGCTGATTGCTCTGAGGGTTGGGGAAAAAAAAATTGAAATCCCAAGCACCATAATCTCCTCCCCACAAGATGTACCATCCTTCCTAGATAAGAGAGGTGAGGCTCTTTTTATAAGAGCTCTCAGCCTCCTAACTGAGCTTGCATGTTGACATCTTGTGGAGTACACGTTTGATGACCTCGCCAAGAAAGATGCAGGAGCGCAGCACGGCACAGTGGTGTTTCCATGTGGATCTGGGTGTGCTCGCCACTGGTGAAATCCCAAAACCTCCCAGGAGGGCTGGTGAGCAGCAAACCAGTTTTATTTGGGTACAGTGGAGAGAGCTGTACGGATAAATGCTGCAAACCAAGGCTGTGAGCTTTGTGTTTCTAAAATCGGCCCTGGCACGGTAGGTTTGGGCCAAGGCCCAAGGCTACGCAGCTAAATCTGGCTGCAAGATCAGGGGCATAAATGTGTACACCTCTATGTATACTTGGGTCCATGCTGGGTTCTGCAACGCGACATGCCTAACACTCTGTTGTGTAATCTGTGGTTTGGTGTCTGTGTTCCTCACTACTTTTGAAAACTTCCCTCTTTCTTCTTACAAGTGCAGTCAAAGTGTGGGGTCGCTGTAGCAATAACGCTCTGCAGTAACACTTGGATCGGTTTTGGACATGGGGGCAGGTTGGGCAGAAATTGGCATTTTCCCCCCCTTTTCATTCAAACTCTTTGAACATAACACTTACTTTTGCTAGTGTATGTCATCTTGCCAAGCAAAATCATCTTGCAGTAACCAGCATTTAAATGCAAATGGTGGAATGTAATGCAGAATATATCTCTGAAGTAAAAGCGGAAACAGTTTGAATATTGGCTGAACTGAAATAATTTTTTCTAAAAATGATTAGGACCTTCGGGAGAAAAACTGGAAAGCAATGGAAGCATTGGCATCAACTGAAAAATTGCTGCAGGACAAAGTGAACAAGACTGCCAAGGTTGTAATGTTAACTGCTAGAAATGATGCATTAAGCTAGACGCAGATCTGCAGCTGGTTTTCTTTAAATGAAATGGAGGCATTAACTTTTACTGCAATTTAAATATAGTCTGTTCTGAGTGATCATTCATATACTTTCACCTCTGCTTCCTGTTGTCTTTAGGTTTCTTTTATTATTTTTTTTTTATCCTTAGTTTGTGGGCATGCTGATTTTTGATTTCTGTTTGCATAATTGTTAGAGCTGTTGTGAATTGTTGTGGGGAGCTCTGGAATAAAAACTGCTGGTGAGCAACCTGCTTTCTTCTACTGGGCTTTCACGGTGCTTGAACAAATTTATTGGACCTCTGAAGGACTAAATTGGTATTGAAAAAACTGGGAACTTTTCAGGAAAACTGTGTCACCACAACTGTGAATTTCCTCCTTGAAAGCATATGAAGCTCGACAGGTACCGTCAGAGCCAATGTTCAAAATGATATGGGGTGTGAAGTGCTCTGAAAGGTGCTTGCGTTTATGAGCCTGATTTGGTGTTAATTGCCATTGTGCAGAATTCAAAAAAGCATCAAAATAACTTTAAAAACACAAGTCAAGTAGCTAGAAGCAGAGGAGCTCTGATTTGGGATTGTGCATCTGTGTTGGAGATGTGTCCACTCTTTGCTTGGCCCCGTGTTCAAAGAAGTTGTGTACCTGCTTTTGCTGTGTGCTAACGCTTGCCTGCTTTCTCTTGCAGTTGGAAGACTTCATCAAACAGCCATTTGCCACTTTTCAGTCGTTCCTATATTGCTGAAAACTAACACACTTAGCACACCTTCACAACCCGATGTCTCCTGTCCGTTTCTGTCTCTGAATCTCAACCTACTAATGCCACCGATCTCTTGCAGCAGAGGAACTCAGAGCAGCAAGGCGCAGTAGCACTGATGTCAAAGGAAAAAACCAAACCTGAATATTAGTGAAGGATTTTTGCTGAAAGCTGCCTTCTGTGCAGGGTTTCAGGCTTTCTGCATTTAAACTTATATGGGAGCCTGAGCATCATATGGCTAAATTAAACCAATCTGCCACAAGCACAGCAAGCAAACGTCTTGTGGCTGGTCTGCTTTTAACGTTAAGTAAAAGGAACAATAAATCTGTGGTGCCTTGGCTCTGTGTATTCACATTTGCAGAGCTATGACAAAGAAAACCTGGAGATTGTCACACAGCTCTAATAATTATTTCCCATTGCATCCAAGCTTCGGGAAGGAGGATGTAAGGGTCTCCCTCTCGAGTACCTAAAAATAATACTTCGAAGCTACAGTCTTGCTTTCTTGGCCTGGTTCAAATGTGCATTAACACAAAGTTTCCTTTTGACTTTAATTGTATTTTTGTTGTGGTGATATTAATTTATGGTAATTTTTCCCCCCACCTAAAAGTGTTTAAAATAAGTATGGATTTCAAAAAAATTGTTGATCAAACTTCTTGTTTTTGAGATAGCTCAGCCTGAGTGGCAGGGTTGGTGTGATCTGTGGATGCAGTACTCGGCACAGTGTAGTTTGTTGGGAACCAGTGAATGATGGTGTAATTTCTGTACAGACAGGCTAGATTGGAGGAGAACTTAAGAAAATAAAAGGTTAAGCATGAACAAATGCAAAGGCCAAATTCTGAAGCAATTAATTGTGAATTTTTGAAGCATTCACTGGCAATTTTGGAGACTATAGTGCCTTTCTCACTTAAAAAAAATACTTTCTGGGTTAAGTATTTTACTTCAGGCACAAAAGAGGCTATTGCAAGGTTCTTGAAGTGTGTTGCCCAGTTTCATGTGAGCCTTTCTCTTGGTTTAGGAGAAGCAGCAGCATTTGGAAGCTGCTGAGGCGGAGACACGTGAACTACTCCAGAAGCTGTTCCCCAAAGTCTCTCTTCCTTCTAATGTGGTAAGAGAAGTGACCCTTCCTACCCCGCTACTGGGGGCTGGGGAGCTCTGGTTCTGCTGCGCTGGGCAGTCTGGAGCGTTTCCCTGCAGTCCCCTCTGCCCCAGGGCTTTTGCAGTGGGATGTGAGTAGCGTCTTCTGGTAATAAATACCTGGACTTGCCAGCGGCAGAGGCAAAACTGTAGTCTGTTATTTCAAGAAAAGTGTTAAAACAAAAAAGTTATCGTTATCTTGTCTTTTCTTTTTTTTTTTTGTTTTTTACCGCCCCAACATCTGATTAATCTGCCTGCGTTATCTTGTGTCTAACCAAGATAGTAAATTTTCAGGGCTGGATAAGGTCTGCCGTGTGTTTTCTCAGTGTCTGGCATGATGTGGATCCATATCTCTTGCATCAGCTGCGCAGATAATGGCTGGCCCCCCTTTCCAGAGGGCTGTGCTGCCTCAGTGCCAGTTAATATAGTTCAAGAGGGTTTGTTTTGTTCCCAGAGTTGCTTTGAAAAGCACCGATTTCCAACTTCTATATTCTTGGTGGTTTTCAGTTGTTTGCAAGGGAAGTGCACTGGGTTCGTGTGGTTTGGGTTGTGCGAGTGATGTGAAGTGAGGCTGGAAATAAGGGGTCTGCATTTCATCTGTAAGGTCTAGAGGTTTTCATTACTCATATTTAAAATTATTCTCAAATGTGCTAAAGTTAATCTGATGAACTAGAAATAGTCTTTAGGAAGGCTGTTTCTGTAAGGTTATAAAACAGTCTTCCTAGTGAGCTCCCCCGAATTACGAAGCAAGTGTCTGCTTTAACTGCTTAGGGATTTTGGAAGAGATTCCCTTAAGCCTTCAGATACTTCTTGTAGAGCCCTGACACTTGCAGGGAGACCTCTGTCACCCAGTTGTATTTCAGCACTTCCAAGCCCCTGTGAACCTTGTGTGTCTCAGCCTCGTGCTCCTGGATTGCTGCCTGCTGACTGTCAGCTCGCTCAGCTGCATAGGCAGTACTAGCTGAACCACTGCTGTCAGGCTGTGTTAGCTCCAGGGAATTAAGGAATGGAAACACTGCTCTGTTAAACCTGTACTTGGGAGGCAAATGTCCTGAAGGTAGTTTGACTGAGGTTTTTCCTCAGCTTTAACTGGATGCATTTCCCAACAGAGCCACAGTGAATGGATGCGTGGGTTTGAAAAGATGGCTGAAGAATACTTGAGAGAGGCTTCAGGATCTGAAGATGTGAAGGTAGGCACAAACGGTGGACAGCTTCCTTGTGTGTGGCATAGTGTATTTTTCAAGTATAAATCTTGCAAATTGTGAAGTTAAAATTGGCAAACAGGTGACAAGAAAATAGTTTTATAAATATTTGCATCTTGTAAATCAGGAAGGTATTTGCATCTTCAAAAAGCACCGTGTGGAGTTGTGCAAACATTCATGAAATTCAAAACACCTGTTCCCTCTTCCAAGTAGCTGTTTTTTTCAGGCAACTCAGAATTACGGCTGTAGCTCAAATGAAGTTTGTGGTTGAGAGTTGTAGGTGACTGTTGCACTTGCTGTTGTCTTTGCGTGGGTTGGAAAGACAGACCTGCCAGTGAATGATACCAGCTTGCTTGCTGAAATAAGTTAAATAATAAACTCAAATCCATCAGCTGAGATGTGACTCTTCTGGTCCCTTTTCTCTTGCCAGGCAATGGAGCAGAAGTTGAAGGAGGCCGAGGAAATGCACATACTGCTGCAACTGGAGTGTGAGAAATACAAATCTGTTCTGACGGAGACGGTAAGCAGGATGCCTGGTCACCTGTGCCTGTGATGTTGCAAGCTGCCTTTCTTTTGCTGCAAGCTTTCAAACCCTGCTCTCTTCTTAGGAGACAATTTTTCAAAGGCTACAGAGGAGCGTGGAAGAGGAAGAAAGCAAATGGAAGATAAAAGTTGAAGAATCACAGAAGGAACTTAAACAGGTATTTCTGACGAGCTGCTTTTTGTGGCAGCCAGGCAGTTTCTGCTTGAAGTTGCAGAGGGTGTTTGAGCGCTGTGAAGGCAGGTGTAGAACAGCCCTGGCTGCCTGGTTTGATGTGTGTGTGCCCAACGGATGAAAAAGGTGAAGTCTGCAACCACTATAATAGGAATGATCCCTCCTTATAACAATCGTATTTTTGGTGCTCTGATCCTTAGTTTCATGCCAAGAGTGACTTTTATTTTTGAGGAGCACATTTCCATTTAAAAAAACCCTAAAAAGTTGAGCAATTGTTGCTGCTTTAGATTTGTGTGGCTATGCCTGTTGCCTTCTTCAGCGAAGCAAGAATAAGTGAACAGCCCAGGTATAAGATCTTTGTGACACAGATTTGTCATGATGGTCAGTCTTTTACAGGTGATGCAGGAGGCGGCCAAATAGCACGTAGTAATACTAATGCTGACAGGATGGGAAGCTGAAGATTCAGGAAGGTGTATGTGTCCCATTAATATGCCCAGGAATGTATGTTCTTCTGATCCTGGCAACTCAAACTATATTGCTGTTGAGCACCTGATTTTTTTCCAGTGTGCATTTGTGAACAGACACAATCTCTTCGTGCTAAAATTTAAGTATCAATAACAATTTTTGGAAGCTGTTGAAATACTGCTTAATCAATTGTGGTCAATTAATTAGATTGAAATTGCCTGCAAAGCTTTCCCTTTTAGGAAGGCTCTGTTGCTAGCAAAAATGGTAAGAAAAAAAGAAAAAAGCATTTTATATTTCTTTCCTGATCTACAGTTCAAGTAGGTCAAACTGCTTTTCATTTCTAAAGTACTACTTAGTAAATTTGAGTGCCATGTGTGAGTCCGAAGCAAAAGGATAGATGACTTGTAAACATCTTCTTGAGGGACAAAAGGCTGTTGGATCTTGAACTATAGATGTGCTACCATCTGCCACGCTTAATAAAGCTTCTAATAAGGCTTTATTAATATGGGTTTACTACATACAGTATGTGGATGGAGATGGTCTTCCCTGTCTAGGACAGGTATTTCCCTTATCGTGGCTAATGGGCAACTGGCTTAGTCCTTATATTTCAAATCTTTCAGGCATCTAGGCTCTGAATATGTCAAAGAATGATTTGTGTTGGGAGAAGGTCGGAAAGGTGTCCTTAATGCAGACTCAGTATATTGAGTTATTTGAGTCAGCATCCTATTTTGTTCAATCAGTCTGATTTCATCCCTAATATTTTTAAATTGTAGATGCAGGCTTGTGTGTATATAGAGTTTGTCTTCAACCAACCCAACTAAATATGTTTATCTTTCTTGAAAACTGCAGATGCGTTCTTCAGTCATTGCTTTGGAGCATGAAGTAGAGAGATTAAAGGAAGAAAGCAAAGAAGTTGAAACTGTACGTGCAGGTGGCTTTTTTTTGTCTTTGAAGCTGTCTGTTACTTAAACATGATTTAGGCTTATGCTGGAAGTCTGAACTTACTGGGACTTCTCTCCTGGAAGTAGTACAGCCTGTGCTGCAGTCTAAACTGAATCTTTTGGCCAATGTTTTTAAGAAGCAAAGAAGCTGGGTGCTGGAAACTGTCCTGTTTTGTACATCTGTATTCACCCACTGGGACTCTTGCCTTGTGAGACTGAGCAGTTTACTGCCTGGTGATGATCTGGGGCTTGGTTCTTTATCTTTTCATCTTTTTGAAGTATAACAGTTTAAATCTGTGCTTTGCCTTCACTGGGTTTCAAATGCTTTCTAAATGTCATGGAATATTTGATAGACATTTATAGCTAATTATAAATCAAGAAAATGATACTGCAAGAAAGCATTGAAAACATCTGTTTTAACTCTGTTTTTCTGTTTCTAGCTTAAAAAAGAGAGAGAACATTTGGAAAGTGAACTAGAAAAGGCAGAAATAGAGCGATCTACTTATGTTTCAGAAGTCAGAGAGGTAAACATAATTGACCAAACTGTTATTTTTCTTTTGATTACCAGTTGGCTGACAAACTAATCTAATGCTTAGCCCCTGTGGCTGAGGAGTTTGTATGCTTGTGACCTTAGGGTAGAGCAACACTCACTGAGCAGAAGAAAAGTGGGCATCCTAAGGAGACAAATCCTAAAACTCTAAACTTCATTTCAGCTCAAAGATCTGTTGACTGAATTGCAGAAAAAACTTGATGATTCATATTCTGAAGCAGTAAGACAGAATGAAGAGTTAAATTTGGTAAGAAGCTTGTTCTCCGCTGGGCACAAAATAGGCTCCCAGCATACTTATGAAGCGGAGACTTATTTCAAATCCTGTCTGTTCTGCTAACCTCTTCAGCTTGATATTTTTGTCCATTGCAATCATTTATGTAGTCTGACTTTTACAATTTGTCTCTTTCTCTGCTCCTAACAATAGCCTGTCTGGTTCTTAAGACTTTTTCCAAAGTCTGTAAGACTTTCATTCCTGAAACTTCTTGAGAATCAACGTTTTACAGTGGTAGACATGGGCAACAGCAAATATAATGTCCTTAGAGCAACAGAAGCTGTGCTCCCATCAGTTTCATGTGAGGATTATTCTCTGGTGGTTTTTTTTCCAAAGCTTTTGAGGATGCAACTGTGGTATCTGTGTTTGGCTGTGCAGAGCCTTTTCCATCCTCCTCTGTATGTACAGAAATTGGCCCAAACCGATGTTGGATTAACTCATAGTATCCAGCCATTCAGCGGCTGGCATCCTGATGTGGCTGAATAGCTGCGCTGGCTTGGGGCATGCACTGTGTTACAGTGTGTTTGGCTAGGAATGCTCTCCAGCCAATAATGCTCCTATACCAAGTTTTCTCAAGGAGTTGGATTAACTGAGGCCAGACCTGTATACCCGGAGATGCATGGCTTCCTGGATTAAGCCCTTTCATTTCTCACTTGTTTCAGTGATGTGTTTTTTAAGGCTGCAGGAGCACTGGATCCTTCCTCTGCATGTGCTTGAACAGTGCTTTCTTGCTTTTGAGCCAGGATCGGGGAAGGTTGTCTCTGTCACTATGTCTTTGTTGGGTTTTGGAGTAGTTGATGGGACAACCTGTCACTGCAGGCTGAGCTGCTGATCTCACCAGGGTACTGCCGCTAACGTAACTGGCTTAAAATAGTTGATTTTAAAAAATAAAACGGAACCCACCACCACAATAACAATCCGCTTAAGTTAATGGTATGCTTGGCAAGTCTAGTACAGCATTGATTAGCATCCTGCCTCAGCAACCAAAGCCTCTCCTTTTGAAAGCAAGGGAAATGGGAATTGAATGCATATCTTAGAGTTAATCAGTAAACGCCAACCTCTTGAATATAAGAGGCAACAATCCATTATGTCTGTAACAACAGCAGCTTGAAAGGCTGAGCTCCCTGCTAGGGCAGCTTGACTCTGCAATCTGGTGATGCTGTGCTGGTAGGAGCATGAGGAGGTGGTAAACAACTACCTTCACGAAAATGGCTCAGGAATGCTGTCCAGTGTATATGAGGGTGGGTTTTTTTGCTGTAGGCAGGAGGTTGAGGAGTGGAAGCGATGGGATTTCAGGATGTTTCCTACTAATTTATAAGGTGAGCAAGGTGAGAAGCTGAAACTGCAGAGGAGCTCAACAGTGCTTCCCCAAAATGTAGAAAACTAGCATCCATCAGCCCAGGTGCTCCAAAGGAGGAAACTTTCCAGGGGTGAGACAAATACAGTGCAAAGGTTTGGAATCGGTGAGAATTCAGGGCTCTGAGTAGGCTATTGTTCACTTCTTTAATCCCCTGCTGGCTCCCAAGAAGACTGACAGCAGAAGTAGTGAACATTAGCACACTGCACTTCAGAGGCACAAATCCAACCAAATTGGCACTCGAGCTTCTTGTTAGCGCTCCTGTTTGAGGCTCAAGCCTTAAGTGCTGTGACTGGTTCTGTGTGCTGCGTTGAAGAGCAATGGAAATATTCTTTAAAAAATGTTTATATCCTTTGGAAGGCTGTAGTTTAAGGGCAGCTAGTACGAAGTATTCATCCCTCTTGACTGAAATAGTTTCACTTTTTTTGGATTGAATCTAAACACAATTGACAGCTTAATATACCCTTGTCAGTGATTCATGCCTCGATGTGACATTAACAGACTGGTTAAGTCAACATAGTTGTAGTAAGTGGTTCTTTATGAAGATGACAAGTAGAGCTTTTTAGTTTATTCATCAGTAAAGTGACTGTTTTGCCTGAATTAGGAAGATGACTCTACGTTTTTGCATATTTGCTATGAATTAAGCTGGAGTCTGGGCTGACTTTTGTGTAAGAGTGCTGGAGAGGCTGATGTACTGTTAGTACTGCTAATATTCCTACTGGCGATGGAGTTTAGAAGTTGAAACAGTGTGTAACGAAGCTGATGCCAGCCATGTCTCTTCTTCTGTAGTTTCCTTTCTTTACGTTTATCTTTACAGATGGAGTCTCTTTTCCTTGACTGTCATTGTAAATCTCATCATACATGTTGACTAATCCGGTCTGTGCAATAATTGTTAGTAATCTTAGTCCATTTGCAGTCAGTGTGCACTGGGTTAATCTGTGGGACAGACAGATGAAATCCATCTATGTGTGAAGGAAACTGATTTTCTTTGTTACTGTTTTGCAGCTGAAAACACAGCTAAATGAAACATTATCGAAACTCAAAGTTGATCAGAATGAGAGACAGAAGGTAGCTGGTGACCTGCCCAAGGTAAGCAGAGACCCTTAACGGTTACAGATCTAAATGTAATTGAAACCCACAAGATCTGTAGTTTTGCAGTCCTGGAAAATGTGCTGATTTGAGTGGCTTGAGGAGACTGCCTTCTTGGTGGGGTGGCTTACTCCACTTGCTGGTTCCCCGGGTGACTGGGGCTGCAGGAGTAGCTCATGCAAGCTATCTGCATGTCTGTTGAAATGATAAAAATGCAACTAACAGCTCTACTTAATTAGCCTTCTTGAAAGAGTCTCTTGTTCATGATAATCTTACGCCAGTGGGAATAAGTGGTGATTTGGGATTGACAAATAACTCTTTATTTAAAGAAACCCAGCCTAACAAAGAGCCCACACCACAGCCTGAAGCTTTTAAATCCAGTCTCAAATGGCAGTGGGTTACAAGTTGGTTTACAAGCCATCTGCCCGTTTGCACTTGGTTACAAATAGGCTATAACCTAGGACACTGCGAATCTTTAGAGTTAGCTCTGTGCAAGCCTGATGAGACAAGCAGGTGGGTTACCTCTGCTCTTCCTCAATGGCCTCTCTGGCAAGATGGATTGGAGTGGGCAGTCTTTACGCATGAGAGGTCCCAGTGCTGTCCGTCAACCTAGAAACGGACCTCTCACAGGAGAACTGATAAATGGAGACAAGAATAGCCTGTAGAGCAGCTGAGCTCTGGCTCCAGACTGTATAATGCCTTTTTCCTTCCGTGGTAGATGCATAGTAAGGATATGGGGCTGTGTTTTTGCAGCGCTGGAGTGGGGAGAGCTGTTGGTGGGGCAAGTCTTGTCTTGGGACAGGGACACATGGAAAAGCACTGCCAGGAGGTGAGAAGCTAAAGGAGACCTGCTGTAATAAGAAGGTGGTTAAAACATTTTGCTTAGGACGATTGTTGGATGTTGACATACGAAGTGAGCTGTGCAGGTGTCTGTGGTTCATGGTATAATCTGTATAAATGTGGATCTATGATCAGGTTTTTGGAGACCTGCCCGCACTTGCTACAAAAAAAACCCTCTTGCACAAAAAAATTTGCGGCACAATTTTTATGTAATAACCTTACGTGAGACTATTAAAGCTTCCCTGTAGAATTGCTCTCAAATGTAAGTGGGCTGATGTGCAACATACTAGTTGTAAGGAGACATGTCAGTCTTGGCACATGTGTTGGTCCCCTGAGCAAATCTGGCATAAAACAGATTTCCTCCTGAACAGTGATTTCTGTGTGTCTAGTGCTCTTGGAGAAGTGGGGGTTTGCTTCTCAGCCTTTGCTAGTTGTTGTCTCTCTCCTGTTTTGTGTTTTGTTTTGTTTTGGTTTTTTTTTTTTTCTTTCCCTACAGGCCCAGGAGTCTTTGGCATCTCTTGAGAGAGAAATTGGAAAAGTTGTTGGGGATGCCAATGTTATTGAAAACAGCGATGTTTGCACAGAGTCGGTGAGTGTTTCTTTTGAGCCCACACTCAAGGGCAATGCAAATATCATACAAAGTATGATCTTACGGAAGCGAGGTCCAGCAAAGAAACAGGTTATGTGCTGCTGATGGTAAATTAAGGCTTGATGAGATTTCCTGTCCTACAGCTTGTTGGGGTGGTGTCCTGCAGCTGGATCCCACGGTTGCATTGGGACTTTTGCTGTCATCTGGATTGTGACCTCTTTCCCATGGCTCAAATTTGCAAGGAGGAAGAAGGGGAGAGATTCTGGACAGGAGATCTGTGCTTCTGATGGGTTGTTGGTTTGGGCAAAAGTGGGAAGATCCCAGCCTTGTCCCTTCTTGAAGGGAAGCTAAAAATAAATCTGCTGATAACTAAATGAGCTTAAAATACTAACTTTTGGGTTGGTGCTTGCTGCCATCTGTAACTCCAAAGAAGGCAGTCTTGTGTGCCCTGTGACACCGTGGCAGAGAATGTCTTTTGCCAGAACGTTGACCCTTCTGGTCCTCTGCAGCTGGGGGCCAGAGCCTGTCCTTAGACACTGGTAGGTGTCAGAATTCAACTTCAGCCTAGTCCTGGCTCCTGGGAGTTTGTGCTGACCTTGAGGTGGTCCAGCAGCAAATTCTTGCGAGGCTGTGCTTCAGTAAGCTACAGGCTTGAGCACTGCCTTGTGCTGTGGATGGGCAACTCTCCAGACCGATGGTGTTTTTGTGTTCTCCAGTAATGGCATTGCAATTGCACAGTCTGGAATTGTGCGGACTCTGTCTGGGGTGGCCTGTTTTCACACTTACAGGTAACTCACCTGAGCCTGTGGGTTACTCTTAGCACGGATGATTGCAGAACTGCTTGTGTAGCTGGTACTCGGAGTGCTCCCCTAAAAACACACCACCTGTACAAGCAGTTGATTTGTGGCTTTGTAACTGGACTTCTCCATCTCTGGAAACGAGAGCTTTCACACCAGCTTCAAAATAGTGTCAGGTCAGCTTTCCAGAAGGCGGTTGGGAAGGGAAAGGCTAAAGCAGATGCTTTCCCAGCACACTGTACACAGCTAAATGGGGTCAGCAGAACTCATTACCTGTGATAGAGTGGAAGGAAACACTCTTGTTGAAGCAGAGCACTTGCTGATAGGACAAATAATTCATGTTGAGTCTTCTGAGGAGCACTGCCAAAAAGCCTTTGTCTTTGTAGTCATTAGCAGAAATGGAATGGCTTTTCCAGAGTCAGTCAGCATCCACGACTAATCACACTTGAGTTGTGGGCTCATCCTGTCTGAGCCGGAGATGCAGTGAGACTGTGGATGTCCCACCCCTGTGAGCTGGTTGCCTGGGAGTGATGGTAGGTCTGGTGAGCCCTCTCCTGTGTTCCCAGCAAGAAGCCAGCTGCGATGGTGACAATTGGGTGCTCTATGTCTCCGCAGCAGGCAGGAGAAGAAAAGCTCTTCTCAAACCAGTGCCAAACTGCTTGCTCTCTGCTACACCTTACCTAAGCAATGCCATCAGCTGTGGCATTTTGTGGCTGGTGACACTGGTGAGACCTCCTGCGCTGGGTGTCATTAAATGTGCCCTGTGGTGGCCCAAGTATGCTAGTTAGGTTTAATCGTTTTAGCCTTAACTTGCATAATCCCTCTGGATCATGCGTTGTTCTGTTGTAGCTGCGTGGGCACGCTGTGGAACCCTAACCAGGTTTCCTCCAGAATATCCATCACTTTATTCTAAAGAGGGGTGTGGAAAAACAGTCATAATAAACCTGTAATTAAGCCTTCATTAGTAAAAATATGTAAATTGTCTAAACAGTGCTCTTGACAGGTAGCCATTGGCAGAGGCTGAAATTAGAATATTTTCTTTATCTTCTTCCCCAAGCTGCTCTTACTGCATTTTTTTTAGGGAGAAAAAAAACCCACAAACCTCTCCCCAGAAGCCTAAAAACACAGCTTAAAATAGCTTTCGGATTAAAAAAGAAAGTCTTCCAGCCACT
The DNA here is from genome assembly GCF_023634155.1 of Falco peregrinus. NCBI lineage: Eukaryota > Metazoa > Chordata > Aves > Falconiformes > Falconidae > Falco > Falco peregrinus. Next base: position 96,670,136 of record NC_073721.1, read on the forward strand.
TCCACCTAGCAACAGTCTCTCTCTTTCCTTTTTTAAGAAGGACCTGAAAACACGTGCTTGAAAATGAGCATATTTGTTCCTTCTGGGGACTGGAACTCAACCCACAAAATTGAGAAATGATGCTCGCCTAAACCCTCAAACACATTCTGTGTGTTTTCTTTCCTTTTCTTTCTATTTAAAAATAGACCATTTGGTTTTTCTAATCAGCTTCCTTGTCACTTATAGGACTAGATGATGACTAAAGGGCGCCTTTTAGTATGCTTTAAGGAAGTCATTTATATTCAGCAGCTGGCTTAGGCGGTATACTTATTTTGAGGCTTATGAAATCTAATGTGCTTTCCCCCCCAGATCTCAATATAAAACACTCCATCACTGAAAACTGGAAATACCGTGTGTGTAAAGCACGGTGGAGGGGAATCTGTCAGTTCAGCACCAGCTCTGTGATCGCAGGGGGTTCACTACTACCATCGTCTTTCTCTCTTCATCCCCATACACCAAGGACATGCTTTCCCCTGAGTCACAGAGAGCATGGGGCTGGGGCACAGCAGTGACTGCATAAGGGCAGCCTTGCACTCCTGGGTTGGCAGAAGCTGCAGTATGGCTGTGCTCAGCCCGAGTCCATCGGGACCTGGTCAGGATTGGCCCCAGAGGGTTGGGGATGTTTGTGGGTAAATATCTCCTGAGATCAGTGAAGTCACAGAACAGAAGGGAGAGGAAGCAAGTAGGGGAAGAGTAGAGCCGTTCCCAGAGATGAACGGAGAGCGAATTGAAAGGCTCCTTCACTGCTTGTGATGGTTTCCATGCTAATGCACGTGCACTTTCATACCCAGTACTATTAGTCAGTGCTGCAATTCATTCATTTGCTGGGATGCTAATTGCATTTGCCTCTGCACTTTCATCAATCTGCACGAGACTGCTAAGTGAAGTCTCAGTCTTGACAGACCTGATTTTCTACTTTAATAAGGGTAAAACAGGTTAAGGCTACCCTATTATGGATTCCCAATGATTTTTTTTTTTTTTTTTTACAATAGAGAAATGTTTACCAGTTGCATCAAGTAAAAGCTTTGCAATATATTGCTTTGTTCTCTTGCCTGAGCCTGGAGTAGTGTCTATAATGGTGCAGGTGGTTGAGTTTGATTTACTTCCCGCCCTGCGTTACAGCTAGTCTAGCGGCATTTCCAGCCAAATGGGAGCTGGGAAAGTGGCCCTCTCTGAACTCGCTCTGATTTCTCTGAAACTCTGGGGAGAGATTTGCAACAGCATTATGCATCAGTCTCATTCTGTTAGTAAAGCTGCTTTCAGTTGGAGTGGTGTTGGCTGATGCTGAGTGCTTGTGAGCACCTCTGTGCTCATGTTGAGAGCTGCGTACTTCTGTATCACTGACACCAGGGCAGAGTTGTTTATTTTTAGCTGTTAAATTGCGAAGGAAAGCTGTCCTGCAGGTTATCTGCGTGTCCATATTATGAGCTGAATAAGAAGTAGTAAACGTGCATTTTAGAGGTGGAGTTCTTTCTGTGTCTCTGAAGGAGCTAATCAATAAAGGTAATAAAACAGGTGGTATATCACTGTTAGCTTAGCAAGACTGACTTTGGAGAGGGGGACAGGCAAGAGGGGAAGAGTCCATTTTGAGTTGTGACACTTCCCTATTAATAAACTGTTGAACGCCTTAAAAAAAAAAAAAAGAAAAGCAGCACTTGTTTTAAAAAAGCAAGCTCAGCATTTTCATTTCAGCACAAGAAACCAGTTTTCTATCTCTTGGTAGCTTTTTTTCCTTTTCTCCATGTTAACTGGTGCTCAGACTGCTTTGTGAAGTCCTCATCCAAGTGTGGGTGTCACTGGCAAGCAGGAATTTCTCAGGGGCTCGGAGCAGAGAATGAACCAGTAGGGCAGCTGCTGGGCAGCAGCCCATGTCCTGAGCCTGGAGAGGAGCGCTGGTGCTGTGGTGTGGGTGGGGAAAGGTGTGTTTCTCCAGCCAGCTCTTTCAAGTGGTTTTACAGCTGGATTGGCCATTACATATAGCTGAGGACACCACCCCGCAGATCCTCTTACAGACCAAGTCCTTGGTGGTCCAGGAGCCTTGTTGTTACAGCTGAGGGGATCAGAAGCCATCCCTGTGCTTAGCAGCCTGTGTTTTAAACCATATGCTTTCATCTGCATGGGGTTTTCAGCCAGGCCTGTGGGGTAGTAACTTCTGAGGCTGGATCAGCTGTGGTTACAAGCACAGTTCCTGGAAGCAGTGAGTAAGTGGAGTCCTGGGCAGGCAGGGTGGGAGCCAGAGCTCCGTGATGCTCTCGCTGGCATTCGGTGTGTGCAGGTAATTCACTGGAACAGGAAATAGCTTTATGACTTTGAACCGTGTTCTCTTTAAATGTGGCCATAACCCTCTGACTTACAAGAGATGTTCCCATCTGTGCAAGGAGTTGTAATTTTATAGGGAAGATCTAATTCTAGGCTTTCTTGGTAATGAGATTGTAAATGAGTTTTTAATGATTTTTTTTTTTCCTCTTCCAGGAATTGACTGATGAAAGACTAAATGTGGCAGTGAATCTTAACCAGGATGTAGGTCATCTCAAGAAGCTGCTTGTGTCAGTAAGCCAAATGCTGTCAAAGGGACGAGAACACTACCAGCTAGTAGGTAGGTACAGCTGGTGGCAGTCTAGTTGAACCGGTGGGGTGGCTGTCAGGAAGAACACTGGTCTGATGGTGGGACCCTGTTCAGATTTAAGAAGTCAGATGTCAAAATCTGAGACTTTCTAGGTGCAAATCATCAAAAGCTGTTAGTAGGTAACCAAGTTGTTCCTCCCTGGATACGTATCTCAGTGAGCTGGGACTAATCTCACACCCCTGCGTCCCTCTCTAGGCATGTAACTCTTTTATCCCTCCCTTCCACTACCTGCTACTTCATGTAGCAGGTTGCCAAGGTTTTGTTGTGCCTGTGCCTTGTTTCCTTCATCCCAGCTGCACAAGAAAAATGTCTGCACTTCCATGTTCCGATTGATTTGGGATGGAGGATATAAAGTAACCCACAGGGCTTTCAGTGAGTTAATAGCAGTGGCTTGCTGTGGTCACGGGGATATGAGCATCGGAAGCATCGGTCTGGCATGAACTCTTCATCCAATTATAGACACAAACAAGACTCTCTATTTTCATATAGAGCCAGCTTGGAAACCTGGGCCTTTATGGTTGACTGCATCATGCTGGTAAACTTCTTAAATAACCGAAAGTTAGCTAATGGTTGGATAAAGTCGAGACGCTTAAACTTTCTCAGGAAGCTGATGCAGCTTGTGAGCCTCTGCTAATGTGCTGTGAGCTGGGTCTGAAGGCGGGTTGTGAACTGTTCGGTTTGGGAGGCAGCGAAGCCTTGGCACTGAACGAGCTGCTGCAAGGAGTGTCAGAACTCCCTCTTGTCTACTGAGCATGGGGAAGTGGTTTTTTGCTTCCTAATTTAGGTGTGGGTTTTAGTGTGGTGTGTTTTTGTTTTTTTTTTTTTCCTGCTCCTGCCTCCGTAATACAGCGTGGGCAGCAGAGCTGGTCTTAAAGGCTGGTGACAAGATGTTCACAGTGGGGTAAACCTGGTCTCATAGGATGAGCCTGGTGCACATGGGGGGAAGGTGCTACCTGCACCTTGGCCTCTGCTCTGGGAGGCTGTTCTGGCTTGATCGCCACCACCCTGGTTTGATCCTGTGGGCTTCATCAAGGGCAGGTGCTAACGAAGTGGCTGGCATGAGCCGCTGAAGTGCTGGCAAGGCACAGATTTGCTTGTACGCTGCCCTTTGGAAACTGCTCAGCTGACGTGGTGTTTTGTGTTTCTTTTGCAGAATGAAGTCACGGGGGAATCGTTAATTTGAGGATAGCAGAAGGCATTGTATTATATTTTGCCAAATTAAAGCCTTATTTATGTTTTCACCCTTTCTACTTTGTCAGAAGCACTGAACAGAGTTTTGTCTTTTCTAATCCTTGTTAGACTACTGATTTAAAGAAAAAACCCAACTCTGTAGACACCTCCAGAGTTTAGTTTTATAATAAAAACAAACCTGTTTGGATAATTAGACCTTTACATTCCTGGAGAGACAGTAAACACATAATCTTTTATCTTGTTTTGCTGAATAAAACTTGTTCAGAAAACTCCAACATGGTAAAGTCACCAGTGGGATATAACATTTTAATACTGATGTTGTACACTGTTATACTTAATTACATTTTTGGGATTAGCTGCCTCTGACTTCAACCTCAAGTAAACACTTCTTTTTTTTTTTTTCTTGGGGTTTTTTTTTTTTTTTTGGTTGCTAATGTAATCAGTTTTTGTAATGGTGTCACCAAATAAAGGGATGCTGTTATTCAAAGTGTTGCCGCTCTCTTTTAACTGAAAGTGGGTGACTCGGGTGAGATTTCCACCTCTCCCCTCCCTGAAACAAGCATCAGGCTGCACTTGGTGTACTTGGTTTTGGGCAGAGGAGGAGGCGCAAGCCTGAGAAGAAGCAACCACGAGTGCTTCCAGACTGAAAGTAAGAAAAGGTACTCAGGTTTTAAAAAATACAGGAAATCCCCAGCAAACCGTCATGCAAAATGTGGTTCCATGTCATATATAGTCTTGGGGAAAAATCAGGGAGCACAAGGGGGAGGAACGGTTGGAAACATCAGATCGTATGGCAAAGCCAGCTGTGGTGGGAGGGTCAGACAAGCCTGCTTGGCTGGCCAGTGGTGCGCAGAGTATCTCTCTTTGCCCTAGACTTGCCTCCTGGATGGGAGCCTGTGGTGGAAGGAGTTGTTCCGGGCTTGGATGCTCTTGGGTGCTTTGTTGGGAACAGATCTGGGGAGGGTCTTTGATGGGACAGGGATTCATTTGGGGGCATGGAGAGATCAGTTGGTTCTCCTCCGCTTTGGATTTTTAAGTGTTTCTTAGAGGAACCCTTCAGTTCTGTGGGAGATGCTTCAGTAAGCGAGGTGTTGCTTAGTTCTTGGTTACACTTGAGGACATGATTATCTGAGGGAAGGCAAAAGAACAGGGGCCAAAGTGAATTAATTGCTGAGTTAAAATGGTTCAAACTGCTTACTCCGAGCTTTTCACACTCTTGCCTTTGCGAGATATTTTTTTGTTGTTAATGTTTTGGGTCTTTGTCACACACACACACCCCCTTGACGAGATAGGAGCTGAAATGAAGAAGTTTTTCCTTATGTGGACCCAGTGGTTTCCTGAATGATGCAAGTCCTATTGAGAGCTATGAAATAGCTCAGAAGAGGGGTAGAAAACTGAAAAACCTGTTTCTTCACAAAAGCTACCCTTGGGTTTCAACTGTAACCGTTCAACTGTCATGTTCCTTGGAAATGTTATTTCATTGAGTAAAAACTGAAATGCTGTTAGCCTGACTGTTCTGTAGGGGAAGCAGAAAGTGTTTCTGGAGCCAGGGACACCCTCTGCAACTAGACGTAAGGAAAACCTGAACCCTGGAGGGTCTCCACAGTTGCCCAGGTTATGGTCAGAGGCTGATCATTTGGCAGATGTCTAGAGAACATTTTGGGGTTTTGTTTGGTTTTGGGGTGTTTTTTTTTGGGGGGGTGGGGGTGGAGGGAGGGGGTGTAAGTAGCAGTTTAATGGATCTGTGCAGGTTTGACTGTTTCAAAACAATTGACATAAACCCACAACGTTCAGTGATGCTGTTTTGGGCTGGGGTTAGGTGGAAGCTCAACCTGGATCTGATACTCTCCTCTGGCTCCTCCACACATCTGTGTCTTGGCTGTGTTGTGTTTTTTGGGTTTTTTTTTTTCTTCCTCTCCTTTCCCATTATCCATAAGGGCAATGGACAGCAGGGAATCTTCATGAGGACCTGTTTCCCATCCTCCTTGGGCTTACCAGGTGACAATTCTCCCAGTATATGTGGGTAACTAGTCCAGGGGTGCTCAGAATCTTCCTGCGTGCCTTGCCACGTGCACTGCTGGTTAGTGAGGGTGCAGGGATGGGCACCGGTGAATTCCCTCCATTGTGAGCCTCCTTCCCTGTGTTCAGGTGGGGCGGCTGCTTTGCCAGACCCTGGGAAGGCTGGTGGTGAGACGCAGGTTGCACGGGTACCAGGTGGAGCAGGGTTGATCTGCCTGTATCTGTGCCCAGTGTGGTGCTGGGAGGGCAGAGCAGGCTGAGGAGCTGCTATCTTACCTGCCTCCCTCTCCAGTGCTCCTGGGGATCTCCAGGTGAAGTGATGTCTCTCTTTCCTCAAAAAGATGCTTTTGCAAATGCCGATGGTGCCTTGTTTGAGGAAGAGGCACTCCTGGAAGGGACAGTAGTGCCTGGAGAGCTTCTGGATGCAGCCGCTGGAGGTGAAGGTGGTCTTCATGTGGAGGTGGAAACCTGGCTGTCTCCAGGCACTGGGTTTTCTGTTGGGTTATGCTGCAGAGCAGGGGGTGAAGTTACTGCTGCAGTGCTTAGTTTAGAAGGGGAGAGATTTGCAGCATCATTCCCTTTCTCTCTTGGCAGAAATCCTCCCAGGAGAGTATGTGAGACCTTTCATTTTGAAATTTAAGTGTGGTTTTTTATTTTGCTTTAGGAGATGTACGGAGGTGTTAAAGGCAGCTGTAAAAAGATCCTCTGAAAGGCCTAACTGAGCAAACCCTAATCCACTCTGAAGGGTGAAGAGGTTAGGATGGCTCCCCAGGAGCAGTGGGAAGGGGAATGGATGCTGTTTCATCTCTGTGTCCTCTCCAGCCCTTGATAAAGCCCGGTTGCTGGCACTCATCTCAAATGTGGAAGGCTCTAGCTTCCCTATTCGGTCACTAAGAAATTCCTCCTGCTCTGAGCATCTGCTGAGATAAAATGTAAAGACAACAAATCCCCAAACAAAAGTGTGTGAGAAGCTGATTCATCAGTGCAAAGGTGGAGCTGGTACTTGGTGTGTTTTCCCAGTTCTCTGCAGAGATTCAGCCCTTGGTTTCCAGCCAGGCTGGGAGCTGCAGCCGCGGCGGGAGGCAGGTCGGTCTCTGCCCGCGCTAGAGGGAGACAATAGCTAATGGATACAGAGATGCTTTTCTTGGAAAAAGCCCAAATAGGGATGTTCAGATGCCGGCAATGGATTTATTGTTAATTGCAAGGCCGGGGTGACTGGCACTAGCAGAAGCTGCGCACCGTAAGCTGCGTGCAGTGTGGTGCTGAGCGCTTTCAGCGTGGTGCTGGCTATTGAGTGTTGCTGAGCCTGGTTTGTGTACAAAACGGGCTTCTCTTGCTTTCTGTTCTTTATCAGCTCTTCAAAATGGAACTGAGAAATGCTGGGGAAGGCTGTGCGCTGTCTGTTTACTCTCGTTAAAGTTGTGCTGCCTCCTCTTCGTCCCCAGGCACCAACCTCCCACCCTTTCCCGGCTGTGCCCAGCAGACGTGGCAGCAGCTCGCTAGCAGCTGCTGTTGGGTGTTCTCGGGCCGTGACTCACTTGGCTATTTATTATTGCGATTAAAAAAAGAAATCTCATGCAACTTTAACTCAAATAATTCAAATGATTTTGCCATAAAACCCCTTTGCAATGACATGGCTGTATTTTCCCCCTAGGGCAGCTGGTGCCATGGGGGGCACTGGTGGTCCCTGTGTTGCCCCATCCCACCGTGGTCCCCGTGTCCCCCTTGCTCAGCGTGTGACCTTAGCCTTTTTCTGCAGCACTTGCAGTGCTGTTTGTAGTCAGCTGTGAATTTCCTTGAATGATTTACTGGCCACCAAGGCTCTTGCCAGTCTGGTGTTGGCAGGGCTCTGCCTTTCGCCTCGGACGGTGGGGTTATACTGGGGGGCTCTTCTGCAGATCTTGGTGGAAGCTGTGAGTGAGGAGTGCTGCTGCTGGCCAAGTGCGAGTTCCTAAGGGAGCATCCAGAGGTGAGAAACGTCGTGTCTGCCTGCTGTGTTGGCTTCAATATCTTGGCTAAACTTAGCCAGGATACCAAGTCAGGAGGTAATCCACTCCGAGGTGAGTGTGGACAGCACCACACAGCAGCTTCCCTTCACCACCTGGACCCTTCAATAGACTCAGATTTGTTTGGTTAAACATCGTCTTCCAGTAAACTCTTCTCTGTGGGTCCAGAGCTGGAGAGGAAACGCCTTGGGGAGAAAGGGTCTCTGGCAATGCTATGGGACGCTAACTCTCCAAAAGCTTCAAAATAAAACGGAGATAGCTTGAATGCTGGAAAAGTAGTAGTTTTCTTTCACCTTCTCTCACAGATCTAGCTTGCTCTGACAGATCCCTTGGATCCCTTGTCAGCCCTGGCTGGGCTCCCCTGCCACAGCATCCTGGGGTGGCTGGGGGGAGCGATGGGTGAGGGGTGCTCCTTGGAGGGAGGTTTAGCCAAGTATCTTCATGGGGAGCATTTTCTCCCCTAGTCTTGCTTAAAATAAGCCTGGACTAGCTTTCTGAAGGTACAGATCGTGCTGGTTTTGCTGAGGGCTCTGCCTGTCACAGGGGCAGGACTAGAGACCCAAGAGGTGGCCTCAGCCAGTCTGAGCTTCATCTGGACTTTGTCCTCTGCAAGACTCGACCAAAGCAAACAGGTCAGTAAAGACCTTGAGGAGTTCCCTAAGTCTATATAAGAGACCAGGAATACAGGGATAGCCCATGGGAATGCCAAGACTTGCTTGGGTGACCACTGGGGGAGGTCACCTGTGGTGCGCTCGCTTTCAAAACCTACCTCTCCTCGCTCCCAGCCACCAGCTATTCCCCCAAACCAAGCACAGGTCACCGAACCAGTGACAAAATCTTTGCAAGGGGCAGGTGTTGCAGGCATCCCTGGTCTCAACAGCTGGGAAAGAAATCATGCCAGCCTGATGGAATGTGGGTGGTTTTTCCATTTGGTTTTGTTTTTCCTCTGAAACTGTTGTCTCCTCAAAAAAACCTTTTAGTTTCTTTGGGTTTTTTTTTGTTTTGTTTTGTTTTTTAATTATTATTTTTTATTTTTAATGGAAAAAACAAAAGCCAGAGTCAGGACCAAAGAACTGGCCCTTGTGTTTTTTTACGCCAAGATGAGGCTCTTTTTTTAATGAAAAAATCACAAAATGGCTTGGGTTGGAAGGGACCTTAAAGACCATCCAGTTCCAACCCCCTGCCACAGGCAGGGACACCTCCCACCAGCCCAGGTTGCTCCCAGCCCCATCCAGCCTGGCCCTGAGCACTCCCAGGGATGGGGCATCCACAGCTGCTCTGGGCAGCCTGTGCCAGCGCCTCGCCGCCCTCACAGTAAAGAATTTCTTCCTACTGTCTAACCTAAATCTGCCCTCTTTTAGTTTAAAGCCATTCCCCCTTGTCCTGCACTCCAGGCCCCTGTAAAAAGCCCCTCCCCAGCTTCCCTGTCGGCCCCTTTGGGCACTGGCAGGTGCTGTCAGGTCTCCCCGCAGCCTTCTCTGCTCCAGGCTGAACAGCCCCAACTCCCTCAGCCTGTCTCCACAGCAGAGGGGCTCCAGCCCTCTGAGCATCTCCGTGGCCTCCTCTGGACTCGCTCCAGCAGGTCCGTTCCCCCTGATGCCGGGGGCCCCAGACTGGACACAGCACTGCAGGAGGGGTCTCACCAGAGCGGAGCAGAGGGGCAGAATCCCCTCCCTCGACCCGCTGGCCACGCCGCTGGTGATGCAGCGCAGGGTACGGTTGGCTTTCCGGGCTGGGCCATGCTGAGCTCCTCGTCCACCAACACCCCCGAGCCTTCCTCAGGGCTGCTCTCGATCCGTTCTCTGCCCAGCCTGTATCTGTGCTTGGGATTGCCCCCACCCACGTGTGGGACCTTGCACTTGGCCTTGATGAAGTCAATTGAAAACAGCTGTATGTGAAAAGTGAATCTGCCAGAACACCCAGATCACCCCCAACCCTTCAAAGCACTGAATTCCCCTTTTTCAGTTGGAAGAGGAAGAAAAAAGTGATATATATATCTTTTTTTTTCCTTTTGGTCTGATGTTCGTTCTAGAAAAGAAAACAAAACACCTTCCTTCTGAAATACTTGCAATGACAATTTATAACAGCTTGGGAATGGTTTTGCCCAACAACCCGGACCTGACAGCCCTGAGTGTTTTCTTCTTTAAGCCCGTCTCCACATTCCCGGAGATGGGGGATGTCCTGCTGCCCATCGCCTTTGCTGGGCAGCTGCTGCCGCTGGTGCGTGGCGTTGGGGCACTTCACCTCTGCTCCAGCAAAGGAACCAGGAGAACCGTTGCTGTGGAACCAGGAGAAACTGTGGTCCTCCTGGGGTGGATCAGGTGAGGTGTGGCACGGATCCCTATGAAAGACTGATTGTTTTCATTTTTATGTTTCCGTTTTTGTTTGGTTTTATTTTTTTGTAAGTGCATGTTTGGGAAGTTGCTGAGGTCCCTGCCCGAGGGGAGCCTGTTTTGACCTCCCCTCCATGTGGGATGGATGCAGGGTGTGTTTTCAGCTGAAGCATCCATGGTGCAGCCTGCACATGGCTCCTCAATGGCTGCTGGCAGCTTCCTGCGGGGACACTTCTATTTTTGGAGCAGTTGCACCTAAAAATACATCTTTAGGCTCCTGGGGAAGCTGGCTCTGCATCGTTGAGGAGCTAATGAAACTGGGGAAAAACGCAGGCCCTTGAGCAGGGCCTGTTCTCTGTTGCTGAAGATTTTAATTTTTTTTTTTTGTTCTCCTTCTTGCAATGATCCACATTCTTCTTGCACTGCACGGGCCAGAGCCAGATGTTGACCCTTCCTCTGCAGGAAAGGCAAGTTCACAGCCCAGGTGCCTGGGCATTAACCTTGCTTTTGTGCAGCTCTGCCGCCTCTACCCCCTGAACTTCAGCTTCAGCCCCACCATAATGGTTGCACGACCCCATGAGCAACGTTGGCCACCGTCCCCTTCGATACACAGCTGGACAAGGGACAGGGGCCTGGGCAAGCAGCTTAGGCTATTATAAATTTCATCCTATTAATTTCCAGAGGTCTAGGGTTAGTGTCCAGCTCAGATGTGCCAAGGGGTCCTGATGGGCTTTTTCACTCCAGGCTGGCCATCAGCAAGTCTTTACATTGACAAAGTCACCATCAAATACAGCCATGGGTCCCATTTGTATTGCTGTGGAACCAAAAACCATGAGATGGATGAAGGTTCATGGGCTTTACCCTTGTGATGTTCTTGCAGGACCTATTAGGATAAAAGACCCATCACCACCAGGACCAGGATTAAAGCACAGAGAAGAAGTAGCCCAAGACCATCTCAGAGCTTATATCCAGAGCCAGCCGTGTTTCTGTGGTATGTTAACGCGTCTGGGGCCATCCTTGGAGACCTGATCTCTTGCTTAAGCAAACAGGCTTGTCCTAATCCAACCCTGTTGAAAACAACCTGAGCTGCATCAGGCGTTGGGATATGATTCTTTAAAATCAATAAATATTTCAGGAGCAGAGGGAGCAGGTTTGTATTAGCAATGCCAGTCCTGGCTGGCTATTATGAATTCAATGGATGCAGTTGTAAATTGGCTGAGGAAGCACAACAGCTGAAATTACAAGTGCTGCTTCCTCCTGCATTGCTGAGACAGTTTGCTGGGTCTTCAGCAAGTCTGAGTGGGACCCCCAGCCTTCAGCCAGTTATAAATTGCAAAAAAACGCAGTTGTTTTTGCTAACGCCTGGGCCTATGCCCTTGGTCACTGGTTTTATAAAGCGGCATGCAGCAGGACTTAGACTCTCAAACAGTAAGTTGCCCTCTATGGGCTGTCTGTCCTAAATCTCCAGCTCTTGGGCTCCTGGGATGGAGTCCCGGATTCAGGAGGCTGGGCAAGCTGCTGGCTGCGCCGACAGCAGGGGGTCAGGCCCCGCTCCCAACCCTGCAAGCCGTTTTGTTACCGTAAGCTTCACGTTTCACCAGCTGAAATAAGGAGAAACTGATACCTCTCTTCTTTCAAAGCGCTTTTCAAACCCGATGAGGGGAAACAGCAAGAGCAACCTCTTGTTGGTGCGGGGAGAGAACCCAACGCCTTTCTTTAATAAGTGTTTGTAGGGGAAAAAGCCTGAAAATGGGACTCTTGGGGAACGGAAACTTGTATATACATCTGTGCGTATATATGCATATAATATAGTTGATTTATATGTATTGTATACACATATATATGCATATATGCACCCCTGCCACCTCCCCTTCCCGTTACATTGCCGGGGAGGGCAGCTGGGCTCTGTGCTGATGCTGGGGGATGCGGGGCGGGTGCGGGGCTCTGCAGCCGTGTCCCTGTGCCTGGTGTGCCCACTCGAGGAGAGGTGGCTTTGGAAGAGCTGTGCAGCACACAGGTGTATCTTAAACACATCTACGCGTGTTGCTCCCGGGCGCTCGGGGGCTGGAGGGGCCGTACTGGCAGAAAGACAAACTGTCTCCAGGTTTTCTTGGCTCAGGGGTTCCGGTTGTTGCCAGTTGGGGTGAGTTTATCCTAAATCTTGCGGTATTTGATGGTTTTTGGCAAGTTTGTTTGCAGGGCTGTGTAACCAGTATCTTGGCTCCTTTTGGAAGCTGAAACAATTTCATCCCTTATAGCTGGGTAAAGGGGTGACTCCTATGGGACTGGGGGTCCCCCTGTGACTGTGTTTCACATGTCTTGTGCCAACTGGGGTTCTGATCTGATATATATACATGCGTATACATCATATATATATACACATATGCATCACATATGGGTGTTTAACCCATAAGGCTAGGAACACTAGCTCCTAATTTGCAGTTAATGTTGCCCAAGGGCGCTAATTCCAAGCGTGATTTTTTTTTTACCTTTTGCTTAAGATCTGGATTATAGGCTCATCTTTTACAACCTAAATCCACACTTCGGGGTCAGCCTTTGCTGTTGTCTCAGCTCTCCTGGCCCCGCGGCCAGCAATAGGCTGCTGTAACAGCAGCCGGCATTAACGAGGGGGCTACTCTTAATTACGGGAGCTGCTGTTTATCTCCACAGCTCTGTTTGCTGCTGACAAAAGCCAGCTCAAGAGGGGGGTCTCTTGTTAATAAGCTCTGTGTGCACCCCAGCAGTGATATATTGATGTATTTTTAATAAATATCCTCTTTTAAAGGGCCACATATGTATTCTGTGCTAATCCGCTCATTACAAGATCGCAGGGCGGCTTGCAAGGTCTGCAAGCGTGCGCTTTGCAAAGCCGGTTTTCATATTCATTGCTGGTGTGTTAGATCTTGTACTTCCTGAAGGGGAGAGATGATGAGAGTAATAAAGACTAGCTGTGCTAATTATTGCCATCCTTGAAGTTTAGAGGATGGAGGTGCACCACCTCAATTACAAAAAATGGGGAGCGATAACCTGGTAATAGAAAAACCTTTCATTAATCAGTCCCTCTGGAAATGGGAGGCTCCGCCTCTGCTTCCACCTGTCCACCATCACCAAACGCCTTCGTTAGGGTGGAATAATAGTGAGCGACGCAGTGGCAAGGGCACGGGGCTGCGTTGTTTTGCTGTCGAAGCAGGAGCAGAGTTAGCACGCCTGAAGTTAGTGGGAATAAAAGGTGCATTAAGCCTTCCTTTCTGGTGTTTACCTTACTCTGCCACTCAGGTTGCATGGACTTTAATTCTGTTAAAATCTGATTAAAATATTCTGTTACCATTTGCTCACTGGCTGCATAACAAATGCACTGTGTACATTGTGAGCACAGCAATGGGCATCTTATGAAATGGAGACGAGGGCTCAGGTTAAAGCAGCTTACACAGACCAACAACCACACAATGGCTTTGAACTGATGCATCCTGATTTTATTCAGTGTTTTCCACTCTATTTTTCTCCTATTTTCATCAATTTTCTCCCCCCCCAAACCACTCTTTTATGTGAAACCCCTGAGTCTTGTCTTGTTGCTGCTGACTGGGGAGAATGAGATATCTTGTAGGTAGGAACTTTTAAAACGGGTTGGTATTTGACAGAAGAAAACGTTCTCAACTCTGGACACGCAATTTTCCTTTCCATAGTGGCTCTTGATTGATCCTGTGGGCTGGTCAATTAAAAACGCGGCACCACCATTGCACAACTGCCTACCTCTGCCTCCCAGAGCTGCAGCGTAGATGCTTAACAGAGCATCTTAATTAATTTTCTGAAATATTTACACATTGCATAGAGCAATGGTAGGGCTGGTGGTGTGTGTCCTGCCAGTTTTAAGTGGGATTGGATGATTCGCCTCTCTTCCTACCTGGCTTTAAGTTGCTTGGTTACCAAAGGCAGGAGCACATGGTGGAGGCAGTCTTGGCTTTGCAGGAGCCTTTTGCCTCCACAGTCATGTCTGCTCTTGGTGGCTTGGAGCTGCAAGGTAAGACAGCCATCCACCTGGTTGATTTGCAGCAGCCTGGAAGGAAATTTGGGAGAGGTGTGAGCTGTCCCTCACTGCTCTCCCAAGGTGGGAGCGAGCGGTAGAGCCCCTGGGAGATGTGTGATGCTCCTTCTGGCCTTTTCCAGTTGTTTCGGTAACAAGGATAGAGACTTTCCTCTTCGACAGCCAGCCCGCAGCAGCTGGAGATGCCTCCCAGCATGGGGCCTGCAGTGGCCTGATGCTGCACGTGCCTGCATGGAGCTGGTTTTGGGGGGCTGGGGCATGCGGCCACTCATGAGCAGGGTTGTCCTCTTTGTCCTTTTGGTTCAGGATGCTGCTGCAGGGGGAACATTGGGCTGGGAAATCACTTTTGTGGGTGGCTGCTGATGTGGTCTGAGTCTGCACCCAGGGATGATGCTGATGGGTACGGGTGATGCTCTGAGAGCTTTTACTTCATTGTTGCTGAACCTGGGGAGCAGCAAGCATCCTTTGTGGCTGCAGGGATGGGGTTTTGGCTGCTTCTCTAAGGTTCTTTTTGTGCTCTTATAGGCAAAGAGGGAGCCTGAAGGGGAAGGATTGCTTCCTGTTCTTTTCTAGAGGACGCTTAGCACTGGAGGAGGAGGTGGCAATGGAAATGAGTCATCCGTCTAGCAGGTCGCTTCTCCCCCTTCAGCTCTGCTCCCACGCGAGAAGGTGGTGGTGCTCCTCCTTCCTCATCAGGGGAAACAATAAAGCTGTCATAGCCTGTTGTCTCCTACGGTATGAAGCTCCAGTTGCTTTCAGAGATGTCTTCAGCGAGAGTGGGTCGGGACCTTTTGGTGGGAGCAGTGTGGCCCCCCCCTTCCCCCCCACCATGCATACCTCCCAGACAGCAGGGTGATTTGTGGTTTTGTGCTTCCCCTAAGAGGTGGGGGAGAAGAAAGAAAAGGCTTTTCAGGCAGGGTGAGAACCGAAGCCCTGCAAGCCCCTCGACCATCTCCAACAGCCACCAGCACAGGGCAGAGCCCGGGGGCTGGGCAGGGTTGTAGCGATGCTCCCCCAGCTGCTGGTGACCTGCAGCATGGGATATGGTTTCCATGTATTTGGGTAACCATCCATGAACTTACCCAGTCTCCTCGGAGCCCACTTAACTTTGGTGTCCCGAGGCAAGGAGATCCACTGATTAAACACATGCACTTGTAGGGATCCATCATTGAATCCTATGCAACTGTTGGTCCTGCGTTTGCAACCCCAAACATGAACAAAGCTCTTAAAGCCTGCAAGATTTGTTTCAGAAATTCCTAGCGTGTTTTAGCAGCTCTTGGGAACTTATTTCATATTTAGTATGAATGTTTCCACAGCCCCTGTGAGCAGAAGGTGAGCGAACGACTCATGCAGCAGCTGCTGGTGCCGCAGCTGATTTTTAGCCCCAAATTCAGCAACTCTAAGCAAATGAGCAGAGTCTGCCAAAAGGCTTCAGCTTTCTAATCCCCCTCCCCGTGGCGGAGTGTGATTTGGGTGCTGCTCTTTTCCTTGGTAAGAGCCAAGTTCAGACACCAGTCTGGGTTCCAGTAGTTTGAAGCAGGTTGTCATTAGCAGACATCAAGAAACCAGATTTAGCATCTTCTCAAGGTTCACGTGTGCTGCTTCAATCAGTTAGCCCGGTGATTATAGGTGTTGGGTGAAGTAGCAAAGCCTGGTGGCTTCTCGTAAGCTATTGGAGAGCCCTCCAAAGGTACCTGCGTGGGAAGGGATGGAACAGGATGGGTGATGCTGCAGCTAGTCTGATGGTGCTTGGCTCTGGGAGAAGCCAAGACTGTTCCTTCATGTCTTTAGGACAAGTGGTTGTCACTCCAGGGTTTTGGAGAAAGAAGGGTGTCAGAAGTTGGGGGAGCCTGGAGGAGGGCAGGGGCTAGAAAGGGAGGCTGGTGGCAGTTTCAGATAGTGCAATAGCCCGGTTTGGACTCAGGGAAGGGAAATAAGGTGGGTCTCTGTCCTCCCATGCATGGGAGTAATGAGGAGGAAAACTGCCTTTCCTTTAAATGTTGACTGGCAGCGGTTTTTCTTGGCCCCATCCTGGAATTTTCTAGTACTCTGTGGTTGGTGCCTGGCTGTGACCCATGGCAGAGATGTCATCCCTGTGAAGCGAGGGGTACGGTACACTCTGCAGAGGGACTGGGGCTGCAAGGTGGCTTGATAGAAACATGTGTCACATGCAACTCCAGCAGGCCCAGGGGCCGTCTTGCTCAGGATACCGTAAAAGATGCTCTTGGCTGTTGTTTTTCCTTTGACTTTCTCAGGAACTTCTTTGGTGTAATCCCAGTTCTGTGTGAAGGCAACATTTCTACCCTCGGTGATGGCCTCTCTCATTCAGCTTAGCCTTAAACTTCCCCAACACATGA
Organism: Falco peregrinus; assembly: GCF_023634155.1. Classification (NCBI taxonomy): domain Eukaryota; kingdom Metazoa; phylum Chordata; class Aves; order Falconiformes; family Falconidae; genus Falco; species Falco peregrinus. The sequence continues at coordinate 96,686,749 of NC_073721.1, forward strand.
GCTGGTGCCTCCCACTTTTACCCCCACAGCCCTTGTTTTGGGCAGTGGTATGTGGTATCCTGCTGCAGATGCTGCTGGGGCCTCCTGGAGCTCTGCTCGTGGTGGGTAGTAGCTGGAGCCGATGAGTCCCCTGCTGTTTTGTGGGGCCAGGGTGAGGTGGGATTAAGGGGAATTGGCAGAGGGGGGGAATTGGCAGAGGGGTGGCCACAGGGGCTCTTGGTCCTGCTGCCCTGTGTTGTGCACAGAGGGTTGAGACAAGCGATGTGTCCACAGAGAGGCTGGAGCAACATCTGGGGTGGCTGTCTAGTGCATCAAGGTGGTGCTGGGGACATCCAATCCTTCTCTTCCTCTTCCTCCTCCTTTTCCTCTTCCTCCTCTTGTACTGTGAAGCCACCTTCTTCCACTTTGGGGCTTCTGCTCCCATCCATAACACTGGTCAGAGCAGAGGGTTTTATCAGCAGGACCCACGCTGCTTCCGTGTGTGAGACGGGCTATGCCGGTACAAACACCCTTACGGGAGGTTGTGCCAGATCCGGGGTCCTTGGTGACAATCGGGTTTCCTGGCCGCTGCCACAGCTGGGCTCCTGCCCTCCCAATGTCTGCGGGAGCCTGCCTCTGCCAGTGCCTGGCCGTGTCCAGCGCGAGGTGGAGGCGACTTCGCCAGTGACATTTGGGGATTAAAAAGAAACTCCACGCCCACACACGCGTGGCTGAGCCCCATCAACACCGTGAGGGCACGGGCCACAGTGACCTGCTTCCCACGAATGTCCGTCCATCCGTGTGCCCACAGCTCTGGCCTTTCAACTGCTGTGCTAGGAAAGGTGAGCATGATATTAGTCTCTGGGTTTCTTTTTTTTTTTTTTTTGGCTATTTATAAAGTGTAGCTTGAACTAAAAAGCCTATTGTAGCAAATAGTAGGCTTCTTGTGTGGCATCCTTGAATAGGAGGGGTGTTATCCTGTCCCCATGACAACGAGCATTTGAATTAAGAGCCGTCTACTCTGAACAATTTGCCGTCACATGGTTCAGAGGAAACACTTTGAAACCCTTGTAGTCTTTTCAATAGGCTTGATTGTTAGCGTCTCCCAAACTTAATCATTAACAGGGCTCTGTAACAGATAATTACTGTGCTTTGCATTTTTCTGCCCCCTGCACGTGACTGGCGCAGCCCGGGGGCGCAGGTCGCTGTCAGCTCTTTCTCCTCTTTGAGGGGGTGGATGAGAAGTGGGTGATGGACTTTGGCTGGCCGGAAAAATTTGGGCAGAGGCCCCACGTGCTGCCGGACGGATGGTTTGCAGGAGGGGAGGCTGAGCCCTGCTCAGAGACGAGGTCCGCCGGCGTGCCCACGTAATGAGCGGGACTTTCTTTCCTTCCCTGGAAACAGCCAACTCCCCTCTGCGTTCCCTGACCGCGCAGCAGTCATAAATGAGGGGTTTAAAAAGCACCCGAATGCCTTGCCTGCTTGTAGGGCTTGGCGGAGGGCAGTCGGGTGCTGACTGCCCCGCTCAGTGCCTGGGGGAGGCAGCCCTGCCATGGCTACACCACCCGCTCTGACAGCAACAAGAGCAATATCATTGCCATATAAACGGCTTGTTTGTTGGGGTTTCGTTGTTCTTTTTCTTTGTGGCTAATGATTTTTTTTTTTTTTTTAATTGCCCAAGCAAGCAGGACGTTCGTTTTGCATCCCACGGAAGGACGACCTGCAGGGTGATCCCAGCAGGACCTGACGTGTGTGGGTGCGGTGCGCGTCCCCCAGCCACCCTGGCCGGGTGGGAAGGGCATGGGTGCAGCGCTGGGTCAGCCGACGGGCTCGCGGCAGCGTGGCCGGCAGGTGGGCAGCAGCTGCAGCCGAGGTGCCCCCTTGCCCTGCATTAATAGGGTTTGCATTGTGTGGGAGCAGGTGGCAACAACCTCATTTGCAATTTCTGTGCCTGCCACATGTCCTTTCAGAAACGGCGCGTTTTAACAGGGTGTTAAAATAGCTGGGGCCCGGCCGGCAGGACTGCTGCCGTGAAAAGAAACAGGCTTGAAAGAGCCTTGTGCGCCTGCAGCATGTGCTTGGGTGGGTAAGATGTTCCTGCTCCTGTCCCTCCTTGGCCAAGGCATGCGATGCTTGGGAGCAGCCCAGACTCAGCAGGTCAATAACGCAATCGCCGCCCTTGTAACACTGCTATCCATCAAGTGACATGATTACATCTCCGGCGGTTGCAGGGTATAATGTAAATTATGTCACAGTGACAGAAGTGTTTGGAGGATTCATTTCTTCTGCCTTGGAAATAAATAACTTGCCCCTCCCCGCATTTATGGGGAGTCAGAGATAGTGTTATCCCACGCCAATGGTGGTTTTGGTTAATGCTATTCCTCCATTAAGAAATATTTGCATTTTATTTTGCCTTTAGAAGGGAAACCGTGGTGACTTTTCAGCTGGATGGGTGATGCGAGGAAGCAGGGCTGGGCTGGGTGTCGCTGGGGGTGGGCAGCCTGTCCTACGGTAGGTCCCTGCATGCAACTGCTCCAAGATTTCCCTGGGTAATCTTCTCCCAGTCTTTCCCTTGGGGAAAAAAAAGATTTATTTGCCTTTGGAAAACACTGGAAAAATACATGGGGAATCAATGCAGGCTAAAGCCATCCTGCCATCTCTGGAGTGGTGGGGAGAGCGAGGCTTGGGCTTGCTACTGCTGGTTGTTTAGAGCAGGGGAGCTGAATTCAACCCAGGAACTGCTGGAAATCAGAGGAATGATTTCCCCAGGAGCTGCCTTTTGGTCTTCTATCTACTAAAGCCTTGGTCCTGTGACAGGCTGAGCAGTCTTGCTTCATGCCAAGCCCCTGTAAAGGCTCAGCTCGCTGGCCAGGGAGGATCGAGGGCTGGCCGGCAGGTGGGCTGTAGCCCACATGCTCACCTCTGGAAGTTGCAAAATGTCTTGGTACACAAAAAGGGGGAACACACGGGAAAGGGAGGCTGTGAGGTGCTTTAAAAGCAATAAAACGTTAGTGGCAAGGTGCTGGCAGGAAAGCAAAAATACTGTTCTTTCAACAGGGGCCTGGCTGCAGTTGTTTTGTGTGTTTGAGTGAGGAATAATGGGGTTTTACAAGAACACTTCAAAAGGGAAGCAGGGGTGCTGCTGAGCGCCCAGACAACACAGACAGCAGCTTTTCAGATGCAGTTGCCTAATTTTACAGTTCTTTTGTTCTCCGCTTCTAAAAAGATCTGTTAGTGCATTTATTTTTGAATGGAAAGCATAGAAGGAAATAAGGAGGAAAAAAAGTCCAAACCCACGACTAAAAAAAGAAAAAACCAAACCCAAAACAACCTCCTTGCAACAGGCATTTTAGATGGGAGCAAGCCCTCCTAGTCTTCCACTGAGAGCGGTGGATCAGTGGGACCGCAGCAGGTTCACCCTCCCCGAGGATGCTGTCTGCAGGACCTGAGCCGGCTTATTTATTTCGTGCTGGACCTGAACTGGCTTATTTATCTAAAGCAGCAGGTTCCTGCTGGTTGGGATGGTGCTGCTGGGCTGCTGCTCAGGGCAGAGGAGCTGATGTGAGCCTGAGCCCTGTGGCAGCCACCAGCCGCACATTCAGTGTTTGTAGGGCTCAGCATTGCCTTTCTCACCATGCTGGACTCTGCGTTGCCTTGTGGCTTTTGGTTTTCACGTGCAGAGAGGCATTGGGTTGCCTTAGCTTTAAGCTGTGATGGAGCCTCAATGGAGCACCAGGTCCAGCCGCTGCCGCTGGAAAGGAAGGATGCTGGAGAAAGCGCTCGTGCTTTGAGCTTGGCCTGTTCTTGCCTGTCACGTAAGCACTGAGTTTTTAATTTTTTGTTTGTTTGTTTGTTTCTTTCTTTCTTTCTCTAAAACAGAGGTATTTTGTCGCTTCAGGATGTAAAATCCTTGTGGGATTTGCAGAGGGATGGAGATCTGAACGTATGGTGGGCTGGGACTGGAGGCGGGTGCTGGGGAAGGGGTCAAGAGTGGGGAGGGTCAGTGGGGCCGAGGAAGATGAGGGATGATGGTGCTGCCTGCCTTCAGGGATGTACAAAGTTAACCTCTGCAAAGGGACTTGTTTAGTATCTGCCTTCAGGCTGTGTGGATGGGCCAGGGAAGTGTCCCAGCTGCCCGGCTCCTTTTCCCATTGGATTTGCCATTACATCTTGCCTACACTAAAATCCCCGAAAGCTGGAAAAGGCAGATTACGGTGTAGCAGTGGGTTTCTTAGCAGGCAGCATTGGCCTGTAGGCAAAAACATGTTCCTCTTTGATTTGGTGTTGCCCATAAACTGATGTTATTTCTGCTTCTTTGCGAAAACTAGAGCAGAAAGACTTGCTCCCACCATCTCCCTTTTTTATCAATGCACTCATCAATGGTGACCCCGGAAAGGTTTTAATACCACAGACTGATGCCCAACTTACACTGCTTCTTTTTGGTCTGTGCATGATGTAGCCAGGGTGCTGCAGGGAGGTGGTGACAGCCCCAGAGGAGCAGCACTGTCCCCACTGGCTGCAGCACTGGTTATCAGGGGGAGAAGAGTGGAGCGGGCATCGGATGTGGTTGCATTTGTTTTGGGGGATGGAGGCTGTTTTTGTTACACTGGAGGAGCTGGGTGGTGAGTGGCATCTCGGGTGAGAGGCAGCTGTGCGTTGGAGCTGGCCCCCAGCGCGATGCTGTGGTACCCTTTGGAAATCTTCTCGGAGCTCGGAGGCAGGCACGGACTGAATTTCACCCTGTAGCATTAGGGCTGGGGGAAGGGACCCAAAACCACGTGGCAAAAGGAGATGTAGGGATGGGGCGCTGGTGGCTAGTTTTGGCTGAGCAGGCTGGGATCTCCATGCACATGACCTGGCTGGGAAGGGAGGGTGTCTGGGATGACCCTACTGGTCTTCCATACTGGTGCTTCCAGTCTCATGGAGCTGCATCCCCATATCTCCATCTCTCCCATGCCTCCCCGTGGGAAGGAGAGCATCCAGACATGCCAACTCCTCCTTTTCCTCTGTATGGGCTCTGAAAAACAGAGTTTGCTCCATCATCCATGTTTCAGGAGCAGTGGGTTCTCTGGGACAGATAGAGCGTTGGACTTGGCAGCCAAGGGGGAAGGCACTGGGCACAGGGTCAGCTGGTGCCTGAGCCTGTAGCTGGTGACCAGTGGCCTCAGGTTTTCAGCTGACCCAGCAGCATCTTGCTTCTCCCTCAACTCCACCACTGGAGAATCTCCTTTTCCCTGTTCCCAGCTGATAAGTCCCAGTGTCTCGTTTCTTAATAACCCTCATTATGCCACCCTGAGGTCATGTTTGCTGGCCATAAGCTGTCTGGGATCTGCTCCCCTCTCCTCTCCCTGGATAGGGACCAGCCTTGCAGCTATGCAGGGATTTAAAAGAGCTGCAGATAATCACAGCCACAAGCCACCGCAAGGGCTGAACTGAACAAGTCCAGGCACTGGAGGTAATTAGGAAGGGACGGTGGGAATGAGCTGGGGAGGTCATGGCAGACAGACATGGCGAGGGGTTAACATGGCTTAATCTTTAAGCAGGCACTTGAAAATGAGAGGGCTAAAGGGACAGGGATTCTGTGTTTCCCTGTAGCATACAGGTGTGAGGGTTCAGTACATCTTGCTTGTGCGAACCTGGAGATGGGGTGGCCTGGTCAGGGAGTGGAGCGAGAGCAGCTCCCAGCTCTGGAGTGGGGGAAGATGGGGATTTTAGGCACAGCAGAGTGTGGGGCAGTGGTTTATGGCACCAGCAGGAACACTGCCATCATGCTTTTCCTTCGGCGCTGAGTTTTTGGGCGCCAGCAGAGATTTGGTCTGCACCCACAGGGACCTTTGGTCTCACCCAGCGCTTCCATCCTGGGTGGGCTTAAACATTTCTGTGGGTCCAGTCCTAAAGACACAAGGAGGGAAGAGCAATGGGTTTGATGCCAGCCATGCAGGAGCAGTATTTTGGGGTGAGAAGGGACAGAGGAGGTCTCTTACCCGTCCTCCTGGAGGGAGGTTGCTCAAGGCCAGTGAGAGAAGTCAGGGTTGCAAACCTTTCCAGGGTTTCACCTGAACCAGGGGCTGGAGATGCAAGTTAGCCTGGGGAGAGGGGTCAGACCCTTGGCTCTAGGTCTACCTCTGTGTGGCAGTTGCCTCCTCTGCTGCTTTGGGCTCTCTGGCACAGGGGATGGATGGGTTTGTGTGCCACGGCAGGCTGAGCATGGAAAGTCTCCCTGCAGGTACGCACAAGTCGCCCAGCCTCCAGCCAGGCTGTTGATATGCAATTAAAAGCTTTTGCCAGTGAGAGGCTTAATTAACTCTGGCTTTCTAGGGTTATACCCACACATGTATGTTTTGCAGCCTGGTCATTCTGTTAGATTAGCCGGAGTTTGGCCCCGGCTGCAAGAAATTCCTTGTGGGACTTGCCTGGGCCGTGACAGAGTTTCGCTTGGCTGTTGGTTCTGGGCTGTTGGGAGGGACACAAACTGTGTGACTGAAACATTTCCATGGAGGAAAGGTGAATGCAATGGGGATGGAGTATTGTAGGGTCTTGAAAACCATAAACCACTCCCAATGATGGTGATCCCACCATCCCCTGGACAGCCTAGAGCAGTGCTGTAGTGAAGGAAGGCCTTGGCCATCCTACCCATCTTCTGTCCAGCCTTTCACGTCTTTAAACAGTCAACACCCTGGCCCTGCAGTTTTCAGGGTGTTTGAAGGTGTTTAGTGGAAGAGGGTGGATTTTGGGTGGGCTGTGGCACACTACATGCCAGTGAAACAGGAGAAAACTAGTGGGACGAGTCCGGATGATTTAGTAACATTTCTCTAGCTTTCTCTTACAAAGCACTACGAGTTTTCCTTGCCCATCCTTCTATCCGTGCTGGTTATGAGACAGCCTGCAAGAAGACATTAGCCTCTTCAATCTGAGCCAGTTTTGAGTTATGAGGTCCACAAAGCTGCTTCTGGAAATACACCGCTCTTACTTTCACGACACCCAATAGTTTTAACGGGCTCAGTTAAAAACCAGCCCCCCTTTCCCCTTCAGCTGTTGTTTTGTGGCAGCCGGAGATATTTTGTGCATTTGAAATGGACACCCTTGGGAAGAGCTGTAACCCACTGACCCCAGGGGATGCAGCCAGTGCGCGTCCAGCACCCCACTGCTGGTGGAAGGAGTTAACTGGGGTCAGCAGCCTGTTATTTCCCACCCCCCCAGCTGATAAGGAAAAGGAAGTTGATATTTTCATCCCTGCAACAGCCTAATTAAATAGGAAAATAACACGTTTCTGAAGGTACCCCTCTTTCCTGAAGCTACAAAAGAATTGCTTTGGCTGGCTCTTCTCCTGCCACACAGGAGCAAGCATTGGTCATCTATTTTGTAAGGAATGAGGCTTTTCCCTGGTGAACAGGCTGGCCGGGAACACCCTGGCACCACTTGGAGACTTGTGCTGTCTGTTCTGAAAAGTTGGTGGTGGAACGGGGCTAACTGGGGAGCAAATGGTCTGTGCTGGCTGCTGCCCCTTGTGCTGTGCCCCAGGGTTTCCTTTGCCCTGTCTCTTCTCGTTCTTCAACCCCAGCCTTGAGCTAAATGTGCTTTCATCTCCCTTTTTTGTTGGCTTTTTTTTTTTTTTTTTATACCAGATGTGAAGTTTAAGGAGGTTTGTGAAGTTCCCAGCCCAATGTTGTTCACTCTTTCCTCCATCCCCCGAGTCCCGGGCAGCCTCTAGCTGCTTCTTCCTACAGGGCTTCACCAGCGAGGCGTAACTGCCATCACTTGCAAGGCTGCAGATGCACGTGAGTGGTGGTGTGCGCTTGGGTCACTCTGGATTTACCCTGCAGTAACTAAAAGCCGATGCTAAACTGTGGCCCTTGCAGCTGGAGTAACTCCCTTTGCTCTTGCAGGTGTCTCTGGACTCATGGCCACCAGAGGAGGACCCCCCCCTCGAGTACCTGCATGTAAATCTCCATGGTTGGCTCATCCCGTTGATGAAAGATGAACCCTCGTCGGGTTTGCTTGACCCATTTTGCACCTCTGTCTTAGCACAAGGTGAGCAGCGCCTGTTCCCTCTGGGGCAGGCATGGCCTTGGTGGCCAACACTGGGGGAGAAGTCTGCCTTGGATGAGGTTGGTCCCACCTGGATGACTGCAGGGCGGGCTCTGGACTCACTGATATGAAATTGCCGCGATTTATGCAGGTTTCCTCCCAAAGGCAGAGGTGCAGCTGTGCTTGGGAGGGTACTTGGGTGTGAGGGTCGCTGGTGCCAGGTGCCTAAATTTCTCTAAAGAAACCCCTGGGAGCCTGCCTGGTCTGTGCAAAACACGGTCCTGCCCCTGCGTGCTCTGGTAAGCGGTGCTTGTGGTGCCACTGAGGTTTTGTATCTAAAATCTGCAGCCATGCGGGAATGAGAAATGAGAATTCCCGCTGATGTCGGTACCGCGGGGATTGTTGCCATCCTCCGGCATTTATTTCAGCCGGCCACCTCAACAATCTCATTATTATCTACACGCGACAGATAAATGAGCATTTCCACGTAGTCAAAGCAAGTATTGATTAAGGCTCGGGCAGCGGCTGATCAATGCAGTGCTGGTTTTCCCCGGTCAGGTGCACAGTGCTGCTCAGCTGGAGGCTGTCCCAAGCGCTCGGGGATTTTGCCCATCATTAACAGTCATATGCACTTGGACAATAAGGGCCTATTATATTGCCTTAATGCGGGGCCAATCTGGGAATTAATTGGGATATTTGGAAGCACCTTAGCTGCTCACGCTGATACAAGGTCCTGAGTTTTCTCTCCTAATCTCCTCCAGGCAACTATGATCTCCCACAGGTCCTGGTGCTGGATAATGTGCGTAAGCTGGTTACAGTGAATTTGCATGAATAAGCAGGCAATTCTGCTCAGGCTGAATGCAACTTCATTAAGGCCCGGCAATAATTTGAGCTTGCTTATTGCCTGTCCTTTGAACCCTACAAAGGAAGATTTTGAGCAACAATTGACTTTGTGTTTGGGGTCATGAGGACTGCTCCAGCTCCCAGGCAGAGTTTGCCTCTTTAGAAATGTCTTTTCCTCTTTGCTTCCCTCCGCAATCACTCTCTTAAAGTGAATAATTATTGTGGAAAGTTTTAATTGTGGAAAATGTTAACCTTGCTCACAGGTGAGATAACGAAGTGCTGGCTGGCTGCAGAGTGGCATGCCATGAATTAATGGAAGCTCCCTGCCCCTGTGCTCAGCGCACTGGGTGTGCCCATCAAAATCCACGCCTGGAAATCAAATTGGGCTGGGATGGATCCCTGATGGTGGGGTGATTGCTGGGGGGGAGCCAGGTGCATTGGGGTGGTGATGGGGAAGGGGCTGTGGGGATGGGGGAGGTGGAAATTGGCCAGGGAGTATTGGGAGGCAGGGGATGAGCATCTGTGCTTGGGTGGGAGCTGAAGTGGAGCAGTAGGGCAGGGAGGTGCCTGGAAAACCTTTCCCATCTTGCACTGTGCAATCGTGAAAATGAGCTATGCAGCCGCAAGAAATGCAAAGCTTTTTTGGGACTGAGAGAGGAGAGGCAGGGAGAGTAACCCTGGCAGGACGGAGGGTGCAGCAGGGTGAGCTCGGGGATGCTGGGGACAAATCCAGCTCCCTGCAGAACTGTGAACAGAGGGCGAACAGCTCTTGTTACAGCATCAGCTGAACACCACTTTGCTCTCCTGCCTCCTCCTGTGCAGCCAAGCGTTGCGTTTTCCCCGAGAGCGGGGCTGCACGTTCCCTGGATTAATTAGCTGTCATGGACGTGTGGGCTTTGTGACCGCTGTGTTTCCCAGCCAGGCTGGAGCTGCCAGCTCAGGATGGGTGCCCGCTCAGAGCCACGTGTTGCATTTACATTGGGGACTCACCCTGCGCTCAAATGCAAGCATCCGCGGTGGTGGGCAAAGCGCGGATCAGGGTCGGGGCCAGCTTTGGGGTCAGGAGAGATGCCAATGCTGTACCCGGATACAAGCAGCATTTCATATAAACACCACACAATAAATAATTCCTGCTTTGGAAAGGTTAGCAAGGGCTTATTCCCTCAGAAGAAAATGTGCGCAGGTTGGCCTGGTGAGTAACGTGTTGATGGCTTTCAGCCTTGTACCCAGCCCTCCAGCCCTCCAGCCAAGGAGGTGCCTCCATGCAATGTCTGGGCAGTGTCCTGGCATGAGCAGGGGCAGGAATACCTATTTAATTTTTAGATGAAGCTCAGTCACTTAAGGAAAAGGCTCTTCTCTTTTTTTTTTCCTCCCAGGCTTTTGGGTACGTGTTCTTGCATACACCATGACATATCAGTAGCAATTTTGGGAAAATTACTGCATTTTGCATTAAGAGCAGGCACCGAGCCTTGTTTTCAGGGCTTTGAGATAACTCTTAGACTGAATCACATCCCATTTTGACCAGGCACTGGCAAAATGTCCATGAGGCCGTCCTCAGGAGGGGATTGCCTGTGCTTTCCCTGCTTCTGAGCCAGCTCTGGCCAAATAGGCGTCAAGAGCCATGGGGCCCGTAGAAAAATCCTGAGCTATGAGATGAAACTCAGGTTTCTGGCTAAAATGACCATGTGTAACGATGCTGTACAGTGTCAGGGTTGATAATAAGTGTCTTTCTCCCATTAGCTCAGCTGAGCAGTGCCCAAGCCTGTGTACATCACTCCTACCTTGGTGTTTACACCACAATCTGTGGCTGGTGCCTGGTATAGTGCCAGAAGCAGCAGCCTTCCTCTGGTCTGGCCCTGGTGTAAGCAAAAGCAGGATTTTGGCCCAAATCAGGGAAAAACTAGAGGGATTTTTAAGGGGGGAGCTAGGATCTCTTGAGAGTCTATCATTGCCGTAGAATCTGCTTAACCAGCTGTTTTGCACATCTGCAGGGCTTGCCTGAGCTGAGAAGAAAGGCTGGAGTTTGTCCTCTGTTACTGTGAAGTGATCGTGGGCTGGCACCGGTGGCTTCAGTGCCCTTTCAATGGCTCCAGCAGCAGGGTGGTGGCAGGAGACAGAATGTCCCATGCCGGTAAGAGCATCAAGGAGGGGACAATCCGGTTTGGGTTGCAGTTGGCCCACGTGTCTTTGTTTTGGGGGTGCCCAGCAGAGACGGGGAGCCAGGAGGAGGCGGAGGGCTACGGCACGGCTGTGCCGGGAGCCCAGCTCCCATCTGGCTGCCTTATCAAGCCCCACACAGCCTCATGTGTCACATTGGTATGTAAATCGCATTAATTGAATTCACTTTGGCTGCGCTTTTGGGAGCAGACAACGACTGAGTCAAAATCTCATTTACATACTGATAAGACACAGTTGAAAAATGATGCCTTCTAATGAATAAAATGTGTGTAACTGGTCCAGCTTGATATTAGCATTAAAGTGTTAATCACTTTGGCATACAAGTTTATAGTGCTGAGTAAATTTGTCTTCAAAGGGTCCTGAAACAGAAATCTATGTTTCTGGACTGCCATAGCAACATATAGACATCTTCATTGTATTTCTTGGTCAGAAAGCAGGTGCCAGCTTCTAATTAAAGCCTAATTTGCAATTTGTGTCCTATTCAGTGTTTTCATGGGAACTTTGATGGCTGATATAGTGGTAAGCAATAACCAGCAGCAAGACTTGAAAGCAGTAATGGAAATTCATCCTCCCCTGGGGCTGCAGGACTGAGCAGGCACAGGAGAGGGAAAGGGCCAGGGACATGTTGTGACGTGTCTCTCGTCCAGGAGGCTGCTCTCAGCGAGGGAAGATGGAAATCATTGCATGAGAGCTGATGCCAGCCTTGCAGGGGCTGCTAGTCATTCTGTTCCAGCCTCCTCGGGCCAGCTCTGGCCCTCCTTTAAAGACAGATGGAAAAGGCTTCTTCCAATCTCCCAGTTAAAAGATCCAGATTAATGATGCCCACGGAGGTCTCTTGTTGCACATGTTCTCCAGTCTGCCTGCTGACCTGCAGCATCTCCTGCTTCCCAGTCTTCCCCCGTCACCAATCCATCACCTCCTTTTGCTTCTAATTACAGGCTTATGAGCTCTTGACAGCACTAATATCAAGGGTAATTAGCAGCATCAGGTCCATTGGTACACGGACCCACAGTGGAAAGATGTCCTGCTGGAGCTGGCTGCCCTGGGAGCAGAGTATTTTGAGGTGCATGGATCTGGGGGGCCAGCACCGATCTGTAAGAGGAGTTGCTGATGATAAAGTGACGCTGCTCTCCCAGGACTGTGTTTGCTTCTGCTGGCTGGGGGTTTGGAAAGGGACCTGAGGCAGATGGGGCTCAGATCCTGTTGAAATTCAATGCTGCCTCAGATTCCTTTCAGCATTGCAGCCTCTGGCGCTGGCTGAGGAGCTGCGTCTTCCAAAAAGCTCAGCCTGGAGGGTGCAGAGTGCTGCTGCACAGGGGCCAGAAGAGCCGGAGTGGGTCTGCTGAGCCATCAGCTTTTCTGAAGCTGTTTTGCAGCTGCAAACACTGAGTGCCTGCATTCCCTGGCTGTGCTGGGATTTGCATTGCCCATGGGACCCCATCTCTGCTCCTTGCATCTCACTGAAAGTGGGGTGAAAGCCCCTCGGTGTGCTTTGCACCATCCATCAGCTTGTTGTTGGGTTTGTTATTGATAATAACTGGTGTGGCAGCAGATTCCAGGATCAGTGGTCACACCGGGGCTTGCTGAAGGACCACAGGGGTCTCTGCCTTGATGAGGGGACAGTTCACATGGTTGGGCCTGGCAAAAAGGAGACCCAGGATGGGTGGCTGGTCTGGATATGTCAACAACATCTCAGGAAGAATTTTAGCACATGCAACAGGAATGTGCTGCCACGTTGGGTTGGTACCATGGGGTGGCTGGGGACAAGATAACAGGGAAGAAGTCACTTTATATTGTGTCCTTCAAGAGCAAACCACATACACAATCATGGATCACACCAGTGCTGGTGGGGAGGGGTGTCAGGGGGTGTGTCTGTAGTCCAGCTTGTTCCTTGAAATGGGATTTTGCTGGTTTCTGTTGTTTATTTAGCTGAGCCCTGAAAACGCCCAGAGAGGGACATGCCACCCTGGGCCCCTGTTCCAAAACTGCAGCAGCCTCTAGCAGGGAAGTTTTTCCATGCCTCTCTGCTGGCTGCTCCTTCCCATCTCAGCTCAGATTTTCGGCTCTACCAAAGCCAATTTTAGACCAGTCGAGGCTCTAACTCCTGGTACTCAACCTCCTGTCTCTCCCCTTCCTGCTGAATTCATTCCCTCCACAGACACTGTACGGTACATGCTTGCTAAGGTCCTATAATCCATTGTGGAATGTCCCTGCTTTTATAGGAAAAAAAAAAAAAAAATCAGTGGCTTAACCCGAGCTTTGCTGTGTTTTGCTCTAGGAGATGTTTCAAGTGCATCACGCACATGGCTAAATGTGATGGCAGACATTACCCTCAGCCCCCTAACTCCCCTCTCCATCTCCTCCCAGTTTGGTTACCGTGCAAACAGGTAAATTGCTGCAGGCCTGTTTAGCAGCTGCTAATCTCCTTCCCAAGGGGTTGGATCCCCCTGGGCAGGCCTACAGCCTGCTGATGTCCTGGGACTGTGATCATCTCCTAATAAGCCTGTTCTCCTGATTGCCTTATGGCTTAATTATAGCATGCACAGCCACCAGAGGAGCACCATACGGTTAAGATGCTGCGGCACCTTGCAGGAGACCTGATTGTAGAGCTGACCTCTCCCCTTGGCTTATCTCCTGCAACCCCATGGGAATCAGGAGTAGCACCACCAGCCTGGATTGCCCCTAGGAGCTGGCACTGGGGCCAGTGGGATGGTTTTAGCAGGAACCTGGGTGATGGGCTGTGCTTTTATCAAGCTTTCTCTTTTGGGCTCAGGGCCCTGGCAGCAGTCGGACACTACAAATTAGAAATACAGGTGAAGATGGCAAGTGAATGGGTTTGCACACAGCCAACTGATGCTGCTTATGCCCTGTGAGTGAATCCCTAACTAATGGTCCAGAAAAAAAGGGGGATGTATGTGTGGTTGTTTATGTGACCTAAGATTTCAGCTGACAATTTTCTATTTGGTGGTATTTCCTCCACCACATGGAGCCATGCTGATGTCTTTGCTGGGAGTCCTTCCTAACCAGTGAGCACTTTTCACGTAGTGTGAAAATCATCCTGGTCTGATGTACGTGCACAAGCAGATATATAGACATCATACATCCTGAAGCCAGGGTGAAAATCCCAATAAATAGGTGTGGCACACTTAGATGTTCCACTGAATCCACAAAATAGATCTGGAATGTCTGAAAGCAATGGAAAAAAAAACCACCCACCCCCAAAAACCACCTAAAACTTTGATCACATAACAGGAAAAGAATAGCCTGAGGCTCTGTCCACCTATTTCTATCAGTGAGTGGAAAATACTCTGCTCCAGGAATCCGCCTCTTTCCTGCTTGCTGGGGGATGTAGCTGCAAGTGCTGTCCACAGGGAATATCCTGTTTACCTAAACCCCCACTCTCCACCGGCAAGCTGTATGTTCCAACAAGCGTTGCTACCATTTGAGTGAGATCTCCTAGGGAGCTGAAATAGTTGTCCTAATAAGTAATTATTAATATAAGGCTTTTTGGCGAAGTACTGGCAGGATAAGAGATGTAGGAAATCGCTGCAGCCAGCGGAGCAGGAGCACCTGCTCTCAGCGAGTGGGGTGGTGGCATTCAGTGGCCACGATGGCTTCTCTGAACCTGGCGGCTTCTCTGAATCTGGCACCTCCTCTCCATCCCACTCAGTGCCTGCTCCAGGTGATGCCCCAGGATCTGTCACACCTTTTCCTGCCAGGTAATTCCCAGGGGCTCGGTTCAAACCCTCATGGGAATGTTTGCTTTGGTACACCCCGAAATCGCTTTAAAACATCTGGCTTTAAGCCTGCTTGGCTTTGTGTGGTCTTATGAGCCTAAGTCATTTAGGCCATTAAAAAAGCTTTTCCCCAAGGGTTTAGTGCTGCTTCCCGTCACTGGGGACGGGCTGGGGAGCATGCGAGCAAGGGACGTCAGCTCACCATGGAGAGAGAGTTATTTGGGTCCTGGGGTTTCTGCCAGCTGGAGTTACGGCTTGTTCTAGCCCAAACATCCCTAACCACATGATAAATATTATCAGTGTTATTAGAATATTTTAACAGAGCCTGAAATGTTTGAGACCTGTTACGGCACTGAGCTAAGCATTTTAATGCGGCGTTAGGAACAGGCGCTCTCTGTTCTTAGCACAAACTGGGTGATTTTTTTTTATTCCTAAAGCAATTTGCCACAGACAGGGGACATGCCTGTGCACAATGGACCCGGACCAGCCCTGCCAGAGGGTCTGTGATGGCACCAGTGAGGTCCTGTGTGGGTCCTTCCCTAGTTCCATGTGGTTCATGTTTCAGACTTCCCTAGGTCCATGTGGGGCACTTTGTGGGTCTGAACGTAGCTGGAAAGGAAGGAAAGGGGAGCTGCTATTTTCCAGGCATGGAGGAATACGGCCGTGTGTGAGGGGAGAATATGGCATCATGGGATGAAGGCACAACATCTGGGATGCAGCCTTTCCCACAGAGCCAAGAGCTGATCCAGCCATGAGCTCAGCTCATCTTCCCAAAAGCCATGGCTTCAGCTCATCTTCCCAAAAGCTCGGAGTCGAGAACATGGTGCTGAAACACCCGTTATGCACAGACTTGAAACCCATGATTTCACGGAGCAGTTACTTCTCCAAGCATTTTGGTGCCTAAACCAGTGTCTGACATCTTGGGATCTGCGTCTAGAGTATATTATGGGCTCATGACATCAACCGACAATTAGATCCAACTCGGGTGGACTCGGCCTCTCCTCCTCTGCTACCAGAACGGAGGCAGATGGCAACAGTGTGGCTGTGGAGGCAACAGTATTTAACCCACCTAATTCAAAGCTTGAGCTCGAAGAAGACCTCCAGAGAGAGAACAGCAGTCCTTGAGAGTTTTGCTCATCAGTGCTTCGTGCTGGGATGCAGCATGTGATTTGCAAGCGCAGAGCAGCCAGCACAGCACGGCCTGGACCACTCCCCATAGGTGTGTGCTCACTTGTTGAGGTCTTTTGTCCCTCTCTAGTTTAGCAGCTATCTTCTGGCCTGCAACCAGATGCCTTCCACAAAGGAGCCAGTCTGCAGGTGTGACAAAAGTAACGGTATTGCTCAAGAGCAAATATTTGCAAAATAGAGCAAAGCCGACTCCACAATGGTGCTGTGACTCACTTGGTTCTTTAGGCTCATGAGGAATAGTTGTCATGTGATGCTGAATGTGTGGTTCAAAGGTAGATCTCTTGTTTTTTTGCTAAAGGGAGAGTGTTTGGGATTGACTCTATGTATACCCTATTAGTTCACATCGGAAATTTTTATTGCCTGTTTCCTCTCCTATGTGACTATAGAAATAACACAAGGTGTCTCCTTTCTGTCTGCAAAAGCAATAGTGGGGTTTTTCCCACTGCCTGGGAAAGGCTGTCTTAGTGCTGTTGTGGAGCAAGGACCCTTAAACACCAGTTGTCACAGGCAGCATCTTTTCAATACAGGTGAGTGGCCATCTCCGATAGCTTTATCTGTGTCAGATCAAGGATGAAGTTTCACCCAGCATCTGCAGAACCATCTGCAGGCACTGTTGCCATGACCCAGCTGTATGTTTTCATTCCCTGGGGCCAGAGATCGCTCCTGTTTGCTGTATTCACTGTGTCATGCAAGGGTGTCCACTGCATGGCAGAACATGCCCCACCTGAGGGGGTCAGTGCCAACTCAGTCAATCCCTGCCGCTCCTGGTGGTGCTCCCAGCGAACATAGCAGGATCTCAAAGAAAAACACCTAGTGCTTTTGAAAGTGCATTAATGCCAGATACTCCTCCAGCTGCTTCTTCAGTAGGAAAATCCTGTCCATAAACACCTGCTCAACTCTTCTCCACCCTCTGCTCTACAGCTCCCCTTGCAGAAGATGGAGGAAGCTCAGCCAGGAGAGAGGACATCATCTGGAGCCTCACAAAGGCAGGTGCAGCCTGGGACCAGTGGCTTGAGTCCCAGCGAGGAATTCAGGTAGAGCTCAGTAAACGTTATGTCTATTACGAGCTTGGCTGCTTTTTAATTGAAGGGGAGCCTATGTTCTCAGTTATTTGCTGAAGAGTTTTGGTTGGCAGTTGACTAGAAATGCAGATTTTCAGCTTTTGTGCTTGCGAGAAACATAGGTGATGTGAAACTTCCAATGTGAAGGAGCAAACACACCTTCCTGTGGGTTTCATCTTCTGCTTGCAAAGGGATCTTTGAATGAGTGGGATGGAGACCACCAAATGCTTCCTCAAGGAGATCCATGGGTGGATGGGGAGGGCTCAGCCTGTGACTCACTGGCCCCATTAGCCATGCTGACACCAGGGTGCAGAAAATGGAGGAAATGTGTCCTTTGCAGGTGGGTTTTCATTTCTTTCTGGAGTAAGGCAAAGATAAGAGGGAGGCAGGATCCACATGAAGGCCTTGTGGTGGAGGTAGATGTCTGAGCATGCTCTGAGTGACAAAATCTCCTGGCTTATGTGCTGACAGGGGGATGTGTGCTGGAAGAGCAGAACAGACCTAGCATGCAAATATTTACTCTGCCTTGAGCAGGTTAACAGACACTGTGAGCCTTTGTCTTATTTTATTCAATCCTTCAGTCTGGCTTGGTTCAGGTTTGGTAATATGGGATGTCTTTTTAAATTTAGGGCTGTTTCCTCTCTGTCTGTCCAGCTGGAAACATGGTTTCAAAAGAGGATGGGGTTATCCCCATCTCATGCCATGGTCTCTTGCTTGAAAGGTCCTGCGTCTCTTCCTGGTGCCCCAGCATGCAATCCCGCCTCGGGGCAGAATGGCCTCCTGAAATGTCTGCGACATGCTGGTGGGCTGTGGTGGTGCTCTGGCTGGAGGAGGATGGGGCTCAGTGCTGGGGTGGGAGCCTGGGGGCTGCACTCATGGACCTCCTGCAGGTTTGCTCTTCTGGAGGCTGTGGCTCACTGCTCTATGTCCTCCAGTCCTCTGCAGCTTCTGATCCAGCTCCACTCAGAGTTGTATGTGTTTTTTCCTCCCTCCCTTCACTAGTGTCACACCCATTTTAAGAGATGTAGGGTCAGATACCTCATATGCATCATGTGCTTCTTCCACCGGTGCTAAACAGTGGTCAGGGCTGATCCCTGGCCCTGGAAGAAAGCAAAAAGTGACGGGGAACACCTCTGTCATATTCAGAGTTTGCTGTCCCAAATAAGAACCTCCAAATCTGGAAGCCCAGATTTAAACTTAGTTTAAGGTGAGACAGAAGATCCTACTAAACGCACCTGGAGAGCACAAAGCATGGTCATACAGGTAGAGAAAGACTGGGGATGCACAGATTTTAGCAGAAATAAGTAAAGGTGGAAGGCTGAGTCCTAATATCCGGACTTTGTCAAACACCACCGGCCAAGGATGTGCTGATTTCTCCCCCACGTCTGTGGAGACGTGAATTTCAGTTTGGTTTTGGTTTCAGTCTGAGGTACTTGGTCTGTTAGGAGAGCGATGGCTAAGGGAGCAACGTGGGGAAGTCATCGGCCCCTGCAAAAGCCAGGTAAGGACAGTCTGACTTTCCGTCTTGTTTTTGCCTAGCAAGGAGGCCACGTGGTGGGGTTAACTGCCAAGCTGTCCCTAAAATCCAGGTGGATTTGATCTGGAGTTTATTCTCCGTTCAATCCCTGCTTTAGTTTGAAGTCCTGGTTTTAGGAACCGGGTTCAGACTCAGCTTATTCTGAAATTTGGTCAAGTATTTCTGATTTTGGCTTATTTCCCATTTTAATGTTGGTTTTAGTTGGAGAAGAGCTAAGGGTCTGACCCAATGCCTGCTGAAGTCTGATGGAGCTTGGAATTCGCTTGATACCAGGCTGGCCTGTGGGCAGACAGTCTGCCAGCAGATCCAAGCCCAAACCTGCTCTCCTTTACCCCTCTGTAAAGCCAAAATTGAGCCAAAGGAAGAACAGTCCTCCAGGCATAGAGCCTTCTCCAGGGACAGGATTTGGCAAGCTGTAAATAGGCAGCACATCCAAACCCCTCCTGGGGGAGCAAGCGATATTACAGCCACACTCAATAGACTCCAACTGCAGCCACAATTACTTTTCACACCTTTTTAGGCACTCGTATTGTCATCTTGGTGTCTTATTCAACACTGTCAAACAAAACTCTTTCTTTCCAAGTCACAAGTGGGGCTTAAACTGAAGGGCTGGTTGACTCCACTGCAGAAAGACACTTTTATGGCACATTTTTGTTGCCACAAAACCTGTCTGAAATAATGAGACTCATGAAAGGATATGACCTAAACTATAAAATGCACTTATTAAAGTTGTATGATAAATCAGGGAAGGACACGCTTGCCTCTTTCTAAGGAACTGCATGCAGCTGGACAAGAAATCGAGGCAAGACAGATTGATTTCTGGTGTGTGGCTCTCTCCCAGCTGGGGGTAAAGAATTATCACAGGTCAAATTGCTCACAAACTTCTGTCAAGGAATATATATGTCTAGCCTAAATGTCAGGCTAGGGGAAAGAAAGCCTGAGCAATGTGTTCCTGCTATCTCCCAGCATGGCTGATTTAATTAGTTATCTCCCACCCTCTCTGCTCTTGTGTCTGGATGCTGCTTTTTTGCCCCTTCTTTTTCCCCTGCTAAGAAACTAAGTGGCAGGTCTCTAGCAAGATGCCCTCCTGTCAAGTCAGGTGCCCCAGCTCCCAATTGTCAAGGTCTGCTGCTTAATTTCCACCCGTGTTTCTGACATTGATGTTGGTGCGTTCAGTTCTGCTGCAGGGGGTACCCAGAAATGCATGGACCAGATTTGGAGAGATTTAGGTAAGTAAAGTAGGATGATCTGCTCAAGGTGAGGCAGGGCAGTCTGTTAGGGTTTAATTTGATTTTCTGCAGTCTCACGCTAACGTTGCACTCAGCAGACAGGGAGCAGCCACCTGTCCGGTGGGCTGGAGGGGCCTGGGTGTTGGTGGTGGTAACAGCCTTCTTGCTGAGTGATTAACTGCGCCAACAGAAGGAGGGGGGAAGAAAAAAGTTTTGGGTTTTTGTTGTTGTTGTTGCTAAAAATATGTTCTCATTCTTCAAATGCTTGGGAATCTTTTTTTAACCCACTCAAATGGTTTATTCTTCTGCAAAAGGTCTGGCTGGAGGGGAGGCTCCCGGATTAACTTTCACCAACAGTGAGCTGTAACGGGGAGCAAAGCAAGGAACCGTTAAGGAGCTGTGGGATGCTACAGCGCCTGTGATGGGAAGGCTAAGAGGTGTGAAGTTAAAGCAGTTTGTATATGGAGGGATCAGGCAAGGTTTTCTCAAATCCTGGAATACCAAAACAGCACCAAAATGACCTCACGTCCCCATGAGGGTTGAGGCTGAGCCCTCCTGTCCATGCAGGGCTTACGTCAGGGCCAGTTAAGGTGCAGGAGCTGCATCTCTTCCCTTCAATTCCTCATGGCACTAAGACACCTCAGTTCTTAGCTGCCAAGTAATTTTCTTTTGGGTAATGCAATAGCGTATGGAAGAGCCTCTTATTTGCCAGTAGCAAGAGACTCAGCAAGCACTAATTGGACAAATGAGGCTCCAGGGATTTACAAACTAAGCAGATGAATATGCAGTTGGGGAAATAAGGCAAACAAGGCTCTGAGCCACCCTGAAGGACACCTGGGATGGCACTTTGCTCCTGAAAGCGAAGGGGCACGTGCTGCCTTTCCCAGCTGCAGCAGCGTTAGGGACCATTCTGTTCAGAGAAGTCCTTCCTTCCCTGCAAACCGTCTCCCACCACTGCTTTCACAGGAGCATCTCTGATGAACAGATTTGTTTTAGTCTGAGGATGCACAGACTGCACAGTGCAGCAGGTATTTGGAAATATTTCCCAGGTTTTTGGCACCCTTCCCAGCTCATGTTACCCAGAGGGACAGGATGCCATCGGTTCTCAGTGTTGGCTACTGTGCTGGGAGGAAGACTTTCTAGCTCTTCACCTGTTCACAGCCTAAAAGCTGGGAAAGGAGGAGGGAATGGGTGGAAAAGCAGGAAAGCAAAGGTCATTATGGGAGAAAATTGTTCCTTTTTTTCTTTTTTTCCCCCTCAAATATTCCTTTTGAAAGAATATCCTGAGCTATGCTGGGCTCCAGCAGGTCTTTTGAAAGCTCATCCTTGCAGCTATGGGACATCAGCCTAGCCGTGCTCTATGCTGGCCTCCAGTGAGCCCAGCCACCGCTCGCCAGCAAGCCAGCTCCTGACCCGGGAAGGCAAGGGCAAATCTCCCATGTGTGCATGGGACCGGGGTGGAAACTGTTCTATATCTCAGGGGAGGCTGATGGCAGAATCTTGACAGCCACTACCTGTCCCAGCCACGCACAGGCATGGGCTTGGGCTCACCAGTGAGACAAGGGGCTGCGGTAGAGCAGGAGAGCAGAGTCACAGGTCTTTGCTAAGCCATGGGGGCAGCGCGGGGTTTGGGGCTGAAGGAGGAAGAGGAGGAGGGCAAAAGGAAGGTGAAGAGATGGCAGTGATGAATGCCCCCTCCCTTCTCCTTGTGCCCCCATGGCCAGCTCGTTCTTTGGGGGCACAGCTTCATCTCTGTGGACTGAGGGATCATTTGATGCTGCCTCCCCACTTGGTCTGTGCAGGAAGACAGATTGGACTGTGATTTCCAATATGCATGACACAAAGAGGTGGAGTGCTTAAAAACATTGGGGTTTGACCCCTTCCAGACATAATTCATTACCAGTTCACTTTTCCTTCCTTTAACGCTGCCCTTTCCAGCAACCCTTCCATAGGGAGGAGTGTTTATTGCACCACCATCAAAACACAGCATATCCTCAAACTGCAAAGTCTCCGGGCGGGAGGTCTGCTGTTCTCCACGGCTGGGGCTTGCTCCATGACCTGGGTACCATAAAATGAATAATAAGGTGTCGTGTTCAATCAGTGTCTGGGGCTGAAAACTCCTGGTCCTGCAGCACTTGGATGTAACACCGGGAATGCCCCCGAGAGGATGGCCAAGAAATGACTGATGGTGTCGAGTACGTTACTGCAAGTCCTTCTCATAGAAATAAGTGGTCCTGGCTGGAGTTTGGATGATAGATCACTGCGTTTTTCTGTAGTGCATTAGCACTTGATCTCAGAGGTCGGGCCAGAAAATAACCTTCTCCCTCTAATTGACATGCAAAGTTACTGCTGTGTATTAATTTGAATTGGGGCTGAACTTTGAGCACCATAGCTGAGATCAGAAAAATGGAGAGTGGTAAATCTGCAGTAAATTGCTTGGATATTTATAGGCTTTCATATGTGAAACATTTTTTTTTTTTTTTTTAAATGTAGTCCATAGGATAGCCTGGCTTTCTGCCAATGGCCAGGGTCAAAAAGTCCATAGCTTAGTCTGGTTGAAGCAGGAAATACGGCATGGCTTTAACTACATGGAGAGCTAACCAGGATGGGAGAGGTGGCTGTTGTCTGCATTTTCATGGCTTTAAAAATGAATGGGCTGGTTTCACTGTGAGACTGATCAGTGAGGAGGGGAAATGCTGAGGCTGGAGTGACACTGGATGGTAAATGGAGGACTCCAATACTCTCCAACTTCTTGTAGTTAAAGAGCATAAATCAGCCAGGTGAGACACTGCTTTTAAAATCTGAGAAAAAGAGCAACGAAGGGGCTCTTTTCCCAGCATCCGAGCCTTTGTTTGCACCCAGTTAATGTTTTCATGCTTTCTTCTGCAGTTCTGATGGCCAGAAATGTGTTAGAAAAGAAGATGTCTTCTTCACATGGCCCCAGATGGTGCGGTACTCACAAAGAAACCATGAGTGCTGGTGTGGCACTGAGGGGAACGGGTGAACATCCCTTTAGTTTTGGGGAGCACCTCCTTGTTTTTGTGGTACAACAGGGCTTTAGGCGCTGGGGACCAAGGAAAAGCACCCAAACCTGGGAAACCTGCTATCACCAATATCTTCTGCACTGGGGTTTTCACTTGAGGTAGGACCTGTCAGCTAACCCAAAATGCAAAACTGGCTAAAGGTGAGATGAACTACATACAGTGTAAAGAAATGATGTGATCACCCCTTTCCTTCAGTCTGCATTCAAAATAACCCAGGCTTGTAAAGAAAAGTATTCCAGATCCTCTCTGGAACCTAGGAACTGTGAACCTCAGGAACTGCCTGGCTTCATTTTTGCATGACTGAAGGAGCTCTTCATTATGTCTTCCAAAATAATGGGAGAAGTCAAAAGGAGAAAAACATAATGAAGGCAGCTGATGTAAACATAGCTGTGCCTTTCTACAGGTCTCTATAGTTAGCTGCTCTCATTAATCATTGCTGTATCCAAGGTCTTATGAATTCCAACAATTATTTTCTTTGTGTACTTTTCTTGGGAGGAGGACAACGACTAATTGGTCCTGGGTTTTGTTATGGCTCCTGGGTACCACAGGAGCCAGCAACATGCCTCTGGCCAGGCTGTGTGCGGGCACAGGCTTGCAGAGGGCGAGTCCATAGAAGTGGCTGTTGCAATGAGAAGGAAGAGGACTTTCACCTCTGGGGTTGGGGATGGGGAATCTGGGGAGATTTTCACCTTTTTGGGGGTGGGAATATGTTAGAACTGGTCTTGAGGGAGCGGTGTCATGGACCCCCCTTTAGCTTTCAGAAATGCCCTTTCCATCCAAGACATCTGCAGATGTCCATGACCTGAAGCATGGCTGTTTGCTTGACCTATTTTTCTATTTATGACCCGTTTTGCTATTTTTCTCGCCCGAGTCATGTGCCATTCTGGTCACATTGAGTGTGAGACACATTGTAAGCTACTGCACAGTCGGGGCTGTACCACACTGCAAACACCACCATCTCCCCCAGTGCTTCCCTCTCCCCTTCCCCTATTATAATTGAATCACAAAGCCTGATAGTAGCATACCCATTGTAGTAACACACAGCACTCCAGTAGCCTGCTCGTGCTAGTAAACAGGACTGCTACAAGTAGCTTTCCCCAACAGGCATTTGCTGGAGAAAATCAGTCTGGTTACCTCTCCATGCCCAGATGCATTCTGTGCAGCATGTGGAGAGCATTTCAGGTATCTCCAGCTATAGCACGCACATCAGGCTGATTATTATTATTGGCGATTACAGTAGCAACACCAATGATAATAAATGTAATAAATATTAAAATCACTACTACTACTACTACTACTACTACTACTATTATTATTATTATTATTATTAGTCTACCACCATTCCTGACCTCAGGAGGAGCTGCTGCAGCCAATTTGAGCCTGAGCACAGAGCAGAAATGAGCTGCTGCAGCAGTGAGCAGATGCTGGGACTGAGGGAGGGCGCATTGGGCAGTGCCTTCATCTTTGAAAGCTGGAATGATGCTGTGTCCTGGTTCGAGTGATTAATGAGCCCTGACTCCACAGCAGTCGAGCAGCGTGGGGTGGGTGGGTGCCCCTCAGCCTTCTGCTCTGGTTCTACAAGATGCCTGGTCTTTGATGAAGCCTCAGGGTTTGACATTTTGGGGTGGCTGTGGCTCCTAGCTGGCAGTTCGGGAAGCCCAGTGGCTAATGCTGGCCTCCAGAGACCCTGATTCATTACAGATGAGGTGCAGGGGGTGCAGCTGGGCTGGACGCGATGTTAGGGGACCAGGTGCACATTATCGCCCATGGTGGGCTATTTGGTTGATGAATTGACTCATGTTGAAGGGAGTCTGCTCTCAACCCCAGTAAACCAAGACTTTGCCCAGTAACTGACAGCTTGGTTTGACCAACTGAACCTATATTTAGACAAATGCACTTGTATAAGTGACCAGCGGGAAGGCAACCCTCCCCACGTCCATACTGCAGCCTTGGTCTGGCCCACATTTAACTTTTTGAGGTTATACTGTGGTAAAAACATTTCTGTAGATGTTCTCCAGTCTCTGCCTCCACCTTTTGCTCCCCACCCTCCTGCCTGGGTATTTTTTGGTCTGAACTTCCAGGTCACGGTGAATTTGTACAGTAGGTTTCTGTTGTTGTTTGACTTGCGCCAAAGAGGGAGGGCTCTACCATTTTCACTTTGTCAATCCTGCTGGGACATGATAGAGCGTTTTAGAAGATGCTATTTAATTAAAACACCAACAACTGGAATTTCTGGAAAAACATCAGAGGTTCTCATAAATTATCCCAGTCTCCCGTATTTCACACTCCCAATGTTCTACCTTTTGTTTAGTCCATATTATTTGGGACCATGTTTCAGGGGAATACTGATGGGCAAAGCATGTTCCTAGCTCTGACTGGCTTACTTACAAATTACCCTTTAATCAAGAGATTTGATATTAATTAATAATTCATAGACTGCTCTTAGGATAAAATTGCATAATAATGTCTTTGATGCAGCCCAAAGTGTCCATTGTAGATGGCATAAAATGTTAATTAGCAGGAAAAGCAGTTAGGAGAAAACTCTTTTAATTATGTAATAGGCCTCATTACAATGGGTAATCAACAACGCTTCCAAATTAGCCCACTGACAGCATTTATCTATACATAGCAAATAAACTTTTGTTTGCAGAAAATACATTTGAATAGTCAGTTTCTTAATTGCTTTCAGGCAGTTTTAAAGTCATTGCAGTCTCTAGCAATATTTTATAAAGGGCCATGCTTCTCAGCTGAACGGGCCGCATGTAAAGCTGAGAGAATAATGGGGAAAATTGTTCACAAATATTTGTTCAGATATGCAAGCAAATTTCAGTTTGACCTTTTATAGGACCCTCATCTGAATATTGGAGCATTTTGCTGACAGCGGTGCCCGGAGGAAAATGTAAAACATCAGTGCATGAATATCCCTTGAATTTCACATTAGGTTGCCTGGCTGACACTGGCTGCTTTGTTGATGAGTTGCATAAATCACCCAGTTGGGCAACTGCAAACTGGGCCATGTGGCCAATACGGCCAACAAGACCCAAGAGTGGGCAGGAAGACCTGGTCGGAAGCTGCTTATAAATTGAGCTTTCCCTGTGAAGGAAAACGGGAAGGAGCTCAACAAGCAGATGCCGCATTTGTAATCTGTGTCCCCAGCTGACTCGTCTAAGCCAGAGTCTAGTGGTGTGAAGGGTTTTGTGCTGGGGTGGCTGAAATGAGTCAATTAACCCAAAGTCAATGCCACATCTCAATTTGCACCTTGAAGCATTTTGCTGTTTCTGCCTTGATTTTGAGAGTTATCTGTGCTTCTTCAGGCGTGTCTGCAATCCTTATTTCTCTTGAAAGTCAGCCAAATCTAGGACTTTACTAGGTTCCGTAGACAGGTATGATCCAGCTGGGTGCAGTTCAGACCTTTTGGGCATGGATGAAGGAGTTATCATGTCGCAGCCGCAGTCCAGTCCGGCAAACCTTCATCTCTCACTACAAATAATTAGCAGTGGTAATAATATCCTGCAGTCAGTTGCTAAGCAGTACTAATGGCTGCTGATCTTCCTCAAAGGGATGGCATGAATCCTTGGGATACGACGACCTTTACTTGTTCTCTATGGTCCTGCTTGTAATTCTCCTTTTAATATTGTACAATACCGATAGCCCAAGTTTATCCATATTGTCGAACAGACGGATACTCTATTATTAGATTTGTTCTTGCTATATTACACCTAGCTATATTGGCCGAATGTAATTTATAGTCTCTAAAATCTGTGGACACGGATTTCTGCCTCCTTCAGTGTCTGGTCATTTCTATTCATTTCATCGCTGGAATCTAATGTAATAAAATTATAAAAGGCTCTAACTCCTCAGCATTTAATCAGCTTAGCATGAGAGAATTACATCAGCAGCCCTTAGGTGTACTTTATCCTGCAAAGGAAATCTCACATTAGGACACAATCTCATTATTTTGACTACTAAGGATTGCATGAGTTTCTTAAAAGCCACCAAGAATACAGAAGACTTGAGATAGGCTGCATCTTTATTTATGATAGATAAAGAGCAGGAGGGTTTTGCTTTGCCAGCAAGGCCAGCTGGAGGGGTAACCTGGGCTCAGAGCCAGCATCCTGGATCCTTTACTAAGATCCCCATGTGGCCCAGAGTCCTGGACAGGATAGTATTTAGGGGTGGGTAGATACCTGGGAGCCCCGTTCCCATCCCTGTTCAAGGCACTTTCCATGCTCGCAAGAAGAGCTCTGGATCGATCCTGTGTGCAGCAGGGGGTTTACCAGGGACTTTAGTACCCTCCTAACTTAGAAAGGCATTTGTTCCTTGCTAAAGAGATGTTGGTGCCTCCTCTCTCTGCTCTTGATCTCAGCTTCTAGAAAACCTCTTCCTGGGTTACATCCCACCCACATACCTGGGTTTCTCACCCTGAAAGGATGAAGCTATTTCTGGAAAGCTCCCTATGCCCTGCACAGGTCTGTGTGTCTCTCCTTCCCTGAGCCTGGCTCTGGCCATGGGCTGCTTAATTCAGTGTACTGGCTTGTAGGGCATTGGTGGGGCAATTTTTTGCCTCCATTGGGTCTGGAGAAATCACAAGTTTTACTTTATTGTCTTTTTCATATCAAATTTCTCTATTTCAGCCTGCAAAATTTCAGCAACTGGGACAATAAGGTGGTTCTTATTGCCCAAAGAGATGGCGCTGCCATCTCCATGCAAGGGAAGAGATGTTCCAAAGGGTGATGGATCATGCTCACCCACCCAGGGCTGCACGGAAGCTCTGCGGTGAAGCAGGAGACTAAACCCAGGTCTTCTCTGGGTTACAGTATTGCAAAGCCACCATGCCCCACATCTGCTCTCCAGCCCTGCCTGTGGGTGGCTGAAGCTGGGTGAAAATAGGATTTCCAAGACTATTTTTGGTGCATCCAGATGTAGGCTTGGCTGAGAGGTGGAGGGAAAGGAAGAGGCAGAAAGGGAGAGAAAGAAGCTGTTTAATATAACATCGGGATTACGGGAGTCTTACGCTCTGGGCATGTTGAGGCCAGGGTTCTCCAGATGTGTCCTTCTCTCCCACCTCACAGATCCGTGCTGCCCTGATCCCGCAGGATGGTGTTCCAGCCTCTCTGGGCATCAGTGTTATTTTAAAAGAAAACAGCTTGCTTGTTTTCCAGCCCAAGCTGGCTCAGCCAAGCTCAGCCCCTCTAACCACAGTCTGGGCATTTATTTTTGTCCTCCAGACTTTCTGAGGCATTTCTTGGGATTGTTTGTCTGGTTCTTGCTGGGACTGATGGAACATGATAAAAATAGAAAGGAGTCCCAGGCTTGGGTTCATTCTTCTGAAAAATTCACAATGAAAGCTAACACAAGGCTCAAGGCACCCAGGCAGGGTCTCAGTGCCAGGGCAGGATACCTGATATGTCTTGGAGCCATGCATGGGGCCCGGCTGATTGAATACAGCTCGTTAGGGTGGCTTCCAGCTTGCCCTTGGGGCTGAGTTCAAAATACAGATTTGTTAAAATATTTAAGAAATTGAGTCTCCAGCTTCAGGGCAGGCATTGAGGGCTAAAATGGGTTGGAATGTAGAGTGGAGCCATCTCCATTATCACGTTGACTCCAAAACCTGGGGCTTAAATTATGATATCAACCATGATGAGACTTGCACCTCAGTTGGAGGGTAGGTGACACTGAGTCCTGTTTCCTCAATGCCTTTGGTAATGTCAACGTTAAGGGAAAGTACTGGACTGTCAGAGCTCACGTTTTGTTTCACAGGCTGGTGCACCACATCAGAGTGTCTCCACATCATGCCTGGAGCCAGGTGGCCAACATCTGCTCCATGTTTGTCGTGTTATCCTCTCCTCTGGGAGTGAGAGGAGCAGTCACTCGTGTTGTTTTGTTTCTGTTAATTTGAGAATGTGTTGTTTTGCCTTGCTGAGGTAAGCAAATGCCCTTTGCACGCGATGGGGAGGTCTGTGATGGTTCCTGGAGGAGTTCATCCCCATCGCCAATGACTCCCCTGAGAAAGCACTGCTAATGCACAGCTGAGCTCTGCCCTTCTGCCAGCAACATCACTGGCAAACAATTTAGCTTGTTACTAGTTTGTTCAGCTGGTCTGGAACCTGACTATGGGGTGCTTCAAAGATCAAGAGGGTTACCCAGAATCCCCAGGGGAAGAATGTACTGAGAGGGGAGGACAGGACAGGATTGAGGACATGAGCTGCAACATCCCTAGTTCCCTGGGGGTTCCAAATTGCTGATGGCTTGGGCTTGGGTCTGTGCCACAGCTGCAATTCAGCCCTGAGCTGGCGAGAAGTTTGCCTGAGGACAGGTCATTGTCTGCCTGTCTGGGCAGGGTGGTTGCTCATCAGTATGATGGGAACCGTCGCAGGGTGCTGCCATGGTGGCTGAGTTCATCATTGATGGGAAATCAGGAGCCAGCGATATCCTGACTGTGCAAACAGCTGCAGGCTCTTCCTCCCTTGGAACTGCTTCATCTAGGGCTACATGGTGCAAAAGATTTCTGTTTCCACCAGGAAATATCTTCCGGGCAGATTCTGCGTATTTTTAAATATTCAGCTGTAATCTTTAGTATTTGTGGAGTTTTGCATTAGCAGTGAGAACCCACAATAGCACTGTGGTTTTTTTGAGGGCTGCTCTATGTCCAGAAATCCTGGATGCGTCTGGCTATGCCTGGACTACGTGGCACCTAGAGAAGAATGCTGTAGCCCCAGACTTTTGAGGAGCCCTGGGCAGCCCACATGCACCATCCACCTATGCCGTCTGAGGTATGTTGTACCCCTTCCAAGCTAGCTACACAGCACACATGCTTAGTGGATATCCAGGGACCGAAATGATCTCTACTTCTCAGTTTTACCTTCAGACAGGAGCTGATCTTGTCCAACACTGACTACTTTGGTGGTAGTGATGTGGGCAGTGGTGGTGAGCAGGTCAAGCACTGGAGTGGGCTGAGCATTTAATCTAGAAGCATGGGAATGCCAATGCTTGGAAAAAAAGTAGGACATGTAAGGCCACTTTGATGTGGATGTGCAGGGGAAGGTTTCTCTCCCTGTGTGACAGGAGGCAGCCACGATGCAACCAGTTGTGCCATGTGGTAGCTTTGGAAGAAGCTCTGCGGAGGCAGGTTTGGGCCATGTCTTCAGGGGCTGAACTCCCTGGGACCTTGTCGTTGCTTCAGGCCTGATCATAATGCACCTCCTCTTGCTCCTGTGTAGCATGTCTTTGCAGAGCCATAATTCAAATGAGCACTATTATGATCTGCTGACTGTTGCCTCTAGCTTGTTTCCTCCTGGAAGTTACAGCACAGCCCCGGTTCCATTATTTTTGAATGTTCTTTAAGCAGGACTGTTCACACCTCTTGATTCAATTCACTGAAAGTCTCTTAGCATTCCCGTCGCTTATCTAAACATATCATATTTCAAGGTTTATTTTGTGGTCATAAAAATTTGCTGTTGGCATTCAAAATGGAACTCTTTGCTGGATCGTGGCCTAGTAACAAATGTGTTGGATTGGGTTAGGCTGGAAGAAAAGGGCTTTAGGAGCTTATGAAAAATAGGCCTCCGAACTGGAACGCTTTGAGCTGATCTCCCAGACTTACCAGTTCAGACAAAACAAACTGAGCCTGCCGTGCTCTTCCTGGCAAACATCTCCCGTGGAGCTGGCGAGGCTGTGCTGCACCAGCCCGGGGCTGCTGCTGAAGGTGCTTGAGGCACTGATTGAATGCTGACCTCTGTTCAACTCTGCAAAAAGGGGGATGCCAATGCAAGGGATCACCGCTCATGCTGGCCCTGAACCTGTGCCGTCTGCAGCACTCTGTGTGCAAGGGAGTCCTGGATTTTGGTTTAAAACCCTGCATCACCACTCCCAGCAGCTGGTGGATGGGAAGCAGAGGCATCCTTGCAGAGGGACTGAGTGGTCCCAGAGCCAGGCAGGCTGCAGGTTGTCCTGGGCTAAGCTGTGCCTATCCTGCCTCCTTCTTGGCCACAGAAAGTCACCCCAAGCTGGGCTAGAAAGCCCCCAGCTTTTGCATAGAAAGGGGGTTGATGACAGCAAGAGGGGAGAAGTTGGGAGTGGGTTTGGTAGAAAAGCAGGATCCCAGACATGGATGTAGCTCATGGGTGGTGGAAATGGTCTGAGCAGGCAGTTGTGTAGACTGGCTGGACAGGAGGAGATGTTCTGGTGACAACATCCATGACAAGCAAATGCAGAAGTGTGGTGGGTGCAGGACATCCCCGGCAAGTGCAGAACTCTCTGACATGAGGGTGGTGGGGATGCACACCTTCGAGGAGGGGAACCATGTGTCTGGAAACGCAGAGGTGAGGAGAGGACCAAACCAAGGTGGTGTCAGCACCGTGCTCCTAGCAGGGTCCCTTTTCTGGGAAATCTGGGTTTCTTCTCCCCATCCACTTGGATTATCTTTATTCCAGCCTTCCTTCATAGCTGCTGTTGTGCAAGGAAGACACCAGGGTTGTGCAACAGCCCCGAGTGCTGCACTGTAGAAAACCTTTGAACAGGAGTCTCCTCTGCTGCTGCTTCCTTGCATGTTTTGTTGGGATGGCGAGGAGGTAAGGCATTCTTTATATCTGCATGTGTCTCCTGATGATCTCCATTAAATAACTGTTATTAAGGACATATTCACTTGGAAAATTTGTGATCTAACTCCACAGGCTGTGCCAGCGAAAGGGGCTGGTGCCTACTGAGTGCCTATCCTCACCCCTGTGCTGAAGATGTACGTGGCGTGAATGAAGCCTAGCATCCCATAATGTGACCATAAGTTTACAATCACCTGCTTTGCACACACACTGCTGTGCCTGTTAGAGGCTCTCATTTTGCAAATCCAGGACTGCAAGTGGTTACGGCACAAGGCTGGGACACTGGAGATGGTGAGTTTTGGCAATTGCTTCCTGGGTAGTTGTGACTGCTTTGTCTCCTGATGCTGAAGACTGCAGGTGATGTTCAGACTGGGACCTGGCCAGGCTGGATGGGCTGGTGGATGGGCAGTGCATTGCCATTCCCAGGTGGATGTACTGCCAGTGGGAAGCCATTCCCTGATGCATCAGGCACATTAGGCAGAGTGTAGGCTAATGCACATCGCTGACCTTGGAGAAATATTCCCCTTCTGCTTATAACTCCATCAGCTCCTTCATTTTTGGGCTCAAATTTACTTGATGTTTTTCTCAACCTGGACTTGACTTGCTATGAGGAGTCAGAGTAATACTGATTTGCTTGTTTTGTGGCAACAAGACAAGAAAGGCAAGGAAAAGTTTGCAGATGGGCTGAATGCTCTATTGTGCCTCCAGGATGAGTGGAAGAAGCTCCAGATGAGGCGAGGTTGTAGTCCTTTTCCTGCAAATGTTTCTTTGAATGGGCTGCAAAAGATGACCTTCCAGTTACGTGGGAGAAAGTGAGCACTGTGGATTTGGGAGATCTACTAACACTTTGCACAGGTTTACATCTCTGGGAAAACCAGAAGGGTGGAAAACACAGAGCCAAGATGAAGGCACTGGACAAAACGGGGAAAAAAGCCTCCAGAAAGGGTGTTCTCAGAGCAACAAAAGACATTGGATGTGGCAAAGGGATCTCCTCTCTCTTTTATCAAAGCTCAGGCAAAGCTGAGTATGGGCTCAGCAGCTTGGCAGGCAGGATATTGCGAATTCCAGCCTGAATCCCAGGGAATGCAGACTTTGCTCTTGGCAGGCAAATGCTGTCTTTCCTGCAGGTAGGCAGCACACACCCCCTTTGCCAAGCTATAGATCAAGCTTTCTACTGTTTTTCGAAGCAATATCTGGGCAAAAACTCACCATTTCTCAAATAATTATTGAACAGTAACAATGAAAAACCTACCTTGCTGGGGCAGGGCCCTGTCTTAGAACTACAGCTCTCAGCTCTTCTAACAAATTAATCCCCGTTTGCAAAGACTTTCCTATCAGCCCAAAGATTGCCTTGTAGCCCTATGGACTTTGCAGTCCAGTAAGGAATCCTGGAGTGTAACTGGGCTGGGGTCTGGTTCGAGTCAATGGAAAGTGCCTCTGGACTCCAGCAGGTTTGGATCAAGCCCACTCCAGTGCTTCTGCTCACACAGTAAGTACCTTTTTATTCCTGGGTCATTCCCAAAGGAATCAGTGGTAAAATGTACTTAGGAGGTAATTCTTTGTCAGCTGCATCCAAGGCAGGTCTCTCTCACCAGAGAAGTTTCCCACCAGGAAAACATCTCACCAGTGATGTTTCTTTTCCATAGGTAAAATTGTTGACTTCGAACCTGCTGTCAGAGCATTCTGATGTCCAGTCTGCTCAGCATTTAATGTGTGCTTGATTTTTAAATCTCTCACTTTCCTTGCTCCCCTACCTCAGCTCTTCGACTTGGCCAGAACATGGGGGGCACTTGTGAGTGTGTATCTGCACTCTGTGTTAGCTTCCAGCTTTGCATGCCCTTAAAAACAAGGTCTAGCATGCCTAAATATCTCACTTGGTTGCAGAAATGGTGCTGGTGGTAATCTAAGCTGTTAGCTCCTGTTTATCACACTGGCTTTGGGACCATTTCTGGAGCACCCTGGCTGCTCAGGAAGGACCATTGCTTCCTGACAGCGCAGCAGGTGAGGAGGAGTGGGGTGGGGCAGGGAGAAGGGAAGGGACCTGCCATTCACAACCTGCTTCAGAGGTACAATTGTGTTAATATTTACATGTTTTTGCCCATCCGTGTGAGGCTGCCCAGTTTCTGCCTCTAATGCCTGCATGTAAGGATGTGAGGTTTGCTCTTGGAGCAACAAACCCAGGGAAGGGGAAAGAGGAGAGAGGAGATGTACTGTCTTTGTGGTCTGTGCATCTTGCAAAGACAATGATTCACAGCTGCCCTTGTTACCTGGAAATCTGTAAGACACTCAGGTGATTAATTTTAGATTTGCTCACCTAAGCCTTTTTCTCATCCAGGCTGTGAAAAGCAAAGAAGTGAGAACACCTTTCAGAAATGCATTAATGATCAGGGACATACTGCTCTGCTTTTACAGCCTGGCTTTTAAGCTATGCAATGACAAGAGTTTCAACCTGTTGCTCCACAAAGAAAACATCCAAGACAAGCTTGCTTTATTTTAAGATAACATCATGAAGCTTTACCAAATGCAACAAGAGCTCATTGGGCCACGTGGAAAAGGGCTCTGCTATAAAGTGACTGGGATCCCATATTTTTATGGCCCTTCTGGTTTCCCTGTGGGAAACGTAGGTTATACTCCTTCTTTCCTCCTTACCTGCAGCAAGGTCTTCAGTGCAGGGGCCAGTCTTGTCCACCATGGCTGGACACCAGTTTCTGGGTCTGTAGATAATTCTGTGGTGCAAAAAACCTGCAGTGACCAGCTCAGATGTCTGGTTTAGCACCTAGTGCAATTGTTGCAGATGTGCTGCAGAAGTTTTTGCAATAGATGTAGTGAAGGCTTTGGATTTTACACAGCTCAACCAGCAGAGATATGAATGGCAGGGAGGGGAGGAAATGGGGAGGACAGCCCTGGGGCTTCTGCCTTGAAAAATAGAGTGGACCAGGGACCAAAGGCTCCCAATCCTCAGGAACAGAGGGGGTGGTTTTCTTTTCCAGCCAGCTAGCTGAGAGAACAGTTTAGAAATCACTGTGGGGTTCTCCTTGGATAAGTCCTTGTTCTTAAATACTGTTGGCCTGGAGCTGAAGGAAACAATGCTTGTTCTTCCCAGGTTTTCACTTGCTGAGCTGAGTCAGTGTGATTCAGGCACCCTTCACATTCAGCCCCAAACAGGTGATTTAAATCCTAGTGGTAAAGAAGTGGTAAATCAGCAGCAGCGTGGTAGGCTGCTTAACCCATGCCCCATTTGATCCACGCTGCTTTTTTTCATCATTGAGTTGGAGAGAAAATGCTCTCCTCTTCAGTCGGATGGAGCACGGCTCATGGCTGCCCCATTGCTGCAGGGCAGCATCTCTGGGAGTGGCTCCTGCATCCCTGCAGCCACTCTCTGTGCTGGTGGTGCTTCACCCTGATCAGCTGCTCATGTCTCCCAGGCTGTCAGCCTTCCCCCTGCCCATCGTCATCGCTTCCCGTTTCGACTGCTGACTCACATTTTTGCTGAATCTCCCTCCCTTGCAGAGCAGCTTCCTTCACTCGGTGGGTTGTTTCCCATCGGCAGCATAAACATCTTTTAGTTGTCAGCTGACATGTTTCGGGCTGGCAATCTCTGGCTCTGGTGACATCTGGTTTCTGAGAGAGGCTGAGCAGGGAGTTTCAAAGGGTGGAACGTGATTTTCTGTGCCACATCTCTGTGCAATTGGCTTGGGGACAACGAGGAGCCTGGAGGTGGAGCGGGCAGGCAGCAGCCAGGGTCCCCTCCGGCTAGCATGTCCTCTCAAGCAGGGTGCAAGTGATGCTCATGAAGGCAGAAGAAGATGGGCTCTTTTTCCAGAGGCAAGGTTATTTTTGCAAGGCCAGCTTTGACGGGAATTAGTCCAAAAGATACAAGAAGACAACCAAAATTAAGTCACCTAGAGAGAGCAGAGAGGCGTTGCAGGGCTGGTTTAGTGGCTGAACGATGCCAGGCGTTGATGTGCAGAGGAGGGTTTCCTTCTGCTCTGCCCCTGTGTCACTTGTGGTGGTGGAACTGTGATTCCTACACAGGTATCTTTGGTGACAGAAGCAAAACTGTAGAGGAAACAGAGTCGTGGGCTGCTGTTGTTGCTGAGCACAGGTAGCTTTGAGCTCTCACCGTGCAACAGAAGGTGGGTGGTTTTGGTGATGTGGGGTAATATGTAGCCAAGTCCCTACATCCAGACTGTAGCAGGGCAGGAGAGGGACCCATTCCCTGGGTCATGTTTTGGAGGTAGGAGAAGGAAGGAACACAAAACCTGGATGCAGGGTTTCACAGAAACCATCTGCCCCATTTTCTGCTGTGGCTGTGACCCAAGAAGAGCATCTTCCCTGCCCTCCCCAGCCGAGAACAAACATCATGAGCAAATGTCCCCTTGCTGCTCAAATACCTGGAGATGTCCACTGCTGAAGAAGGACTGGTGCCAAAATTTCAGCAGTCTGTGTGCCACGCTCTCCTGATGGGGTGAAACGTGCCTTTCCTAGCGTTCCCCAGAACCAGTGGAAAAGGCTGATGATGCACAGGAGGGTCTGGGGTGCAGGGCCTGCCTGTGTCCAGGGAGTTTCCAGAGGGTGGTGCAGGTGATTTATCTTGGTCTTCTCTGAAGTACTGAGACAGACCAAATGGGCTTTTTCTCTGCCTGGCCCACCTATGAGAGCTGATGGAAGTTCATCTCCTCTGAGCTCATCCTCTGGGTGTTACTGAAAGGTTCTCTGAGAGATATCAAGCCTGCTTTCACTATCTTTGGTTCTTAAACTGATGCAAAATGTGAAAGGCTAATCAGCCAGCCCTGTCTGCAACTGATGGAGGATGCAATTTCAGCAGTATCCGTGCTTGATAACATTTAAACATTTCATTTAATCCAGGGAGAGATGGTCTGAGGTAGAAAAGAAGTCCATCCAAGCGAAAAAAAAAACCAACTAACTCCTCCACTGCAAAAAGGCCAAAACAGGTCGTTGCTTTTCTTCTGAGGCAAACCCAACTCTCCTGGACCTCCTCCCGGCCTGTGGGGAGGAGGAGCACAGAGCCCGCTCCCCGCAGCAGAGCTCAGCTCCCGGCAAGCGACATGTTCGCACATGAATCCTGTTTTGTGGTGGGAAAAAATAGCTGGCTCCAGCCAGCAGCTGTCCCCGAGGAGGAGCTCTGAGCCAGCATGGGCTGCGCTAATTACGGCCGCGTACTCCTAACGAGAAGCACTGCAGGAGAGCAAGAGCAAGGCGGATGGGGGCTGATTTCTCAAGCCTTGCAGAGTGTGGTATGGCCAAGCAGACCTCTCCCGTGGGGCTGGCAGGGCAGATGGATGAAGCAAACAGGGCTCCATCACCTCTGCATTTCTCGTTAGCCTCTGAAGCTGTCGCATCTCAATGAGCTCCCCACAGCTCATCCCATTAGCTCTATTTAAGGGCTGGGAAGTGATATGTTTATCCAGACACTGAGAGCAAAACATGCTGACTTTTTTTTTTTTTTTTCCCCCTCAGTCTGGGACATCTTATTTTAGGTTAGGGAAAACAACAAGGAAAGGAAGAGCAAATATA
This sequence comes from Falco peregrinus, assembly GCF_023634155.1. Taxonomy (NCBI): domain Eukaryota; kingdom Metazoa; phylum Chordata; class Aves; order Falconiformes; family Falconidae; genus Falco; species Falco peregrinus. The sequence goes on from NC_073721.1 coordinate 96,723,708, forward strand.
ACTCCCCCGGAGACATCAAGCCCACTCTATCTGCCTCAGCCAGGACCTGTGCCATGAACGTATGTAAAACTCAAACCACCCATGTCCCGTGGAGGGGAGAAGTCAACAACTATCTATGGACATGCAGCTTACAAGCAGGGGAAGTCCAAAAGCAGCGTTAACTATGAACAGGTCTCTGGACTGGGAACCAGGAGATCTGACACTGCTTCTCCAGTCCTGGCTGAGCAGTGCTGGGGGGTGATTGGGAACAAGCCCAGCTCCCTTCCAGCGGGTCTGCTCACCATCCTCCTCTTTGGCTGTTTGAACCAAAAGCTCTCCTGGGCTGGCACTGGCTCTCTGAATGTACCTCCACATGCTTACAATACAAAAACCAGACCCAGCCACTTCTGCCTGCTGCAATGTGACCCCACACTGGGAAAGCTCCTGCTCAGCTCCGGAGTTTCAGGGGCTGTTCCTGCAGTTGCAGCTGCTTGGCTTTTGTGGAAAAGTGGGGAAAAAAATGACTTTCCTTTGGAATCAGGTCATTACTTTGTTCATCTCTGATGGAGAGTTCTGGATATGGATGGGGATGCATGGGGGTCCTTTCCCCTACCTGAAATGGAGGACATGGCAGCTTGCCCTGAAGATAAGGGAAAATAGAGCTCATGCAGTGGTGAGAGAGAGGCAAAGAGAGACCCAGGCATGAAGAAAAGGGAGGGAACACTTGGACACTTTCTAGGATGTGTTACCTTGGAGGATGTTTGTTTATCAAACCACAAACCCTGGAATGCATCACTTTTGAGGACATTTGCTCTGGAAACATGGCAGACTGCCCATCTGCCTTCCTGATGCCCCACTGCCAGCTGGGAGGGCAGGTGAAGAGTCTGGTCACCATGTGCAACCCTTATTGAACAACAGAGCAGAGCATCTCTGCGGTGCTCAGGAAACCTGAGTTCCTGGGGAACTTGGTGCCACATCTGCTGAAGTGGCTGCACTGCAACAGGACCTGTCACCCAGCTGCTGTGGTTGGATGTGGGTGGCAGGATTTGTCCCCTGGCACTAAGGGTTTCTGTGCAATGTTCCAAGCATGACTGGTTCAGAGGAAGAAGTCTGAAAAGTGCAGGTCCCTCCTGCCCTGCCTGCCTCTGCTCCCTGTTTCTCGCCGTTGGATGTGGCTGGGACTCATGGCTCACCTGAGGGCGCGCTTGCTGTGGCTTTTCATGTTCATAAAACATATAAAGTAATCAACAAGTTTTTCAGGGCGCTGCAGGGCTGGATTTTCAAATGCTTGGTGCTTACTGACATTTCAGGAAAGTCCGTCTCTCATGTAAGCACCTAATAAGGCTCAGAGGGAAGAGGGCAATAACACTAATAGCAACAGCAACAGCAATTGCTAATATGATGCTGGCCTCCTCTGTAATTGCCTTTTCCCCATTTTGTTTCTCCAGCACATTGACAAACCAGTTGGTTTAAAAATGTCAGTAGCAAGAGCTGTGTAAATCCACCAGCCTGTAGTGCTGGGTTTGCTTTGCCTCGTCCATCAGGTCATGTTCACCCGTGTCTGATAGCCCAGGGACATCCCGCGTCTCTCCTCCCAGGGGACCATCCCTAATATCTTTTTCTCTGGCTCCAGGTTGTGTTCCCAAAGGGGAGGGACATAGACCTTGTGAGGGTGGTGGCCAAATGCCCTGCACCTCATTGCTCATTGCAAGCCCACTGGTGTGGGACTTCACTGTGTTCCTGCCTGGGGCTCTGCAGCTGCCCCCAGTGCTGCAGGTGCCCTGTGCTATGCCCATGAAAACCAGCATAAAAGCCTGGTGGGTGTCAGGAAAAGGGTGTCTCTTGCTGCTTTAGGGTGTGGATTAAAAAGGACAGCCTTCTTAACAGACAGGCCCATCTTTGCCACAAAATCTGGCTACAAACCATTGTGGCCCTGGAGTGTTAATTTAGAAGAAAAGGCAGAACCAGAGACTGATCATCTCAATTGTTTTTTAAATAGGAGGTTGCAGTGTCAGTGACTTCGCTGGCTCACTGCTCCGGCCCCAGACTTTGCAGAGATCATACGTTACTGCATGTCCGACTCTGGAGGGGCTTCTGCCCCTCTGCCTTGCACGCAGCAGTGCACACGTGCTCCGGGGCTGCATGCGCTGGAGGGGGGTTCAGATGGGCAGGGTGGCACGGCGGTGTCCCCCTGGCCAGGGGTGCCCGTACAATAGGGACCCTGGGGCATCTCGCATAGACGTGCCAGTGTGAGCGGCAACAGAGGCTGCATTCAGGCTGCAGAGGGGCTCTCCCAGGGTGGCACTTGGGTCCCTGCCAACCCTGGGGTGGGTTTTGCTCAGCTAAATAAAATGCTGGGGGGAAGAAAGTAAAAAAAAAAAAAAAAGTTTTTTTTGATCCAGGCACAGGTGGCCTGATGCTTTCTGGCTGGGGTCAGAGGAGGTGTGTGGTCACCCAGTATTCGCTGTAACGGCCGATTTGCGGATTTATGGCAGCAGTCTGAAAAATGCAGCGTCTTGCAAGCGAGCCGCTGGAGCTGGGAGGAACGTGCTAAAAAGCAAAACATAATGGGAAAGAAAATAGAGAGGAGCTCCCTGAGAGCAGGGAGGAACCCAGCTTAAGGGCCAAAACTCAGCTCGGGGACTCAGGAAAGAAGGAAAAGAGGCACAGGGAGAGGGGTAGCTGCGTAGGGTTGGAAAAAATGGTTTGGAGGTGGGCTGGGGGGCTGGGATGTTGGGGCATCAGTGTGTGCCCGCCGGTCCCTGCCCCGCTGCCTTATGCCCTGCTCTCTGTCAGCATGCAGTGTTGTGCCATGGGGGATGAATTTTGACTTAAAAAGTTGAACTGAAGAAAAAAAGAGGAGCAAGGGATGTCTCAGCTCCAGGCCCAAGGAGGCCCAGCAGCTGCGCTCCTGGGCTGAACCACCTTGGATCTAGCCAGAAAGAGGAAAACACAGGTGTCTGTGTTTTGTTTTTTTTTTCTGGAAATAAGCTAGTTTTTTTGCTTTTTTTGTTTTTGTTGGTTTTTTTTTTTTTTTTTTTTTTTTCAGAGAGGAGTCACAAAACAAAGCAAACCTTTCCAGGCAAAAAAAAAGGAGATTTGTTCTGATTTTCTCTCCACCTTCTTCAGTCAGGGTTTGCTTAGGTCTGTATGCAGGCAGGGTTTGCTCACCATCACATAGTCTTAAAATTCCTCATATGTTGTCAGTTGTCTCTGGCCCCGTGTATTTGCTGTTACCATAAAAACCAGAGAATATATGGACAGCAAAGAGGTGCATCACATACCACTGACCCTTTCCCTGAAACAGCCTCTTTTCCAGCAAAACATCCTTCTGTTCCTCAAGCAGAAAGATGTTTACATGGAGCCATCAGAGTCCACCACCTGCAGGGATGCTTGATGGAGGGGGCAGCTCCTGCTCCCGGCATCGCTGGCTGTGTAACACCTGCACTCCGTTGTGTTCAGTTTGCTCCTGGTGACAACACGGGGCCATGCAAGGTGTGAGTGTGTCACTGCCGGAGGCTTGGCCCCGGTATGGTGAGGCTGTGAAGGTTGAAGAGGTGCTGTCTGACCTGCTTCTTTGAGTGTGCTCCTCTGCTCCATCGAAGACATTATTTCAACACTGCTGTTTCCCTCGTGACTTTTACAGCTGCTGCTTTGAAATGATTTTTTGGCTTCTTGTCCTGGACGGGATTTGATGTTGGAGATGAAACGTCCAAACACTTAACCCCTGCTCTCCCCAGCCTTTACCTCCTTTTCTTCGGCACCCCTTAGCCACTCTTGCCTTGAGATGATTGGCTCCAATGAGTGCTTCAAGGCAAGAGAAACAGACCCCGGTTAAATCCTTACCCAGAAGATGCAGATGTTGAGCCCTGAGTGACAGAAAGCCCCTCCGGGCTCTCCCTGCTCTGTGGAGCCCAGAGGCTCCAAACCAACAATAAAGGGTGGACAACAGCCCATAAGGACGTCCCCTGCCTCCTAGAGGACAGCTATTTTCTTTGCCCTGGATAAAGTAGAGCACCTTGGAAGCTGGGGAGCCTCAAGAGACCTTTGCAATGGTAGTTGACATAAACCAAGGTCCCAGCTCACTGGTATCAAACTCCAAGGGTGTTTCTGTGGTGGGATGGTCTATGCTGGTAATGCTCCTTATTCCTGAGCTCCCTAAAATGTTGAATTTGTCGTGTGTTTGCATGTGAAAGTATCTCCCGGATGTGTAACTTGAGTTCACCTTCAGGCTCTAGCCCTCCACTGCACTGTGTGCCCTGACCTCTGGCTCCCTGGTTTAGCTTGTTGGCCTGTGATGGGACCAGTCCCCTTTTCTAAGCAGAAGTGCTCTGTGGTTCCATGGTGGGCACAGGGATGGCAAGGGAGAAGGCAAAATTAGGGGAAAACAGCTTTCTCCTCAGCACCTCCTCCTTTGCAAGTCCTCCCCACTCCCAGCTCTACTTCCAGAAGCTTTCCAGGCCTGCAGGAGTCTCTGAAGTGCTTTGACCTCCTTTTTTCTACCTTGGTGGCACCAGACACTTTATTCTCTTCCTTCAGAACTCATCGTAACTATGCAGGGGATGTTTTTGACGCAGCAGTTTCCCCCCAGGAAGCAGGGAGCTGCTGTCTGGCCATAGCAAACACAGCAAATGTATACAAACACATGGAAAGACACGATTTTGAGCCATGAATTCAACCCAAGTGCGAGAAACTAACGTTTTTATGAAGGAACCGTTGTGCAATTGAAAGTCCCAGATGTAAACAAGAGCAGTAGGCAGTGCTCAGGAAAGGTTACAAAACTCGAGACATGGTTATTGAAGCCTTTGAATGATCCATCAAAGAATGCAATATAGAAATGTTCTTTTGCTCAAAACTGGAGGAGCTGAGCAAGGCTGCAAAGCATAGAAAGTTGGTCACAGAGGACTTTGAGGATATACGTGAGCTGGGCAGGAAGGCAGACAAAAGTGGAGACTGGTTCATGATAGTGACGCTGCCGCTTTTGCTGGGCATAGTTAACACCATGAACATCTAGGTCAAACCCCGGTAACATGCAGGGAAATTGCCTGCTGTGTGGACAGGCGAAGATGCTTGATGCAGTGTAGGTATGAAAGCAGATTTAGCATGCTGGAGGATGCAAAGAGCTGGAAAACTCCCAGGCACGTCTAGGTATCCTGATCTGCTAGGGCTCACTTCAGGGTCTGTCCCACTCCGAGTCTGGGGTTTGCCCACCACAGAGCCAGCAACCAACGTGTCTCCTTCTGCTCCCAGGGCCAAGCCCTGGCTTTGCTGAGGTCAAGAAGAATTTGTTTCATTGGATTCAATAAACGTGAGACACAACATGACCTGCAATTAATGTCTGCAGTGAACACAGACAGGGTTGCAGAGTTTTAGGTGTCCACTGCTGCAAGTATTTGGGTTGGGCACCTTGGAGATGTACCCCAGCTCTGTGTCTGCTCCCAGGAATGCTTCCCCACCAGTGCTGATGTGGGGAAAAAGAAGAATTTGAGTTGGCCATGTGGGGAGGAAGATGAAATGTAGAATTTGCGTATCACCAATACTTGTGGTCATTTTCTGCCTCTGAGCTCCACTTTATAGCATTAATTTAATTCCTGTGCTATCCTAGGGACAACGGAAAGCATCAGCAGTGCTATGGACAAACTGATGAACTAGGCTGTTGAGGAGTGGGTTAATGTTGGAGGAAGAAAAGCAAGTTGGGAGTTTTGACTCATGCCCTTCTGAGCACCACTGAGGATCAGATGTTGCAGTTCAGGAAAACCACGTTGTGAGGTGCTGCTCAGTTCTGCTCCAGCCCCGGTAGGAGTCTTCCCACTCCACCAGAGGTGTCTAATGCACAAAGAGCTGCTGTGATGGGGAGAAACAGCCTGTCCTACTAGAGGTACCCATTCAAGGGTGAACCTAATCATGAGTGGATTTTCCCTGGATATCCACTGTCTCAGCCTCGTGGAGGACATGACTCACTTACCTCTTTCCAGACTCTGGCTCTGGTCTGGTCGGCTGTGGGTTATGGTTGTGCAGCCTATAAGCCCATTAGAGGTGGATGTAGAGGTTTTTTAGGTAGGACAACACACAGTGGAGCCCTGAATTTACTCAGTTTGCACTGGAGGGTGACTGGGGCAAGTGTGGGATATCTCCAACAGTGTTTGTACCATATGAATCATATAATGACAGAACAGTTTGGGCTGGAAAAGACCTTTACAGGCCCTCTAGCCCAACCCCCCCTGCAATGAGCAGGGACATCCACAACTCGATCAGGTCACTCAGAGCCCCGTCTAACCTGGCCTGGAATGTTTCCAGGGATGGTGCACCTACCACCTCTCTGGGCAACCTGTTCCAGTGTCTCACCATCCTCATTGTAAAAAAATTCTTCCTTATATCTAGTCTGAATCTATTCTCTTCTAGTTTAAAACCATTACCCCTTGCCCTATTGCTACAAGTCCTATTAAAACATGAAGGGGTCTGGGACCATTAGTGCTCCAAGCTGCTTCTACGATACTAATATTAAGAAATTATGATGGCGATAGCAATAAAATCGGCAGCAACGACAGCAGTGCATGACACAGGACACGTCTCCTGGGGAGACATGGAAAGGCAGCAGACGGCTGGAGGAAATGGGAATGCACAATCACCGTCCTGGGAGCACCATCTCCAAAAGTGCCTTTCCTACGCTGTTTCCCAGCTGATAAGCACAGCAAGATTTAACAATATTAACTCATTAAGGCTGACAGTGTCCTGGGGGTGTAAAAGCAGCGGGGCATCCTTTCATTTACAACTCCATGGCTGTTTTTCTCAGCATTGCAGGTGATGGAGACAGGGAGAGGTGTTTCGGAGCAGATGCTTTGCCTCCTCCACTGTTTTCTCTTTTGTCAGGCAGACTGTGGCCACTGCAGAAGTTTTCTGTTAGTGCTGCATATTGTACGGCTGTAGCTTTTGGTGCATGGGAGATAAAACACCCACTGTCTAGCAACTCATTAGCTCTCTTTCGGCAGCATTAGTGGTTAACAGCATAATTAGTTTCAGTGGTAAAAGGAGATTTTGCAGACCCAGGAGAGAGATTATTAATCTGGCATTTCAGGGAACAGCAAAAAGTAGCAAATTGCTTGTTAGAAACAACAGCAGAAATATTGCTTGCTGTTAAGCAACTTATAACTAAAGCACTGACCTGAGGTGGCTTTGTGTTGTTTTGTTTGTGAGTTATGCTAAAGAATAGCGATTTTAATGTTGTGAAACGTCTTGTAACGTCAATGAGCAGGCAGCAAAATGTCCGCCAGGCTCCCGATGTTCGTTACCGGTTCTGGGTAGTTTGTTACTCTGTGATTATCTGCAACATACTGCGTTCAGGCTCAGCCTCTGAGTCATCTCCCTGCGGTGGGAAGGAGGCAGGTTTTATAACGAGGATAATAACATGCCACTGCCCTTTGCTAGATGTGTGCCCAGTGTTTAGCAGGTTGGGCCTTAAATCAGGGCAGGACATGGCAGGAATTGTGGAATAACAGCGTTACAGGTAAGGGTGCACATCTGTCATCTTCAAGCCTTCCTCCAGCATCTGCGTGATGGGCATCCTTGCCTTGGAGCTGGCAAATCAGAGCTTTCGCTTGATAAGGAAACCTCTTTGAGCAATTTCTGGGTCTTGGGTCTCAAGGGTTGTAGCAAGGACAGGTAGAAAAACACCTGAAGGCCATGTCCACGTTGTTGGAGACCACCTGGAAGTTGTCCAAAGCATCATCTAGTGTTTGACCATGACCTAGAGCCCAGTTCTCCTGGCCCTGGTTGGCAGCTGAAGCTAAGGACCGAATACTCCAGGAGAAGCAACTTCTGCTGGTGATGCTGCAAACTTTGTTAAATTCATGACGTGTTGGTAGTCTCATAAGGAATAGCGGCTGCCTCACGTTTCCAGTCTGAAGAAGGTCATTTAGAGTTCAGACCAGCTTTGGGAAAATATTTGAACTTCAGGATGTTTGTATGAACCCAACCTCTGACCCCTCAAGCCTTACATTTCACTAATTCATAAGTACTGAGAGACCAACCCATCTACGTATGCGTGTGCGCATTGTGGAAAAATGACCAAATTGTTTTAAGAACATAAACTAGCAGGGGTGTGAGTGCATTACTCTGGACTGTTGTGTCCCAACACTTGGCAGAAGGCAAAGAAACACCTTGGATCTAGATAATGCCTCCAGAAACATGCCTGTCCCTGAACAAAATGAGGTCTGTTACCTCTACAACTCAAATTGCTCAACCCCTTTGAGGAAATGGTCCTTACACCCTATTTATCGTCTTGTGTCTGAGTACCTCTCTGTCGCCTCGGAGCAATTCAGGCACCATGCATAACAGTGTGCACATTATTCCTGAAAGCACATGGAAGACTGGCTCATTGTTTGAAGGGGAAAGGCGGATTTTATTGTGAGTTGTGGATGCAAGTGCCAGAATGCAAAGGTGGCCTCGGGGTTCTGCATGGACTCAGGGGGTGTTTCTGGCTTTTGAGAAGTTGTGACTCTCTGCTGGCCCTTTTCCTCCTTTTATGAGGGCTCGAGTCCCTCAAAACCAGAAAGCAGAATTACAAGTTATTTCAAGGTTATCTGTTACATGCTGTGTGCATTTATATGTGTGTATGTAAATGCAGAAGGATTGATGGAAGCAGAGAAAGAGAGGTAAAATAGAGTGGGGTTTGCATTTCTGCAGGATCCTTGGAGGACAGAGAGGGGGATGCCCAGCAGCACGTGACATCGGTGCCTGGGACCTGGAGACCCACGGGCTGGGGACCAACCCCTCTGGCAGCAGCCCCGGCTCAGCCTGCCATGCTGCTTCCCAGCTGATTTCGGGGTCCTTGGCCACCATCGCTCACAGCCCTGCAGGAAATCTGTGCTGCATCTGGCCTTGCAATCTGATCACCGAGCTTGGTGAAGCATCGCTAACGCACGGCCAAATGTGCTCTTCCCAGCCAGGAGGAGGGTGTGGAGATGAGAGGAGGAGAGATGCTTAAATATGGGAAGTTAGAAACCCTTTCTGACCAGCCCCGTTTCCTGCTTTTCCACTCAGAAACACTGTACGGGGAAGGGCGCAGCAGTATTTCCCAACAGCTCCATGCTGGTAGCTATAGAAACTTAAAACACAGCCACAGTAACAAAAATACATCTCTTTGCTGGAGCTTCCTTCCCTTGAGGGCCGTGGCTTTTCCCTGACATGAGCTGCCCCAGCCCTGCAAGAGCCCAGGGAGCCTCAGCCTGGGGTCTGAAATGTCTTTGTGCCGGCTGGAAATTAGCAGTATAATTTTATTAGCTGGAAATGAAGAGATGCAGAGGCAAAGCAGGGAATATTGGGCACCAACAGGCATCGACTCAGGAGAGAGATCTGATCCTAAATACTGCATTTGTGATAGCCACAGCATCAGTACAGCTACAAATTTACTACCAAATCGATGGCTATATTGAAGCAGAAAGGCTGCCGGGAGGGCAGGGATGCCAGGAGCAGCTTGTTGGCAGAGTCCCGGTGGCACCCTCCTGCCTGCAGGTCTGCGAGTCTGGTCTCTGGCTCAGATCCGGGCGGCTTCGTGCCACGCCGTGGGCATCTGAATGGCTTTCAGGCTTTGCTGCATACCATGAGCTCAGTGACTTGCTGGGACAAGGAGGGGTTCCCTCCATCATGCCTGATGGGCTGAGATATCTGCTGAGATGATTAGCAAGGACACAGGTGGAGGAGAAGGGACTATTTTTTGCTGTTCTCTGGCTTTTTAGGAAATGTGTGCTTATTGCAGGCAGGATGGTGAGTGGCAGAACCTCCCGAGACATCCACCCCATTGCACATTTCCACGCTCAGATGTGCTCTACAGCTCAGCATCCCAGTTTTGTCCCAGATTAGGAGCAACATGGGGCAGAGAGAGACCTGAAAAGTCCCAAGGGGAAAACATTTCATTGTTTGACACCGCCCCCCCCAACAAACAAACAAATAAGCAAAGCCTACTAGACATGGGATTTGTGAGCCACCTGTGTGCCAGCAGATTGCTCTGCTCTTGATCTCGTCCTCTGCTACATGCCAAACCACAATGGACCTTTTTCAATCCCCTTGTTGGGACTTGCTATCAGCTGCTTGGGCTGGCTTTGCAGCAGCAGGCACGCTAAACAGGCAGGGGAGTCATCACAGCACACTATTTTCTTCCCTTGAATGTTGTTCATAGGGAGTAATTTGGTTAAAAGGGAGCCTAAAGCTTTTAGGGCTGGTTGGTTGCTTGCTTTACTAGGGCTAGCAGAAGAAATATAGTGGTTTTTTTTGCCCTTGTAAGGGAATAACAGGTGGCTTTCCCATTGGCATGGACCCCCTGCACGTGGATGAGGCTTGGGTGGGCTCCAGAGCAGACCTTGCAAGCAAGTTCCTCTGCTGGTGCCGGCAGAGGCAGTGCTGATGGTGGTGGGCTTGCAACAGATACCACCATGCAGCTTTCTCTGCCAAGTGCTGCTTGTGAGGGAAAGCAAAACCCCCACCCTCACCCCTCATCCACGCTGCTGCCTTCCAAAAGGTTCTTCCCTTTTCCTAGCCTTTGGGAAAGGTGCATCATCTTTCTAACTTTTAGAGGGATGCTAAGGGCAGTGGGTCCTGCAGATCTGGGAGCATGGTGCTGTCAGAGGGATGCAGGGACCCCAGAAGAGGTGATGTGATGGGGTAGGAAGAGAGGGAAACTCTGTAAATCAGTGTGGGCAAGGATCAGGTGTGGACCAGAGAGGATGAGGTGACAATGTTACAGGAGCTGGTGTACAGAAGAGCATCTCCATTAAGGTTATTTGTTAAAAATACAGCTGTTTCCGCAGCTGCCTGTGGTGTCTGTTCCCATACATTGCTACGCTATTGCCAGGAAGTTTTTCCTAATAATTTTCCTAATTGATGTCTTTCTTTGCTTCAGATAAAGCTGATTTCCTCCTCTTGTAGCTGAAACGGATGCGGAGAACAATAGGTACCATGCCTGCTCTGCCCACCCTGTGTGACGAGGACCGTTATCCTGCTTCCTTAGCGCTGATGCCCAGACCTCCACTGGGAATGAAGCAAATTCAGACAACCCACCCAAGGGAAACAAAAAGCTGCTTCAAAGAAGTGATTTGGAGAATAACTTTGCAAAAAATGATAGAAAGCAGCAACTGAATGAAGAATGATGTCTACAGCTGTTCCAGGACAGGTACAGCAAAATAAGCATAGGTGTCCATAGTGCAACTTTTATAAAATTTATAGAAATTAAAGAGTCTCATCACTGGCGTTTCTGCCAGCCTCAGGAGGTAAGAAGCAGTCAAGGGTGATCAGCATGGCAGAGGAAACTCATGACCAAGCTTCGTGTGCTGTGTTGTGTTGCTGCAAAGAAAAGGTGCTGCTCGGGGATACCTCGGCCCAGGAGCCCTTTGCAGGGCAGAGACCTGCTTTGGGGATCCAACCACCCATGTGAAGCTGCTTGTTGCAAACATGCAGCTGAACATAGCCAATTATCGCTCTGTCTCTGGGTAAAGTCGACAAGACCTGAGCTTGGTTGTTTTCGTTTTTTTTAGATAGCAGATGGTGAAAAAGTCTGTAGCCCCCAGTGCTTTAATCCTTTCTGCGTTGGCCGTGGCTTCCAGACCATGTCTGGTTGCTCTTCCCTGGACTGGCTCCAGCTCATCTGTATTATCCTTGTGCTGTGGTGCATCGCAGTGAGTTGAAGAATTGCGCACAAGGAGAGGTGTCACCTCCCAGGGATGCGCCCAAAGGTGGCCCTTGTGCCTGCCCTTTCCCTCTTGAGCATCCGCCCAAGCTGGATCCCATCATGACCTCCTGAGCTATTTTTAGGGGGTTATAGACATCTCTAGGAGCTGTTCCTCACCTTGGATTTGGGCATTAGTTATCCGTTCAAGACACAGCTTTTTGCTTCTCTGTTCTGACTGAAATTTGTTTAGCTCACTCAAAACAAATGCCATGAATTTATTAAGATTGTTTCTAATTATCTGCCTTCCAAAAACCTTGCAGTCCTCACAGCTCAGAGTTATCTGCACACTTTGTAACACACTCTTTAGTCTATCATCTGGGTTGCTAATGCAAATTTTGAGTATATGGGGGCTGGGTGCCCCTTCAGATCCCCTGGCAGCCCGGCAGGGAATGTCTGATAACAGCTTGCTGAGTGCAGGGTTGCTCCTCTCTCGTGCCCCCCCTTTATCACTTCACCTGAGCAGGTTTCCCTTGTTTGTTTGCAATGTTGTCAGCCAAGATTGTGCCAGGTTCCTCCCTGGAGTGAGGATCTGTCACAGCTGCATCTTCCCTCCATCAGCTGGGCTGCTTTTCTTGTTAAAGAGTAGAAAGGATTGACAGGAATTTGCTCTTGAAAAATCCCTGTTAGCAATTTCTCTTCCCCTGATCTAATCCTTCTAAATTGCTTAGCAATTTGTACCGGTAGCTTTCTGGATGCTGAGCTCCAGGTCGTGGCTGGGATGCTCCGGGCACTGCCTGAATACACCATCTCGTTGGTCTTATATTGCTGATCCCAACTGGGATCAGTTTGGCACATCTCATTCACCAATTCTTTGCTCGGCGAAGGCTGGAGGGGACAAGAGGCGCCTGCTCCCCGTGCAGGCTGCTGCAATGCCTATAGATTTGTTGTGGCCCTGGAGGGCAACGTGGAGGTAGGGTGCTCTGAGGATGGTGGGGAGAAGCTCCCTGTTCTCTGAGGGTATAGCAGAGCCTTTCAACGCAATGTCAGAAGTTAATTGTGTTTAGGTATTTGGCGCTTGGCAACATTTATGAAGGACAGAGAAAACATAAGGGACCGGCGTATGTTCTCAAATGCTCCATAACGATGTCAGCTGAGGAAGATTTACATAGGAGCCGGAGCATATGGCATGCTTTATCACTGCAATCATCTGCCAGGACATGTGCCGTCACCTAATTACACACCCACATTTTTTCTTCTCTACTTTACATCTTGCTTTTTTTCCTGCAGAGGCATTGGCCACAGGTTTTTTTGATGGAGCACCATGGTGCTCCGTCAGGGCAGTGGGACGTTCTGGATAAGGACAGTGGGAAGAGGTTTCCCTGCAGGGATCTCTTGGGTTTGGCCTCCACTCGTGCTGGTTGGTGTCTGAGAGCTTGTCAGGGAGCTAATGCACCTCTTAGCTCCCATGTGGCTAAAATCCAGCTGGACTGACTCCTGGGGAGATAAAAAGCAGAGGATAAGAGCAATCAGCAAAAATAGATGTCTCTTTAACACATCACCTGTTCCAAGGTGACACCATTGTTCTGCATTGTTCCTACATGCTTGTCTGACTTGTTCTTAAAGATGTCCAGTGATGCAGCCTCCTTTGCTTGCCCAGCTCACCTTTATCCCTGCTTAATTAACCTTGTCATTAGAAAGATTTCCTCAAGTGTCACCTGAATGTGCTTTAATTCACCACTTGTCCTACCTGCAGTGGAGGTGGAGAACTGTCTCTGAAGGGCTATTACACCTCTGGGGACTGGTGGGAGATCTTCCTTCAGTCTTCTTTCCCCATTACCTTTAGACCTTAACTTTTCTCAATCTCTGATCATCTTCGTTCCACCCCTTTGGGCTCTTCCTAGTTTTTTTGCATCCTCCTGTGATGGCAGTCTCCAGCTGAGACCTTGCCAGTGGTGAGCCATGCCAAAGGAAGACTCCATATGCCGTAAATCCAACAGTTATGTTGGCTCATCCTATTTTTAATGGATTTTTCAGGAATGAAAATACCAATGGCTCTCATGGCCCTGTGGTATTGGCAAAGAGGGCGACAGACACTGCTCAGCAGAAGACAGGAGGATCTGCCCACCTTGATGGGATTTCAGGTCACCTGCAACTGTGGCCTTTCAGTTTGGGAAAAAGCTTTTCCAAAGTGTAAAACCCAAAATCTTTTGTGATCCATATTTTTTGCATTTGGAGTTTGATTTCAGTGATATTTTCAGACCTGCTTTGCTTTTAGTGTGTCTTGTTTTGCAAGGATAAGAACATTTTGTGCTGATGAAATTGTTCAGCTTAATTGCATGCTAAAAGCATGTTGATGTTTATATTATGTGAGAATTAATTTTAATCTCCAATATTAATCAGTAGCAATGTAAACAATGTATTGAGCATTATCTTTGCCAGGTTGTATTTGTATATAATTTAATATTTACAACAGGTGTTTAATATTTTATATTGTGTGATAATGTTTCTCTGTTATTGTTCATCAGGGACAGGAAAAGAAATAAAGGCTTTAAATGGCAGCAAGGGAGTTTAGATTAAACACCAGGAGCATTTTTTCTTAGGCAATGGGCAGTGAAGCACTCGAGCACTTTGCTGGGGGTGGTGAGGAGCTGCTGTGACCCCAGTGTCCCCAACCCATGCTGCTGCATCAGGCCATCACCCCAAGTCCCTTTCGTCCCCATTTTCCCCACAGGGAAGGGAAACTCCAGAACTGACAGCCTATGGGAGGCATTTCTGATAAAACAGCCCTGAAAACTCATAGATTTGATTGCCCTAAGGCAACTATTTTCTTTCTTTTGCAGAAAATGAAGATTAAAGGCAAGATCTAGACTGGCTAAACTGCTTTGATTGTGATGTTGGTGTCATTGAAATAGTTTATGAATGAACTGCCCAGAAAGCCACGGTCCATTTCTCCTGCTCCCAGAGTCACTTAAATTTAACCGGCACTCCCTGGCGCGACTGAAGACCTTGTATCCCAAGCTGGCTGATGGCATGTGCCTGAAGATCAAAGCTAAAAACCTCTGCATAGGTAGCTGTTGGTATTTTTTGCCTGTCCCTCAGGTCTGCTGCATGCCCAGAGCACCCAGCTCAGGCACAGCCTGCCAGCTGCGTCTGTTTGCAACCCAGGTTTGGTGGGCAGAAGCACCTGCTGCCATTCATCTTTCACATCATAACCTGGAGCTAGAAAACTTAGTGGGAATGTCCAGCCTTCCACATACAAGATGCTTTGGATCCTGCAGGAACTTTATTGTTGCTTTCCAAAGGGCAATGGCCATTAGGTAGTGGTGGCAAGGGAAGGACGGGATGGTGCCAGTGTCTGTGGAGCAGGGTGTCATGGCACAGGCTATACGTTGTGAAAGCTATGGGTATAAAAGCAGAAGAGGTGCATTTCTCAGCCCCCTTGTCTCAGCGAAGGTACCTAACACCAGTGGTGAACACGTAGCACATTTGTAGACCTCAGGGAAGGACATGACTTCAATGACATCCAAATTACCATGGCACCCAAATTACTTTCAAAAAAGCAATGCCCCCTTCCTCAGCTGTTTGAGCACTTCCAGAAGTTTTTCTGCCTGTTTCCTTACCTGCCGTGTTTCTCTTTGTGAGATGCCAGAAGATCGTGCCGAGCTGAGGAAACCTGGGCTGTCTTTCTGCTGTGTCTTCTAATGCTCGGAGCGATGGCAGGACAATGATTCCCTCAGATCTGGCTCTCAATTCACAGCACTGAAAGAAGTGCGATGCCCCCTATTTTCTTCCAAAATTATTTTGAGATCTCATGGAAAGAATTATACAAGAACTAAACAGCATTATTATTTTTCTCAACTTAACCGTGCTTTTGACATTTTTTGACTTTGAAACTAGAAATGTTGGGGCGTTTTTTTATTATTTCCCAGGAAGCCATTTAGTTAAATTGTATTTTAATAGTGTTTCAACAGACTTTAGTGCAGGAAATAAAGTAGTCAGAAGTTATGCACCTAAGCGCTGCTTTGCATTATATTTCCCCACAAAAAATGTATATTCGTTGTTGCTATGAAACCAGAAGTTTTGCTTAGATCAGATCATTTTTTTTCTCATGCCATGGATAAAAGAACTGAATGAACAATGCACTGCTAATGTTTTTCACTTTAAATCTACTTGAAGAAACCTTTCACCTCCCACACTTTCCAAACAAATAAGGTCTTTTAAAAATTATTTTGGTAAGTTTAGTGCTCCTGAAAGTGCCTTCTGCAGCACAGGTGGGAGAGGCAGTGAGAGGGGTGCTGGGGCTAAGTGTTGGCTTGGCAATTTGAGTTTTGCAATGATTTATGCCTTGGTTAAATTGAGGGGTGTGTTTTGCTTATGTACCAGTTCCTCGCTTCAATAGTGGGGGGCTCTGAGGGTCCTCCTGAGTCCCGAGCCCCAGTGGGAGCCCATTATGGCACCAGGATGTTGCCGATGGTAATGAGAATATAATTTCTCATTGAATAACTTTTTCTGGTTGCCTTTTTGAAGAAAGCTGTGGTTATGAAAGATTCACTTGACTCCTGGGGCTGGGTCTTAAAGGGGAAAAAAAAAAAAAAAAAAGAGGTGAAAAAATTGACTTTGGATGATGATTGTGTCTGGCCTGCGGTGAGACAGGCAGGTTCTCTGTTTTTTGTTGCTTGTCTACATGTACAGTGTGCATACATCTGTATCTATATCTATATCTATATCTATATCTATATCTATATCTATATCTATATCTATATCTATATCTATATCTATATCTATACAAATATGTGTTTATACATGCTGTATATGTAAATGTATATGTATACTGTATAGCTCTAACAAAAATTCTTGAATATATGGACATATATATGGATGTGTGCCTGCATGTGTGTGTATATATATGTGTATGTGTGCCTGTGTATATATATATAGATAAACTTTTATATATATATATATATATATATATACACACATACACACTAGCATATTCCTGAAAAAGGACTCAAAGTGAGAAAGTTTCTCTTGCTCCTATCCTCATTTATTTCTAATTGTGGATGATGGATTGCATTTATATGCTTTCCTCTAATCTCTTTTATTTAAATACAAATATATCTCCGTAAGAATTCCTTGGAAGAACTGTGGGCAGAAAGCTAATTTAGCCTCGGTACTGCTTTATATTCCTTCCTCGCTGCAGACATAACAGTAATGGGCTTGTAAACGCCGGTGTTTGCAGAAGCCCCCCACCTGTTTCAGGGAGCAGCTCCAGGGTGTCTCGTGAACCCCCGTCTTTCCCCTGCTATCAGCAGGAGGGTGGCTGTAAGAATAGTGCCTGTGTAACAGCCCGTGAATGGGAAATGAGATGCAGCAGCCAAAACTGGAATGAAAGTCTCTTTTTAGCTGCCGAACAGAAGATAGGAGTTAAAATATGCAAGTCCATGATACAGCCAGAAAAATGTGTGCTTTGTTAAAATTAACTAGTGAGGGCTGTTCTCCATCCTTCCTCCTCTGCCGCCGCAGTAAACACCACGGCTCCTCTCCAAACAGGAGCTTATTTTTGGGTTCACTTTGCACAAGCTTTGACCCTGTGCTCCTGATTCTTGTGCTGGAGGCACTGGGTGCCGCTAGCTGCAAAAACCTCCCCAAGACATCTGGCCTGGTGTCTATATACACACACATATATATGTAAATATACATATATACATATATATATGTTTTTACAAGTCTCTAGCTGCTCTGTTTGCAAAATAAAGTTGCAGTCTGTGAACTAAAAAAAAAGGCAGAAAAATCGGCAGTGGGTAAACATAAAGCTGTTTGGAGCAAAGTGATGCTGTCTGTAAAATCAAAATGTTTCTAGGGTTCCTTTTGCTGGTATAGATATAAGTCATACCAAGTGTTACCTGCTTCTCTAATGCAGCGCCCGTGGCAAATTTTCTCTGTCAACTTAGACTGCGTTTTCAGGGAGCCTGAGAGACCAGCC
This sequence comes from Falco peregrinus, assembly GCF_023634155.1. Lineage (NCBI taxonomy): Eukaryota > Metazoa > Chordata > Aves > Falconiformes > Falconidae > Falco > Falco peregrinus. The sequence continues at coordinate 96,741,329 of NC_073721.1, forward strand.
CCAGATATTAACCTGGTTCCTACCACTGTTTCTTTAAAGAAGAGCATCTTTAACTACGACTTAGTTCATTAAATCAGGGATGAAAGGAGAATGCAGCTCAGAGTAGGGGAATTAACCCAGCAGGGAGCTGGGTGAGGGATGGAAATGAAGGGAGGTGTAATATCCAGCATGCAGGGCTCCAGAAGCTGGCCGATATGAGACATTTACAAGTAGCCTTTAAAATTTTGGGAAATTCTTTTTCTACTCAGGCAGCAGGATTTTCCAGGGAGAGGGGATGTACTTGTTAGTAATTCAGGATAAGCCCTGTGCCACATGTAAGCCACAAATCCAAACGGGTTTCTTTCAGGCTCTTTGTAAACCCTGGCATTAAACTTCCAGCAGTTATACTGGTTAAACTGCTGGTCTTGTACAGATACAGAGGAGACAGCTAAGGGTAAAGTGTCACCTTTCCCTTTTGCATTTCCAAAGACAAACTCCCATAAGAAGGTGTCCTCAGCTTTTGGGGCAGGAAAGGAGTAAGACCCACATTGTCTCCCCTTGAAACCAGTGCTGATTCCCAGCTGGTTTGGATGGCAGAAGGAGAGGAATTAAAGGATGCTACAAAATGTAGCTGTTGTGATCAAAGTGAACTTTTGGGTTTGTCACGCTGAGGTGTGATACACAGTGTGGCTGTTTATACCTCCACTAAGTTAAATTAATATTGTTATCCCTTTACGAATGATAGATATTACCATGCTGCCACTTCAAAAAAGCAATTACTGTATCTATTGGGCAGTACATTAAATGACACCATTTAATTACAGCCTAATTTATTTCTGAATGAAAATATTTAAAATTTCTGTACAGTATATTATTCCATTCAATTACTGCAAAGGCCTGTCCGTTTGCTGTCACAGATGAGCTCAGTTGGCAAGCTGGCCATACGCACCCGCGAGCACTTGGCTTTTTTTCTCCTGTGCATGGTGAATCACCTCCAGATTCAGCCCCAGCAGCCTGATTTATGTTTCTGATGGCCTTCCTGAGCTTTAGCGGAGGTGAGATATTTTCTAGCCATCCTCAAATCTGAACCCAGGGCCGAGTTCAGCATCGCTGCTGCTGAGCCCTCCAGAGAAATTGTGTTTCTGTGGGTGCTGGAGCCCTTTGGAAAGCTCAAGCCAAATGGCATGCCTCATCCTTGGAAATGCTCCCAAAATATTTCCATAGTGGGCATTACACGAGGTCAGCTTTGGAGCTATCGGGGGAATCCCAAGTCAAGCCAATAGAGGATTCAGGAAGAGGCTGGAACACCTTTAAGGGGCATGGTATGATATCCCAGCCCCACTGAGGTCAAAGAGGCACTGATGACCATGTTGGTTGGGGTTTCTCCTGGGCCCCCTGGTGAGGTCTCCATGGTTAACCCGGAGCGATGCCAAGCTGAAATCCAACAGTGGCCCATCATTTTAGTCCTTCTAGCAGAGTTACACCATGCCCCAAAAGTTTACATTTCACAAAATTCCTTGTGATTTCAGCCACAGAAGCCCAACAAATGTAATAATTACGGCCAGATGGGCCAATTTGGCATAGATTTGGGCAGAAAGACCTGTTGCTGCTAGCTAAGAACAGATGATTTGCTGTCCGTGCTGTTAACCAGTCACAAGAAAAGTGCCTGCTTTTATGTGTGTGTAACTAATGGACCAGTAAAATAGAGCTTTAAAATAAATAAATAAAATAGCTACGCCTCTGGCCATATGTTCTGGGTTGATGTTATATCATGTCCCAGTTTAGCCATGCCATGTTTGAAGTCAGTGGCAGGAAGGTGCATGAGACACAGGGGCAGTATGCTGGCCACAATGCAGCAAAATTATCAGGCAGTTTAAGAAAGCCATTCTTCATTTGGAAAAAAAAAGAAAGAGAGAGAGAGAGAAAGAAGATTAAATTATTAAATTGAATTTATAATGTCATTTCTGGCAAGGTCTGATGTCTGAAAGGGCTGCCATGGATGTGATTGTTGCCACCGTCGGTTGCCACTGCCTATCCGAAGGCAGATATTCCCCACTGCCCCCTGGGCTTGTGGCATACCCACGGCTCATGCTCTGGCTTGCTTTAGACCAGCAGAAGAGGAAAGTGCCTGCAAAGCACTTTTCCATCAGCTTTAAGAGCTGGTGGTGGTGCTAAGTGCCCTACCGATGGGATGTTTGTGACTGCTGTCCTGTTTGCACAGAGTGGTGGGAATCGGGAGAGAGGATTTCACGGCTTTGGGAATACAAAGGGCAAGCACTGTTGAAAGAATAACACTTTTGTGCAGCAAACCAGAAGAGATACAGATGCCCACTGAAAACCTTTTAAATATACAATGGCCATGAAGCACACAGCCACAGCCTTGCAAAGGGCAGTGTGGGAGAGAAGTTATTTCTATATTATTATTTTCTGTGATATTGGTGTCTTCTGAGCAGCCTGAAACAGGGCAAGAGGTTTAGGGAAGGCTGGGAAATGGATGCAGGCAGCGTTCCCACTGCTTTTGCCCTCAGCTATAAACCTCCCTGTGTTAAAGGTTTTCTTCAAACACAGGTGCCATCACTGCTTCGTCCCAGGGCTGTGAAATTTCTGGGCATTGTGTTGTGAAAGGGAGGAAAATGGTGACTCGTCATGCTCCATGGCAGTGCAAGCCCTGGCTCTAGAGCACGGGTTGAGCACATACCAAAGTCCCAGCGATTTCAGTGCTCTAGTGCTTTGCTGAACAGGTTTGCCTTCAATAGATGTTTAAGGTTAGGCATTTTCCAGCCTGGGACCTGGCACTAACCGGCACATCAGCACCTGCCAAAAAGGTTTTTCTTACCAGGAACTCAGTGCTTCACAACAGAGGGATGAGATGCTGATCTGCTTTTAGCAAAGGGTGAAGACAAGAAGAAAAAGGGAAAGTGAAAAAAAAAAGAAAAAAAAAGTTAAAGATATAGTGAAAGAAGAAAGAGAAAAAGAGAAAGAAAAATAATAGAGAAAAGGAAGACTGATGGTAGACTATATGCTTTTGCATGCTGCTGCTTTTGTGGTTGGTTGGCAGATATGAAAGATGCTGGTGATGGGAAGATCAGACCTAAAGCTTTAGGGTTCATTCACCCTTATAAACCAACTGGGACTGTGGTCAGGTGTGAATTAGGAGCTAGAAGCTACTCAGTTCACATTCAGAGCTACTCAGAAACAGCCTGGAAATGCTCTTCTGGACCACAAATCCTTCTCCAGCTGTGGAGAGGATGTTGTACAGCCCCATGTGCACTGAGCTCTTGTCCTTGTGACCACCTCTGAACTGCTCACCAAGTAGGTTTACTTGCAAAGAAAAAAATGGGTTTCTTTCTGGGAGCAACATTGCTCCTTTTTCTTCATGCTCACAGTTTTGGGGTTTTTTTTCATTATGGCTGGGAAAAGGGAGAAGAAATACAGACACAGGAGAAACCTGACAGTTTTCACCTTGGTAGGGAATCTGGGCTGGTAGTTTGCTCTTAGATCTGTACCACAACTCTCATCTTTATCAGAGAGGGTGGCAACTATGCTTATTTCTCTGTGTGATAAATACACTGTAGTAAAAGGCTGTTTCCAGATGGTAATAGCTGGCATATGGGAGTATACACATATATAAGCAAAACATCAGTACCCCCAACAGAAACCGTCAGCAGGCAGGCTGGTCAAAAATTCTTCAATTTTAATGGTGTGTGAAATGTCACATGAAACGCATTCACTCAATAAAAATCATGGGGAATGTTATTTTCAAATGAATTCTTTAATTAAGAATTTTTTCTTCAGTCTGAAAGTTTCACTTAGTCCTGGAACAGCAAAAAAAGCCACCAGAGCTGATCTTAGCAAGATGAAACACGAGTACTGGAAAACTGGGAGGGGGGTGGGGTAAAAGAGATAATTCAGATTGTAAAATGCTAATTAGCTTCTGGGATAGCAAAACCATTTGTTGGGGGTTTTTTTGGCTGCAAATACATTTACCATGAAGACACCTAACTGCGTTCAACCTGGGGAAAACCAGGCTGGATGCAGAGGTTGTGCTTGCAGAGAAGGTGGGGTGGGATAAGCTCTTTGCCCCCTGAGGCACAGACATGAAGCTGTCACAGCTGTAATGCATCTTTCAAAGCAGGTTAAACCTCTTGCTCTTCATTACCGTGGGATCTATAAAAAGTGCTGGCATTTGCCCATTTGTTTTGTATTTAGATGGTGGTGTTCACATTTGCACCCAGGATGGGAGGTGAGTTGTGTTGGGGAGCTGTGCTGTGTCCTCCCCTTCTTCCCTCTTGCCATGACTTTCTTCTGCTGCTGGCTGCAAGTCTAATAAAACATAAGCATGGTGAATTTTGCAAAGCCTTTAATTTAAAATGCTATCCATAAATCCAGTCCGCTTTGTTTTGCCACGGATGTTTTTTGAGCTATATTTGCTGCTTTTGCATTTTTTTTTCTTAGGTCTCTGCTCTGAATCCCCTTAGACCTGCAGTCAGGGTTTGCTCTAGGGACCACATCTGCCCTTGCCCTCCTGCCTTCATGCTCTTTCCCTGCACAGGTCCTTCCATGCAGCCGCAGAAATGTGCTATATATTGCCTTTGTGTTATATATTCTCTGCCTGCTACACACAGTCTGTCTGCTGTATGTGGTCTATGTGCTGTATAGCTATATAATAGTATTCCAATTACATTTACATATGGCGACTGTTACATGCACTAGTAGCTTTTGCCTAGAATCACCCAGGTTTGGTTTATTTTACCAAGGCAGCTCCCTAAGTGTGCCTTTAGTGGACACACCAACCTCCAGCCTGCAGAAGGGTGTGTTGTTTTTCTGAGGTAAACAGTCTAATAGCCACGCTGGCTCCCACTCAGAACGTATTAGTTTATGGATTACATGTAATGCAACCCATTGTGCAATGCGGCCCGGATTACAGCCTGATAAACTCCGTGTAAGCGCAAAGCTTTGCAAAGCTGAAGCCGTCTTTAGCGCCCTTGAGTGATAGTTACCGATGTGAGGCTGCTCACACGTGGTGTTTAAAGGCTCAAGCCCCGCAGTTTTTAGTTTTCCATTTCAAATAACGTGGGGAGCTGAGCCTCCAGCCCTCCCCGCCCTGGGGACACACCTCAGTACGGGGTGCCCATAACTCGGGGGGGAGGCAATTGCAGTATTTCAGCTCCTCGGGCACATCCCCATGGGGAGTACATCCCTGTTCTGGGGTGCAATGTCTTTTTGCAACATCTTCGGGTCCTCAACAACTCCTCCCTCTGCTGTCTGACTGATCCAGAATTACACAGCTGGGGCGATGTCTGCCATAAAGTTATGATGTCTGTGTGACCTTTTTTTTTTCTTCTTTTCCTCCAATCCAAATACTATCTGCTTTTTTTTCCCCGAGCTATGATAGCGTCATCCTTTGCCTTTTCAGAGTACCATGCTAATTGGGTTGGAACAGAGGCTTTCATTACCAAAAGCAATAGCTTGCAAAGCGGCACCGATTATTTTCCTACCAAATGCAGGATTATTTAATCTGAGGCTGGATTTTGAAGCCAGTGGTACAGGGGGATGGGGATACCCCACTGGCCTGGCACAGGGGGATTTTGAAGCCAGTGATACAGGGGCACAGGGATGATGGTGGTTATCTAGGAGAGGGGCATGGACAGGGCATCACCTGCTTTTCAGGCAGGATTTGGGGGGATGAGGAGGTGTCAGATCTGATAAAAGGTGACCTGCTGCAGGAGCCAGCTGGTATCAGGATTTCCTGAGGCCAAAGTTTGGCCTGTTCGAAGCTGTGTGAGTCAGTTGTGGAAAATGAGAGAACCTGGAACTGCAACGGTCATTGATAACGAGAGAGCTGGTGGGGATATTAATCTTCCTGCTTTCAAGGTTAAGCTTAATTAACCTCTCACTATTAGATGCCAGGATGAAGCCTTGCAAGAGGGACAGAGCACCTGAGGGTTGCCTGTTTCCATCCCTTAGAACACTGGGTTTTTTTCCAGCCTAACCTGCTCAGTCAGCCCTACTGCACTCACGATCTCTACCTTCCCTTCCTGCGCTGGGGCTGAAGGATGCACATGGTAAAGTCAGTGATGAATACAGAAAAAAGCAAGATTTCCTACTGGGGGAGGATTTGGGGTTGCCACCAGCTCTCCAGGTTGGCGTAGAGGAGTAAAAGACGCAGAGCAGATGCAGTAAAATATGCTTGGTGTAGGGGAAATACTGCTCTAAGCTGTTGTAGGGCATTAGGACCGTACAAAGTCAGGCTGTGCAATAGGGATAGAAACCTCCGGGCTACATGGTGCCTGCAGAGCGAGACCTTTCCTAATCCCTGATCTCTATGCAGCTAATACAGGAGATTAAGGCAGTAAGGACAGATGCTCCGCTCCTGCAGAAACACCCGCCTTGGCTGCTGCGCCGCACGTCGGGTTTTGTCCTCCCAGAGAGCTGCTATTGAAGATGGGGAGAGAGGGAAATCAGCAAGGAATCATCTCTGATTAATCAAATAAGAGCGCACACGTCCACGGGGATCAGATCAGCCCTCCACGGGAACATGAGTGCTGCCATGCCGGATTAAGCCCCTGTCCATCTCCTTCAGCATCTTGCACCAGTACTGGCCATCACCACATGTTTCTGGGGAAGGTGTAAGAAAGCCTGGGAGCAGTCAGAACCACCCTCCCCCCTGCAACGTTTTCTCTCCTCTGCCTCTCTGCCTTGTTTCTCTGCCATGCAAAAGGGGCTGCTTTTGCTCCGGACTGTGGGACAGGCTCTGTGTGCTGGGGGGTTTCTTTATTTCTAGTTTTTTCCTTTTTTCTTTTTTTGAGCTGCTATTCATCACTATTGGAAGTGGCAGGAAATGCTGCATTTGTGGCTGGCGGCTGAGGTTGCAATGTGACCTGTAACACCCTGCCACAAGGCACTAGGGACATGGTGGGGACAGTAGACTAAGCCCTGGGCTGTGCTGCTCACTCCACAGTGTCTCAACCACTTGTCCAGCAGCAAGGACATAGCCTTAGAAAGTCCAGCCAGCCCAGGAAGAGGAGCAAGGCAGCGGCTGGAAACGCTTTGGAACATTTATTTTGGATTTGAAGTTCCCTCTGTCCCCTGGCAGCTCATGCTCAGCAGGTTGGCAAAGGAAGCTTTGCCTCCTTCTCCTGGCACTAAGCCTGCTGTAGGCAGAGCCACAGCCCCTGCTCTGTCCCCAGTCACTGTCCCAGAGGACATCGGGCATGGATTTTTCCGAGCTGTTCCCTCCAGCAAAGGCAAATGATGGGTGAAGCCCGGGAGCGGTCAGCTGGGGACAGACAGGCAGTGGGTTCACCATGTGTGCCCCTGCCTTGGTGGATAACTTTCACACCTTCCTAGCCTTAGAGCAGAACCTTGTCTTCATCTGTCCCTGCTATCACTTTATTGCCCTCCTTGACACCTGGATGGGTGCAGGGCGAAGGGTTGGTGCCCATCGTGTTGCTGCAAGCATGTCTTGTGCTGAGCCTCCACCAGCGCAGCTGTGCTGTGGAGGTGCTGATTTTTTTGCTTTAGAAATAAGATCCATCTTTTCTTAGATCTGCAAGGCTAATTGAGCGGAGGAATTGATTACCATGGGCATAAAAACTTCTTATCTCTTTAAATCCATAAATGATTTGTGCCAGTGTAGTTATGAAATCCCCATAAAGTCCCTGAGGTGTGTTCCGCTGGAGAGCAGAGATGCTTCATGGGGTCCCTTCTCTTGAGAAACACGTAATCCAGGGAGTGATGCCCCATACCTGGCACCTCTTCAGAGGGAAGCTATGATTTCTGTCTCGAGTGGCTCGATGTTGCTCCAACCAGCAGTACTTTTCCCCAGCCATAGTGGTGGAGACCACAGAGGCAGCTGCTTTTTTTTTTCTTCTGGGGATGAGGCTGATGCAGGAACATCTCAGCTCACCAGTTCTCTTCATCCTTGGTTCACTGTAACCCACCCGTCTGAAACACACAGGACTTGCCACTCCTGAACATGCTGAAAACAACAAGGTACACTTGGCAGTAGCAATCTTGTCACAGCAAAAGACTATGGTGGTGGGTATCTCATATAAAGTATTTTAAAGAACTATATGTATTTTAATGTATGTATTTAATATTTTTTAAAAAGAATGTATTTAATATTTTTAAACATATTTTACAATATATTTAAATATAAACTTTAGAAAAAATATTTCTGAGCTCCAGGAGGAAGTGCGATGCAAGGCACCGTCCCTTGATGCATTCAAACAGCTCTAATATTTAAACTCTGCCTTTTCCTGGGAACCTCAGCATCCCTCGCTGACAGGCGTGTGCAGAGTCACATAGAGTATTACAGGCACCAAGCACTACAGTTTCAAGCCAGGTTTTGGGGGACTCTATGAGTTTGTGATGAAACCCAGGCTGTTAGCAATGGCTTCTTTTTTTTTTTTTTTTTTCCCCCACTAGAATATTACCAGCCTAAGTGGATGCTTTCTTCCCCCCCCCCCTCCTTTTTAATGTATCCTCTGTAGGCAGAATCATGTAGTGAGCAACCTGTGTGCTCCAAACAAGATAATGTGATGATACTGTGAACCCCCTGCTCAGCTGGAGATTGCTAGATAATATATGGTATTCTGGTGAGATAATAACCCAAAATGGAGTGAGTATTTCTCCCTGCAGCATTTACATCAAATACTTAAGGTAGCCCTTTGTGGACAGAGAAGTCGGAGGTGGTATCATCTGACTGGAGAACAGAAAATACTTGAAAAGGGGAAAAAAAAGAGCTAGTCATTGAGATGATTTTGTTTTCTTGAGTCTGCAAGGCTGGGAGGCTGTGGGATGAAAAGGGACGGAGGGAATAATTGGAGTTATAAATGTGGGCAGCAAGCTTGCTGCTGGGTGAGTTAATGAGCTATATGAAAATTAAATCCCTGGCCTGAGAACCCTGTATGAAGTTGCTCTCCCTTGTATATTTTTCTCGCTGGCTGTCAGCAGGTAGTAGAAAATGGAATGCACAGTGGCATGGGTTTTGCCATAGATGATGCCAGGCCAGCCCGCTGCCAGCAGAGCAGAGTTTGCAGGCAAGGAACAGAGAGCGGCTGCGGTCTGCCTGCCTGCCCGAAAGCACCAGCCGTGTGCCCAGGGGAGATTACAGCAGGAGTTTAAGGGTCAGTGTTGCTGTTGTGGGCTGGGGGAGGGCTGCGAAAACAAGGGGGTGGGTGAGAGGTGATATAAAATAGGTCAAAAAGCCATATTGCAAAGGATGAGCTCCTGAATCTGGGCGATGAAGCAGATTTTCTGCTAAATGAGAGCTAATGAGTACAAATTACAAGGAAGAGAAAAAACCTTGGTGCATTTGCTATGTGCAACTTATATGTGATGTTGCTGGGGAAAAGGAAAATGTGACCCTAAAATGTAGTAAGCAAAATAGAGATGAGGCAGTACTTAAGTGTCCTGTGAAACATTGGGGAAATATCTTTGGGAATGTGCCATAGAGTTCTGGTCTTTGCCCCAAAAAGGCTGAGTTGAAATGGCAGCAGGTGCAGCAAAGGCTCGCTGGGAAGGGCAGGGGGAAAGGGGCCTATTTTAGGCAAAGAGATGAAAAATATCATCTGCGTTTGGCCAAGGAGGTTGGGAGAGGACGTGATGCCTGTCTATAAATACAGTGGGAATGTAAACAGGGAGGGAAGCAAACCGATTTAACTCGAAGGGCAATGTCAGCAGAAAAACAAATTGCTCTGAACTGGGCGGGCATAAATCTAAGAGGAGACCCGCACACGGCTATAGGACCTGCGATGACGAGGGCTAATAGGATTGTTGGGGGTGAAAGACCTCAAAGCCAATTTTGAGGGAGAGCTTGTTAAATTGATGAAAGATCTGACAGGGCCGTTTCTGCCAGCAGCAAACTGGGGGCTGAGCTGGGAAATCCCTTTGGGTGCGTGTTAGTGTGAGCTCCCTGACTTGCATCCACAGCATCCCGTGACCCTTAGCTTATTGGTAGTATTAGCAGTGACTATTAATAGCACCATATGACGTTTTATTTTTTTCAATGCCTATCTCATGCTACTTGTAAAAAAATATTGGAGGTATCTGAAAATACCTCCTCACACCAGGCTGGATGGGAGGTTTAGATCGGATATTAGGAAAAATGTCATCACCAAAAGGGTTGTCAAGCACAGGCACAGGCTGCCCAGGGACATGGTTGAGGCATCATCCCTGAAGGTATTTAAAAGCTGTGTAGATGTGGTGCTTAGGCACAGGGTTTAGTGGTGGGCTCGACAGTGCTGGGTTAGTGGTTGGACTCAATGATCTTAAGGGGTTTTTCCAACCTCAATGATTCTGTGATTCTATGATATCAGGATTAGCACGGGGGCTTCTTGGCAAGGTCTCTGCTATAGGTACAGAGGAGGGGCAGCAATGCAAAGCCACCCGTAAATGAGCTTGCAAGGGTCCTGTGCCGATGAACAGAGCAATGGCAGAAATGCTGTTATTAGTCCCCAGGCACTCAGGAGGGTTAACAAGCTTGTGCGTGGGTTGGGTTCATGCTCTGCCTGAGCCAGGTCCTCTCAGCTGGGCTGGGTAGCTGAGCCATGCCCTGGCAATGCCAGGAGGTCCTGGGGCTGTTTTTAGGAGCCTGCAGAGGGTGGTAAAACCAGCACAGCTTTGGCTGGTGAGGCAGGCACAGACTGGAGCATTTGGTTGGGTTTGGACACTGCAGAAGTGGGGCAAGCAGTGCTGCAGGCTGCTGTGCCCCAGGGAGAGGGGAGACAGCGGGAGCTTGGAGGGACTGGGATGAAGGATGCTTGTGGTGGGGAATGCTCAGCTCTGCCTGAGAGAAGGATGCGTGGGGGAGTGGGGGCACAGCAAAACTGCTCTGAGCTGCTGTGTACTGCTCCTGTTATGGGAACCACAATATTGCATTAGTGCTTTATAAAGCAGCAGCCCAGAAATGGGCAAAATTGACCTTTTTTTCCCCAGTTGGTCTGAATATCTCCTGCAAGCTGAGAGCCTCCAGGCAGATGAATTGTAAAGTCCTCCTGGTGCTTTTTGACATAGGCCCTCACAGGGAGGTCTGTGGGCTGCCAGCCACGCTTGGGATTTTGGAAAGGGTCATGCAAGGGAAGTGGGAGAGGCTTCCTTGGGGCGAAAGGGTGCTTGTTCCGCAGCAGGAACAGACCTCGGAGTGATTTCCCTATTTTTTTTCCCTAGGCATTTCAGTTTTGTTAATCAGACGAAGCTTGCAGATCTGTTAATTCGTTGGACTGGAATATGCTTAACCTCGTGATGAGGCTGTTTGGATAAAGCATTTGGGAGGCTGGCTGTTTGGACACAAAGGGGTCTGCTAAAGCTTATGCAGGGTCACAGTGACCTAATTAACAATCTAAGGGAAACGCTGGTTTTGTACATGGGCTGTAAAGGAAGAAGGTACCTGGAATGTGCTTTCAGATGTAGGATATAGTGTTAAATGAACATGTAAATTAGATGGCTCTCATTATAAAAGGGCAAGTTTGATGAACAGTTCCTGAGAGCTTTTCCCAGAATGACGCCTTTGACTTCTGCCGCTCGTCTTATTACGGCAGGACAAGGAGGCTGGGTGGTGGGAAGGATAATGAACTGCTGATAATGCTGCCTTGGAAGAGCACAGCTTTGATGCTGGCAATAAAGAGTGATCATTTCATCTCTGAGCCCAGCACCAGCAAATCTGTGCATCACCACCGAGTTTAGCTCAGCTTCTCGGGAACATGGTGAAACTACTGTCAGGCCCTGAGGGGCTGAAGTACATCTGAAAGTCAAGGTCAGCATTGGTGGAGGTTTTTGGCAGGTCCCATGTCCTGCTGGGGCTGGTATGAGTGGGTGAGTCTCCCCTGGGTGTATTTATGGTCAAACCAAAAGTTGCATGGAAAGTTCCTTCCAGCATCTCCCAAAATTCTCCCCAGGAGCACCCCAGAGCCCAGGGCTGCCACCAGCCATGATGGAGAACAAGTCAAGAGTCATCTCCCTGCACATGGCTAAGTCCTTGGGATGAAACAGCACTGGTTTTTACCTGCCTAAAATAATCTTGACTACTACTAGCCTGATGATATCACTTCAGAGGCATAAGGTGATTTCTTTTGAGCTTTCTACTTGCTGGAACAACCTATGTTTCAGCTCAGCCCGTGCGTGCAGGCTGCGTGCTCCAGCCTGGCCAAGAGCAGAGGCTCTGGGGATGTAAGCAAAATCCCATTTATCTTTTCTGAATGCCAGCAGTTGGAGTATCAGAGATGTCCCTCGCATTTAGAAGCAGGTTAGAGCAATTTTCATGTGCAGGGTATAGATTTTGCTGAATAAGACCAGGTTTGTTACTATTCCTGCAACTGAAGATGAAAAGCCTGCTTCTCATCAGCTGTATTCCTGATTTTGGTGGTCACCTCCTTTAGTTTATCAGAGATAAGCTAACAGGCACAGGGAGAGCCTTGGGGGGTAACAGAGTGGACCTGTCTTTATGGGATCTGTGCTGGATCTCCCAGCTGAGGCTGCAGAGTTTCCTGAACTCCTCTGCTCTCCTGAAAGAGGTGCTAGGCTCTGAGACACCTCTCCAGCCAAACATCCCCAGGTGATGTGTATGTTCACGATTCTTCTGGATAAGTTTTCTCGGTGACATGGAGACTGATGCCCTGAGCATCTGTGAGTATATCAAGCCCAAAGCATTTTCCTTTTGGACTCATATTCTTCAGGACCAGAAATGAAAAGGTGTCCCATGCACTCTGCATGCTGTTTTTCCTCATCTCTCCTGCACCCTTGATCTTTAGCTGTGGGTTTGTCAGGGCCAGGACTACCCCTTGCAGTGTGTCAGTGTGGGTTTAGGCAATGAGGTCCTGGTGTTGGCTACACCCCTCAGCAGAAATTGAAATTCTCTTAAACTGGAAACTACACGAGTAAACCCCCAAACTGCAGCAGATCCTACGCTGCTTTCCTGACTGACTACGGCAGTTAGCAGCGCTGTAATTGTCACAGTAATTGTAGGGGACTTGGAAACCCTGAGCCCTGCCAGAAACATAACTTAATCTTTTCTGAGATGCTGCTTTGGGGAGCTGAGCATGGGGATTTGCTCTTCTCATTGTGGTGGGGACCAACCCTGAGCCCAGCGTCGGCGGGGAGCATCCAGGGTTTCCTGGATTCTCCTGGCATGTAACAAGGTGCCCAGGTAAGGGCAGCACGTAAGCTTGTTACAGAGGCTTATTCACCAGATGGACGAGTTGTTCCCAGGTAGATCTTATTTTTCATTAATATGCCATTAGCCTTATTTGTGTGCCCTGCTCACCTCTGGCTGTATCATCGTCTGGTGGAGAGCTTGTGTTTCCAGCTCAGCCTGTCCTTGGCATCGCATTGCCGGTGCTCCTCACCTCCCCAGCCGAAAACAAGTGGCGAGGAAGCTTGGGCCCCCTGGCTGTGGCTATGCCAGTTTGCTTGGGGCTCAAGAGAGGTCCCGAATGTCACAGTCCCAAGGCTATGGGGACAGACATTGGTCCCAGTGCAAAAGCATGGCTCTGCCGTTCCCTCCCTGGGTGTGGGTGTGAGCAGCCCTGGGTGATGTGCCACAGGGTGAGAAGGACTCTGCACCAGTAGGGACACGGGCTCCAGGGACAAAAACCTCCTCCTCACTTCCCTGCAGCCAAAATCAGGAGCTGACAAGCAGAGAGCATAACACCATCATTAAAAATGAATTAACTACGTTGCCCAGAGAGGTGGTAGATGCACCATCCCTGGAAACATTCCAGGAGGTTGGACGGGGCTCTGAGTGACCTGATTGAGTTGCAGATGTCCCTGCTCATTGCAGGGGGGTTGGACTAGAGGGCCTGTAAAGGTCCCTTCCCACCCAAACCATCTTCTGATTCTATGGTTTGACTGCTAGAGATGCCAACATTTTCTGTATCTTCTCCAGGTGTGCTCTCCTAACATTATAAAAAACCTGGGAACCCAGAGCCCCTGGAAGGGTATCTGTGATCTCTGCAGCATGTCAACATGAGGACAGGTGGGTGACATGAAACACCTTGACCTACAGCACAGCGGGGAGCAATTCGGGGCCAGGAACCTGCTGGGTTCATCTGTAAAATCTATCAAACTCCTCTGAAAAACTAAAGCCTGGCAAAATCCCTCCTCCTGTGTCATTCTTTCTTAAATGTTTTCTGTCAGTACATTCGGTTCTCTGTTTTCCTCAGCGCGTACTGAAGTGGGAGATTTTATAATGATTCACAGTGTTCTTCCAAGCAGCTCCAAGCAGCAACCCGGGAGTCTGTTAAATAGACATCCAGCCCGGAATATTTTGTACACTGTCTAAATGCAGTTCTGTAATTAAAAGACATGCTTGAAATAAATGACGGAGAGCTTGGGGTTTGGGTTTTTTCTCCTTTTTTTTTTTTTTAACCCCAAGGGAGATGCAAAGGGGGGGTTGAAGTTGCACTGAAGTATCAAAAGGCACAACAAGCGTATTTGAACAAACAGTCTCCAACAATGTGGGCCGACACAATTACTTTCAAATGCTAGATGTTCGGTTATCACCCAGGGAACTTTCTGTCTGATTAAAAATAATTATTGCTGGCGTTAAATCTGTTTAGAATTACTCAGTGCAATTTATCTCCTATTGCATGCCGCTACCATATGCCTGGTTTGTTGAGTGGAAAAATGTCTCTTTCGTTCAGATAAATAATGCTTTGTAAATATTTAGAGATGAATGTTCTGGATCAGTGAGCGGCTATTTTTTTCTGATGATAAATATGTGCAAATGAGCTTGTTTTTGGCGGCAGTTCTGTTTGAGGCAGGCGCTATATGGGGCCAGATTAATCCCTATGTAACCGCGCAGAGGCCATGCCAAGATGACTTACCATAGGGATGGCAGAAGGGTCATTTCTGCTGCCAAGCAAGTTGGGCAAAAGCAATTTTGTCAGATTTTAAATCTATTAAGAGCAGTATCTGCAACGCCTTCCAGCCAGTTGTGGTCATGGATACCCGGATATTTGGCAAATGCCGTGAATATCCCCTGTTCCCACTGCCAAAGTCCTGGGAGGACCTATGGGACCCAGGGAAGGGCACAAGAGGTGGATCCTACATGGTGTCCACATCTGAAAGGAGGGTTTGCATGAGGAGGGGGGGACGCAAACCTCTTGGCATGCCCCAGACTCCTGCCAGCCTGGTCGCTGCCCTTGCAGGCTCGTGGGGCTGGATGGGACCGTGGATTATTGCTCCTGAAACGCTGTGATGGCGAGGGAGCTGACGGTCTGAATCTTTCCCCTCTCCGACATCCAAAGTGCTACAAGGAAACCGCTCAGTGCCAAAACCTGTATTTGCTGAACACATGTAACCACCAGTACAGCTGCTCTGGCTGAGTCTTGGTGAGTCACAGAAAGGGAATACAGCAAGGGCTGTCGGAGGATGCTCAGAATATTTAAAGAAGTATAGTTTTCACATGTAGTGCTTTGTCCAGAGGCTTTAAATGAGACAAAATCTCTCCCACTGGTGAGATAATGGGCTTTGCGAGGGGTGGGAGTTCAGCCAGACACATCCCTCCGCTCCCTAGGAGCAGGGGTGTTGGATAGCACGTCCAAAAGATGAATTTCTTTCCCCTGGGATACGCACAGGAGGGGAGATGCAAGTCCCAAGCTGCCAGTCATCTCCGGCAAGGTCCTGACACCTCTTGCTCTCCATCTCCTCCTTCTTCCAGGCAAATTAAAACTGGCAGGAGATCTCAGTCCTGCCTGACTTGGGCTGACTGTCTCAGCGAACACTCTTCAGATGTATTTGCTTTGCATTCAATTAAAACACGAAGGCAAACAACGGGCATTAATGAATTCATTCGTTTATGATGACAATACGGTTTTGAGTCCTCCCATTGATTTGCCAAGCAAGCTGATAAAAAGAGCAAACTTTGCATTATTTACCACCCCGAGTCCAACTGTAATGTCTGAATCAACTGAGCCTGTTTGCTTTTTAAAATTCAAATGAGGATGACAATAATCTCCTTTCCAGGAGGCTGGCAGTCCCTTGCAGGAGAGATTTTACCCACCTCTCTCAAAAAGATGTCACAGCTTGAGGGCAGCCTGAAGGACCTGATGTAAGTCGTGTTTCCCTGAGCTTCAAAGTCCGCACTAATGCATACAGGGGTAGATGCGGGGTCAAGCTGCGAAAACGCAAAACCAGAGCAAAAAGGCTTTTGACAGTCAGCTGAGTCATCAACTTCTCATGGTTAATTAGGCATGGTTCCTAATTAAAGTCATTATTTACCTTGGAAAGCAGGGAGACTGGGCTGCTCCAGCCCTCGCTAGGTGCGGGGCTTGGCTTTGACATGCTTTCTGAGGATGCTGAGAGGGAGGATGGGTGGGAAATGGAGGCACATAGTTCCTTTGGGTGCCTGGAGACAGAAAAACCCAGAAATTATGAAATAGGAGCCATTGGGAGGGTTGGTGCTGCCTCTGGTGCTCTGGGCTTTCCTCTGCGCTGTCCCATGTGCAGTGGCGGCCATGGGATGGAAAGGGATGAGCAGTGGGAGCCCAGATGACAACAGACTGGATCAAAACTGCTGCTGTGTAGGTTGATAATAATAAAAAAATCTAAAAAGGAAGATTAAAGGCATTCCTTTCTCTCTCTGGAATACCAGAGACTGCAGCTGTACCTCTGCCTTCACACTCACCCCAAGAGCGGATGGAGCAAACACATCCTCTGCTTTCCACTCCAAAGAGGCCATTACAAAAGCAAGTCAAAGCCTTGATTTAAACCAGTTTGTTTAAATATTTTCATGTTCCCTGTGGTTAGATTCCCAACTTTTACTCCCTGATTACCTTAGCCTGGAAAAAAAAGCCATACGTTGGAAGGCGAAAAGAAAGGCCTGATTCATTGATGAAGGCGCGGCACTCCTGAACACAGGGGGCTACAGTTTCCCCAGGAATGCCTTTGGGTCTCAAAACTCCCTGTAGTAAATACAATCAACCAAAGATTGCCAAGGAGCAGGGGAGATAATTCTGTCCAACCTAACGAGTTACAGGATGCCATTTGGGTGAGTAGTGTTTAGGGGATGCTCCCTGGCCACAATTAGCAATCAGTTGTGGTTACTAATGAACAGTCTAAGCTTTTGGCACCATCAGATTAGTTTTGTTCAGCATCCTGAAGGGACTTCGGGTTTCCTGGGTACCCCCTTCCCAGCATACCCATGGTGAGGGGTCGGGAGGACCCTTCCCGCCTTGTTTATCGCTCTGAAGTGGTGGCTGTGGGAGGGCAGGGGGGCTATGGGGATGTGGTCACTCCATGACTAGCTCCAGCTTCAGTCACAGATTAATTATGGTCATTACTGGCTTCCCCCTGCAGCCAGCTCCTGGAGTCCTTGGGGCACCTGGTACCACTGAGATGCTCAGCAGGCAAAAACCTCCCAACGTGCTCCCCTTCATGTCCAGACCCATATTTTCTCATTTTTCCTGTAGCCAGGGATGTGCTTGCAGGAACCCCTTCAAAAGCCACAAACTTTGATGTCCAGGGAAGAGACCAGGGAGATGTCCCCCATACCCTACATCTGACAGGCACTTTGTCCTTCTCCCTTTTCATTGGTGGTATCGGGCCTGGCTGAAAGCCCATCATGGCCATGAGCATCTCTCCAGGGCCATGGACCAGGCACAGAAACAATGTTTTCTGCAGAAGAAGATTTTTAGGCGGAAGGAGGCAGCTGATGGCAACATGCACTCTTTCCAAACAAAGATAAACAAGAGTGCCCCAAATAACTCCGTTCTCACTGGCAAGGGGTATTTTTAACTAGCAACATGACATAAAAATAACACAGACGGCTGGAAAAAAAAAAAAAAAAAGGAACGGCTGCTGGGAGATGGGTTTGCTGTGTTTCATGGGGAAAGAAAGAAGCATCTTTTCTGCAGCCCTCTCCCAGCTCTCCATCAGCCATGTCATTCCCGGGAGGTGCTACCCATGGTGTTTCCATGAACATGGTGGATGTTTTTAAATATCTGGTATAAAGTAATCAAAGTTGAAAGGTCAGGCTTGGATGAAAGCAGCTCCCAGGAGCTTGCTTTTACCCCCTGGCCATGCCCTAAACAATGAAAGAATTGTTTGACTTTATGAATCTGTTCATCCAGAGATACCTTGGACATCTGAAAGCTCTGGCTAAGGCTGTCAGAAGGCAGAAAATACAGCTCTGACTCAGTGCCACCCCAAGAAATGACCTTTTTGCAACATGCCTGCCTGCAGCCTGCCTTTCCCATTGTGCAGCAGAGCCAAGGCTCCCCTGGACCATGCCAGCAGTGGTGCTGAGCATGCCTGTGGCAGAGAGAGGGCTCTAGCACATCCTTTAGGGTCACCAGGTTTTTCTAGCTGAGATAAGGCTTTGGGGTAATTTATGTACATGCCTGTCAGCTGGTTTTTCCCTTAGTAAAGAGCAGGAAACGAGTAAGGATGGGATGTGCAGCTTGTGGGGGAAGTTTTGGAAAGAGGTTTAGACCTCTAGGCTACTTGAGGCATGTGGAGGTTGCCAGAGATGTTATATATTCAGGTGGGAAAGCAGGCGTATCCCCATGCAGGTACATGCACACACATGCATATATGGGAAATCAAGCCTCTCTTGTGCTTGTCAGAGCTTCATTTGGGGTAAGCAGTCAGGAAAAAGGAGTTATGGAGGAAAATCGTGGCCCGTGCTCATAGTGCAGCCCCATGCAGGGGGAAAATCAGGTCTCACCAGCCCCTCTCCATGTTGCTGTGATGTGAGTCAGCTGCTTCCCTCCGCCTTCCCCTCCAGGATGAGTAATTCAACTGTGATAACCTTTAACGAGTCCCGGGGACTGTCACAGCTTCATATTTAAATGCAGCCTTGTGTTTTATTAGCAGAGCCCAGGATGGAGAGAAAGTGGCAGTGTAGGAAATGTGGAGGTGTCTGCGGGGGGTTCAGAGGAGACCCTCCCAAGAAATGCAGCTAGTTCCTATAGCAGTGTCTGCATTTGGTGGGGAGGCAGCCCCGTAACTCAGCCTTCTGAAATTGCAGCAACTTCCAGTAAATCTTATTTGTGTTTTAATGCTTAAAAGCTCCAGCAGCTCTGACAGCCCTTGCCGCAGCATTGCAGCACCTGGAGTGAGCCTTTGCTGAGTGGATCTTTGCAGTGCTGTGGCTGTGCCGGGAAGGGGACGCCTGGCTGCAGCCTGTCCCCAGAGCAACCCAGCAGCTGCAACAATTCAGTCAGAGACTGGGGACCAAAATGCACATTTCTGACTCAAAACTGGCCCCTCGATTTTCCTAGGCTGTGGGCTTTTTGCAGAACAGGTTGCTTTCACGGACTCATAGAATTGTTTAGGTTGGAAAAGACCCTTAAGATCACAGAGTCCAACCACGATCCTAACACTGCCAAGTCCATCACTAAACCATGTTCCTAAGCACCATGTTTCTGCCTCCTTTTATTTGTACAATGGCTTCAAGAGGTAAGTCCTGACCCATGAGTGGGATGTTTTGTGGTTCTGGGCTGCAAATAATGATCTCGATCACGATGGGCTGAGTCCAGTGGGTGCTGAGATCTCCCCTGTGGGTGAGGGTAGCCTGATTTCCCCAGTGCCCTGCACTGTGGGCAAGGGTAATGGAACTCCTGTGAAGCCCTACGCTTTTCAGACTCGCACATGAAGTATCCGTACCACATAACGGATGTGCCGTAATTGCACTCAGGTTGGTGAATCAGAGAGGCAAGCAATTTATGTCAAGAATGCCCTCCCCACCTTGCAAATTACAATGTACTATGTTGTCATTATAGGATTATGATTATGTCTAATAAGTAGGAATTTTGGGTGCTGGCAGCTCTTTAAACTTTACTATGGTGTTTTCTTTGCCTTTCTGGAGGCAAAGACCAGCAGTAAAGTCACACGGACTGAGAGGGCTGCCCAAAAGGAGATGGCTTTTGGGGGTCAGAATGAAAGAAGCCGTTGTGTGCCCCAGTCTGCTGCCCGGCATGGGAAGGGCTTGGTGGTCATGTGTCAGCTGGGCTTATCATGTGCCAGCTCTGAGCACAGCTGTTGCCCTTTGATTTTGGAACTGAGGGGTTTGTTTGGTCCCCTGGGGTAATGCTCAGCCCTGTGTTGGTCGTCATACAGGGATGCTTCAGGCTTTGAAGTCATGGGGTTTTGCAGAAGTGTGTGATCATTCAAGGCAGTGCAAGGCCTTTGTTGTGGTCCTCTCTCTGCACAAAGGGCTTAGAAATAGGCTGGTGGTGGTGCAGATGGGGGAAAAACAGATGCAAAGAAAGCAGGATAAGACGATAGCCACAGGTGAGCCATTTTAAAACCATTCCTGCTACTAGGTGACTTGCACGTGCTGGTTGTGTCATGCCTGTCTCATGTAAGTCCTATGCTGCAAGGGACTGCCCCCAGAGATGATGGGCACGCATGAGATGTGTTGCTTGTCCAGCAGCTGGGTAACTCCTTGGCACCTCTCACTGCCCGTGAGCTGTCCTGATTGGGAAGAATAACACAGGTGTTATCTGATACATTAAAATATAAAAAGCTTTTTGGGTGCCTGGGCAACAGGTTGCCCAGAGCTTCTTACCTAACGCAGTTCTGCCGCTACATGCAAAACTGCCCTGCATGGGTTATTTAAAGGTAAAGGGGTTTTTTTTTGTGGGTACTGAGCAGTTTCAAAATATGAAAACTCAAAACCCCAATGCCAAATTAAAGAAAGGGAGTGCTATCTGTAATCTGCTGATTTTTTTCCAGTGTCAGTCTCAAGGTTTTGGGGGGCTTGGTTATACCTGAACAACTGCAGTTGGTAAGACTGGATTGGACGGACTATTATTTGTATATTAAATGTCTGGTATTCAGTTATGTGTCATTCTTGCAAAAATCGAGGCCACCTACTCCCTCAGATCTCCTGCTAATAGTCTTGTTTTAATTTGGGATTGTTAATGGGCTGTATAATTTAAGGACAACCCCCTGTGTCTGAAGCATTCCTAATCACTTCGAGTCACTCATCAGTGCTAATGACTGTCCTGCCTTTGCAGGAGGAGGCAACTGGAAAAAGGTCTCCAGAGCCAAACTACAGGTGGATGCCTCCATCTCAAAGAAGAGGTTAGGTATGTGCATGTTTGAGTGCCCAAGCAATCAGGGATCTGTGCATGCTTGTGAGGACTCAGCATGTTTTGGGGGAAGTCTGCCTCCTTGCTGGAACAGCCCTCAAAACCCATGGTGTTAGGGTAAAGAGCTGGGACAAGGAACCAAACTGGTCATGCCCAGTTTGGCAGCTGATGCTCCAGCTAGGATTTCTTCTCTGGAGATATTGCCTCCTGAGATTTTCCTCCTACTGCTTCCCTGATGGTCTGCTGTGCTCCTTGAGCAGCAGGAGGAGAAGGAGGTGGGCTGTCACACAGTGCTTGCTCTTCTGAGGCTTTTACAGCACCTGTGCCGGCTCCCTGAGCTTCCTACCATGGCCTTCTCCTCTGCAGAAGGATCTCACTCTCTGTGCTGCTGTCTGGTCTCATTCTTCCCTCATGGCTCCTATCCCAGTCTTGAAGGAGAGGTCCTACACCTCCTACAGCTTTAATTCATCCATCTCTCATGGTGTAAGACACAAGAACAGTGTTAAGCACATGCATGCATCTCTGCTGATTTACAGTCCAGCTCGGGAACTCCGTGGCTTCTGGTTGTTGCTGAGTGGTTTTGCAAGCAAAATAAATACCATCCCTCCAGGATTCAGGGTGATAGCTTTTTTTTAGGCATTTTTCCTAAGGGGAAAATATAGAATCTACCCTTTAATCCTTTGCTGATACTTGTTCCTTCTGAAAAATGTTGCTCAACTGAGTCATGGGGGGAAGTATGTCTAGTTGCGAAGTCAGTTCCCACTGCTTGGGATTTATGTGATGGACAATGTCATTCCACCAGGACGTGGCTGCTGTGGGCAGCTTGCCAGCAGGATAGGAAGCTGCATTTATTCTGTTGTGTGCATGCAGAACAGGTATCTTCACGATAAATCCAGTGCCAGTGCCTCACTGGAGGATTTAATTTCTGTGGTAGGAGGAATCTCATTAACACGAACTTCAGAGGAATCCAGCACCGCCAGCCAGAAGACAAATGCAGCAGTGCTGTCGTCATTTATCAAATGGAGAATGACCTTTGCTATCCATTAGGGTGAAATGAAAAGCTTTGGGCTTTAACTTCGTTAAAATGCACATGGCTGTCTTTTTAGATCTCGGAGTCGGTGCGTTGCTGAGATTAATCAAATTGTGCATTTTGCTAGTGCTTAAACAGTATTGTTATATAATTCAATCTCTGCGTGATTTCAAGACAGCAGGCAGAAGAATTACACTGAGCCTGGCTGCAAAATCATCCTGCTGCGGTCAATGGCTGAGGAGGCAGAAGGGGTTTGGAGCCAAGTGCCAACCTAATGTTTTTAAATTGCATCACTTGGATTCAAGTTACTTTTGGTCAGAATTAGATATGTGTCTATAAAGCTGTGTGTGTATGCTTGGGAGCGCTCAGCTGAAGGAAATGCGTGATCTCACTCTGGTCTGCTATAAATCTCCCCATGGGAAGAGGGCGTAGGGATGTATTTCACTTTGAAAAATGCTGATGGCCCAAGGAAAGGTGGCCGTGCTGAAAAGAGGGAGAAGGCGGCATTGCTTCTGAAGCACAGCTTCAGAAGGGGATGGTAAAGGAATCGACTTGTATGTTAAAGCAGATGATCCTTCCTCATACATGGAAGTTGTTCAAGCTGCCAGTGCCAGTGGAAACTGGGAAGAACTGGTGAAGTATCTCCAGATGGCACGCAAGAAGGCCCAGGAGTCATATGTGGAAACGGAATTAATCTTTGCTTGCCAATGGCATTGGCCATCGGAGAAGGGGCCTGCAGAAGGGGAGCCAGGCAGGGGGTGGGTGTCTGTGCCTCTGTGCCCCTTCCCCTCCCTGGACTGGCTGGGGAGGGGGCTAGCATGCTGGTGCAGAACACATCTGAGAAGTCCCCTTTCCACCAGCTGTTTAAGCAAGAGGCCTCAGGACATGGGTCCGTCCTGTTTGCTCACATCTTGCCTCCAACAGTCATCTACTACAACAAATTTGGCTGTTCCCTGGGAGAAGGAATTAGCTGGATGACTGCATGCAAAGTGTTGCAGTCAACAGCTCCATGTTGAAATGGAGACCATTTGGTGGTGTCCCTCAAGGGACTGTACTGGGACCAGTGTTGTTCAATATCTTTATGAGTGACATAGACGATGGGTTTCAGTGCACCCTCAGCAGATTTGCAGATGGCACCAAGCTGAGTGGTGCAGTTGATACACTTCAGGGGAGGGATGCTATTCAGCCTGACCTTGACAGGCTTGAGGAGTGGGCCCATGTGAATCTCATCAAGTTCAGTAAGGCCAGCCATGGCAGGTGGGTTGGAAGTAGACGACCTTTAAAGGTCCCTCCCAATCCAAACAATTCTCTGATTCTAAAAACTCCCAAATCCTCCTGAGCAACTTGGCCACCATCACACACAGCCTGTACCTAACGGCTTTTTGTGTGTGTCTGGCAGCACTTCCTCCCCCTTTCTCCCCACAAGCTCTCCCCTGCTTTTTTCTGGTCACAGAGAAGCCTACCTCCACCCTGGTGGTTGTGTGGGCTGCTAATTTGGGACCATCTGTGGCCTAGACAACTCTTGCTGTTCTCACACCAAAGATGAATCTATTTTTCTGCATAGCCATTCCAGTATTTCTATCTTTCCTGGCAGTTCATAAGGTGAGAACACTTCTGCCAAGCAATGCAGGCAAGGCAATAAGATGGTGGCTGAAACCTTCTTGTCTTCACCCAGGATCTGCACCCAACTCTGCATCCCTGGGTTTTCAGCCATTGCTACTCCCCAAGAAGTCGGTTCCTGCCATACAGCCAAGTGCCATCTCCAGCTGACTTGAGCAAAGGCAGAACAGCATTGCAGCAAACAAAACAAACCCCGAAAGTCCATGCACTTGTGTGAATTCAGTCTGAGGTCTCAGCCTACAGGCTTCTCCACATGATGGAACTGAAAAACTATGATTGGGTCTCTGGTTAGAAAAACTACAGTGTTTATAGGTTGTAACCCAACTTGTATTTATTTCAGTGTAGGTCTGTGCCCATGCTTCATGTAAGCTTAAGCAGATCTTTTTTTTTCTTTTTTTTCTGCTTAATGTAAATGCTCGTTTACAAACATAAATTAAATCTAGTTTAGAGCATATGACTTAACAGGGTCTTGTATTGGAATAGTGGCAAACATTGTGGTCTGGCTGGTGTAACTCAGCTTGCAGGTAAGACCATAATACTTTTGCATATAGGCAAGCCTAGAAGCAAACATATATATACTTACAGCTTTGGTGCCAAAAGCAAGAAAAAGCAATGACCATGAGTGCTGGAGCTTTGTAAATCAACTAAGCACCATCGGCTGCTCTGACAATAGCTGAACAAAGAGTGACTGATACCTCAGTGGAAATCAATCCATTAACGGACAGGTTTCCTTGTCTGTTCCTAAAGTTAATGCAAGTCTCTGCAAGACAGAGGCTCTAAAACAATTAGTTGGAAATACATCCTTGTTTGAGAAGGGTCTTTGGGAAGTGTCTCTTTATCTAAAGTTATGGGAACTTTCAGTTTGCCAGTGACATTGATGGAAACCACCTCTAGAGTGGACCCAATCCTGGATTTTTGTCATACCAAATGGCACGGATATTGGTATATAGGATGTGGTATTTATTTCTGGATGCTTGCAATAAGAAAGTTTGCATCACTCAATTACAAATACATATGTAAAGGTCATTCCCAGTGTGCACTGTGAATACCTGGAGGAGCTGTGCAGCACCAGATCCACCTCTCGCTGGGACCTGACTCTTTCCTGGAAATGCCTCTGCTCTGAGAAACTGAGCTGAGAGGCTTGAACAAGAAACAAGTGACTAAATATTGACTCAGAAAAAACAAAGATCCCATTTAGATGTAAATGGAAAATGTGGGGGATGGAGAAGAAGGAAGGAAACAGAAATACATAAAATAAGAGTCTACAAGCAGAATTATCTTGCTGCAGATCCATTTTCCAGACTTCCCTTGGTGAGTTATCAGCAACACTGCACATATTTGTGCAGCCAAATAGCTGTGAGGCACAAGTACATTCTCCAGTAGCAAATAATTCCCTTTCCTGATAACATCTTCAGCAGGCTTGGCTGCAACGTGCAAGTGCAACGGCATGGATTTTGCTCTGAAGGGGGGGGGCACCCAGTGCGCTGTTCGTCAGACAGCTCAAATTCAAAGCAAAGCCAAAGTGTGCACCCAGGAGGGGAGGCTTTCAAAGGCACTGAGGTTTTCCCATGGGAGACAGGCACGTCGGTGGCTGGGGGACCTTTAAGCACCTGCCTTCAGCCTTTCTACACAGTCTGCATCCAAACAATGAAGATTATAACTAAGAGGTGATGGGAGCATTTCAGTTCTTAGCAGGATGGTGCATGGGTACCAGCTCCAGACACAACAAACTTTTGGGCGTGGAGAGGGCTGGGGAAGAGACAGAGGGTAGGAAAATGGATTTTTTTCATCTTGCTTCCTGACTGTGTTGTGGATCTGGGTTGCTCATAGGGTCCTCTAACAATACCTGCATTTAGACCTGAGATATGTCAGGTGTTGGTGCTGCCAGAGCCAAGTCTGGACACTGGCCTTTCCCATGCCCCACTGAGTCCAGCTTCACCCAGCTCACCTCTGCCAGGCCTGTCCACCTTTTCCATTGCTGACTTAGATTATCTGCAAGCAGGCTGTAGCTGTATCGACAATGAAATGAATGTGCTCCATTGCAGATGTGAGCATGGACATCAGCGCTGGGCCGTTTCTGAGTTAGAGCAGTGGGAAGGTCTACCAGGGAAACCTGCATCTCACCTTTGCCAATAACACAAGACGCACCTTGGTGTGAAGTGTCAACACTTCAGTATTTGCAAACCAGGATCTGTCAGACGTCTCTGCATGAACACTAATTGTTTGTGCACGGTGAGGCTGTGCAGCCCGACAGGCAGACCCGGATGACTCTGGCCCTCACCCAGCTCCTCTATGACCACCCAGTCTTTCAAAGACAGGTCATCCATTGGTGCCACCTGTCTGCCTTACTTTGGTTGGGGAGTTGTCACCTCTGGGTCTGAGAGTGTGTGGCTCCAGGAAAGGCTACAGTGAGTTGGAGTAGATCAGATCTGGAAAGATAGAGTGCACCCGTCTCCCTGGCCAGCAGAACGAGTGCCCAGGTTGTGCGAAATTAGGTTAAAACAATGTAATAGCCATTGGTTCAGCTTTTTATTTCTCTTCTGTTGGTGTCACTAACGGTAACTGACCAAGACAAAGTGGAGTACCTGGAGAGAAGGGTAACTCTGCTTTCAAGGTCAATGATTTTTCTGAGCTCCAGCAGGATAATAAAACATGAAGGAGCAAAAGTCATATCTCTGCTACAAAGCCCTGAGCCTACGGCATGAAATCATGCCCCTAGCAGGGGTTCCTCCACCGCTGCTCACATCAGTCCAAGTGTTGACATCAAGGCATCAGACCTTGCAGGGACATGCTTGCCCACGTTGGCTTGGCTGCAGGTGTGAGGGGTTACATGCGTCCTACCCTTGCCAAGCAGAAACACCCCTTTTTCTCTCTTTTTTTCCCAGCTTGCTGTGAAAATGAGGGCAAATGCAAGAGTCTGTCATCCAGGTACATGGAATTCAGCTGCTGCTCTGCATTGGCGGCACCAACACAAGAATAATCAGTGCAAGAGCTCAGCCAAGGGACCCTGTTAAGCCAGGGCTCCCAGCAAGTGCTGTTTATTCCCATCTTGAATTTTCCTGCAGATGAAGAGCACATTATCCGTGGAGACAGAACCCAGAGCTGGGCTTGCAAATTGAAATCTTGGTCCCTGCACACTTGCTGGGAAGTGGTGCATTGGCTGTGGATGCTCGCAGTACGCTGGGCTCCACGGGGGCATATCTGCAGGGGCTTCGCTGCTTGCAAGGGTCTCTTGCTCCACAGCAGGGGAAAATGTGATTTTCCTGGAGTTTTTTTGGTGGTAGTTTTGGGGGTATTTTTGGTGTGGGGTTTTTTTTGTTTGGTTTTTCTTTTGTGTTTTTTTGCGTGTGTGTGTATGGAAGGCTTTACAGGCTGGGATTTGGAAGCTTTCCCAGTTTTTGCAAATAAAACTGTGAGTCTGTCTGTGGAGCGTTGGAAGAGGAATCTCAGGAACGTGGGAGCGTTCTCCCCAGAGCTGCTCTGGAGTTTCTCCTCTTGCTGCCTTGAAATACTCCTAAGGCAGTGATTGTTCTGCACATCTCTGTGTGCTGGAAACAAAGGAAAAGTGGGACCTAACAGCAATTTTGTTTGAAACAGGGAAAAAAAAAAAATGCAGTGGCAGAACAAAAAGAAGGAAATATCAAGCTCATATTCTGCATAGTGAGTGTAGGACAAAATTAATACCAACATTTATTTGGTATTATTTGCTTGTGCATGGTGAGGCTGTGCAGCCCGACAGGCAGATCCAGTATACAAAAATAAAAAAAAAAGTTTTGCAGTCCCTACTTCAGTCATTGCAGTTTGTAAAAGACCTCAGTGCATCCTTGCATCCTGTTTTTCATGTCACCACACAACAGAAGCTGTCTATCAGGGTGGCTAACCAGTTTCCTAACTCTCATGGGACTTGAGCAAGCCAAGTGATACTCAACGAGCTGAGATAAAAGGCTAGAGCTGTCTCCCAGGCTGTATATATTAAAATGGGAGATATTATTTTCTTGTTCCCCATCTACATGAAGGATACAATGACTAATCATAAGATTTTATGGAACAAAAGCTTATGGGCATTGTATTCCCTGTTTTGTGAGTTAGGAGTTGCAGCCAATTCAGGAATGTGATGAACCCTGAGAACAAGAAGTTTTATCTTCTTAACCAAGGACTGGAGCCACGCAGTACCACCGGCGGGATAATCTATTTCCTTCAGGCTGCTGCTTTAAAAATGTCAAGAAGTTAAAGAGATTTGAGTAAAAATAGAAAACGACATCCTGGATGACGAGGGAAGGCTTTGCGTCCGGTGGGGAGCTGGGGAAGGCAGGAAGGCACCAGGCAAAGCCCAGCACCAGCGGGGAGCCCAGCTTACATGGGAACCTGCAGGCTGGGGTGGGAGGGGGGCGAAGAAACCCTGGGGGGAGTCAAAAATCCAACCTGGCCCTTTTTCTGGGGGAAACATGGGGTTGTTTCTGCTTGTTCTTGCTACTCTGTCATGCGCGTGGGGCCAAAGTGAGATGGGTGCCAGGACTCAGGCTGGCTTTCAGGGCTGGTGGGGTGGAGGTGGGGGGCAAAGCACCTTTTGCTTCCCACAGCAGCCCTGGCGTGTGGGGCAACCCCCCTGAGTTATTGCACATGGGCCATCTTGACAAACAGGAGTTCCTGAAATTTCCTTTTGAGTAGCAGTGGATGGGCAATGCTGGTGACCCTGGGATGCGGATGTGGGGACATTAAGAGCTGAGCAGTGGCGTTTTTCCAGGGTTCGGTGCTGAAATATCCTCTTGTTATAATTGAGTGAAGAAGACTCAGTCTGTCCTCTAACAGCAAATTAAACACAACTTTGTGGGTTTGGTGGTTTGCTGCCAAGTGCCAATGCAGCTCCATATTAATAGCTTATGACAGGATTATTCTCCCTGTTTTTGGCAGGAAGGAGCTCTTTGGCCTTAATCCTGCTTGTGGCTAAGGGAAGAAACCCAACACACCCCCTGTATTTACCAACAGCATAACTCTTCACTCCCAAATATCACTTAAATCACAAATTTTCAGAGATGAGCAGAGTAGAACGACCCTGCATCAATCCAAAAATGCTGCTGGGCAGTAGGAAGAGGCGAGGACCATTCATTCACATCCCAGCTGCTGAGCCCAGGCTTCCCCATGAGGATGGATTCCCCTGCATGACTGAGGGCACCGATCCTCCTAAAAAAGTACAATATAAGCCCTCAGGCTGTTAAATTAAGAGCTCTTTAAAAATTTGTTTACACCTGTATTGACCTCAGCATTTAAATGCTTGAAAGGAGAGAGAAAAAAAAAAAATAGGGCTGGAAATAGAAAAGCGAAAGAGATTTGAAGCAGTAGGTTTAAGAGGGCAAAGTACTCAACATGTAACCAGGTCAAAACCTCTTTGGGGGGCATCTTGATGAAGGCTCCCACAGCACTAATTCTTTTAAAAAATCTCAGACTCCAGCCAGGGACCTCAGTGGCTGTGGAGAATATATTTAAATTAAAATCTCCAAATTATACAGGTAAACTAGTTTCCTGGTAAATCCAGCATCCCACCCTTCCCTGTGCTTGCAGCAAGGAGGAACCGGCCAGAGACGCTTCTAGGGCTTGAGTTTGGGAAAAGTCGAATTGTCAGCACTAGCAACTGAGCTTCACTGAATTGAACTGGCAGCATCCTTGGAAATAAAAGCAGGGATTTTCTCCAATAAGAAATTTTCAAAATTTGTCCTTAATTGTCAAAGTTTTGACTGTGTATGTCAGAATTTCCTGGTTTCTGTGTGGGCAGTAGGTCTGGGCTGGCACTGGAGGCTTTTGGACGGGCCAGCGCTGGGGCTGAGGGGGGACAACAAAGATACGTGTGTGCAAACCACCAAAACCTCCAGGAGAAATGAGGGCAGCCTTGAATTTTTATAAGGAGGTCAGCACAGCCATCGCTTTGTGCTTCCCACGGACCTGTGGACAATGTGCCTTCTCACTGTTACACATTTGTAAAGAGGAGGAGGGGAAAAAACCCGTCAGACTTTGTCTCCTTTGCCCTCACCATGCCCGCCATGTCCCATGGGCCCAAGGGAGGTGATGGGGTGGCTGGGGTGGAGGTGACACCTTGCAGCACTGAGCTGCTGTCGCTGCATCCATCAGTGCTGCACACAGTGCTGCACAAAGCTGATCTGAATTTTGGGAGGTAGAAATGTTTATCACGACTTCATGCTGGAAACTGCATGAAATAACCAGGAGTCAAAGCATGAATAAATAACTACAGGGGGGAAAAAAGAAACCCAAAGCCTCTAAGATGCTTGTGTCTGCTTTAAAGTTCTCACGTGGCATGAAACAGAGACATCTGCACTTTTTCTGTGTTGCCTTATCTGACCAAAAACACAGAGGAGCATTTACCCACACGCACACAAACATTTCTGGGAGGATCCAGGCAAAGACACACTAAAATATTTAAATGTAGCACTATACTGAGTCAATGACCTTTGCATAATTAGAAACTCTTTCTCTTTGTGATCATGGAAATGGCCCATGGCTTCTACCTTTGTTTTCCTTGCTATAGTCTCCATATGCTCCATTTGCATCCTGAAATTATTGATCGCCTGTGCGTCTCAAATGTAAAGATTTATAAGCATGGGCTTGGGGCTCCCAGGTGGTGGGTTTGCAGGTCTCCAAGGTTTTGGCTGCTGCAGATGGGACAAGCAGAGGGTTTAGCTGTGTAGGGCCTCGCTAATGAGTTGCAAGTTGGGCTAGTTCTTAAAGGAGGAGGCTTCCTATGGCTCTGTGCCCATCTGCTCCCAAAAATCAGGCTAACAAAACACTACATAACTCCCCGCTCTCACATTGGGCTGTCACGGCCTGTCCTTCCTCGTAAAGATCTCAGCGTGTTCCTACCATTGGCTTCATCACGTGCCTTGAAATCAGTGCGTTTAACAGCCCACAGAGAAGAAAATGCAATGTGTGTCTTTTTCTCAGAGCAGGTTTGGGATGTTTGTCGTATAATCAGCTTGGCAGGGGATGTAAATGTGGCCGCAGGGCCACCTTGCATTGCTTTCACCCTTTGGAGCACCAGAGTTACAAGACCCTATCCTTTACCTATTAAGTCAATGAGATTTCACCACCAGCTGTACGGCTCCTTACTATCCAGATGTGGATTTATAAGGTTGCTTTTGCTTTCCTGGATGCTTTGATTTGACTAAAACTTCTGAATCGAGGAGTCCTTCATTCTAGAAGGCAGATGGCGATTTTTATTAGCAAAAGGTTTCCCATTCTTTCTATTCCTTTCTGTTCCTTCAATAACGTATTTTCTGTTGCTGTAGTTGGATGTATGCTATATACATGATTGCTAACACTTAGCAATGAATTCATGTTGGTTTTCTTTCAGCTCAAAGGCTTTTTTCATTCATCTTCTGTTTCTTAATGGCAACAGCAGGTATGTGTGTGATCTTTTTGTACCAAAGACTGTCTCACAATCTTTTCATAGCTTCTTCTAGTGTTTCCATACAAAATCTTCCCTAATTTAACATGACTAGTAAATCTCAGCAACACATAACTGTGCTTTTTCCCTGTCCGAAAGACGAGGAGCTCTCAACCTCTTTCAAGATAACTAGGCTCCTTGTTAAGGAAAGACATTATCTGATGAGGTGCAAGGCATCTTCATCTCCTGACAATTCCAGCAAAAGCCCATAGCAGTTGGGGACCTACCAGAATTGCATTTCACAGCCATTAACTTATTGCCGCGAAATATAGTTTCAGCTTTCCATCTGCTAAAGAGCCCATAATAATGACAACCTGACCAGCATCTCAGCCCATCCTGACGTTAGCAAGCCTTTCAGCTTACAAAGCTAACGACTTACTAATTACCCACACCGATCAGGTGTAGGAGGAGTGACCATCTATAACCATTCATACAGCAAAAGCTCCCATGACCAGGAGGAAGGCAGTGCTCAGGGTTTCAGGAGCATGTCTACTTAATAGAATGTCGCAGGATGTTGTTCCTTTTGCTACATCTTTCTGACATCTGCGCCTGGCTGGTGGTCTTTTTTTTTTTTTTTTAATGGGGTGTTTGTTGTTTAGGGTTTTTTCTTCCCCCCCCCGCTTAGATTTCAAGGTTTCAGGGGCAACAACAGCCTTTTTTTTTTTTTTCTGAGTTTATCCATCGGCTAGCTGAAGGCATCCTGGAAGCCTGCCAGGAGCACCTGGCAATGCACTTAGTAAATTATAGTAATGAAAAGAATGTCAAATGCTAGGAGGTAGTTAAAAGGCTTTACTGATGTATATACTTTGAAGGCCAAATGCTACTTTTACCATATTCAGATATGACCTGGCACCTCTTTACCCTAACAAGATGCAGAGGAGCAAACTGATTAATTGCTAGGTCTGACTGCTGGTGAAGTCTGAACTCCCAAGTAGTTATTAACCGCAGATCTTACAGTCCTTAGAAAAATGGTGGGTTTGTCCTCTTCTAGAATCATATGCATGTATCAGTGCTGTAAAGATTGCAAAAGGCAGTGCTGAGGAGATTGGGGACACAAGCCGATGGGCCCCCGCTGGCTCGGTGCTTTTGGCTGCAGAGCTGAATCCTGCTTGGGAACAGCACGGGCTGGATCACACAGGAGATGGGGAGGGTGTTTCTGTAACCCGCTGGCTGAATGGGAGCCCGGGGACCATCTCCTGTTTCTAACATGCAATAATTTCTAAAAAGCATTTCATTCTCTGTAGTGGAAATATGTGAAAATTATGTTTGATTTTAAGTGACTTTGTGGGTGTTCATGCTTTGCTGGTGTGTGAAATACGTTGGTGCCTACAAGTTGAGGAAAGTTCTGGGTCTGAGGTTCACGGTGCTGACACAGTAGAGCTCCCATCATCCCGGCACTCCTCGAGCATCCCCTGAAAAGCAGATTCTTTGGTTAATAAAAAATGGTGGTGTAATACCAGCAGCTAGATGAGGCTTTCAGCACATGCAGGGATCAGTGCAATTAGCTGACAAGCCGTCCCAACAGGAGCCTTTCATACACAAGCTGGTGTAAGGTAAACCAGAGCCAGGCCGAGACCGTGCAGCCAAGCTTTACCAGAGCTTCAGCACTTGAAAAGCAGGGCTCTGCTCCTACCTGATGTCCTGCAGTGATTTGGGTGTTTCCATTGTGTTCGATGGGAGAAGTCTGGTTGATTTATGGGCTGGCTGAGTACCTCTTTGTGGATGGGGACCCAGCCATCTGCTCTCGAAGCTGCTCTCCTGGGGGATGGGGAACATCATTGCCAGGGATTTTTCCCATAGTAGGATAATGTGGTCCGAGTCCAGGGAACCAGCCTCCCCAATTTTGCCTGCTGGGATGAAGGTCAGAGTAGCAGAATTTCCCCTAAATTAGATATAAGTACATTATAGGGAAACTGTCCCCATCCTCTACCTCCTACTACTGTGTTAGTGCTAACTTTCAAATGGGGGCAAAATTTAAAAGGAAAAAGGCGCAACATCTTGGAGAGAGAAAGTCCATCCCCAGATGAGCAACTGAGGCAGGAGAGAGCATCCTGCAAAGAGGGATGTGGGGATTTGAGAGGGGACTTGGCTCTGGGCTGCAGATCCCCGGTAGGGGTTGGAGCTGCAGATGGATCCAGATCCTCCAGGGGAAGTGGCAAGAAAGGCAATGCTGAGATTCGGGTTGTCAGTGCTTCTGATTTTGGCAGACACATACAAAAGATGTTTATTCCCCTGTAGCTATGACGAGCCCTTCAGGAAAGATGCTGCGAATAAAGTGCACAGTGCTGGTGCTCCAGGGAAGATGCGTGAACTATGGGGCACAGGGCACAGCACTGGCTCTGCCCCATAGGGAAAGGGATACAGACCATCCACCCAGAATAACCCATGTCACTGGAAAAGACATAAAGAAGCTTTGTGGCACATTCTGCATTTTAGACTTAGGTTCATCTCTGAGCTGATCTTCCAAGAGGAGGACCTATAGTGACTGTAAAACCTCAGGATGTCTTTCTTGAATGATAATGGCTCAATTAGAGCCAGTCATTAGACCGCTATGGCTAAGGTCATCTTCTCTTATGTACTTGGACGTTTTCTTGCTGGGTCCTTCTAAGACTCTTTGCGGTCAGCTTAAAATTTTTGTCTTCTCAGCAAACTTTTCCATTAGAAGTCAGCTGCCTGGCCAGGGCCCCACAATACCACAAAATCCCAGCAACAGCCTCTCCCCACTGTGAAAATGAGAACCTGTTTCTATCCTTTGGTTCCTCTTGTAATCAGCTGCTAATCCATGGAGACCTTTCTGTATCTCATGCTACTTTTATTGCTTTGACAGCCTTTACGATGGCAAAGCGTTCATGAAGCCTAGGTGTGTGATACACATTCGGTCACCTTCTCCATCATGTTCATTGCTTCAAAGGATGTGAATGTGTTATAACTTTGATGTCTTTCTGCAAAAGCCCCCCACTGCCCTTTCCATGGTGTATCACATCTGCCAAATGCATCCCTACATATCCCTATTTACCTACACTTGATTGTATTTTCTGGTCATTTGCCTAGCGCAGGTCAGACCAATTGGACCACAGCTCTTTAACTTGCCTCTTCAGAAACCAGTGTCAAGTTTGCTATTTCTTATCTGCTGTGGACAAATACTGTTAATTATTCATGTAATTATATTTGAATCTCTTTACAAGTCTTGGGCCAGTGACATGTCACCCTGGCAATTTGCTCCTCTCTCAATTGACCCATTTATTCCAAAATCTGTGTTGGTGACACTTGTATTTTAGATGCTTGTCAAACCCATTCCAGATGAAGAGACTTTGGCTGTGGGAGTCTCCAGCCCCGTCTCCCAGTGCAGACACCTGGGGGGCTCATTTACCCAACCCTCTAGGGTTTTATTTCACCCAAGACTTCTTTCACACTTCCACTGCTTGTTGGCTTCAGTGAGTCCCTGGTAGACTTTCTGTCTCTGCTATGTTTTTACCTGCATTTTTATGCCTCAGGCAAATTGTTCTGCAGTTTCTTTCTCACTTGCCTTATTGTGGTTTTAAATGTAGCTTTTTGATGGCTATCTTTCTTGTTCCTAATAGCCCTCCTCACTCTGTTACTTGTATTGTCTGCTTTTAAAAAATCCGCTAGCGTCTTACGAAGTAGTGTTACATGTTAAGCTGGAGCCTGTAACCTATCTTTAAGCTGCTGCCATGATACTTAAAAGTATTTTATCCTTTTAGCTCTTCCATTTATTTTTTAATGTAATTCACCTTTCTAAGTTTTAGGTGTTACTGTGAATCAAGAACATTACATGGCATGGTGGAAAATTAAGACAATATCAGGTTCGAAGCACATAGCTTCCCAAATGTTGTAGAGAAAAGCAAATCTATCAAGTTAGGCACTGAACCCCTGAAAAGTAGGACTGAAAGGGTCCCCAAAATATGCTAAACTCAGTACTGCGCCATTATGAGCATTCACATAATATTTTTTCTGTAGTATATTTATCAAGCCTGATGTTAAAACCTCTACAGCTCTTACTTCTGCTGTTTCCACTTGCTGGCTGCTCGAGAGACTCTGTTACCTGTGAGCCTGGAACTTTCCAGCTTGAGAGGTTTGCAACCACCCAGGCGACACCTGGATAATCCTTACCTTGGAGCTGGAGTTTTTCTCCTTTCCTGGGGTTTATTCCCCACCCTGGAGCACCAAAGCTAGGCTGCTGCTACCCCGGAGATCAACTTTCCCAGCCCCAACCATCTGCACTAATGGCTGGACATAAACCTGATCCTGCTCCTGGAAACCTTTTTATTAACAGCAATAGTATAGAGCTGGGAATGAAAAGATTTATCCCTATTTATATGCCCATCCCATGTACCATGAGTTTCATGTGTAGTGTAAGCCACAGGTAAGATACAAGAGCTATGTATGTCTTTCAATACTTTCTCTATATTTTTAGCCTGGTCCCTTAGCCCCGATTCATAAAAGCGCTGAAGTACTTACTCAGAGTCCAGCACATCTGTAAGTACTTTGCTGAATTAGAGCCTTATTAATCTTCCTGCATTTAAAATAACTTTTTATTACATTTTAAAAATAAATGGGCATGTACTATTTCTTCATGTTTGGGATTTTTTCGAACATTGATTTTAATGCTCTTCTGGCTTGGCTGGATATCCCTCCAGCCAGCCAAGCAGCTGCTCGTGCTAAACCTGGGAGCAAATTCCCTCTTGCAGTGCTGGTGTCGCTGGGAAAGAGCTCCAAATTATCTGTGATTCTCATTTCCAGGGGGTAAAGAACCAAACCTCCCTTCACCACCCTGAAGAGCCATGCTGAGCCATCCCAGATCCAAGACCATGAGGCATTTTGAGTTGAAAAATAGCAGAATGCAGCCGTGGCTACGTTTGTCAATTTTTTCAATGGATTTGGGGAAAAATGCCAGG
This sequence comes from Falco peregrinus, assembly GCF_023634155.1. Taxonomy (NCBI): domain Eukaryota; kingdom Metazoa; phylum Chordata; class Aves; order Falconiformes; family Falconidae; genus Falco; species Falco peregrinus. Next base: position 96,777,365 of record NC_073721.1, read on the forward strand.
TTGCAAAAGGAATTTTTGGAGCTGGAGGAAATAGTGGTGCTGGGATTTGGGGCTGCGATCTGTGTGGGATGGGGAGCAGGGTGACATACAGCAAAGCTGCTCCCTCCTCCTGCCTCCACTTCAGTAGACAGAAATTAAAAAATTAAAAAGTGAAAAGCAGGTTTCCAGTGCTGGGAGCAATAGGACCTTAGAAATGGCAATGAGAAAACCTATGATTTGGGAAGAAAAGACCCAGAAGCCCTTCAAACACCTTGTGGGGCTGTGGCTGAGCTTCCCTCTTCACTTGCCAGCCCAAAATACCCTGTAGGGAGATGCAGAATGAAGAGATTGTGCATGTACAAATGAAGCACATTTCCAAGGAAAAAAATAATGCGTCAACCCAAGTGGCAGAGGTTATCTTGCTGTCTCCCAGCACAGGTATGTGGCGGGTGGGTGCCTCCCCACCCCAGCACAGCTCATTTGCCTCCTACAAATGCATCAGGTGCAAATATTCCCCCCTGAAACGCGCCAAGCTCTTTGTTCCAGGCCTGCACATTTATTTTTCAGCAATGCAAACCAGTGCATTTTCTGTATTTAAGATTTTTTTTCAGCAATACAAACTAATGCATTTTCTGTAGTTAAAAATTTCAGTATTTCTGTATTTAAACACAGCAAATGTGCTGGTTTGCATGCTGAAAATAAATGCTCAGGCTTGGCAAAGGGTGCAGAACCTTGCAGTTATGAACCTTATGCACAACTTTTTCCTGTTCTCCAAAAGACATAGCGTTGAAAAATGAGAAAGTGGGAAAAAGGGGCAAAATCAGATCTTCAGGGTCCTTCCTCATCCCTCCATCCCCACATGGGGCTGGAGGAGCAGCAGAAGATGCTGTAAATCCAGCCACGTTAACAGGAGGTTTTGCTTATGGGAAGCCCAGCTGAGCAGAGTGGTTTGGGAGCACTTTTTGGAAGAGTATTGCAGTTTGTTTATGCCGTGCAAAAGCCAATCTACTGCGAAGGTCTTGCTTTCAGGGGGAGAAATGGGAGAAGTTGAAGAGGATGCAGCCAGGAGGTTTGTTTTTTCACACTGTTTTTGGGGCCGTATTTGTTTTCTTTGACAGTGACTTACAGCCCGGCTTTCTTTTCTATTTTGTTAGGGCAATAAAGAAGATAAATCTGTAATAATTCAGCTCTCTGTCTTTAATAAAATCTTGTCTTCTTCACACAGCCCCTGGGAAGATCTCCTTTTTGCAGCCCTATGAGATTGGCTGGGTTTTTCCATTTCACCTCTTCACCAGAAACGACAGAAAAATAACATTACCGGGAAAATTAATAGCTAAATACAATTTCAGGCAGAGGGAAAGCTTTCGGCAGAAGAAGAACTCGATCCTGAGCCTGAACGTGCCGGCCCGGGGGAAGCTTTTTGCTGAAGGCCAGGAGCAGCGTGGCAGCCACTGCAATTACTTTTGTCTTCGTTAACGGGCTCCCAGGCTGGAGACTTCAAAGAGCAGCTAATGAGAATTTCCATCCTCAACGTGAATCGATGTCGAGCTAATCTTTGTTAGGTTTTCCTGCTTATGTTGGGTGCTGAGGAGAAAGGGAATTAAGCTCTGAGCAAAGGGCATGGTGGGGAGGTGCTGGGGCAGTGGTGGGCTGGGGCGGGGGGAAAGTCTTTGGAAGTCACTGCAGAAAGTTTGGTGTTTGGGGCTTTAGCCTATGCTAAACCTATGCCTTTTTAGCCCCGTTTTGGATTGCACAAGGTCTTGGTGGATACGCATGTGTCCCAGACGCCTGCCTGCCCACCAGTTTTTTGACAGAATGACTTACAATGTGGGGATTTTTTGTTTGGAAAAGAAGGTTTTTAAGGAATAAAGGCAGCCCGGCCCAGCTTTGAAGCAGATCGGAGATGCTGGGGATGGTGGTCGTGCCTGGAGAGATAAGTCAGAGCATTGACAAGCGCTGGGTTTGCAAAGCTCTGCCTGAAGAGCAAAGGCTGGTGGGGGTGGGGGTGTTCCTGCACCCTCAGAAGACACCAAAGAAAAGAGGCTGGATGGTGGGCTCGTAGCTCCTTCCTCACCGAGGGATGAGAGCTGGGAGAGCAGCCATTCCTCAGCCACAAGCACAGAAGCTGATGGCGGCCCCATGGCTGGACATCGACGTGCTGGAGATGGCGGGGAAGGTGCAGGAGGCGGGTGGTGGGTCTGGAGCCCTGTTCCTGCTGGGGCAGGAGCTGACTTAGGAGCTGCCGCGGGGGGACACCCGGAGTACCACAGCTATCCAGAGCCACAGGGAGGTGATCTCACAGGGAAGTGGCCTCCTGGGCAGGAGGTGGCCTGCAGCCCCTGGAGATGACGCAGAACCGTGAGGTGATCTGGAACCCCTGCTCTAGACAGGCAGTGACCCAGACGCCCAGGTGATCTAGAACCTCAGGCCTCCAGGCAGGTGTGGGTCTAAAGAGAGGCGAGCTAGAGCCCCACACAGCGATCCAGTCCCCTAGGTGATCTGGAATCCAGGACACCCCCACGCGGTCAGGTAATCTAGAAACCCCCCCTATCCCGCGGTCAGGCAGCGGCCTGGAGCCCCCGCCGCTGCGCCCGCCCCCCCCCGCTCCCCCCGCCGCTGCGCCCGCCGGAGCGCGGCCCCTTTAAGAGCAGCCCCGTCCCCTTTACTCTATGTTTACATAACACAGCTAGGCCGTACCACTTGCCGGCGGTAGGGGGGGGGGGAGGGTGAGAAGAAGGGGGCGGAGCGCCGGCGCGCCCCCTCCAAAGGCGGTGAATGGGAGCGGGAGGGTGGGTAGGAAGGCGCCGCTTTGCTCCTCCCACCCCCTGCCGCGGCGGGTTGGTACGTCCCCCTCGGCACTCCTCCCCCCGCCCCCCCGGTGTAGTGGCCGTTGTCGGGCGGCCGCCGGCTCAGTGCGGGTCGCAGCGCGGAGCCCGCTCGGCACTCGCCCCCGCGGCGGGTGGGACTGCAGCGGCGGGAGACCTAGCGGCGGCCCCATGTTTTCCCCCAGCCAGGAGGAGCACTGCGCGCCTAACAAGGAGCCCGTCAAGTACGGGGAGCTGGTGGTGCTGGGGTGAGCGCTGTGGAGGGGCGCCGGAGGGGAGCGCGGCAGCAGCGGGGCCCGTCCTGGGGCGGGGGGAAGCGGCGGGGGGGGCCCGTCCCCTCAGCGCCGGCCGCGGCTCCCCGCTGAGGTAACGCTCGGAGGGGCGAGACCCCCGGAGGGGGGCGGGGGGCGCCGCTTCCCGCCTTTCCCCGGGCCGAGCGCACGGGGCGGCCTTAGTGTCGCGTCGCCCCCCACCCCGCGACCGGGGGGCGGCCGCCCGCCGCCGCCGCCAGCAGCTCTGCCCTGCGGTACGAGTGCGGCTCGGCCCCGCCGCCACGGCTCCGGGGGCAGAGGGAGGGCCGGCGGCGGGCTGTCGGGCACCGGGACCGCGGGGACGGCGCGGCGCGCTGGGAAGAAACTTTGTGCGGGAGTGGGGAGGGGCGCGAGCTGCCGGGCGAGGCCGCGGGGGAGCCCCGGCCCCCCAACACACCTCCCTCCGCGGCGGTGCCGCTCGCAGGTGCCGGGAGCCGCCGTCCCTGGGCGCAGCCGCTCGCTGAGCTCTCCCTGGCGGCTTCTCCCCTCGCTGCGAGAGCCGGCGTCCTCCTGGCAGACTGCAGGGGAGATGACTTTGGGGGGGGGGGGGGAGGGTGAAGCACTTGTATTCAGATTCGTAGTGGAAATATTTATTTTCTCAGCTTGATACGGATCTTAAAGTAATCCGCTTGGTATTATGTTCTTGCCCTGCTGTTAAAGCTCGAAGCCTTTCTGCTGAGCACCGTCGAAGCAGATGAGGGAGAGGCGTTGAAGCCGTGCTTGCTGAGAGCCCTTGTGAACCTTGGAAGAGATGCTTAATTTTGATAGTTTAGTATGTAGAAACATATGGTTAATGGAATAATTTTTAGTAACAAATACAATAGGAAGGTTTTGAGCCAGCTGTGAAGCGGAACAGTTACAGCCTTGGTGCGTTATTCAGCCTCCCCCAGAATCTGTTACATATTTGCTGCAAGGTCGTAGACAACCTTACTCTGGTTTTTTAGGGATTTTATTTTTGTTCTGGTGAAGTAATTTCGTAGGGCATGTGTTTACCTCTGCAGAATAACTGTTTTAATCTCTGGGAGTAGATAAAAAGAGCAGTCAACACTGGGTGCTCGTGTGTCCAGTGGTGTATCTTTTTTCCTTAAGGGATGCTAAATATTTTTTATCATAAGTTTAGGTCAAGATACAGTTACTGTGGAATAAAATACAGCTATTGCCATGAAGGTGGCATAGCTGGCATTTGAAAGATTTGAATTTAAGTGGACTAACTTGATTTGGGAGAAATATCCATATCAAACTAGATTTAATAAAGAAATGTTCTTACTGTTTCAGTTGTGGAAATGGAGGGTAACCTCAGCTGTGCCACACTGTCTCTGGCAATAAAGTCATAGTATGATGTTGAATCTTTAATTAAATTAGAGAGCATAAATTGATGTTGTGCTGCAGAGGCTTTTTGCGCACAGCTGGAAGCATTTTCCTTTCTGTTGCTTCACTATTTTTAGCAGCAGTTGAAAGTACAGAAGTATGAAATGTTTTGGCTCTGATCTTAACCTAGCAAAGTCTGGTGTGCTTTCCCTTTAATATGGAAATGCATTGATCTCAGCTTATCGGTTCTGCCAGAGGTCTTGATCTTCACTGCTGTGTGTTGAAACATGCCAATAAAACTTAAGTAAACTTTACATGACTGAGTTTATTTTTTATTTGAGTATCAGCTGTTCCCTTAAACTACTAAAGTTGTATCTTCTGGGTGCTACATGTACTAAAAAAGCAAACAAACCCTCTTGCCCTTGTAGTACAGCTATGAACAAGTCTGCAAGCGGGCAGCTGAATCTCTGGTCAGGATGTCTCTCTAAGCTGCACTGGAACAATAGGGCATGTCACAGTTTACCAACACAACGTGCTGGGTAGATGTAATGTAGAAATAGGTAGATATGATGGAAGCAGTCCAGGAAATGTCATGACTTCAGTAGCTACACTTTCCATTTTTGGACTGAAGGTTGGGGTTTTAAGATCCATTTGACACTTTAGGAGTTGATCACTGCATTTTCTATCAGAGATATGTTAAATGTTTTATGTAGTGCCATAAATAATACAAACATCTCTCTCTTTGATGACTCAACATTTGTGACTAGGAACTCTTGGAACAGCTTAAGCATCTGTTCAGTATTCTAAAAAAAAATTCTTAATACCTCTTTTGTATTAAAATCTTGTAATCTGGAGTTCCATTTAAATTAGACAATGTAAATCTGCTCTTCTCTCCATAGTGACACAGACCTGTGGATCAGCAGAAGTGTAGTGTCACAGCTCTTGTTACAACTGCCTGATTAAAATTGATAGTGACCTCATGGCTAGGTAATTTTTTTAAAAAAGTTGTCTTGAGACACTGCATGGTTTAGAAAAAAAACCACATTGATTGTGATGTTGATGAACAACTTCTGTCTTGAGCTGTGAGACTTTAAATTAGGTGGTGAAAAGAATGATAAACAAAGGGATTGGCATACCTGGCAAACTGCTGAGAGTCCTGTTTTTGAGATGACAAAACGTTATCTTTTGCGCTTATTCTGCCTTAAAGTAGGGTTGAAGGTGTTCTACCACACTAGAACATGTTCCTGTGTTGTCCTGCAGTAGTTGTGACTGCTTGTCTGCGCATGAATGTGATCAGAGGGTAAAGCCTAAGGCAATTGAAGTCAGTCATTGCAGCAAATTTATTTCTAATAACCTTCTCCCAGCAGTGTGTTACGTATTTTCTGTCAGTGGTATGGCAGTGTGTGTTTGGTTAAGTTTTTGTCAAGGTTTACATAATCAATATTGTTGTGAATAAAAACAGTTTATGTAAATCAAGCCAGCCAGGTCAAGATGGCTGGTAAAGAAGAGATCATCTGCTTGATTGTGAATCTGCTTGCGTACATCTGCTCCTAGCATCATCTGTTCACAAAAGGCTATGGATTTCTTTGGTGAAGCAGAAACATTCATATTCTAATTTTTTTTTTGAGGCGAAACAAAAAGGTTTTTTTGAAGTCCCGTCAAAGTAATGGCCCATTATGTATTTCTTGGAAAGTGGGGCTGGAGGGAGTTTTCAAGGAGATACAGAATACAGTATGAGTACCTGAATAGGGTGTCATGGTATTAGTACGTTGTTTGTCAGTAACCTTTGCTTGACTTGTCTGGTATCTGGTTAGCATCTTGAGGTCTATGTCCTGTCCCCCTCCTCCCAGTACCCCCTTTTCCCCCAGCTTTGAAGTGTGCTCTGAAGAATTCATTCTGGTGTAATGGTATTCAGGCCAGCGTGGCTTTATTTTGGGTGCTTGGTCCCTGGCTGCATGGGGCAGCCTTCACTGAAGGCTGGTGCTGTTAAATCTTTCTTCCAACCTAAATGATTCTACAAAGAGACCTTCAAGATCATCAAGTCCAACCCATGTTATACCATGGAATTGTACATTAATGGAAGCTTCTCTTATGTCTTGATTTATATGTAGTTCAAGCCTGCAGTAATCATCAATACATAAATGTGGCTTTTGGGAGAAAACAAATCCGGTTAGATGTGTTCATATGGAACACCATAAAATGACACTGGGTTTTTTCAACATTTAAATATGTTATGTAATTTAAAGTAAACTCTTGGTTGGGGGCAGAAATTAACATCCTTTGGGACTGTATGGTATCAACGGGCAGCTTTAACTTCGCGGAAAAGTCTCTTGATTAAAATTGTGTAAGTTGAAGCACAAATACTGAAGTAGCATTACATTTTAGTCAATGGCTGAGTTTTATAGGAGGGAGAGGATTTTGTACCTGGCATTAAACACTTTCAGTGTGATGTATGGCAACCGATTCTGGGGAGTTTCAGATGGGGTTTTCAATAGGTATGTGCATGTGCCATATTTCTTACTAACCAAAGAGTTCCGTTAGCTACTTGTTAGCAAGGAGGTGCAGCCTGGCGCATCCTCAGCTGGGAAAGACTTGTGTTACAGACTTAATGGGTTCTGCAAAATCTATTTTTTTTTTCCCAATCTAGACAAAACTCTTAAGGGCTATTGCTCAGTGTTGTTATAGTGGTCACTATGAAATCGCTCTCAACATTTTATGTATAAGTTTTCCCTAGTTAACAATTAAAATAAATGAATTGGTTAACTTCAAGTTAACTACAGTGCCCGAAGGAGCCACTATACGTTGTTACGTAAACTTTGTTTAATGTGGACTATTGGGCATCCTTGAATAAACAGGCTGGCTGTAGGTCTGCTTAAATTTAACTTTTTTTAAAAAATAGAATAAATTTCTCATCGATGTTTACAGTGTGATAAATTCTATGGTAATTTTGGGCAAGTTGTTGTGATGGATCGATTTGTACTTGGATCAAATTTAGATTTGGAACATGTCTTTTTGTGTTAATCTGAAAGGACCTCCATATATACTCCTGTTTCTCATACAGGCTTTTAGTGACTGATGAAAGTTGCTCCTTAACCACTACCTCCTTGACAAGCTAAAGAAAGTTCCTGAAGTGTTTCCTACTTTTAAGCACCCTTCTGGTTTTTAACTCCACCTGTTTGGCTTTTCACGGAACTCTTTTGTTAATCTCTTGCTGTGCAGTCCAGGAAGAAGCTGATGCAGTTTTCCAGTGGTGTTGACGAATGCATGCACAATATGGTATCTCTGCTTGCCTCTGGTAGCTGTTTGCTGCTGTTTATGGACTGAAGGCAGAGGGAGGCTCATCCTGGCTATGGCATTAAACTGGGGACTTAACGCTGAACTTACATGGATTTGCTGTTTGATATCAAGCTGAAGCTTTGTTTCATGATTCTATAACTTTTTGCACTACATGGTTTAGATAAATTGGTGAAACTGCTTAGGTGACTTGTGTTCTACTTTTGAGCCTTATTTAGGCTTCATTTAAAGGAGTGTTCATAGCAAATAATGGTAGCCACCCGTTAAATATGTTCAAGGTCATGATTCTCAGAGAGAATAATTTGCTTCAACTGTCATAGCTGGAAGGCTGCTGTTCTGGAGAAACTGATTTATTTTTTTATTTGATTTTGACAGTGGCTTCTTGGAGACCTTTATGTTTTGTGTTTAGTTTATGATGGATCTTACATGCCGCATATTAAGAACGTGATCAGTGCCAGTTGAGAGCTTGCAACTGGATTAATCATACACCAGAAGTATTGTGTCTCAATAGAACATTAACTGCAATGGAGGAAAAAAAGTAGTAGAAAGGATTGTATTTGAGGAAAGATTCGTGGATTTTTCAGTGGAAGCCTGTGTATAACTGGATAGAGCAAAGGTTTTGCTCTGCTTAAGCTAACAGAGAAAACATACTAGAGTCTCTTCTCTGTGACTATCCTATTCCTTGGAGTACTTCTGACTTTCTCAGAGTGCAGGTTTGTATCCAGCTGTAGGCTTTATTCACAGCATCTCGATACTGATGTAAAATCAGAGAGCAGAAACTTCAAACTCTAGAAGCTAAAATTTGTATTTGTTGAAGCAAATTAGACCATCAAACATCTGTGTGTTTAATGGTTGTTATAAAAAGGAAACTGAGTGCATTCTGGAAGTTAAACTGTAATCCCCTTGGCATGTACAGGCAGTAGGTCACACATGTCAAAGTGGAAGACTTATTATTTTTTTTTTCCCTTAAAAGATGGAAATAAGTGTTTACTCTGAGTAAACAAGTCTGACAGACGTAAGACTTCGTTGTCTTTCACTGGTGCACTTCTCATGTAGAACCAAATAGCTGCTTCTTTCCCATTGCTCCTTTCCTGTCTTGGCAGAATCAGGGATGCAATAGTTTTCCATTTTCAGCTGAAATTTATAAATGAGTAGATACCATGAAAGTCCACTTGGTTCTACTTTAAAATATGTGTGCAAACTTAGAAATTACTTTCTAGGCTATTAAGATTTGTTTTTTGTTGCTGAAAGCAGCATCTTGCTTAAGCTATTTCATGCTCCATCTTAACAGCAGGCTGTTTTTCAACTGTGATTACAAGGTTGCTTGAGAACAGATTTTTTCCTAAGAAGCCAGGAACTTTTTATTATCCAGTTCAAACTAAATTATGGCTGTTTTGTATTCATTTATTATGGAGCTAATGCTACTCTCTAAATTGCTCAGTCCTTATTCCTCAGTAGTGGTAGCACGTATGAACTTGATACTTTGGGAAGATGCAAACCTTCTTTTCCTATACTCTAAGCTAATGAGAAGCTGTGTGAGTGTAGTATGGCACTCAGCCTGAGCCATTGTGCCTTGCTGGTGGTAGGGTTTATTAGTTCAGCGTGCTGGCAAAGAAGTTTTACAACTGTTGGCAAAATACTATAGATGTGTCTGTAGGCGACACCTGTTCAGGTAGGCTGAACCAGCCTTTATCTTGTGGTGTTTTTCTTGTTGGTATTGTCTGCAACATGCTTTGGTTCTGAATTTGCCTTTAGTATCTGTGACTAGTATGGGTATGAAACTTTCCAAGGATGTCTCCTCTAGCATGTTGTATAGTTGCAGTCTTAGTGCACAAAAAGGCATGTTTCATGATGTCATCTAGAGTTGTTATTCTGCACTGTCATACTTGTGGCTTATTTATCCTGTGGTCTGCAAGGCAAGTGAAGTAGAGGAGGATTCGGTCTGAGCTCCCAGCTTGAAGCAGAAACTCTAGTTGGTTTCTTTGGATACTTTGTGCTGTCAAATCCTGTTCCGCTTGCACCGTTTGATACCCTAAATCTCATTTGTGTTGAGGATGCTTTTCCTTTTATCAACAAATATCCTTATGTTTATTCTTACTCTGTCCCAAGGTCACCACTGAAAAGCTTGCATGTGACTTGTCACAAGCTGAAACATTGAGGTACAGGAATGGGTTTGCTGGCATAGAGAACATGCCTGCTTCCAGACTTGCAAGGCAAAGCTTCTCATTTTGTTTGTTTCATAAATACATCACTAAATGGTGTCCTTGCATTCTTCACTTTTGTAACCTGCATATGCTAATACCATGTTGAAGGGTCCCACTTTCCTTTTAGATGACTTGTTTCCCTCTTGACAAGATGCAGTTCAGAATTTTATGCCTCCCTTACCTTTCCCTTGTTCTTTTGATGTCTACTGATGTAGCTTTATGCAAGTTAGTACAGAATCTTGAGATCAGAGCATTGTTTGTGTACTTTGGGGGACCAATTTGTAAGTTCTCTGGCAAACTGTAAGTAACATCTGGGATTAGACTGTTTTAGTCCTGTTACTCAGTGGCCTAGAGTAGGTCTCGGTCCTCATAGTAAGCAAATAGTACAGGCAAGACAGCAGGGGCTTCCAATGCAGCAGATTAGTGTGCTCTGAAGGCTGGAGAATAGCTGGAGCAGTGCTGTCCCAGCTCTTCATCTGTGGTGCACCATTGTGCATCCTCTCTGGATGACCAGGTGTGCCTCTTCTGTGGCAGCTTCTACATTTAACTTTGTAATATGAGGTGCTGTGCAAGTAGTCTCTCGCTGGGTCTCTGTGTATTGTGGATGCCTGTATAATGGGTGCACTTCTGGCTATACGATTATAGACAAAGATTGGGGGAGGGAAAGAGTAGCAGGCAGTAAGCTGTTTGTGGGGTTTTCTTAGCATCTGAGTAGGCAGCATGGTGCTGGGAGTTCAGAAGTAAAGGCAACCAGTCTTTGGGTTTGACTGACTGCCCTTCCCACGAACGTCACTTCTCGGGTAGAGTTAATAGAGCTTAAGATACAAGAAGCCAGTCCTTGCAGGAAATCTTCGCACAGCAAAGCTTCAACAATTTCAATATAAACATGCACTCTGTGAAAACTTTTTACTGAGGTGCTGTGTGGCAGGAGGATGTGGTGGTTTAGTATGATTGAGTTATAAATGATACGTGATCAAGGTGACACTGGACTTGCATTGTCTAGATGTAGCTTTCTTTTGTTCTGATTAGTATAACTCCTGTTCCGAAGAATAGCAGGCATCAGCTGTTTTGCAGTGAAGTTTTGTTCAACTCTTCCAAGGCCAGGATATGAAGTCCTGTGAGGTCAGTCAGAAGTGTGCGTGCAGCTTCATGGTAGCAGCAGTTATTAGCTCATGGTGAAGAGAGTAATTCAGCTAAAAGCTTTTCTCTATGTCACAACAGACATGTCATATAGATGAAAGAAATTATGAACAGCAGTTGTGAAAATGGGTACAGACATAATCTACAATGCTGAAGAGCTTGTTGTATTAAAAGCTAAGTGGTTTTAAGAAGAACTCAATTTGATTAGGCATGATATGAAGGTGCCGATTGCTGAAGGACCTATTAGGCATGCTTCTGTCAATAGCAATTTATTTCCTTTGTAGGGAGGGAAAGTAAGCAAGCTCTGTTTTCTGCTTTGGGAAGTGATTTACTTTAGGTAAACTTGACAATATCATCTTCTGTACTTGAGTTAGGCATGATGCATATCCTGACCTCACTGTAGGTAAAACTAGTGTGCTTCACTGGGGATGAACTAGATATGGGACTGTTCCTAATCTATTCCGAAGCCTGGAAAGCTTGCTATGCTAGGGAATGGTGTGAAGGCCACACGTGCCCTTATGAAGTGTTTGGCAATAAAGACCTAATGTTTAGCTGTCATATTGCTTATGCTAACTACGATATAGCTACATTACAGTGTAGCAACTACTTGTATTAGATGAAAACAGCGAGTTGCACTGTGAGACAAATACTAACGTGAAATGTCAGTTACTACACTGCCTCCCCAAAGGAATGGGGACAGGCAAGAAAATTTCTATAGAGCTGGCACATAGTAAGTTAAAAAGGAGAAGGTCAGGAAGCATTATGGTCTTCTTGAGTATTGCAATGTTAACTGATCCCCATTGTTGTAAACTTTTCATTTTTCCTCTTTACATTCAAGGAATTGAGGACAAGGGAGAGATGTTGGCATAATCTTTCTCTCTAACTGATAAAGGCTTTTGGAAGGCAATCTTCATATTCAACTGTACTGATGCATTTAGTAGGCTTTTAAATTACTCTTTGCCCTCAAATGTTTTTGCTGTCTTTATTTCTGAATCCAGTAAGCTCAAACTGTCATGAAACAGTTTTATTCTTCAAACTGCAAACAGATAGGCTTCAGATCTGAGGTGTATCCTCTTAAGGCATGTGAGTGTCATGGATGAAGACAAAGTGGTACTGAGTGTGAAGACAATTAATTACTGTATGAAAGTAAACTGAACAAATTGAAGCATATAAAAGCTTAACTCTCCTCTTGTGTATTGCATATAAACTGGAGACCAAATGTGCAAACTGTCTCGCACGTGCCTTTAGGAAGATTGAAAAAAACTGTTTAGTCTAGACACAGAAGTTAATGGGCTGAAACTTAGATATAAGCACAGCTGTATTTCTTCGTGTGTAACAGGGTGGCTTTATTTTGGTTGTTGAGGTCTGATTTAGTAATGGTGGAGTAGTAATGGCCTTTGAAACAGGAGTAGTGTGTGTATGTCCTTCTTTCACAGGAAACACTGAGCTGCTGAAAGATAGGAAGAGCTGCACGGTTCCTGCTTCCCTGCACATCCTGTGACAAGGTCTCGGTCTCACAGATGGCTGTGTTCTGTGGAATGCTGACTAATAAACCAAAACGTTGCTGTACTTCCAGTTTGCCTTCCTCCTATTCCATGCTTGACCTCTGAGAGCAGACAGCTGTGAAGTTCAGTGCTTAGACTCAAAAATCATTTTGGTATTGGAGAGGTATCTTTCAGACCAGATAGGCATCATTACCATGTAGTTGTCCTAATCTTTCTGTTAACAGATGTGTAAAGCCTGCATTGAATTACTTTCTGAATCTTAAAATTTTCTGGAATAGTTTCCCAGTGCATCAGGGAGTGAGTTTTGAATTCGTGTGTGTGGGTGGCCATTTGTCGTAAGCTGTGGGCAGAGGTCCTATTCAAGAGCTGTGTGTGTGATGGGAAGAAGTTAGTGTCTTGCTGCAGGTCCCTACTCCCTCTGGCAGAATAGCAGTGGAGATAAGATTTCTTTGGAAGACTGTTCCCTAATCTGATTCTGCCAGAAGATTTAATTAAATGGGCTCTTAGTACCTCTGGGTTTTTCCAAAAAACTAGCAGCAAGTTAGGCGAATGGAAAAAAAATGGTCTTAGGGCAGGTCTGTCAGGAGGCAAGCTTTAGTTGACATGAGCAGCCGAGTAACCTCTTCCATCAGAGCTAAATCTGGAGAAGGAAGTTTGGCAATAGCCAAATGGATCAGTCTTGCATTGTTTTTTACTCCTCTTTTGTCTTTAACTGGTGTTTACTGGACTAATGAAAAGTCTGAAACATGAGAGACTCCTTTAAACACCACTGGCATGCCAGTTGCCCTTGGGATGGTACTGGTGGTCCTAGAGGTTACAGGAACTGTCTCTGTGGGCAGGGTCTGTGGAAGCTGCAATGCTTTAGTCTTACTGACTGCGCTGAGATTTTTTTTCCTTAGATAAGATGTCTTGCTGAAGGTGCAAGGGTAGAGAGTCTGCAAGCTACTCATTTATTTTTAGGGATGTGCACTGCAATGTTTTTCACAATGGCAAAAGCATTTTTTAAATAACCCTTTTTGGTTGTGACCCTCTGCATCCATTTACAGACTTTGACGGAGTTTTCCCAAAAGCTCTAAATATGTCCCTCCTTTTCCCTTTGAAAGATAAATAAGCCTTTTCTTCTGTTCTGTCCCCTGTCCTGTCCCCACCCCCACCCACCCCCCCCACCCCCTGTATTTTCACAGTCTGCTTGCTTAAGGGCAAAAGAGCTTTAACTTCTGACTTTTGTTTTGTGCCTTACTTCCAATGTTTGAGCACAAAATACTACTGTTATGTTGCTGGCTCAGCTGTGCCTTATCTCTATGGTTGCGCAATCACACTTCCAGCTGCAGTACTTGCAATAAAACTAGATATATAGCACTCAAGTTTTGTTTCCAACATGCAAAGGCTAGTATAATATAGCAAATACCTTTCCATGTAAGGATGCAGAAAGAATACAAAATATAAAGTACAATTCCCTCTGTAAGCAAAGCTAGGGTCTAAGTGAGTAACAGGGTCTAAGTCAAGCTCAGTGTACTCTCCTAGTTTATCATGTGCAATGTGACTTCCAACTGAATTCAGGAATGGGCCTCTGATCATATATTACTAGTTTGCACCTTAAACACCTTGGAGGAGACCGGTTTATATTAAAGCTTTACCTACTGCAAAACTCTCAGCGTAGAGAGAGCAATTGTAAAATAATACTTTGTTAAAGGGTAAGCAGATCTTTCTGTGGCAAAAGTGATTTACTCTTTCTCCTCTGGGCATTTTGTAGCCAGTGCAGGCAGGAAGGAAGGAACTGGATTTGGGGTTGGCTGCATTCCAGTTGCAGACTCTATTCAGACCCAAAGCAGGAGTATGGGCTGATTTGTAAGTTTTGGGCAGAGATGGCAGTTGAGAAAAAACAGCTGTCTCAGTTTTGTGAACTGATGAAATTTGTTAAGACTGTCAGGTGGTAAAAGTGTGATATTTTGTGCTATGTAGAGTTAGAGAAGTGCATTAAAGATGAGTTTGTCATGCATAAGTCTAGAGCAAAATGCTTAGTTGAATTAAACTGAAAGAAACATTTGTGGATAATTGGTGCCCTTTAATGTACAGAAAATAAGTGTATTAATTTGTGAAGACAACTTGTTCATTAAAACCAGATGTGTGAAGTGATCCCTCCCACCTGCACCATTTTCTTGTGCATGAACTAAGTGAAGCTGATGTGAGTCTTGTTTATTTGGTGAAGGTAACTTCCCACCTATATTCATTACTAAGTCTAAAGATTGGTCTGGCTAGGGTTATTCTAAACTTTTAATTTTCTTCCTCCTTCCGCTCCTAGGTTTTACATGTGGTGTTGCCCATTTTTGAAGGAAGAGGAGCTTTATTTGATGTACAGACCTATGCAGAGTGTGACAGCTGTTGTCAAAATACAGAAGGTGGTATAGCAAACAGAATTTGACAGGACCTTTTAGCTTCCTATTATTTGTTGCTGGTTTTATCTTTCTTTGCTTTCGAAGAACAAAAGTCTGGGTAATGACTGTTCAGATGTGTAGTTTGTCTTGGCATAAAACCTGTTTCAAACATGGTAACTCCTTGTAACCTCTAGAACTGCTTGTATTTAAGTGATGTGGGATAAACTGTTTAAAGATCTGATGCCTCTTTGAAGCTGTAAAGGGCAGACATTGGGTAGGGGCAGATGTCTGAGGTAGTTACTGCTCCTGGCTGTCTAGGCAACCTTCTTGCAGGAGGACACTGCATCCTCAATTCTGTTGGCACTGTTGGGTCCCTATTCCAGTAATTTTCCATCTGCCTCTGATGAATATGCTGTGATTTCCTGAAAGATGTAGTGACAGGTGAGGTTGTAGTCTGTAACTAGCAATGAAGTATGTCACTGATTTTTATTCCAAAGCCTCCCAATGCTGTTTGAGCTCTATTGAGAAGAGCCTGTAAGATGAATGAGCCCCACACACCCCCGCCTTGTTAGACATCAGGGAATCCATGTGACTACAATTCTCACCTCTGAAGAAAACCTTCAATTGGAGCTGTCACCTCAGTAGACAAAGAAGGAATCCAACTGCAAGACATACCCAGGGGAAATCATGCTTTGGTTCTCTGACTTATGAAACTCCTTGGGTTTCGGTTGTTTTCTATGTCACTGCTATTGCTTCACCTCTACTGCCTGCAGTAATGGTGGGATGTTGCCTTGGAATGGGAATGGACACATGTTCTGGCACTGCAGGTAACAATGGGAAGGGGTTTGGCTGTAGAAGTGTTGTAATCCCTAGGGCAGCCTGGGCCACACCGTAAGGTCTGTCATAGGTGTGTTTGAAGAAAACTTCAGTATAGTAAATGTTCGTTGTGTTGTGTATACAAGTCAGGACAGTGCCTTGGGATCAAAAATTTTCTGGTTGTTTATTGGGGTACTAGAAGAGCCTTAAGTAAGTGTACTTCATGAGGAACTCAGTATAGAACATAGGTCTTGTGGTGGTACGTACTTCTGCTTTGTATCAGTTCATCTCTGATTCTTCAGTAGAAAAAGGTGTCCCTGAAGAATAACCCCAACTGTCTGCTTTTCTTGGACAACCAGCTTTTTGGAGGCAGTTTGAACACAGCCTGAAACTTTTGTTTGGGGAATTGCAAATAATGTCCTGTGTAGTTCAGCAGCCTCACACTTTTGCCTCTCATGTACAAGCTCAGTTCAGAACTAAGATGACTATTCTGTGTTACTTCATATAAATGTTAAATTTTCTGGATGTGAAAAGCTTCCCTTTCCACATGGTTGTAAAATAGCCTAGTAGAGGATTTTTGTCCTTGGCCAAAACTCTGAAAGGAGAAGTTTGGGATTTGTCCAGATGTGAATGCCTCTCTAGTGGACTTCAGGCTCGTTCCGTTATAATGGGCAGTTCCATAAGATTTACTTTGGAGTTTTACAGGCAAAGATACTGAAACAGGCTGATGGGGGATGAGTGTTTCTGTACATTGATCTTATCCTCTGTTGGAGGTAGAGCAATGGCATCTCTTGCCTGAAAGATTTCTACATGGTAGAAGCAAATGCTATAGCTCTTTCTTCTGTTTTTAATAGGGCTGTAAGATGAAAGTAAAACAGTTGTGGGAGACTTACAGATATAGGTATAATGCCAGAGTATTGGCAGAGTAGTGAGGGAATGTGGTCTTTATTTTCTAAAATGCATATGCAGTATCTTTAGCTGAGTGAGGGAAGAGAGGTAAGAATTTGGGTATCTGCAAAACCCTCATAAAAATAAGTTAATGTCTGTACTTGCGTATCCTCCTGCACTGGCAATGGAGTAGGATGCAGAATTCCTTGGCATTGTACTGCTCCCCTATTCAGTTAAAAACAGTGTATCATGGCCGAGATGCCCTTATAGAAAGTGATGCCAGGTATAAAAACTTGAGGGCAAAAGAGAATCTCTTCAGGCAGCCAGCTGTAACCAATTATTTGATTTCTGTGTCTCTGAACTAGTTTTCTCGGACGTGCTTTGCTGGGGAATCCACTTCCAATTTCACTCTTGGGCTCATGAGCTTTATTTCTACAGCTGAATTTCCATTTGGCTTGCAAGTGCTACTTCTGAGTCCTGTAATACTGTTTGGAATTATAGCCTGTACTTTTGGAAACATTGATTTGAACAGATCCTCTGTTTTCTTGGTCTGGTTTGCTCCATAGGGCATCCTTTAAAATCAAAGAAATCTAGATAAATAGAGAAACATATAGGATGGCTTGTTTTTTGAAAGTTGGTGAACAAAAATAGTAATAGTATACTGACTGTCTTTGTGGGTTTTGGCTAAGAAAAAGAGTTGGATTTTCAAAGGAAAAAATTTGAGGGATAACTGCATGTGGTTTTAAACTTGTTTTCTCTTCTACAAACCATTGTGCCACTTGTGTGCATTACTTAATATCTGTTGGAATGTATAAATGCAAAATCTATGAAACTTTAATTTGTAGAGTATTTAATCAGAAGTAGGCAGGCTGCATTAGCGCTGCAAATAAGCAAAGTGAAATTTTTTGTCGTTTAAGAAACTTAGCCACTGTAAGAGCCTTCCGCGTGGCTTTAGGGTTTCAGTGGCTACGTCTGTATATAAACAGTCTTGCATAGTTATTTTGCATAAAACCATGTCTTTCTGCATCAGTGAAAGTAATGTGCCTTCCCATCTAGAGACAGCAGTAGTGCAAAAGCTCTTGTTCCAGCAGTTGCTGCAAGAAGCTGCCTATTAGATTCTTCTAGAGATCAGAATTTCTGAGAATTCAGACATGAAAAGCATTAGGAATGCACCACTTCTGTGACTGATTCATTCTTAGTAGGTGCATGCAGATACCTTATAATTCTTGAATATTTGTGTTGGTGTTCTGAGACGTGTGAAGTGTCAATGTTTATTTGATGTAATGTTTTGGGAAGCCCTCTTAAGGGAAGAAAAATCTCAAAATTCTGTGGGTAGAAGTGTGAAACTGAAATGTTTTTTCATAAAGCTATATACATTAGAATTGGTTTTGCTGATCAGTAAACATTTCATAACCTTGCAAGTTCTTTTGCTGGCTAGAGGTGTCTGATTAACTTTGTTACAGATTGTGATAAAAGCAAACACCCAAGGTTGCTGTGAATTAGTGAGTTGTCAGTGTGGTTTAAGTCTGAAGAAGATATATTGAAGTCTAGTTCTCTGCATTGCTGCACTGTTAATTTCTGGTTTATTAAGACCTTTTTTTTAAAAAAAAACAAATGACCAACCAACAACAACAAACCCACAGCTTCAGCTGTGCTGTGATACTTGTGTACTTAAACACCCTGATCTGGTAGGTTTCAGGTAGCTCTTTAAAACTGGGTGTGAAGAATAACTTAGCCTGTATGGGTTTTTGGGGCACATAACATGCTTGTTACCAAAGAACAGGTACTGCTTAGCTTCCTTGCTGGCTGTTCTAGGTGTTATGCTGTGTTGCTTCATGGTGCTCTCCAGACTTCCAGAGCTGTGCAGTTCTTCCAGGCTTGTCTGTGTGTTCTTTATGTCCCACTGGTTTTATTTCTATATCTACCTCAGAATGCTCATTCTTTTTTATATTGTTTGGAGAGTAAGAATTAAAAACAGGAACGCTTTTAAGGAACCCAAGCTGAATACTACATGCTAAACGTAACCACAGAATTATGCTCAGCTAGATTGGTGCATCTGCTAGGTTGTAGTGCAGCTGCCCTCTAAAATAACCTCCATCTGGAAACTTCAACCTCTAGAACTTGCTGGGCAGCAGAAGGTAGAAAGGTAATTCTTTGGGTTTTCTCTTCACTTACCTGCTCTAAATCTGCTTGGAGCAGGCTGTGTGGTTGATTGTCTTGCCTTGGACTGCTTGTGCTGCTGTAGCCGTTGATGATGATGCAGCAGCACCAGTGATATTAAGGAAGCTGCTGCATTCAGAAAGCCAGTAATGCTTGCAAGTGCTATGAAGAAGGAAAGCCAATTCTTTATTTTCTGCTTCCAAGGCAAACATTTGGGATTCTGTTAAGCAGTTGGGATTGAACAGGGTGTTTGTAAGGGCATCTGGGTAACTAAAAGGAATGTTAAAATTGATAGGATTTGACACGTTGCAGGTCAGATACAGTAGCTGAGTGCTTCGCTTTCTATTCAGTACACTGCCTGTGAGATCACCTATATTCACAAAATGGATGCAAATTTTCTCTCTTCTGTGCTAAATGATACAGGAGCTAACCTAAGAAGAATCTTGTCATGCCTGAGGGTTTGAAAAAGCTATAAGTAACAGACATCCTGGAACTTCCTGTATGTGGAATCACAAAAATGATATTACAACTACTTGTATTTGGAGAATAACTGAAGTTATAAGAAAGCTGTCACTTTTTCTTACAAAAATGTGAACTGTCAAATAGTCCTTGATAGTGTTTTAGGGGAAGCATTTGATTGCTTAAAAAATGAATTGTCTGGATTGTGCTTTCTTCTTTTTTTTTTTTTAAAATGGGCCAAATGGTCCTTTGACTCAAATGTAGTTTCTCCATAATGTTTAATGTAATGAAGTCTCAGATGAAATACGGTGTTCTTACTGTTCATGCCTCAGACTAAAATTTGAACAGCTTGCTTGTGCACCTTCAAGTATGTGTGAAGCACAAATAGGTTGGGAGCATGTTTGGGATGTCAGGGCAGGTGTGTTTTGAGCTCTTGTCCCCTTGCATTATGTGAAGTCTAGTTTATCTTCATTTTGAAACTAGCAGCCTTTTTTTGATCGGGGATTGTAAATTGTTTCCAGAGTGTGTGGATCCTAAGTCTATGGTGTTTTGGATAAACAGCCTTCCTCCTTCATTTCTTTCTCTCTTGCATCAAAACCCAGCTGTGCATAGTACTTCCCTTTGAAAGGGATTTTGTGTTTTTCTGACTTGTTTTGAATGCAGTAAAAGCTAGATCTCACTTTCTATCGTGTTTGTATTTAGTTTAACAAAATGCCGTATCTAACAATTTCAGTGGCATTTGGCTAGCTTATAGATAGTTCTCAGAGGAATAGCATTTCCTCTATGGCATGAGAGATTTAGGGCTGGAAAGCGGATTCTCTAGACATGGTGCTTTGCCCACCTCTTATGCTTTTTTAGCTAGGATAAAAAGCATCCTTTGAAATGAAGTTGATTAATTTATACCCTGTATTTTGCTGTGCACTATCATTGTTGGTTTTACGCAGTGGTGAATAGTTTTTAGTTGACAGCTTTGGAGATGGGCTCAAAGCACTGAATAAAATTGCCTCCTTGTTAAATGAATGCTGGGGGGAGCAGCAGAATGTTGGATATAAGGATTGTTAAAGAAATCATTATGTGAAAGAACAGCATTCCTTACCCATGGCTCTCTAAAATGAAAACCCCTTGCATTCTAATGCTCTTCTGGCATATTACTTGTATTGGAGTTGGTATAACAGTAAGCTAAATATGAGGTTTTGGTGGGGTTTTTCGTGTAGCTGTTTTTTTTTTTTTTTCTTTTTCCCCCAGTAGTATCATGGTTATGGATAGCTTCTAAGAAATCTGTGTTTTAAGTGAGATTATATCCTTTTTCTGGCTGTAGTGCTTAACTGGGCTGCCTATATAGGTTTTCAGCTATGAAGTTGTTTGGAACTGTCAGGTTATTTGACTACTTTAATTGATACTTACCATGATGCTCTAGTAATCTGCATCAGCATGCTCCTTTAGGCTCTTCCAGAGTATTGGCTTTTAATCAAACACTTGTGCTCCTTATATAGTGGTCTTGCAGAAGCCTGTACAGCAAATGCCCTGCATTACTGCCTTGCGAAATACCTATTTCCACATTGTCATTAACATGTGCAATTGAAGATCTTTGATTTCTTTAATTAAAATGACATTGCAATGCCAGTTGAAACTTCTACAGAAACTTTCGAAAGTGGTGGCAAGGGTCTGCTGTCTTTGATTTCACAAAAGCAGAAGTAACAAATTAATTTCCAGAATAATCTGGGGCAAGTAGCAAAGTGCTTGCTAAGAAAAATATGGTCAAGGAGTTACAAGAAGCCTCTGTGATAAGTTTCTCCCACCCCAAAAGTAATATCAGCTAGTTTACACGAGTGCCAAAACTGTTCCTGATTGGACCTCTGTCATCTTTGTTACAAGTAGTTATTCATAAAGCCCCAGCTTCTCCTGCTCCTCACTTTAAGACTGGTTGCTTTTGCTACTTCTATATTTTCTTGCTCTGTATTTTTTTTTTCCCTCTACGTCAGTGAGGAGGGGAGTATCAAAATAGCAGAGAGGTTTGGGAATTTTGAATGAAACTGGATGTGTAGTGTAAATAAAGCTGACTAAAAGCAATTCTGGCACAACAGATTTGGTATTTGCCAGCCAATACCATACTTTAACTTTTTGTATAGGATGGAGTTAATATAGAGCAGGTGTATATTCTTGAATTGCCTATATTATGCAGGATAAGCATGCATGAGGATTAGTCAGCCGTATTTTCTATAAATATTCTCCCTAAAAAAACCTATTTATTTCTTTTTTTAACTATTATGTTACAGTTCTTATACTAGTGGGCTAGTCCTGCTGACAGTGGGGGGCGTGTGCAGAGTAATTCACAGGCCACTTTTTGAACTATTCTAATCTGTACTGTAGCGTACCAGATCCTTACATTGCTGAGGGGGGTATAGCAGCCAGAAATAGTCTTTCTCCCTGTGAACCAGAAGAGCAACCAGTTCTGTTCAGAACACCAAGGGAGAAGTAAGGTTACCCTGGAGAACCCCAGCTGCTTCACATATGATTTCTTGTGGTGTTTTCATTAGATAAGGTTCTAGTTAATTTGTATACCTAGTGAAGGAGGGAAGTAGGTTCTAGCCTATCTAATCTATTGTAGGTGCCTCTGAAGTTGTTTTTCCATGGTGTCTAGGTCAAGCTGACTGCTAGGTTCCTAGTGGTAGCAGGAGCTATTAGGAGCAACTTTTGAAGGGTAGCTAAAAAAATCCAACAAACCCTTACTCACTACCCAGTGATGTAAATTGGCCTCCTTTGAAAAATGTGCCTGATAATCCTTATAGTTATCAGATCAGACTGCATTTCAGTGAAGCACTGCAACCTCTTATGAAAGCTCTAGAACTGTACACGTAGCAGTAAACTAGGCAGGCAGTGCTGAAATTTGGTGCTGGGGAAGAGGATGCTTGTGGTGAATGCACAGCATTGATCGCTGTGCCAATGAGTATTCCAGAAGTACTGGAGAAGGGAGTACTTCCTAAAGTGTCTTATGAGAGTAAAATGGCCTCACAGATGGAAGTTGTAAGAACACACACTTATCTCTTAAAAAAAAAAAAAAAAAGCAGCAGCTGATTATAGCCACAGTTAACTACCATACCTTTTTCAGGGATAATCAAGTTCACAGATGCAAAAACATTGCTCTTAGTTGGGGAAAGACATGAGACTATTTGGGGCTTTGGAATTGAGTGGTTTGGATTTTTTTTCTCTGCAGGCAGACAGCTTTATTAAGCTGTGCTGCTGGTAGAGATTAGGAAGCATTTATGCCTATAGAGATGTCTTAGCCAGCAGAGTTTGAGGTGGAACTGTCTTTCATTCGGGACTTCCTCCAAGGTTGCATAAACCAAAGGTCTTGGATCAGTGCCTTTTGCTACCCAAAGGATGGAAGCCCTTTGCTTACTCAGAGTTACTCATTGCTATAGTTATTATAGTAACAAAAACTCTTCTGCAGGGTGTTTCAGTTTGCTGCTGCAACTTCTTAAAATGTTTTCAGAAAGAAAGATAGATCAGATGGGAATCAAATCTTGTAGCACATGCGCCTGCTGTGGAAAAGAAAAGGAACTAGGTTGTTTAGGTTCTTTGGTAGATTTGGCAGGAGTCCAGGAGACTGACTTTGACCTGAATCTCCCTTGCTGTGTGCATGGGGAGAGTGTTAACTGAAAATGTTGAAATGAGGTGGTGAGGCCTGGATTTTCCAGACGAACCAGAACAAATGTCATAGATGGACTAGATCAAGCCTTGTGGTATGGACTAGGGGATTCCTTGGAGTTCTAACTCTGTTTTCTATCATTCTGATCAGGAAGCAGCTGTGCATTGTGCCAAAGGTACATGCAAAGCAGTTGGGAAGGTGCATCTTTGGGAGACAGAAGGGAACCTTCTGGTCAGTCTAGACTTGTTGAGCTGCTTGTTGAGTGCTGGGGGGTGATGATGATGAGGACAACAGTGTTCTCCTTCCAGCCTCCAAGAAACTACAAAGTTAAAAGATTTTTGTTGTAGTCTGTTGTAGTCAGCTATGAAGCACTGCACTGTTCAAGAAGCAGTCTTGCATTCACTGCCAGAACTTCACTTACAGGAACAGGCTGACAATTAACAGTACCTCTGGTAGTGGAGGCTGCTTCTGAGACAGAAATTGATACATGTAATAATCAGCAGGAGACAAGCTTAGACTTAAATTCATAATGAGTTAATATCTGTAATACTGATACACAGTACCAGAGAATGGAGTTCAAAGGAGAAAATAAACCAGTACTATCCTGTTGGTAGAGAAGTACTACCTACCTTTGCTTTTCCTAATTGGCAGCACTTCCCAATGAGATTAAGTTTGAGAATAACTTCACTGTTCTGTTTCACTGAAATTCTCAGATCATAGAACAAGCAGTTGCTGTCTGCCAATTAAGTTCTGCTACAGAAGAATGTATCTGTAATAAATGTTGTCTTAAAAAAAAAATATATCCAAAGCCATTCAAGTTATTTTGCTGTTGGTTCTAGATACAGAATGAACAGTTCAGTATGATACAAGGGGTGATGGTGTAAAGAGTGAGTGCTGGCGGTGGTATTACATCAAAGGAGACACAAGTTCACTTAATTTTATGTCAACATTGTATATGTTGAAGCTTTCTGTTTGTGTTTTGATATAAAGTAGCATGCGACTTTCCCTTTTAATCTACATTCAAGGGAGTAAATGTTAGATGCTTCAGCAGGAGAGGACTTTCCAGTTAGTCAAGACTTGAGCATACAGTTGTGAAAAACTCTGTGGCTGGATGTTGTGGAGTTGAATAATGTATCTTTAGAGTTCCAATGTTGTAGATGTCGTGATAACTTCGGACTTGCAGCACTTCCAAGGGAATCTCTCCTATCCCTCTATGCCATTTTTCCCTTGTTGCTGACATAAGTGCTTCTGTGGCTTTGCAGTGAACTGGAGAGCAAGGAATTTGTGGTTTAAAACTAAATTTAAAGCATAAATCGGGTTTTGTTTCCCCTTCATGTGAACCAGGGAGAGAAGTAGCAGGAACAAACTAGCAAATGAAAGGTAGGACTGCTGCTTTTGGCAGCAGTGTTGGCCCGTGCTAGTTCAGTGATGGTAAAAATACGGTGTAAGCATACACTGAATTTTTTTTTGTGGAGTATATACTACTGGATAATGCCAAACTTGGAATCGGAACATACTTAAAGAAAAAATTCCCTCAAGTCTGGCTTTACTTCTGCAGCTTTATTGTTTAGCACAGCAAGGATATGCTTTCTCTTACTCATTTTTAGAACTATGGTAGTAACTGAACTGTAGTATGTCATCTGTTCATAGCTAAGTCTGTGAAATGGGATGGTTTGCATCTAAAAATGAAGTGTGCGGTAGACTACTAGTAGTAGGTGAGGAAAGTAGAGTGAAATTACTGCGCTTTTTTTTAATCTGTGGAAATTACTACTTTTCTAGTTTGTAGTCTTTTATGAGGTAGGTTGCATAAGTATGGAGAAGTATTTAAGTGTAATGATAGTTAGTATTTTCATAGCATTGTTAAAGAAATTTTAAATCTGTTATATGCAGCAGCTTCTGTGTCTGATGGCTAGTAGATATTCTGCTTAATTTTGAGGATGACTTCCCTGAGTTGAAGCCTTGTCAAGGTGCAAGTCAAGATTTTTTTAGAGCTCTTGTCATAAATAACTGAGGTCTTGTTTACTCTTTGCCACTGGCTAAGCCTGATTCTTTTTAAAAAAACAAGCTGTCTGACAAATGGTTCAAAAGTTTTTGATGATCTCTGAAGTAGTCAAGTAGGTTCATACAAGACTTGTAGAAAATAGGAACTTGCCACAGTGCTTGAACTATGGAGTGGAGCATGTGTGGTCTTGCTCTACAGCCATGAATCCATGCAGAGGAGAGACTTGCATTACATATCCCAACCATGGGAAAAACTTAATTGGAGTTTGCAGTTCATTATATACTAAAGTCCTCAACTGTTTGATGCAAATCTGTAGGAAACTGGCTTTGATAATTATGGTGCCCATAGCCTATGCCAGCACCACTCCCTTATTTGCAAGGAATAGTGCTATTAACAGAGATAATTATCCCCACAAGGTTTCATAATGCTAGTTGTCCCAGTATTGCTGTTAACTGAGAAGCACTTGGAAGAAGTATAGGACTGCTCTTACCATATGCATTGATCTGCTTTGGAACATCTGGAGAACTTCTGAAGTGCCCCATAGATCAGTGTGTGAGCAGGACTGTCTCAGAAATGGTCATTCTGTCTCTATGAAATCTGGTAGGTTTTTCTTTGTTTTGTTCATTGGGAGAGGTGGAGTAGAGTTCTAGCTGCAGGTTATCGTTTGGTAGTGCTAGCTGTCTTGTGAAGCAAAATACTGGCATGCTAATGTGCTCGTTCCTAAGCTGCATCAGGCTTCTAGAGCTATCGGAAGGGTGTGGGGAAAGGGAAACGGCCAGATGTTTGTGGAGAGGAGTCGGGAGGGGATTCAGCAAGGAGCTTCTGTTTTGGTTATGAAGCTGCTGTTGGTTATAGGGAAGCTTGGAGTCTTCCAGTGTTCAGTGATGGGGAACTGGTGGCCTTTTGTCCATGTCCCTCCTCTTGCTGTGCGGTTCCATCCTGCTGCTGCCCGGGAGGAGGCAGTTGTTCCTCACCAGGCATTGCTCAGTAGAACAGCTGAGAAAAATTGAGAGGGCTTTTTCTCTTGCTATAGTTCCTTGTGCTTGTGCTTAGAAGAGCTGACTTGGCAAGGTGTGGGTGGACATGCCTTGTATTCCCCCTCCTGAATGCTGAAACTCACTGTGTCCTGTGGGACAGCTTGGTTCAGAAAGGCAGGGACTTGCCAAGAAGTGACCGTGGGTCTGCTGCCTCAAGAGCAACCTTAGTTGCACCCTTACCAGGACAGAAACCCTGAGTGGGTGGGTAAGTGGGTGCGAGTCCTGTTGCGGCTGACAAGATCCCGAGGTTGGTTTGTTTGGTATGAAGATTGCTTAGGTAGTGGCAAGGAAAGGTGTGGCCAAGAGTGCCATGGGGAGTGCTGGTTTGTAGTGGACAAGCTGAGAGTCCTGGCCTAGAAAAAATGAAGGTGTCTGCTAGCTGTGGAGAGTTCTCCAAGAGTGATCCCTGCCCCTCCCCCCCACCCCCCCCAAAAAAAAGCCACACCCCAAAAAAACCCAACAACAAAACAACACAACACACACATGGATGCCTAGTAATTGTCCTAGCTCTTTTTGCCAATGTCAGATCAAAATAAAACTTGCAGGTCTGTAATTAAAGCATAACGAATAGTAAATCTGCCACTCAATTCTTCCTGCCCTTTTGTGCAAATGAAATTTAGAAATTGGCACAAGGAAAACCTTCATGCAAACTTGTCAGTGCTAATCAGGATGAATGAATTAAACTTTCAGTTTGCTTGTATTTTCTTCCTATTTAAAGTTTCCAAAAGGCCTTTTAACCTTGAGTGGTTTCTCTCTCTTTTAAAAACAGGTAATTAAATCCCACAGAGACCTGAAATGAAATCAAGTAGCCTTTCTCAGTTACAGTTGTTTTGTGAACATGAGAAAAAACAAACAAAATAACCCCACTAGCCTGGTTTTAACTTTCAGTGGAGCCACTTTAGTTCAGTACTGCTTAACAATTACACAAATACAAAAATTTTACTTACAGAATATAAAGCTAGTGATGATACTAGTTAAATATTATTTCTGAAGGAGTTACTGCTTTCTCAGGTTTTCAGATAAAAATACTTGTATAAAGAATGTTGTCTTCAGGCAAGTTAAAACTTGCTGGCATATTCACAGTAATAATGTCTTTGAAAGAAAGCACATGTATATATCTAGAAAGATGCAAGCTGGAGAATCAAGTAATTCCTATTTTAAGGGCTAGTAGTTAAGTTGCCTGTGGATTGTATTGATGTATCTTTTAGGAGTTTCTCTCTTGTGACAAGGATCTGCTGTGTTAAGAGTGCTACTTTTCTCTTGCATAGGGTTAATAACAAGTTTCCAAGATGTGGGTGGGCCTGGCTTGAAATAATAGTGGTTTGCTCCTGTGTTTTTTCACTGTGCTGGGAATCTCTTAATGTTCCAGAAAGATACAGTATTTCTCTCTATGAAAATGGTAGTGGGAGATAAAGTTTAATTGTAGCCCAGCTGAAAAGCTCTTAACTTATTATAAGTCTCTAGCATCGTGTATTAAATGTATATAAAAGTCTGTTTTGATGTTCTAGGGTACTTAAGACTGAAATAATCTCAAATTTAAATTGGTTCTTTTTTTGTGCTCACAAATGTTCAGCAGTCCTGCAATTCAGATCACTGGTGTTTAGACATTGTGCGTATGAAGTTTTAGCCTGTTTTCCTGTGTGACAGCAGGTGAACCTTGCTGAAGTGAGCAGTAAGCCTTCTGCGCAGGGCTGCTCCACAGCCTCAACTCTGAGACAGCTTGCGTTCAACCACTACCCATTTCTCGTTTGTTTGCAAAAGGACACAAGGCTCTCCAAGTGCATTCTCTTGTTACACGAGCTAGTTACAAATAACAATAAAAAAAGGTTCTGGGCTACTGCATTGTTTTTCCTAGTCGGTGATTATTATAGAACTGTTCTTATAGCCCAACAGTGAGTAGCTATTAGCCCTCTGCAGGGCTACAAACAAATGATTTTAATCTGCAGATAGTGTGGCAGATGGTAGAGCTGAGCTACCTCTGGGTGTATCTGTAAGCAGATAATGATTTCTTCTAACTTTTTTTAACCTCTTTTGCTTTGCAGGGAGTTAGTCACCTTTAAATCTTCCTCTTTCTTCTCCTTTTCATATTCTTTTCCTGACTGCAATGTTAGCTTTTAATCATAAAGACTGTAGGAGAGGGATATATGTGATCAGTACAGAACAGAACTCACCAGTAAGACAAATGAGATTTTATAAATGAAATAACTTCTGTAGTTCTTTGGGCAAAAGTCTGAAATCTCTGAGGATCAGGAATGCAAGAGGCATCTATACAGTAAAGCCTGGAGATCTTCATAGACCAGCTGAGAGTTACTAAGAATATTACAGGTGACAGTGCTATGATGCAAAGCATTTACTTGTCCAAAATCCTCGGGGTGGGGTGATGGTGAATTCTGTGCTTATGTGTTGCAAAGAGATTTCCAGTTGATGCCTTCCCTGGGGAAGGAGCTGTGTCCCCTTGAGGCTTAAGACTTCTCTGAATAATTAATCTGTTGGGTCTCTGTCCTCAGAGAAAGATGAAAGAACTATCGAAGGCTACAGTGTTACACCTGATAAAGGAAGTCATTAGTGAGTCTTCAGATATAGTCACGTGAATTAAAAACACTTGCATCCTCTTTAACAATAGATGAAGCCTTTAGGATTAGAGTTTAAAAAAAAGGGGGGAAAACAACTAAAAAAACCTTCTATGAGTAAAATTCCTTATCACTTAGTTTTACTTGCCCCTAAATGACTTCGTTTCTTCCTCTTCCCTGTTCTTCCTCTTGTCTTCTCCATTCCTGCATGAGATGTGGGGAGGGGATGACAGGGTAAAAACATTTTTAAAACTCCATGTTCTGAATTTACAGAGAAGATTTAGGATTAGTTATACCAAATTCCTTGGATTGTAGAGTTAAGTATTTATGGCTCTGAATAACTGTTTCATTTGTAGTTTATTACCTTGTTAATGATCAATAAAATTTCAGCCGTTGGTAGGTAGAGAATGTTTGAATGTTTGTAATTCAAGAAACAAACCTGACCATGGTGGTTACCTTTCTTGGTTTTGTGCATGTGTTTGACATCAGGATATTGTGACCAAATTGCTGCTCTCCTTTTCTCTATTCCAGACTGGTGGTGGCTTATGCCAAACTTTTTTGTTTATTTCTAGGTATAATGGATCCCTCCCTAATGGTGACAGAGGACGCAGGAAAAGCAGATTTGCCCTTTATAAGCGACCGAAGGCAAATGGAGTTAAGCCCAGCACTGTTCACGTGATTTCTACTCCTCAAGCATCAAAGGTATGGGGCAGTGGGGTGAATTCTGTTCTGCTGATGATCTGGGCTGGAGAACAACTCATATGTTACTACTGATTTACCTGGCTCCTGGTTCATTCTGTGACAGATATATTTGTTTTAAAGAAGTCTGCAGTGGATTTTCTTTCTGGGGGTATATCTTTAATTTTAGTCCATTTAACTGTTCAAAACAGTCTTTAACCTCAGGTATGAGATAATCTGACCCTTCTGTCTTTGTTCAGAAAGATGACTTTGCCAGAGCTAACAGTTTTATTTGAGCTATAGAGTAATCGGGTGATGCAAATACAAAAAGTACTTTTATTTCTTTCTCACTGGATTGTAAGATTGGTATGTCTTTTTCCTCTTCAGGAAAATAACTGTCATGGTATAAAAAAAGTCATGATCCCTCTGGCCTTTAATTTTTGTTGCTAATAATGATATTGTGTATGTTCTTACCTGGAGTTTAGTGTTGGTGAAGGAGGAAAAGCAGTAAAGTAAATATATTAACATAGTAACGTATTAACCTGTAGAACTGTTCAGGATAGAGTTCTTGTGGTGGAAAATATTTCAAGCTGCAGGAAGTTATGCCATCTCTTCTCTCAAAACCTTTTTCCTAGAAGCAAAAAGTGACTAGAGTTCGGGCCAAACTGCAGGAGCAGTTCTGTGGTGACCCTCACAAAAGTGGATGGTTTGTAAGAGGTGCACATCACTTTTACCAAAATACGTACTGGGGGAGGGAGAGAACCTACGCTGTTTTCACCAAGAAAAGAATTTTGTTTAATCCGTAGTACAGGATTATGTTTTGAGAATGCATACCATACACAGTATACACCTAAAATTTTCAAAACACACAATATCAGAGCTTGTTTTCAAGATTGTATAGGGCCTGCTTAGTGCAGATAAATGTGTAGCCTTTTAGGATTAACAGTTTCTATAAGTACTTTTCAGTGTTCTCAAAATTAAAGCATCTGCGAGTGACATCTTCCTGATGAAATCAACCTTCAAAATGGGCCTGTAGTATATGTTTGTGTGTTGGTAGCTCTGGTCTCTTGCTTAAAATGTAACAAATGAAAAAAGTGTTACATAGCTGATGGAAATACACGCATGTTCTCACTGGATAGCCTTAAGCATTTGGACTGCAGATGATATTTTGGCATTTTAGTTGCAAAATATTTAAACACCACAAGGTATCTGGTTAATGTTTATCTGCATTGTTATTGTAGTGCAGGTAAAATGTGTGCTGTACAAATTAGTGCCCTTAAAAAGATAGAATAGGGTCTGAGGCATTAAAGCCCCTCCTCTGAGGATTTGGATTCAGGTAGATAATGTCAGGTTGAGTGTATTTTGCACTTTCTCTGAACCCTTATAAATGAGCTTTTGTCTGGGGCAAGGCTGGTGGATGTGCGCCAGAACAGTGATGCTGTGGATTTCGGTGAGTGCTCTTTTGATGCACAGAAAGGACACTTACATTTTAAGATGCTTTAGTAGGCTTTTCTGACATCTTCGATACTGGAGCCTAAGTCTGTTTTACTAGGAATGGTTTCTGCATACAAATCCTGTAAATGATTGCAGAAATATAGACTAATGTATAAATAGTAAGCTGCCTTTGTCTTCAGAAAACAACGTGCAACTTGACCTTTCAAGTTGTGTTCTGCTCTCAGTCTTTCAGCCTAACTCTTATTTAAGGAAGATAAAACAGTGGGAACTTGTGCTGCACAGGATATTAACAAGTTTCCTCCCTTTACATCCTTCCTTCAGACCTTTCAGATACCAGTTCTCTGTTTTGCTTTGCTTGCCTGTCACTGTTTAAACTGAATCTTTTGAGTAGAAAGAAACATGGTTTTTTTAGAGTACTGATGCTTTTTGGGTGGTTGATTTAGCAGGAGTGGGTAAAGCACTGACTGTCTCCAGTGAGTGGCTGGTTTTGTGCTAATTGCATTAATGCAGCAGCTCAAGAACTGTAGCTGTCACCAATTTTAAGTTAGTGTGTTAGCCTGAAGACTGCAATAGATAGTGAGAGGATGCTTGTCATGTTCTATTGTCCCTGCTATGCAGGTGTCAAGGACAGCTGGAGTAGCAATGGTTTCAGTAGTAAATTTAGCTGAGCTAATTGCATATGAATCAGTGCCTTTTTGTTTTTTTCCACTGGAGTGCTTGGTTTTTGCCACTCTGCCTTCTGGAGGTGCTGAAGAAAATTTAGAATTGTTTGACCTGAGTGTATATGGGTATATCTGGGGGAAAGCCAAATGCATGGGGTAATAAGTCTCAAGCAGAGTATTGTTAAAATATGCATGCATCTCTACAAAATTATGCATTTGACTTAAAAGCCTTTTAATTAACTCTGTGCTTAGGCACCATTCAGGAAACTTTCTACTGTCCCCTATTTTACAGAATCCAGACAGTTTAAGATAGACTTTTTCGAGCATTGTAAAAATCAGTATTACTGTAAGGAAGGAAGCTTAAAACTCTTATGCTGTCTCTTGTTTGTGTCTGTGTACACGGCTGGGGGGAGGGGAGGG
Source organism: Falco peregrinus (assembly GCF_023634155.1). Classification (NCBI taxonomy): domain Eukaryota; kingdom Metazoa; phylum Chordata; class Aves; order Falconiformes; family Falconidae; genus Falco; species Falco peregrinus. Next base: position 96,809,102 of record NC_073721.1, read on the forward strand.
GGACTGTGAGACTTTTCATTAACTGTGTATGAATCTTACTCAAGATTGTAGTAATCCACTTTGCTAGACCAGAGAGTTTGTTTTGAAATCAAGTCACATTTTTTCGATTGACTTGGGTCTCATAGAATCATAGAATAACTTAGGTTGGGGAAGACCTTTAAGATAATCAAGTCCAACTGTTAACCCAGGACTGCCAAGCCTATTGCTAAACCATGTTCCTGAGCACCACATCTACACTGCTGTCAAATACCTCCAGGGGTGGTGATTCCACCACCTCCTTGGGCAGCCTGTTCCAATGCTTTTGATGAAATTTTTCCTAATAGCCAATTAGGAAAACCACCCTTTTGATGAATTTTTTCCTAATAGCCAATCTAAATCTCCCCTGGTATAAATTGAGGCCATTTCCTCTTCTGCTGTTGCTTGTTAACTGGGAGAAGAGACCAACCCCCACCTGCCTACACCGTCCTTTCAGGTAGTTGTAGAGAGCGGTAAGGTCCTCCAAGCCTTCTCTTCTCCAGATTAAACCCCCCCAGTTCCCTCAGCTGCTCCTCATCAGACTTGTTCTCTAGACCCTTCCCCAGCCCTGCTGCCTGTCTCTGGACATGGCCCAGCACCTCAGTGCCTGTCTTGCAGTGAGGGGCCCAAAACTGAACACACTATTCAAGGTGCGGCCTCAGCAGTGCAGAGTGCAGGGGGACAGTCACTGCCCTGGTCCTGCTGGCCGCACTGTTTTGCAGTGATGATGAAGAGGAAGACTGTCATCAGTCATGATCGTATGATCTGTGAAAACCTTCCTGGGACTATCAAACTCTTAGGTTTAAGTTTGCTACTAGTTCATCATGACATAGCTAGGATTGCTGATTTTGATCTTCAAGCTAGTAGGGCTGTTTAACAAAATGAAAAGTTAGTTGTAATGTTTATTTTGGTTGAGTTGTCTTAACTATTGCTTTCATACGTGATAGTTAATGCTGTGGGACTCAAGTCTAGGTGTGTGAAATGGTTACATGGTTTTCTTGTGCAGAAATTTTCCAGTGAGTGCTGAGCTGCAGGTGAGAGGGAGATGTAAGTTTTCAAAATAATCGCCTGGGAATGATGGGATACTAAGATGCTAAACTGGAGTTTACTAGTTTGGCAGGGGGTTGGGGGGTAGGTGGGCATGGGAGGATTTTGAAGGGATTTTTTTTGTGTTTTGGAGATTTGTCGGGGGGGTTTATGGTCTGAGGGTATATATGTCTGACAGGGAAAGAGGTGTCTGTAACTGAAAACAAAACCAGCTTAATGATGTTGTAGAATCAGTAACATTTGAGGACAGTATATCTTTCTTACAGATCTTAAGTAGGTGAATTATAAGCTCTGTCTAAATAAAACTGTATGATCCCAATTTCTGCTAAGCAAAGATGTTCATGTTCCTGTACACATCCAATCTGTTCACTGGGCTATTAGGTTAACACTTTCTCCCTGTGCAAACACAGGTAGATCTTCACTCCTGTTTCCTCCTCTTCATAGCCATCACTAACTCCTTGTTGGATGTTGTTGGAGAAGTTATTTTTGTATAACACTGGGAGAGAACTCTCCCAGTTCCATATGAGGGGGGGTGCTGGCAGCTGGCATTAACAGTGAGGTTGCTGGTGATACTGAACACTCAAGTCAAGTAATACTCCATGACTTTAGGTATGCATGCATTTAGATTTCATTATTGTTTTCTAATGCTTTGGAATTACATCCATGGGTGTGAAGTTTAGAAAAATGAAGAAGGAGCTTCGTGTGTGTTTGAGTTACTTCAAGTATGGAAGCATGAATTGTTGACGTTAGCCCTCCAGGATTCCTTAGGATTATTCTGGAAGCATGAATGAATTCTATTGTAATAGCATGTACAGCATTTGAAACTTTCCGAAGTGGTGAGTCAGTAGGCAAGAGATTATAACTAGCAAGCACTAAAAGTACTCAGTTCTAACAAGTGAATGTTGCGTTTTGATACCTAAGCATTTCATTCTTATACTTTGATAGCAATTTGATAGCAATTATATAGCAAATAATAATTTGATAGCAATTCAAAAGACATTTGCAATCTTCTATAGACTACAAAACTTCCCACCTTTTAATACCTTTTTATGCTGCCATGTCTTGGTATTTATTATGTCTGTCTGTCTTGGGATCAAAGTTTTCCTTTGGTAACCTGTGGTAGATAAAGACAACCTATTTTCTCCCCTATGAAATTACTGTTTCAAGCTGACTGGGGAAGATCTTTCGTACTTCAAGTCCAATTACCTGCCGAGTTGGCTTCTGCTTTGTGCTATCACAACAGCAGCTTGTATAGTCACTGGCTGGGTTCCTGCAGCTCAAATCAAGTTTCATGCTGCTACTGGAGAAGAACAAAATGCAGCCATACGAATAATTATTAGGTTGGGGAGAGAGCTGCAATTTGTGCTTTGAGTGATGAGACAAAATGAAAGTATAGGATTCTTGTGATTAGTTATCTGCTGTAGATATTGCATTTGCTTTGGCGTACTTTGTGAATTTTGAGAAAAAAAAACCCCAGAAATCCTTCTAGTACTGACAGCTTTTTGGTGTTCATTCTGGATGAAAGCTGTAGAGCTTAGCTGCTGTCAGAAGCCACTGACAGACACAGTATCCTCCTCTTTCTTACTGGGCTTATTTATGGTGTAATCAGTTCGTGGAGCACTAATTTGTTCTGAAGTAACTTAATCACACAGGTATCCTGAGAGTCCTGAGTTGTGCAGAAGAAGCTTTTTCTTGGCTCATTGGACTGAGTCTGCTTGAATAATAGTTTCCTTGGTGTAATGCCCTTTTCTTCTATGAAATGAGTGTCATCTTAACACGCTAAGTTCCTATGCCCTTGTCCTTGCACATAGCAGGGAATGGCTAGACAGAAGAAAATGGTTAGAGAAATTTCATTAGTAGGGCTTAATAAATAACAACTGTTGGTTGGTTTGAAGCTCTCCTTCCTGAAGTTTTGGGACCTATTGAGCAGAATGCATGTCAAAGGTTTTGGAAAATCATTTTACAGTGTTTTCTAACAAAAACCAGATGTTTAGTGAAGGAAAAGGAATTAAAAATTGCTGAGGACTACAACAATTATTTTTTTTTATGACTTAATGTTGTTTTTTGTTTTCATGCTCTCCCTTCAGAGGGTAGACAGAAGATCAAAAAATGCTTTTCTTGTAAACTCTGTTTAAACTACATCTGTTTTAAATCAGTATTTGGAGCAGATTCTATATGAAGTTGGGTGCCCTTTGAAAGCAAAGGAAGGTGCAGTGATCACCAGGGCTAGTGTTAAACTTGGGAGCATTGCATTTCCCCGTATGCTTCCACTTCCCTTCCCTCTGGGAGTCGGGCTGTGTAACCCACTGCTGTGCAATTCCTATCAGTTTGCAGCTTCCTTAACCGTGTCAGAAATAACGTGGGGGAGTTTGGTCCTGTGGTAATGCAGAGCTAGGTAAAGTAGAGACTACCTCAGCTGAGTTTAAAATGCTGTAGTGTAAGGTCAGATGCTGGATGCTTTTGCCCATCAGGGAATGTCCTCGATTGTTTGTGCCACTGGAAAAGCTACAAGGGGGATTTCTACTGCAGGCAGCAGAGCCGCTCGTTTCACTGAAAGAAACAATTTCACTGCTTTAGCTTCGTATAGCACAACTTGTTTAAAACTACCTTGTTCCAGTTTGACTGGTTTCTGCATGCTTACCCTTACCATTCCTCAGGATTTAAAGTGGAAATTTTGGACCACCTACTGTAGCGGTAAAGGTCTGTCCTGTTACACATGTTCTATTCAGACTCTTAATTGGCTGGAATGGATCTGGTCTTAGAAGGGCATGTCTCCTGAGAGCTGGGCTGGGCTGAACTTCATAAAAGTTAGGAGAAAACCTGAAACTGGTTTTGGATTGAATGAAGCCACATGGACTGAGCACAGTGGTACTGCCTTTTGAACTTGGAACTTGCTGTCAGGGGTAACACGCTGCAAGCTGGCATTACTGAATGAGAACTTCACTAGAATTTTAAAAAGTGGTGACAATCTGCTGTTGCATTCCAGGTGTGTAGGTGGGCTGTGCTGCAGCACAGTTATGAACAGCCTGATGGCTACAGGGGCTTGTATACAACTGTTAGAAGAGTCTGAGGCATCTGTAAAGTAGGAATTCCTAGCTACTGTTTTGGACACATGCTTCATTACCTCTGTCATGGGGGGACTTCACACAGGTCTGAAGTGCAACTTTCACATTAGCTTTGAACTGCAAAGCCCCCGTAGAGAGAGACAGTTGGATCCTGAGCTGTATAGAATGTAGTTTTATAGCATGTATGACACAGTGTCTGGACTTGACTGAGACTTGTACCACAGAACTGAAGACAGAGCTCTGGTGCTATGAGGGAGGTGTAAGGCAGTGTGCACGTTATTTTTGTGTTACCCTGTTTTGATAAAATTGAAGGCTCCTGGAGTATTTGTTGCTAATGTTATGTATATATTTTCATTCCCAAAAGAAAATGCGGTGCCAAGAGGAACATGCAGCTAATGATATGTGCTTTTCCTGTTACCTCAAACTGTAATGTCCAAATGAAATTGTGTTAAATGGATGAATTGTGTTGGAAGAATAAGGTAGCGTATACTCAGTGATAGCAGTGTGGAACAGCTCTCCTGGAACAGAGGAGCTGGAACTGCTTCAAAGAGTAGATGTGACTCCTATGCTCTAAGGCCTTGTTGGGAGAGGCAGTTATTTTGAAAACACAGCAGTCCAAGCCTCATGGGCCAACAGTAAATTTTCAAAGAAACACACAGCTGATACCCCTTTTTTAGAAAATACTTCTTTTCCAGAGTGCTTTGAGATTTTTGTTGACTGAAATAACAATCTAAATATTTCTCTGTTTGGGAGTCTTTTATAAAATTACTCATTTTACAGATGTAGTCATATTTGCACTGAGTGAAGTACTAGAGGGGTGACTGACTTGTGGGACTACAAGATTCCTCTTTCCACTATAGGTCTCTTGTCTGAGGTGTGTTTATACTTTTTTAGATGCAGGACTACTTTGTTCTGGGATCCTGCTGTTTTGCTCCTACTCAACACCGAAGAACTTACAAAGATTTTAGGAAAAAACAGGGAGTACTCTTGAGGGGATGTATCCCCAGCAAAGTGCTTGTGGTGATGGTTCATTCACTGAATGCTCCAAGCTCTTTAGCGCTGTGTGCAGAAATTGTTACCTGTGTTTGGCAGTCATAAGAGCAATTCAGAATTCTTCAGCACTATGGGTTTGCTTCTACAAGATCATTATCTTTTTTATTTTTAACATCTCATGAGCTGTCCTTCCATGGAAGCAAGCTTGTCTAGCCATTGGGTCTGCATCAGAGCTTGTACTTATATGACCTCGATTCAAGACTGCATATGTTATGTACAGACTTGTCTTGAAATTCTGGATATGTCTCTTGTCCATAGTGATTCTGCCAGTACTTCAGGAAGTTCTGGACTCTGCAGATGCCTGGTATGGATGACGTGTGTGGTAATACATACTTAGGCCTTCTAATTTCAGTAACAGCAGATACCTATCGCTGTGACTTGAGGAAGCTCATTAAAAGCCCTGCACTGCCAGCTTGCTTGGTTGTACAGTACTCTGTTTTCCTCCAGCTCCTATCGGTCTGAGCTCAGAGGGATGTCTCCTACACTGAGCTCACTACAGTCAGGGAATGATGGATGCCTTCTCCTTTGCTTTCTAGTGTTGGCAACCAAGGAAGGGTGTTGGTCCCTGTCTGGCTGAAAAAAAACTGATTTGGTGTATGCTGAAGTCAGATTCACGTATTTCTCCTGTAACTCTCACTGCAGTGGCTACTGGCCTGGCACTTGACTAGTTGCTCGTGAGCATGAAACCAGTGCCTTAACAGTGACCTGTCTTGGACTGGGATCATCCAGAAGTGTTGTGTGCTCAGCCTTCGATGTTGACAACTACCACTTTTGTGATTCCCGAGATTTCCCTGGGAACAATTCCTGTTTTCTAGGTTTAAGATACTGAGACATACTTTTTCTTTCTCCTTTGCCCTAACGCAGGGTAAGGAAAGGGGAAGCAAACAGCAGGCTTGATTTTTACTTGTTTAACTTTGTTTCATGGCTCCTGTGTGACCAACAAAACTTCAGTTCCAGGGTCTGCATGTAGTTACCTGTAGCTGCCCAATTCTGTTTCTCCTCCCAGACTTTTCAACTGGTGAGAGGCTTAGATGACAAAGCACTCCCAGTTTGCAGCTTGGAGAGCTCTTGTGTCTGAACAGCTTCAGTGAGGGATATTGTTTTTGAGAAGGGAAATCTGAAAAAAACCTGGAACTTTCCTGGTGATACAAACCACATTTAAATACTTGCTCTGCAGCAAGGCAAACTGCTGGTTTTTATTGCTCCTTTATCTCAAATCTCAGTTAAGTTCAGCTGAAGGGATATTTCCTTTTGTAGGATCAGACTTCTCCTGGAAATCAAGACTTTGTGGGACCAGAGCATATACATCTATATTCTGGATGATCCTACTATTTCTGAACCTGTAGCAGCTTGCTTGTTCTCCAGCTCTTTGGGGAATCCTCAGAGAAGCTGTTCTTTGGGTAGGGGTTACGGCCTCTGAGGATTAGAGCTTCTGTTCCCTTCCCCAGACAGTGTTCTTCCTAAGCAGCTGCTGTTGCTGAAGCTTAATCTTAGCTGAATGAGATTACTCATTCCATCTTTTTCTCTCCTTGCTTTCATAAGGTATGTGCATTCTTGAATGAGTTGTGCTGTCTTCCTAAAAGAATGGTTCAGTTCCTGACGTTGGCCTTAGTTACGTGTCACCAGTGTAACGTTACTGCCAAAATACCCAGATGCTCTATGTGGGAAAAGCTGTCCTGCAGTCCTTGGCTTAAGTGTGGACTTTGGGAGACTGTTTTTGCACAACTGAGTCTTGAGTAATTCTCCTTGGAGTCCCTCACTGTATGGATGGATGGATTTAAGCTGATGACACAGATAACCAGCCTCTCTCTTAAAAGCTCTTTCCCTCACAGTATTTTGACTATGCATCTGTTTAACATGCAGTCTCCTCCTGACTGCAGAATTCCAGAAAAGGTAATTAAGGAGTTCCTGTGGTGGAGAGGTGTGGGGTTGTTGTGCTTGAGGTTTTGTTATTAAAGCAAAACTTTTTATCTGTACTGCATGAATGCAAAAAGAGTGCATGAACGGTCAAAAAAGATCTTCAGCAATTATAGGCTGGTTTTTCTGGTTTGCACATTTGATCACACTGTACTTTATATATCCAAACCTTACTAGTTTTGAATTTTCTACCAAGCAGGTTTGGAGGAAATCTTGAATAGGATAGGGACTGCAAACCCACAAAAACTGGAAGGAAGACTGAAAGGAACTTCAGGGGGGCTTTGTGGATTACTTTTGACTGCTAGCCTTCATATAATGACATTTGCTATTATAAACTTTAGACAATAGACTAATGTGTAAGACATGCAGAAATATTTTCCTCCTCCCTGTTTTCTTATGCTGGCATTTGGTTTTCCACACCATTTTCTCTCTGCTTCAGCCCACCAAGGAATCTTCCACTGCTGAAGGTCAGCAATAAGGCAGTGCCTTGGTGGTCCAGGTGGGAGGCAGGCAGGAAGAAAGCTGACCTCGCTTCAGCATGGGCAGCTGCTCTTACTTTGTTCCAAATGAAAAGCTGGCCTTGGAAGGCTGGATTATGAAACTTCTAATGGCTCATAAAGTGTTCTTCCTAAATCACCCCTCCCCCTCAAAGCTTTCTCAAATCTTACTGTTTGGTGTTTTGTCACAAAAACTGACTTATTGCTGCTTGAGTGGAATAAATAAACTGTAAGTCAAAACAACATGTTTGCATTTTTGTGCAAGAGTCAACCCATGTAGAATATCTTAAAATACCACTCTGTTATCTTGACTGTTAATGGGAAGGTCTAACTCTAGTTACCCTGCTCAAAAATATTTTGGTTATTTAATGTTGTGTCTTAGTGTCTTTGTATTATAGTAGCAGATAGCACTGGAGTTAGAGTATTGCTGTGTCATTATGTGATTCATATAGAAACAGAATTTTCCTAAGGACCTTTTCTTTTCTGGAAATAATAGAACAAGATTTCATAAAGGAAAGATGTTGCATATCTTTTAATTTTCTTTGGATGTATGAATTTATTCAAGGTTTTGAGTAGATTGTGAAAAGATCAGGCTATCAAGTTAAGGTAGTAGCCCCATTCATTAGTCTAATTCAAAACTCTTCCAGAAGCGTCTTTGTCGAACACTATGAAATGTACATATTTGGATGATGCATTGTGTGTTTTACAGATATTTTTCTAAACTGGTTTTATGGCTTTTGCCATGAAAATATTTCAGGGATTTGGGGAAAAAAGCATTCCAATCGTTATTTAAAGAATTTGTAGCTTTAGATCAGTGGATATAAAATTTTTACAGTAAAATTTGAGTATGGAGTTCATTCAGTAAGTCTGAACAAGAATTTGTGTTCTATACCTTGTACTTTGTTCCAATATTGGATGTTGGACAACAATTACTTCTTATAAATCTATTATTAAAACTCTTTGGCAGAATCTTTTTCTTCCTGTTTGCTGTGGGGATTAATTCCAGACCTTCAAGTTCAGAAGGCCTTTTCCTGGGGAGTGGGTGGGAAGAACATCCCCAAATCCCGATAGATTAGCCTGCACCTACCCTGCAAACCTCTGTAACATCCAAGTTTATTTCAAATCCTTAGTGCTCTAGAATTAATCTCTCTCTATACCAGTATCTGCGTACTTGCTGCTGTCCTGTCTGCTATTGCTTTAGTTCAGTCTTCCTCATTTTTTAAACTCTTGATGTGGAACATTGTTTAATGCTTTGGAAAGTTGACATTTGTGTGATGGTGGAGGTGAAGCAGTGGCATTGCATTGCTTGATTCCATCACCTTCAGGAGGGATTTCCTGTCTCTGTCTATCTTTAGATGATGTGTTTGCTAAGGTGAAAAAATAGAGCCCTGATTTTCCTGTGACTGCACAGGAATTCTATGTAGAAAATACTCTGATTAAACTTTGGCGATAACGATAAAAATACATATATGCATACCAAATACAGATGACGAGGGAATACCATCATGTTGTGTGGCAGTATGAATGTGCTGAGCTTTTTTCAGACTGAAACAGTGTTTTTACGTGGTGTCAGTGAAGGTAAACACGTGTAACTTTAAAAGCACTAAACCATTTTGGAACAGGAGTGTAGAGGCACCCTCCTAGGTCAAAGGGTCGGTTGACTTCAAACAAATTTCTGAAAAGGAGAAGTTTTTAGAATGTAACAAACAATACTTCTGCCTCAGGTAGGATTGCGGGCTGTGCAAATGCTGGGAGATGATGGTTCTGTCTCAACAAGCAAATATTACAGCTTTCATGAAGCAGTAATCCTTTCTGTTCTGGTGTGTGCCACATAATGCTTAGCTGCAGCGTTGATAGCAGAGCATTAGTGCGAATTAGATGATCTCCGATATGTCTGGGAGCCACCCTATTTGAGTAGGTGAAACAGTCCTGCCTAGAATTGCTCTGAATAAGCCACTTTGCAATAGATAAAAACAAAACACCACAACAGCGCTCAAAGGTCGATACAGTAGAACTAGTCCATCACTTTGGCAGCCTAGCTGTTTCAGCAGCTCTTGCTTGTGGAGGTCGCCGAAAGGAGTGTCAGGGCCATTAAGGCTGGGCTTGAGTCTGAGACCAACACCAGTGTTTGACACGCTTGCTATAGGTGTGAAGATGTTGAAGCCTTGTCTGTGCAGGTTTAGTCTGTACGTCAGTGGAGTCTAGAAGGTGGCTCAGCTGAGCAGCATGTGCCTCTTTTGGTCAAGGCTGTGGTGACTCAGTAGCGGCTTAGCCATCTGATATGTATGGTAGGTCATACTTATTTAGGTGTCTTAATTGCTGTTTTAGTCCTAGCTTAAAGATGACTCCAGAAGGAACCCTAGCAAGTTTGGGTACAGTGACCGTTTAACATTTTTGGAGCCTTGTGTAATTTGTTGTCCTCCAGTAATATTTCTGCCAAACACCCAGGGAGTGTTTGTAGGGTCATTTTGTTCTGTCCTCTTGCCAAGATTCCAATTCTCTTTGTTTTGAAGTCAAGGAAGTCTCCTTCAAGGAAATGTCATACCCAGAATCATTTGCTAATGGTGCATAGCTCTGCTGATATTTAAGGCTGGCTTTTTTAGCCCTGAATGGTCTGTCTTAAAGGCAGTTCTTTCTTGGCTTTCACTTGCCAACTTGTGAATTGAGTTGTTAGTGCTAGTAAAAGTTCATAAATCACAGATACCTAGATTCTTATCTAATCAGCCTGTTTAGTGTTCCAGGATTGTCTCAGTCTCGTGTTTCTCAGGCTTGATTAACAGGAAGGAGAGAGCACTTGAAATGCATGTTACAGGTACATAATGTCTCTTGTATGATTTATGTAACTCTTCCTGTTGTGCATCAATATGTATTTCATGGACAATTACAATAAAAAGTAGGTTTTCATTAAAATGAAAAATCTTCACGTGAATTGGACATGATGGTTTGCTGCTTATGCACTTTATTTTTGGGTTTGGTTGGTTTTCTGTTTATGCATTGGTCTCGATACCATACTCTTGTCACTAAAAAACACAACTATAGATAAGGGAAACTTAAATCTGGGGCGTGGGGGGGCATGCGATTTACGATTGCAACCCTTTTTCGTGAAGCATCTCAGATACATTTAAATGTGTGTGTTTAGTGCCTACTAACTATAGCTGCTAAGATGTTTGAATGCTCTTTCATGGAGACTAGTGGAAGACTTGGAGTGGAGTAAGATTCACCTTTGGAATTTGCTGGCGTAATTTTGTCAACAGCAAGCAATTGCAGGCAGAGCAGAAAAGCAAAAAATGTACTAAATGTCTTGGCATTGTCAGTGCTGTATTAATCCAATTTATTATTATGCTTTGCTGTAGTAGTTCTATATTAATAACATGTTACACTGAGTGTATGCTTTGCTTCAGGTTGGAGGAAACCACCACACCTCTGAAATGGGGATTGTAGTTATATTAAAGTGCTTTTGGCAAAAACTAAATATTTATACTATTCTGGGGCAGGTTGTTTTCTTGTCCAGTATGCAGTTTGGTTGGTTGTATGTGTAAAAAGTTAAGGGTTGCTTTCTGGTGATTTGGGTTGAGAGATAGTTCCCAACTCTGCTGAGACGTTAAAGCCTTAAAAACTGGGGCTGAGGAGGTTGCGTTAAACTCTTAAATAATATATAGGATTGGGCTGTGACATAGTTTTGGAAGAATGTATTCTAATAACTTTTTATGAGAAAATGTCATATAATTTGGAAACAAGCTGATAATGAAGCCTTAATATCAGGTTTGGGTTTTTTCCCTTATGCCTAATCTCCTGCACATCTTACAAAAGTGGATGTAATACATAGCTTAAAGAAGTGGGCTTTGATTTAACGAAATGGTTTGAAAGGATGGGTTAAAGCTCTTCTGCAGTTACTGTCCTTCCCAACGCACCTCCCCTTTCCCATCCACTGCCAGTTACCTATCTTGTGCTGCTCCTCTGCTCAGTGCTCTTGTGTCACTGAGAAGTAAGGGACACCTTACTTCTTGAGTCTTGAGGCTGGTTGAGGTTTTTCTTTTTTCTAGCTGGCCTATGACAGCTATCAGTGAGATGCCTTGGCTGAGCTCTTTGAAAAAACATTGCTGAACATTTTCTTTTAACATTTTGCTTTTCAAAAACTGTACTCGTGGGTTTTTTAAAGAGAACTTTCTTTCTCATTTTGCATTTAATATATAAAACATATATGCACTGTGCTTAGCACTCACTACTTGTTGTAGAGCCTTGTTCCTACTAGAATACATATGAAGTAAAAATAGGAATTGTGAGACTTGATGTGTCCCAGGTTTTTTCATTCGTACCACTAACACTTCCACCCTGTCAATCCATATATCAATCCACAATACCAACCAAATGTGTTCATAGCGTTTGATTTTTAATTTTTTCCTCTTGAGCTGGCAAAATGAGAAACTTGTTTTTGCCATAGAGATTTCATCCCTTGTCTCTGAACACAAATTATGGCAGTGTATCAACAGAAAGGGGGGAGATGTGTTGACAGAATATTCACATGTAACATTAGATCTGGAAAAGATATTTTAATAATCTAAAATGTTAGAACTACAGATTGTTCTCTTAATTTGTTTTCAATGCTGGTGTTCGTGAAAGTAGTTCAGAACACTACTGGTTCTGGCTGAAATCCTAAAATCTTCACTGAACCCTGGTTTTGAATCTTCATGAATAAATAGGTCTTGACTTTGTACAGCTGGAAATTGTAGGATTTTATTGCATTGCTGTTTGTTCACGTTTCTGTGAAGGTGAATCCTGGAGTAATACACATGCTTCTATAATTAGAATATTAGTTACACTAGATTATGTCTTTGCTTTACTATATCATACTCAAAATCAGTACTTCATGTGCTTTGCTAAGTAAGATGCACAGAGGCAAGCATCAAAAATTACATGTTACAGTTGACTTCAAACTCTTCTGCTGTTTTTATATTTTCCTTGGTACTGAAGCCTTTCACTGCTGAAGGGAAAAATGTAGGATACATGCTGTTCTTTCATAGCTGTCGTTTCCTCAGTACTATTATTTTGCTTGGAAGCTAGTCTGAGCTGAAAGTCAGTCATCTTTCTGCGTGTCTAGCGGCAGAACACTGATTTGTGATCTCCTGGTGTCACAAATAAAAATGAGTCTTTCTAGATCTGGACAGGATTTCAGCTCATTTTTCCTGTAGGGTTTGTGCTGGAGAGGCTTCATAATAACAACTCAGCTTTTTTCCTCTAGGAGGAATGTCTGTCTTTTGTTCCTACAATTTAAGCACATTGTTCTTTTCTGAATGCCTTTTCCATAAGTGCTGTGTGGGGTTTTTGTTTGTTTTTAACTAAAAACAAAAGAAAAATGAAAAATTCTTTAATTTGTGAAAATGCATTTGAACTTGCTAACAGAAGTTAGTCAGGCTGATGTGCAGTGATACAAAGCTGCAGTTATCTCTATCTTTGTCCTCCCGTGGGGCTTCATTAAAGTGGCTGCTCTTTAGCTGCTTCGGTTTCGCAGCATGGTGAAGTTCAGGATTCAGCAGAGACAACAAATATTTTTGTGTGTAGTATTTCATACTTGCAGATGGAACATGTAACAGCCTTTTTTTTTTGCTGTTCTTATAGCAACAGGAGAATCTGTGTGAATTCTGACAGACCTTTTAGTATTTAAACCTACTTGTTTGATAGTGATGTAGCAAAAATATCGACTCTTCTGCTGCATCAGCTCATTCACTGCTCTCAGCTAAAAACAGGGACAATTGCATCTCTGAAATGGCTTTAAACTAGTGTATTTCTAATATTGCTTAATGCAGTTTGACAGGCACATAATACTTTAACTTTTATGCTATAACAGCAATTTCATGATGGGATAGTGTATTTAAGCAGGCTTTCCTGAAGTTTTAGGTTTGCTAATCAACCCTGAGGGCAAGTATTTAATAATTCCGACCTTCCAGGCTGTTAGTTATGTATCGTGGTAACATCGTCCTCTTCAGGCAGTGCTTTGTCTCTTCATAACACTTAAACCTTCATTCATTTGACAGTTTTAGCAATTAAATCTAAGTTTGAGCCTCAGCACAAGACTGATAAAGATGCGTTGGGTTACGTACACAAAAATTGTCTTATGTTTATGCTTTCCACTGCATAAGAATGTGTCAGTTGGGCACCTAATATTTCAAGACCCTTTAAAAGATTAAACTCCATATAATTCATATTAGACTACTTTTTTAAATTACATGCATCTTTCTTTTTTGCTTATGTATTTCAGTGGGGCATAGTTCTTTTTCCATAGTGTATATAGTGATATTTTTGCCAGCATTTAGGTGTTGAGTGTACGTTGGGGAAACGAATGCTTTATACATGCTTTTATAGCTCCTTGTTAAGGGAAAGTCTATAATCTTTTCAAAAGAATGTATTTAAGTAGCTATCTGCAATTCACAGTACTCTGTCTATGCCTGGAAAATGAATGCTAACTGTTGTTCAGTATTTATTTTTAGAAACAGAGGTGGTATGGGCAGGTCTATCCAAAATATTTTTCTTAAAAGAGAATATGTCAATACATAGATTTGGCATGATGCAAATCCTGGCTTTCTCAGACCCCCTCAGCAAAGAGGAGGCGGGGAAAAAATGTGCCATGACCAGTGAGAATTCAGTGTTCTGGTGTTACGCATTATATTGTTCCATTTCAATGGAAGACAGGACTATATGAAGGATGACCCTAATTTTTTGCAAGTGGAATTGTCATCTGGGTTGAAGATAATTGAGAGCACCCGGGAGAACAGTCTATGGTGTGCTGAGCAGCATATGTGAGAAACTCATTCAGCAGGCTCTAGTCCGAAAAAAATCCTTGCTTGCCTACATAGTAATGCAAAGAATCTGTGTAAGTCATCATTTGAGAAGAAACTTCCTTTGACATTTCTGTAACTTGCTGAGGAGTTGCATTAATGAAATGCTGATATAATAAAAGACACTTTGAGAAAGTGTATGGGGAAGTAGGAACAGCAAATGTGGTATTCTAAAGTATTACCCTCCCATTCACTGAGGAAGGGGCAGGAGCATAGCATGAACACCATGATCTAGTTCCATATCCATTTCTGTTAGGTTGGGCCCCTTGCGGTATCCTTTCTATAGTTGAAGTAATGAGGCATTCTTTAAGTTTGTTAGGAACATGAGAGAGCCTGGCTCTCTGCTTCCCAACGGTGGGTGGGCAGGATAAAGCTCACACAACACCTTTTCAGTGCCTTTTCATTTGTTGCCTGTGTTTGGAGGGAAAAGCAGAACGGTGTGTGTCAGTTCACTGGAGAATTATAAGGTGAGTCTTGGCTTACTGAGTAAGTACTAGAAGAAACACTTCTAAATGAGTGTGTTTCTGAGAACCTTAAAGTGGCCAAAGAGAGCGAGAGCACACGCTGGCTTGGTAATTGATTACTGATATTAGAGCAGTGGGGGAATTCCTGAAGAGTTTTAATGGGCCACTAAGAGCGTGAAAAGGTAAACTGGATGATTAGGGAATGGGGTTGAATTTTATAACTCCATGTACAGGATGGGAATAGGTGGTAGTGAACACAGTTCCGTGGATGATGTGCTTCGGTCAATAATCTGCTGACTTATATGGGACCTCAGCATGCAACTTGTCTGATTTAACTGTATCAATACCCTGTTGCATATAATCCTAAACAAGCTATTGTGGTTCAGCTGCCCGGTGATAAGTCTAACTGGGCTGTTACTATGGTGAATATGAGGAAGCTTACTTGTTTTTAACTGAGGGATTAAATAACTGCTAGCGCCCCACAGTATTGTGGGATGCTGTGATGTGAGAATTGTGTATGAGGACAGTAGAACAGCTGATTTATGATAACTTGTGTGTTGCATTTTCCTTGTTCTTTAAGATTTTTTTTTTAAAGATACTCTGGTGTGAAAAGTCAAGAAGAGGGAAGTGGGAAGGAGCTCTTTGTGATATCTTAGCTGTTAACAGCTGGCTATTAATTTAAATCCCAATAAATTATTTGTGAAACAAATTCCTCAGCTGACTACTAATGGGGTTCCATAGTGGTAAGCATTTTGCAGTGTTAAAAGCATCATGTGAAAGAAAATTTAAAAAAAAAAAAACAAAAACCCAAACCCAAAGAAAACCCCAAATAACAAAACCCTCAAGTTTCCTTTGACAAAACTCATAGCAATTTAACTGTCAGAAGAGTAAATAAAGGTGGCTGTGTACAGTGGTCTAGATGGCTTGGTGATAACAAGCTTTTAAAAAAGGTGTAATCTAACTATAGCCAAAATACTAGCAAAGCTAAATATTTGGAGTGTTTCAATAGGGCCTATAGCTATTGCAACAGGGATTGTATCTTGGAAACCAGAGTTTTCTACAAGCAGTAAAAAGGAGTAGTAGATTTCTTGGCTTGGATGAAAAGAGCAGTAGGGGGAGTAAGGGAATGGTGGCATTGTATAGTCGATGAGGCTGCGTAATCAAATACTATGTGTAGCTCTGCTGTCAAGTTTTCAGAAGGATTTTGAAAAATTGGAGAGGATGCAAAGAGGAGTTGCGAAAGTGGTTTGAAGGAGTGTATAGAGAGTCTGACTTGTATAGCATCAAATGAAAACTGGCAGCTTAAACTAGCTTTTCTACAAGTTACCACAGCTACTGAAGAAGCTGCCATTTCCATGGCAGAAAGTGGCTCACAAATTTGCTTCTGAACTGCAGCAACTGCCTAGCAATTTTAACTTGCTGCTGTGTGAAAGCTGAAGCTCCTTGAAGAACAGTCTGTTTTGCTTCTCAGAGACTATTGAGCTCTGCTAGTGTGCATCCTGCAGCCATGAAAATACGGGGTACGAAAAGGCAGTCTGTTCTAGCAGGACAATCAATAACGAGAGCTAGAAGCTGAAGCCAAACCAACTCAAATGGGAAGCTGTTTAGGAGAATAGTTAACTATTGGAGAAAGCTAGTAAGAACGATGACTTTTAATATCTTGATGAAACCAATTTAGTGTGGAGCAGATTGAAAGATCTGCCAAACACAGTGTACTTAAAAAACAAACCACAACCAACCACCACCAAAAAAAATCCCCAAAACAAAAACAAAAAACCCAACTGCAATATGGGGACAACTGATGACATCGGAAGAGATCTGGTATGGGGAAAATTAGAGCCGATAAAGAAATGCTCATTAGGATTTTAAACTCTGAATTACTTAGTGTTCTTCTGGAGAAAATACGAAGTGCACGGAGGTATTTGGTTATTCTGAAGCAGGTGCTCACTGCTTGCTTTAAAGCTGGGGTGGGGGTGAGGTAAGTTGTGCTGCAGTAACTACGGTGTTTTGAGAATGATGAAAATGTCCTTGTATGTATAGTAGCCACTGTTTGCAATGTGTGAAACTGGATGTTGTAAAAAAATAAATAAAAAAATAAAAATTAGGACCATTGGGGGAGTAAATGCCAAAATTGAGACTCACTTCTTTATATGTAGAAAGTGATAGTACTTAGAGTAGTATCTGTGTATACAATGTGGATAGAAAACCTGGGAAGCATTAGTCTTGGAAGACTAAAGGAAGCTACCAGCTTTATTGCCCCTATGTGATTTGTAGCTTCAGCTCTGTCTGCAGAGGCGTCCTGTTGCAGGGAAGGAGGTGAAACCCCCATGCCTGCGGGACTGCGGAGGAACCCGCTCAGCTCTTGAGGCTTCTGGTGCTGCATTGGACAAAGCAGTTGCTGTCCACCTTGAATGGAGCAGAGATTTAGGAAACTTGCCGCTCTTACAGAGGCTTGATAACAAAATCCAATACCAAAAAAATCCTCAGACAGAAGCTTGTATTTAATCTGTGGAATTGTAAATTTGGAATGATGCTGTATGTAGTGTAAAATGGCTTATAATCAAACAGAAATTTTGGTTTATAGCTTCTGCTGTCACTTTAAATCCCTGTTTGATGTGTACTCACTGGCCTAACAACTGTCAGAGGTGAATCTCTTGAGTGAAAATAATTTCACATCAGTTGCAGTGTACAGAAACTAAAAGGCCAAAATGAGATACTTAAAGATGTTCTAAATTACTTTTTACATATAATAGCTATAATAATAAAGGTTGATCTAGCAGGATAGATTGATGTAGCTGGGGGAAAAAAACCTTTTAGTTGTGAAATGTTTTCTACATATTACCTCATTTACTAGGCTTTCTGTTACTGAATGAATGCCATTATCCCAGAAATTTATTAAAGCATTGGAGAGTCAATGCAAAAATTAATGTTTTGATAGGACAAGATGTGCTGAGACAGTAAGCTGTTCAAAGTCATGTTGCAGGTGGGGAGTGCATTCAGTTATTGAGCCACTCAAACCCTTCCATACATGTTTCTTGAAGAACTGAATAAGGGTTCTGCTACTGTTTTCTGAAAGTAATGCTTTAAGTAAAGCTACCTATTTGTGTACAATCTGTACATAAAAAAAAAATTATTGGCATTGCACTCTGTGGTCTGCATTTCTCCAACAATACTATGTTATTTAGTTATTGTTTTTAAGGATCAGTGAGTCTGCACTGGTGTTACAAATACCGGTAAGCTTTTTTTCAGTTACAATTTATGGTACATGTGAATTTGAATACATTCTTTAGTTATATTGACTTTGAAGAGATTATAATTTTCTTTGCATTTCCTTTTATTGTATTTGCTCTAAAAAGATGTAATTTCTTAATTATTTTTTTTATCTGGCATTTGATCTGGATTGCCATTTTCGTCTGTTGTCATTAATTAGGTTTCCTACTGGGTTTTGTAGCTTCACAGTTCATACCTTGTGAAAGAATCAATTTGTTTCAGTGCAGTTTCCCACATTAACTGTTCTTAAATTACTTTTTTAGCTCAGCAGAGTGGTGGCTGTTCAGTTCTAGCAATTTGATCTTCACAGTCACTGCTGTTTATTTTATATTAAAACAGTCTATTCATGATTTTTCTACTGCTACCTGCATTAGATAATCTGGTCATGTATTTGTAGATAGCGTTTGCTCTAGGGAGTTGCTGTAGCTGCTTCCTAATTCAGTCATATTCATTTGACTTAACTTGCCATTTGTACATTCGGCATCCTGAGGATTCCTATGGATACCATCCAGATATTCCAGAAGTGTACTGGAATTTGACTAACACTTTACCCAAGCCATGTGATTTCAATGTTTTAAATGATATACTATATAGATATAATACAATATATGTTTTCCGAATCATGGAACAACAGTCGTTAGCTATTTGGTCAAGAGGACATAAAGGTTAGGTAAGTCTGGAAGGTGGAGGTTGATGCAGAAAGAAGGGATGGTGCAAATGACTTGGATGATTCTGGGACTGCTTTTATGCAGCAACTTTCTGGAAAGTGGTAATGGGCTTTTTTGTCAGAGGGCTTGCAGAAGACAGTCTTCTTGTTCTTATCTGCAGCATCATTTTTATGCTGGAATTGTCAAAGCTCTGAAACTTATGAACATTGGTCTGTAATAAACAGCAGTTAATATGTATTTATTTCATGTGTCGAATAAGCTTAAAAACCTGTATAACGTGCATAATCAACAGACTAAACGTCAGACCCGGTTGTGTGGATGAGAGCGGTTTGTCCTTTAAACCACTTCGTCAAAAATAGTGGGTGTTGGCCAGCTCAGCTCATGGACCCGGGCAGGTTCAGGACCATCTACACAAGCTGTTCCACTGGCAGCAGTTGTGGTCGTGGGCTGCAAAGAGTGAGTAAGCAGTAGTCTCTTCAGCGGTACACAAAATGTGTAGGTGTCTGCACCAACACTCTTTAACTGGCAATCTGCAGCTCATGTGCTGCCTCCAAGGGAAAACAATGAATGTCTTGACAGCAGTCAAAAGCATTAAACTCGGGGCAAAGTCTTTTGGAAGCTCACAGAGCTGTAACTTGAACTTAGTGTGGTGTTATACAGGGGAGTCTCGCAGGCTTGTCACGCTGCGTGTGTGTTGTGCTGCAGTGCAAAAGACTTAAAGAGAGGAAATACTGGGAGGGTGGTTTTGTTCTGCTTTTCAGTAAACTTGTAAAATTGTGGATGGTGAGATGGGTTGAATCATGTCAAATACTGCTATTAAAACTCTCAAATGGATGTAAATTTATGAATTCTTAAATGTAAGCAATAATCTTGAACCCATTTATCTTTATTATGGGCAGCCTGATAGGGGCATTTGGCACTCGGTACTAACTGTCACAAGACAGATTCAAAGCTCTACCAGGAGAGGAGTTCAATGCAGTTATTTTCCAGCTTGTTAAAACCTGGTTTACACAGCTGATGTAAGAAAACAAGTGGTTCAAGACACCAAATTAAAAATTTGATTAAAATCAGTTAATACTGGGAAACACTAATTTTTATGTGAACTTGTGCCTAGGCATGCTGGTGGGGAAAACAAAGGTCCTCGAAGTGCTTTTTGCTGTATGTCATTTCATAGGCTTTCTATATTCTCCACATAAATACAGGCTGCTTTACCCTCAGAATCACTTGATATTCCATAGCACTAATTAAAACCATGCCTTATTTATGCTGTGGGCCTGTGAAGTGCATTGTGTAATATTGTTTCTCAGTGTTTATTTCATTCACTATAAACCCCCAAATCCCATACATCATTAGGTACTAGTCTGTATTTTTCATAGAAACAGTGACTTATCCTGTAATTTTGCTGCTGCAACTCTAGTCTTGTCTTGTACCTTTTTAAAAAAATATCTTTTTGATCATATGCTCAGATAACTTGGGCCTTATTACTAAATGTACATACAGGGAAAAAAAGTGTTAACACAGGACAGAGTTCTGCCTTGCTTATTTTTGAGAGCGCCTGTATGTGTGTTTGGGGAAGAGGGGGAAACAGGTCATATCAGTGGTAAAACCATGTTGTATGAAGTGCATAGCTTTTGATGAGCTGTTCTCTTATCTAACATGAATATAAAGCAAGTTGCCTGTAAAGCTTGCTGTAAATTGTAATAAATTGCAGAAGAGATAAGTGGTAACTTACAGATATGACTGCATCTAGCACGGCCTGCTAAAACCAAACCCCAGTATTATAAATTTTAAACCAAATCTTTGTGGCTTGAATCTTTAAGCTGGTATGATAGATTTAAATTTAAGGGACATAAATTTTCCTTGCTCCCCTCTGTCTGAATTAATCTTACTGAAAAATGACAGAAGATTTGAATTTGAGAACACAATGAAAATAACAGGAACTGAGACCAATAGAGGCGACTAATCCCCTAATTACTTTCTCTGAACACTAATATCCTTCAGTACAATCTAGACTAAGCAAAATTTATTCTGTTCCAAAGCCACAGAGGGAGGGATTTTGCTGCTGACTCAGAATAGTAATGGGCTGTGGTGGTCTTTATCTGACAGAAGTGAAACAGATGTGGCTGCTCTGTCAGATGTCTGTCTATGGGCTTGAATTTTCCTGGGTGTTAATTGCCCTGTGCTCACCCTTACACACCCTGGGTTTTGGAATGTAACTAAATGATCGGGTAGATGGAGCATTCTGCTCTGGGGGGCAGAGGCTGAGGATGTGGCATACTTGCAGCAGTGACTGTGTTGGACTGATGTACAAGTTCTCTTCGGCTTCACTGTGATGTCGAAGCTATTTAGTGGCAGACATGACCCATGTTTTAGCTTAAGTGCTTTCAGACAGTTCTTTTGTACTTGCTTTACGTAGCGAACCGGTAATACTGAAATTTTCCCCAATCTGGTATTCCACACTGAAGTCAGTAAATAGACAAAGATGCTGTAGTTAAATAGTTGGCTTTAGTTGAACCTCCCTGTACTAGTGTTGAATATATTTTGTGAACCTAGCTGTTAACTTGGACTACAACATTTTTGCAGGGTTAAAACATTCTGATAAATGAATCCAGAATTTGGTTGCTAACACTTTGTTATAGTTCAGGTAGGTGACTGAGAGTGGGATATGTACTTACTGCTTTCTCACTGTCCTCAATTTGCAAGGTGAGGAGGCAGTACTAGTTACTCCCAGAGCCATGCCATCTGCATGAAGAGATGGTCTGTCTTTTTTTTTTTTCTCCTCGATAATTTTTTTTAAAAAGTCTCAGCATCAGGGCCAGCCTTGTTTTCAGTTCTGCCTGGATTCAGAGACAGCACTTGGAGGGGCTTGCGGTCAGTTATGATTTGAAATGAGCTTAGCAATTGCACATCTCCTTGCTTCCCACTTGTTAGCAAGTTGATTTTTCAACTCCTGTGCAGCAACATAAATCAGGATTGCATTTTGACTGCTGCTTGTTGTGTTATCTTGTTGACTTAAATCACTTCAGTAGCTCAGTTGAGTTCAAAGAGTGTGTGTTTTTAACTATACTAAGTTGTGTACAAGGACTATCAGTTCTGACCTTCACGTAGGAGGATGCTTGGTGATATGTATAAGTAACTGGAAAGATTAGAAATACTTCTGTTTACTGTAGACTCATAGGACTTCAAAAAAATGTGATCATTTCCTATGTGTGAGATGCATGCTATTTCTTCTTGAGTATTAGCATACTGAGTGCCTGCTGGTCAGACCCATTGCCTTCATCTCTATAGGAGGCAGATCCTACAGATGTACCCTTTGGTGCCTTCTGCCACTGAAGTGTCTTGCAGTAAGGATGCTCTGTTTGGAAGGTGGGCTTAATTTGAATTTCCTGAGAGCTGCTGTCAGTAATGTTTGTCCATCTTGGTTCAAGTACCAGTTGAACTATTCTGCAGGAATTTTTTTGTTGGTAGTCTTCATGAAGCAAAATGCTACAAAGTCCAGTTTGTTGTGATGGCTTGTAATTTCTGTAGAAATCTCAGACCAATAGAAAAGAATCTGATTGCTTTTGAGTTTGTTCTGTTGAAGAGTGCTTTCTATCAAGACTCTAGCTATAGTGTGAAGTCTAGCAAGCAGCTTCTGTCCCTTGTTGGGCTTTATATAATGTAACTGCTTTCTGTAAGCACTAAATGGCTTTTTGGCAAGAGGAAGTTCACATTTTAATTTATTTTTTTTCTCTTGAGTTTTTTGTGCAGCTGCTTAACAGGTCTGTTAAGGTAACTGTCTGGAGAGTCTTTGGGTGTCTTAATGTAAAATTTATTTGTGTCAGATTGAATTTATGGTTTCTGGAAGCTACAGAATGATATGCAGCTTCTCATCGTGTTATTATGTGCCTTCCTTTGGCAGGCAGACTTAGATTGGTGCTCATGGGTGCTTTGATTCACAGAAGCATTCACTGCTGATGCGCCGAGTGTACAAATCTTTCAGTCTGTGTATTGATAGAAGCCCTTGAGGGGACTTTATCACTGTTTATTTTTTTTGTCTGATTTTTAGTTAAGGATTCCAATTTGTGGCTATTTTGTGTGCTTGGCATATCAAAATACGTAAATGTAGCCAGGCATCTGCTGCTTTTGTTCCTGATGTATATAAATGAATTGTAGACTGTTGGCACCAGAATGTTCAGCTACAAACACTGTTGCATCCTTTTCTAATTACTGATATTTTTGTGGGTGTATCAAGAGTCTTGGGAGATGTGCTCCAGCTGCAGTGGCAAAATTGAGTTTATGCCTTCATTTTTAAATTTATAGGCTTGTAGTCTCCCGAAAGAGACCCTGCCCTTAGTGAACTAATGCCAGGAGTTTTGGGGTCAGAAGTCTTGCTTTTGGAAGGTCACATGTCAGTGAAGGTCTTACTGGTCTTTGGTATGTGATCTAAACACAGCAAGCATCATATTCAGCACAGCTCTAGGTATAGTAGGCTTTTTTCCAGTCAACAATTTAGTGTTTCTGCCTGGAACAGCTGTAGCTGAACTGTCTCTTGTGCAAAGCCTGTTCTAGTAGACTGCTAGTCTCTTCAGTGTCCCTTGCTTTTTCAACAAAGGGTTTCTTAGGCTACTTTACTGTGGAGATGAGGAGAGTCAGCTCCATTATATGAGGGTAATCAGCTCTAGTGCTACTAAAGTCCTAGCAGCATGACTAGGAACAGGAGCTCTCAGCATAGCGCAGCTACTTATGTCTTATTTTCTTCCCTGCTTGCTGCAGATAGAGAGCCTCGAATGCTCAGTATATTGTAAGAGGTCTTGTTCCAAAGCAGTATCCTGGCAGGAATTTGTTAAACATTTTGGTCCTATTTTGGGGGGATATTTTGCTTCCTTTTCACAAATAGCAATAAAATACTTTGCAAAACTACTTTGCAAATTCATGCCTATATGCATTTTTCTTGTAGATAGCGATATGACTGCATGGAGGGTTGAAGCTGAAACAGGAACTGATGTGTCTTCCGAAAAGTATCTAAATCATTCGGTTGTAATCTGTATTCACAGGTACATGGAAATCTAACCTGTAACACAGTGGATGGATCTCTATATGCTCTGTAGTGATCAGCTGAGATAATGAAAAGAGAATACCTGGTGGAGTAAATAAGAAGTTGTAGTATGACTTAGGCTGTTGTTTGTTGAGGGTTTTTTTGAAGTGTGATTAAAATATAATTGTTCAAAGTCAGTTAAGGTCACATACCAAATAGATGAACAGGACAGTAATAAACGTACATCTCCTGGGTTTCCAAAGCAGGTGATATGCGTCCTCAGCACAGGACTACAGCAGGTAACTCCAGAGCAGAACTTGTGATAGAAAGTGTAGCAGGAATATGCAGGCAGTAATTTGCCCAGAGGAGCGTTCATGAGTTTGGGGTAAATGACTTATGCTGTGGGTAGTTGATGTATGTGACACTGCCACAGCTTTGTGTTGTGCCTCTGAGCGGTCTCTAGCTCTAGTCTGCTTGGTGAAGGAAACTTACCAAGCTGACTAAAAGAGAAAAACCACAGACTATTTCAAAGCTGGATGAAAGATCACTTGTGATAAAATGTTACTGAGCGTGGATGGAAGAAAATGGAAGGGGAAAGGAAAGGTTTTAAGGGTTAGAAAAGATAAAAGATGAGATAGGAAGGAAAAGGATTCTTGGGTTGATTAGGTAAGGGGTTGATTCACAACCACCAGAAGTTTGTGATTTACAAAAGAATTCCTCAGCTCCTGTATTGTATAGCTGTGCCTGTTAGTATAAACTGGCACCTATTTTGAGCTGCTTTTGATACTTTAAGTGGAAGAACTTGGGCTGCTTTACCAGGGCTGGGCAAGACTCCTAGGTATGAGATAGGACTTGGGTCTAGTAAGTGCCTGCAGCAGTGATGGTTTTGATGACCGGACTTTAATTTGTGCAACTTAGTCAACACCCACTATGCATTTTGAAGATGTGTTTTGAAAACTTGCTTTTGTCTGAGGAGTAGCCTATTCTACATTGTTCCCTGGAATAACAGCATGCAGTCAAGTGTCTGTCAAGCCTGACCTAGCTTTACAGTAGCTTATCTAGAAATACTTTTAGATCATTGCCTCCTTACTTGTTGCAGTACCCAAAATAGAGAATTACGAGAATGCATATTTTGATGCCTCTTCTGGAGAAAGGCAGTAGGCAACTGTATTGGCTAGTTGTCTATAATTGCACAGCAATGCAAATTCAGCACAAGGAGAAAATGATTTAACATCTATCTGTCTGGTAAGTTGATAAATGGTAAATTGCTTTAGTAGCACACCACCTCATGTGCACTTGTAGCAGATGGCTTTGATGTATGCTAGAGACAAATGTGTTGTCCCTTCTGCCCACCTCCCTCCCCTGCTAATCTCCAAGATCAGCATGAAAGAGTACATAGGACAAACCTGTGAATGCTTTGAAAGCCATAAAATCTTGAAGTGTAAATAAACTAGATTATTTGCTGAAACTGATTCTGCATATGCACTGAGCCCTTGTACCGTGAGTTTCGTGGGGGTGACTTGGATTCAGCAGATTGAAGACGGGTGGCTGCAGGTTACATGCATCAACTGGTGTATAATGAGCAGGAGTGCCAACAGTGCCACATGTATCTAGTTTTAAACTGTTTTCTTAAATGTCAAGTGTCTGTTGTCCAATAACTTGTTACATGTGTATTTTGAGCTTTCCCCGGTCTGTTTGTTAGTGCTTGGACCATTTAACAAATAAACAAAACTATCTGACACCAATGAGGAATTGGTAATGGTTTTATAGTTAATTGGTGTTTCTCACGAGGCAATCATTGCTCTATTGAATTTACCATGTAGGAAAAAGAAATAATTTGCCTGTAGGTAGTTGCACCATCAGTATATGTATTAAAAAATTGTCAGAAATGTGCACTGCGCTGTCTACAAAACTTTATTTCTTTATGGTGGCATATGCATTCTACTTTACCTACATTTGCTGACTCTTGGTCTTTTTTGACCATTTCCTAACACTCGTTTACTTGTCAAGAGAATATTGACAGCTGAAATTACAGACAAGGTGTTAGCATTGGTATTCAACAAATGTGCATGTGGATGTTAGTGCAGTTCTAATGTAGACACTTGTTTATAAGGGAAGGAAGAACGCGGCAGGATAGGCTTGTATGGAGCTGTGCAGGGAGCAGATGCAGACTTCTTAAACAGCCAGGCCTGTGATTCTGGTTGGTACAGTCATTTCAGCCCCTCCTGTAGGCACATGAAACCCGTAAGGTTTCCATGATAATGTCTTCTGTTTTCTTTGCAAAAGGCTAGAGGAAAATTATATATAATAGCCGTATCAATAGCCAGAGGTCACTGTAAATTTTCAGTGTTATTGAGCTCTAGTGTTACAGAAGCAGTGATTCGGGACAGTTACTGTTGGGTTTCAGTTGAGACAGAGTAAAATTGCAGACAGTCTTTAGTTAATGTTATATGAATAGACATTTGTCATAATTTGCTGGGAAACTTCCTAAGTGGACGCAGTTTTCTGATGTGGGCAAAATATCAGTGTGTCATGATCACGAGCTTTTGTTGTGTTTTCTTACGGTAACCTAATGTCTGCTGGCTCTGGCAGTCAGTCTGTCCAGAAATCCAGTGGAAATGTGATGTGTTCTTTGCTTTAAAAGGATTCCTTCCTTGCCAGCTAAAGCTTCCTTTTAAGTTGCAAGATCTTTTGTCTGACGTCCCTGAGTGTTTCTTGTGTTCTCTTTTTATAAAAGAAATTGAAGGCCAGCAGCCAAGTAAGAAAGCATTTAACTCATGAAGGCACTGCTGTCATTAATTTTAAACACGTCAGTGTGGTGTCGGTCAGCTTGACTACCAACAAAGAAAACTAAAGTGTTCCCATAAATCATTTTATTGTCCTAATCCAACCTAATTAACTAAACTAAACCTCTTATTCTAATGGAGCAGTCCTTCCTGTGAGACATCTGCCTCTCTTTCTTAATGGATTTTAGCCTTCACATCTACTATAGCACAGAAGAGTTGGTAACCGTAATAATGCTAAGTCCCCCCTGATCTTTGGGGAGCTAGCTAGGCACAAGTGGACTGTGAAGTCTAAATTGCTGAATGCAGAGCTTTTTTCTTTTCTTTTCTTGGAAACATTGCTTGCAGACCAGAAAAAAAGCAAAATCTCCGTTTCTAGAAGTGGATTAGACCTGCTTCCTGCAAGGCTTGTAAGCAGCAGCCTAAATGCTGTGAGAATTTTGGGATCTGCTTTTCTAGTTCATTGACATACTCTTTACATGGAAGGTTTGACCTAATATTGTTCTGTTAATGTAGTCATGCAGTGAGCACCTGACCTGTTCTTGAATTCTTGAGCTGAAGATGACTAAGGGAAATGAGCAACTTCATCAGTGTGCAGGAGAGCTGCAGCATACCAGAAGGTGCTTCTAGATAGGTGCTTCTGGCTGAGGGTAGATGTAAAATCTGTGTAGTATATAATGTAGAACATCTTCATAAAACAATTAGTATAATTTTGGGGGATGGGGAAAAAACAAATGTGTACTTTGCAAGCCTTTCTTCAGGTCTGATCCTTAAGCCAGAATATTTGCTATATACCCTTATGTCTGTCATTGGTCAAAACAGTGGCATGCTTATTACAGAAGACAAATTTTAAGAATATACATTGCTTCATCATGGTGTGCAAAAAAAGGAGCTTTCAGAGATCTCAAAGAATAGCCCATTAAAAAAAAGGAATGCAAGGAAAATGTGGCTTTTCTTGTTGTGCTTGGAGAAATCCAACATGGTATAGTTAACCTCTTGAAAAAGAATTCCATCTTAGGTCAGATGATTTTACAGGCTTTTCGTGTGCTCCTGAAGAAGGGGTGGTTTGCTGCTGTTTTGCCTCCTTGTGGCTTGTTGGTTGATAAAGGCATTTCTGGAGATGTTTGACACTGATCTGTCATTGTGCAACAAAAACAAGTTAAAGTTTTTCAGATGTACTGACCTTTCTGCTGGTTTCCAGGACAGTAGCCACCAATGTGACCAGTGGCTGGGAGAGAGGTGGCACTCAGTGGAGCTGTGCCATTCAGCACAGTGCACGCTCCTGGGTAACGCAGTGTTTGTAAATGTGGCAGTGGCATCACTGCCAGTCAGCTGGGCCTACGTCCAATCTGCTGAAGACTTATTTTTAGTTTTGTGTTCCCTCCTTTTTATCTATCTTTGCTAAAAAAGCAAAGTACTAAGAAATAACTGTTTCTTGAATGAAACCTTTATGTATTCTTGTTCCCCATATCTGCAAGGTGGTTTTATATGTGGGGTGAGGGAATTCTACTTTCTCACTTCTTGAAATGGTGGTAAAACTGATAGCAGCTACCTTTCCAGGGCAGGGGTGTGAGTGGAGAGCAAAGAACTCAGGTGGGCTGGGATGTGCCAGGGGCTGGCTGAGTTGCTACATTGCTGCTGGGAAAGTAGTATTTATATGATCTTAGTTCCTCTGAGACCAGACAGATTTGTAAGCTCTAGCCTTTAGCTGCTGCTTTGGTGATGAGTGCAGAGTGCTGGAACAAGGTTTTGCTCTCAAAACAGAGGAGAGCAAGAATGAAAAGTGTATGTAAGGAGGCAGGGGGAAAAGCAAGGCTAAGTGTAATTCCAGCCATCAGAAAGGATATAACTAAAAACTTAGGCTACTAGCAAAGTGTTTTGTGTTGGTTTTGTTTTTTTTAATATTTGTTTAGACCCTGTTAGCATGGGGGGTGAGACAGTGGGACTTCTCAGATGCAGCTCCTTTCAGTCTCTGATAAGATACGGTGGTTCTGATGACCCGAAATCATGGGAGCGCTCAGGGCAGTGGGAGTGCCATGCAAGTGTGGGTAGCTGTGGGGTTTACTTCAAGTTATGGGGAGAAGAGCCTGCCTGCTACGGTAAACTGGCTCAATATGTAGTGAGGCTTGGAGCTGCTGCATGCTGTCCTCCAACTTTAAAGCCCTATGGAGATGGATGGATTACTGTGCAAATAAGAGCTCTGTCTTGGAAAGATGCTGTGGCGATCTGTCCCTTCATGCCAGGGATGTGGCACCTCAGGATTCCCTTGTTGCTTGCACTTGGACTTTTAAAAATTCCCCAGCCCCAATATGGGCATAAAGCCACTAACAGTGGAATTATTCTGGACAAAATATCTTGCTGCTGTTGGTTGTTCGCTCTATTCCACCACGGGTTTTTTGTCAGTCTGTACTTTGCTATCTGTTTCCTCTGAAGGGAATTACTTGAATTCAGCAGCTTGAGACTCTTAACCATATAAAACAAACTGTTGTGTAGGCGGCTGAATTCATCTCGCCTCTATCTCCCCACCAGCATTCCGGCTGGACAAGAGGTGCCATATGCTATGGCTAGTCTGGAGCCACGTTTCACATTCATTGGGCAGGCTCAGGCTATATACATTAGGAAGGTTTTTCCAGCATTTGTTTCTGTTGGGAGCTGATTTAGGGTAGTGTTTTTCTCCTGTGCTGTTGATGACTTTCACTAAACTTTTAAGAACCTGGAAGATATGAGAGAACTGCTCTCAAATACACTGAAGAGTTTGGTGGGCTCTTGAGTATGAGCTTTGAAAATACACACTACTGCTCTGGTGGGTCTTTGCAGTCTTGGGGTGGAGGTGCAGAGACAGAGGTAAGGTTCGGTGCCTAGTTTTTGTGCTCTCATGTTTTAGTTTGTGTCTGGGAAGGTGGATGTGGTGGTGTCCAGCCTGAAACTGAAGTAATCTGTTAAACGTGTGATGCTTCTGTATGTCCCATGGGAGTCAAGGCTTTTTTCATCCCAACTTCAGTTACCACAGCAGTGCAGTTACATGACAGCATCAAGGTTTTTGGTGGGTGGGTGGGGTGTTAGTCTTACTGGTAGAAAAAAGTCTGGAAATTTGAATGCTGAAAGCAGTAAAGAGGCAACCTTGCTATTTTGGCTGCTACAAACCAATTTTCAGAGGTTTGAGGCAATCACTCTCCAAACTTTTTTGGTACTTGTAGTATGCTTCGGTAGCTCCTCAAGCTGTCAAAATCCTTCATGACTTTGCTGTGGCAACACTTACAATGTTGTCTTATTGAGACACTTACCTTTCACTTGTCATAGTCATTGTGAATAGTTCTTCTGTTTTGTGTAGCTCCTCAAATACTGTTATTTTGTTGACTTGAAAGTGGCCAATTGTTTTGAGACCAGCAATTAAAATACCTGTATAATGTCTTTGAATTGGAGCAACTGTTGTTGCTGAGCAGACTGTGAAAGCACACAAGTTGAAACTTTTCTCATAATGTTCTTGGCTTTTTCAAAAAATAATTACACAATTCCAGGAAACTAAATGCAGCATTTCACACTAAAAGTAACTGGTTTTAAACAGCAGAAAACAAAGAGGAGGGGAAATAAGATGTGGAAGTAAAGTTGAGAGGGAAAGGAACACGCACAGAAAAGAAAAAGATTGTCCTACCCTAGTATTTCAGAGGAGATACTGACCCTGGTCAACCTCACGGGAATTATTAATATGTCTAAGTCCCAAGTTCTGTCGGTATAGGACATGACCTAACTAAAGAATTCTGGAAGTCCTTAAATTTCCCCCCTTTGGTTTTTTTATCTGGCCTTAAAACTTCCAGGTTTGGGTCTTGCCAAAATTTCCATTTGATCCAGTGTTTTGTCTAACAAGAGCATAAGCTTAGGGCACGTATCCCTGCCTGGGAATTTTACCCAGTTGCTGGTGGTCAGTGCTGACAGACTGGCTGGAGCTGAAGCCAGGACCGTTGTTAATAGCTGCTGATGGGCCTGTGCTCCGTTGTATCTGCAGCTGCAACATGATTTTGTGGAAATTCATGAAAACTTTGTGTGTGAAAGCTATTACTTTCTGGTGTTTGAAATTATGATATATGATATGAATATAGATTAATTATTCCCATATTATGCTTAAAATGCCAGGTGTAAGGGTTTCCTGTTCATCAGTTTCATTTATATTCTAGGAACACCTGAGACCTGCTCAGGGCTTGAGACCCCCTTGGTAGTTGTCAAACTTTATACATGCTTCAGACCTACTACAGTTCAGTGTCCTACCATGTCACAAAGTGTTAGTGACTTCGTTTGAATTGCATCTCAAGATGCTCTTTGTCCTTGCAACTTACTGCACCAGCATAATGGTTATTACGAAACACTGTAAATTTAAACTGGGAAGTTTAGAAACGGTGTACTGCTGATTACCAAATATGTTTACCTCACTTTTTGGCTGTTATAACTGTTGGAATAAAATCAGGGAGACTAGACTTTATGGCTTTAAGTTTTGTTAAAAGGTTTGTTGCAGAAAAAGGTACTGGAAGGGACTGGAAAAGTCATCTTGCCTAAACCCTTGCTTCCAGGTATTCTCACCTAATCCTAACCTTTAGCAAGAGTTAGAGCTGCTAAGAGTTTTCAGCAAGAGGCATGTTGTAGAAGTAGTCTCTAACCTGTTGCTGTAAATGTATGAGGTTTACAAAAAATTCTTTTATTCTGTTTTTTCAATAATTGTCAAATAGTTTTGCTAACCCTTAGTGGGCTTTTAGTATGCGCATAGATGCGTTTAATACATCCAGTATTCATTAAGGCTTAATGATTTAATTGATCTGTAACTTCGGAATAATTTAGACTTTTGTGAAGAGATGACAGACAGATGAGTAGGTTATATTTAGTTGCTTAATCATCCCTATCTGTGAATTTTGTAGGTGTAGAGCAGCATTGATGGAGCTAGTGAGAGAACCTCTTCTAGAAAATTAACCCTCCTTAGCAGAAAACTGGAGAAAGCTTTAATTAACCTATTAATTCAATACATAAGTGTCTGCAAAGTGTTTGCTGGGCAGTAACAGTCATTGCCTTTCATAAACTCGTGCAGTTATATGGACCTTACATTCCCTGTTAGATTTAGTTTCTCTGCTTGTTTCCCTCAATCCTGAAACTTTTACTAGTGCATGTGCATTGTGCAACTAGTGCAGCTACACTTTTGAGACACCGCTTAATCATTTGAAGTGAGTGTTTGTTTCTCAGGCTTAAAAGACTAACTATCACCAGCGTCACAAAACTTTGTATGCTGAGTCTCTGAGGTTCTTAAAGGATTGTACTGGGCCCTGCTCTTTCTTACGGTTCTCTGCTGTGAGAACTCTGCTCTGTGTTTATTTATCAAGAAAAACTGTTTCTTGCTGTTTTCCTCTGAACTGGGACTGCTCTTGTGTTGGGGGTGATGCCTCTGTTTTGTTCTCTGAAGTAGCTGCTGGACTAGTAAAAAGGCAACTTAGAGATGTAAACCTGGGAAATCTTAACAAGTAAGGAATGCAGTCTCAGTCAGATATAGCAGAGTAACAGGAGTTGTCCTCTTCTAGTCTTATTTTGAATACTCTTTAGTCTGATCTGTATCTACAGAGATCAGTTTCCTTTGACGGGTAGCAAGAAGTACCCTTCAATGAAGAAACCCAGGTTGAAAGTGCTCACGCTTTGTCACAATTTATGTAAAACTGCTTGG
Organism: Falco peregrinus; assembly: GCF_023634155.1. Classification (NCBI taxonomy): domain Eukaryota; kingdom Metazoa; phylum Chordata; class Aves; order Falconiformes; family Falconidae; genus Falco; species Falco peregrinus. The sequence goes on from NC_073721.1 coordinate 96,841,426, forward strand.
CCCTTTCTGATATAACTAGGAATCTTCTTAACTGTAATGATACCCCTGAAATCCTAGTGCTTTTAACTGGAAATCAATTGTACTGCTTACTTGCTTTAAAAACAAACCAAGGAACCCTAAAAGCCAGCTCTTTGCTGGGGTACAAGTTCCTATGAGGGTTAAGAACTTAATAGAATTTCAGGAAAAAAACCACATGTGTTTGGAGTCTAAACTATGAAAATGGAAGGTATTGGCTACTTCTGAACTAGAAACAAGTGTAGCTTGGTTTTTCATTAAAAACAAAAAAAATCCTATGGTATGTGTTTGCCCACCCTTGTAATAAAATGTTCCGATACACTGCTTTTCCTGATCATAGTAAAGGTATTTATATAGTGAAATGAATTTGATTATTATATTTTTGTGGAGGCTGTGTATAATAGACATCTTTTTTTATTCAACAGGCCATCAGCTGTAAAGGTCAGCACAGTATCTCTTACACGTTATCCAGAAACCAGACTGTTGTAGTGGAATATACTCATGATAAAGATACGGACATGTTTCAGGTAAGACTCAATACAATACATGCATTGTTTTTTAAAAGCAACATACAGAATCACAGTTCTGCATTATCTGCATACATCTCTTACTGCTGCTTTTCCAACACAGATCGTGCTGCCTTCTTCTGGCAGCTCTCAGGTGCCTGGTGAAATGTTGCCGAAGTGCTAATTTTGGCCCATGTACTACTTCACCTGTGAGAGACTTATATTTCAGGCAATATCTTCTGCGTATCTTTGTGATCTGTGGAATTTCCGTGGTTGAACCCAGATGCGTTAATATGGGAGCACTTTGAAATTTTGCATTGTCTGCTCTTCTCAAACCAGTGCCAGCATCTGTTAATATCCTTACTGCTTTCACAGGACTCTGTTTTTTCTGCAGGGACAGTGTAGCAACTGTACAAATAGTACTAGAAAGAAATGTGTGCTCGGTTTGGATTCATGAATAAGCACAAGAGTACACCCTCCACCCTCCAGTTAACTAAGTATCTGGGGTAACAAGGAAGTGGATAGAAGTACAACATGGGATGGGGAAGGAGGAAGGTAAAAGCCAAAGGTAGGGAGAGGAATGTGGGGAGCTGTGTGCTAAAGGAGACCAAACTAGTGACAGAATGATAAAGAAAACTGTTCCTGAAAGGTCTGCAAGTATATCAAATGGTGTAGGGGACTGTCTGTGCTCGGTTTCTCTAAGCTACCACCTGTGCAGCATGTTTTTGCTCTCTCCTGTATGCATTTGTGGTTTTATGCATCATCTAATATTCTGGTAAGCTAAGTTATTTTCTTATGCAATACTTTTTTTATTATATATAATGAGCAAGCAGAAATTCTGTACAAACTTAGACTTCAAGCTTGGAAAATACCCAAACATGCACAACGTTTTCCAGTCTGGACTAATCAGGTCTGTCTTGTCAGTGACCTCTAATTAGAGCATCTTATCATGAATTGTTATCCCTCCTCATTCAGTCTTTCATATTTAGAAGGGTCAGCAGTTGAGTGCTGTTGACAGAAGAGGAAATAGCTCTGTCAAGATGTCTTTGCTTCATATGGCTTCTGTTTTTTGCTCTATATAAAATTTTCCTAGTGTGATTTCAGAATGATTAGGTCCAAATAGAGATTGATTTTAAAAGTCTTGTTCACTTGCTGCTGCATGAAGGATCATACAGCCAGAGTGAAATGAAGTAGTGGTTTGTTGTTTTTTTTTTATGTTGACTAGTAAAAGAAAAATGTAACCCAATCTTTTGGGTTATTGTGTGATATACTTGTTTATCTCTGCAAGATGCTTTTGTGCCTTGAGTAGCTCCAGTGAAAGTTTCCTGTATATAGATTTTGAAAAGCCATTTCTGAAAGTTGGAATTTTTCCACTTCTTGTGTACACCAAAACATGAATAAAGAGGTGTTGCAGAACAGTTGCTTTTCTGGGCATATTGTATAGACAGCTCTTTTCTTGATTGCATAATATTCTAGTAGTGGTTACAGGTTTTACCTGGGGGGAGTACTGATGAAGGATTAGGTAGGTTGGGATGCTCAGCTGCAACTCTAATGAAATCAAGCAGCCTGAGGTGAGGAGATGAAGTGCAGGCAAAGCAATGCTCCACAGGTTGAAGTGACCCTTTAAGGCAGTAGGTTAAGGGAGCTAATTAAGGATGCTTTGGATCTAAAGCAGGGGTTTGGCTCGGTGAGGAATGAGCTGGTTAAGCATAGCATGGCCCGGCTAACGACTTATCTTCCCTTGCTTCCCTTTGAGATCCATTGATGCTCAATAGAGAATCAGCACAAGGTGGTACGCTGAGACAGCTTGGACCACGCTGCCTGACCCAGAGACCTAACTGCATGTCCACAGCTGGCACTGGAGCATACATCTCTTACTGCTGCTTTTCCAACACAGATCATGCTGCCTTCTTCTGGCAGCTCTCAGGCGCCTGGTGAAATGTTGCTGAAGTGCTAATTTTGGCCCATGTACTGCTTCACCTGTGAGAGACTTGTATTTCAGGCAATTACCTACCATATATTTGTACTTACATGACTGGTTTGGCTTGTAACAGGTCATACTGTTCTATCTTAGGAACGCTTTTCTAGCTGAATCTTGTGTTTGTAGAGTATCTCAGTCCTTCTGGTGCCCTCTGAAATGAGTAATGGGTCAGGGTTAAGGCTTCCATATTGTTGAAATTCCTCTTTTCAGTGCAGTCTGTTTCTTCTGTCTTGAGATGTGCAGACTGTCATGCTGTGACTTGATCTCAGCTTGACCTCAAGCACTGTCCTCGTTCATTTTTCCACACACTGTGGCTGTTTTCTGAGGATTGTACTCCATGCATTGCCCTGGAGAGGTTGATAGCCGTGAGAATGGGAAAAAAGAATAGTCTGGTAGACTATGGCAATATGCTGCTGCTCAAGTGATGCCAGAGAGCAGCTGAAGAGGTTTCTGTTATTTAGAAACACCACTAGATTTTTAATTATTCTCAGTAATCTTACTGTAGGCAGAGCAAAGTTACTTGAGGATCATTTTGTGCAGCCCTGTGGTACGTGATGACAAATTAAGTGGTGTTTGTTGATCCATGGAGTAAAGTCTTACTATTGATCAAGCATCACTTGGATAGACAATCCCTGAAGGTTGCTGTTTTGTTTTCAAATAGGTTTTCCTGGCTTTTGTAGAATGCTAACAAGGATGTGGAAACTGAAAAGGGAAGGGATAACACCTGGACTACAGGCTTATCTTGAGACATGAGGCCCCTGCTTGGCTGCTAACATGTAATACCTTGGGCAAATCACTTAGGTGTTATTTTTTTAATCTCAGTCATCCCCTCTGTGAAATGGGAGAGCAGCACTGCATGACTTCACTAAAGTAACCACAGTAAGCAATGTGAGAAGCTTAGAATGCCAGTTGTTAGTAACACTTGAGTCAGTGGGACCTGAAATGAGGAAAGGGGATGGCAGAAGTCTGTTTTCTTGGTCAGGGTACCATTTCTAACCTGTGAGAGCTGAATCTATTGGGTTAGAGCCGATTTCCTGTGAAAATGAGGGAGATTCACAGTTCACAAAAAAGCTGTCACCTTTTTCCTTCTTCCACTCAGAATCTCTGTCCTTTTTCTTTGAAGGAAAATAAGAAGTGTTGGTGACTTGTATTCTGCAGTTTTTCCAGAAACAAAAAGGAAAGTCTCGAAAATTTGAACCCAGAATAGCTCCTTATTTTATGTTTTCCAGTCTTACAACCAAGAAGAAACATGGGAGATGCTTGTTGGAAGTAAGGCATATATATACAGGGGCCAGTAAGGAAATTCAGAAGGCATTGAAGAGCAGTGTTCAGGCTGTCTAAATACCAAATGTTCTTGACATTTTCCATAATTAAATGACCATATTTTCACGCACGTGGTTTGAATCACCATGCACATAGTCTACCTGCCCTGCCATACAGAGAGGCATCATTTGTTAACCATGCAGGTTACATGCATATTCAGTAGATGCATGATGAAGTTTCATATAGGAGTAGTCCTACCCCTGTTCTTCTGGTAGCTTTTGTCTGAAAATAACAAGAAGAGTTACTTACAAGTAAGTGTACTCTTAAGAGTGTTTGAAAATATTACTTAAAAGTCCTAGCTAGGAATGGTCTTGCTTCTTGAAAGCTGGAAAAAATGCAGAAATGGGTGCTCTTGTCTTTCCTACTTGCTAATATCCTGGTCAGTCAACTGACAAGCATCTGCTGGATCACTTAAAAACCCAAACAACAAAACAAAACCAAACCTTCACAGCTTCCTGCTTTGGAAGGTTGCCCTGGACATCTCATACGATTCTGTTCTTATGTCCTGTACTGTTGCCTTTTCTTTATTCCTACTGTATTTACTGAAGTATTGTTCTGCTGTATTGTGTGTGGTTTCGTTTGGGGTTTTTTAAATGTAATTCTATAGTGAAATTTGTGTGCAAATTCTACTATTTACTTTTGTCGTAGTGACATCAATTGGATTTCTTCATTTAATAAAATGAATGTACTAATATGTTCCATCTGGCATCTCCTGAAGTCTGTATGCTGCAGTATCTATATGATGATAAAAATGAAGATTTTCTTCAGAGTTCAGTTACCATTCTGTTGATCGTACGTTGGTTTGAGTAGAACCTGTTCCTTCATGACTTGCTTGCATGAGAATTGGTTGATTATATCTATTCATACCACTACAAGGAACAAAAATGTGTAGCCTGTACCCTAAATAATTACAAGTTTATACAAGAAGCAGGTACATTCAATATGAAGAATTGATTTATTACACCACCACCCCCCCCTAAGAACAGCCCTTCAGAAGATGCATGGTCCACTTCTATCAGACTGAAATTCTGTTGAAGTCCAAGAATCTGCTGCTGTTAAATTATCTGCTGGCAGGTTGTCTGGTTTTGCGTTGTCTCAGGAATAAATGTTTTCAACAGCACTTCCTTGATTGACGGTGCACACTAGCAAACTGACTGCCTGGCTTTTACGTAGCCTTTAACAATAACCTGTAGTGTAAACAAAAACTGTCTTATGCATCATTTGGAAGATTTATGGTTTGTTATGGGGAAATTAGTGAAATAATATGTAATATGACACAGTTAACAAGAAGAGTTGCAAAATACAACCTAAAATTCCTAGAAAGAAGAAAGTCTTTTGTGCTATAGAGGAGAATGGAAGAAATGAGTAACGAAGTCTGAAAAGAGTAGCTTTGAATAATGCAGGTAGGTCTGTAGTGACTGTAGGCTGACTGCAAAATCAGATGAGTTAAAATTTTTTGTGGGTAAATGTCGATAGCATCAAGTTCTTCATTTGTTCCTGAGGGGCTTTCTTTTCAGGTGATCTCAAACCCAATATCTTGATTTGATAGGGAGTGTGAGGAAACTGCCATGTTTTGAAATCCACTTCTTAAAATAATTTCTGGTGTTGAAATGTAACACAATACATGAGACTGATCCTCTAGAAGGCTTTTTCAACAGGAAAAAAAATCCAACAAAAGAAAACCAAATATTTACAATATTTGATGTTGTATAGACCTACTTGTGACAAGCAACAAAGTGATTTATTTATACATTAAAAGATTGTGTGATCTCAGATTTTAAAAACCACATAAAAGTGTTTTATATAGATTATAATGCTTATATCCAAACATATTTGGGTTTTATATAGATGTATTAGTATGACATAAGGAAGACTGGGAGCAAACACTCATGTGTTTTGTTGTTCTTTAGTGAAAAATAAGTTTTTTCTCTAATTGTATCGAAAAGCTTTGAAAGAGTGATCTATTGGAGAGACTGCAACAGGCAGAAGCTTGTTATGAACAAAATTTTCATGTTCGTTATTGATTATCCTTTAAGAGACTTCACATGCAGATGGTGTATAGTAAAAGAGTTATGAATAAGCTTCCTGCTGCTGGTCAGTGCTGATTCCTAGCAGGAATTACATTGGATGGGAAATAGAAGCCTGTTAGAAATAGTCCTGTAAAAGGCAGAAGAATATAGCTTTAAGTTTTAGCTTCAACTTGTCAAGTTATATAAATCAGAAACATCCTGTGTTAAACAGTTTCTAAACTCAGTCTCTTGGGTATTCCACTAGTCGCTGTACTTTCGAAGGGCACACTTTTGATTAGGCCTTTTTCAGTATTTCCTTGGCACTTTATCTGGAGAAAGTAACTGGATGTGTCACCTAAGACATGAATTCCAACATGTGTTGGAGTTGCACAGTGCTGCAAAGTAGAACAGAAGACAGAAGAGAAGTGTGGGAGAGATCCCTGTACTGTTGTCAGTTCAGTTGTGACAAGGGTTAAGTATTAATAATACTGCTTTCCTTGACTCTTGAATAATGTTTCTTTACAGCGTATTTAGTTTGCAGAAATGTTTTAGTGATGGAACCATACATGTCTTCCCATAGCCGGCAAAGCAAGAAGCTAATAGTTTCTTGGGGGAGAATGAGATAGTGTTCAGTGAGGAAGTTATTTTATGTGAACATAGATGCCTGATACTGAAGGCAGTGGCAGTTTCATGTGAAGAATGTTCTTAATTTTCTTCTGTTTGATCACAGGTTGTCCGTAAAATGAATACTCTGTTCCACTCCTTGCTCCTCAGCTCCACTTTGCAAGTTGTGTGCAAAGCTGGTGTAACACTAATTTGCCTGTAGAAGTATTGGTGAAGTCTCACTGTGTATTTGGCAGTCAGATCCCTCCCTTGGTTTTGTAATAGTTTTCTGTTCTAGGTGCCTAGATGTTTCCAGTTTTAGAATTAAAACTTATAGAAGGCAAGATAGAAAAATATTCTTGTGTACTGATGAGCATTATTTCTGCTGAAGAAAGTTTTTTAAAATTACTTTAGTCATACATGTGCATGATTAGGAATAAATTTAATCATGTGGTGGGTTTTACCGGAAAACTCTTCTATTCTGGAACTACAAATTATGAAAACATGAAGGTGAGTAGCTTTTTGTTATGATGTATCAAAATAAGAGTTCTGGTTTAATAAGTCCTGTATTTTCATGGCAAATTAATTTGGAACTAGAAATACGAATAAAGCTTGTCATTTCAAACTAGTGTTTTCTCAATTGACAGAATACAGTGGTAAATAAATTGCTGTGGTTGGATTATTAAATAGCAAGGTGATAATACTTTCATGTTACTGGCAATACTTTGTCAAATTAATTGCAGCTGTGTTCGGCAAGCATGTACATCAGTTGTAGTAAGTGAAAATTTGTCATGCCGTATCAGTGGTGTATTTCGGCCTCGGACAAATGTGAAAATACAGATTAGGCTCTGGCGGAAATTCACTAGACAGGAGTTTACTGATGTCATCAACATTAACTTGGCAAAATTGTGTCCTTAATGATTGATAATTTTATGGCTTCTTCTAGTTACACCATTATCTTAATTCTTTTGCAGGTTGGGAGGTCAACAGAAAGCCCCATAGACTTTGTAGTAACAGATACTATTTCTGGAAGTCAAAATAATGATGAAACCCAGATTACGCAAAGCACCATATCCCGTTTTGCATGCAGGATTGTTTGTGACAGGAGCCCGCCATATACAGCAAGAATTTTTGCAGCTGGATTTGACTCATCTAAAAATATATTTCTTGGTGTAAGTAAATTGTTATCTATGAACATACCTTGGGTGTTTTATTCAGTTACTTTCAAGCCCCAGAACTTCCTTGTACTAGTTGATAACTTACAGTGCCGTTAGACTTTTATTACTCCAGTGTGCTAGCTGCAGTGTTAAGTAGAAACTGCAGTTTTATGTGCCTGACTTATTACCAGCAAGGACTCATGGTCATAATTGTCTTTAACAGCAAAGCTCTACTTCAGTAGCTTACTGAATTTTCTTTAGGTTTGTTTGATATATTCTTGATAGTCATTGGGAATAAGCCACTGTTGCAGTTCTGAACGCTGAAGACCAAGGAGCACACCAGCTGCATTACAGAAAAGGATGTGCCCGTTGCAGTGGTAATCTATTTACAGTAGTTAAGAGTATGCTACTGACCCTTGAGGCCTTAACTCTTACTTGACCTGCGAGGTTTAAAATAATGAGTTTAAAATAATCATATTTAAGGGAGAATAGTAATTGAAGATGCATAAGCAAAAGACGTTACTGCTCTGGCACAAGGTATTCTTAAAAATACTTCTTTTGTAAATCTATGTCTCAGCACTGCCAGCTGGTGAGGAAATGTTGCTTTTCAGACAGTGCTAGTAAAACTTCAGTCCATAAACTTTTAGACAAACTTACTTTCCTGGGTGGTTGTCACATGCAGGAAAAAGCGGCAAAGTGGAAAAATCCTGATGGCCACATGGATGGATTGACAACTAATGGGGTGCTGGTCATGCATCCAAAAGGAGGGTTCACGGAGGAGTCTAAACCTGGAGTTTGGCGGGAGATCTCAGTCTGTGGTGATGTGTACACTCTCCGGGAAACCAGATCTGCTCAACAAAGGGGGAAACTGGTAAGTTGAAAGTAACTGGTAATTAAAACAAAATAAGGGATACTGTTTTTTCTGGCATGGAGACAGTCACAGTGTAACTGCATAGTAATAGTGCTGTCCCTGACTAGCGGGCACTGGAATCTGAGTAGATGTGTGTTACAGTAGATTCTGTGCTGCTATTCTGTTCTGCTTATACAGGGGAATACTCTTAAGTTTTCTGCTAATGTCACTTTTGCAACTGAAATAGCATAGAGTGTAAAAGCTAAATAAACTTTGCTCTTCAATCTCAATCTTTGAAATGTTCTGCTGGGACATGGGGAAGTTACTGCACAGGGAGCTGTCTTTTGCAGTACTATCTTAAAATGAAGAATCCACTTGCGTGCAAAACAAGTTTGGATAATGCAGCCTCTGTTTTATTTACCTGCCACTAGGAAGGTAAGAGAAGCCCTGCTAAGTGTATTCCAATTTTATCCTGTGAAGTGGGATGGGCTTTGCCTTTACCAGAAGTGAGAGATTCTAGCTGCCAGAGACCTGTGGCATACATAACCAGGAGAAGGGTTCCCATGAAAGCATGTGTCCACTTCTTCACAGAAAATGAGAGGGAATTCCTATAGCAAGTCCTTTCTTTCCCCTTCCCAAGACCTGTGGGGCCTACAAAAAAAAAAAGCTATCATCACTCATCTCTTCCCCCCTGGCCCCAGCCTCAAATTGCGGGGGAGGGGGTGGTTGGAAAATCAAACACCACCATATAAAAGTAGCCCAGCAAAGTACAGTTTTCCCTATTTCCAGTAGGGCAGATGAGCCTCCCCAGGAGTTGTCTTTGTCTCTGGGTAGGTTAGAATGCTGTCTTCCCTGCAGAGCTGGAAAAACCCATTCTCCCTTCTGTTAGGGTTCAGGAAGTGAGAGGATGTTCAAGGGGCATCTTCATAGCACCTGAATATGCCCCTTTTGTTTTGCAACTTTTACCACCCAGCTGCTAGACTTCAAAGATAAGGAAGTGTGCGTGGTGGGGAGAATATCCTTCTCTTTTTCCATGCCAAAGTTACTTTTGTGCTGCTGCTGCTGTGAGTTCCCATTAGCTTGACTGTGTTAGAGGTATCCCACATACTCGTGCTGAACTGACTTTCCAACTTTACCACTGGCTTTGCAGAAAACTGCTTAAAGGAGTTGGGAAAATGTGGGCTGACTATTTTGTTCTGGTCTGAGCAGACAGCCTGCAGTACATAAATTGCTTTGTCACTTTAACGGTGGCAGACACATCGCCTTGGGGACTGGGGCAGATGATGTTGCAGTTGCGCCCTTTGTACGTGGTTAGCAAAACACCTTTTTAGTGCTGCTAAAGAAAAGCATACTAAAACAAATCCCTTTCCCTGCATCCAAAATTACTTGAATGTTCATTTAAATAAAATTACATGGCACACTGGTATTGATGTGATCAGTGTTCGTTGATTGGGTTCATAAAACCAAATGCACACTGTATAATGAATTTGAACGTGTTGCATACGAGAGCGCTTTTTGCTTTACTGTTTGTGAAGGAATTAACCAAAAAGTGCATCACATCAAGGCTTCTCTCCCACAGCTGCATTTTTTTTTTCCTGCTAGAAGTACTTGACACTGGTGACCTGTAGTCTGTATTGTAGCATCTAGGTGTCTTGTACAAGGATGATCCACAGTTCATCTGTAGATTTAAACTGATCTAAAATGTAAATGCCAAATTGGTTGTTATTCATAGTATTTTTTGGCAGATGTGATGATTTCATGTGACCTACTTAATGTATTTATTTGTGTTTGGGTATTTGTTTTGCTTTAGTGGTATTTTCTGTGTACTTGCTATGTATAAAGGCAGGCAGTAGGTCTGTTTTCTCCTTAATTTCATAAAGAACCTTTTTAATATATATTCATCGTTACTGAACTGGTAGCAATAGTACAAGTTGATTGTTTGACATGGCTGAATCATCTTTATTTTAAGTATGCATGTTTGGCATAATCCCTTGAAAATGTTTTAAGTATCTGCATTTAGTCAGATAAGAGGAGTCTCTCGGCAGTGCTTGTTGGGGCTGTATTTGCATGGAATGCTTCATTAAATAAAGGGCCTAACTAGTTGGGGTGGTTAACTGTTCAGAAGATGAACCTGTGTGGCTTCAGTTGGAGAACCTGTCACTTGAGAAATTCGACTGGTAATTCACTCTGCTGTAATCCACTCTGATGTACCTGTGCATGTAGCTAGTATTGCATTTGTCATTTATCCCTAATGGATCTGTGGAAGAGTTTCACTGTTGATGAGGTGCACTGTGGGAGTTCATGCTTCTGCAAAATGCTTTACAGTTGCTACAAGCTAAAAAAAAAAAGGGGGTTTATCTGAGTGGCAGGACAGCTGGTCTGTCCCAGGTAGCACTTTTTAGTCCAAAAATGATCATCTGCTGCATGAGCAGCCTCTACCAGTCTATGTGGGCAGAGAATTCCAGGTGAGCAATCTGCTAATACAGCCCTTAAGGAATGGCAAGTTTCCTCTTCAGTCCATCATGCCTTACCTTAAATGTGATAAAAACATACAGAGAATCAATGATAGAGAGGAAAAAGTAGCATGCTCAGAGGTAGGTAGGGGGTATTTATGAAGGCATGAGCAATTACTAATGTAACACCTTTCCCAAAGAATTACAGGCAGGGAGACCTGTCTATAATAATTAGTACTGCCATAGCATGTAACAGTTGCAAATTTAGGATCTCCTGTACAAGCACGGGATAAGAGACCAATGCTCGTTATACTCTTAAATACAAGATAAGAGACAAGAGATGGATTCGGACAAATGGGGGGCTGCAAGGAAACGATAAGGCAAAATTAGGCAGCAGGCTAGGGAGGGTAATGATTTGATGAGAAAGACAAAATGCTTAGTTGTCTGTAAAAGCTCTCAGGTTTAACCCCTTACCCTTGTGTTCTGCCACTAGGTAGAAAATGAGACCAACGTCCTGCAAGATGGCTCTCTCATTGACCTGTGTGGAGCCACCCTTCTGTGGAGAACGGCAGATGGACTGTTTCACACTCCAACTCAGAAACACATTGAAGCTCTGCGACAGGAGATCAACGCTGCCAGACCACAGTGTCCTGTTGGGTTAAACACTTTAGCATTTCCCAGCATCAACCGTAAAGATGTGGTAGAAGAGAAGCAGCCCTGGGCATACCTCAGCTGTGGCCATGTTCATGGCTATCACAACTGGGGACATCGCAGTGACACAGAAGCCAATGAGCGGGAGTGTCCTATGTGCAGAACCATTGGCCCCTATGTGCCTCTTTGGCTTGGCTGTGAAGCAGGCTTTTATGTGGATGCTGGTCCTCCAACTCATGCTTTCACCCCCTGTGGACATGTGTGCTCTGAGAAGTCTGCAAAATACTGGTCTCAAATCCCACTGCCTCATGGTACTCATGCATTTCATGCTGCCTGCCCTTTTTGTGCAACACAACTGTCTGGGGAACACAACTGCATCAAGCTAATTTTTCAGGGTCCAATTGACTGATCTCACTTTGCAATGACCACAATAACATTTTCTTTAACAATTTACTGTGAAGATTTTGCCACTAACTCTAGATTTTACCTTTTTTTATAATGTTATTAATCGGGTGGTAGGGTGGGGATGGGGAACTGCCAAGGAAATTGTGAGGAACTGTGGTGGAATTGGGATACATTGATACCTGGAACTTGACAGATATCAGTGGTGTTGCATGCTCAAAAGCAGCATATTCATGAAGTCTTCTTGGTCAAAGTGTAGTATATTTGTAATCTTTTATTAGTACCCTGGCTCAGAAAAAGGTGTCTTAATGATTTTTTTAAGCTAAGATTTTTTAATGGAAAGGTTTTTTCCTCTAAACTTTGACAAGCCTTTAAAACCTATTTTTCAAATCTAGAAGGAACATACAGAATGTAACTGTCTTTAATTTGCAATATAATTTAACTTGAATAGTTTCTCAAGGAGCTAATACAGAATGTGTGGACAACCATAGGTGAATGTTCACTAGAGGTAATTGGATATGTAAGAGAAAAATTAGCTGCCTAAATTGTAGAGTATAAAAGCTATTAAAATATCTATTATGGTATAACACAGCTGGCCAAAAAGGCATCAAAGATTACTTGAAACTGAGGAAATCCTGTTGGCATTGATTTCCTTTCAGTGTAATAGATATCCACTGTTCATTGTGTATGGTATGTGGCTGGTTTTTTCTTTCTTTTTTTTTCTCCCCTGTTTAACCTGCATCTGGTGAAACTGCTTTACTTTTTTACATACTTAGTTCTGTTTTTTAAGCCGATGTTCTGTATATGTGTAGTCCGGCCTTTTTATTTCTGCTTAACTTCGCTTGCCCTAACTGCTCCTTGCATGCCCGGGACCATTGGGTTAATTGAGATGTAGCGAGCATTTAAAAAACTGTATTAATGAAGGGGCAGTGCTGCAGCAAGACAGAAGGTTTAGGTATGTGTAACTTACACAAAACTTACTTACATAGACCTGAATTCAGGAAAGCACTTAGTATGTGTTTAAATATAAGCCCACGGATGGGACTGTTTAGATTCTCAAGTGCTTCAATGGATTGTGGTTATATGCTATTATGTTTTGAAATAAAAAAGCAATTAAAAATGCTTTTTTTTTTAAGCTCACTTACTAGCCAAAATGCTGTAAGGAGAGCAGTCGTTTCTAATTCAGCTGAGTATTTTTGTTGAATTTTCAACTTGCTGCCATCTGTCACCTTTTTTTGCAGATTGAGATGTGTTTGTATCCATTTTTTAAATGTTTGCAAATCAAATAACATGCAAGTGTAATCAAATATATGCACCAGGGTGGTACATCTGAAGTGGATCACTTGAAATTCCTGACTTGAAGAGAGCTGATAAATGTTTACTATGGAAATAATTAAATCAGAATTTCATGAGATGTACCCTGCCCACTGTTAGTTTCATTTCCTACAGAAAGAGAACTCTTTGATTTGTGGGTTTTTTCTTTTGCTTTCTGTACTCTTGGTATCTGAGGTATCAATCTATCCAGGTTAAAAAAAAAAATTGGGAGAAAATTATAATATCTCTAGATGAAATTGATCATTCAAGCTCAGTTCTGTTTAATCAACTATAGCTTTTTGCTATATTTGTGCCCTTTGTATAAATACATAATTTATATGATTTTAATATATTGTGTATATATACTTGAATTGGCCTGTTCATATTTTGGTTGTAAAATTGTTTTATAGTTAACCTTATAAACATTTTACATGTTCCTTGCCAATGGTGATGGGACGTACTTTGTCTGCTGCTGTTTTTAATATAATTTTGCTGTATAGATTTTCAGCATTTTAATAATTTGAAAATAGCTTTACTTTTCTTTTTATGTTTTTGCTGTTAAAAAAGAAATTTTGCAGCATTTTCTCTAAAAAATCCCAGACTGTACAGTTTGTCCCAGTCAGTGATTGGAAATAGGATCGATTTTGTTAACCTAAAAGTATACGCTTCTTCCTAGTGCCTTTTCAATGAGATGCTCTTATGATTCTGTATTCCAGGTCCTTACTCCCACAAGACAACCTTGTGGCTAATCTTCATCAAGAGTGGCAGCCCAACCAGATTGGGAAGAAATGCCTTTGGCCTTCAATTCCTTGTCATGGTTTCTGTCATAAATGTGAAGGTGCCTCTTCTTTGTTTATATTCAGTACAAGTTCCTCAGGTCCCACATGCATACTGCAGCATTATTTCTATTTAGCATATACCTCATCTGTGAGAGGCAGTCTCACCTCCACCTCCTTCTTACTGGACTCTGAAATACTTAACTTTGTTTCTCACAAGAATTGCTATGAAAGCAGGTTTTCAACGAGGAACATTTCCTGAATTAAGGCCATGAGCTGTGTGGTAAGGCTGGTGGTCAGAGGTCTCGAGCTCCACGTACAACATCTTCGCAGGTCAGGTGTGGCAGCTGTGTTGCTGAGCGGGTCAGGACTCGCATGCCTAGTCTCCCTCTGAGCATAAACAGGTTGGTCTCCCTCTGAGCATAAACAGGTTGTAAACGCGCAGGTTCCCAGGCACCTCCACTATCGAGCTTCTTTACTTTCTTCCTTTGCCGTTTAATTGCTGCTTCAGGGCTTCATATAGCTATACCCTGTGCAAAGTGAACGTACAGTGTTAGAAGAATCCTCGCTGGAAGGACTAGGCCACCTCTGGTTGTGGTGTTTGGCTTGCGTGAAGTGGAAGACTGGCTAATGATGTGTATCCAAGGGAAGTGTCTATTCAAAAGACTGGTGTTTGAGAGATTTTTTTTTTTTGTTTCCTTTGCTGTCAGCAATTCTGTGTAACGCAAGAAATACTGCAGGAAGGAAAACTCTCATCTTACCTGGGAAACAAATTTCCACAGTTCCCTTCACATGAATCCAGGTACTTCGCCCTTAACCAGTATTCAAATCTAGGGTGAGTCCCGCAGAGCTGGATTTACTGGGAAGGCAGAAGAGTTTGTAGCATTGTTTTTCTCAAACGCTACTGCCACACGTGCTGCTCTAAGTAAATGATGGACCATTTGGCTGCTTAGCCCTTTTCTCCTTCCCTCGTCTTGGTACACAAACACCTTCTCTGGTCTGGTAACTCGATAGGATAAAGTAGTTTCTGGATAAATAAGACTGGTTCTGTTTGGAGTAAACTTGAGAACAATCCACAAACTTTGTTTTGAAAGCTTATTTTGTGATTTCAGTGTTAGGATATTTCTTGCATACCATTTCAAATGCTGGCAATGTATTCTGTAAGGATTTTTTTTCACCTGTTACTGTTCGTTCTATTTGAATGCTTCAAAACCAGCTTTGACTGTGTAACTTTGAGCTAAAAGTTATTTTTCTAGTCTGATCTTTAACAAAAAAAACCAAAACAAAACAACAACAAAAAAAAAACAAAAAACAAAAAACAAAAAACACTGTCACATCCATGCATGCGGGAGCTGTAACACTTTGCTTCTTCCTGGCAGCTTTTTGATGGAATGCTGAAGTCTAAATAGATGACTGAGTGGTAAGGGTTGTTCTTATTTTGAATCATGGTCCAAGTTGTACAAAAGAGTTAGCATGATACTGCATTTTAATAACAAATTTTTTCAAATGTGGTCACTTTGTACCTCAAGGTACAGTGGTGGTACTGTACTGGCAGAGTAATTAAAGGAGGATTACAGATTTTTTCTTTGTGAGAGTGGGAATGGGGCTTAGAAGAAACAAAAGCCATTGTCAGGCTGGTTCTGGTGGGGACAGATCCACCTTGAAGCAAAGGCATACCAGGGACCGATCAGAAATGTGATTGGAGCTGTTCCTGCTTTCAGACCTGGTTGTGGCTCTAAAAAGAACTCTGCTCAGTTTGCTAGCAAGTGCCAGGATGATGTGGAAGGGCTGTGATCTTCCCAACCAAACTCTCTGGTGTTTTAATGGCAGTTCCTGGAATTTGAGGGTTCTACTTCAGAGCCTGAGTGAGGAGCAGAGGTGCTGAGTGTGCCATTGTGAGTAACTGCAATAGTCTGACTAGAACTTACTTATTTTTAATTCCGCACCCTACCCAAAAGAAACTGTTGCTTTCAGCTGTGGTGACTTTCCCTTTGGTGGTGTTGCAGTAGCAGATTGCTTTGCTTGCCATTTTTTCATTCTTCTGGAAGTGGAAGGAAGCTTCTCCGAGACCATGTTTCTGCTTATCCAGCTCATAGTCTACACTTTTCTGAGGTCAGAGAACTGTTGGTAGTGATCGTCATGAGAGCAGATAGAGGCATTTAAATGCATTTTTTAAAGGGGTAGGAAAACCAGCCTGGCTTGACTCTTGCTTAAAGTTGAGTTGGGCTGTTGTAAAGAGCTGTGCTTGTCTGTTCTTTGCGAAGGAACACTCTGCCACGGGTGGTTAAGTCTTGTTTTTCCTGAGACTGTTGTTAACATGCCACATGGGATGCAAAATGGCATAGACAGGTAGAGCTGTCAATTGGAACAGGGAGGAACAGAAGTCTGTTAGGTGACTGAGCTGAGTAGGTGTGGACAGCCCAGCTATTCTGCAGTACTCTGGCCAAGGATTCCTCCTCGTTTGCTCAGTTTTCAGCCTCATTTGTTCAGTTTTCAGCCTCTTGTGAGTTCTTGGCTCCTCTCATTTTCTGTTTGTCTGTGTAGTTGTAGGTAAACAAGTAAATAAAAAGCTTGGAAAGAAAACAAACAAGGAAGAAAATTAAAAAGATACCTTCGGGCTTGCTAATCTCTGAGGAAAATATAAATTGGAGTTGCAAATATCTTCTGCAGGTTTTCTCAATGTTTTGATTTTTTTATAAGCACTCTTCACAAGTCTTCACGCTTGGTGTTGTGAATTGAAAGGAAAAACTTAAAAAGGTAAGGCTGTTTTTTTGGGGGGTGGAGAGGGGGTAGTTTCTAGGATGAAGATGCAGTAGTTGTGCAGGACCTGTGGAAACTCTGTGCCCCAGTGACTGCAGCTGGCACTTCGGTCGTGAGCTAACAGTAGAGTCAGCCCTGAGAGGTGAAGCTAGGGCTTTCTTTTTTGTGTCTATTAGAGTTTTCATTTATTGGCAGCAGAACAAAACTGTGAGTTGCTTGGACAACCAAACTACAGATGAAACTAGTGACTCTCAAGGTTTCCTTTTAACAGGGCATATTTATACGTTCCTGGTGGGCAAGCCAGTCTTCAAGTCACCTGGAAGTCCCTTCTGTTTGTCATGGTGATTAGGGATGGGTATCACTTTCCTCTTGGATTAAATACGTGATGGAGAGGCCTGGGAGGCTCTGTGTGACACAACTGTAGGAAAAGTCTTGCTCACACAGTGAGTCCTGTATGATGGAGAAGTGATGTTTACCTTTAAACAGTGTTAGCAGCTGTTGAACTGCTGGGTATATTTGTAAAATTGGTCTTTTATACACCATGTGAAATGGACTGAAATAATTTCTTTGCTGTTGTACCTGTGGAAGTACAAGCCATTTTACAGGAAAAAAAAACCTATAAAAAAATTAAAATATTATCTCAGTATTGTTGCAGACTCCTTCAGTTTTTTTCCCCTGCTGGTTGGTTGTCAGGGTTTAACTTTGATTTGCAAAAGCATATAAATAACTTAAACAGTTTTTCCTACCCTTTTATCCCCTTTCTACTACTCAACAAACAAAAAGCTAAGCCTTTGAGGATTTGTAAGTATTCAAGGTAGTGGAGCATATTCAGGTGTGAGTGCCCTGAAATTTCAGTTAATTCACTTCCCTGATTTTTAAATTGAACTGTTTGTTTTCAGTGCCAACTGCCGCCTTGCAGTGTTAACATAATTGCTAAATAAAAGCAATTTCCAGGAATAACATGCTTTGTGACTCTTAAAATTAATTTCCATAATGGTAATTCAGTGTTTTGTTTGCATTTGTGTATTCATCCCTTTTTGTATGCAACTCCTGTGAGTACGTAAGCTTCATTTTTTTTTTTAAAATGAACTGAAATGAATTGTCAGCCTTTTTTGGTAAGTTAAAAAAAAAAAAGTTGCTGTGAGCATACGAATGGGAAATAATGATATCTGTGACTTTTTCTAGATGTGGTTGGCTGGCTGGCTGGCTGTCGGGTCTTCCTTGTAATTGAAGAGTTCTAAGTACTTTCCGGGGAAGATGCTCCCAGACGAAGGGCTGGGGGGAAGCTTTGGGTTATTTGTGTGTAACTATATCCCCCTATCAGTGGAAGAGTAAGCCCTCTTTCCTCTGGGACCGTTGCTGCCTGTGTGGGGACCAGCTTTGTTTCAGGACACCTTAGATGCACTCAAGGTGGTGCTGGGCGGGTGCTGGTAGATGTGGTCGAACCAGTCTCTGGGTTTCTGAGCAGGGATTCTGTGCTCCAAGTGCAGGGCACGGGTGAAGCATGGCTGTTCATACCTGACCAGAGGTAGACAGGATCCCATTTTGTTTAAAAACAGTTGGAGGCAACCTAAGAGAAGCAGCTCTGCTGCGGATGTCGGTGTGGGAGAGGTTTCTGCTAATCTTTGGGGGAGATGAGCCTTCAGGCAGGAACAAGGGCAGAGGGAGGAACAGGCAGCGTTCAGAGCTGAGGTGGTCAGTGGTGGTCCCCAAAGGCTTGGGGAGCAGCTCACATCCAAAAGGAACCCCATAGTATCCCTCAGTAAACCTTTTGTGAGCTTTTCATGCGAATTGTGTGGATTCTGTATCAATTCCATCAGACAACCCCAAGTAGTTTTGCTTTTAATTTAAACTTCCAGCTTTCAGCCTGTTCTCGGTTCATTTTATGCAAAACGGGACCAAATGCCATCCCAATGACCCTGTTCCCTTGCTACTTTTCTCCTCGTTCTTCCAGCTACCTGATTAAAGATGCTGTGGTCTATTTTTAATTTATTTATTTTCCTGCTTTCTGCTGAAGAGAGTGTGTATTCCTGCCTCTGCATTGCCTGGCTGTAAAACTTCATTTCTTAGTTACTGTAGCTTGTGCTGCTGGGAAATGATCTTTGTGAGAGGTTTCCAGAGCAGTTGTGATGATTGCTTTTCTTTCTCTTTCAAGGTGCTGCTGTATGGATGCATATTGTTAGGAAGAACTTAAGAAATCTCTTTCATGTAGAGCTAAGGCAGACAGAAATTTGACATAGGAGTCTGAGCCTGATACTTCTTTTTAAAAAGAACTTGCTGAAAACTCCAGTCTGAAGATGAGCTCAAGATGAGGAAATACTTCACAGCAGAAAGGAATTCAGTAGAACCCCAGTTACATCAGTGCTTAAAATTACATACGTGATGTATATAATTATACATGTAAAGAAATACATTTTGTGGAATATTTGCCTTAAATGCTGTATTCTTAAAACTCCAGCTACAGCAGTGTGCAGAGGCAGGGGCCCTGGCCTTTGAACTGAGCAGAAATTTGCTACTTAGGGTAGAAATTGTCCTCTGCAAGAGCAGCAGAGGGAAGAAGTCTAAAACTAACCTCGGGCTCCCTGGCTCTGTGGTGAGGCACTGGGGACTGTTGCTGCCCTTCCCAGAGAAGTGACTCGGAGTCCCCTCATGGGTCTGGGGTTAAATGGTAGCGTGTGGATGGGGCTGTGCTGGCCTTGGGGCAGGTGGGGCCCAGAAAAGGGATCATAGAAACGTGGAATGGTTTGGGTTGGAAGGGACCTTAAAGACCATCCAGTTCCAGCCCCCTGCCACGGGCAGGGACACCTTCCACCAGCCCAGGTTGCTCCCAGCCCCATCCAGCCTGGCCCTGAGCACTCCCAGGGATGGGGCAGCCACAGCTGCTCTGGGCAGCCTGTGCCAGCGCCTCGCCGCCCTCACAGTAAAGAATTTCTTCCTACTGTCTAACCTAAATCTGCCCTCTTTTAGTTTAAAGCCATTCCCCCTTGTCCTGCACTCCAGGCCCCTGTAAAAAGCCCCTCCCCAGCTTCCCTGTCGGCCCCTTTGGGCACTGGCAGGTGCTGTCAGGTCTCCCCGCAGCCTTCTCTTCTCCAGGCTGAACAGCCCCAACTCCCTCAGCCTGTCATTCCTGCTGCTGCCTGTGCTGGTGGGTTTCCTCACAGATGGCTTCCCTGTGGTCCTGCTGTGCATCACCTTGCGAAGGGGAGGGAGGTGTGCCCAGGCTGCTGGAATCCAGCTGTGGCTCTGGGAGCAGCTGTGCAGCCAGGTGTGGTAGTGAGGAGAGGAGCAGGGGCTTGGCCTCGGCCTCGAGGGCAATATGGGATTTGGGCCAAATGGCCTGTTCAAGCGAAGACCACAAATCCAGCTCAGCAGGCTGGGGAGAGCAATGAGTAACATCTGGCTGATCTCAGGTCTGTGGTGCATCCCCTCCCCTCTTTATTCCTCTCTGAATCAAAGTGAGGAGCCAGGGAAAGGGTGGAGGGAGGGAGAATGGACCAGGGTCGTTCTGATGAGAGGGTCCAGCTGAGGATGGGGCTGAGCTTTGTCAGAGCAGTGTCTGTGCAAAGTGGTGTCGCTTCTCACATTAGATGCGATTCAGCCAACCCTGCCTGTGCATGTACCAGGAGGCTGGTGTGTGCCCCAGCCCCGGGCTCCCCGCTCTCCTGCTTTGTAGACCTGGGAAAGCTGCTTTGCTTTTTCTCTCCCATGTTACACCTCTGTTGTCTTCTGTTTGGAAACCTTGACCTTCACAGAGTTCTTCAGGTCCCTGCAGAAAGGTGCTGAGTGTGCTGCCACAGGAGCCCTGTGCTGTGGGGGCACCTCAAGCCCAAAAAAGAACAGAGGGGGAAGGCAGCGGGTTTACAGGGCAGGCAGGTCTGACTTCTGGCTTTTCCCTGCTCTGCCCTTGGGCTGCACAGTTTTTCATTTCCCATTTAAAGAATAGGAACTGCAGGGCCACCCAGCCCTGCTCGGGGGGTTGAAACAACAATTTGAGGGTTTTCTGAAAGAAATCTGGCTTTTGACTAAAGGATTTTATCCCCCCTCCCTGCAAGCAGAAAATGCTCCCCTTGTTTTAATGGGAATGTTCCCTGCAGAAACCACTGCCTCTGTGGCTGGTCTCCCTTCACCCCCCCGTGGGCTCCCAGGAGGGTTGTCCCTTCGGTAAGATCTGTTCTCTCCTTCCCCTCCCTTCCCACCAGGATACACCACCCTATCCCTGAGTCCTCTGGCCAGGACCTGCATATCAAGGTCCTCCTGCCTTTCCCTTGGCTGGGGAGAGTTGTGCTGGCAGGGAAAGGCGGCCCCTCCTTGGGAGGAGAGCCAGGAGGGTCACTTCAAGCTAGATCAGGAGCGGCTGGGGATTTGAGTGCATGTAACCAAACAAATCTAGACAGCCAGGAGCCTCCAGCAGAGAGAACAGCAAGTTTTACAGGCAGTCCCTGACATACAAGGAGAGATCTTTCCTCCCCAAGACACATGTGGGCCAGATGTTCTGCCTCATGGTCACTGTGGCCACCCACAGGCTCCCCAGCTGCATGGACAGCGAGTGGCAAAGGTGGGCTCCTTCTCCCCTTCCCAAGGGCAGGTTTCCCAGGCAGGGACAGGTATGTGTGCAGCAAATACAGAAAGGACTTGGACATGTGTGGAGCAGCCAGGACCTGCTGCCTGGCCAGACAGGCAAGGAGCGTGCGGAGAACCTGAGAAACTTCAGATTCAGTCTGTCCACACGGAGTTCCACTCGGCAGCAGTAGGTTATAGGATCAGTTAGACTGGAAAAGACCTTTAAGATCAAGTCCAATTGTTAACCCAGGGCTGCCAAACCCACCACTAAACCCTGTCCCTAAGCACCACATTTTCTTTTTTTTAAACACCTCCAGGAGTGGTAATTCCATCACCTCCCTGGGCAGCCTCATCCAGTGCTTGACCACTAGTTCTGGTGTGTCCTGGTGCAGGTGGATGGGTCAGGTGTGTGCCAAGCAGCTATCTGCATGGGACTTCCAGCATATAAAAGCACACAAATAACCAAGCTGGGTTTTGCTTGGGTTTTTTTTTTTTCACTTGGATAGAATTTCCATGTGGAAGAAGAGATTTATATTAAAACTTAAATGATTCATAGCCCTACAGTTAAGAGGCAGTATCTATAGCCTGGATAGAAGGGTGGTGTGTTTAAGGCAAAGAGCACCTTGCTTGTCTTCATCCTCCAAACACTGTCTCATCTGGTTTCCAGGGACGGTAAGTCTTTGTTGATCTTTGCTCACAAATGCAAAGCTCCACTGCTGTAATCATTTTAAACAGAAAAACATCTGATCTGGATAAAGTTTCCCCCACTCAAAAAAACTCCAACCTGTTTGGTCTGAGTAAACTCTGTAATGTGCATTGTCATTGCTCCACCAGCTTCTGAACAGAAGTGCTGGGAGGGGTTTGTTCCGCAGCAGCCCTCAGCATGTTAAATGTAAAATCTCAAACATCAAAATAAATTAAAATACTGAAAACATCTTTAAGGTGACATTTCCAGGAAGATGCAGAGGTTCAAGCCAATGACTCTGCTGTGGTTCTGGTTACTGGAAACATTGCATGTGCCAGCAAATACACCAGAAATTTCCTCGAAAGCCCGAAGTGTTTTCAAGTGATTCATGATGCCAGACTGGCTGGGAAGAGAACCCAGACACTGTTTGCAGATTTGAAGGACTTGGCATATTTCGTATTCAAGGTCTGCAATTAATAAACACAGAGCCTGCTAGGAGATAGTGCCCTGGCCCCTTGTCTCAGCAAATGGAAGTCGCTGCCCTGCTGCAGGGGCTGATGGAGCTACTGCACTGCACTTCTCTGCACCTGCCTTTTTGAAAGGGAAGTTTTTAGAAACAGATGTGGGTGGTTTGCAGAGTTGGCCAAAGCATGTCTGTGTTTAGCATGGGAGGACAGAGCACCATTAATGCCACTCTGTGTACAGCAGCCCTGTCTGTGTCCCTGCATCTCCTGTGCTCTGCAAGCGAGGACCAGAAGGGCCAGGTCCTGCCCTTCTGAACTGAAGACATGCTCACACTGATGGGTTTCTCTGAAAAAAAGAGTATCTTAGTTTTGAAGCCAAGAATAAATTTGCAGTGGGAAACCAAAGCATATGATGGATGCTGTAGCCCAGGGATCTCTTTGGCAGCCCTGCCCAGCACACAGGTTTCTGGTTTTGTGCTTTATTCAAGTTTCTTTACAAGATCTGTGCATGTCTTTCCCTCATGAGCTCCTCAGTGGGACACAGAGATGTAAGTCTGCAGCCAACACTGAGCTGGGGGCAGTGTTGACCTGCCGGAGGGCAGGGGGCTCTGCAGAGGGGTCGGGGCAGGCTGGATCCATGGGCTGAGGCCAGTGGTGTGAGGCTCAACCCGCCCCGTGCCCGTGGGTCACACCAGCCCCGGCAGCGCTGGGGGCAGGGGGCTGGGAGAGGCCTGGGGGGAAAGGGCCTGGGGGGGCTGGGATGGCCGGCTGGGCATGAGCCAGCACCGTGCCCGGGTGGCCAAGGAGGCCAACAGCATCCTGGCTTGTGTCACAAACAGTGTGGCCAGTAGGGCCGGGGCAGTCACCGTCCCCCTGCCCTGGGCACTGGGGGGGCTGCACCTCGAGCCCTGGGCTCAGCGTTGGGCCCCTCAGCACCAGACAGACCCCGAGGGGCTGGAGCGTGTCCAGAGCCGGGCAGGGGCTGGGGCACAAGGCTGATGGGGGCGGCTGAGGGAGCTGGGGGGGTCAGCCTGGAGGGAAGGGGCTCAGGGGGGACCTTATTGCTCCCTACAGCTGCCTGAAAGGAGGGCGTAGCGAGGTGCGGTTGGTCTCTGCTCCCGGATCACTAGTGGCAGGACAGGAGGAAACGGCCTCAAGTTGCACGAGGGCAGGTTTAGATTGGATATTGGGAAAAATTTCTTCACTGAAAGGGTGGCCAAGCACTGGCACAGGCCGCCCAGGGAGGCGGTGGAATCACCATCCCTGGAGGTGTTTAAAAGACTCGTAGATGTGGTGCTTGGGAAAAGGGTTTAGCGGTGGGCTTGGTGGTGCTGGGTTAACGGTTGGGCTTGATGTTCTCAAAGGTCTTTTCCAATCTGAGCAATTCCATGATTCTCAGATCATATCCCATTTTTGCAACCACCCTGTTCATACCTGCAGGCTCCAGGCAGCTGGTAAGTAATGGGGGCTGCTGCTTTTGTTGAGCTAAAGCAGGTGGGATGGGGGATCCCCAGGCTGCGGACCCCTACCCTTCCCGGGGCTATGCTCAGCCTGCCCAACAAGCCCGATTGCTCTAATAACCGTCCTGCTCTCCTTGTTACTTGACACTCTGTCTGCACTCAGCAGAGATGTTCAGATGGATTTCCAGCTCATTAACAGCAAAGTCCCCAGGCAGTGGCTCAGCGCTGATCCCCACTGTGCCCCGGGGAGCTCCCCCAAGCCAGAGTCTGGTATTGACCACTCTGTAAACCACTTAGCCTATGTTTATTGATATTTTGCAGTCCTGCTTTCAAATGTCAGGGTGTTCAAAGTCAAAAGCCTCCTGGAAGTCTCTCTGCAATCCCTACAGCGTGCTGGGCTGTTAGCAAACCTGATCATTAGCTCATTAAGAACGAGAGCACGTGTGTCTGATGCTTATTTCCTACACAACCAGTTGTTTTTGCATTTCTTTGTTGTCTGAGCTGAATCCTGCACAAATACATGCAGTTTTCCACCTGGAACTGACATCTGGTGGGAAACAGCTCAGGTTATCCCCCTTGCTTTATTTGATCCTGGATCCACCCTAAAGCATCATTCTATTTATCTAGAATTTCTTTACTGTCCACAATTAATTAGATACTATTGGCAGCACTGTGTCAGCTGCTGCTTGGCTCTGGAGGGATTCTCACCTCTGTTTTTTACAGGAGTGGAGCAGCAGCATGCAG
This sequence comes from Falco peregrinus, assembly GCF_023634155.1. Classification (NCBI taxonomy): domain Eukaryota; kingdom Metazoa; phylum Chordata; class Aves; order Falconiformes; family Falconidae; genus Falco; species Falco peregrinus. The sequence continues at coordinate 96,866,139 of NC_073721.1, forward strand.
GGCTGACTGACTACTGCTTCCATTAGTACCAGTAAGAAATGACCTCCTTCACCCAGTCTGTTAACGCCCAAGCACTCTGCACCCAGGCATTTGCTTTTTACTTCCCCATTTTTCTCTTTTCTCCCTGCCCCCCCACCAGTGATAACATCAAACTACGTACTCCAGTATTTCAGGATTTACGAGGTAAAACTGCTCCTCAAAGAATACTACAGCAGTGATCAAAGTCCTGGTAGCTTTTATTCCCTGGTGATTAGCTGGGTGCTCCCACCGGCCCCACGCCACGCCAAGCAACACATCAATTTTATTTAATCGGATTATGCAAAGCATTTTGCTGTGCAATGGCAGGATGAGGCAGACACCTGGTATGGCGGCTGGGATTATTTCTGTCCTTGCTCAGATTTGGGGAGCTCTGCAAAGTGCTGGTTGGGGATGGAGAAGCCCATGGGCAGGGCTGGGTGCTGGGCTGGGGGGGCACTGGTGCACTCTCTGGGTTGCTGCATGGGGTTTTCCTTTAATTGCCTCAGCAGGAGAAGGAATCAGAGTGGCTTTTTCCTTCTGCCTAGTCCTGGGTATAGGGTGGAGCTGCGGGAAAGGAGGATTTGCCCCATCCCTAGCTCCTGGGAACAGCACCAACTCGTTGAACAGACATCCCAGTCACCTAAACCAGCTTTTTCTAGGTTTTTATCTGCAAATTTATGGCCATCTGCTTTTCTAGCAAATCCACATCTAGCGAAGCAATAAGGTACCTGACACACACCCCATCTCTGTTCCTACCGCTGCTCTTGAGCATAGGGCATGGACCTCCAAGGCGGGAAGGGTACCAGATGGGGTTTTGGGTGTGGAGGCAGATTCCTGGAGCTTCCCACCAGCTATTGTGGTTTCATCCTGATTTTTTGTTTTCCCCTCTCTCCCTATCTGCTTTGTTTTAAGGATTAACATCTGGAGCTTTGTGAATGTATCAGAATTGCAGCTATCTTTTCTTTTTCTTTTTTAAAACCCATATGGTTGCAGGGAGAAACAAACCCAAAGAGAAGATACATCAAAAGAAAGCCAAATATAGAACATTAAGAAAAAAAAAAAAGAAGAAAAAATTAAGACAATTTTGAATAATAGCAATGTATGAGTGAGTTTCTAAAAAATCTGCCGACTTTGAAGCCAGTCTCATGACTTATGAATATTTAGAGCTGACAGTCCTGGATACAGGCTTTTCCTTGAGCTTATTTGGAAAAGTGGAGCTAAACTCGAGTGCAAAGCTGAAAACGTGATGAGCTCAGAGCAACTCAGCCTGGCAGGACGTTTGAGTTACATGAGCTCAGTTTCTTTAGTTTTGGGGGTTTAGCCAGAGGGTGATGTTTCCCTGAGATGCACTAGGGTTTTGGGAAGCAGCCATCCTATTAAACCTGCTCCATCAGTCCTTTGAGCATTTCTGGGTGACAGTCCTGAGCTTGGAAAGGGGATGCTGGGGCTGTTTTAGACTTGGCTGAATCCTTACCTGCCCCAGGAGACCTAGGTGGTCTTCCTAAAATGCTGTGAGATGTGAGAAAAGAGCAATCTTGGGGTTTATTTCCCCTCTGGAGCATGGGGGAAGGATGCTGTTGCTTTCAAAGGGTGGGTTTGCTGCTTTGGAGACCCAAGACTGCAGGCAGGCCTTAACAAAAAGGAAGGGCTAGAGGAGATTGCTGATGATCAGGCTGATTTCCTTGTTTCCTTCCGTATCGCCAGGTTTTGTGTCTGACACATGTCCTGGGGCTGGTGTGGGATGCAGCTGTGGGTATCATCCCTGTGCATGGTGTTTGTCATGTAAACTCTTGTCAGAATTAAGCTGCTGGTAGAGATACAGCTAAAAGCATCGCTAGTGAACTTTAAAATTTATTTTTTCTTTTTAAGGTTAAACAACTAACATGAGTGTATGAAGACTGTAGTGTCTGCAGAGGCCAGATGTTGGGGCCACAGGTAGGTGTAAGGCTGTAAGAGGGCTTGTGGCTGTTGGAGTCCATGAAGACTTGGCTTGTGCATGGGACACTCAGTGATTTCATGCTTCTTCCCTCTCTGTATGCTCTGCTGGTTTGCAAAGCTCATACCAGGGCAGCTTTGAGCTGCTCAGTGAGCGACACGGGGATGCAGCATGGTTAAGTCACTGTGGGGGACCACCCTTACATTGCATGGTTGCTGCGTGCGCTGTGTGCCCTGGAGCCCGTGCTAGTGGAGGCTTTCCAACGTACTCTGCCACCACACTGTTACCAAATTCCATTGCACCCACCTAGAGAGAAACCAGGCTCCCAGACAGCCCCAGATGCGGCACCACAGCATCTGAGATGCTGCAAGGCCGTCAAAGCATCATTGCTCAGCCAGAGCCATCGCACTGCTCAAGCAAAGTTCAGATGCAGCATCCGAGCATCCCTAGCTTCTGCCCGGACAGAAGAGATGCACCTAGTTATTTTCATCAGAGATTTACTGTTTTCCTGCCCTTGCCAAAGCCACTTTGCTTTTACAGTGAGGGCTGCTCAGGCTTTGTCACGGCCACACTGTAACTCACAGAGGAGCATCAGCATGATGCAGACGGTGGCCACAACCGCTAAGCTTTCAGCAGATGTTCAGCTCCCACAATATTTAGTGCTGTGTAGGTGATGCTCTCACTGTCTGGCACCAGCCAATGCACTGAAAAATAGACCCCCCAAAAAAAATCCATAGGGTTTTTCCTGGTGACTTTGGCAGGAGAAAAAGTGGAACTCAACAAATAGTGAAACAAAGGCACAGCTCAAGGTCCTGCTGGAGGCTGTTGCGATAAAGGTCCTGGGGTGCTACAAGAGGGCTGTATTTTGCAAGGAAATACTTGCTGTAATAAATAAAGTGATTATACATTTTTCCAGATGTATTTAGGGCTAGGAGGCTAAGAGGAAATGCCTAGCTGAATTCCGGTCTGTGGGATAACACTGTTTCCATGCTTTTCCCTGCCAAGAATCACTTAATTATGACTAATTAAAAAAAAAAAAAAAAAAAAAAAAAAAGACCCAACAAAACACAAACTAAACCAGGGCTTTGATTTGGCTTTAAAATGCAGAGGGATCTGGGGACAGGAAAATAGAATAAGGGAACAAACACCAAAAAAAATGAACCGAGTGACCTCTTGTGTGGGTGGAACTCAGCAAAGAGGGGGATGTTGAAGGGGAGGGGGATGCTGCTTTTCAGGGCAGGGATTTTGGCCACAGGCGAGCAGTGTCTGGTACGGTTCGATCCCGCACCCATGCTGGAGCCAGGGATGCCTTTCAGTTCCTCAAATAAGGACAGCTCCTTCTCTCCAGAAGAGCTGTTAATTGTGTCATCTCCCTCCTTATTCTCCCTGGCAGGCAAAATCTCTGTTTTCTGCAGGGATCTGGGGTTGCTGCAAAGCGCTGGGGCTGCTGGCTCACTGGTGTGTGGAAAGATGCAGCTTTCCCAGGAAAACCTGATGTGTTTGGATGGGGCTGGTTCTCAGATGAGGCGAAAAACCTGAGCCCTGGAGCACTTGCGGTAAAAATTTTTAGAGATTCATTTAATTTTCCCTTCCCTGTAAGCGATTTGAGTACAGACTCTCTGAAACACAACACTTAAATCAGCAAAATGATAATACCAATGTGTAACTTCATCCCTGAGAAATTAAAGGTTTTGCTTAATCCTCATCTTATAGAAAATGGGAGGCGGTGTGGGGCATAGGGGGTATCCAGTTTTGAGATTTCCATGTCTCAGCTACCAGCCACTGAGGAAGGCATAGCTGGTTTGAGAAATCAGGTTGAAAATGCCTTTTGCCAGCTGTTTGCCCTGGAGACGGGTCATTGCTCTGAGTTGTCCTGGCATAAAATGCATTCATTCTATAAATGCTTAAAAATCACACATAGACCTGGGGCTGTTAAACACCTGTGTGGGTTTTGGGGGAGCGATCCCCTTAGCCGGCAGCTCAGGGCAGCCCTGTGCTGCTTGCTTCTGCCTGCCTGCATCCCGAGATGCTTCAGTGAAGCATAAGCCCAAGTGGGATTTTTGTGTGGTTCATCTGTGTTATCCCTGTTGCTATAACTCAGACACCCATGGTGCCAATGCGACGGGGAGGGTTTGCACATGTACATTTAACCCTGCCAAAGCTGCGGGGTTTAGGTCCTGGCAATAACTGCTGCTGTTTCATGTTGGTGTGGGTGCTCTGACACGGGTGGATGCACTCACAGGGGATGCGCATGTTGCAATGAACTAGGCATCTGTGCATATCAAAGCCTGCTGAGGCCAACCTCCTGGGCTGATGGCTTTGGAAATGCTCCTGATTTTGTGGGAGAAGGGGAGAGAGCTGGAAGTGATAGAGGGAAAATATGATGTTGAGGGAAATGGGTGGGGGAGGATGGAAAAGGAGGGACAGGCTGACCCTTTTGCATGTTTAGGTTATGATAGCCACGAGGGCAATAAAACAAGTGTGAGGCTGAGGTGGAGCCTGCATCCATAATCTCTTTCCCTAGGGGTTGGTCCACCTGTTTGGGTGTGTGGCCCTGCTCCCGCCCAGCCAAGGGGAAAGGTGGGGAGGGGTTGATGAAAAGTGCTTGCACTGATCACCTTTTCCAGACTCAGAGTCACGGCTGTATAAATGACCCCCAGCTCCCAGAACAATGTTGCTATTTTGCTTTGGCTGTCAAGGACAAATGAAAAACAGCTCAGGGGACCAGGGATGCTGAGCAAAGCTGCCCCTGTGCCTCACATGACACATGAGTTCATCGGCCGGAGGCAGTGAAGGAAAGGTGATGGGTGTCTGGGTGTCTTATGTAGAGGGCATGTGATAACGTAACATTTATCAAATGAGAAGCTGCAGCATGATGCTACCCTGGGTTCCTCGGTAGCTGCCCAGATGCAGCTGCTGGGCTGGATGGGAGCCAGCCATGGCAGGGAGCCGCATGGCAAGGGATGCATGCGGCTTGGGAAGCAAGTTTTATAGCAAATACTGAGCTTTGCCTTATCTGCTTGTGTTAAAGAGACCAAAATGTGCTTTTTCAAAAGAGACCAAAATCCAACACAACCAGGATGTTTGCGGTTGGTGCAAAGTACTTAATGTTCCCATTTAATTATAATTTGAGCAGAGGTGGGATTGCAGGCAGCTGGGCTGAGATGTGCTGGGCCTACTGGGTGGGGGCAGATGCACCTGTCTGCCAGGCACTGGGGGGATGGGACACCCACACACCCCCATGCACCCACAAAATGCTTTCTTACCAAACACACTGAGGGGGACTTGTGTGGGATGCCCCAGTCCTGGAGATTGAGACCTGGGGAACAGCCAAATGCTGCCTCTTTGTTCAAACCAGAGAAATTTGGGGAAAGCCAAATGTTTGGTGGCCCGATAGGAGACACTGGTTGAAGTTTGCACTCTGCTTTTGTTCGAACAGCCACAAGCATCATCTTGGAGATTGTGTCAGTATCTGCCCGTTGTCTCTCTAAGATGATCAGGAATAACAGCTTGTATCTTCGCTCCCCAGCTGTAAAATTCTTTCAAACCTTTTGCAAAAAGCCTGTAGGTTTTTGACAACATGTTCTTTATGAAAAAAGTCACAGCGACGGTCTCAAGCAGCCCTGGCTGTGATCTTTAGCTGCCTGGGAGAGAGCCATCGGCACGGACGCAGGCTGAATAATAAGGACTCCCATGGCTGCAGAGGACAGGACAATATATTTTTGCAGGGCAGTAAAACCTGCCCTTTGCCAGGCTTTGGCAGGAGCTAGGGCTCTGATCTGCTCCTTCCTTGCCTCCAGGTACAGCACTTCATGGGTTCAGCCCCGTGCCATGGCTCGGCACAGCACAGTCCTGATTTCCCATCCTCGGGAGGTTTTCGAGGTGTGAGTGATGCAGAGCAGGGGCTCACCAGGACCCCGCAGTTTTCAGGCAGCTGTTGAAAGAGCCTCAATTGCAGAGCGCTCAGTTCGTGTTTAATCTCCCCCTCCATCTAAATCATGGGGGAAGGTTTTATATACAGCTCTGACAGCGCTGAATGGCTCTACCGGAGAGGGATGCGGGGAATTTATAGTGCACCAACTGCTGCTGGTTAATATGCAGGCAAGGCTCTGAGTGGTGAAGGATTTCTGGGTTTATTGGAAGGGGAGTTTGAATGTGAGGCAGGAGCTGGCTGGGGATCTTCCCAGCTGAGGTGGTTTAACCTGCAGTACCAAAGGTTTTTAGGACTGATGCAGGGGTACAGGGGCTGCGGTGAGGGGTGGCTGCACACCCCATCCTCTCCTGGGGACCAAGGAGGGCATGTCTGGGGGAGGTGCACAATTTTCTGATACCACGCAGCTGCACTGGGAAGGAGGTGGGAGATGAGCTGGGTTTTGGAGATGGGATTTAATGCCCAGCACCCCGAGAGCTGCATCCAAACCTTGAGGGAGGCAGGATGAAGGACAGGAGCTGAGGGCATCTGCATTTCCCTCTTGCCATCCCAGGCTCTTCCACAGCATTGGCTGTGCCTTGGGTGTTGTGGTGCATCACCTTAAACCAAAAAAGCAGCCCATTTTTGAGCCCAGTGGGGATTTTGCAGGTGGAAGGAAAGGTTGATCTTGTCCTGAGCACAAAAGAGGCTGTTCCCTCCCAGGACCAACCTTTCCTGACCACACAGAAATACGGGCATGCCGCTTGAGTCAGTGCTGGTGGGGACTTCCCTGCAGCACCCCCTGCTCTGCATCTCGTCCCCAAACTCTGCCCACGAGTCCTGCTCCCAGATACTGCCTTTGTGCCTGCTTTTCCATTTTAATCTCTTGTACTCTCAGTATCTTTGAGTCTTCACTGGCTTGGAGACATCTTTCTCTCTCTCTCTCGCTCTCTCTCTCTCAGTCTTCATGCTACCATCAGCTTTCTGACACAGGAGTTTTATTGGAATAAAAGATTTTTATCTCCCAAGCCTGTTTATTAAACTCTCTCCCTTTTTTCACAGTAAGCTACCGCCCACCCTCGCAGACGTTTGTCGATTCAAATCAGGTTTAATCAACTCACAATATTGGACACAGTAAAATTGGATTTTTGAAAGCCCAATAAAGTTGTGCCACTGCACTGTACCGTAGCTCGAGAAGCTCAGATTTCATCACATCATGTCGGCAGCTGCAAGAAACGGCCCATAAGAAACTCATCTACTGTGCTCCAGCAGGCTGCTAAAAATGGATGAAGCCTCTCCCGAAGAAATATTGACTATTAGTATTCTTATTAACATTCTGCTGTCAGAAATGACCGGTGGTAATAAATACGGCTGTATCTTTTCATCGTCCTGCCCATTCATCACTGTCTGGCTGAACTTCCCTCGGTGCCGGGTGCGCTCCCCATCACCGCACATGACCCCTCTCTTCGCCTCGTCTCCTTGCCCAAAAGGAACCATTTGCCCTCATGCTGCGACCTTGATTTTTTTATTATTATTATTTTCTTTTTTCCTTTTTTGATGGAGCAAACAGCAGAGCAAGGAGGAGCCCCTGAGAACAGCTTACTCCATGTCTCCTCTGGCAGAAGGTCCCACAGAGATGGGAAAGGGCAGGATGCTGCCCAGGGGCCTGTGATGCTCCTGCTCTATATAATTAGATTTCCATAGTTAGAATGAGAAATATTGGTAGACTTGGATTATCCTCACATCTTATTTTTTCCCTAATCTTGGGTCAGCTTTAGCACTAGGGTAAATCCAGCTGTACTTCTGTAATTCCTTTGACCTAAGCCCAGCAGAGCTGGCTTTGACCTGTGCCGCTGCCCATCACCAGCCTCCTCATGCAGCTGCAAACCTTCCCGGGAACCCATCCAAATTAAACCAACCCTCTTCTCTTTTCTTTGCAGGCTGGTTTTAATCCCAACAAACTCCATGACATCTGGCTGTGTGTGTTTGCAGGATGGTGTCAGTTGTGTACAGGAGGGGAACAAGTGGTGGTGGGAGCAGAGGGAGAAAAACTACTTTTTTGGGTATTAAAGGGACTGAAACGATGCTGTGAGACAGCAGGTCTGGGCTTGACTCTTTGCCCAGAAGCATTACCTGGATGAGAGCAAATGCCTGCAAAATCCCTGTTTGCAAACTCATTTCAAGACGAGCGAGGGCCTTGTGTCTCGTTTAATTTCAGCAAGGACATGACTTCCCTCGCTCGCTGCAAAACCAGCCGCCAAGGAAGCACGCAATAGATAACGATGTAATTAATGCTGAGAGGGAGCCAATTCACGTATTAACAAATGTTGTTTCCCAACACTGGGCAAAGGGAGGGTGAGTTTACCACTGCAGACCTGGCAATTTCCTTCCTCCCCAATTTTTCCTGGTCCTCAGTTTCACCACTTCTTTTCGCAGGGATCACGGTGTTCAGCTTTGCCCTGGCAGGTGGGATTTCAGGAACCTCGACTGCTCCTGCCTGCACAAGTGGGAAAATCCCCAGGAACAATTTATGCATTTAAACTGATCACAAAGCAGCTGCTGCTCCATGGAGGGACAGCTCTTGGAGGTAAGCAGCTCTGGCAGGGCTCTGGTTTTGGTGCAAGTGATGGTGTAAGCCCTGGATGCCTTTCAAGGCAGTTGGTTTGATGGGGATGGAGACTGCTCTGAGAGCGACAGATGGTTCCTGGCTGTGGCACGACCGTACCTTGCCCATGGGGTCAGCATGCAGGAGGGGTCCCTTGGCCGTGCCCTTCTGCAGGGTGTCTGCTCACGGCAGTGATACTTCATAAATTCATCTGAAGGCAGAAATCCTTCCTGAAGAGGGGCTCAGCCACCAGCCTCACCTGTGGTCACTGTGGCCTTGCCCCCGTGAGGGAGGGGAGTGGCTGAGGGTGGCCGTGCCCTGATGGCAGTGCAAGGGAGCAACTGGGAGATGACGCAGCCCCTTGCTGGTTGCCAAAACCAGCCTCTTCTGAGCTTAATGAATTTGTATTGGCACCACCTCTGCAGCCTGGTGTGCTCCTGCATCCCTGCTGCAGCATGGCAGGTTCCTGGGGAAGGGACACGAGGGCTTTCCCACACATGTAGTCCCCGGGGGAGGCAGCATCCCGCAGCACTGTGCCCTCCACCTCCTGCCAGGCTGGGAACGGAGGTTGCAGACCCTCATGGTTCTGCTGAGATAAAGACCTTTTGTGGATCTATGCCCATGAAAGCCAACCTCGGGGTCGGGGGGAGGGTAGGTGGGCTGGGGACTTGGCACCACTTGTGTATTTAGCTGTGGGGCGATGGCATCCCTCTCCTGATACACATGTAGCTGTGGCCAACAGGACCAGACTGAGTGGGGCTTTGCTGCTCTGCAGAAATGAAATATTCACTGAGCAGCGAGCGAGCTGTCTCTGCTGCTGAAATGCAGTGTCTTAATGGCTGGGAACCAAAGCCTACCGGCCAGTCTCAAGTAGAAAAAATGCCATAAAGGCAAAGCAGCTTGTTTTGGTGGGCAGCTTAAAGCCAAGCAGGGAGTTTAGAGCAGCTTTTCCCTGAAGGCATTGGTGGCCATTAATTATGCAGGGGCAAAACCATGGGGACGTGGCTGCGGTCCCAATCTCCCCCTTGGGGTCTGCCTCAGCGGAGCCTATGGAGCTATTCCTACTGGACATGTCCAGAAAATCTCCCTGGCTCCCCTCCCAGGTCTGGAAATTAAATCTGAGCCAGTTTCCAGGTGTCCCAACCCACCCAGCGCAGAACCCTGCTGCTCCAAAATAAATCAGCCGCGGCGCGGAGGCAAGGTGATACGAGCAGGGAGATTGGATTAGGGAGCGAAGGTGGACAAGACAGATGGTGGGGTGGGAAGGGATGAAATGGGCTGGTGGAAATCAAAAGGGAAAAGATGACAAGGACGCCAGGCTCACTAAAAAAGACAAAGTGCTGGGATTTTCCTGCAGGGAGCTGGGAGAAAAACAAACCACTGAGGAATATGTTACATTGCCAACGATGTTGGTTGCTTTTGGGATGCGATGGGCTTTGCTGGGCAGAGCGCAGCAGGACCCGGCCCCACCATGGTCCCAGCCCAACAGGAATAGTTCTAATTTTTAATTAAGGAGAAGTACTATAACCCATTTATTAAATATGTTTTTAATGCCTCCATTGTGAATTAAGGTCGAAATACAACTTTTAAATTCTCAGGCTGTACCACAGGATTAGCTTTATTGATCTTCTGCATGATTTGTAGGAGTCCCCATCATTATTTTGACAGTTTTATCATACAGTAATAGACTTCCTTTTAGATAATTACAGTGACTACGTTCCATTTCAGTCTTTGTAGGACTTTTCTTTAGATAATAACACTTAGATCATGTTTCTTTCTTTAGTCATGCATATGCAATAAACTTGGATAACAGCACTTATTGTTTTAGCACTGTGATTTCAAGGCTTACCGAAACAAGTTCAAAGGTTAATTATACAAGAAAACTTCTATCTTTAGCATCTGTTGCAACACTCATAAGTAATGAACATGTATTTTAGGGAGACAAAAAGCAGAATATGTAATGTTCATACATAACAAAAGTGATTTAAAGTCAGTAAGTTGTACACATCTCATTTCAATTTATACCTGTTTCTCATCCTAGCACATCCCTGATGGGTCACAGAGGGGTCCCCAAGGGCTGCCAGGGAAAGTGCTGCCACCTCCTTCAGCCAGCCAAGCACTGTGGATGTTTCAGGCTGTTAATTAGGCTTTACCATCAGTAACGAAGACAGATTCCCCCTTCAGAGCAAGCACAGCCACGTGCTTAGAGCTGATGCTCCAGCCACCTCCAGGGTCGGAAATATCTTTGCACCTCCCAGACCAGAGCGATCTCTCCCTTCAGTCCCTGGTCATTAAAAGGAAATTAATTTCATTGGGCACTGAAGTCAGTAAACTCTCTGATTTCTGGTCTGTTATGACTGTTAACCAGCTAGATCTCTATTTAATAGCTTATTTAAAGCACTGGGCTTCTGACAGCCTGGGTGATGGATGGAGCTGTCGGCGTCTGCTTCGTTTGGAGAGGAGAGGAACATCTCTTAAACTAGAAGCTCTATAAATCAAAAGGATGAAAATCAGCAAGTGCATTTTTCTGGACAGGGGCGTCCTTCTCCCTGCAAGTGTAACAGGCACTAAATTGAGGTTGGATTTATCGGGTCTGAAACCCCTTTCGACAGGTGCTTTCGCAGCTGAAATGGAAGAGAGTGGGCACGCAGAGACAAAGGCGGCTGAAGTCCTTCACAAACCCCAGCCTCAGAGACCCCAACCTTGGGCACCCTGACCACGCTCACCAGCAGCCCCTCCATGGCAATTTCAGAGCAATTGCTTGTGGATGCAGGGCACAGCTGCTTTTCCCCATGGTCAATGCTCCCCAAATCCCATGTGCTCTCTGGAGACACAGGGATTCATCCCGCCTGCAGTGCCTGGAGGTTTGGCAGTGCCAGACCCATAGCACTTCTATTAATGGAAAAGGAGCGGCGTTAAGTTTCACCTGGGGAGATGGTTCTGCATCCTCCCTTGCTGGGGAAAACACAGACCACTTGTTCAACCCATGGAGCTCAAGCAGAAAGCAAAGTCTTGGGTTTTTCCAGCCACCAAACCACCATCATACGGCACGACGTTGAGCAATACATCAAATATTAGCAAGGCAGATTGTTATTGCTGTGGGCTCTGCCAGGTTTGAGACCCCAGTAGCACTAGAGCCTTTTATCCATGTTTTTTGCAAGGCTGCCTTTCCCACAAAGCTGGTGCCCTCCCCCACTCCCCACCCCCACAACGAGTTATTCTCAGTGCCTTAGTTTTGTTTAATATTAAAAGACGTTTAAAACGTGGCTCTGACCTAGATTGGGAGCTCTTTGGGGGAAGGCTGTCGCTGTCATGGGCGGGTTGGAGAGCAGTCGGTGGAGGCAGGGCCCGTGCCTTGCCAAGGAATGCTGCTGCAATAAAATAATCATTTAGGGATGCAAATTAACCCACTTAATCAGTGGCACTCTTGGTTTGCTCCTTGGCGAGTGCTCAGAGGTGACTTGAGGTATGCTGCTCCTGCTCAGCCCCCACGGTCCCTGTTGCTGCTCCCATCCTTGTCTTGCTTCCAGGATTCCAAAATCATAGAATCATAGAATCGTTTAGGTTGGAAAAGACCTCTGAGATCATCGGGCGACCTGCCAGGCCCACCACCAAACGCTGGCCCTAAGTGCCACATCTACACGGCTTTTAAACAGTGTTAAACAGTGATTCCACCACCTCCCTGGGCAGCCTGTTCCAACGCTTGACCACTCTTTTGATGATAAAATTTTTCCCAATATCCAATCTAAACCTCCCCTGGTGCAACTTGAGGCCATTTCCTCGTGTCCTATCGCTTGTTACCTGGGTCAAGAGACTGACACCCACCTCACCACAACCTCCTTTCAGGCAGCTGTAGAGAGCAGTAAGGTCCCTCCCGAGCCTCCTCTTCTCCAGGCTAAACATCACCAGTGCCCTCAGCCGCTCCTCATCAGACTTGTTCTCTAGAACCTTCACCAGCTGCATTGCCCCTCTTTGGACATGTTTGGAACTTTCCTTTCTCTTTTCCTTCTTTGCCTTTTAATTTTAATTTTCTCCTTTTCCTCCCTTTCTCGTTTCCCTTTTTTTCTCTTTTCCCTTTTCTCCTTTCCCTTTTTCCTTCTTCTCTTTTTTCCCTTTCCCTTTCCTTGATGAGGCTCCCCTGCAGCAGCCCCCGGCTCCACCATAAGCACACTGCCCTGCCACACCAAGCAAGCAGAGGGGTCTTGAATACTCAAAGAACAGACATTTTTTGAAAGCACAGCCAAGGTGCTCTTTTTAGGTTTAAATGTGAATTTTGAAACACTTCCCAACATGAAAGTGCATCCTTTAAAAATTCAGAAGTGCGGTCACATCACCCTGGGATGGGTGTGTGTAATGACCTTTAAAAAAAATGTTAATTTTACTTTTTTTCCTCTGAAAACATGAGCGTGCACCCAGCTGCTGCAGGGCTGCCAGGACTGTTGCCTTTGGGGTATGTGTAAGCTGTACTCCCTTTGATTTCTGCAGACAATGCATCGACATTTCAGGGGTTCCCCCTAAGGGGAGCCAGCGGTGGGAAAGGGGTGCAGGGCTCAGCTGGGGCTTCCCCCCTCCCAACCCCCCTTGCACAACCCCCATGTCTCACACCAACGTGTGGGGGCTTCACTTGGAGGAGGCTCATGATGTGCAAACCCTGTTGGGCTCTGGGTGCAAATCTCCCGGTGGCTCACAGCCGAAGTTTGGGTTTGACATACAAACCCCATGATGCTCCCTCAGCAATTCCAGGCTCATCCTAAATTACTTGGACCTTTCCTTTTTGGAAGGAGGAGATGTTTTGTGCCATTGCGATGGCACAGTGTGTCTCCCTGCCCATCAGGTCTGGGAGTTTCATGGCAGAGTCATCAAAGGGAAAGGGAAAACTAGCGAACCACATAATTAGTTTTTGCTTCAGTGATTAATATCCCTTGCAAACAGGTAATCACAGCCTGAGCAGGCTCCTTCGCGTTGCTTTTCCTAATGTATGAATGTAGCTGGCTGGTCCTTTGCTTTTTAATATGAATACAAACGGAGGCAGCTGCCACCAGAATAAATAGACCATCTCCCAGCAAGAGCAGACTTCTTTGCTGAGGATCAGAAACTCCCTGATATTCCCCAGCAGCTCTTCACTGCCACCTGATCTTAAAGCATCCCCTTGCAAACCCCCAGCCCAGCATCCTCCCATCGCCATCTGGCAGCGGCGTTGGCCCTTCCAGCCTTCCCTGCAAACTGATAATTCCAGTTCGCTTTCAACACACAGCAATCAGCCTGGAGAATCGTATTTGCTGGTAGGACAAGGGGTTGCAATTCAGCATGCGGGAGAGGCATTTGTACTTAAGTAATTGGATAGCGGTGGCGTATAAAATCGTAATGGCTCTGTAATCTTGTCCTACAATAATCCAGAGTGTGGCTGCAGAGCGCGGCTCCCCCCGACCCTGAGCAGAGCACTGCCCTCGTTTAAATGTGATTTAACGAGGCTGGAAGAGCAAGCTCTGATTGCTCTGGTTTTAACAGGCAGGCAGTGTGGCCACCGTTGCAGAATAATCGCTTTGGGGAATGTTGCTCTGGGGCTGAGCGGAGGAGCTCGGTGTCAGGATGAGCCCCAGGGTCAGCCCCAGCATGTCCCCAGATGGATGGAGGGCAATGCAGCTTAGTGCTCCATGCCATAGTCTCCATGCTAGGAGCCTGGGACTTCTTTTTTTCTTCCCCCCCCCCCCCCCCCCCCCCCTTTATTTTTTTTACAGCCTCAGCAGTTGTTCAGGCCACTTGTCCTTGGGGGCTGAAGAACCACTTCTTCCCATTGATATTTTGGATACTGAATTTCCATGTATAGGCTGTACCTCTCTTTACACACCCCGGTCGTTGGTAATGGGGGTCATGACTCAGTGAAGCCAGGGACACGGATGACCCTATTGCTGTAATATCCAGGCACTTCTCGTATATTTAAAAATAGAAACACCAATAATGATCTGTCTCTCTATCAAGCCTGCAGGGGAAGTAGCTTGATTAGCTTATAGATCTCCTCGTTTACGTGCGAGTGACCATGGTGTCCAGGGAAGGGGACAGAGGAGGTGGGGATGTGCAGAGAGAAACTGGGGAGCAGTGGGGATGGGAGACCCCCCAGCCGCATCTGTGGGTTGTGGTGTGGGTGTCTGGATGGTGCTGATACCTCCGGGTTTGTGTCCCCAAAATGTGCCTGGAGGCTGGTTTTCGGTGGGATGGCTGGTGCAGAGCTGATGGATGAGTGAGAGCCTTTGGGGTGCCGCGCTGGGCTGTGTCACTGTGATTGGTAGCAGGGAGATGGGGAACCATGAACAGGGAGAAGACTGAAAAATGCAGGAATGACACAGTTGTGGCTGTTCAGTGTCAGTTTGCTGTGTGCGATACGTGGTGTGGGTCCACCTGCAGCGCTTTTGCCTTCGTGCCCCAGCACCCAAACCCAAGGTCCCAGGAAAACCCTGGGGGGTCAGGCTGGGGCTACTCCCAGCACTCTGCTTTTTTATGTAACAAGGGAAAAGTTGCTTTGTCTCCCTTCCCAAAACTCAAGCTGGTAACAGTGAGCAGATTATTTTGCAGCCTGCAGTCGCTGCCCTTTTCAATCCAAATAAACACCCAAATCAATGCAAGTGGGAAAAGGAAGAGGGGAAGGTGCTTGGGTCCTGTCCAGCTGGTGAGTGGGTTGGTGTGGAGGTTGTAGGCGGTCACTGGTGTGGATTGAATGTATGGATTAGCCCTGGCTCGGTGCATTCAGCTTCTGGGAGCCAACCCTATGGAAACTGGGAGCAGAGCAGGGCAGCAGCGTTGTCTGCAACATCAGCCGGCAGCTGCCGGGAAGCGTGTGGGATACAGCAAATATGTCCCCCGATGGTTGGGGAGGGGCTGGCTATGTTTTAAAAAAGTGATTTATGCTCTAATCGGTCTTGAAGCTTCATTATTCCAAGCATTAGTGTGTCTGAGCCAGTGGCCTTATTTGTTAATGCACTGAAAGCGGCAGCAGATGTGCTATTTTTCATCTGTGACCTGATCAGCTCGCTGATACATCTACTTCCATTTTCATTTCCCTGTCATTGATTTATTAATGATGTCTTACTTATCTGGGGCTCTTTTGGAGGGTTCCTATGGCCCAGCCCCCAGAGAGATGCTGGAGAAGTTCTCTCCCCTCCCCAAATATCCCATTTTTTCAAACCATATTCATCCTCATCACTCCAGAGACTAGATGCTTTAAACATTTAGTTACTGAAACAACCTCTGTGGCTTGTACAATTTGCGGATAATTTGTCTGCTGAGAGAGCAACTGCCCTCTTTCCCCCTACAGCTATCTACATGGTACCCCATCCTCCAGGGATGTATTTGGGCATGGGAGGACATGAGGGCTTCATCCAGGAGCTCCACGGGACACAGAAGGGGGATGTCCTGGCCAAGAAAACTGACTTTTTTCTTGCTTTTCTACCCTCTCTGGGTTGGTCCAGCCTGGAATAATCCCAGGGGCAGAATTTGTGCAAGAAGCTCAATTCCTTCTTTAACTTTGAAAAGCTGGTGAGGAGTTTGAGCAAACTATGAGGAGGTTCTATGTATTTTCTTGGACAAGTCAGTCCTTTCTGCACTGCTTATTTGACCTGGGCCATGCTGGATTCATGAGAAATTATTTATTTTCTGCATTCTATTCTGAAAAATGTCTTTATTCCCACATGTCTCCTAACAGCAAGCCTGGAGCAGATTATGGGTTTGCCTTTGCTATGTAAGGGGATTTTCCTCCTGTCTCTGTCCCATTGATGAATCTCCAGGACAAGCTACCAAGCAGAGGGAGCTGAGGTGACCTGGGAAAAAGCTAGGGCCAGCCCTGTCCCCTGGTGTCCCCAGGGATGTCCATCCATGGCCACTTCCAGGCTCTTGGCATGCAGCATCTCTCAACCTTTTTCCTCCCGAAACCCTTTTTCGCTTGATCACACTTTGCTGAGCTGCTCTGAGTAAACCTATGCTCGAAAAGCCCTTCTTACTGAAAAGTGTCTTTTCGCTGAGCAACTCTGACCTAATGCCTTGGGGCTTTTCAGAAACCAAATGGTGCCATTAAACACACACATAAACCCTCTGGATTTAAGGAAGGTTGTTCCACGTTTATTCACTGATGCTCTGTGCTTTTATTCAGCCAGCCCTAAAGCATCATCTCTTGCCCCTATAAATTGCTCCTTGCCTCCCACCTTTCCTGCTGGGAATGCCTGGGAAATATTACCTGTTTCCAGCTGAATCCCTGGGGGAACCATCTTTTGCTTCTGGAGATATCTGAGGGATTTACGGTGTTGTTCAAGTAACTGATCCCTGAGCCTCAGATGTGTCAGTGGTCTCGCTGTTCCATCCGATTGCTGCTTTGATTTCCAGCCTAGTTAACTCCTTGGCTCTTTGCGGGATAGTTGGCTCATTATACAATACTGTGGCCTTTGCTGGAAATGTGAATTAGCCTCCTTTTTTTTTTTCTTTTTTTTTTTTTTTTCCCAGGAAAAATAAAGTTTCCTGGTTTTATTTCCCTTTGCATCCTTCTCACATGATGAATTTTACATGCTGATAAGGGACTCGCAGGATTACAGCCAGCAGGTCAGTGTTACATTATTGGCACTATAGACAAGCCCTTGCTGCTTTTATAAGTGTAAGTACCTTTCCAAATCAATAAATCAACATTAACATTGCTTTAAATTGGTGCAACACATCAAGGGAATTTGCTGGGTAATTCTTTTTCTTCCTGATTAATTCATTTTGTCCATGTAAAATTCAGATACTTCAGGGGCAGAACCTCATCTTGTCCTGGATTTTCACCTAAGCCATCTCCGAACATTCACTTGGACGTAGCCCAGCTTCAGCTGGGTGCTGCAGAAGGGAAAAGAAAAAGAAAAGAAAAAGAAAAGAGAAAAAAAAAAAAAAAAAGTCTTGCGGTTTTGTTCTCTTTCAGAAAGGAAAATATCCAGTGCCACAAACAGGGATAAAACCCTTCCCCAAACCCTCTGGGAGCAATAGCCTGGGAGGTGTTATTCTCTTCCCCTGAGCCACACATGTCTGATTTCTAAGACTGCCCAAATCTGCATTGAAATGGAAGAAAGGAGCTCAGTGTTGGGTCGGGGCTGGGAATAATCCACAGTTTGAATCGCCTGGGGAGTGTGATGCACCCCACCTGCTTCTGCCCCACAATTAGGGCTGCTGAGCTAAAGCCCCTTGCGTGGAAATGCCCTGAAGACATGTTTGCACATTGACACGGTCCATTACCCTATCTCCGCAGGTTTTGTTGTCACTATTTATTAAAGACTCTGGAAATGTGCAAAGCTGCCTCTTTCTGCACGGAAGGGGCCTGCTACGGGCGCGGGGGAGACAGAAACCCCAGCCCCCACAAGAAAAATCACTGCCCCGCTCCAAGAGCTGAGACCCGCTCCTGTGGGCACATGAACATGATTTATGCCCTGGGTAGGAAACTTCCCCAGATGCTTTTTTTTTCCTAAAACATTTGGAAAACAAAGCATTTGATCACCTCAACCCCTGGGAGCACCTCAAACCCCTGGGCTATCAGCTCATGTCCCTCGCAGGGGGTGAAACGGAGCTGTGGCATTGGGGCACCTCCCTCCAGCACACGGACCCCCTTATGGTCCCTGATTAGGGGGGGTATGGACTAGCCTCGCACCTTTTAAAACTTTCTTGCGCACAGGCAGTTTCCAACCTTATGGTTTCAGCCTCTCCATCCCTCAAAAGTTGGGGTCTCTTTCTGGTTTCTCCCTGTATTTTCTCTCCCAGCATTTATCCATCTATTTGGACTGGAAATGCCTTTTATTTCCCCCCCACCCCCCCTTTTTTTTTTTAATTTATTTTATTTCTGCTTGCTCACAGCATCCTAATAGCTTGGTGTACAGATCTGGGAAAAGCCAGGCGGTGATGTGGCGGCTTGGGCTGCCCTCTCTTGGCATTGCTGCATGTTGCACTGAGCAAAATCCGCAGCTGGAAAAAAATCCGCATTTCAAGACAGCATCTTCCCTGCTATGGCTGCTTGACAAGAAGGGCTGGTTTAAAGCTCTTCCATCCTCCACTTTCGTTACACGGTGGTCAGGTTCCCTGTTTTAAGGTCAGCGACCATACTGCGGCTCTGTGATTCGGGCACATCTGCCTGCCAACTTCCTTAATGAACCTTTTCAATCTCGGGTTTGGCCCTACAGTAGCTCCGAAACAGCCCTTGGGGGAGTAATTAAGGATTTTTTCACAACATTTGTGAATGTGACCTCCTGCTTCCCCTCCTTGATGGTGGAAATCACTGCAGCGCACATGTGATAAGGCACGAAATCCCCCTGAGTCATGAGGGCACGCTGCTCAATAGCGCTTGGCAAGGCCTGCAACTCCTTCTTGGCAGGCAGGCTGCTGAATCTCATCAGCAGGACAGAGAAAGGTTACAGCTGAAGGTTATAAGCAATCTTTTTCTTTTTTAAAAAATATAAATCTGAATAACGATATTGATCTGGTGAACTTGCCTATCTGCAGCTTGCTGGTTTTTCACTTTGCAAGGTGCAGCATTGGGTGGGAGCACATCATGCCAGACCCCAACCTGGCCTGAGAAAGGGCTGTTTCTCAGGTTTGGAGACCATGGCTAGTTCATCTGTGGTTTTCTCTGTAGGATGTCCAGTCTGCTGTGGTTTGTTGTGGTGGGGTTTTTTGCTATGAGGACTTCACATTTGCAGAGAAGAGATCTGGGGTGATGCTGCCTGCGGGCAGCATCTGGGTCGCCCCACGTACTGCCAAGCCGGTAATATGGCAGGCAGTTGGGGATCAGCATCTTTTCTTGGGCTCTGGAGCAAACCCAGCTGAGGGTTCAGACAAAAAAAAAATCCCTTTTTTTGCTGAAACAAAGACTTTCTATAGTAACTTCATGGTCAAGCACCCTCTGGTTACCAGGGTTTGAACCTGCCTTGAACCCACGGGGTGTGGGTACAGATGCACCAGGCATTTACAGAAGTGGTACCAGGAATAAAAACCTCTAAAGCCACATCATCTTTCTGACCTGTTTTGTAAAAAGCCCTTTGGTTTCCAGGCACCCCTATCTCTGAGGGGCCAAAGGACATGCTGCTCTCTGTCCCTGTGTTTGTCACACAGACCTGATAAAATAGCTCTTGATTGCTAATTTCTCGGCTGGGTTTTTCTCTGGGGCTCTTTTCAGGATGGTAGATAAGACAATGTGAACCGAGCGAGTGGGTATGTCAGATAAAAAACTAAATACTGTGCCTTACAAGTCCCCTCGTGCATCCAGGAATTTGCTGCAGAAACAGCCAAGAAGCCTTTTTCCCTTCTCCAATTTTTTTGCAAAGTAACGGTCTATGCCTGATGGGAACAAACCCAGCAAGCTGGGGCTGAAAACATCATTGTTTATGAAAATATCCATTAAACAGCTGCTTTCTGACTCCTGCCCAGTGGGGTCAGGCACGGGGCTGGAAGCACTGGTTGGCAGAGGACTGCACTGCAGTTTTGCTGCCGGCTCTCAGCCGCCAGGCCATGCTCCAGTGCTTCGACAGAGCAGCGGCTGCTCATTGTCCTGGTGCTGTGCACCTGGCTCAGGGGAAAAGGACCCCCAGCATCTCCTGAACACCACTCCTGGACTCACACCAGAGTCTTTGCAGAGCATCTCTCTTTCCCGAGCTGGTTTAAAAGAATTACCCGTTTTGCTGCCTTGGCATATCTGGGGATGAGGGGACTTGTGTTGTGTCAGCGCTGGTGACACCAGAACGCTGTGGGACCCAGGCTGGTTAGCCTGAAATCGTGTCTGGAGGTGGAGCATCGCTTTTCCTCCTGCAAATTGCTTCCGAAAGTCGGGCTTACAGTGGAGTATCTCAATGCCCCCACACTGTGCCCCACCACCCCAAACTGAATGCTGGCCCTAATCTGTCCTATAAAAAGGGACATTTTCCCTGTGGTTTTTTTCCCAGCAAGTGACTTCTTTGGGTGGAACAAGGAGGTGACCTTGCATCTCTTTACAACTTGGTGGAGATACAACCTGTGGGAGCCGTGCCCAGCTTTCTGCCCCCACCACCCGTGTGCTCAGCACCATCCCATGCTCCTGGCAACCCCTTTCTCTTCCAGCCTGGGATGGGGGTAGAGTGCTTAGGGATGAATCCCAAAGATGCTCCAGAGGCCACGGTCAGCGATGCATCCAGTGTAACGCCGACAGCCCAAAGCTACTTTTTGAAATACTTTCATCTTCTCTGCCCATGTCCGATATTCGCTGCCAGCCTGCGATGCACCACCCGAACCAGACCCTCTGGTCTGCAGAAGTGACCCGAAGTCGGTCCCAGGCCCTCGGCTGGGCGGGGGAGGGGCGGCGGGGGCTGCCCTCCATCCCTGGGCGCTGCTGCCATCTAATGCCCAAGCCCGGCTGGCGCAGGGAGGCTCAGGCACGGCACGGCCGGACCCTGCGGCCCAGGGCAGAGCATCACCCGGGAAAAAAAAACCAAACAAAACACATAAGACACTTTTTAGGACGGAAAAAGAATAAACCCCTTTCTTTAAGAGGTACTGTTTCTGCAGGTAAATGATGCTCCTTTCCCAAGCGCCAGCCCAAGGAACCTTATGGATAACGGTGAGTAGTGGGAGCAGCCGAGCAGGGCTGCAGGGTAGACCTGGGTGTAAACTTTTTAGTTTACAGGTTGGTCCTTTTGGCTGAGCACATCCAAAACTTGCAGGAAAACCACCCTCCAGCTCACCACGGTCCTCCTGAAATTGCTGCCCCACAGCGTTTTTCTGCCCCGGAGGTGAAAGAGTTGTTTGCTTTGACTGCTGGGGATGATGGGCTGGATGGGAAATCTGCAGAAGGAGCCAGGAGTTTTTTAAAGTCAGATCTGATGGGTTCATTCATCTCTGTATTTAAGTAGTGTTGCTGCCTGTAATGACTTTTCATTTATTTCGTACTCACTGAAGTCCTCAGCGGCAGGTTCCTTACTCTGTGTCACTTCTGCAGAGGGTTATTTTTTTCCATATGGCTTCATATTCCCAATTATCACTCGCCCAAATGAGTGTGAATTTCATCCATGTGAAATGGATTAAACCCCAGCTCTTGTCCTGCCCAAAGAGACCCTCAAAGTGGTGCCTGTTTAATGTCTTGAGGGTCTTCCAAGAGATCTTGATGATTTCACCAGCGGTGCCTTTATGTTTCCTTCCTGCTGGTTGGTAAAAAGCACAGAGGGCAGGAGGTCTGCATGGCTGAACACAAACACAGCATTTGGAGGTCACCACATCTGGGGTTGCCTCTGGCTTTTGGAAAGGTGCTGTTCAGCACCAGGGTGGGGGTCCTGGGTGGTGCGGAGGGCAGAGATGAAGGGTGCCAGTACATCCGGGGTTGGTGGCCCATGTGCTGATGGGACCCAACCAAGGATCTTCGTAGTGACTATGCCAAAAAGTCAAGGTTTGATTTTATTTAGTTACCACAAAGAAGTTTACCTCTGTACAGGTCACGATGCTCCCATTGGGAGCTCCTGGGCCCCCTTCAAGCCAGCATGACCCCAGTTTGATGGCGAAGCTTGTGCAGTTGAGCACAGAGCCGGTGTGTGGCCTCAAAGCTTTGGGCCAGGTAGGAGGAAAGTTTTTTTTTCCTTTATTTTTCTTTTACCACTGGGAAGTCCCCATCTGCATACACACGCATTTGGTGGTCACAGGACATCCATCCACTGTCTCTGGCACTTCTTTTGTACCCGTTACCTCCTGCCAGGAAACCATTACTTACTGGGTTTTAGCTTTGCCCTTTGCTTTGGATCAGCCCAAGATTAGAGGTTTTCTCCAAAACTTGAAAAGCAGATGTGAATGATTTGGAGATGACAGCTCATTGCAAAGGCATGGTGAACTGGAGACCCCCGTCCTCTGCAAGGACATGGTCAGGACACGGTCTCCAGCAAAGGAGACCTTTGAGAGGGGGTAGCTGTGTTTTCAAAGAGCAGTAGGGATCAAATTTCTGCCCTGGTGCTCCACGGGGTCTGGCCAAGGCCACCCATACCCTGCACCGTCCCACCGTGCCAACAGGCACCTGGCCGAAGCCATTGCTATGTGCAAAAAGATTAGGTCACTGTGTTTGGGGTCTGAGTGCTTCTTTCAATTTAGCTTAACTCAGTGAGGAATTGACTTAAACTAGATTGATATAAGCCACTCTTAAAAGATTTAAGCCCCATCGTAAGAGGATGTGCTCATGGGTTTACACTGTATTAACCCAAGCATTTGAATAACAGCTCCAGGCTAGGTCTATACTTGATTTCTATACCAAATTATTGCAGTTCAATTAAATCAGTGAAAAATGTCAATGTAGATTCATTTACACTGATGAGGAATTGTCTTGTGGTGGGCTAACTTTGGAAGTCATCTAGCTTTTCCAAGAGTGGGGATGAGGAAGGTTGCATGCTCGAAGAGAAGGTCTGTCAACCAGGTAGCACTTAATGTGTTTTAATCAGTGGGGAGAAGAGAGGAACCAAGATTTCAACTGAAAAAAAAAATATTCAATGCCTTCACTTATTCCTGTGACTGGCAGCCTCCGAAAAGGAGGGACAGCAGAGATGGCCCCGTTTGTGGGGCAGAGCCAGGACACCTGGCTCTGCTGGAGCAGCAGATCCTGGGGCAGTGGTTTCCCCTTGGTTTACCACTCTAAACCCAGCGATTTTGGCTAACACTTTGGTTTTTAACAATGTGCCCATCACTGTGCCAGCACCTTGCCCTGCTCACAGCTCTGGCTGATGGGACTTGTTGGTCCCACATCAAGCCAGACACCCGTGAAAGCAGTGCTCAGCTGCAGAACAGCAAGTTTTGGCTAATCCCTCTCCTAGCATAGTATATCCCTTGCACGTATACGCTACTGCTCTCTAATAGTATTAATAATTCTCCCTTTATTTCTCACTCAAACACTCTTGGAAGGATCATCCAATTTAAATCACAGCTTCTCTAGTTAGCGTGTGTCACCACGAGAGGGCAATAAATCATCTAATTACAATGACGGAGCTGGTGTCCTTTCACAAAGCCACCCATGATGAACTTAAATGGATTTTAAACATTAATATAATAGGCATTTAGTAAAGAATGGGAAAGAAAAAGAACATTTTAAACAAGCCAGCAGGTTCCCCTGAATGTATTTGGGATGCGGGGCTTGGATTGGCCACTAAAACCATCCTGATGTGCAGCATGATGCTGGAATTCAAACCAGGGAAGGGAGTCCTGCCTTTCTGAGATGCTAATTCAGGTAAAAGCTCATTTTGAGGAGTGCAGATGTACTGACCCTAATGATTCAGAGCTATTTGGAGAGCTAACGGAGGGTTACTAATTTCAAATCATATCAATCTCATAAAAGGTAGAAAGATGTTTCCTTACTCGACTGTCCTGAGGGATGTTGGGGGGCTAACGAGCCCCTTCCTGAGCTGGCTGTTGGCTCCACGTGCTGAAATACTCTGCCACCTCCATCGTTGGGGGTTGGTCCTACAATAAGCCAAGGAAAAGCCACTTTATCCCCCAGGCTGATGCTGTCAGAAATGGGGATGGAAAGTCTTGTGCCCTAACCCATGGCCACTCTAAGCCGGGGGGGGGGGGGGGGCGTATTTCTGCTGTAAAATGGTCCTACTCTTTGTTTTTTCCCACAGCGTGATGCAACAGCATCCTGGTGGGCATTTTGTGGCTCCTGTTTGCAAAGTCCTCAAATGAGGCCATGGGGGTGGTAAGAGCAGATGGTTCCCACCTCTTGGGATGAGTACTTGGGGTGACCTTGGCTGGTGCTTGCTGTGGGCTGCTTGAGGGGTGAGGACGGAAGATGTCCCTGAGTCACCCAAGTTTGGTGAAATATTGTTTTGGCATTCATTGGTCTCTGATAGGAGTCCCACATCCTCAATGACCTCATGTCCCCAGTTTTCCCAGCTCCTAAAAGGTGTCTGCTTAGTGACACAGAATCTGTTTACAACTTATTACTTAACTGGGACCCCAGCAGGTAGACAAGTCTCCCTTTTATCCCCTCTCATGGGGAAGTGCCAAATTCTGTCTTGGCCTCATCTCAGCTGTTCAAGAGGTTTGGGGGGTTTCAAGGGCATCAATACAAGATGTCCTTGGCATATCTGGGTCATTTAAGCTCTTCCATTTGCCTTCCCGTGCTTGGTCAGATGAGACATCAAGCTGGTACACCTGCCTGCTGTGAAGCTTGGGGATCACAGCTTTTGTACGGGAATCCAAAATGATCCTGATGAACCAAGGTCCAAAATGAGCAGATACAAGTCCTCAAGGCCCAGGGCTTTCGGGTACCAATAGGAGGGAAAAATTTGACACCGGAGTATGAAATGAAGAAGAGACAGGGAAGCAGTGGCATTGGGGCTGGGTTGTGAAAACAGAGCTGAGTGCAGCCTAAGGCTGACGTGACATGAAAGAAAAATTTAATTTGGGGATTAATTATAAAGATGTGAGCCCTGGCAGGGAGTGGTTCTGCCTCATGTAACCCTACCAGGCATGAGGGGAAGCACCATGTTCAAAACATTGCAAGCAACTTGGAGACACTCCAGAGAGGAGGAACAGAACTGATCCTGGCCCATGGCCAGTGAGAGGACATGGGCTATGAGCCTGCTGCTGGAGCAGGCGTTGGCCCTCCTGTTCCTTGGAGAAAGGTCAGAGCAGCAACCACTGCACTCGGTGCAAAACTGGTGTGAGTTGAAAGAGCAATGACATGATGAAGGGAACATGTGGAGCCTCTGTCTTGGAGCTTTCCAGGATAGGGAGCTCCTGGGAAGGGACTAGGTCATTCAGACTTTCCCCAGCACCAACTTCGTGGCCACAAGGAGTAAAGCAAGGCTGATGGGAGCCTTGTTAGCTTCATCCTCGTGCCACAGCTGGGGAGGACTGGGAAATGCTCCTTGCAACCACCTCTGGAGGTCCCCTGCAGCCCTGCATGTGCCTGAGCCCTGATGCTTTGTATCCCTTCGAGAACAAGGCTGGTGATTAGCCTTAAACCACAACAAAGAGCAACAAAGCCAAAGTTAACCTGCCAACAAGACCTATAGCACAGCAAATGCTTCAATGCTGTAGAAGAACAGAGATGCTGCAAGCAGGAGAAGGCCTCAGGACAGGGACGTATCTGCTATAAGTAGTTACTAGCAAAGGAAGTCCATGCTACAGGTTCTCTTGTAAAATAACAGGGTGGCAAGAGCTGAGGGCCATCTCTTTCTACAGCAAGTCTCAATGTAAGGTTTAATGAGATGGAGGTCACAGGTTCACGTATAGATTTATCCTCCGTGCAGCAACACACGTGTCCGGGTTATCAAGGGGGGCCATCTGAGTCCTCCTGGCAGCAGTTTTCAGCCTCTTCCACTCCTGTGAGCAATGGGATGGAGGAGGACAGTACAGTTCAGATGTGGTGTGGGTGATGGACACTTTGACAATGTGTCTGTAGCAGTGCCAGGCAAGTATTTCCCAGTCTTTCCCCCAGATCAGCGCTGGGAAGGCTGAGAGGGCAAGTGAATTCAGTCCTGAACGGAGCATGAAATGGAGGAGGAGGACACAGAGCCCAGCCAAGTTCAGCACTGATTTTCATAACTAATAAAGATCCAGTATGAATATGAGATTGAAAGACCTCAAAGCTGATCAGATCTGTTTGATATTTGAGGGTGTCCTCCCCCTCCCTCCCCTTTGTTAAAGGACAGTCTCCTCCTTCAAAGTGAGTGACGGTCTAAAGTCATAATGCCGATTATTGCTGAGATTCTCACACTACTGTGGTGGGGTGGCGCGGGGGGGGGGGGGGGGGGGGGGGGAGAACAAAAATCCCTGTAGGGTAATTTAAAGTCGGCGTGAGTAGTGTGTAATCTACCCAACAGGATTGATCCAGGTCAGGCATTAAAGGCTAAAATGGATTAAACAAAAGACATTCCCCTTGTAACAAGAAGGAAAAACTTCAAAGGTGGGATTTGTTCTTGTTATGACAAAGGAAGTGGATTTACCGAGTGCCTGGGGGCACACCCCTCCGTGGCTTTCAATTTGCTCGAGTTGCTATGAAGAAACAGGACAAAATGCGTGGGGGTTTTTGCCGCACGCTTTGGTGCTGCCAGAGCCCTCCCCGGGGTAAGAGCGTTGGGTTAAGAGGATCGGCTTGGCACCGCTTTTTCTTGTTTTGTTCGCTCTTTAAGGGGGAAAAAAAAAGAAAAAAAAGAAAGGGGGGGAAAGCAACAAAAGGAGGGGAGAAAGGGAGGGTTGGTGGCATGTCAGAGAGAAACGTGATGGTTGAGGAATAGGTGGGACAAGTGCAGGCAGAGATGAGATGGGGAATGGGACCTTCAAAGCAAAGAAAGACCAGGTTGTCCCAGACAGGGGTGAAAAGCAGCGTAAGGGCTGGAAAAGGGGCTCATCCAGCCTTAAATGCCAGCCACCATCTGCACAGAGATGCCTTTTTCCTCCTGCTCCTCACTGGTCACACCATGCCCAACATCTGTGCAGGTGACCCCTGGTCAGTGGAAGTGCAGCTGTGGGCACGTCCCCAGTTCTGCACGTACAGGGAGGAAAGGGGACCTTCAGGCCAACAGATCTCACCAGTCTCCAGGTGAGCATTACAGCCACTGGCTTTTATGATACTTGTACCCTGCCGTGGAGAGATTATTGGTTTCTTTTTGTTCTTGAACCCACTCCAGAGCAAAGCTGATTCTCCCCCCAGCTGAGAAAAAGCACAGGGGCAGTAGGCATGGCGGCAACAAGTCATGGTTGCAGTAAGTCCTGCTGCCTGCAATGCTGCTCCCTCCATCTTCTCCAGGTCCTGCCACCATTGCAGGGGACCTGCTGTGACTCTGGCCCCAAACACCTGCATGACTCACTGTTGCAGTTTGAGTTACGGCGGTCAGGCTTCCTTCTCTTTACCCCCAATGGCTCACCTCTCCCGGTGTCTGATCCGGATCTCGGGCTATCCTCGCCTGTCTCTGCTACAGTGGGCACCACCATCACCATTCAAAGCTTCAACCATCCCCTGGCACAGCCATCACCACTGGCCACTGCTCATGACACTCAGTCCCATAACCTGAAGGTCCAGAGTTTGAGCCTCACACGGGGCACCAATTATCACTGCACTATCAAAACTAACTGGCTACAACAAGGCTTTTACCACCCCATACCAGGTTAGCTTCAGTAAGTAGTTCCCCACACCTTGTCCCGACACAGTCACCGATCCCCCACAAGGCTTCAAAAGTTCATCTACTGTCCATGCTGTTTCTTCATCCTCTTCAGGCCAGTCCACCCTGCTTCTTGCCTCTGCTGTGTCTGGATTCTTCCTTCTCCAGGCTCCTCTTCCAGCCACCCTCTCCTCATCCAGGCCCCCTCCTTGTCTCTCCTACATCCTGGGTGCTCTCTCTCCTCCCTCTGCTTCTCCCATGTCTCTTTTCATCCACTCCTTCCCTTCCCTACCCCTTAGAGCTATTTAACTACTCAGCAGGAACCAGCCACAGCTGCACATCATCCACCTCAGCCAACCCACCGCCCCTGAAGCAAGCCCACAGCTGTATACTATCAATGTAAATTAACCTGCCTTCATTCCTCTATAATTCCTCTACAACTCACAGAGGAAGCCCGTAACACCCCAAACCCTACCTGGCACCATGATTCCACAAAGCTTAAGATGCACCTTTGTGGCTGGTGTATCCAAATCTGGAGCACCTCACGCTGGGCTGGACTGAGTTCTTGGGCAACCCTGCAAAAGTGCTGCATGGTGGGAGTGTGGTGGCCCTGATACCTCTAGTTGCTGGGAACCAAGCTACAGCATAAAGGAGGCTTTTTGGAACAAAACTTGTACCGGTTTTGTCTGCTTTAATGGAACAAGCTCCTGGGCCTAATCTGTGTGGTTACAGCCAGGTTAAGTTGCATGTGCCCGTGTGTGTACAGATTTTCCATATTAAAGCCAGGCTAATTCTGTTAGGAAGCAGATCCTCACTATCGTGCAGCACAGGGCTACTATATTTCTATCTAATTACCCAGGTAATGCAATTAAGCAATTGAGTCTAAGCTGACATCAAGAGGAGAGGTTCCCCAGGTTTGCACAGTGACAGGCCTATGGCAATTAAATGTGACACGCTCAGTTACTGAAATGTGAAAGTGTCTTTGGGAAACTCCATCTCCATCCATGCAAGTCCTCTGTATTAACCTACAGATCTGAGATATAACTCATTTATCTGTGGGCAGAGAAGAAGGATGATAATCAGGCTCATTATCATACACAGGCCTTGGAAGCACGTTGCAAAAGGCTGTCTCTGAACACAAGCTGCTTTTTGCCAATATGTCAAGATCTGGGAGCAAGCAGACTTGTTTCTGCAGGGCCTTCTGCTTGGGCTCAGCATCCTCCTAATGGGAGCTTCCTGAGCAGGGAGTGGGAGCAACCATCTCACCTGTAGCTGGGAAGGACACTGGAGGACTGATTAGGACTAATAAATGGCAAATAAGGATGCTCATAGGTACCACAGAGCACCTTTCCCTTTTTTGCAGTATAGACATTTCCACGGAGCATGCCCAAATCCCTTTAAACACAAGTGCAAGTGGTTCCTGTTGAGGTCCTATCCCAGAAAGTTCCCCATTGGAAAACTGTCAGCAGAAGAGGGAGGTGGCAGATGTCTCAAACAGTTGGGATGGCAGAGGAAGGTACAGTGTTCATTTTGTCTCATAAAGCCAAAGCTAGCAGGGTCCTCAGACAGGTTAGGGCATCATTTCCAAGTAGCCAAGGAAGCCCTTCCTTGCAGGACCCATGATGAAGCTATGAACCTCTTCATCGCAATCGCAGGAACACACGCAGGTCCATAGGACCACTCGTGGCTGGAAGCAGTTGTGTGGCAGACCACTGGAGGTGAGGAAAAGATGTGAAGGTACAACTCCATGCTTAACAATGGTGAGCACTGGAAAGGGACCACGGGATGAGGTGGGCTTTGGGATAGCACATTGTGGCTGGTCCTGTCCTTCTCCAACACAGCTTTGGTTTATTGCACTTGTAGTTAACAATGTCTGTGCAAAGCTTTAAAGACAGTCCCGTTTAATGGTAAAAAAAATGATTTCTATTTGAACGAGTTGTTGAGCGATTCCTGCTGCAGTTCATCCAGCACCATCACTCTCATCCCTTTTTATGACTTCCTGAGAGCCCTTCGATGTGTCCTTACAACCCCGAGCAGCTGGGAGGCTTTTCTGGGAGTGTCACCTTGAGCATCCTTTAGTGACCATCTGGATAGAGAGGGACATGGAGTGGGTGTCTCTGCCATGGCTGTGACTGCAAGATGCCCAAGATGATGGCCCCACCTGATGTCCAGAGATGGGCTGTTCCAGGTTGCTCCGTGACTCGGTCTCCCCTCTCTAAAGAGGAATGCTGCCACACAGCCCTTCTCCCTGTCTTCTCCAAGCAGAGCAGCACGGACTGACACCCTACAGCCCATTAACATCCTCCCATGACCTCTCTCTGCAACACTTTATAATTTGCAGTTTTTTAGGGGATCACAATTTTATCCTAAGGCCCTGGAAGTGTTTTGCATCTCATGGCAGGGCAGTGGGCATGTGGTCAACCACATCAGCCCCAAACATGTTCCAGGTGGTCTCTCCTCATTCCCAGCTCACTTGGTGCTTTGAAAATTTACTCCACCTAAACCACACTTACACAGTCCCTTTCTTTGCAGTATCTCATCACCCATCAACACACTGAGGCCACAGCACCGCATCCCAGTGGGTGTCCCTGAGGGCTGGCAACTCCTCCACCCTCCAAGGCTCTCCCACATCCAGCTCCTTCTCAGGTGGCTTCAGAATCCCCCTGGGTTTTGTTTGGGTTTTAGCAAATACCCTCTCACCTTGATTTGTTTCTTTTTTGCCTTCCTATTTTCTGCTGCCTTGAAATGGGCTTATGCACCCCATGAACTTGGCATGCTTTGAAAGAGGTAAGCATGAGTTTGCTGGCTCCACAGGTGAGCTTTCTGCACCAGGTTCAGCAAGGAGCCCTTGCACGCAGGGAAAACATTCACTTCATTATGCTCTACCACCACCAAAGCTCTTGTTTGCACCAGGTATTCAGTGCAGTCAGCTTTAAAAAGGGGGAAAAAATTGTAAAGGTCGAGCAAAGCGAAGGAAGCACGGAGTTCATATGACATGGGGCAGTGGGGGAAGCGCGGTGGTGGTGGTGCTGAAAGAGCAGTAAGACGGGGATGCTGGGCACCACAGGGCAGAGGATGGGGAGATAATTCTCCGTGGCAGGAATATGTCGTCTGTAAAAACCCATTTGGGCTGCTTTTATAGGAACCAAGGTGGTATAACTACATTCACTAGCAAATAATTTAAATATTGCCAGTCACGTCACATTGTAGTTGTTTGGAAATAATTATATCCATATCACAGACAGTAAATAATAGATGTGCTTTCACTAACATTTTATTCATGTTCTGTTTTAATATGGCAAACTTAGAAGTAATTTAATCTCCCAGTAAATTGAACTGGTAGGGGGTTCTTCACACAGAAGATTGCAAGTTATTAATTCCAGGCAGTCTTCATCTTGTACAATTAGTCACTGTTTGCAGCTGGAAATGTTTTATTAATTTTCCATAGCAGTTGATTTTCCACAGTTTTCTCAGTTTAAATTAAGCAGTAAGAGCCGCTGTTTCTTCTTAAATAAATTTCCTTTCCACAAAAATACATGCCTCTGGCTATGTCAATTTTCCCGTTTGATTAAAGTGCCAGCAGGCAATTAATAACTTAATGCATTTTAAAGTACTTTTGGAAAAGTAATTTGAATAGCCAAACTTGTATATTTGAATTGATTGTTGCAGAAGATTTAACACACGTTCTTAAAGCACAGAACCTTGTAAAGGACAAATGAAGAGTTGCAGAAGAATTAGGCATCATCCGACACCATCTCCTAAATACAGAGGGATCCTCTAAGGCTCGGCCTCTCCTAGGATTGTCACCCTGGTCCTGGGAGTGGGCTTCAGCCTCAGTTTCTCTGGAGTCCAGGAACAGGGTTGCAAGAGCAGAAGGGACTTTTGTTGGCTGAACTCTCTGGAGATGAAGTCTTTGAGAAGCCCTGAGGAAGGGAACTGCTCTGGTGAATAACTGTCACTTCTTCGCTGTGTGGGCTGGGACATTCCCAGTCCCAGCACAGGCTACCACCACCACCACCAGGCACCCATTATCAGGTGGGTCCCAGAGGTCATTCAGACTTAACTTCATTGCTCCTGTCCATCTTCATCCCCATGCCCATGCTTATACCCATGCCCATTCTCATGTCTATCCATGGTCAGGGCAGCATAGAGGCAGGGCTCAGCAGGACCAGCTCAGCAGGACCATCTCCTGTGAATCCAACCTTCTGCTTCTACAGGAACAAAACTAAGGCTAGCAGGGACCTCAAAAGGCCACCTAATCAACGCCTGGCCCTCAGGTGGGATCAGAGATCTCTAAACCAAACAGGTGTTTGTCTAACTGGCTCATAAAGACTTCCTATGAGATCCCACCACCTCACTCAGCCATCTATTCAGGCTTTGCTGCCCTTATAATTAACTCTGTCACAGCTGTACTTTCCTTTGGGTTATCTCCCTGTGAAGCTTGTGAGCAGCTGACACCACTGGTTGTGTGTGCCGAGGTCATTACCGAGGTGAGCAGGGTGTTTTGCTTCTCACACCTGACACCGTGATCCAGCCAAGCTCTTAAGCGCCCTCATAAATATAACCAGATAAACAACCCCTTTGAGTCAATAGCATTATTCCTCTGCTTGCCTTAAAGCATGTGCTTAAGGACTTTGTTGGATTGGATTTGAAATGCTTTAGCCCTCGTCTTTATCTGCCTTAAAATCAGTCTTGGAATAGGACTGTCTTGTATTCATTTGTTATTTCTTTTAAGATGTCAGCAATTCTATCACATTGCTTCCTTTTGCAGAAGTTAACAAGTGTTCTCGCATCGCCCAACTGCAAGAAGCTGTGGGCACCACAAAAGATAATCATGAATTTCATCTGATGCATCCACGATCTGGAAAAAGATTGTTTTTCTTGATGCTGAGCTGGCTTTTCTGACCATCTCAATGTAGACTTAGAGTCAAGTGTGGGGTCCCAGGGAGGGAAAAGGAGGGGTGATTCATGTTGCAGCTATCAGCATTTCACACATCTGAGCGCGTGGCGTGCCCCAGCTGAGAACTTCAATTCACTTAGTGCAAGATGAAATGGCAGCTGTGTTGGATTGATAAAAAAATAATAATCATGAAGAAATAATAGGATTAATGCCAGCTATTGCTGTTTAACCAAAAGGTCATTTTGACAGATGTAACTTTTATCAGGAAGCATCAAAATATCAGATTAGTTTTCAATGTTTTTGAGGAGAGGGCACTAAGAAGACAAAGTGGGGACATCAAACGTGCCAGAACTTTCCCGGGCTCTGGCATTTGACATTTGGCATTCAGCTCCAGAGACGGCATGGCCACAGCTCCACTGCAACCAGCACCAGGCTCTGCTGCCCCAGCTGAGAGTCACCCACAAACCACATCCCTTTGGCTGAACTCTTAAGAGTTTTATTTTTCTCGCACCTCCTGAAACTTGGGGCAGGTTTCTGACTTCTGCATCGGAAAACACCTTCCTGCCTTGTCTTGAAAACCTGATGCAACATTGCTTTGGTTCCCACCTGCCCTCAGCGGCCTGTCTGGTCCCCACATGCAGCCTCAGCTCTCCAGGGACTGCACAAATTACGCCCACACCAACTGCTCTGCCTTTCCTCCCTGGACCGGCTTAGTGCCCGTCCTAAGGATGACAGGGCTAAACCATATATACATGAAAAAATGGTCATACAGCTCTGCTCCTTGCCCAGGGCTGTGTCAGATGGAGAAAAGTTGATTGGGAAGATTGAGTCTCTGTGTGTCTCCCTTCTGCCAGTGGCTTTGCTGGTTCTCCACCTCTCTGCTTTCCCACCGGAGCCTGTCCTTGCCCTCCACTGCAACCCTGGATTTTCCCAGTTCTCACTTCCCTCTCAGAGGAGGGCCCTGCTTCATCCTGCTGCTGGGGGACTCTGTCTGGGCTCTGCATCCTTCCTTGTTGCCCCATGGGTTGTGCTTTTTTTCCTCCTCTGAAGGTCAGAGTTATGTCCTTGAACCTGCCGTGCATGTGTATCCTCACTGCCTTGGGTACCGTGTCCAGGGATGTCACCGTTGGCTTCCCCACATCATGACAGCTTGCACCCAGCCATGCTCCATCAGCCTTCGGGCTCCACATTTCAAAACCTCTCAGGGTCTCCCGGCATCTTGGAGCCAGATTTGGGGAGGTCCCCGCTCCTGCCCACTCAAGCTGCCACCTCCCTGCCACTGTGGGTAGTTTCTAAGCTTGCTGGATGTGCACCTGCAGGCAGGGTCCGGTTAACACCAGTGCACCCCAGTTGAGTGTGGGAAGCAGTGGAATAGCTTTACTTTTTGTTTCGCGAGCAGGAGGTGCTTTCCAGTGGAAGCCAAAAGCAGGTCTTCTCTCGGCTCTGGCGGCTGAAGTGCGGGACTGTGCTATTTGCAGCCGAGAAGCTGCTCTCCCACCGCTCCCGGCTCAAATGCAAACAGGAGCCGTGGGAGGCCAGCCTGTCTCTAACTGCGTGAATCAATCTGAAGGAAAGAGACAAAATCCCCAAATCTCAAAATAATGAAAACAAAGATATCCAAGTAATAAAATCTGCAAGAAGCACAAAGACAACGTAACTCAGATCTCAGCTGGCTCAAAGAAAGTGTCCATTAACAAGGGATTAGCGGGAGGGAAGTACATAACCAGTCAATAGGAAGTGAAACCACACCACACAGTCACCTAATATCACAGCCCAACGCAGGGTTAGGATGAAGGCAGTGTCAGGCAAGTTAGAATAAGAACTACTCCACAAATCTATCAAATAAAAAATCAAATGCTGCAAAGCCTGCCTTTGCTGTAGCGCCTGGTTTTTAAGAAACCTTGAAGACTTGTAGCTCTCAGTCAAAGAAAAAGCATCTTGTTCTTTCACTGTGGACAGTCATGTGCATCCCTCGCATGCTGCACTTCACTGTTACATCTCAGAACAGAGATTTATTTTTTTTTCCTGCCTTGGGGGTTGTGTATTTCCTCGCACAGCCGGGTCTGTTCTGGATTTAGACCCTTCAGATACCCTGGTAACACAGATCGGAATAAAAAATGAGTGAGATTGATTATGTTCTCCCTAGTGCTGTTTTCCAGCTTGTCTGAATGCGTCTTTCCCTAAATTTCATTGAAATCAGCTATTCTTTAAAAGGCATTGATGGATTGTGGAGTATTTCTTAAAAAGCAGGGCAGGAGAAAGTGCTGTGTAATTAAATATGCAAAGAGCGTAGTATGTGTGGGTGATACATTCATTTGGAGTAATACACACACTTGCACTTCCATCATTATTTAGAGATTAAACCAGCGCAGCTCCTTAGTGCTCACATCTGCCCGAAGCCCCCGTGGACTGCAGCAGGCATTGGGGTCCCTCCTGAAGCCACGAAGCATTAAAGCCCACCCCAAAAGCCACGTGTGGCTCTACTCTTAAATAAATTTTCACAAGACAAGCCTAATTTTAGTAACTCTGTGTTTTAACCCATCTGTGTTAAGAGGATGGGGGGTGAGAGGCTGGGTGGTACCCAACACGTGGCCACCAGTGAATCATAGCCCCTCGGGGGGTAGGGGGGGTTAGCCCAGCTGCATCGGAAACAGGGCCAGGTTCTAAATAGGGGCTTAATCTGAGTTAAAATTAAATGGGCTTAATCTGGGCTTAATCTGAAATAATACCTCCGGTGTTTTGGATGCATTGGCGCTGCCTCAAAGGGTTGGCAGTACCAGCCGCCACCCTTCACGTGCCCTGGGTAGTGCTGCCAGGCAAGCCGGTGGTGCAAGCAGCACCCCAGGGCCTCCTGCACACATCTCTGGGTCTCTGGCCACCAGCAGCAGCAGGTGATCTTGCCCTCAACCTGGCCATGGTCTGTAGATGTCTGAGTGCAATACATAGAAATCTGTGAATTGGCAAGTTTGTGAACACCCTCCCAGGCCTGCCCGTGACTCTGTTATTTCCAAGCGGAGTCCGTGAGGGTCCTAGACTGGTGCAGACACAGCTGCAGGTAGCATGCGGCTGTGGGTCCAGCACCTGGAGATGTGTTGGACATGGCACATGCTGACTGTCACAGTGCCCCTCCAGGCAGCAGTCTCCCTGTTGCAGTCACAGGCAAATGTAGCCCTGGGGCAAAGGCTGTGCTCTAATAGCCCATCCGGCTGGGTGCAGGTGAAAACCTCTGCCTGAGTTGGGATGAAAAGAAAAATGCGATGGGTACAACAGAGAAAATGGCAAGGATGTGTGACAGACCTCAGTGGCAGGGTCACACCAGTGCTAAACAGGGCCCTGGTGATGCTGAGCCGGGCACTGGGATCAGGTAGATGCACTTGAAATATGAGTAGTAAAAGCAGCAAAAGGATGTTTCAGGAGCCCTGGTCAGCACTTCCCTTGACAAAGGGACATCTCCACCAAGGAGTAAGCAGAGGGAGAAAGGGACAGGCAGGACACAGGACAGGGCTGTGGAGCACACTCTCCCCTCCATGCCTCTGGGGACAGGACGAGGCAGAGGGCAAGGCGCGGGAAGTGAGCAGACAGATGCGAATCCTGGTGATAGCTCTGACCCTGGGAACAGGAACTGAACCCTTCAGATTTCCATTTGCTTTCAGACAGAGGAGCTGTGCTAACCTTAGCTAATATTTCTCACCCATCCCCACCCAAGCCCACCCTTAAGAGTGCGCCACTTCAGAATCCACCACCTCACCAATGGCCCAAACCTGCTGAAATCTAAAGGAAAGCTTTTAGCTGACTTACAGCTGCCTTTGGATGCAGCCCTGGAGAGAAAGCAACGTATCGTTGAGCCCTTCTTCACCCTAACACCATCTCAGCACACATCAGAGGCATCAGCAGGTCCTGCTAAAGACCTCTTCCAGTTCTCCAGATATCCATCCAAAGTCATGTACCCATTGCCAGAAAATCAGGGCACCTCCAGCTCTGGGTTATACTTTGTTTCTGCTAGCTGGGTTTGCAAATTTTAAACAAATATGGTTCCTAGGATGTGTGCCCTAAATCCTGCTCTGGCCTGACAGATTTAGGTAAGCATTGGTCCGAGTGGCATCATGCTTCTTTGAAAACAACTCCTGTGTTGGGAGAGAAGTTATACAGCTTTGCTTTCCTTTTTGCCTGGCAATTGGCATGCAAAAACCCACTCCCCAGAAAATATATTGTCTCGAGGATTTATGTATTGCCAGCTGCAATTTATGAGATTCTGCAAGCTCTGCTGGTAGCTTTGTATACTGGAGGTTTCATTTTAGTGTCATCAGCCACAGATTATGACTGCAAGGGGTGCCTGTCTTTAATCTCATTTTTGAAGGAATTAATGTTATTAGTTTTGATGAATTAATGGTATTTAGGTGTGCAACGTTAGCATGAATTAACGTCCACCTATTTCTGTTGTGTGGCTGACTATTGTAAAAGGACTCTGGTAAGCAATCTTTACACAGTCTCTTTTTTCTTCCTCTTCATTCTTTTGTAATGCTCTTTTAGGAGCTTAAAAATAATGTTTGGGATTTTTTTTCTTTCTTTTTAAGTAAAAAAAAAATATTGAAGATTTTCCCCTGGGCAGAGCTGACATTAACTTAGCCACTGCTGAGTCACAGAAGGCTAACAAGCATTTGGGAGCCCAACCAAAAGGTTCTGCTTTATGGATGCTGCACGTGCAGCAATAATTTGTGGCCCAGCTCAGCTTTCTGAGGTCTCACATTGCTGAGAATGGCAGCTTTAACGGCTGATGGAAAAGCACCAAGAAAGAGAGGAGTTGCATGGCCTCTGCCACCTGCCACTTCCAAAGTGGGTCGCAGGGCTGTGGGGACACACTCGACCTGCTGCCACACAGAGCCAGGGACCATAATCCCCTTTATTAGCTGCTCACCCTCTGCTTAAACCACCTTGTTTCCCTCCCGCTGCTCTCACCAGAATCAGCCAGCCCCTACAATTACAAAACTTCATTTCTCTAGGCGGATTCACAATCAGTTGAACCTGGCATGTTTGGGGTCCACACTGCCCATCAGACCAAGGAAGGACACCTGCGTTTAGATGCAACTGCAGACCCTTGACGGTTTTCTTCCTCGTTTGTGGAAATCCAGCTCCTTTCACCTCTTCTCACAAGAAAGATCTCCAAACCTGACGCTGCCCTCCAATGCCTTGTGCTCTTGGAGCAGATTACGCACACACTTGAGGACCTCCACAAGGGAAAGGGTGCTCCAGGAGGATGTGCACAGGCTACACGGGAAGAAAGTACATCTCATAGTGCCACCACGGCCACTCACCTCAACACCCATCTCTGCACCCAGGGAAGGGCACCCCTAAGATGTATGAGAAAATCAAGGATGTTGTGTTTGCTGTAGGATGAGGCTGAGCACGGACAGATGGTCCTATCAAAGCATGGGGTGGATTCATCCTGGTCAGCTCAAGCTGGCCTGGCTTCCCCGTGATGCTGGTGAGGAAAGATGGACTCTTCGAGGAGATGACACATCCTAGCTACTTTAAGTCCCACTCAGAATGGCAGAAGATGCTCTCCAGAGGTGTTTCTCTCTTTCCAGGGGAGGAAATCTGTACTTTTAACAAAAACTGGACCCCTGCTTCTCACAAATTATCATCCATCCTGTACGTCTGCCTGGATGGAGACAGTCAAGAGCCTGGCAAAGGCTGATACCAGCAACTGATTTGATACTCATGAACAGCTCCCTGGATAGCTAGTGTGCTTCTTCCACCTGTTTGAGATGATTTATTATATTAACATCACTTTTTTGGTGGGAAAAAAAATCAGCACAAATACTGCATACTTCATGTCCAAATGGTTGTCACAGGTCATATTCTGAATTTCTGTGCGTGGGCTAAGAAGGCTTAATTTTGAAATGGGTGGACAATCTGTTGAAGGTCGCCTTTGCCACTCCAGCCCCAGCATCCTTCAAAAGTAAGGACAGATGGATATGTCTGCCTGTTTCTCTGCCCATCCCGCAGAGAACTTGGCACGGGCATTTCACAAGGTTATGGGGAAAGATTAGACTGGTTTAGTAAGTCCAACCTCATAGAAGGTGGCTCAGCAAAGAGGTTTCTGGTACCAGCTTTGTGCTTCTGAGTACGAACACCCTTTTCTGAAAACAGGCAGTGATATTCACTTCCAATTCTTAAGAGTAATTCGACCAGCAAAATTGTTTTCTAGAACAAACTAAGCACAGAACTGAGTTCTGAACAGATGTGCCATGAACACCTAGACCAGATATTTAACATTATTTTAAACAAACATTGCTACAGACAAAAGTACTCTTGAGTGCTCGAGCCCTGCATTTGTTCTACGTTCTGTGCCTTACACAAGGAAAACCCATTGAAGATGGGTTGACTGATAGCCCAGCGATGCTCCTGCACCAGGACCAAGGGCAGCTCGTGAAGCACCCCCACAGCCTGGGCTTGCAGCTGCTGAAAGTATTGATGTCCCATGGGAGGTGAAGATGCTGCACAGAGCGAAGTGGGAAACAGGTGGGCTGATAGGTGGTAACAGCAATAGGTCAGGCTTTGTGGAGATAGTGAGCTCTAAGCCCAACAGGTTTTATTTGTAGTGTCTTTAACCCTATAAATTAAAAAAAAAAAAAAAAAATCTCCTGAGCCAGATTTTACCACTCTCCAAACATGAGCTTCAGAGCCACATGCTTTTTTTTTTTTTTTTTAACTTGCCTTCACTTGGTCTCAGTTTTTGGAGTACATCAAGCTTTCAAGCTATTGTCAACAAACCTGGGAACTGAGAACACTGATCGTTAAAAACCTTGAGACTGCCTTCCCTTCGTCCCAGTGACTGGGGACTTGCTCTGTCATGAGATACTTGACAAGATCTAAGAGCTGGCAGGGTTATCTGGATGGAAGGAGCTTTTTATTGAAGATTTTATTTCTCTCCTAATGAGTCGTCTCTGGGAACCAGCAGGGAACGTCTGTACTGCTGGAGGGATCCAGGTTTTATTGTGCTGGCCTGCATGAAAAGGCATGCTGTCTGGTGACAACTACAGAGCCTTACCCAAAATTGGGTTTGCTACAGTGTGCTGGCTGAAAAAAAGCAAACACAAAATATCTGAAACCCTTTACTAGGGAAGCACCTGTATTACGTGATAGGCTTCTCGCTCCTATATAGGTATATTCAGGAATAATGAAAAGTCTGTGTAAAACTGCCTTGAGCTGTTCTTTAAGTTAATTATCGCTTCTTTTGGTACTGTGAATGGCTGTTCAATGACACTGTCAGCGAGTGGAATGAACCAAATTACTTTAATTATGGAGTAATTGCACAGAGTGATGGTAATTAAATCTTGATCAGTTTAAGTGAGTGAATTAATTGCTCCAACTTGGAATGCACACCGCAGCAAGAGGAGTTGTTTTGTAGTTTAATTAACACCAACCACTAAATTCTTATCATATCTAAAATGCAGACAATTAATGAGTTTGATTCTGCTCTCACCTTAATAGGAACTAGGACAGAATGCATGCTGAGAAAGGTAGTCGTGGTAGCTAAATGACAGAGAACTTAATATTCCTGTCAGTTGTGGAGATATATTAGTTATACTCTCTGCTCTGCCTTCCAGTGAAATGTGCAAGTAGAAATATTTCCATATAATTAGCTTCTGGCCCCATTTTGTTTCAATACTTACTGATTTGCTAAACAGGAGACATTGCCAAATTTGTTAATGTTTTAAACTTCAGCTGCCTGCATTTTCAGGTGATTTTTAGCCTCTTCTCCTCGTATTGTCCAGTGTGTTGTTCCCATGCTTGATAAACGAGCTGCCTCCTTCCCTATCCCATGTGCAAATGAGTTGCCATAATTTAGTTGTGTAATGATTGCACAGACCACTCCTTAATGCAATGCCCACCTTCTGCCCCACCTGATGACTTTCCAGAATTGCCTCCTTTCATAGGTACTATCTTTGCTTCCCTTCTTTTCACTCCTTCCATGGTAGAGGCAGATGGGGTAGACCTTCCAAGCAGGAGAGGTAAGCTGGGAAGCTGGGTCATGAAAGCTGCTAGGAACTAGGTGTCTGCTGGAGGAGGCCATGGTCATGGAAGGAGAGCGACATGGTGAGGACACTTCTGAAGGATCACAAGCAAAGGGTGAATTGGGGACAATGCAGCAGCTGAGGCCACTGCCACACTCCTGGGAGGTACAGCCACGGGGCTACCTCTGTGGTAGGTCCCAGTGGTGCCACCTCAGAGACCTCCAAGCTGGTCCAGAGAGGCCAATGCAAGTCTTGCCTCCTAGATGCCAGCCACAGGCTCGGCAGGATGGCAGCAATGTAGCCAGCCTCCCCGTTGACAGGACCTGGTCTTGATACAATACTGATCCACGGGACAAGGTGTTGACACATCTGCTCCTGCACAAGGACATGCAGACTGTGCTGCGTCAGTACAAGGCTTACCCGGTTCCTCACTTTCCTTTTATATGGAGTTCAAAACAAAGACATATTATCTTCCACCCACCTCTTTGCACAGGCCATGGGGTCTCCCTGCCCTCGGCAGGGGGATCTCCCTTCCTCCCCATCACTCTTGGCCATTTGTGGGGCAGTTTGTCCACCTTGTCCTCCTGTAGGTCATTCATCTATCAGTCATCGTTTCCATCAGGTTACTCTGATTAATGCTTTAGCCAAGTCTTTACAGGATTATACACATTAATTGATGTGACAACCAGGAAGCCAAACTGAACCAGAGGCAAGCAAAGAAAGGCTAAACAAACTAAACGAGGAATTCAAGACCTGGTCCTTGAGTAAGAGGGCAATATTTCAATGCACTTACCTACACTGCAATGGAAACATATTTTAATTGGTTCCTCCCTATGGCTGTAAATTAAAATGATGTGGATTAAAGGGCTCAAACACGGCCATGCTGTTGTTGTTCTTCCCAGAAGGGCCAAGTGCTGAGTCTTCCTTCCTGCACACCCACTCCTGTGTCCTTGGCTGCCCAGGAGCCATGCATGGGTTTATCCATCATTATTTAACCCCTTACTTTCCCTTCAGGTGGGCAACATGTTCTGTCAGGGCATCTGACCACCAGCCTAGCCTCCTCACTTCACCTACCTAGGGATGGGATGCTCTGCTGCGAGGATGACAAGTCCCACCATGCCCCCACTTCATGCCTTTGCCGAGAACCTCTTTCTGAAATAAATATGAGGCATAAGGCTCTATCTGCTCTATAGTCTGCCCCTATCCTGCTCCCCTAAGGGAAATCTTCACTCCATTTGGGCTGTGTGGGAATAGGGGAGATCTTGCTGAAGGATCAGGGGGACATAGAGGTTGCAACATTGTCTCTGGTGCTGGGAATCCCAGAAGAGAGGCAAGCTGAAAATGAAACCCACAGTTGTTTGCCACACTGGTGACACTGCGTAAGAGACATTTAAACATAGAGAAGAAAGGAGTTCCCAGCAGATGATGTGACTACAGGTTCACTGCAGTAAATTTTAGCTTATGTCATGGAAGAAGTAAGAGGAGTGGGGAAAGTCCCTGAAATGACACCAAATGAGGCATGTGGCTTAAAGATGCTTTTAAATGGTAAAATATGTCATGAACAGCTGCCTGAGCCGCATACACACGCACAGACAGACAGCTACATCTTTCACTGACAGTGCAAGGAAGTGTTAATTTACTCCGCAGAGAGGCTGGTAGACGTGTGACACTGAGCTGGAGCTGCCATCTGTGAGTTCATACCCATCATCGTCTCACCAGAACACTGCTGATGGTTACCAGCCTGCACCTTGGAGGGCAGCGGCCACCATGGGAAAGTCACTGCTTCAGCAGCACCAAGGTTCAAGAGAGTTTGAAATATTTAATTGGAAATTGCGCTTGGAAGTCTCTGAATTTGACCAAACACAGTAATTTTTCAAATACAGAAAAGCACACGCTGGTGTGACCAGTGACATTGCCCTGGCAATGCCAGACCAGCCACTGCCCCTTCATGAGCTCTGATTTTTATTTTCTCTTTAATTGGTGCTAATAGCCAGCACCGTCATTGATCTGCTGTTGCCAAAATGTTGCTCTGCCCAAGGTGAGCTCTTGCTCAAATTTTCCACATCTCATTCTGACCTTGGTCACGTACCCCAACTCCTTCCACATCCCCACTTGGCTGCATGTCTTGGGCACAGGCACAGCTACAAGAGCTAATTCCCTGCTGAGTGATATCTCCTCTGATTTGAATTGCCATCAGCTCATGGCATGACACCATCTTTTGGAAACAAAAGAAAGAATCCACCGAATTAGAGGTATTTCTCCATCCATTTGTAAGATTTCATGGAGTTAATTCAAATTCACGGCTCCTGTGGCTGCCATGACAAAATCATAGCTTTATAGATGGCCAAGGAATTCCCATTTGTAGGGATTTTTGATCCCTGGAGGCATACTCAGCTTCTGCTAAGGACACAAGCCACATAAAGGGCTTAGATAGCAGCTCCATCCTGCTTTGTGCCACCATCAGATTCGCAAACCAATTTTCATTCATTTCAAAGTGTTGTCTTTCTGTTTTACCAAAATATCATGGCCACACAATGGCTGGGGCATCCTAGTTCTTTCTT
Organism: Falco peregrinus; assembly: GCF_023634155.1. Classification (NCBI taxonomy): domain Eukaryota; kingdom Metazoa; phylum Chordata; class Aves; order Falconiformes; family Falconidae; genus Falco; species Falco peregrinus. The sequence continues at coordinate 96,909,187 of NC_073721.1, forward strand.
TCACCCACTTTTCTTCCTTCTTTAGTGACTTTGCTCATGAACTGGTGCATGATGTTTGGCAGGGTTAACAGTTGTGTCCTGAGCATATCTGAAGGTAAAAGTTGTTTTTTTTTTCCTGGAAACTGAACCTCTTGAATGAAAGGCCCTGCTGTTTGAGTTTGGTGGTACTAAACTAGTTGGCCAAAGGACTTGTAGCAGTCTGAAGTTCATGGGCTGAAACCAGCATCAGCAACTTATTTCTGTATTAGCAAGTGTTGTCTAAATTGTATGACAGGGTGGGAAACGCCAAATCACTTTGTTCCACATTTCCCTGGAACTGAATGAAAGCCAAACTTTTGACACTTGTCTGTCCCTTCCTCCGATACTCTGCACGGCTATTTCTTCTCTAGGCTTTACAGAGCATATCTAAGCCCTGAATGAAGCAGGCTGTGTCAGACTTGGTGGACCTTCATCCCCTTTGCTGCAACCATACAGCTTCTGGCCCCATCCATGTACATGGAGAGCCACCTCCCTATGCTTTTGTGTGATGCTGCGTAGGGATGGGACCGTGGGATACTAAGAAAGAGAGTGCCAGGGAAACACCCCAAAGCTCCTGGGTCCCAGCACAGGTTGCAGCCACACAAGCAGACACTTCGCCCTTCCTCACAAGGTACCACCTCCGTTTTGGCAGTGGAGAAGAGGCCACATGGCCACGCACATATCACCACACAGCCCACATGTTGCCAGCATCCCTGTGCTGCAGCCACAGACCTGTGCCACATACCAGCTACCTTTGGGCACCTGGAAGACCAGTAGCAACGTGCGCCACTTGGAAAGACAGAGGAGGGGAATTGCCTGTCTCCATTATAGGGAGGGTCTGGACCCACTTGGACCTGAATTCCCTCCAGGTCCCTATAACTATTGCTTTCCTGTGGGTGGCCCCAGCCATGCAATGCCCTCCCTACACCTCCTGCCTGGCTCTTGGAGGGTGTCAGCTCTCTCCAATGCCATATGTATGACTATAAATGACTTGTAGTGATGGTGCAAAGATTCGAAAGCACGGATGCTGGCACTTAGCAATGCAGCCCTCCTCCAGGACCCTTGCTATAAGGAACAGCACATAAATTCTGCTAATCTCATGCAGCCGTAGAGAGCTTTTCTTTCATTTGCTGAATGTATGAAATCCATATGTCATCAATCTCTTTCTGGTGGCTGGAGCCTGTTTATGAAGCTTAAATCTCTGGCATGTGGCTGGGAGCACAGGGGCCAAGTCCCAGCGCCTGCCAGCGCAAGCTTCCACCTCCTGCTTCTCCAGCTGCCCTCTTGCCTCCCTCCCTTGGCAACCGGCTCCCCCTGCAGCGACTCTTAGCTCCATTTTAGGGGAACCAAATGGTTCCTGTTTAAAACAGGGTGGTGGTGGAGCAGCCCAGAAGATGCCCTGCTGGAGCAAGAAGGACACAGAGCTGGGCAGCTGGCTGTGTGCCTTCCCCTGGGGAGGACTGTCACCCTGGCTCTGTGTTCCACAGACTGCTTTCTGAATTGCCTGCCAGCCCCCCAAACCCCCAGATACACAATTAAATGACTTGCAGCAGGGTCAGCCGCCTGGCCTCCACCAATGCTGGAGAGCTGAAGCTGCTTAAAAATGATGGTTTTGACAAATTTGGTGGGTCCTGTGCAAAAATCATCTCTTTGTGGATATTGTCTTTGCTTCAGTGCCTGGCTTGGGCTTTCCAAATTGCTCTCCAGAGGTTGGGCAAAGGAAATAGGCAAAGGAGGCTGGTTTTGGAAACAACCCAGCCCGCCACAGTGGGAATGTGCAGCTGAGGAGGTCCTGCGGTTGGCAAGGAGGAGGCTGGCAGAGGCTGAGCATGATGGAGAGGTGACAGACCCACTGGTTGGGACCAGGGTGCCAAGAACACTGTCCCACCACTGCCAAACTGTTCCCAAGCCCCAGAGCTGGCTGGGCACAAAGCAGATGTGCAGGGGAGCTTGGACGGAGATAAGGAATGCTGCCATGGAACGGTACGCAAGAAGGGGGAACGGGAATGAAGCCCAGGAACAGCACGTGGTCAGGATGAGGGGAGAATTCACACGGGGTCAGAGCCCTTCTCCCTTTATCTTTGGGAGATTTGGGTAGCTTACTTTATTTTAGTCCCTTACAACACATTTATATAAAGCTGCTTTGCGCTGAGTGCTTCTTAGTGCTGGTCTCTGTTCTATTTAAACATAAATGTTTTAAAGTGCACAGATAGGTTTTTAACAGGAAAAAAATTGCATGTGAATTACAATTATTTCTTGTTTACCCACACAGCTCCAGCCAACACTTATCGACAGATTAACTTTCACTAAACTTTCTATGTAATATGTTTTAAAAACCCACTTGAAGTGCAGATTCTATTAGTTCCTGACCTTATGTTTTAAGAGGAAGAAAGTGGCTTTACACTCCATGAAATGTGTTAATGCATGGATAGAAGCCCTCTTATCCTCCTGCTTACATTATGTCCAATCAGGAGAATGGATTATGTTTTTAATAATCTGACATTAGTATTAAAAGTAATATTTAAGGCATTAGTCTCCATAACTAGTCCAGCGCGTTCAGAGCTTTCTCTTTGTGTGTGCACACGCGTGGCTGCGTTAAAACATATGTTTATGAAACAATGCTTTAGCTCAAACTACCCAAATATATGGGGATAAATTGGGGCAGCAGATTACTGCTGACATCACTTTTTCAATTAGAGGCAGAGGGAAGATTTGATGGCCATTTTAAAACTGATTATGGAGGGCAGGGATTAGAGGCTGTTACAAACAGGAGGTCTTATTCTCCTCCCAGCCTTGGCCTCCCAGAGCTCCACGGACTTCAGGAGCAGAGGCTGCTTTATGGGGTGGAATAAGGCCAGTGCCACTGGTGGCACTGGTCATATGCACAGATCATCTGTTATATATGGGGCTGGGCCACTCTGCCTGTCTTAGTTCCTCAGAAACGTTGCACGGGACGGGAAGAAATCTGGAGTCTCCATCCCTAAAGCAAATGTTTTAGTGGAAAGCCAAGTCTTCCCAGCTGGTCTGGAAATCGGGGTATCCTGGCAGGTCAGGTAAACATCGAGCCCCACTGGCCTGGACCTTCTTTTGGGTTCTTTGTTACTGTCTCTGTCTCCATGCATGGTTTAAAGGACATTTAAGTCATCTCAAACCGGATGTCCCCTGCATCCCCTGGAAAAGACAAAAGGGAGCTAGGAAAGAAACAGGGAACATCAGAAGGAGAACATGGTGTTGTGGCCATCACTACGCAGAGGAGTGTATTAGGATCTGCCACCCCAGGCAACTTTCTCCAGCATTTAAATCCCTTCATTCAGGACCACTCACCTTACTTCTAGGTGTAGTCTATCTAAAGGCAGCTTTTAGCACTTCAGGCTCATGTCATCTTTGTCTGCTCAATTTATCAGCCTACCAGTGTCAGAAATCTTCTCCTCATGGGGTACTTGACCACACTCAAGTTACCACCTGCTCTCCTCTCTGCTAAGCTGTAGGTTACTAAATGCTAATGGTGCTTACAGCAATTTTCAGACTTCTCCTAAGTTTTAACAAATCTCCTTGGGAAGCCTTATCTGAGCCTAAGACTCAGAAACACTCCCATCAGTGCGGGACACAGAAGTGACTCTGTACCCACTACCTCTGGGGCAGATGCACTCCCTGTTTGCAAGAAGCTGAAACCAAAATGCTTCATCTTTTATTCCTTGGCTTCTGAGAGAGCACCTTTTGCTCTCACATCTCTTCGACAGCAAGACTCCTAAATTGTGGAGAGCCTCAGACTTTTCCTCTACTGATGGCAAACAATGCTTATCTTTGCAACATATGTGCAGTAACTGTTGTTTTGTGGCAGAAGGGAAATCCACAAGCTATCCAGCCACTGCACCTGCCTGCTTGGACTGAATTCCCCTGCTCGTGTTTGCTCACTGGAGTCAAGTACGTCCTGGGCTGGGAGACCAGCTGGGAAATCCAGTTACTACAGGCACAAACAAATGAGCGAGGGGCGGAGATGGGCAGCCATTCCTATTTGACTGCAACTGAGGGAATTTGGCAGCACACAGTCCCGACTCTTTATTTTAATTCCAGCCGGCCCATGACAGGAGAAATTCAAGTGAGCCAAAGGAGGTGGGAGACAGGATATCCCCCACCCTCCAATCTGGACTTCTGACACATCTTGTCTGGAGTGCAGGACTAACACAGTGGTTCAAGGCGGCCACCCTGGAGTCCACAGACTGTCCTGCCTTCCTCCTGCTCTGCTATGGCCTTTTTTAATGCTGAGGGGCTGTCTGAATGGTGCCTCTTTGTCTCCAGCCTCTAGGCAGAACAGCTGTTTCAGGGGGCCCTACTGGCAGCCTCTCAAAGGTGTGATTTTGGCCAGGGCAAGGGAAGGAAGTGCCAGGTGAAGGGATGGATTATGCAAGGCTTACAGCGTTTAGTGGACAGCTTCCTTCCCCAGAAGTGCTGCAGAGCTGTGTCCTTTCTGGGAAGATGAAAGACAAGACCCTGCAGATGCCTCCACCCTGCCCTTGGTGTCTCCCAGAAAATAACAGGAGCAACTCCCTGAACTCGGAAACTGATGGGTTTCATTCACAGGTACAAAACCAACATGAATTTTAAGTTTTTCTTGCAGTTTTCCTGGTGTTCTTTCCAATTGGTTAGCTGCAGCAGACAAAAAACCAGACCAGATATGCCAATAGCTATATTCATGAATAACCAGAGGATATTACACTGCTTTCTGCAAATGCTTTGTCTGGGAAGGTCAAGTTGTACGTCATTACCTCGTATTTGTGAGTGAAAAAATCCACAAGGTTCTTACAAATCAGAAAAAAGGGTGTAATTATCTCATATATTGCAGAAGAATTATCTGTGCTGATTAAGCTGTCGCTCGTTAGCTCATTGTGCTTATCAAGTCACCAACCGGCAACACCTTTGACCCCAGCAGTAATGATAGCACAGAACATTTGGACCACCTTGGGTCATGATGCACCCGTATTGTCTGTTTTCCTGCTAATATCATGTGTAAATATATGCACAGCTGACCCTGCTAGAGAGTCCCCCGTCCCCTGCAAGAGGTCTCAGTTCCTCTGTGTTTCCTTTCACAGTGTAAATTCAGCCAGATGTGTGGAAGGCAGGCGATTTTGCTTGCACCTAAATCTTTTTGCAGGATTTTGTTTAAAGGCCTTAATGCCATCGAAAAACAGCAAGAGGCAAATTCTGCTTTCAGTTACACCAAATGGGGAATAAATCAGCTGAAGGCAGTGAGGGATGCTGGATTTATCCCAATGAAGGCAGAGCAGAGCTCTTCACTATTTTCTGCACCAGCAGTTCTGGCCTTTGAAAAATGAGATGCATTTTTCTCATTCGGACTTGTGAGAAGCCTGAAAATATCAGGACACAGAAAGCAGAGGAGAAGTCTGAGGCTTCTAAATGATAATGGGTGGCAACATCCGGTGCATTAACACAGAAACAGCCTTTGTAGTGACTACTGACCACGTAACGCTGTAGTCACCTGTCTTGGGCTCTTAGATGCAAGAGAGGGGAGGAGGAGGAGGCTGTAGAAGCTGCTCCCCTTCCATTAACATAACATGAAGGTTTTGAAGGTCTCAGAAACTGCCCTATATGCATACTCTTTTTATCCATCCTTGAAATAACAATTCTAGGTACACTGCAAAGACCTTGGCCCCTTGCTTTTGTTAAATGTTGTTTCTATGTCATTGTCAACACCTATTTGGTGTGAAAAAGATGCTCAGGGCAAGATCACTCTCCCTCAAATCCCAGATGAGGCAGTGCCACATTGGAAGTTTTCTTTCTTAATGGGACCAGTCCAGCTCTCCCACATCCCTCGCTGGAAAACCTTACTCACATGACAATTTTCTGGGACTTGGCCTTTGGTTCCCCTTTCATTTGTATGGTCTGCAGCCCCTCATCTCAGCCACCTTAGAGCCTCCAGCATCTTCATCAGCTCTTTTTTATTATTAAAATGTTCCCTGATTTAATTCCAAATCACCATCCATCCTAGGCATCAAGTGAGGTATGACCTGTGGAAAAAAAAAACAACCCAGAAAATTCAGCCACAGGCATTTGCGTAAAGGTTATTGTAACACTTATGCCCTAGAGAGGCATATTGAAGTTTTGTGCTGCTGTTTTCTAGCTCCTGAGAGCCTGATCTACAGAAACTGGTACATCCCACTGCTTCAGCCTCAGCAGGAAAAGCCCTGACAGCACCTGTGAACTAGGCTGTATTTGAACCTGGGCCCACACCCCAGATCACCTTATGGCCATCCTATAAGGTTACCAGCTGATGTTTAGGTGCAAGCTTGAAGCAAGTTTTGGGGCACAACCAGGATAGACCTGGGTTTGGACTGTGTTTTAACATGTGCTCAGTTGTGCCCTTACTTGTGATGTAGACAGCTTGGGCAGATTGTGGTTCCCTCATCTGGTCTTTTGCTGTTGGGCCACGGCTCCTTGTTGGGAGCCACATCCCACAGCTGAGGTCCAGCAGATGAATTCAGGGTCCTTCCTACAACATCTTCCACAAGGCAGCTAGCTGGAATGTGGACTCCCCATGCAATGCTCTGACCACACGGGTGCTGAGCAAGTGGTGATGTGAATGGGCAAGTCAGGTCTGGGTATACGCCAGGATTTAATCTGGATTTAATGTAATCCATTTAATCTGTTTCCTAGCCTGGCCTTCTACAGGAAATGGAGACGGAGCCAAAATATCTTTATTCTGTTTTTGTGCTTCCGCACCTCTAAGGAGAACAACTGCAGGATCTGTACAGACCTTGAAACAAGTGGACAGAACATGTTCAGGAGCTTTGACTGGAAGACCACATACAGAGGGTATGGGTTGTTCCAAGCTCTGTGAATGCTGCTGTCACCCACAGACAGGTAGCTGCTGAGGTCGGACATACATCTCTCAGCCACCAGCATGCTGAAGGAAACATGGGTGAGGTTTGGCAACAGCTTATTTTTTTGAGCTATGGAGAATCCCACTGTCCCAGCCTGAATTTTATGGGAGACTTATGCTTCAGCCATTACTAAGAATGTAAGAGAAAAATTACTGTAAATTGCTCCTGTGTAATAAAAATACAGTCTCTAGGACTGCCACCCACTGGAGCAAGGACTAAGAGGCCTGAGTAAGACATCTTCCCCTAGTAAGCTTAGGAAAAGCAAACCAGTCCACTCAGCCTAACAAACTCAAAATCCTGTCCATGGGCTAACCCTCCATCTCTCCCCTCTCCAAAATTTGGATTTATTACAGAAAAGGTCTCCAGGTAACATCAGCTATCCCAGAAATGGCATGTCCTGCATACTGACACATCCCTAACAGACCTCAAATCAGCAGGGCTGCTTGTATATGGGGAAAACAGGAGTTCCTTGCAAGCCCCTTCTCATGAAGGTTTAGCAGCATTGTCTCTCCGGAGTTCAAAGCTGCAACAGATCTAACTTGCAACCGTAGGAGCAGGCCAGGCTATACGCCTCCAGAGACTGGTTATAAGCACAGTCCTAGCCCTGCCTATATATAATGCTTTTCTCTGCCTTCCTCCTAGGAGGCACATGCCTGGCGATGGGACATGAAACTCCTCTTTGTGGCGCAGTCTACTGATGAAAAGATGGGAGTCCTTGGCTGAAATGCATCTTACATCACTTTCTCTCCTGCTATTCTACACTACCTGCATCTTCACAAGTTGATTTTGGCCACATAAACACATCACAGTCCTGGTCAGTAAACTCATCTCTGCAGAACAGCTTGGAGGAGAAAAGCCTCCTACTGTAATCATACCATAATGAGACTAATACAACAACCTTTTGGGAGAACACAGATTTTTGACCTGACTCTGGAGCTCCATCAATTTCCAACTAGAATAAAACATAACCTATGGTAGCTTAACCACCAGTAGCATCACCAGGGATTTGTTCAACACAAGAACACAATGAAGATACAGCAGGGTCAGGTAGGAAGACACTGGTAAAGCCAGGTAAAGAGAGTGATTTTGGAGAGTGCAATTCTTGTTCTGCTTGACACTCATCCTTTCTGCATATTTCTTCAGCATGACCCTCAGATGGTACAAAATGATCAAAAATAATAAATGGGAATGAAACAGACAGGACTGGATGTAATGTGAAAAATTCTTACTTAAATGAGTTACCTGCTGAGTTTCACTGGAACCACAAACATAGGTGAAGAAAGGAGAGTTTGAACCACAGGAGACCCCTGAAGCACCGCTTGCTGTTGTAGGTCTTCAGCTACTTGCTGTGCTTGGGCATTTCTTGGGCCAGGCTGTGAGTTTGGCCACCAAATCACAAGATAGCAATTGATGTCCTACACCTGTAATTAAAAGAAGGATGAAAAGCATTTCAGTGTGTTTTGCAGTGCTAAAAAGTGTTCCCTTCTCAAAAATACTAATCTCAGAGTTCTAATTCAGCGGTCTGGGGTTGAAGGGAACGGGGCCCTCATGTGGTGCATCAGCTGCACTCATGAGAACGTGGTCAACACGATTGTGGAGTCCCTGTGCAGTCTGCCAGTAAGGCATGCGGGTAAATAAATAATATCAGTTCAAGGAAATCAGGTGTGAAAACATAGAGCTGATTGTCAGAGTTCTGGGAAAACCAGTTGAGATGAATGGGACCTGTGACAGCTCAGTGTGTCAGAAAACCAGCTGGAAGGCTGCTAAGACTGGCAGAGGCAGGGACTGGAGGTCTTCTGCAAGACGATAAAGCCTGCCTTACAAAGTTGCAAAATCGTGGGAAACAAGGTCTGCACGGGGAAATTAACTCAGCCTATTTTCTTACTTCGGGGAAAAACAAAACTGCTTTTTGAAATAATGAGCAAGCTGTCCTGTGAGTGGTGGAACCAAGTCTGTTTCCCCACAGATCTGAGCCCCTCACATTCTCCCAGCCCATCCTGGGCCACACTCACAGCCCAGCTGGGTCCAGCCAGAGGCCACTGCTGCTCACTTCAACAATACTGAGCATACTGAACATGTGCACTTGCAGAATGGGACAGTGAGAGCCCTATGACCAGGGACGGAAAGACACTTGCTGGACAAGTGTGTTTTTATTCCACTTGGAAGTTCTCTCTGCGCTAGCAACTGCAGTCATGTTGCTATAAACGTATGATATGAGCCTGGTCTCCCCCATCCCCCCCCCCAAAAAACCAACCCCAAGAAGTCATAAAATGCAGCTGATTCAGGCCACTTAAGAACAAATAAAAGTAGTGCTTCCTTTCCGTGCTTTGCAGGCAGGCACATATCATCAGTGGAAATACTGCCAAAGTTCTTATTTAAATATAGAAGTGGTGCTCATTTGTATTGTTAATGGTCCCCATGACGATCTGCTTTCCTTACACAGGGATATCATTTATGATGAAGACTGGGCTGGCTACTTTGCCATTAAAATTCTGCACCAGCCCAGTGCTGACAATATTGAAGCTTTGCTAAATGTGTATACATGTAAAGTTCATTAAATGGATGCTGACTGTTGTTACACAAGTACAGCAGTTGAGTGCTTTCGGTATTAACCTTATCACCTGATGGGCAAAAGAAAAGGTTTAACTAAAGCTTAGGACTAATTGAACAGTATTTCAGTATTTTCTTATGTAAAACTGGTTCTGGTCTATTGTTTTTATTTATTTGCAATAACTGTGCTCATTCAAGTTTGTAATGACACTGCCATGGGTGAACAGAGTTTGCTTTAAGTATTATTCTCTCTTTTCCTATCTCCTGCCTCCTCTAAACTGTGTCTCTCAGGAGAAAATCTGCAATAGAGCCTGGTAAAAAGACAACTGTCTAAGTACACAGCCATTTTGGGGAGATACGTTCTCAAGCTGTGTATTTAAAATTACTTTAGAAGCTCCTGTTTATTTTCTCTGCCTGCCTTGGGTATTTCCTGTCCGGCTGAGCGCGGAGCGTGGAGCCAGAGGAGAGAGGAAAGAATAAGCCTCCTGTTGAAAGGTGGGAGGTGTCTCACCGTCAAGACACTGCACAAACCACGAGCACTTTCTTTGCTCAGTTGCCACTAGAGTATGCTCTCGTGCTACAAGTTCCAGAGATATTTTAAAAATAAGTAGATATGTGTAGGACAAGGCCATCTTTCAAATGCTTTCCACTTGCCCTAGTGTGGGTTTTTTTCTAAGCAATAATTTTTTTTTATTGCTGTTGAACCCACCCTCAAGGCTTTGATAAAGCCCAGAGAGTCACTGGGCATTCTCTGAGGCGAGGCGATTCTAACTTTGAGATTGGACAACTCTCAATTTACAGAGCATGAGTGAAAACAGTCGAATATTATCTGCCCAGCTCTGATAAAACAAAAAAAAGAGGATCCGCATGTCCTTCTTGTCTTGGTCAGACCCCTGGGTCATGCCTGGTGAAGAAGGGGGAGTCAAATCTCATGACTTCTGCTTACAGAAGAAAAATGTAAATGCACTCTCCAAAGCGTCTCTGCCGACAAAAAGTGTGCTTATAATCCTGGCCTTTGAAACGGTGGTAGTTATTCAGTAAGATAAAGGCTGTTGTGAGCCGGCCCTGCCATATTACCGCAAAGTACTATGTCACTGGCACCCTAAAAGTTCCAGTTTCTACATGACAAAGATATAAAACAACTTGCAGGACAATTAAAGAACAGTTTGTCCTTACCATATTATTACCAGCCATTCTTCCACATTTCGATATTTGCTTTTAAATTGCTACCTCCCCCATCAATATAATTGTAATCAGTCACAGTTAACATTTGTCTTTGGATGCCTTTTCCAAGTTAAATACAAAGAAAGAAAAATACCACGAAGAAAAAAGCCGCGCTTGGGATAAAAAGCCTCGCCACCAGCCTGCTTTCACACATTGACTGCACACTTCGCTGTTAAAATTACATTTTAGCAGCCCCAACGGGTGCGGGAACAATGACCCCTCTCATTACCATAGTGACAATGGCTGGCGGAGGATTGCAACATATCTTTTTCTTCTCCCTGATGAACCTCAGCCAATAACGGCAGAAACCTGCCAACAAGTTGAGTATATTGAAACTCACTTGGTCACCACAGAGCCAAGCGGTTGCCTTCTGGATGGAAGGCAGCCACGTTGCCCCAGCTGTTATTCAGCTGCTGTTTATACCCTCAAATACCAGTTTCTTAAAGCAACCCAATTAACTTCTGAGTGAGTTGCAACATCAGCTTCTTTTGCTGTACCTACTGGCTGGAGCGGGTACAAAGACCTTCCCTGAATTCCTTAATACCTTTCTTGGTTTCGGCTTGTGCCCTTTTGGGGGTTTTGTGCCAGCTGTTTCAAAAAGGCCCTTCGGCACCAGCTTCTCCAGTCCCCAGAACACAATGTGCAGTTTTTCAGTCGTGTCAACCCTTAATCCTGTTCTTTTTTTTAATAAATGCAAACCTAATTTTCCAACGTCTCCACTTAGATCTAATCCATAAGGCTGTTTATTATCCTCGTTACCCTCTTCTATACCTTTTTCATTTGTATTCAAAAGCCTCTCTTTAATCTGTCTCAATTCTCCAGGTATGGCCTCACCGCTCTTTTGTACAATCCCATAATGATTTCCATGGATGTGTTTTAGTCTTCTATCGATAGGTCTCAGGATGCTATTTGCCCTCCTTAACCACTCCCGCAGCAGGAATCACTGCTTTTAATATTCTTTACACTGACACCTTCAATCCTTTTCCTCACCAGCATCTCGTGTCACCCCGTGCTGGGTGTAAGTCTTCATTATCTGCGCGGTGCCACAGGGCTCCGTGAGGCTATGAGGCAGTCGGAGCGCGCCCACGGCCTGGGGCCTGGGGCCTTGCACCCCAGCCAGCCACCGCCCCCCGGGCCCCCGCTGCAGCAGCCGCTGGTCTGGCCCCGCGGGGCCGAGAGCGGCGGGCAGGAGGCGCCGAGCTGGGCTGGGCGCGGGACAGGGAAAATACATTATAAAGTTGGTGGTTCAGAAGGCCTCGGGCCCAGCCCAGGCCCCGGCCCCGGCCCCGGCCCCGGCCCAGGCCCGGCCTGTGGCCCACGGGCACCAAGGCACCGTCCCCTCCCTGCGCGGCCAGCACCACCGTGTCCCCTCTTCAGCGCGCCCGGCCCGGGACAGGGCGGGGGTCCTGCTCGGCCACCAACACCGCCGGGGACCGGGTGGCCGTGGCGACAGGTCCCGCTGAGGCGACGCCCCCGAGCGCTCCCCCCACGCCGCGCCGGCTCCGCGGTGATTTCGCCCCGCCCCGCCCCGCCCCGCGCGGTGGTCCCGCCCGGCCGCCCTCACCCCGGGCCACGCTCCTCCGCCCCGCCCTCTCCGGCTACACCAACTCCTCTCGGCCGGGAGGGGCGAGGAAGAGCAAGAGGGCGGGAGACCGCGCTGACTCGCCCCACGGGGCCTCAGCCCTGCCTATTCCCTATCGGAGCGCAGCTGATGACGGGAGGGCCCGGGAGGCGGCCCCGAGGGGAGCGGGGAGGCGGGCGGGGCGGGGCTGCTCCCCCCGCGAGGCGGTGGAGTGGCACAGCCCGGCCGCCCCTCGGTGTTGAACCCGGAAGCGCGGGCGCGGCGGCGCACATGGGAGCGGGGGCCGGGATCGGGGCCGGGGCGGGCGGAGTTGCCGGGGCGCTGGGTGCTGCCGTGGCGGCTCTCTACACGGTCACGCTGCCGCCCGCCCTGCCTGGCGGGGATGCGGGTAATGTACCCAGCGCCGCCAGCCCGCCCGCGAGCGGGGGAGGGGCGGCGGGGCGCCCAGTGGGGCCGGGGTTTGGAGTCACCCCTCCGGGGAGGCGGCACCGTAGGGACCCTGGGCCCGTGGGGGCTGGTGCATCGCGGTCACCCTTCGGGGGCGGGGGGTTGTGCCCTTACAGGCTCATTGCAGTTCCCTATATAAGGATGCTCATCCCATGGGGGCTGGTGCGTCGCTGTCACCCCGTAGAGGCTGCTGTCACCCCATAGCGTTGCTCACCCCAGAGGGCCTGGTGCATTGCTGTCACCCCAGAGGGCCTGGTGCATTGCTGTCACCTCAGAAGGGCTGGTGCATTGCTGTCACCCTGTATGGTTGCAGTCACCCCTTACGGTTGCTCACCTCATAGGGGCTGGTGCATTGCTGTCACCCCAGAGGGCTGCTCACCCCGCAGGGTTGAAGCCCCCCATAGGCGCTGGTGCCTTGCAGTCACTGGTGGGTGCTCACCCCTTTGGGGCTGGTGCATTTGATCCTCCATGGGGGCACTTGCCCCACAGACTGGTGCATTGTGGACACCCTGTATTGGGGTGCACACCCTCGGGGCTGGGGCATTGTCATTCCCCTCATTGGGTGCTCACCCCACTGAGCCTGCTGCATCGCAGTCACACCTTGCAGCTTGTCCCCTTGGGGTCCATGTGGCTGGTTCCCCCTTGGGGCTGGTCACCCCATGTTGGCCTGATCCTCTCCCCAGCCTGTTTGCTTTGCAGTAAATAGTTTGCCTGTGTTTGAGCCTTTCGGCGAAGGGTTTAGCTGGGGGCCCTGGGAGATGGCTGGTGGTGTCGGAAGGCAGATGTGCTGTCCAGCCAGATGTGGTATTGCTGCTCAGACCATTGTGCTCTCTGGCCTGTGCAGCCACACAGCCAGTGCAGCAGTAAAATCTCTGGATCAGCCTGTCTGGAAGGGCAGCTCAGCAGTGTCAAACTATCCAATGTTTTGTGTTTCACACTGCCAATCCCAGCAGGCAGGACAAAATTCTCCTCTTGGGTCCTTCTGCGGTTTTCCTGGTTTTATCTGGTCTTTAAAAATGTCTTGCTTTTGCAGCATGTGTACAGCTGTGATTTGCAGATAGGAGGGCTTGGATTTTCTCGGGGGATGTTTTTTTTGGGATTTTTTTTTTGGGTTTTTTTTTTTTTTTGTGGAGTAGGTACCCAGCGTACTTTCCTTCCTTTGTATCTCAGAAGGGCGTTGAGTGGGCCTGTTTAACAGTGCCTCTTGGCCATCGCTGGCTTTGGATCTAATTCCTTATAGATAAATGTGCTTTTAATGTATGCAGGTATTTTACAGCTTCAGTATGTGTGGAGAGAGAAATATGTATTTTGACTACAACTCCTTAAAGTTTGCTCTTAGTTTTTGTTTAGAGTTACACGGAATACGGTGCTACTTGGTAAAAGCAGGATGATTTTGTCTAGCTAGGTGTAAGGCAGCATGTACGTACTCAGTGTGGCTCTTTGCACACAAATGTAAAGTTGAGCAGTGATCCGAGTGAGGGTTATTTGATTTGAAGATAACAGGAGGGAGCTGTATTTGCATTATACCAAGCTCATCCTGGTTAGCTGGCTCCCAGAGGTGCAACCTTGTGTTGTCCGTTTTCCCTGTTCCCGTGTTTGGATCAGAGGGACCCTGTTGTCAGAGCTGTATTAAAAGGATTTCTTTTTAAACACCACCTCCATAGAGCTTGCACCCCATGCTGCAGATGAGGGGTGCAAGCGTGCCCTGGCTAGGCTGGCCAGTGTGCGCCCTGACAGCTTGTGCATCTGCTCCCCAGTCTGTAAAAGGGCTGGCTTTGCTTCTTCTGGTTCTATCAGTTAATACATGATCGATATATTTACAATTACTACCATTTTGTCTTTTAAAGTACTCCCTGATGGGAAACACGTGCCTATGACTGTGCAGGGTGCCTGTGCTCCAAGCTGTTCATACTTCACGAAGCTTCAGAAACCTGGTTTTTAATTGTACTTGAGCTTGGGTTTTGCCTCCGGGATGTAAATAACCATTAGCACCCTTTACGGAGTGGGATGCAGGCTCTCCTGATGAGGTGATGAATCAATGTTGGGATTCGTACCTTGCTTGATGTGAATTATCCTGGTAGATGCAGCGAATGGCCCAGCAGCACAAGCATGGGTTCACCTCACTGTGATGGGTTATTGTGGTTATTTTATCCCATTTTGGAGGCAGGAGGGGGATTGTTCTTTCCCTAATTTCCAAAGGCACCCTGGTTCTTCCTAACACAGCAGCTGTGTGTATAGAAATGCACATACACAAGTGCAGTGTGCATCGCTCCTCTGCTAATAACTATTGTCAGAGGTATCAGGACACTGAGTGGCTGTGAGCTGCAAACGGGGCAGCAGAGAGGTGCCCCAGGAAAGGCCGGACAGGGAGACTGGGTACTTTATTGTATTGGAGGAAATCTGTCAGGACAGTGTCCCCCAGCTAGCACTATGACCTTACTCTCTGCCTCTCCTATTTTTTAAATTTACTTTATTTTTGCATTTTCTTCTAAATCTGCTGCCAGAGTTGTGTGTGTTTACTGGAGCTGAACAGAGATGGGCTCATCCCTGCTGCCCTTTCGTGCCCATCCCAGTCAGCAGCCACCCCATCGTGCTGTGTTAAGACTTTTTGGGGTCATTCCCCTGGCTTCCCATGGCCCCAGCAGCCCATGGGATGCTTTAGCACTGCCGCCTGGCTGGAGTCCCCTGGAAGGTCTCTGCACGGCCCCGCTCAAGGTGATTAACTTGCCCGTGCCTGAGCACAGAGCTCAAACTTGTGCCATCAAAAGCACTGAAGCTACTTGTGTGAGTAAAGAGCTGCTTAAGGATTTGCTGTATCTGCTTTCAGGCAGGGAGCCTATTATTTTATTTATTCTTTTTTTAAAGCTATCTGTATATTTTTAATTGTTCCTGAAGTTTGCAGTAATCCGAAAATGTAAAAGGCAATAGGTATTTTCATTGGGAGCTTTCTTGTGTTACTTAGTGTTATAATAAAGAACGAGAGAATGAATTCTAATTCGGAAACCTCCACAGATGTTAAAACAGCTTAAAAAGGGATCAAATAAACTCAAGTTAAAAGAAAAACCCCAAACTTTCCCTCTGATGTTTCAGACATCAGCTCCCAACCTTGCTGGGGATAAATCGGTTTTCAGGCAGCGCTGGGCCCCTTGCCTGAACACCTTTACTGGAGAGTCAAGCCAGACAGCCAGAAACATATTTACGCCAAGATTATGCAGGAATAAACTCTTCAATTTCAGCTGGTGTCTGAAGATGCCGCAGGTCGTTTTCTCTCCTGAGAAATACTTTGAAAGCAAGTTTGTGTCTGCTGTAGTCTTCCTCTCTGTGTTTTGTCATTTAATAGTAGTACTCCACACTGACGTAGTCCATAGAGGCTGTAAGTGATGCTCAGGTATGTGGGTGGGAGGTGGAGAATTTACCCTACCTGAAGTGATTAAAGTTACGCGCTCCTTTTGGTTTTCCCAGTGGAGTTCAAAAGGCCTGCAGCCTGGGAGCTTATTTTGGCAGGTTTTCTTATTTTTTTTCCCTCCATTCTTACAAGGCAAAGTTGTGCTGCTGGCTTTCAAAGCTTGACAGTGGTATCCACCAGGGATTTTTTTGTTGGGTCAGCGGTTTTGGGTTTGGTTTTTTTGAGCTTTGTGGTTGGTTTGTGTTTGTATTGCTCTGGGGTTATTCTTGCCCGTGGTATGAACCAATATCGTAGCAATGTGCATGAACTTAATCTTCAGCCATTTGAAGTACACACATTGCTGTATCCCAGAAGGACTGGAATGAAGGTGAAGCCATGCCTGGCTCAGGAGCAGCATCCCCATGATGCAATGGGCATCCACCGTCAGCCGCTGCACAGAGTAGCACATGCTGGGGTGCTGGGGAACCCCAGCAATGCCGAATTTCGGGTTTCTTTATTAGCAGCATCTTTGGCTGCGTGCAGGGGGATCACTTGCTTCCCAGCCTCACTGTGCCCTGGAAACATTGGAGCTGCTGAACACTAAAAGGCTCAGTTTGGGATGGATGGTTTTCCTATTGCATCTGCTTTTTCAGGGCTGTCTTGCAATAGGATGAAATTTGCCTAAAAAAGAGTAGCAATAAAAATAGCTGGCATTTGTAAGTGCCGTAAAATCCACATCTGAGAGGCTTTTGTGCAGAAAGCCGCAGGGCTGTCCCCTGGGCATCGTGCAGGGCGATAGCTGTGATTTTACAGCAGAAGTGGGTTGACTTGCATCTTCCTTTTAAAATACATTGTTTACCATAATGTCAATATTTAAAGGTGCCATTTGTACAATCCTCCTCTTTTGCGTTGGATAGTAAGGTTGTAATAACGTGCAAAATTTGAAATATTGTTAATTCAGCATTTAAAGCCAATAGCGCCCTTCGTTTTACGTCTTTGCCTTCTAATGATAGGACAAAGCTACCATGACCTTGGCACTTGGCAAGGACCAGTAAGACCAGACTCTGCAAAACTGGATCAGAAAAGTTGAGGGAAAGAAGGAAAACCAGGCGTAACTTTTAATTTTGTTGCTCCTTGGTTCATCCCTGAATGTGTTGTGCCTATTGAATATATTTAATAGACACCGTTCAGGAGCGTTGCGAAATGCTTCAGTGTCAAGCGCTCTAACAGGGCGAAATATTATTAACTGTTACATTAACGTGGATCCTTTTGTGGCAGTGATTTGTCCTGGCGTAAAATACAAAGGAAATGCAAAACCTAAATGGTGTTTCAATGGGAGCGGCTGCTGGATGCAGCGTTCACTGACAGGTAAAAGAGTTACTTGTGAAGCAGATGCTGCAAGAATTGCTTTAACGTCAAGGGAGAGCAGCATTCCCAAATAGATGGATGCAGATTTGCACGACCGGTGGTTATATTTTCCCTTTAAAACTATAAAGCTGTGGTTGTTATTTTAATGAGAGGCAACCAGGTTGTTTAAGAGACAATGCAGCTTAAGCGTTGCAAACTGTAGGGCTTGAAAGTTATCCAATCGATTGGTTTTAAATTAAAAATGCACACGCACAGATGTCTGCATTTTTAATGTTTCTGTCCATTCTTTACTCGCGCCTACCTATACTTTCACTTATCTGTTCATAAAAGTCTCGCGAAAACATACAAAAGATATTTTGTGCAATGACATCAGAGGGAGAAAATATTCTTAGAAAATTTCATGCTGTTAAATCTCTACAGATTTACAGTTTTATCCAGTCAAATTAATGCAAAACCCCAATGCAAGCATTTGGATTTTGAAAACTTTGGAGGAGTGTCATTTCCTAATAGTAATTATTGGTTTTACATTATTTTTTCACAGGGGAGCTGATCACAGCCGCATATGAGCTTGGAGTAAGTATTAGTTTTATTGTTTAATCAATGCTCTCATTAACAGTTTTAGGAATTAAGGAAGTTTAATTAAGCATGGAGTAAAGTAGATTAATTTATTTTCAAACCACAGTTTTTACTAACTTATAAGTACAGCACGCGACAATTTACTTCAAGTTTTAAATCCAATTAAACTAAATTATAAAGCAAAGGCTTTACTGTATATACAGTAGCTGGCTTATTATCAACCCAAATTTTGTATAAGCTGGGGAGAATAAAATAAATCGGGTTAACAATTTTAATAAGTTTTATTATTTAATAAACTTTATTATGGTGCATGATCCCTTTAGGCAAGACCTTAGGACTGTCAGTGCGGTGGTAATCCGATAGCAGTGTGGTCTTTCAACTTGCTAACCAATAAAATAGTTGAGAAGCTGCTGTTTTTATCAAAAAAAAAAAAAAAGAAAAAAGAAAAAAAACACCACACAACAGCCTTTTGAATGACCCTAATATACTGTGAACCCAAACAAGGAGCCCTTTAAGGCACGCTAATGAAACGTGGCACCTCCTTTTCTCGCCGCCTCATTATCATGGGCGAGGCGTGGAGCCAAATCCACTAAGGAAAAAATATTTGCAGAGTTCCAGTCGGTAGGAAAGGATGAGTTGGGGAGCGGCGCCGCTGGGAGATCCCCCGGCTCCTGCCGCTGGACCCTGGCGTGCCTGCTCTCCTTTTGATTTCATAGAATTTCACCCCTTTTCAAGCCCCGTATCGATCTGTCCGTAGGTCGCCCACCCTCCTGGCTACCCCTTGTTCACGCTGCTGGCCAAAGTGGCGACGGGGCTGCTGCCCATCGGCTCCCCCGCCTACCGGGTCAATCTCCTCTGCGGCTTGTTGGGAGCAGCTGCCGCCTCTTTGCTTTTTTACACGGTTTTCAGGTAAAGTCCTTGGGGGTGTTTTTTCGTTGGTGTGATGCTGGCAGGGCGCATCCCTGTTGGCTCGGGACATTTCCAAAGGCTCCCTCTGTTCCCCTCTGGCCTTCGGGCTAGCGTTTCTCCCTTTCCAGCTGTAATTAGTTCCTCTGATTAACCTAACAGCGGTTTAATCTGAATTTGACCTTCTTTCCTGCACAAAAGGTTCCTCTTTTATTTTTTCTTTCTTTCTGTTAAATAATAATAATAGTAATAATAAAAAGTGCGCCCTTTCCCTTACACAGACGTGACAGGTTGTTCAGGCTCATTATCACAAATCACCGCTCGGTTTAACTAACCAGAACTAATGAAGTTTGTCGTTCTCGAAAGATGCAGATGGTCTGTTTAAATTAACAGGATGAGCTTCACCTATCGGGAAACCGTGAACTTGGTTTAATTGCAGCTCCCGGCGGAGGCGGATGGGCAGTTGCCTGCCGGTGGTACCCAAGGACCAGGGTGAGCATCGGTGCTGGCCGCCTTCCCCCGGCATAGGTGCTGCCGTCTGGGGGGGGGGACACCGGCTGGAGCCCATCCGTTTTCTCCAGACCTCTAACCTTGGGAGAAAAGAGAACAATTGGGATGCACACGTGGTCGGGGGTTTTGTTAACTCTGCTCGTCTTTGATGTGCAAGTTCTGGCTGCTCTTAACCTCAGCCTGACCCATATTTGAGAGGATTATCGCAACCCGTACAAACAATTTCTGATGTTCTTTTGCAGGGAAAATAGGGCACGTTTTGAGGCTGCAAACAGTGAAATCTGAAATGGTATCGGGGTGCTTTGGGATGAGATGGGGCACTTCCTTGCCGCGATTATTTTGACAAAAGCCCTTCTCTCCCACCCATTCCCAGAGCTGCATCGCCCCTTGGGGAAACCTTCCCAGAGAGTGAGAGCAACCTAGAAATAAAAGCAGGAATAAATAGGCGGGGGGGAGGGGGTCAGGTCCTGCACAGCCCGAGAGTCCTGAGCTCACTTAAACTTTGCTCTGTGGGGCCCGTCTGTCTGGGTGCATCTTCCTCTGCTGGAGAGGAGTTGCTTTTTGCACATCCCCTTTCACGTAGCAGTGCATCAGCTCCAAAGCAGACTTACTGGAATCACTTAAGTAATTCCTAAATATTTCTACAGGCATTTAAGGTGATGGCTTTTACTGTTAGGTAATACATGTAATTAAGTTGGCGCTATTTAATTGAATATCCTGTATTTTACAGCTTATTTGGGGGACTGGAAGCGGCGCTGCCCTCCCGTGCACAGTGCCACGCGCAGCGTCAGAGCACAACTTGTTTTGATTATATGAAAAACTCCTGCAAGGAGTTGCTACAGGTTTTGAATATTGAGTTCCAATTTTATTTTTTTTTAATTACAGTTATTGCTGTTATTACCATTACTGTGAAGATCTGCCCTGCTTTTTAGTTTTAACTGCAGTGTGGCAGTTCCTTCTGTGCCTGTTTTGCGCGTATGAAATCGTGGGAACGTCGCTTTAGAGAAATAAGAATACAGGAGAGAAATGACAGGCTAAATTTGGGAATTATTTTTACACTTCTAGAGGTTTAATTCTTTTTGTTGTTGTCTAATGGGATTTGCAAGAGGTTGCTTCTGTCAAATTTAAAACTTGCATGAAAGAACGGAAGACCTGGAACCGAGAGATGATAGAAACTATTAGGACTTACAGAAAATCATTTCATAGATGCTCGGCACTGACAGGATCAATTATTTAGCCTAGCAGCAATTGATTTTTTTTTTTTTTTAAATTAATTGTAAGGTATTGTGGGTCAGTTTGATGTCCAAATTACTATGGTTTATTTTTCCTTATAAGCACCTTAAAATTTATTTATTTTTTTACAATGTTAATTTTTTTAAAAAAAAAAAATTCCTTCCTATTTCCATCTACTTCTGAAAAAAAAAACCAAACTCCTTTTGGGAAGTGTTTGCTGGCACCTTCTGCGCAAAGGCTGTAACTATCTGAAGACGATGCGCTTTGGTTTTAACGGGGCTTGTCCGTACTCACAAAGGATCTAAACCGGTCTATCAAATCTTCCCGCATTTTTGTGTTTTAATTAAAATTGAGCTGATAGGGTGACCCCTGCGAGGTACCAGAGGAAAAATAAGCACCTGCTCCTCTTGCTGCACGAAATGTGGATGTTAATATGAAAATATGTAGATGTTAGGAATACAAATAATTGATGAAGTACACATCCTTCGGGAGCAACATGGTTCAAGTGGCAAATCTCTCTCCTCAAACAATAGCCACCCTTCAGCGGGGAGGAAGCCATCTCTATGGTAATGGGGCTGACGCTGCCCTATTGATCGAGTGGAAGAAGACATTATACAATGTCAGTTGGGTTGTTACAATTTCATTTGTTGTCTGACCTGAACTTAACCTCTAAAACCTTTCTTTTCTCCCCACCAGCCGGGCAGCGTTGCTGTTTACCCTTGCAGGGTTTTTTCTGTGCCTCCCAGCATCTCCGTACAGTAAATCTCTCCCTTATGTTTTTTTCCCCATTGACACTTTTTTTTGTTTAAGAGGCATTTCCTGAGTTTATTCTGTGGCAGGTCCAGATGATTTCCTTTACTGCTTAAGGAAAGAGTCGCGGTTCCCTCTGTGGGTGGGTGGTGTTTGGGATGTTACAGCGTGTGTGGGATTAGGATCAAATTTATTCCTTAAACAGATTTCTCCTCTGCCAGGTGATGGCTGGCGGGATGCTCCGTGCCGGCACCACTGGGGTCAATAGGAAGCAACCCTGTTCGTTTATTCATTTTATTATATTGTATTATTCATTATTTTATTTTATTTTTTAAGCCTGGATTGTGCTTCTCAAAAGAAAGTTATGTCGAACCTCACTGATGCAAAAAGCCCTTTTGTCAGTAATCCAGACTATCGCCGAACGCGCGGTTTACTCCTTTGAATTAGTTTTCAAATTTGGTGGGGGTTTTTTCCCCCTCCACAGTCTTAATAAATTGCTTGTAATTATCGTAAAATGGCATTTACAAAGAGTTTTCTTGGACTGCTTATAACTGAGGCAAATAATTCATCTTTGCTTTGAAAGAGGGGGGAGCTGCTTTATGTTTTCAGGACGCAGCAAGTGCGGCTATAGGATTGTTGCTTTAAACAACTATTTATTTGTTTTACTGTGGGAGGCAAAGCATAGCACGTTCACAAAGTAAACCAATTATCTTCTTATAATGTGATTGCCAAAGTGTCATTTTCTCTGCACAGACGATGCATTCTTTGCATTCCCTGTTGTAAAGAGAAACGGGATGCTTTCCCCTGCTTTAAGAGCTTTTTTTTTTTTTTTTTTTTTTTTCCCAGCATATACCTTTTGTAGCTTGGCTGTTTTGCTGTACCTAAATATGCAAAACTAATTTAGTGCAGGGGCAGTAGCAGAGTAGAAGGAGTCATTGCCCAAGTACTCCTGGTAAGTTTTTTGCCGGCTTTATTCTGGCCGAGTTGCACATGGGGTTTTTGAAAATGGGGGAAATGTTGCACTGAATTAAGCAGTTCACACCTCTTTGGTTTGCTGTACTGGGTGTCATGTTAAGTTTTGAGTTAATACATGTATATTTATATATATATTTTATATTTTTTTTAATATATATATGTATCTCCTGCCCCCCAAACCTTCCAAGCAACACACTCTGGAAGTATATGAAAACTGGAGCCAACTCTTCTGTCACTGCCAACAAAAAGGAGCATTAGGCATGTCATGTAATGAAATCACCAAAATTATTTGATCATTTTGAAATCATCAAAATGTTTTGGAAATGGCACTTGACCATTCTGACGGCTCTGAGGTTTCTTGCTGCAGTGATGTGGGTCTTGCAGCTCTCATAGGAAGGTCCCTGGAAGGACCGGGAGCGTTGGAGCACCAGGAGGCTGGGTCACCTTCATGGCCATCTCCGGGGGCCCTCATGGCTGATGCTCCCTTAAAATTAATGGGTGCTGGGAAAAGTTGCCTGCTGCCTGCAACAGGTGGGGAAATACTCTGTGTCCCTGGGGTACTGGGTGTGCTGGAGCAGGAGTCGTCCCGGCTTTAACCCCTTTTTGGGGCAGATGGAGGGATGAGAGAGGAGCGCTCCTGCCCGGCATGCCAGTGCCCACACAGCCACTGCGGGAAATGAAAATGTTGGGCTTTGGGGAAGGAGGAATCTCCTTACAGGGCATTTGGATTTTTCCAGATTGCAGATTATTGTAGATTATAGCCGTTGTAGCACAGCTTGAAGATCTTGGCTGTTTCAAAAGCAGCTGTGCTTAGTAACACTTAGTTGGGAAGTTTTAGGGGGGGAGAGGAGGAAGGGTACTCAAGCATTCATTTGCTTGTAGAAGAGTATCTACCGTGGCTAATTGATCTTTAGATATATATATACATAGAGAGAGAGATGTAATTTTTTTTCCCCTGTGTCTCT
This sequence comes from Falco peregrinus, assembly GCF_023634155.1. Taxonomy (NCBI): domain Eukaryota; kingdom Metazoa; phylum Chordata; class Aves; order Falconiformes; family Falconidae; genus Falco; species Falco peregrinus. Next base: position 96,932,575 of record NC_073721.1, read on the forward strand.
GTAATAAACCAGCAGTGAGTTCAGTCTGTTTGACGACATTACCAAATCTGTTCATTTGCATTTTGCTCTAAAGTAGACACATTAGGCTGCAATAACTCTGCTCTGTTTTGAAGGCGGGGGGTGGAGGGGTGGGGGAAGAAGGGCAAAAAAACTCTTCTTTTTTTTCCTTTTTTTTTTTTTTTTTTTTAAGACTGAAGAGTCTTTTTTGACAGCTAGTCAGAGTTAGAATTAGTTCAAGGAAATGTTAATAATGCACTGCCTGGCTTAATCCCTTTGATATCACCAGGTATCCTCCTGTTCATGGGTTAATTGCTTTAAAAGCGGAGGCAATATTCTGAGCGGTGGGCCGCTTCACCTTTTCACAGCTGTTACCATTGAGTGACAACTAAATCCCATGTGTAAGATGAGGAAGAGCTCAATCTCCAATTGGGAGAAAATTTATGTAAACCGCAATCCCTTCAGAATGTGCGGAAGTCACAGACTTTCTTGATTTACTCTGCTTTTCCCAGAAAGCTCCATTGTTCCCTTCCCTAAGTCCCATCAACCCTTTGTAGCAGAATATCACAGCGGCGGCAGATAGCTTGAAATATATAAATGCTATCATAGCTCTGATTAATAGCGGCGCTTATGAGTCAAGTCTGATAACGGAGCAGCTCTCCACTCAATTTCAGATACCGCTAATGGAATCTGTCTCCTGCAATTGTAATGTGAGAAGGGCTAATTTGCCATGGAGCTTGGAGCTGTCACCAGCCGGGGATTGGGGGGTCAGATGGGAGCTGCCAGGTTTTTGCCCTGCAGCTTGTATCTCTCGCTTTGAATAGCGCAGCCCCCTGCCTGCCAGGGAGCTGATAGGCCGCCGGGGGGTTTATGCCACTCCGTACAATAGCGAAGGGCTGCATGGGCTGACTTGGTAATTGTGAAGCCAGCTCATTTTTATTTTATTTCATATTTTATTCTATTTTTTTTCTTTCTTTTTTTTTTTTTTTTTTTCTGCGGCTGCATAATTTCTAATAAGGGGTTTTAACAAATGTCAGATTAGGAAAAGTTTCTGCAATTACAAAAAAAAAAAACTTATAAAACATTTAAATAGCTAAAGTCGGTTCCTACTGAGGGTTGGGTTTTTTTTTTTTTGGCTGGTGGAAATAGGCACCGGTTATTACAGGCGCCTGGGATAAAGGTGCATCTATTTTCTAAGGATTACGACTCAAATAATGGGTCTAACTAAGGTACCCTTTCTGCTTGCAAAGACACCAGGAGAGAAATTCTCATTTTCAATGGCTGGAAGCTCAGTTTTTACAACTTGCTATTTAGAAAGTTGGGAGTACAAGGTGGTATTTATTAAAGCAGCGCAGCCACATATGCGTTTAATCAATCTGTCATGAGTTGTTTCACTCGTTGAACTGCTGTGGAATAGCTTGGCATGGAGGCGTTGGATTTAATTGCCAAACTTTCTTGGGAAGGTGCTGCTGCAGGCAGGCTCTACTCCAGCGTGGTGGTAGGCATCCAGAAGCGCATGAGGTTTGAGGTCGGGAAGTCCCATTCCTTGCTCCCCTGATGAGCCCTGTTGGGTCGCTCTTCCCACCAAGGTCCCTGCTCCCATCCCGGGGCATCTTGCCTCAGGGGCAACTTGATCCTCCCAGCAAGAGGAGCCAAGGTGGCATGGCCCCAGGACACAAGGGATGGCACGCAAGACGCCTTTTACACGTGGTGGCGACATTCACAGGCCCATATTTACCAAGGGGACAGGTAAAGAGTTAATATTACCCTAGAGAGGTGGTGTCCTTACTGGGCATGTCCAGTCCAGGAGAACATATGCAAGAGGGCACAAAGGCCAGCTCCCCTTAGCCAAAACCCTCACTGCTCCTTAACCAGACTGGACCATCCCCTCTTCAACTTGTGCTATTTTGATAAAATAATTAAAAGTGGGGTGAAAAGAGGTAAATAAATGGTAGCAGTCCCTAGCTGGGTGTGAGGGTGTATCGAGTAGAAGTGGTGGTCAGTGCATGTGTTGGGTGGTGAGGATGCTGCCTGCCTGCTCCTAGCCTGAGAAATCACAGCTCTCTGGGAACACTGAAGTTGCGTGATGCTGAAGTCCCATTTGATGCGAAGGGCAGCAGTTAGTTACAACCAAAGTGCCCATTTTGGGGTTTGGGGCATTTTTAATGGTGGTCCAGCCCAGTTGCTTGGTTTCTTTTCTCTCCTTGTGGCCATGAAGTCTCAACCGGGATAGGCGAGCCAAGCCGTGCTCTCCTACCTCCTCCTCCTCCCGCGCCAGGAGCGGAGGCTGCGGGCAGGGCTTAAGTGGCTATTCAGCTCCAGGTCCTTGAGGAAGAATAAAATCTGTTTTGCTATTCCCTGTGGTACCTGTGCGGGCTCTTCAGCGCTGAGAGCAAGAGAAACCGCCTTTTGTCCATCGAGTGTTTGTGACTAAGAGGCAGGCAAACCCAGAGGGATTGGGGTTTGGGGGGATAATTATTACTTGGGTCCTAAACTCATGTTTGGGGTTTTATTTGTGTTTTATTTTTAAATACTTTTATTTCATCCCCAGTGCACATGCACAATTAAAATTTATCTGTGGAAAGCTTGGTTGTCGAGTCTTCTAAGTCCCATTCTTTATAACGTACATCAAAATAAATTGGGGGGGACGACGACGATGTTTATAAATCAGACAAGTGAAACCTCTTATGTTAAATTCAAAATGCTAAATCTTTAATGCAGTAGTCTGTTATACCATGAAATAAAAATACATTGGAGGGATATACCTTTGCTACTGCGAAGCGATGTCCCAGCATTGCAGAGGCAGAAGTTGCTGGTGACGTACCTGGCGCCTGGGCAAGTGTACAGGGAAGTGCTGATGTCAAGGTCATCATCTGCAGGTGTAGGGAGAGTCTGAAATTTAAAAAAAATAATCTATTAAATAGTTTATTGACGGAGATTTTAAAAAGCAGGAGAGTCTTTTTCTTATTCCACTGACTAAAAAAAACCAAACCTGGATATGAGGCTAAGATCTGCTACCTGCAAAGTTTTGGAGGGAACAGGAGGCAGAAATAATCAGCTTATTTCACTAGGTACAGATAGGTGTTTCCAGTGTTTGATACATGAGCTTCATATATAAAATGTTCCAATTATCTTACTTGTCTTCTTTATGAATCCAGTGCACTGAAGATTGCATTTAATGAAAACATTTTAATTAAATTCCAATTCCCATCCATATATAGCTTTATACCAGCTATATAATCAGGTTTTACAAATTATTAAATACCAAATGTCTGCTGCTATTTTCTAAAGAAAAAGTAAAAATGCCGATTGAGTTCTTTGTTAAATGCGTATCGATGTAACCCATGCTCTTGGCTTAGAAAGTTTTACCAAACTTAGAGGAGAAGCTAAATTTTAAGTCACAAATTGACATGTTTTAGTGACTGCCAACAAATGAGAAGCTAAAAAACTCTTAACTGCTGAAACAGATTAAAATACATGATCTCAGTTTTCGGGGTTGTTCCTGCAAACTCTTAATAAAAACCTGCAGCTAAAATACTCCTGATCAAAGCAAGTTTCTACTGCTTGTGTCCTTGGAGCTGAGGCCTGGCTGCACATTCTTTCACTTGGGTGCCTGAAAAGGAAAAAAAAAATAATAATTTTATTATTTTTTAGTCTTTTTCCATTTTTGTTTAGAGGTGCCATGGGAAAATATTTCTCACAAAGGACTGTGTGACCTCTCCTTTGCTGTTTGTATCCCTTCTGAGTGTGTTTTCAGATGATGTTGATTTCTGCCCATGTTGAGAAGGTTATAGTTGGTTGACTGACAGGAAGGGACCTTCTTTCCACTTGCTTTGTCTTGATAAAGTGCTCCGTGTCTTGCCCCAAACTCCGTATTTTTCAAAATCAAAGTGCAAGCTGTTCCCTTGGCTTTTGCTCCACGTAAGATAAACAGGCCTGGAAGGCAGCTTTTATTCAAGCTCGGTGCTTCCATCCTTCTCGAAGTGGGCCTGGCAGTGGTAGCTGTAACGCCCCTGGGAGAAGTTAGGAAGACTTTCCCACTGTTGCATTGGCTGCAAATCTTTTCTTCTTTCATGAGTGTTTTCTGTGTGCTGAGGCTGTTCCAATGGCAGAGTATCACTCCTCTGAATGCTTTCTTCTAGGTGGCCAGTCTTTTCCAACAGATAGTCCCTAACTAGCCCGAGCCTAGGATCCACCCCCGCCACTGGACAGAGCCTTATAGCAGGGTTTTGCCCACGTTTTGCTCTTTGTAAAGCCTCTCTTCTTGAGGGTGTTGCTGCAAGGTAGCTTTATGCCTGCACTGTGTTGACCGATGAACACTGGATGGTTATTACCATTGCTGTGGCTTCGCTATCAGCAACCCCTTGATCGTCTTGTTCCAGTTGTCTCTTCTTTCTCATACCAGTTCCAAAGACTGGGGGAAACATGCTGGCTTTGGGGGAGCAGGAAGCTACCCTCCCTGCTCCCCAGAAGCAATGGGAAAAAGCCCTCCTAGATGTTGCTTTTGCATGAGACTGGTGGAGGATCCAGCTGTCATGGTGTTTTGCCTTGTTTTTGTAGCACCTCAACTGTATTTGAAAAATGTGTTTAAAGACAGAAGCATGAATAGAAGTCAAGTGAGGATAAATCTCTGCTGCTCTCTGCTCTGGAGCCCAGTTGTGCTGTCAAAAAGAGAGACAGTGTTAAACAACTAAAAAACTCAACTGACCACAGTTCACCTGCAAGACTCCAGCCAATGGATATGGAAGAGCGTGGGTCTCCAGGCTGGGTGGCAGAGATCGGAGGCTGTGTTCTTGCTTCTTGTCCAGCAAGGCTTCACTGCAGGAATTATTTGCAATGTCTGTGTCAGACCTGCTGTTTGATTTTGGTGAGGCATCTGTCTGCGTACCATGAGGAACCCCCTTCTCACCTTCCACACAACAGATGCCTTCCTGCCCTTGTTCCCTCTCTTGTTTTAACATTGGTAATTGGGTTGTTGAGTTTTTGCTGCAGTTATGGGAAGTCTCCTTTACCTCTTGTTTAACCTCCTTCCACAACATACTCCGCCTTAACCACAACAATGCTGTCTACGCTTGTAATTAAAGCAGCTGTTATCTTATGGTTTCCTAATGTCCTGCTTCCTTGTGCAAAATGTCACCAACAACATCTTCAGTTGTAGATTGCACTGTCCTCCTTTGCAGATCCTTTAATCCTGTTTCTTGGCTTCAAGCTTCTTGACGTCAGGTCCAGAGCTCTGCCCCATCCCTTTGTTCTGTAAATTCTTCCCATCTCTGTTTTACTCTCGTCTTTGTGTCTTTTCCATTCTTTCATCTTTTTCTGCCTTACCTGACTAAACAAAACCAATGTCTTTCCCACCTTGAAATTGTTTAGTCCAGAGTGTTGTAGGTGGCAGACCTGCGCTGTCCGTGCCTGAGTTGCTTTGCCACCTCCTTGAACAGTGTGTGCCTTTGGGGCCATCTTGGTGCTAAAGCAAGAGAGATGCAGCACAGTGTCACTCCATGCTGGAGAAGTCCAAGAGGCTACCAAATGGCAGAGTGCAGTGGTGCATGGAGAACTTTGTGTCGATCAAAATGAGCTGTACAACCATGTTAGTCCAGCTGCGAGGCGGGATTGATTTAATTTGGCCTCAGCATCATGCTAACATAGCTGCAGGGGATTCATTTCTGCTTGTCCTGCTGGCGCTACTTTGCACCATGAACCATTGCTTTGGCTGGACCTGCTGGACATGGGTTTTTTTCTGCCAGGTGGTCTTCATCCTCATCTGGATATACTTGCTGGGATCGCTTCCTCTTCCAAGAGCGTTTCCTTCTGAATTGGCAGACTTGTAAATCCATCATTTCCATTGCTGGTAACAGGATCTGCAAAAAACTTTTGGTCTCCAACTTGCATTTCTCAAAGCTACTATCCTGATGTTCTTCGAGAATGCAACACATTTCCATTTGTTTTTTTAGCATCTAGTATACTTGTAGGAGCTTAGTGCTCCATGCAACACAACATGCCTTTGCAAAGTGAGCTTAGCAGCCTGGCTTTCCCACGAGTTTCGCAGGAAACTAAAGGCAACACCGGCTCTGTTGACAAACAGATCTGTGGAATGTGCTTAGTGCTGGATCCTGACCCTGCACTGCTCGGTGAGCAGAGGTGTCCTCTGTCCCACATAGCTGGGATAAGTCTTTAAGCTTTGGGTTGAGTAGCTTTTGCTTAAGCCTCATTTCATAAAACTTGAATTGCAGGTTTCAGACTTTTTATCAAGAGGACAGGATTTCTTTCATCTCATTTGAACTAATGATACGCTCAAGTCTTTTCTGGGAAAGACAAGGAGAATTGGTAAACGATGGGGACATTTGCCTAAAATGCTGCTTTTCATCCGAAGGTTTTTGGGCAGGTTGTTTTACCTTCTTTTACCTTATTTCCCCACAAGAATTTCAAAGGGATTTATGAAGTTTTTTCTTTATAACTAAAGGTTTGTGCTGTTTAAAAGGTGTAGTCAAAACTTAGGGATGCTGTGTAGTGGGGTTTGTGTGTTGGGAGATCTCTAGTTTTTTAAATACACGTGGCCCTGCTGCCCTTTCCTGGTATCTGTAGGAGCAGAAACTGCTCCTGACTCAGTTCCTGCAAACTCCATTGCATCTTTCCTTTTTCTATTCGGGTGTCACATCTTTCTAGTAGCAGGGAGGAGGAGAGCACAAGTCGTGTGTGTCCCACCTCTCCCTTGGAGAAGATGGACTCAGGGCTGCTGGGCTGGCTTGGTTGCAGAACTGATGGAGCAGCATTCATGCCTGGGAATGCCTTCCTGTACGCAATTGTGTGATTTTGAAACGTTACGCTACAGCAGTAGGTGACAGGTCTTGCCTTGGAGAGTTTCATGCCAAAGACCCAGACCTGAGTTGAACTGCAGTGAAGTTTAAACATTGGAAGAGTCCGCCATGGTGGCATGTGTTAGTGAGCACAGCAGCAGGTACTGGTAGTTTGCCTGATATCCTACAGAAAAGGTTCCATGTCAGCTTTCTTCAAAAGCGTATCGGGTACTTTGCAGACACAGATTTGGTCTGAAACACTTCTACCTGCTGTCAATTAGGAATTTTCAGACTTTTTTTTTTTTTTTTCCTTCCATTCATTTTTCAAGACCCTTTCCCACAGTCTTGATGCTGAAGCTCTGTGTCACCCTGTGCTTGTCTCATTCTGTCCTCAGACACTTGACAGTTTAGTTCTTTTTCCCCAGAGTCACCTGAACTGCCATCTCTCCCTCCAGCTGCCTCCTGCAGCTCTCAAAGTGCTTTACAAAGGAGATAAAAATCATTAGTCCTATTTTGCAGATACCAGGGGCAACAGCAGCAAAGTAGCTTGTTCCAGACCACCCAGGATGTCCCATGTCGGTTGCAGGAGGAGGAATAGAGACCCAAGCCCTCATCCCAGTCTTCTCCTCCCCATGAACCCTGCTTCCTATTTTTAATGGATTAAAAATTCCTGTTCTGACTGCACAAGTCCTTCTTTGACATCTACAGAAATAGGTTGGCTGTACTGAGGTCATTTGGGGACGGTGGAAAGAAAGCATGACCAAGGAGAGGAGCCCTCATGAGGCAGTGCTGTGCCAGCAGCTCTCATCTCTGTTCATAGGGGCTGTAGGTTTTGTTTCCTTGCTTGCCATTTATCTCAGAGTTACGTGAGGAACCTGATCAGCAAGTCCTATGTGGATGTCCACTCCCTGATCCCTGATGGGCAGAACAAGCCACCTGTGGACTTTGGCTGTGCTGGAGGATATGGCCAGTATTTAGGAGCAAATTACATGTGTAGCTTGAAGAAGTTGGCTAGCTTGTAATTTTTGGTTTAAACCTGCTGGAAGTGTTAGGAGTGAATGGAAGTGTGCGTACCTGGGGTGGAGCAATTTGTGATAGCGCCTGGCTTAGTCTTACAGTGGAGTGGTGAATTTCTGGAGAGGGACTTTGACCATAGCTGCACCTATTTCTGTCTTTGGATAAGGCTTAATTGAACCGGTTGTGGTGCTCTACCCAGCATCTACTCAGGGTGACTTCCCGAAGGGAAGACCTTCCAAATTGGCAGAGCCAGAGCTGCCCTCAATGTGACTGGGTTGGAAGAGCCACTCCTGCAGAACAGGTGTAATAGGTTTCCTGGGCTAAATCCCACCTTGTGGGCTCCCTGCGCAGGCTGCAGCATCCAGCCAAATTGGGGCATGCGCGTGCCATAATCCCATCTGGGAGCCACAGAGGTGCCAGGCTTTTGGGCTTGCAGCCATCCCAACGATGGGTGCTTTACCCACTTCCTCTGCTCCCTCCCACTGCCCAAAGCTGACACCCATTCTCCCCACTCCTGACCCTGATGGGCACCTCTCCCTGCTGGGACCACAGGCCCTGCAATCCTCACCCACCCCCAAGCCACTAAGCACCCCCCCAGGAAAGCTCTGCTGATGCTGTCCATCCTGAATAGCTCTAATCCACTCTTTATTCAGCACCTTGATGAATCGAAGGCTGCACCCTTGCTAGCGTCTCCTCCAGCGGAGACTATCCCGTTAGAGGTGTGACTCTCTGGCTTGGTGTACCATGACCTGCTCGGCGGGATTTCTGAACCAAATTCAGGACTGGAAGTTTTCATGGCACTTGCGAGAAGCCGCCGACTGTTTGGTGTTGGGTGGCTTGCAAATAGACGGGCTGGCTAATGCCTGCTCTTCCTAATTGCAATTCTCTGTGAAGAAATTATTAGGAAGATATTAACCATATAATGTTTTGGCAGGGTGCTGGGTGGCAGTCATCATTTCTGCTGCTACAGTATGTTTAAAAAAAAATAAAAAAGAAGGACAATAAAGTAGGCTTTTTTGTTGGAAAAGAAGATTTCATGTTATCTGTGTTTGCAGGCTTTCTGGCTCGTACGCTGGAGGAATCCTTGCTGCGGGGGTGTTTTCATTTTCTCGTCTAACATGGCAGTGGTCCATCGCGGCGGAGGTTTTCAGCTTAAACAATCTGTTTGTGGGGCTGCTGATGGCTCTCACCGCCCATTTTGAGGAGGCATCCACTGCAAAAGAGAGATCAAAGGTAAAACATCTCAAGCAAAGTGAATAGTCCTTTAATTTTTTTTTCAATTAGTTGTCACGTTTGTTTAATTTCTTATTCGTCTAGTACTGATTTAGTTTTGTTTAAATAAGGCCAAATTTTTGGGACTTGATTTAGCACCTGTTCTGGGTGGTGTCCATCCTTGACCTACCTGGATGTTCAAAAGTGTCAAACATTGAAAAACCTGTCCACTTCGCTTTATGGTTGAGTTGGGACCTGTTGGATGGGTTTGGGGTTGGTTTGTCTAATACAGGGTGAAAACAGGAGAAGGAAAATAATTTGCATCTAATGTTTTAGCATAAAGTTTGGGTTTCTGCATCAAAGACTCAAGCTAGGCTGTGGGTGTTCAAGTTTTTCTTTTCAGAACTGATACTTTTCTTTGGGGTAAATAGATTTTACAGAAGACTTTGTCTAGTCAGAAACCCAGGTTTCTACCGAAAAAACGAAACAACCACATTTTCAGTCACTTCTTTGGAAATTAAATGTGCCCCTAAAATAATGGCATTCTTAATACGAGATTTTAAATTTCATGCTATATTCTCTACTTTATGAACAGACGAGGCAGCCAAATGATCTTTTTACTCAGCAGTCTTGTTCTTTCTACTTTTGTTTGCCTGAACAGCTGATCTCTTCTCCTCTGACAGACTTGCCTGCTGTGACTCGTGTAAATTGGGTGAATAAAAGGATTTTTATCAGTCTAGGCTAGAATTTCAGGAGTCCACAGTAGTAGTTTACTCAGCTTTGTGAGTTCTCAAATAACATGTTTTATCAGTGGTTATGGAGACTTTGTTACACGATTGGATTTTTTTTTTTTTTATGAGTACTCTCGCAAGATCTCTACAACCTGAACTAGATGGAGTTGGGCATTTTCCAACCTGCTCCCATGTTTCATGTGCCAGATTTCCAATGGGATTTTCAGAAGCAGTTAAGGAGCTTGTGTCAGTGTTTTTTGGGTGTCTAGCATCCCACACCTTGAAGAAGCCAGGCTGCGAACAGCAAGCTCACCATGTTTTTCATAAATCAGATGGTCATGCAAACATCTTCAGGGGTGTGCTTGGAGTTCATCATTATACTTCAAAAATTACTGAGGTTCTGAGTCCTGCAAGGCAGCTCTAAAGCCCACAAATGTTTTTCTGAGGTTATGTCAGGTGTTCCCATGGCAAGGCAGCATTCAACACTGAATGCTGAGCAGTTCATTGAAAATGATGAGGTGATCCCATCACCATGCCAAGGCAAGTGTTTGCATCTCACACGCCATCCTCAGTGGTGACTGAAATAAGCATGGGCAATGCTCTTATGATAGCTGGAAGTGCCATCCTCCTTGGGAATGGCTGGGGAGGTGAGGATGGGTTGTTGGCTCCTGTCCGGCAATGTCTGTGGGACTCTGGTGGCTTTTTGCCCACTGAGGAGCTGCCCTGGGGCATGGCTTCAGATTGTAACATGGACCAAGTGGCCAGTGATGGTGGAGGAGGAGGAGGAGGCAGATTCAGGGGAGGAGCGGTGGCCAGTGGTGTACGTGGCACTGACCCAGGGTTCCTATATGGAGTTGCTCTTGTAGCCTCGTCCTCCCCCACTGATTGAAGAGGACTCAGCGCTGGCCTGATGATGCTGGGACAGAGCAGAGCATATGGCAGCATGGGGCAGAGAGAGGCTTTCCTTAGCGTCAGCCAGGGATGGCCATGGTACCAGTAATGAACCTGTGAATAATCCTCAATGAGTACCAGAAATACCCTGTGCACTGTGCTGCATTGTCTGGATACATTACCCATTTTATCAGAAAACTCTTGAAGATGCTTGAAAATTAAGTTCTAGACTAATAAGGGATAGCACATTTAATTCCCTTTGCTCAGGAAGTTTGTGTAGCCCTGAAGAAGAGGAAGACGTCATTCCTGTTGTATGAAATGAGGTCTCTGTACATAATGGCATTATTGTAGGGTATGGTTTCTGCAAAATTTTCATCGTTTGGAGTTAACTGCTGGGCAGACTCTCCTGTGCAGCAGGGGTTTAACAACTGGACCACGTCACATCATTAGGATGTGATGGTGCTACAAAGGATCTCTGTATACATGGAGACATAGCCTTTCAGCTGGATGCTTCTTAAAGAATGTTTTCTGTTAAACAAGTGAAATCTCCTGTAAATGATCAAAAGTAGCCTGTGTTGTGTGTGCTGCAACTGACCGGCACTCGCTGGTGTATTTGCCTTTCTCCAGTAAGGGTGCTGTGGGCTGCACTGAAGCTGTTTTGGTCTCTGGATGTTTTTGCAGCTGTAAAGAGTAATTGTGAATGTGGTTTTTTTTTCCCTTCCAGATCTCTAAATTTGGTGCCTTTTGCTGCGGGCTCAGTTTGTGCAATCAGCACACAATAGTGCTTTATGTTGCCTGTATTGTGCCTTGGGTTCTCTCCCGGCTTTTCAGAAGGACGGTACGTATTTTGCTGACCCATACCTCTATTTTTGTAAAGCGGTGAGTAATTCTTCTTTCCAAGTACTTGTGCCACTTCTATGTTGATGCACAAACAGGGACAGTCAGTGGTCTGTCTAAACTAGTCACCCATAACCCGCTGAAGTTACAGTCCGTCAGACTGACACCAGAACCACTGATCACAATTTAGGGGCTTTGCTCACACCAACAATCTGCAACCCACTTGTGTCTCACAGGAGCGCTTTGCCCCAGCTGCCTGTAAATACCCTGTGAGCAGCCACGAGACCAATGCTTACTTGGAGCTAAAAACTGCTCAGCGTGTAGGAAATAAGAGCACATTCAATGACGTACCAAACAGGAGAGCAGATAAACAGCTGTCGGTGAGAAGTCACAGGTGTGTGCAGTCGGTGTGCTGCTTCTCCTGCCTGATGGCACTGGCTTTCTCATGTCATCAGTTCATCTGGAGATGAGTTTCTGTGTGTTGGTTCCCTGGTGGTAACAAAAAATGCCGTGTCCACTCATTGCAGAGCATCTCGTGACTTCTGTGGGTAGTTGAAGGTGCAGCTAGAATAAGCAGCACGGCAGGAAGGGTGCAGAGGCTTATCTCTAGGGGGAAGTGCTCTTCAGCATCTCCTCGAGATGTGCCAGGCTTGGTGACCTCCAGCTCTGACGCAGCCAGGACTTGAGAATCCCAGAAGAGATCAACTCTCAGGTGAAGAGCACCTGGCTCATGCCAGCTGGAGAAGACCAAAGGAAGGCTGACCTTAAGCAAAACAGCAAGCCTCTGATCCAGTCAAATAGGTCCCTTTCATCTCCTACCAGAGATCCCATTCTCGAGTTGTTCCTCCTTTTACATCTCTTTATTAAATTTTCTTATTGAGTGAGAAGGTGAAAATACATTTTTACATGCCTGGCTTAGGAAGGTGATACACGTCCATCTGGAGGAGGCTCCCAGGTGATGTTCAGGGGCCCTGCAATACTCTAGTCTTCTCTAGGTGGTCTTCTGTGAGTCAGTGCCTCAGGCTGGATGCAGTTGTGTTGTAGAAACACTACCTTGCCCTGAAAACGGCTGCACATCTCAATGACACAGATGCTCTGATCACTTTGCAAGTGGCCCTGAGAAGCCCCCACCTACTCCCTCCCTCTCTTTTGCCCCTGTGAAGGTGACAGCTGGACAGGTTTCTGCTGGGCTGGTCCTGCCTGTATTTTTCTACACTCGACCTGATAAATCAGGTGAGGTTCTGAGTAATGGCACAGGCTACAACTAAGCCTGGAGTGAAGCGTATGAGCTGCAGGAGGGAAGGTGCAACTCAGACAAGCTTGATCCCAAACGTGTTCAGCATCTCCAGCAAACCTCCTTCTGACTACGTGTTTCCTTTAACACAGTGAATGCTCACTTCTGCAATATATTTGTGTTCTTTAAAAAGAAGTTTGGCGTTTTTTCTTTAACGGGGAGGTCCAGAGAGACCTCTGCGATGTCCAGCAAGGACAATCCTGTGCCAGTATAATATTCCTGGGAAATGCTTTAGACAGCCCAGTAGTGCCTGTGGCAGAAAACCACCTAATAAGGATAATTGATGGAAAACAGTGCCTTTTTAAGTAAAAGAAGAGCCAGCTTCCTTCTGGAGGAACTCTGGCCATCACTGTTACCGAGCTACTGTTTCTGCTCTGTAGATCACTCTGAATGGTGCCTCTTCCCCATAACCCCAACTGCTTTGATTGACAGGGCAGTGGCTAACGATAAAGCAAGCGTGCAATATTCTAGGGTGGGATTTTCCAAAGCACTTAAAGGAGTTAGGCACAGAAGTCCCTTTGAAAGTCTTGTCTTCCTGCCCCTTAGGCAGTCTTGAAAATCCCACCCCAAAAGTTGGCCTATCCAATTTAGCCAGTGTAATCGTGATAAAGTAAATGGCAAAACTGACTCCTGATGATGGTGATGATCTGTGTAGTTGTACTAGAGCAGCGTTTTTTATTTTTTTTTTTTGCCAGATGGAATACCAGCCAACTCTTAATCGCTGCAAAGTGGGTTATCTCAGCCTTGCAGTGCTTCAGCCATCTATGCATGTCATGCCATGATTTAAATGTGAAAGATGCAATGAGTATGATACTCATGAGTCCTAGCTAATATTATTTGCTTCACTTAAATTTCACCCTGCCATGCAAAGGAGATCAGTTTGATGCAGTTTCCTAGTAATCCACAAAATCGTAAGGTTTAACATAGCATTTTGTAGGGACTTACTATAAATTGAGAGATCAGCTCTGTGTAAATATATTTGATGTTTTTTCTTTATCTGTTCTTGAAGTTCCAGCGTGATTAAACTAAAATAAACATTGTTATGCAATATGACATATTCTGGTGCAGGAATTGTCCCTAGGCCATTTGCTGAAGTTGGGTTTATGCTTCTTGGCTGGTTTGCTGCCTTATCTCTATCTGCCGGCTTCATCCTACCTCAATCGAGCCCGTTGGACATGGGGAGACCAGACGACTTTTCAAGGATTTTTGACCCACTTTCTCAGGGAAGAATATGGGACATTCAATCTGGTAAATAAGGGTCATTTCCCAAATTACTTTCTTTTACCTTATGCAATAGCAGAACCTTTCTATTTGTGACAATGGCTTACAGGGGAAGAAACTGAAAATGTTTTTTTTTAAAAGAAAAACTTACTTCTGATTTTGACCTTCTGATCTGTCAGGTTTTCTGGGAATGGATCACGTGGCTGGGAAAACAAAGAAATAATTCTCTTTGCCTTTACAGGGTGAGACATGTTATTTATTGGGAGCTGTACAGGTGTCTTGTATTTGTAAGAGCCCAAAGAACAAACTGTGCTAGAGGGAGATGGTGACATCAATTTTGTGTTTTTCTTGTTTTAAGACAAATAATTGTCTTATTTTTTTATCTTAAACTCAGCTATTTAGAGGTCTTCATTGCTATACCTTTAAAAAAGATTCCTCTTAACCTACTTCTTACTAATACTGAATTTAAATGAATGGTAGGTTTGAGGGGTCTCAGAAACTCTGATTTGTCTTATTGACCAGTCTGTGCTCTTGGCAAGGGAGGGAAGTAGTGCATGGTTGCTTGCAGAACATAGGGTTTGCATCTGCATCCTCCAGCCCTGACTTAGGTGTTTGGCTCTGGCCACTCAAGGAAAGCAAGTGCCCAGCACCCCTTCCGTCCTTCCTGCTGCAGAGATTTCAGTGCATAAGGCTGGAAAATTGCATCACTGGGGGGAAAAGGAGAAAAAAATACGGTTTACATACTGCATCACTCCTTGGGGTCCTGAAGCCCCACCTCCTTAGAAATTAAGCCCCTGTATCCAGCCAACGTGACACGGTGTGCACTGTTGCTGTTCCATTGTAACCTTCACAGACAGCCAGGTGGCTGTGGGGTGCGAGGCAAAAGACTTGAAAATTCCTGCTGCTGCCACTTAATCTCTCCAAAACTCCTGCAGAAGTAAGATCCACCCTCTGAAGGACTTCTAAGATTTCCCCTGTTGTCCTATTCCCAGCCACCTCCTGAGAATGAGACTATTGGGCAGAGTAATACCAAGGCATGCAAATCCCTTAACTCCTCCATCAAATGTGATGAATTCAAGTTGATGTTCAGGAGGCTTAGGGATGGACTGCATGTCATCCTACACCACAAATCACATTTACAATGAACTTGTCTGAAGCAGGAGCAATAAATGCAGCAAAATCCAAGCGTTTGGTCCCGACTCTAGCTGGGCTAATGCCAGAGCCCTGCCTGGATGGACAGACAGCCCTTGTGTCCCATGGCTCCATTTTAAGGGCAGGCAGGATCAAAAAAACCCAAAAAAAACACTCAGGAGAGGGTTCCACCTATAAGCCAAGGATCAGAAATGTTATCTCCTATGAGGGATGTGTCTGGGGCCAGAAGCCATCAGCTGTCACCAAGGTGGGACTTTGCAAGAAACAGAGAGGTGGCAGTGGTACTTCAGGAGCTGTGGGCTGGCTTTCCATCGTCTAACACTTTTATTTTTCAATTAAATCTTGAGTGCAGTCAACTATTCCATTTTTACTGAGATTAAATATTCCTTCCACACCTCCTGGGTCTGTCTACCTTATCTTTTATCTGGTGGCCACCGGTTTTCCAACAAGCACTTATGTTCCTCGCCTCCACCGAGCATGTCTTCTTCCCCAGACTTGTGCTATGGATTGCAAGTCTCTGCAATAAAAAAATTCATATATTATATAAATATCATACAGCTCTACCTCCATCAGGGCAGAAGGGACAGTGTTGGGTCTGGTAAGCAAGCAGAAACTGAGGCCCATGTGCTTGTCTCAGGCTGTGGGTAGATGTCCCAGAAAATAATTGCACCATGCAGATATAGGACAAGAGGAACTGGCCTCAAGTTGTGCCAGGGGAGGTTTATATTGGATATTAGGGAAAATTTCTTCACTGAAAGGGCTGTCAGACACTGGAACAGGATGTCTGGGGAAGTGGTTGAGGCACTGTCCCTGGAGGTATTTGAAAGTTGTGTAGGTGTGGTCCTTAGCGACATGATTTATTGGTGGGCTTGGCAGTGCTGGGTTAACGGTTGGACTTGATAATTTTAAAGGTCTTTTCCAACATCAGCAATTCTATGACTCTATGATATAGCAGAGATCATAGCTAAACCATATGATGTGCTCAAGTCACAGGGTAATGGATTGGCAGCACCCTGAATAAATGCTTATCCAGGTGGTAAACCTGCACAGTGGAATAATGTAAAATAAGAACATGGGAGAAAATCTTGCAATGAAGGTTTGAGTAGAGTTTGCTGGGTTTTTATTGTTTAAGCAATTCCTGCTCTCTGTGACTACCCTTGGGGTACCACCTTAAGGGGTTTGAGGAGCCCAGTGTGCTCAGTGCTCTGCAAACAGAAAACAAAAAGACTCTTCCTTGCCCCAGTGATATGGCAATCAGCATGTGAGTTTCTCATGGCTTTTCTTTCTTTTTAATCCAGGCCAAGTCTGAGACAGGATCCAGTATGAGAGAGATGCTGTTGTGAGTAAAATCTTGACCATGCCTTCTAGTGGAGAGAAACCTGTTGCTGCTGCTGTCATTTTGGCCAAAGTGACCCCTGTCCTGCCTTTCCTTGGCTTGGTCCGGGGCTGGAGCCGTGTCTGGTGCAGGGACAGCATGCATGTCTGTCTGTCTTTCCCTTTGAAGTAAAAATGCTGGATCCTCCTCCCCAGTGATTTTTCATTCAAAAACCTGACATGTAAACTGAGCTTGTACCCATTTCTTGTAGACTTAATTGCAGCAGAATGGGAATGTTACGTTGTGCTTATTCCCTGCTTCTCTTGACACTTTAATTGAGTGCAAGGGACGTTTTGGGGGTGATGCATCCATGCACTAATTTCTCTGCAGTTTTCAGCTGGCGCAGATGAAGTCAGAGCTCTCCCTTCCCGTCCTCATCCTGGCACTCGTGGCCTGTGTGAGCGCAGCACTGCTGTAAGTTGGAGGAGAATATTTGCTCCGACATGCACTTTCTTACTGGCTGCACAGACAGCTTTCTTTGCCTTCTGCTTGTGGGTGAAAAATTGCAGCAATTGGCTGTGGTCATCTATCAATTAAGAGCAGAATATCCCTGTTCCTGGTAACCCTGTGGCTTTGTAGATGGCAAGCTTAAAAATCTTGAAATCCTGATAGTTTTGTGCTTTGAAAACAGAAGTTTCATAAATTGCAAAGGTAAAGAAAGGCTCATCAGCTCTTTCTATTAAATGCATTTAGGTATGCAGAGAGAGAATGTGTTTCAAGCACATAGAACTTTTGCCTCCTTTTTCATCATGCCAGTAGAGTGCTACATCTTTCTTTTTTTTTATAGGCCAAAGATGCAAAAATCATCCGTGACCTGGCTCTTTGGTGGAATGTTCTGTCTTTATTCCCTCTTCTTTGCTTGGAGAGCAAATTTGGATATTACAAAACCTCTCTTTCTGGGCGTGGTAAGTTGCACTCCAAAACTTGCTCTAGCATGTTAATTTTTGGAAAAAGCCTTAAAACCACCTATTCAGGAGCAGGTGGTTGTCTTGAAGCTGCACAAGGTGCAAAAATAGAGCTACTTATTCTGCCTTATGGCTAGGGAAACAGAAATAGGGTCTCTGGGATTTTGTTTCCTAGGTGGAGCGGTTCTGGCTGCAGAGCAGTGCCGTGGTGGCTGTGCTGGCAGGGCTGGGGCTGGCCACACTCACCTCGGTTGGAAGTGCCATGCTGGAGGGCAGCCGGGTGCTGCCGTGGCTGGAGTGGTCTTCTGCTCTCGCTCTTGTTGTTTCTCAAGTTTGGGCAAATTACAGGTAACAAATCCCCTGGGCATGTGTCTTGGTGCAGCCTCATGGGGCTACAGGGTGCTGTGTGGTTGGGGTGCTGCTGTAAAGCCCCCACCCCTGCTCATGGGATTTCTGTCCTTGGCTTGAAGTGGGAAAGACACTTTTCACATCCCACCTAAGCTTGCATGGTCACAGACTGCAGGACTCCCTTGTTTGATCTCCCTCAAAATCACCAAGCACCAGCTCCAGGCCATGAATGGGGGTGTCATATAGATTGAAAGAAGAAAACTCTGTAGATACGTAAACTTCTAATGAAAGAAACTCATAAATCTGTGCTTTATTTCCTAAGGAGGTTTGCAGAATTCATTTGACCTGAACAGTCACCTTTTCCTTCCCTTGCTTTGCTTCAGGTTTCCTTGTGCTCTGCGGTTTTTATTTTGTTTCCTTTTTGAAGAGTTAGATCTGTAGTGTAGGGCCTCCTTATCCCTTAAGCACACTTGCACTGGCTTGGGTGGGAATCAGTGTAGTAGTAGGGATGCTCACACAGAGGTTGACCAACAAAGCATAGACTTCGTCCTAAGGAATCCTTCCTTTGCACACATCTTTTCCCAAACGCTGGTCCATAGGTGAGCCAAGCATAGCTCATGTCCTGAGCCATGTCATGGAGCGTCTTCTTCTTGAGTCCATACCTGCAGTGTGTGCACACTAAATCTACTTCTGCCTGATGCTACAAAAACTTGCCTTTTTAATGTTTAATTAGAACATTAAAAGGGTGGGCAGGATTTCAAATACTTTGCAGAACCATCGTTGTTCCAGCACCAACTAGTAAGTCTTTAGGTTTAGCCCAAGAAAAAAATCGGTGTTAAGGTGAAGGCATGCCATGAGTGTGTATTTTGTGTATTTTGGCAAAACTGTAGTGGCTTGTCTCTGGTGCTGCTTTCTGGGAGAATGTAGTCTAAATGCTTTATTTCTGTCTCTCAGTTTCTCGGCAAATGGAGACGTTGCTTTTCAGCAAGATCTGACCAGGGTAGACTTCCCCTGTGGATGTCTATTGCATAAAATTATTCTGAAGATGTGCAAAGCCCTGCAAATACCTGTTTTTAAGATACTGGGTTTTATGTGTTCTCTTAAGCGCTTGTGATCAAAGCAACAACTATGTTGTTGATAAGTTTGCAAGGAATCTGCTGTCCTCTATGCCGATGGGTGCAGTCATCTTGCTAAGGGGAGACTTACCCGGGAATGGTCTTCGTTACGTCCATTATTGCGAAGGGATGAGGCCAGATGTCACCTTAGTGGACCAGGAGGTAAGATCAGAAAGTAATATTAAAAGAGTTGAATTGTAGATTTAAAAATTAGGAGGCAAAAGTTCAGTTGTTCCTTTCTGTCCTCGAGGAGGTCTCTGTTCAAATAAAACTCATGATGCAGAAATAAATAAAACTGATTTTTTTAAAGGGTTGTGGGTAGCTCTTGGATGGAGTGTAGTGTGCAAGTCCCATTCAAGCCCAAAAAGCCAGCGAGAGGCAATAGTGGGTAGTGGAAGGGGAAGCCCGAATCCTTCATCACGACAGATATCCAGATGTGGCACAGGGGTGATGTTTGCTTTGCTGAAGAAGCTTTTTCCCAGCTGTTTCCTGCAGTTTCCCTGAAATGCAGATGCTGGGGCAGCAGAAGGCTTCTGGGAGCAGCCTGTAGGGCAGCAGGTCAGCACCCATGAGCGATGCGGCTTTGGGGTTTCTCCCATTTCTTACATGCTGAGGCTCATTCCCTTCATCCGCTCTGTTATCTTGGTCCTCCAAAGGTGGTTTTGCAGACTTCTGCCTCTATTTTTTACATTAAAAAGAAGGTGCCCTGTGTCCCTGGGTGGTGTTCACAGTCTTTCCTTTTTTCCTGAGAAATGGGAGAAGAAATTCCCTCTTACAGAACAAGACATCTACATTTCCACTGTCACATCAGTCCTTGCACTTGGCTTTGCAAACAGGAGTTTGTGACTTGTTGAGAAACCCCAAACCCAGTGCCTCATATTTAACCAGACCAAAGCCCTGTTGTGTCTCTTACCAGCCGTAACTATTTTGTGTTTTCTTAAGTTTTGCCCGCTCATGCTGAGGACCATGTGCCTCTGATCAGAAACCACTGGTGGACCTGATCTGAAACGGGAGGTGACTTTACTGAGCAAGTAATGTCATTACTCCTGCAGAAACCATTTCTTCTGGGTGTAAAATGGACAAAACCTTTGTTTCTTGTTTTAATTGTGATAATATTTTTGGTGATAGATGATGACTTATGAATGGTATTTACCCAAGCTGGCAAAACATTTACCTGGCGTTTATTTTCCTGGGAACCGGTGGAATCCTGTGGAAGGAGTATTACCTGATGGGACACTTGCTTTTAATCTCCACCGTTTCCTCAAAGTAAATAAACAGTAAGCATTTCTTTCATATGTAACAGATTTCCTAAAATCTTCAACCTTTTTTTTATTGAAATTGTTAATGGAACAGCTTGGAATTGCATCCAGAAGACCAATTTTCTCCACTGACTTCCTCCCCAGTGGCAAGATTATTTTTGCAATTAAAGCAAATATCTATGCAGAAGTAACTCCATCCGGATATAATGTTGCTTGTTTTTTTGAGGTTGGGTTGGGTTTTGGGAAGGAAAAATAAGAAGGTGATCAGCAGACAGCATTTACCAAATATTTTTGTTATTGTTGGTACAATTCATCACAAAAAAAAGCATTCCTGCGTACTCAAAATGACGATGGTTGGAGAGCGAATTGCTACTGCTTCTCCTTCATGAACATTGTGGCCAACTGATTAGCATAGAATGAATGTATTCCAGGAATAATCATCATATAAAAATAGCTTAGTATGAGTGGAGAAAGGATTAGATACTCACATGAATAAGAATAGCATCTGCATTTAGACTAGCCAGGGTGAGCCTTGAGAGTGTGGGTAGGCAGAAGAGCATTTTCACGTGCCGTTGGGAAGAAATGGGCTGCTTCTACGGCTTCTGGCATGTTTGGACATCCAGCATAGGGCAGAGGATGTGTCTCCTGTGCTGGCTGCACAAGGTGTGCAATGCCAGATGGGGTATTTGCTTGCAGCAGGAGAGCTGTTTTGCAGACTGACCCAGACTTTCTGATGTGAAATGGTCTAGATGGGTGTCTGTGCCGCAGAAAATGTTGTGCCACTTAAGACCTGTCTGCTGCACTGGTGTGGTGTGTGTGGGTTGCTCAAACACGCAGGGTGGCCCACGGTCTCTGGGATGGCTTCATGATTGCTCTCTCTGGGTTTTTTGGCAGCAAGGAGGTGTTTGTCTGCATAGGTCTTCATGAAGGTGACTCAACCTGGAGAAGGAGCTATTCGCTTTGGCCCTGGGGTACCTGTGAAAAATTAGTTCCTTCTGATGTTGTGTTTGACCCAGGAGAGTGGATTCATCTTACAAGAAATCTCTACAACTGGACTGAAGACTATGGCAGGTACGAGGCAGAAGCGACTCTGCTCCTTCTTGCTTATGATTCTTCTGCCAGCAGCGTAACTGCATCCATTGCAGTGTTAGAGAAATTAAACATGAGCTGTAATCGTCATGTTTTGTGTTCTAGAACATACAATAAATCCGCATGTGGTACTTTTATTAGTGTTAAAAATAGAGAGGACATTTCTAGTCAAGTATCAGGTCCAATTCCAATCTTAAAACTTGATCAGGAGCCCAAAAAATATTGAGGACTTGGGACATCCAAAGCTTTAAATGTTGTAGAACTGAACTGTGACGGATGGTAAAAAGCATTGCTCATTTTGAGGACAGCTAGGATGCTGTGAAACACCTGATATGCCAGAGGCTCCTTCTATGAAGAAAGAGGAATAAAGTTTTATGAATAACTGAGGATCAGCTGAATTCCCTGCTGTCAGAGCCATAGGCTTCATGACAGGTTTTCTTCTGCTTGGGAGGGCTGTAGCTGCCTGATTTAGATGATTTGATTGTGTGGTGGGTGAAAAACAGTGATGTGGATCTGACAGCTGAATTTTATTCTCATTCCCATTTAGTTTCAAGCCCTCTTCCTGGGAAGCTGTTGCCAATGAAGAGATGTGGCAAGCCAGGTAATTCTCGTTTGCTCCCTTCCAACAGCTGATGGGCAATGCCAGCTCACTGGCATGGAAATACACACCAAAGCAGGCAGCTTGATGGTGCATGGCCTTATTGGAGATCTCAGTGTGCCAAGCTTCAGAAGGAAAAGGTTGGTAGGGTGAAGTGAAGCATGCATGGACTCCAGCAAGAGGTCACTTCAGGAAAGTTGTCATTTTGTTCACCACAAAGTTACCCTCCAATTATCTCAAATGAGTAGAGTGTAGTTGGGACATAGGGTGAGAAAATACATCATGGGGAGAAATTGTTATCACTGACTACTTAAATGGAGATGCTGGGGTACTGTCCCATACGTGGACATGTTGATGATATATATAAACATGTGATGTGAGTTGGTTATGTTAAGCAATTACTATATGGAAGTTTTTCTTGTTTTCCTAGGATGAAAACAGCTTTCTTTATATTTGACCTTGCAGAAACTGCCAGTGTGACTGCAGAAATGAAATCACAACTTTACACATTTGCATACACTGTAAGTCATATGTTTTGGTTATGCATGCTGCCTGCAGGATCCCTGCAGGCTCGGTCCTTTTTTTTTTTTTTTTCTTTTAGTTTCTGGACTCCATAGAAATACAGTGTTTCCATATAGGTCCTGTAATCTGCATTCTCCTTTGTTCATCCAAACTGGGAGCATAGCAGATTCAAAGAGATTTGTGCAGGGATTTTATCCATTCCTACTTGCCCCCTTGGTCACGAAAGATGCCAAAAGCTAACCAGTCGACACCCTGCTTTTGCTGTAATTATGTTGTCTGTGCTGGGCTCCAAACCCATGCCAAGAGATTGCTTGTCCTGAAGTCCCCTCTATGCACTTGTCCCCTCTGTCATTACACAGTCGTGCATCTGAGCCAGCAAGTGTAAAATCCGACAGTCTTCTCACTGCGAATTAATTCTGCTGCATTTCACACCAAAGAATAACACCCATAAGCTGGTGTAGGTATCTCTGGAAATACTGGACTGCCCAAGATGCCAAGAGATGCACAAATCAGTCAGTGTGTGTCAGCAGAGAGGAGGAGTGTTTCATACTCCAGCAAAGGGTCACCAAATAGTTTCCTTTCAGCTCTTGCCTGTTTTGCTGTGATGTTTGCTGTTCTGCAAAGTACTCGGGCACGTGCCTGCTGTTAAGCTTATGAATATTCCCACTCAAGTCAACAGACTGTTTAAGTCCTGTGGAAGATGTCCTGCTCTCCTGAAATACTGAGTAAGTCTTTTCCAGGCACAGCAGTTAAAACTCTCCTTTATGCCCCAGCCTGGTGTGACACCTCTCTTGGGGAAGTGCGTAATGTGCGGTGGGGTTATCATGATCATCTGTAACGCTTCTAAATGAACAGCTTCTGTAGGAAGGGAGATGTTTCAGCCCCCCTTGGATTTCTGATTCATGCTGTTGCATATCACATGGTAAACACAGAGTGAGTTACAGAAACGCTCCAACTCTGGACTTGGACTTCTAAGTAGCATCTGTTCCTTTACGGGCAGTTTTGAAGCACTGTTAAGAGCTGTTAGTCCTGTTCATTCAATTAATTTGTGTTGTGTCGTCATCCCCCCCCCCCCCTTTTTTTTGTCCCTTTAACAGTCATACAAAGAAATTGTCAACTCTCATCCAAATCACCCAGTGAACTGGCACAAAAACTATGCCATTGCCTGTGAGAGGATGTTGCGTCTCCATCGGGTGGATGTGGATCCTGAAACGTTGCTCTCTGAAACTGTGAAACATTTCCTCCTCTACACTGAGAAAGCAGAAGACGATCCCCAGCGGCAGGATATTCTGCAGGCTGTAAAACACCTGAAGAAAGAGTTGCAGGGGCTGAGGAAAATGAAAGAAGATCTGAGGCAGGGAGCTGGGTAGCACCCAGTCCTCCACCCGCCTGCCAAAGTGCTGAAATTAAGTCAGGACTTAAAATCTGAGCTAGTTCTTGACAACATTGAGAATGGTTTTAAAAGGTGACAGAAATGGCAGAGAGAGGAAGTTGAGTGTTATTGCCTCCGCAGGAATGTACTGTTGTTTAGTCTTTGATTGCTGTTGCCAAAAACTGTTTGCATTGTTTTGAGGGTTGGTTGTTTTTGTGGTTTTTTTTTTCTGGGGGGAAGCTCATCACTACATAAAATACTGGGTTTCAAAAAGGAGAATTTCTTTTAAAATAAACCAGTGAATCTGTTGTACGTGAAGGTCATTTAATTAATTTTATGAATGCAGCATCCTTTATAGATGCAAAAATTGTATCTCACCTTTAAATGTTTCTTCTGTTACTGAGACAAGGTTTTCTACAGCCATTTTCCTTTAGCTGTGCTGGGTCTAGCTAGGTTCTTAGGGACACAGGGCAGCATGGTGAGGTAGGTTTCTATCAGGACAAGCATGTGGGATGGTGCCCTTCTTGGGAGCCTGATCATTTGCTGTGTTGGATGTGCTCTATCCCCTGGCTGTGCCTGCGCCTGTTCCCATGCCCAGGGGTGCTGCAGACGTGATGTCCTCCTGGCATGGGGTGGTGGGTAGGGACCAACCCAGCTCTTTCTGCCTTCTGTGCTTTGCAGGGATGGTTATTTCCCTTATACTGGGTTTTTTTTTTATGTTGGGATAGTCTTGCTCTAGTTTTCCAACAGCGAGCAAGCAACTTGTGTATTTTCCCTTGCAGGGCACTGTGACTGTAGGCAGCTCCACCTGGGGCAGAGGGACCATGGTGCTGAGACCCTGCACAGGGATGTGAGAGCAGCTCCCCTGGGACACTGCTGTGGCATCTGTGCTGTGGCCTTTTCCTGTACATAACGCTCGTCTGCTCTGCCATGTCCTCGCAGGTACTGGGGACGCCAGAACTGCAGTTTTAGTGATGTCAGGGGCTTTAACCAAAAGAACGGAGTGTGACTCCGTCCTGCTTTTCAGTCTACCCCAAAAGCCAAGCAACTTGGTTAACAAGAGGTCAGCTACTTGCTTGAAAAAAAGAGAAAAAAAGGCATGTTTTTCAAAATGTTGTCAATTAACATGTACTTTAAATGCTTTAAAATGGACCCAAAACTTGGTATTGCTGTTGGAAAGTTACTATTAGTCTAAATTTTCATACTTTGTTGTGTGGTTCTGCGAGATCTTAGCCCAGTGTTTTATAGGAGACAAATGTCTGCCAGGCCAGGATTTCATCTGGCCTAGTAAAATTTTCAGAGAAGAAAGAAGTGCTTCTGTAAAGATCATGTTGCCAAGTGGCACCTTGGCACCTCTGAAAGCTTCCTAGAGGCTTGGTAGAGCAGATCAAGATGTGTGCAGGAGCAAGGGATGTTGCTTTGTTGGTCTGTAGTTTGAAGGTGCATGTAGGTATAGATTTAGGCTCGTGTTGGTACTAATCCTAACAGATCCTTTTAAAAGTAGACTACTTTTGTTCTTTCCGACTGCTGCTTTTCCCAGATCGACTTTCATTGAATGCTGCCTGCATAAATACCAAGCTGCTGTCTAGGAATCTCTAACTCTGGTTGCAAAATAACATCCTTTATTTCTCTCCTTCTCATTCTGATTTATGTTCATAGTATGATTTCCATAGCAATTCTCCCGGTTACTTCTATAAATGATTCCTGTACAAACAGCAGATGACAAATGAGCAATAAAAGGAAAGACAACTACAGCTTCTGGCTTGCAAGCCACAAAGCAGAGGGGAAAGAAGGAAGAGGAGCAGTTCAGGGATGTCATTTTAACTCTTTGTGTTGTAATTGACTACATTTCAGGTCGACCGTGCCTCACTTAAATCTCTTCCTTTTTCTCAGTCCCCACAGAAGTGTTTGTACAGAGCGGGGGAATATCATACATTCCTCCATGCAGCTTTCTCAGGGCTGGCTTTCTTCTCCCTCTCAAAATCAGTCCTTCAGCCTAGCAGAAAAGCATTAGGAATCCAATTTTTGAATGCTTTTGTTACCTGCATTATTGAAAATCCATTCAAGCAAATATACTGAGCTGAGGGTTTTCTTTATCTTGATTAGATGCCCCTCCTTAGCTGCATAGTCTTGAAATAATTGGAAGCTTTTGTGGATTCCACTATCTACTCAGGAGAAAAGAGGGGCTGGACAAAGGTATCCCAGGCTGCAGCCCACATTGAGTAACTTATCGTCATGTGTTGTAATAAGCAGCGATGCAAACTACAAGAAGAACTTTCCCACTGGCAAAAGCCTTCCCAGGTGTGAACAGCAATGGAAATGTGATGCTTTTTTAGGGAGCAAAGCAGAACTGGTTGCAACCATGGCATTCACATGTGCCATGTCCGTATGAATTTTGTGCACGTGTGATACAGGTGTCCATGCTGGCTGTTCAGCTCAAAGATATCCCTGATGACTGATCATGAAGGGGGAAATATTTGACAGTGATGGAAGTTACAAAATTCCTCCCCCCAAATCTGTTCAAATGAGATTTGCTGGTGCTTGTAGATGAAGCAGTTGCGTGGATGTTTCTGAACCTGTTCGCTAAAAGGCGGTGCTGAGGGATGCTGGCAGAAGTTTAATTTTTATCAGCTCCGCTCCTCTTAGGTGGCACCCTTAAGTTTATCAAACAAGCAAAGCTGATTTGCTCTTCGTTAGTCTCAGTTGCATGAATTGGTTGCCAAGTAAACAGGATTTTGCATTTTCCTAATTACTTTCATATTTGTGTTTTACCTCTATTTGTTCTCTTGCAAAACTGGTCCTAATAATTAGTCAGGCTCCTGCTGCCCAGACTTAAAAAAAAAATAATAAATAAAGGGGGGTAGGAAAAAAAAGACTTCTGAGGGTTTTTTCTCCCTTATAAATTCATTTTTGTTACAAGCATCTTTTATACATATTACTAAAGGGAGTGCACTAAGAAATGCAAATAATAGTTCTTTATTTTATTATGACAGTTAATTAATAGCAACCTGTTTTAATGAATAAAGTCACTCAGAGTCCTTCAGCACTTCCTAAGTAGAGGCCAGAATCTGTAGGGATTCTTTTTTCCCCCCCATTGTATAGCTCCAAGACTCCGCGCACTATATAGGGCCTGTATAGAAATGCTCGCTAATGAAGAGGGAGGGCGAGGAACTTGTCTGCATTCAAAGATCACTGGTGAGTCATTCAGCGAGAAAAGGCCCCTTGCTAGGAATAGTCACAGTTCCGCGGCATTGTGCTAGCAAAAGGGTTTGATCAAAGGTCTCCTGCCGAGCTTGCATGGTTTCCTTTCATACGACGACCATAATTAAAACCACTAATTCTCTTTTAAAATGCTGCAGGATGCCATGTAGGCATCTGTCTGGAGTGTCCTTTGTGCTGTCGGGAGCTGTTAAGGACCAGTGCCGAGGGCTTTTCAGCGACATGCCAGTCAGGAAGGTGATTCGACATAAGGGTGCCTCTGAAGGCTTGACAGGGCCTTGACTACACAATTCCAGCTGAATTTGCCCCTTGTCAGCTGCCAGTAAATAAATCTCAAAGAAGGGAGGGGGGGAAAGCTGAAGTTTCATTACCTGATCCCTGGGGCTTTGTTGGTTTTGGCATCGCCCAGGGGGAAGCCCTCGCCCCTCGGGGCCGGGGAGCTGGAGATGGCCATTGGAGACCCCGGCGCCCGGGCCGTTTGAAGACCGTCAATACTTGTAACAGTTCAGCTGTTAGGAAGACAAATAAATGGAAGAGCCCATTAATCCCCTTTGGGTACTCAGTGCCTTTTGCCCTTTTATCGCAGCCTTATTAGGTTCCTACTCATCTTGAACCAGGAGGGATGAATTGAAGTTGTTGAGCGCTAATTGGCAAAGACTTTTCATCGCAGGCCAAGAACTTTCACTGACTTGAAAGTAACTTTACCACGGGGAGGATCAGCAAATTTTTGCCTCACCATTAAAACAAAACTCAAAAGTCCCATTGGGATTCAGTGCGGTGTTTAAAAAAAATTAGAGAAAAAAAGAGGCAACTGCTAAATTGTTGGGCTTGTTCTTCATGATGATGTTGGCAACTTATATTTGCTCTTAAAAAAAGAGTCACGGAGCCAGGTGCAGCACACGGTGATCTATCCTGAAATGCAGTTGAAATCCATGTGTCTTACATGTGTACATGTGTGTTACTGAAACCTGCTCGTGGTCCAGGCTTCCCAAAAGCAGCCTGGGAGATGATCTGTAAGGCAGCACCATCGTTCTTGAGAGTTTGCAGCCACTCAAGGGTCAAGCTGAGCAGCGCTGAGATTTCCGCATGCCTGGGGACAGTTCTGGCTGCCCTCGAGTCATCCCTGGGTTTGGTGATGGGACCTATAGATGAGAGATATTTCAGCATGGGGGCACTTGGATGTTCTCATGTGAATTGTTTTTTAATGTTGATATTGTTAAATGCTGCATTAATTTGATCATACTTACTACCCTCTCTCCACATGTCCCCCACTGCATGTTTTAAATAAAGAATAAACAGGTAGCGAAAGCATCTTATACATCATCAGTGACAATGTCATGGGCCACAGTCTGGAAGGAAGACACTGAGCTGGGGATTTTGGAGCACAAAATCCTTTTGATGTGTTCCCCACCCTCCTCATCTGGGGGACTCGTGAAACAAGGTGCTTACATTAAGGATGGCATCTCCACTGGGATGCCAGTGTGTGTACCCTGGTGAAGCCCACGCATGCTGGAGCCCTCACAATCTTTCCAGGGACTTCCAGGACTGGGAGCTTGGCATGGTACTATGTGAGCAAACAGGCGGCTAAAGCTCCTGCACTGCTTGTGGTAGGGAATGAAGACATCGTTGTCAGTACCCTCCAAAAGGCTGTTTGGTTTGGATCTGTCCGACGAAGCCGGAGTGACTGCTTGCAGCATTGCCCTTGCCAGATGGCTGCAAGGTGGTGCTCAGCTCCATGGCCACACTGGACCACGCCGCGAGGATGGAGGGTGCTGGTGGCTCTGTGTCCTCCACGTGTTGTCCCTTCTATGGGAGCATTTGAGTGCTCTTGGGTATTTTAGAGTTCTATTGTATTGCTGCTGCTAGTCAGATACAACAGCAGCTTGCTGAACTTTGGGGGAAAAGCGCGTAAGAGGAGTATGGTTTTGGATGGTTTTGAGGGCCTTTTTTGTCATGTCCTTCGATTTGGCAGTAAAGCCACTTAAAAAAATGGCATCTGAAGAACTCTGCTGCTCATAAAGCCTCCCCAGGGAGGATCTGCTGCCTGTTTCAGGCCAGAAGAAGGACTTGCATGCTCAAATTGTTGCCATTTTTTTCCCCTAAAATTTATTTTTTCTCCCTTGTTGCCTCTTGACACTCCTGTTATATTCAAACTTGACGTTTCAATAAAGGCTCTTTCAAAACAGAGTGAAAACAAGGAATGAGTATAAATTGGAATAACTTTATTCAGATGAGTGGAGCTGAGGGAATTTGTGCCAATGGAGGGCTGGTTGGAGATGGTGCGCTGTGATTGACAGCCTCCATCCACCCAGCGATCCTTCACAGCCTGCTTCTAACAAACCTGAGATTTTGTCTTTTGTTGGGTTGAACAAACCCAACGCAAACATGCTGGTTATCAGTGAATTTCATCAGTAAATCCTTGTTGGTCAAACTACAGCAAAAATGGGTTTTGCTGCTGAATGGGGAAGAGACACAGTGGCCTCAAGGAAGATGAAAGTCAGCCTGGATATTTGGTGTCCACAAGTGTTGTCAGTGCTGGTTAAAAAATGAGGGGTGTAAGGTACTTCTCTCCAGAAGTCCTCTGTAAGTGATTATTTCCTGCCAACATCTGGGAAAGAAAAAGTTAGAATTTGCTACTCGATTGCAAACTGTGGTTTGGCATTGAGAAAACTAATTTTTTTTAAAAATCCACAATCATAATTTTCATCTTTGAACTTCATTGAACTAATTCTACTAGACCATGCCAGTTTTGCATGTTTAGTTTTACTAGAAGATAAAAGTGAACGATGAATAATTCTGACTAGATATGAAAGAGGATTTTTCTCTCTTGGGGGGGCCCTGGAGGGAGGCTGGAGCCTCCTTTGCCGTGGTGTATCACACTGCCCCGAAGAGCTAAGGTGTTTTTTGCACAACTTACGCTGATATTTGGTCTATACACCCTGCTCATCCATCGCATCAACTCTCTGCCAAACCTACTAAGCCCTTTTTTCCATCACATAAGAATTAAAGAGTTGGTGATGTGATGTGAGGAGGATGCATCTTCTTCACTTGCTGTTTTAGTTAGGAATGATTGCGGAACTGTCACCTTCAAATAAACTTAATTGCAGAAAACATGAGATATGTGGTCAATATGGGCCAGGTGTTTTGTCCTCTATTTCTGAAGACAGTATCTTTATCGAGGTCCCCAGCACACGGGTGACCTCGAATATCATTGAAAATATTGAGATTTATTGTATTTTTAAATTCAGTGACATCATTTATAACATTTTTAATTCTTCTTGTTGTCCCTGGTGTTAAAAGCGACTAGTTTTAAGAAACCCCGGGGACCCCTAAATACCCTTTTTTTTCTCCCAACTGGGATCTAGCTTTTTACCATTTCCTTAATGTTTGCAGCTAGAAATACAGCTTAAGTGGCATTATGCTAAGTAATTATTCTTACAGGATGTGAAATGAAACAAATTTTGCACAGCATGAAATTATTCCTGCCATGTATGGTGTTCGGTGGCAGATTTTTTCATTTGGACCGTAAACAAGGCTCAGTGGCAACGAAACAACACGGAGTGGAGGAGGGGGGAGCGAGGAGGAAAACACTACCAAAGGTAAGTCCTTGTAGCAAAAATATTTTTGGCTGGATCAAATATTAAACCTGCTACTACAAATTTCACGCTTTGCATTCCTAAAGCAGATGCCAAGTGATGATGCCAAAAATTAATTGGAAATAATATTGCTTGCCTTGTGTGCTCTATCCAGCAGAGGGCACAACGGATAAATGATGTGTGCGTTGCCCAATTCGTCGCCGCTGATAAGGCTGTTTGTAATTATTTCTGTAAAAATATGTAGCAACATGCTTGTGTGCTTATTTACATTTGGGGATGTGGTCTGGAATGGAGGGTTTAGATTTATAACTATTCCTCCCTCCCCACCGTCAATACATAGGAGACTTTCATGTTTTGCCCGCTTTATGTTTTGTTGAATTGCTGGGTTTGCTCGTTGAAGTACGGTGAACTGGTTCAGTGTTTGGATGATAACTTGAATTAAAAATTCAAACCTTGGCTGCTGATAGGGAAGTGATACATCTTGTAGTATTGTGTTTTTCCAGCAGTATTTTTACATGGGTTTCTGTGAGTAAATATAAATGTCATTACAGAGGAGGGGGACGGGGGGAGGTTCAAGATAATTATAAGTAGAGGAATATTGTCCCTTTTATTCATGGAAGAATGCAAGTTGCTTGTTTGTATATAACGAAACAGTAATATGGAAGAGAAATTTTCCCATTAGTTTCACATACTATAGCATAAAGAATCTATGATTGCATTAGGCAGGAGATAGACGGGGAAAAGATGTAAGAAAAGTCTAAAGCAACACATTTAAAAAAAAATCTGCCATTATTTGCATTCAATGATTTATGCAATCAACAAAACAGACTAGGACATTGGGACACAGCATTGCTTTCAGTAGCGCAAAATGGATAGATATGCTTCTTAAGTGCAGTCCTTTGTATTCAGCAAACACATCAACCAGGAACAAGCATAACCCTTAAATCATCTGTCTGATTAGGGAAGAATTTTTTTCATAAGTGATACAGATCAGGAAAAAATGCTAACATGTGCTTCCCACCCAAATCCTGTTCAGAAAGCCCAATACTTCAAATTATTCCCACTCTTTCAAGCCCCCTTTGCACAAGTACAGATAAAGTGGGCAGGAAGGGAAGGAGACAGAAATGTATGCTAGAACAAATGCAACAGTGCAGTCTTTCTCAAATGACTGAAAAATATATTTCACGCTGCTTCCTTCCAGTTTCACAATATATAAATAGATGCTGCCTTGGAACAAGTCAACGTTTGATGCAAACAACCTCAGAGCTCAATCTGTGCAAGAAAAAAAAAAGAAGTCTGTTTTCATGTTCTAGTCTCTGCCTATCTTGTTTCAGGGTTATTGTTTAAATCAACACTTTCCAACTGTGTAGATTTTAGCTGGAGGTTTTTTTGCTTGCTTGTTTGTTTTGGAGAGGAGGGGGTTGTAATTTCCCAATGTATGGGAGATAAATGAGATGTTTAAAGCGCCTCAGTGGAGTGGCATAAAAGCTGGGAAATCAGAGAGATTGTAAATCTATGTTTGTTTTAGAAATAAAATAAAATAAATCAAGCAAGAGCAGGTTAGAGCTGCTAATACTGAGCTGATTAAGAGCAGCAGTTACATAAAAAGCAGCTAGAGTCCATATTGTAAGTAAGTATTACTGCAACCATGAGAAATGCAGCTCCAAAGCTTTTAAGGGCTGGTGTGGCGCTTTTCTTTTTTTTTTTTTTTATTATTATTATTTTGTGAATTAAGTGCTGATGAAAGGTATGGGATTGACAGCGTTGCCAACTCAGTGCTGCTGTTTAATCACAAAACCTATGGTAGTACCTACAAGACCTGCAGAAGCAAGTTGTCCCAGGCCTCTGCTGACTGTTTTTAGGGACACAGATCACTGAGTCCCCCAGTCCAGGCTGGTAGGGTCTGAGGTCTACTTGTAGATCTCTGTAAGGAGAAAGCAGCCAAGAACTCTTGCAATCCCAAGCCATTGTGCAATCATTGTTGGGTTGGCAAGGTTGTTCTTCAGACCCTAAATGCCTTGCACACCTTCTACCAAACTTGAGGCTGGTGAGAAGTGGAAAACTGACACCTCTAATGAGGCAGGAAAGCAATGGTGCTGCTATTCTGTTGTGGTCAACCCCAGACCCCCAGAAATGGAGATGCAGGGTCCAAGGAGGAGAGAAGGCTGCTCTTGGTCTTCCCTTCGGTGGAGTTTCATCCAGTATGTTGGAAATTTGCAACAGTGCCTTCCCTGTAAGCCCACTGGCAGGTGGTTGCTTTTCCCCATAGAGAGAGTAAAAGCTGTGGAGGTTGACTGAACCCATTACAAGGAAGTTTTTTGTCCACTTGGTAGGAAGAGGCTGTTTGCCCTCCACGGGCTCATGCAACCGGGGCCCTTGCTCTGGCAAAGCACTCCCATTGGCCTGTCCACATCCTTCATCCAAGACCTTCCCTCCGCAGCTCTCCCTCCAGCACCACCCAAGGTGAATGTCCTGGTGCCTGGGGCTGACCATCTCCCTCCGAGGTATCTGGGTCAGGGTGGTGGTAGTGGCTATTTTACCACTTACATGGCAATGGCAAGGAGGAATTCCCGCTGGGAATTCTGGAAATTATTGGATTTGGAGGGCAGTCAGTTTAGATTAGACTAGGTTATTTTTTCTGTTGTTGAAGTATTTCCTTGTGATGCCAGCAGCAAAATGGTTTGCCTCCTTTGGAGGATTATTTGAGCCTTTTAGTTTCACAGCCATCTTCCTTAGAGGTCCATTTTTAAATGGAAATGTTCAAAATGAGAAGTCATGCTTTTGGTTTAAAAAACCTCACCCCTGAATTTTCAGACCTAAATTCTGAAAATATAATATCATAATAATTAGATGTTTGCTTGTGCATTTTTTTGTGCATCTCTAATGCATTTCTTGTGGTTGAAATGTCTTGAAATCATCCTGAATATAGCAATGGGTCTGATGTCTCAGGACTGTTTTTGATTTAGCTAGTGGCTGTTCAAAATGTCTTATGTACCTTTACCTACCACTGCAAATAAGATTTGAGATCCTTGTGGGAGACGGTAGATATGTTTCCCAGTCCTTTAATACTAGAGCAGAGAAATACAAAAATGTAGGAAGAATAAAAATCAGTTTAGTCCTCTCCAGGGTCACAAGCATCATGCTGCAAGATGGTGGAGAGGATGAGGATTTGGTAACATGACTTGTCTCTGAGCTGTTATTGCTGGTCCACACTCCCCCAAACTGCCTTGCTGCTCCTGTCTGCTGGGAATCCCTCCATGTCACTGCTCTCCCCCTCCTGCCCTGACCTTGGTTTCCTTCCATGGTTTCCAGTCATGTCCAGCTTGGGTTGGAAGGTGACTCTGGAAGGTCAGCACATCCCTGCAATAGTAACTTCACATCTCTGCCGTTTTTCCTTGAATTTCCTACAGTTGCCCCTGTTTCCTCAGCTTTACTGATGTCTCATGGAAAATGAGATCTATCCTGACCGGCCTCCTGACTGGGTCTCCAGGGTGGGAGCATCACGGCATGAAGGCACCTCTCCAAATCCCCCCTCGCAGGTTGCCCTTTGCAGCTCAGCCTTTTCTTCCCAGCAGCCCAGGGAAACCTCTCCTGGAAGAGGACCCGGCTGCATCCCAGCCAGCACAGCTCCGGGTGATTTATCCCATCCCAAGGCAGCGATCCCAGGGAGACTGGGAGGATCGTGTGGTCAGGGGTCCTCTTCTCTTGGTCAGCGCTGGAGGGAGCCCAGGTTGCCAGCTCAGGCGCGGGCATCTGCAGTGTAGGAAATCCCACACAAGGTGGCAAACCCTTCTGCAGCTGCAATTTGCATTTTCTGACCACAAGCAAATAATACTGTTTAGCTCTCTTGGCATACGAGGTTATGAAAAAAGCAGGCCTTATACAGATGTGTATAAGCTAAATGTTGAAGTATGACTGAAACAACATTTGAATTCTAAAACCTGCTGGTATATTCCACTCAATACAAACATGCAACATCAATTGGCAGCTGCCTAGGAGAAAAGATATGAATAGAGACAGCAGGAATAAGTTGCAATGGACCAATTGAGCTGGTTTTAACAGGCAAAAATAAGCAAAATTGCTTCTTCTTTTGGCCTTATTCTCACTGCTCTGTGCTGTGGCAAAGTCTTGTACTAACTTTGCATGGGCCTAGCTGCTACACAAGGCAAAAAAAGAAGCTTCCTCTCTGTTATTTTGTTTCAATGGGACCACGAAACCACCTTCTGTGCAAGATAGTGCCCACGAGTAGAAGAAAAAGGAGGGTGCCTGCCCTGAACACTGCAACAAGCAGCTGGAGCAGATACGTGGGAGGGAGTGATGCACAGAGCCTCCAGGGAGGGAAAGTCTTAGCTAATGCGTAAGAAAAGCAAGTAATCTGCAGTCAGTGATGAGGCAAAGGCAATTTTTGTGAGTCCCTCCTGTCCTACACGACTGCCTCCCAGTCCCTCTGAGGAAGGTTTGGTGGGCTGAGAGCTGCCCAGGGTTATGGTGAAGGTGTGCACCGAGCAGGCAGCCTCACAACCCAGCTCAGAATACCTGGGAGAAGAGAGTGACATGTCCTGGTGGCTAATAAGGACAAACTCAGGAGTGGGTGCATAAATGCTCCCCTGGTCTCCTCTGGAGCTCAGGTTTCACTAGGTGACAGGAAACATTTTCCAAAATCACAAGTTGCTTTCCATTGAGGCACGTTGCCGTAGCAGTAGCCTGACGGAAATTCATCAGCTATCCCTGCAAAGAGATGTTCAAGGGTGCAGGGGTGGAGCAGAGCTTTGTGCTTGCGAGTGATACCTGTGCAGCGGGTGTCACCCAGGTGTGACAAAAGGTGTGCAAGGATAAGCCACACCAAGAGCCTTGCTGGGAGGTCTGGCGTTGCCTTCGTGCAGGTGGACATCCTTGCCCACGCCTTTCTGGCACAGCAGCCCATACAGCATGCTCCCGCAGCTGGGCTCACGCTGCAGGCAGTGCTCATGGTGAGCGTCTCCCTGGCCTCTTTGGTGTTTGTACATCTCTAAGCTGAGATCCCCACAGATGTCGGAAATTATATGGAGCCAAAACATAGAGGGGATGGTCTTAAATGCAAAAGCCCAGCTCAAGGCATCTTTAAAGCACTAACTGCTGGAAGCTGAGGGACATGGCTGAGGAAGATTCCTCTGTGCTTCTTCCCTCACCTAATTTCTGAAGTGTGGCTGGTGTGGGAGGTGGGACAACACACGGGCTGGACACAAGACCTGACCCAGTACAGACCTGACCCTGTTCTTATAGCTGGTGTTAGCTTTTTTTGGTCTAGTCTTCAGGGTCAGAAATTCACTGAGGGTCTGCCTGTCCCTTGTTGTTTGACCTGTGGCAGGGGAGAAATCCCCACCTTTCCTCCCAGCAGAGGAGGGGACAGTGAGGTTGTGTCTCCCTCAAGGGCCAACCATCACATCCCTTTTCCCTTCGATTTCAAACGAGACTGGGCCAGATTGAAAGAACTGTAAGCACATCCTTGTCTCTCAAACCTTTTTGGCCAAGTCTGAGCCAACTTGGCCACACGCACGGGAAACCCGTAAGTGAGGGGATACCCCGTATTCTCACTTTGACATGACCAGTGCTCTGCGGGGGGAGAGGAAGGGCTGGGAATGGGCAGGAAGCATGCACCAGCACTGCACGCTGTTCTTCTGCTCCTGCCTTTAAGTCCCCGATATATAATCTTGGTCCTGATTTGGTCTCTACCTCATCTGGCTTGTGTAAGCTGCTTCCCGTGACCTTTCTTCGGCAAAGGGAAGAAGGGGGAGGGATGGGGGGCATGTTAATAGAGCCAGACCCTCCTGCCAGCGGGCAGAGGGTGCTCTTGCCTAGCATATCCCGCTCCCTCCGGATAGCCAAGGCTGTTCCCCTATAAACCAGCCCTTCCCACACGCTCGGGCCCAGGGATGCCCGAGCATCCCCGCTGGCCCAGCGCGCCAGCGACGGATGTGCTTCATTAATATTCCTGCTCTGGTGGGTGGGTGGAGGGAGCGCTGCGTCTAACCTACTTTATTCAAATAGAAAATGTGTGTGGTGGAGTGAGAGGGAGATACAGGCTCCGCCATAATTCCAGATTTAATTGGAAATTTAGTAAATCTGCTAAAATATTTAGTGGTTTCAATTTTTTCCCCTCTTCTGTAAGAAACAAAGGATCCTGGTTTATCATGTGTCTTTCAACAACTTTAATTTCATTTGTAGATTAAGGATGGAAGTAGCATTTCCACTCGATTGCATACTGGGCATTAAGAAGACAAAAACGTTCATTGTTTGCCCGAAGTCAGAGGGGTTTTTGCAGACATTAAGCTGTAGGTGGCATTCTTTATACCTGACATCAGGATGCTTTTGTCAGACGTTCAGTTGACAGGATTTTCTGCTGACCCTTTGGAGGTGTGTGAAGCAGTGAAAACAACCAAACTGTTTCTGCCAGGTGATGGGGACCCAGGGAGAAGTGGGAGAGTCTCATCCCAACCCACCAGGCAGTGGCTGCTCACAAAATCGGTAATTCACAGGTTGTTTTGAGAGAGCATCTGAGGGAATTAAACAGCAAAGATTTGGTGGCCTTTCCCATAACACAGTCAAAAGCAACCCTTGCCCAAGAAGTGGTCAATGGGACAATTTTTTTCCCAAACCCATGAATATCTCCTGAGGTTTTGGATGCCAAAGGGTTCCATGCTTACTTCTGCAAACCACTTTGTTGGTGGTGTTGGGGCCAGAGGTGAGGTTGGAGGATGGGATTCCAGGCTCAGACCCTGGCTGGGGCAGACCTAGGGAGTCACTGGGTTGTGGTTAAAACCAGAATCAGGCCCATGTCGGTGTAATGTTTTGTACCCATATGGGACAGGGAGTGACTATGCAGATAACAGAAGTTGCACTTCCGTGTATGTTTATAGAAATAAGCTCCTGTTTTGGCCTTAAATGTCCACCATGCACGGAAGTAGTCTCCCACCCAACAGCCCAGAGAAGTTTTTTGGCTCTCTTGCAAGTTTTACATGTTTTTTTTCCCCTGCTGGGAAAGATTTGTTCCAATGCTGGCCAAATTGTTCCCATGAAAGTTAGTGGGTGTTTGGCCCTTGGCTCAGATTGGAGCAGGGCTGAACAGGGTGTCTGTGTGGATCCCATCTCCTCGGTTTTGTTATTATTATTAAAAATAATCCTTTGTTTATATTTCTCTCTAAAACTCAGCCCAGCCTCTTCTGAAGCTATCTTTCTGTAATTCTCTTAACTACTGTAATGCAAACTCACCACAAAAGCTCCTCGAGAAATCAAGGCTTTTGTGAACACCAGGCGAAAGGAAGAAAATTGTCGCCTAACCTTTCAGCCATCCTCATTTTCAGGGGAGCAAAGGACAATCTCTGGAGACACAGGGTTTTTTATCTGTGGCAGTTAAATCAGATTTATTAACATGCCACATTATGAAGGTGGGAAGTAACATTTGTTTTCCTGGGTCTTTAGGGAATTTATCCTGCCATCATTAAACTGGATTTTAAAACACCATTTAATGTTTTGTTATTTTTCCAGGGTGTTTTTTTAGCATCCAGTGTTAATCCTGCAATTGGAAACCACAGTGGATAGAAGTACTGTGTAACTTGCTTCCAGAACAAATAAGGTACAGCAGCTAATTTTAGTTTTAGGTTTCAAGGAGGGGGAGAGGAAGGGGGTAAGGCAGCACCTTCCCTTTATACTGCGAGACAGCCTTCAAGTGCGAAAGCAAAAATTCCCAAGCTGAGATCTAGTGAATGTAGAAAAGGTTCATTTTCAAAATTGCAACAGCCTGTACTTAGGTGATATTAGAAGACACCATGACAGTAAAGTAGTTTTATGCATAGCGGCTTAGCTAACATTTTGAGAACTAGTTTAGTGAAGCTATCAGGTTTAAAAATACCAAGCCACAAAGTTTTAATGAAACTATGCTTGGATCAAAGTACCATAAAGAGCATCCAAGAACTGCTTAAAAGATCCTTGAGTGGAAATTAGAATGGATCTTCAGGATTTATTCTGTAAAGCCTGTCTATTTTGACCTTTTTTCAGTCTCATATTAAGGCTGCTGAAAGTGTGTTTTGTTTGGCTAATGCTTGGGACTTGCTGTAGCTATTAGGTCTGTTAAACTGAGGCTGCCACTAAAGTTTTAGTATGCATTAATTGACTGATAAGGACTTGGGAATCAAATGGCTGAAGGAAAGGGCTATCACACATTTTTTTTCCTTTGCTTTATTTCTCTTTGCACTTCATTTACATCCTGAGCCCTATTGGTGATCCAGATTTGAATAAAGCCACAGCTTAAGCAGCGATTAGATCTCAATAGCTTGGATTTTCAATGAAATTGTGGCATCATTTTTTACCATACGTACTTAGTAAGAGGTGTGAAAATTGACACCTGGTGCAACTTTATCTTTTAAAACACTGTTTCATTTTATGCATATATGTACACACGTGCACAAAA
Organism: Falco peregrinus; assembly: GCF_023634155.1. Classification (NCBI taxonomy): domain Eukaryota; kingdom Metazoa; phylum Chordata; class Aves; order Falconiformes; family Falconidae; genus Falco; species Falco peregrinus. Next base: position 96,971,565 of record NC_073721.1, read on the forward strand.
CATTTGCAGATGCGCATCGATATATGTATATATAAAATCGTCCTGAAATTAGGGTATTAGTTGATAGGCCTTTGACTCTGTCAATGTCAGGGGTTAGTGGGAAACAAAGACGAAGCTAAAGCAAAGCTTTGCAAGAATGGAAAGAGATAAGGAGACCTCCCCCTTCTTCAGGTTAATTTTTTAAGCATGTCATCCAAATGTTCAAAGCAATGATCCTGTAAATGCTATTAGAAGAAGAAAGCCATCAAGAATATATAATGCAGTAAGGAGTTTTTTTCATCTGATGTTATTATCATTACTGTTATTATTATTATTTGGAAGCAATATGTTTAAAGTTCACCTGCTAATCCTTAAGCTGTTGATATGACAATGTCAAAAATGATGGGATTTGGTGATTCTCATTATTGTTATGTATTGTTCTTCACTAGCGTTCCATATTAATATTTATAAATGCCAGGAAAAGTAGTCTTTTTATAGACATGAGAGCTCCTAAACTCCATTTTTATTTTCTTTTTAACAAATAAACATCATATCCAATATAGATGATTACATTTTGTAACGAAAATTATTTCCCAAGCAATCCTTCTTGATGCTGATTGTTATTTTGTTAAACTTATCTTTCTGTGAGCAAGATGATAACTGTACATGTGATCTTTCCTTACCACCATTCACAACAATCCTTGTCCAAATTCAAATAAATACTGATTGCAAAGAGTGTGATCAAACTGACATGAATACTGAAATGGATTTGAAAATCCATCAAAAGGTACTTCAAGCACCATTAAAATAAAGCCAATGGCTGGGAAAGAATTTGGTGATTCTTGGTCACCTTCTTAATTTGACACCCAGCATTTCTAGGGGTCTTGTTTTTTCTCCTGTGTGAATTGTCCCAAGCATGAAGCCCTGAGGACCAGCTCCCTCCTGCTGGGTAGTTTGGCTACTTAACCATTGGCACATCTGTCACAGAGGAGAGAGGTGCCTAGGGTACCCTTCTAGGTCTCGGAAAGCCCATCCTGATGTCTGTATTCTATGCCAAATTCCTCTCCAACCTTGGGAACTCATTTAGGGGAGGCAGGGTGTTCATTGGGGTTAGCATCTATCTAAGGAGACTAATTATCCTCTGACTGCTGTTAGCCAAAGAACAGTGAGGAATGGGATTGTTGGGTGGGAGAGACATAGGTCCTGATGGCAGGTTCCCACCTCAAGTTCCCTAGTTCCAGGGGTGCCTCACTCCTAAGCCACCAAGGGGTGCACAGCACTGCTCTGCCTGCCTCTGTGCTGCCCTAGCTACACCCAGCGCTGAATGGTGCTGCAGGGTGGCCCAGGCCATCAGGCTGATCCCAAAGAGCATGCAGACTTGGTGAATGCTTTTTGATAGACCATGCTAGAAGCTTGCCTGGAAGTGCTGAGTGAGGGATGTTCACCTCCCGCAGCGGGTTTACATAGTTATTTTTAACCAGTGCTTCCAATACTACAACAAAAGAGGAGGAAGGGGCGGGGCAGGGGGGGGAGCGGTGGGGAGAAGAAACATTAATTCCTGCTGACCTGCACAGCTAGCTTATTTGGGGCTTTGTATCAAGCGGGGGAAAAAAATGTGTGCCCCAATTACCAGGCAAGCAACCCAGATCGACACTGCTTGTAAAACTCCTTTCCAAAACATTTGTAATGAGAGCAACAGTCACCTGGCCCAGCTTAAGAGAGTTTCCCAAAATTACCAGCACTGTGTGAAGCAGAAAAATTCTGCAAAGGATGAACATCTGCAAGGTTGCATTCAGCTGGTATAACCATCCCAACGTCCAAAGGCTTTGAGGACATTCTTCCACCCCAGCTTCATCTCTGCAGAGAAAGACATAATCTCCTTTTTGCAGTGTTCTCTGCTTTTTGAGATTGATCTCTGCATGGGCTCCTTTGGTGCACTGTCTGGGTTTGAGACTGGGGACATCAGATGGGAACAGAAAGAGGGGACTGTTTGGAATTTAGGGCAGGAATGAAGAGAGAAGATGGGCACAGCCAGGATGATTTATCCTGGCTTGATGCGTGCTGAAGGCTGCTGGTTGTGCGTAGCCTGATTGTGAGAGGGGTGAGGCTGCCTGGCTTTAATGGACCGTGCTGCTGCAAATACAGAGAGACTTGAAATGATGAAGAATATATTCAAGCTGGATATCAGAAGAGAGTTTGAGACTCTCAGACAACAGAGATTTGGGAATGGCCTTGGGGCAAATGCTCCAGCTCATTTAAAGCTGATGCTTGTTCAGCCTGTGAAATGGGATTGTATGACTTGGTTGCCAGGGAATGTGACGGGAAGGACTTGGTGATTAAAGGGGGGCCTTCTTGTCCTCAGATGGGTTTTAGGGTGTTTTAGTTTCCTGTTTGGTGCTGGAGGTGCTTCCCAGAAAGTCCTGGAGCTGCTGTCATGTTTTGATGACCATGGCAATTTACACCGCATTTCAGGCTTTTGGCATATTCTGGCAGACACAGATGAAGTGTGCCTTGGTTGAAATGTGTGCCTTGGAAATGTTGTCGGACTCTGCTTGCTGTTGATGTTGGGCTTGCTGATGATGAAGGGCTGTTGTTTTGGTATAATCAAATGCTCTGCCTTGACCTCTTGGTGGTCTGCACTGCTTTCCTATCCTCAATATATACGAAACTGGCAACCATTCATTTGAGCCCCTTCCCTGTAACATCACATACATTGCAAAAGGCCATTTTTAGCACTTCCAGAATTTCAAATTTGTGTTTGAAGTAGCCAATCCAATGGCTGCCTATTCTACTTTCTGTAATACAGACTGGCATCTTGGCACTTGGTTTGAGTACGGGAGTGTATGACATCATTTAAAGCAGGAGTTTGGATCTGATAACTGAAAAGATCCCCCCCTACCTTATGCTTGTTTTCTGCTGCAGGTTTGTATGGAGATACTTGTTCCTTTTTGTATGCCTGTCAGCTTCCCAGCCCCTCCTAAGCCAGTCACTTGTGGGATCTTGCAGACTTTTTGCTTCCTAAAGACTCCGGGTTTTCCCAGAGTCTTATATCATACAGTGTACTATACACATATATACCCTGACCTTGAAAGATTTCTTTCCAGACTGATTTCCCTGTTCTTTGGGTATCTGCAAAATCAGTGTGTTGCACATACAGCCATCAGTAGAAGAAATAATGCATCAGTCAATGCTGGGCAGTTAAATCATGCATTATACTACTACTGCCTGAGCAGACCTTCTGGACCAGTGAGCACTCTGTAAGCATTTGGTTTCCAGGTGCTGCTTGGTTGTTGATAGGTTTGCCGAAGAAGAGAACTCAGAACTCCTCTGTGCCCATGGGTCTGGTTTGAGCAGTCCTCAGCATACCTGTAAAACCTGCAGATGCTCAAGTAGATGCAGTTGCTGCACACTGAAGACCTGAACAAAATGGAACTGACCTTTGAAAAGGTGCTGCTATCTGCGTGCAGTGAAAACTCAGGGATGAACGCTCCTTTCAAAGGTATTTTTCCACTGCATGTTAACAAAGTAGTACGCTTTTGGGAACAAAAAAGAATGCTCCACACCCCAAGCACACAGCTCAGCCAAGGGACGTATTGTTGGAAGCCACTGTAGGATCAGACAGCCTCTGCCCTGCTTTGCACCTAGCATCAGCCCCGCTCTGTGTCAGGGACTCCTTTGCACCCCAGTGCTTTGAGTGTCCTTAGGGCTGATCTTCCATGTGCCAACTATGGCAAATGCAGCCAACCATCACTGCAAACCAGCAGCAGCACCAGGTGATTTGCTTCCCTAAGGGAGGGCAGCAAAGGCATTTCATCGCAGGGGATCCATCCTGCCACCTCATTTCCAGCAAAGGAAGTCTTTTAGTCCCTCCAGCCTGCAACTGGAACTTGTTCTCCAGCACAGCCAGCAGCTCTGTGGCAGACGCTGCTCTCCTTTTCTTCCCTGCTCTGCTGTTTTGAAAGGGTGGTTTGTAGTGCAGAAAAGACATCACAACCACAGACATTTCTCAGAAGAGTCTATGGATCTCCTGCCAGTGCTTTTCTTCCCAGGGACACATCTGCCAATGCTCTGCTAACAGGGGTTTAGGAAGCCAGCTCAACCACCTTGCCATTGCTCACGGTCTGACACAGCCGGCGCGTGTTGCAAGGCTGCAAGGGAGGACGTGCATGTAATGGAAGGGGGAAAGAAAGTTAACACGAGTGGAGAGATGGGGGGAGCTGCTGTCCAGGTTGCTCAGCAGAAGGCTCGCTCCCATCTGAGCAGGGCAGCGGCGAAGGGGAGGGTTTGGAAAGCCTTTCTCATGAGGGAAACTGATGCGCCCTTTGGACAACTTTTCTTCTTGCTTTCTGTGCTTACCATTTGTTCCGCCTATTCACAGGAGAGACTCAAGCAAAACAGAGACCTTTGTGTTCCTACCAGCCAGCCTTAACGAGGGGGGAGTTTCAGACTGGCAGTGGGGAGTGTGTGCTCACACACCATGGAGAGGAGACATGCACCACCAGGCTGCAGCAACACGGCCCAGCTACCCACCCGGGTGGGGAGAGCTGGGAAACTGAGGGCAAAAACTAAAAGGGGATTTGGTGGCCAATCCACATCCTCTAAAGTGGGAGTTTCTTAAAGGTGATATTGGGAAATACTTTCTGCTTGTGAAGGTGCTGAAACCCTGAGCCAGCCCCAAAGGCTTATGGATTCCCCTTTTGTCAGAGGTTCTGCGCAGCACCTCCCAGGGGTGCTCTAGACACATTTGTGCCTCACAGCAGGTCAGTGACCTTCAGTCCTACCTGTCTGTGGCCAGGATGCCCATAAGCCCTGAAGGCACAGATTGCCAGAGGCTGGAAGCTTATTCTCAGGAAGCACAATTGCATATTGATTCTCTTCTTGTTCTAAATACTGGCCAGAGTTTTTGATCTGACCATCAGTTGCCTGACCCAGAATGGTTGCTATGAAATGCAAAAATGGTTGATGGTTAAGGCCATCAGTTCTAGCAAATAAAAATGTGTTTGAAATCAGAATCACTCTGGGTGTAGGTAGACCTGACAGTTCAGTCTATAGCAGGGCACCTTTAATGTGTCCTACTAGAAGACCGATGGGTTTTTTCTGCCAGTGGTTCAAATTTTGTGGGTTGGATGGTTGCCTCACACTCATTTTTCTCCTGCTGCTGACAGTGGACATTTCAAAGAAAACAATGATGATTTCTTGGAATAAAATTTGCTTGTAAAAAGAAAAAAATCTCAGAGCCATTTGCTGAGCTTTTATCATCACACTTGGGAGTAGAAAGGAAATTGGCTGTATGCTGCCTGTGAACAAAGTGCTTTTCACGCCTTTCTTGAAATCCACCCATGTTTGGCCAAGTTATCAGTAGTGTACATGTTCTTCAGAGGTTTGTTGAAATTTGGCTGCTTCATTTCTCTGAAGGCATGGTTTGCATAGTGCTTGCTCTGGCCCAAGACTGTTGAATGGGAGAGGGACTTTTTTTCCCCCCGGAACATGCCTGACTTAACACCCTCACATTGATTGAGCACATTAAGGTTAACCAGTGAATGAGCCACCGAAGGGACCAACCAATTTGTTCCATGTGAACAAACTGCTCTTCAGTTTTCTCTCCCAAGTTTCTTTTTTTTTGTAATATAAAGAAGAGTATCTTGGATAAAATCTGGCTGATTACAAACCTAGGCTACGAGCAAACTTAAAAGGAGTGTTAAAGTTGCAATATTGAGTAATCATTAGCTGAGGAGCTCTCAGAACTCATGCTGCCTTTGCAGGCTTAATTTGCCTTCCTACTGCCTATGGCTTATGATAATTGTAATTACCCAATCACACGATATCTTTTCCCACAGGATCCTTGCTCCTTTGCCACACAGGATGGACAAAGATCTCTTAACAGGCACCCAGTTAGTTTTTCTTTTCCTGCTTATCCATCACATTATCCAAAGCCAGAAGTAAATATGGATCCACTAATTAAAAGATATTTTAAACAGCAAAAGAATTTTACTTCTGATTTACATCGTATTTTAAGTAGGGCCCACCATGGGAGCAGGGAAGAGAGAAGGCAGCTGTAAAATCTGACTTTGACCAGAGTCTTAGCAACCATTTGTGCTGTAGATGGCCTCAACACTGTTTGCCTTTAATCATTTAACTTTTTATAGAACTGGAATGACAATATAGCACTATCTGTCTGGAAAAAGTCAACCCCTTTATTGCTTGAGAAGTGTTGCAATACAACGGTGATGGGGTCCTGTATAAACCAAGATAGGCAGCAAAAGTCTGTATTTAATACATGCCCAGCACACAAATAAAATGTGAAAAATGTTTCATTTTGGTCTTTAAGTAACAGAGAGTCGAGGAGGAGGTAGCAGGAGGCTTAGAATTGGAAAGTGATAGCTTTAGTAATGCAGTGCAATGATTGAAAATGACATCTTCCATACACCCAATTAAAATTCATACCTTTTAACCTTCGCAGCCATCTGAGATCTGTATCATTAAGACTGATTCAACAAGATGCCTTGATATTCTAAATTATTTGTATGCCTGGTATTCCAAATAAACATTTGTGAAATTCATTTCAAAAGATGTTAACACTCGTGAAACCCATGTGCCCCAGAGGGATTATATAAATTTCCATGTCAAATATTTGAAGCAAAGCACTTGTACAGAAACAGTGTTTTTTGTGTTTTGATGCCTTTCATTTCCATAAACTAGATTACTTTCTGAAATTACTTTCACACAGAGAACAGTTTCTATTGAATTCCAGTCAGTGAGCTCCTTGGAGTGTGATGTGAATAAAATATTACTGGGTTATGTAGCTTCCAGGATGCATATGCATCTGTGCTGTATAAGCAGGGCAAACCAAGTTTGGATTTTATCTTGAAGTGGGTTCACACACAGAGATTTACTGTCTTAAAGTAACTGCTAAACAACTATTTCATTTATAGCCTAACAAGGAAGCTCTCTAGATTTCTGTCTCTAGCCCCTCTACCTGGCTGACAATGACATGATCTCCCTTGGTAAGTAGAGATTTGCTGGCAGGCAGCAATTCCTGGCTGTCAGTGGTTCTTGAACAGAAAAGTTTTATCTGCTTCTTGCAAACACTGATTCTGCCAAAAATTCACACGCACACATACACACAAAAATAGATCTGAGCAAACATTGCCTCCATTGTGCTTGTTTTGCCAACCCTGTGAAATGATCAAATACCAGGTATTTAAATGGGAAATGGAAGCAAAATTTTGCCAAGGGTGTAGGGGAGGGAAGCAGCTGTGAGATTAAGTGTTTTTACATAAACTATACACACAATCTCCATTGTTATATAATACCCCCATGCGGGTGTCTTAGGTCAGCTTCTGGACTTGCTTCTAGAAAAGAGGGTGAAATGATAACTTTGGTGAAAAATTTGGGGTTCAGCCCTGGATCCTGTAGCAAGCCCTCTGAGTACTCCTTGGTGTACTTCATAGATGAAGCTGGGTGGGCTCTCTGAGCACCCAGGAGTAACACCTTACTGCTTCGATATGTACTGTGTTTTGCAGTTGTTCAGTATATGAAGCTCCCTCATTTACATCAGTAGAAAATTCACATGTGGAAATTCAGGAGCCAGGTCATTGCAGCCAAGACTGAATGCTGGGTCTGAGCTGTTCTCTCCTGCTGTGGCAGCTGTCCCTCTGTCCAAAAAGCAGATGCACGCCCTGGTTTGGGGTATGTAAAGATTCATTTGCAGGCCAGATAGCATTTGGTTTGCTGGCCTCACAGTAATCCTGGGGTCATATCCTCTAACCGGCAGCAAGCAACAGATTCCCTCACTTTAGCCTGGAAGTGCAGAATTGTTGTGGGTGGCTATTATGGGTGCAGAAGAAGAGTTAGCTTGTGCACGCAAGGCTGGGTTTTGCAAATGCCATGGCTGAAATAAGCGCTCGGATGGATGTGTGCTCGTGAGAAAGGAAATTTGCTTTCAGCTGGTGAGAGAGGCGTGAGGTTTTTCATGTTTTTCTGTGGAGCTCAAACCAGTAAAATCCAGAGTGATGAGTGCAGTGAGTTACAGGACAGGCAGAGATGTGATGATGTTAGCCACTGGTTGAACCCACCACAGCTCTGATGGAAGCTGTGGTTCTCTTGTATGAAAAGACTGAGTACTGGGATTTTTTCCCCCCTTTTCAGTCTATAACAAAACAGAAACCTCCTGGTGTCCTTGACAAAGTCAAAACTAGGGGGAGAAGGTCTTTTTCTGTCCTTTAATGACTTATCCTCCTTTCTATTGCCTCACTGTTCAGGGACAAGGACTCCAGACCAGCACTGGCTCAGGACAGCAGCATCTTATTTCCCCATTTGTCACCTACTATGTGACAAAACTTTTGTTTCCCTGTTGGCTGTGTTCAATCAGATCCTCAACAAGGGGAACAGTGGTGAGTGAATGCTGGTACATGTCACAGCTGAGGTCAGCAGAATACAGCATTCCTGGTTTTAGGATGTTTTACATATTTTATTAAATATGGCTTCTGTGTAGAAAAAAAAAAAACCAAACCCAACCAGTAAATGTGGAGGGGAAAGGAAAGAAAAAGGGAAAGGCTGAAGCCAATGACATCAAAAAGCAGAGCCTCATAGAAATGTCCCTGAAAAAATGCAGGATTCGTTCCTCTCTGAAGAGGCTGTATATAGGTACAAAGCAGTGCTGAGAATGCCCACGGCCTGCCCCAGGCACAAGCCAAGTGGGTGGTTGCACCCACAGAGGGGAACAAGATGTCCATGGCTCTGCTGTCTGTTTGGCTTGGGCAAGGGCTGCAGAGGGAGGGTGAGAACAGAGAACAGGGGCAGGAAATCCAGCTCTCAGGTGTCTCCTGGCTCTACTCCTCCTCCTGCTCCTCCCCGTGGCTGCAGTCCTTTGGCTCTGGTAGCAAAACCTGTTTTGCCTGAGTGGCAGTGAAGCCCATATTGCAGAGAAGAAACATCTGCCAGAATGTCACTGCCGGCTCCAATGCGCATAACTTGGTGAGAGCAGGTGGAGGGATGCACCACTGCACACATTTCCCTTGAGAAGGCCAGGAGAAAGACCCCCGTTTCACATGTAGCCCCCAGGCAGGCACCCCAGTTCTGCAGGCACCTGGGTTCTATCCTTTTCAGACTGCAAGACTTTCTCACTTGCTCATCCTTTTGCAGCAAGGACATCTGACTTGATCAGGACAGCATGCAGCTCTTCTCTGGCTCAGACATCAGTGCACAAACTCCCCATAACGCAAGGACCAGAGTGTAGGAATAAGGGGAACAGAATTTTGATGTAGGAACACATTAAATACATCCTCCCTACCCTTTCAGAGATCCACCAGTTCCCACTGAAACAGCTCACCTGAAGGAGCTGCAGAGAGAGAATTCTTTTCACTGGTTAGTGAAAGATAAAAAGCTGATTCCTGGCAATTGCCAAAGAACATCAAGCTAAGAACTAAACAGGGTAAAAAGAAATGGGCTGCAATATATGCTTACTCTTCGGTGCATTTCTTTAATGCCAGTCTTTAGGGGCAGACTTTGCAAAAATCCCCAATTATTTTAGCTGGTTAATCTGGTCCAAAGTAGGCTGTTGGCCAGCCTATATGCTCTGCGTATGATCTGGCTTAGCTAATCTGATAAATTCCAGTTTATTCTCTGGGTAGGTCCTGCAAATCCAGGACTATTTTAATTAGAGAAGCTGGGCAGCGACAGTTTATTGGGCAGTGGAGGTAAATTTGCAAGTCCTTGGGTCAGTGCTCACCAGAGATGCAGGTCATTTGGGTTAACGAGTTGCCACTGCCCTAAATGATGGCTTTTCCTTCATCTCACTGCTGTTAGGCTGCTTTTAGCCTGTTTTTACAGATGAACAGACCTGAGAATATTACTGACTTCGGTCCTGGTCTGTGGTTCTAGCACAAAGCACTTTTTGCTTGGTCCTTTCTATTTTCCAGCCTTGGTTATGCTGGCTGCACCCCTTTGAACCTAAATACAAAATGAGCATTGATTTCTAAGAGAGAGGATCTGGATCTTTAGTTTTCCTCATGTTATTTCTTTTGCAGTGGAGCCTGCTGAGATAAAGCTTCCAGCCTGTAGGTACTGTATCCTCCTTGCAGATGAGAGCTTGGGCTGTGAAGCTCTGTGGTCAGGGAGACAGGGCAGACAGAGGAAACCTATGGGCCATGGTTGCTTGAGGAGAAAGGTGGCTGCAGAGCCACCGAGTGCCTGGCCCAAAGCAGTAGAGCTGGGATGCTCTGCCTTCAGCCACCCCCTCTTCCTCATCACAGAGCAGGCAGCTTCTGTTGTACACAATAAGTTTCAATTTTATTGGCAAGGGCCAACCATATGCAATAAGACCTCTTCAACCCCATTTGTCTTTCTATCTGATGAACTTCTCATTATTAAAACTGAGGATGAGGTGTGCAGAACTCACCAATTTCCAATGCAGATCATTTGTCAGAAAGCAAAAGCTTCTGTTCTTTTTCTTCAGAAGGATAAGTAAAATGTGCCTATATTGGGACAAGAGACCATAAATAAAGCTGAAATAATGGGAGATCACTCAAAAATTCTCCACGCTTTGGAAATATTTCCACTCACATTTGTAACGCTGAAGAAAGTAGAGTTTTATGTAAGAAACAGGCTGCAGAATAAGGACATCCACGTCCTGGTCCTATCCCTGCCCTAAACTTCCTGCAAAAAAACCTGTTCCTGGCTGGTCTCTGTTTACTCTCCTGTGAAATGAAATTCCTTGTCCTCCTTTCCAGCAGAGCCACTTGTGAAAGGTTTTGATCTGTGTGTGCAAGGTGCTGCTGCAGATGTTAAAGAGCAGGCAGGGAAATTCTGGAACAGGCTTCCCAAAGAAAGTGAACCAAAATGCAGCCCAGAGCTCTGGGAGCTGTGGTTCCCTGGGTACAGAGATAATGTCCTTGTGTAAAGGATGGGGGCAGAGGATCTTAGGTCCCTTGCCACACTCGAGGTGAGAGCACAGAGCCAGGGCTGCTCCTCAACACATGTCTCAAACTGCATTTTAAGGATAGTCAAGAGGGAGCCTGGCTGGGGTTTGTGTTTCTCTTCTGACTTTGTCCCAGTGCTGGGGCATTTTGCTGATGTGGCGGAGGACGCTAACACCTTGATGGGCCCCATCTGTTCCAGCGAGGAGAGTACAGCTGAATGCTTCAAGGGTGCCCGAGTGCAGCTTGGGAACGCTCCTTGCTTTATCCATGGTGAAGCAGTTGGCATCAGCCTAGCTCCCTGGCACTCAGAGGGGGGAAATCCTGAGGTAAATTCGAGTAGACGTGATGTTAGAAAAGAACTAACCGTTAGGGCAAGTCAGGGTCGCCAGGTCTCCCAGCAGGGACAGGTGCCTGCCACTCTGTGCTTGGCTGTCAGCCAAGGACTTAGCAGTGGGACTCATGCCAGTCACGCATGAAGAGCAGACACAAGACTGGATCCGCTGCGACTCCGCTCCACCGGAGACAATAAGTAGTTTCCTTTGCTCTCCCTCCCACTCTGATGCATGCGTGTTTGTGTGCAAACGCGGGGCGGCCGGTGCCCAGGTTGCTATGTGGCATCTCCAGGGTGAGCAATGTTGGCGCTGAGGATGCTGGAAGATGCTGTGAAGTCGGTGGTGACCCTTCGCAATGCTGCTGCAGCCTGGAGAATATTCTCCATGTCCCCGTCTGGTGAAGGGGGTGGGGGCAGCAGGAGGAGAGTGAAAACTGGCCTCCAAAGTCAGAACTGATTTCTGGGCTGCGTGCAGCTATCTGCATGTACAAACCAGTATTTGCATATGCAAGTATCCAGCTGTGCATTCAGTCACTTGCTATGCTGAAGCAAAGGCAGGCATGTGCATGTTAAATGGATCCTGCTCAGAGCTTGCTCGCTGAAATCATGGTTGCTGCTTCTACCTAACTCTGAGTCCAATCATCATGGGAAGTATCTGAAGAATCTAGCTGGCACATCATATAGTAACTAGAAGCATTTTCTCTATCCCTGTATTTTTGAGGCTGTTTGTTTTCTGTCCCCAGATCTTCAGAATGTACTTTTTGGTACATTATTTTTAGTAGAAAACACAGCATATTTTTTTGCCATATAACACAGAGCATCTCTGTGAGCTTTCTGAAAGTTGTGCCCTATGTATTTCAGAATGGTACAGGTGAAAAAAAGGCGAGTCTGTTTAAGTCATAAAAAAAAATAATTTTGTTTTCAATTGAGACCTCCTCTTTTCCCCCTTCTCTGCCTTCCCTTCTCTCATCTGCTAAATGAGATGTTTCCACAGTTTCATTCAACGCAGGATGGCAGTGGTAGAGCTTGGCAGCTATGGGAGCAAATGACTTACAACCAAAGGACAGCTTGAAAGGCAAACATGCGATTCACTGAATGTCTGGCAAACCAGAGTCTGTCAGTGGCCTTTTCCAACTTGCAGCTAAGGAGTGTTGGACAGTCCCTTAAATAAAATGCATTTTGCTTCAGCGAAGCAGCTGACCGTGCTGACTTCTGTCATCTCTTACATCTTCTCCTATTTTCTTTTGCGTTTTCCATGAGTGTTGTTCTGCTGAGCCCAGTTCTGAGGGGAAGCGTAGCAATACAGCTGCTGTGCATTTCTTTGTTGTTTCCTTTCCTGCTTTGGCACCTGTAGCCACTGTAACTAAGCACTTTACAGTAATCTTAAAAGCCTTCCAAAAATACTGTGACTCATTAAAACTGACTCAATAATAAAATCGATGGCAGCTTTCTATCCCTTCTGGAAAACTCATCTGCCCTGCAGTTCTAGACAAAAATAAACTAGATATTTTTTAGGGGTTTTGTTTTTGGTTTTTTCCCTCAAAGCTTGGCTGATGAAACAAATAAAGTCTCATGTGATGTCAGGACCCCCAGACTTTGAATTTTTAGGTGTTATCCCTGTGCACACATATACTGTTTCTGTGCTGCTGCTCTATTGTCAGTCTTAAATCCAAGACTGTGGAGTCTGAGAAAAGCACTGAGCCATTGTTGTAGGAAATATTTAATAAAAAGGAGTGATAGGGAACAGCTTTGTCACAGCAGCATTTACGAGACAAAGAGCTGCAGTCTCTGCAGGTGGAATGTGCACAACCACGTGTGTCTTCCATAAGCGTGCTTGCTCCAGGCAAAGACATATGCCTGGAAAGCATCAGGACAACCGGATGGTGCCTTTAGCTGTACTTCTACTCCACCCTATGACCTATGGGGTGAACATAAGCCAGTTGCTAGTAATATGTCTACACAGCATGGTGAGGAAGAGGAATGAGAGTAACCACTATATTGTGACCTATGCACGCTTCTTGCCCGTGTTGCCAAGCAGTCAGTGAGGCACAAAGCATCTGTAGTGTGCTAAGAAAGAGCTGGTCTTATGCTGTCTGCTGATGGACTTAGACATGGCAAGCTTAGCTCTGCTGGGGCCCAGCTGGTCTGCCCACACAGATGCGTAGGGTGGAGGTGCTGTGCTTTCCATCTGCAAGAAGGGGTGAGCATGGCCTGGATCTGCCTCCAAGCAGAAAAAGTAGCTCCCACTTCTGCTTACCTGGTAGCATGGCCACAACTCAGATCTGCACACCTGTGCGCATCAGCAAAACAGGATCATACTGCTGACCTCCTTAGCAAAGATCTTTGAGATCAACAGAGAAAATGTTCTGTCTAAGAGCTGGAGATTATCTGGTTTAGAGTGTCTCTTTCTGCAGTCCAGAGGGGATGGAGTTATTTTAAATCTTTTTTTGTGCAAAGAAGAAACCAGAAGATTATTTTCTTTCTTCAATGTCCTAAAACTCCTCAGGGCTGCTTATCTCCAATTGTGCTTGTCAAATACGCCCTTCTGCTATGCACTCTTCAGGGGAATGCATTTAAGAGCTTAGAAGATCCAGCCAGGAGAGGGGACTGGTGCCCATATGACTCATGTGACAAATGCACACACAGTGAAACAATACCTGCAATGGTGGGCTGAGAAAGACCCATACTACTCATAAAACCAAGGAATAAGGGTCAAAGGCTTTTAGGAAGCTATTTAGTCAATCTCCCAGTCCCAGTAACCAACAAAACTGAAATCAGGCCTACTATCTATTTCACTAACCTGTTCTTAAAAATCACCACTTTAAAAGAAGCTGTACCACCACCAGCCTAGTTTATCGCTTCACAATTCTCACTCTGCAGAGATTTTTCCTACTGTCCAATTCATATTTTCCTTTGCATCTTAATCCTGTTGCTTCTTGTCCTATCCACCTTGGAAATGCACAGCAGACTGGTCCGTTCTACAAACTGCATAAAAATGCCTTACACGGGGCTGAGGTAACATCAGTCACAGACTTGAATTCCAAAAGGTTTGTAAATTATCACTTTAATACTGACACATTTTCCAGGGGCAGGGGCGTAGGTTGGGGGGTGGGGGGGGGTGGGGGAGCTCAATTCCTCCTCTGTAAATTTTTATCAGCTATTAAATTTGGGCTTTAACTTCCTACCCACCTACCAGATTACTAGCTGATTTGATGTGTCAGCTGGCAGGCAGGTCTAAGTCCCCTGTCCTTGACTTCAGTACAGCTGACCCTGACAAAGTGGTGGCTGAGACTTCTGGAGCTGCAAAATCCTGAAGAGTTGAGCAGGGAGTAATGCCTTGATCCAACAGTAAACTCAGGTGCTGCAGCTGCCAATGGTTTCTGTTACTGCTGCAGGCTGTGAGCAATTAGAAAACGCCTACCATCAAAATGAGCATTTTTAGTAGTAAACTTTGTGACATGAACACAAATGTGGAAATCACAAGACCTAATTACATCTAATTGCCAATCCATGCAAAACACTCCAGTGAACTGGCACTCTGCAAAGGGAGGAGACAAGCAGCATTGTTTTAAAACACAAATTTACCAAACATATAATTAGCTAAATACCCACACACTCTTCTAGCCACTTGTTCTATTCTGAATCAGAGCTCCTCTGAGTGCCGAATGTGGGGAAGACATCCTCAAAGAGCAACTGCTTCTTTGTTAAAAGGGTTTTGAAGGACCATGTTAGCAGGTAAAGATCAAATCTAAATATACTTCGTGATTTCCTCAAAGGCCGCCTTGAGTCACTGGCTTCTTGCCGGCATTTCCAGGCTTCATCAATGTGTTGTTGTTAGCAAGAAAGCTCAGCAGGAGCCGTCCTGGCAATTTTCAGGGAGCAGGTTGTTTCCAAGCAATGGAGCATCTCCTTCCTGTTGGTAGAGCATTCAGGGACATGTGAGCATGTTATTTACTTTGACTCTCCACATACTTTACAAGCATTTACAACGTTTGTTGTTTCAAATGCTGTTCGCTCAAAGTGGAATTTACCTGCATAATGCTGACCCTGCTTCCTTGTGAGCTGGTCTTAAATCCCATGTGCAGAAGGGTTTGTTCCCACAGATTGCTCTGACCATGGGACAGCCAGTGCATGGCCCAGCAACATCAGTGTTAAGGGGTGACTGGCTAACCCAACTGGTCATATATGGGGTGAAAGCACTAGAAACCAGCCCCACATACCTGCAAATGCTGTCATCCCCCCCAGCAGCCTCCAGGCAGCTCAAACAAACTTGTTTTAGCCTCCTCTTACTTGCAATCCCCTTTCTCAGCGGAAATATCTGGCCCAAAAGATTAAACCAGCCTTTTTCCCAACAAGATCATAGGCAGGCCAGAATAGTGCAAGGATTCTGATTTCCTTTAAGGAAACAGCTGGGTAGAGCCGTTCCTCTGAAACATTTGCCCCCTATGTCCTGCACTTCTCCAGAACCGCTCCATGCTGGGCTGGAAACTGACATGTAATCTCCCTGCAACATATGTGCTAATCTAAATGTTAGAATAATATATTAGCATTATAACAATGTAGGCGATTATATTATAGTATATAATATATAATATTACTAAGTAATAACACTTCTGCCCTCCAAGTGGTGGCCGCTCAGGGCCTGCCCCGACCGCAAGCCAAGCCGCAGCAGTGAGGAGCACACACAAAATGGCTGCCACCACACCCTGGCTCAAGGGAAGGCCTCACCACAGCTGCATTGCGGAGGACTGGCCGCTGGCTGGGGCCTTTCCTCACCACGGACAGACCCTGCCGTGCAAAGCCATGCAGACCCTGGGGCAGACAGAGAGGTGAGGGCTGGGCTGTGTCTGGGAGGATGGACTGCAATGGCGGGGGCTTGTATCCCCCACCCACGTGGCCCTATCTCTAATGTCCTCCATGGCAAAAAAAAGCTGCAGTGCCTCTGTTTCCCCATGTGTGAAGGAAAAGATGTTATTATTTGCCACATATTTGGAGGTTTACTGGTGATAAACATAGCCCAAAAAGTCCACAGTGACCAGCGTATGGGTTGTCTCCCCATATCTCTTCATCTTCATGTCCCTCTCTTTTCTACTCTGTTCAGCCACAGCAAACCTGTGGTGACAGTCCCCAGATGAGCTATTGCCAAGTGCGGGTGAGAGGACTGAAACTGGGACTGAATGCCCTTTTCTCTTTTTTTAAAATCTTGGCAGCCCCCTTCTCTGAATGGCAGTTACATCTGGCTGGTTTTGCTCATTTTCAGTTTAATGTAAATACCAGCCCTGGAAGTCATCTGGGAAGCTTGCATATGCTAATAATTTGTAGCTGAATTATTTTTTTTTTTTACATTAAACAATAATATTGGTATTTTCAAACTTTGAATGCCAAACACTGAAATTGAATTAAGTATTGTTTAAAATAACAATAATATAAATTTGTTTTAAATGAATTTAGTGTCATTTCATTGTTTGAAATGTAATGTGGGAAAATATTACTGCTAGGGCAAGAGTAAATATCTAAGTCTGTTAATTTTATTGAAGTAGTGGATAGATCCACATGAACTATTTCTCTGTGTGTTTGGTTAATATTTTATTGAAAATTGGTGTTAGCTCTAACTAATGAAAATCCAAACTCACTTCACATATGAAGGTGTAAATGCATCCAACAACTTAATAACCCATTAACTTCAATGGAAATTTTAATGCTAAAATAAAATTTTTAAAAGGTGTTTCTAAGAGATGTATACAAAATGGAAATCAGCTAATACTGTCAGCCCTTATTCTGAATTAACAGGGAAGGATAAGGAGGATGGGCAGCTGAGATCCTTCATTGTCCAGCAGCTGCCAGCACCAGTTGCTTAAAAGGACAGTGCAAGAAAACCCTGAGTATAATGATATGAAAGTGTACTTCTGAAATGTAATGCTTGTCATGTATCAACATTGGAGCATTTTGCAAAGGGCAGTGCAGTTAGCTCCATTTTGCAGGTGGTGAAACTGAAGCACAGAGTAGGGGTGTTATTTGCCTGGCCTCACCCTGTCAATGGCCAGCGGTAGAGCCAGGAACAAATCCCTGTCTCTTGACAGCTAATCCAGTGCCTAAGCCAAGATGGTCTCCTGCTTCAGGAAAATGCTTCCTTTGTAGGTACCACTTGAGCACATGTTGAAGTCAAGAGGACTTAAACGTCTGCTCGAAGTTAAGCCTATGCTTAAGTACTTTCCAAACAGAGGGTAAACTTAAACCCATGTTAAAGCGCTTTCCTGAATCCGAGCAAAATCTGTCCAAAGCGCTTGATTCTTCTAACTGCCATAATTAATGGTGTGGAGAAGTTGAATTCTGGAGATTTCTATCTTTCTGTCTCTTGCTTTGTTGTTATTTCCCCAGGTTTTTCAGAAAGAAGAGAAGGTAAGGAGGCTGTTTTAATTTTTTAGCAGTCCTCCTAATTCTAGCTCAGCATGTCCTTCTTATCTTGATGAAATTTCCGTGTTTATTATTACTGTTTTATTGTGGATCCTGCTACACTTGAGATTTGCATGCTTCTACGTAATTATCAAATCTCAAATCTGTGTAACATAAATAAATGTGTTTATTAGGAGAGGACCAAACAGCCTTAACAACACAGTGCAAAATCACAGGAAGCCTAAAACAGTATCATGTTGGGTTTGTTGACTTTAGCAAAAACACGTCCTCGCTGCTGTGTGGCTGTGTATTTCTGAAGTTATGAAATTGCAGTCATGGCAGATCAGAGCACGTATCTTGTTTGACAGAAGTGAGGGTGAATATCAAAGTGGTATTCTTCCTTCCAGCAAATTAAAACTGCAGGGTTTATGCAGTGCTCCACTCAAGAATCCCATCAGAAGGCAACTTATTTCTGTGTAACACCGATAACAGTTCAGTCGTGCCAGTGCAGACTTGAAGAGACATGTGTAGCCTCAATCATACAGGCAGACAATTTGATCTATGGAATGATCATGGTGCAGAAGAGTTGTTACGTGTTAACCCGGGTTCAAAATCTCAACTGGTGCTTGGGGTGTTGTCTATGCTCCAACCAGGGACTATAAAAAGCAGCAGGCTGTATATCACGGGCCAGAGAGACAAAGCTTCATGCGTTCCCTGTTACTGCAAAGCTGCCTAGAGCTGGGAAGGCAGCTTGCATGTATAACCATTCAGGATTCATCTTGCCGTTAACTGAGCAGCTAGTTAACAAACATAGATGCTATTAATGGTTTCATCCCTCCTGTAAGAAAGGCAAAGAGAGAGTCCCCAAACTGTACATTTTCATGGCCAGCAGTAACTCATGCTGGTGTCTAAAGAAGGTGAAATTAGTATGGCAGGACAACTCAAGGGTTTGGACATGTAAAATGATGGGACTTCTTTGAAAGGAAGTGTAGAAGTTACCCGGAATTTGCATTGTTCACCAGTGAGAAAACGTGTCAGGAGGGGATTTAGACCTAAGCAGGTAAATAATAGCTTTGAAAAGGGTATATGGAGTGAAATGGAATGTGCTAGCAATGAAAGAAGGGATAGGTCAGGTAAAGAAGCCATGTCTTGAAGTTTAGGAGATGATGGTCTGATGTTAGGGTATGAAACTGAGAGGATCTTGTACAGTAAGGAAAAGAAATAGTAAAAGGATCACTTGCCATATAAATAGAAAGAATGAATGGGTCTGCCATGCAATAAGCATGGGTTAGGGATTAGTATATGTCATCCAGATGTAGAAGGGACACTACCTTGGCTTTCCCTAGGAATGAAGATGGCTAATGGGAATGAGTGAATAGAACTGGAGAGGGTCATGTGCAATATGTAGAACTCCAAGTGTTTTGCGTGTTCAGGTCCATAAGGATCAGATCAGCCCCAGGAGAGAGAAGGAACTGACACATGAAATCACCATCCCTATAGCAGAGATTCTCAATAAACTATTCAAAGCCCGAGTACTCTGCCCTGAGCATTTGACTGGAAAGTAGCAAACATGGTACCTGTAATAAAGAACGGAGCAGCTGTTGAAAAGTGATTAGGGAAACTCCTGGCTCTACCTCAATACTATGCAATGCTTTAGAGCAGCTTTTTAAATAACTAAACACATGAAGGCACATGAAAAATGGGATAAATGCAAGACGGGCTTGTGAGAGAGATTGAGCGGGGCTCCTTGGAGAGCTTTCACTGAGCAGAAGTCAAGAACAGTGTGATGCCCCAGTCTAGCTGGGTTCTGCTGAAGAATTAAATATATTGTTCTGCACAGGGAATTTGTGATGACGATGGAGCAGGTGAGGATTAAAACCAGTGTTCTGTCATGGGCCAAAGAGTGGTCAAAGGGGCAAGGATGGAAGGTGACTTGGGAAGAAGAAATGAGGAACTGGAAAGTGGTTATGGAGATGCTTGAACTAATGAAACACAGTGCTGATAGAAAATTTGGGAGTGTTGTTGATTTGGATCAACTTACAGAATTTTGGTATTGTGAAGTACAAAGTCAATGCACATTGGGACCAATAAGAGAAGCTGCTGCCTTAAA
The DNA here is from genome assembly GCF_023634155.1 of Falco peregrinus. Classification (NCBI taxonomy): domain Eukaryota; kingdom Metazoa; phylum Chordata; class Aves; order Falconiformes; family Falconidae; genus Falco; species Falco peregrinus. Next base: position 96,991,297 of record NC_073721.1, read on the forward strand.
ACCATGGACTTTTGAGCTTGAAAGACAGACATAGTGAAAGACTGTGTTAAATGCTTAGGGAATGAAGTTGGGCCACTATGCAGCCTGCCTGTGAACACAACAACCACAATGCTAGAATATATCCATTTTATTGCAGACCTGTAGTGGCGTTAATATTGTTGTAGAAGGCATGAAGGAAAATCCGAGAGGGACAGTTGTGGTTACCCATGTTTAAGATTCAGACTGGCAGGGTTACTGGGGTGACTGGGGAAATGGAGAACCTATTTTATGAAAGAAGGCTGAAAGAGCAGGGCTTGTTCAGCCTAATAACATGAAGGCTGGGAAGAGATAGGCCTGCTCTCCAGAAATGCATCGGGGCGGGTAAACACTAGGGAGGGATAAGAGCTATATAAGCTGAAATGCTGGCACAAGAACAAATAGGCAGGAACTGGCTCTGAATAAATCAAGGCTGGAAGTTAGAGGGAAGCTTTTAACAGACAGAGGCAAGGGGCTCTGCAACAGACCCCACCAGTGTGAATGGGACAAAAAAATTCAATAGTTTTAAGATGGTGTTTGATAAACTAATGAAACCTATGCAGTTTTATTTCCTGTGGTGTAAAGAACCAGTCAATGACTTAGAACAGCCCTTCAAATTCTACAGTGAACTTAACATCCTAAGATGCATATGACAGATAATGCATGTTGGACTAATTATTTTAGGCTCTCTGCAGCCTCTGGCAAGCTCTAATTACTTGGCAGTAGCAGCACAGTAGGAAGGTAGAGCAGGGCAGGAATCCATTCCTGTTCACTGCTACAAGCAACGTAACTACATATTCAGTCACATTAGAGCAATGCTGCTTGTGCTGTGCTACAGCCCAGTATTTTTTATGTTCACCAACAGAGGCTTTCTGTATCATCCATGGTGCCTGTTGTCAGAACTGTGACTCTTCCTGTGACTAGACAGTATGAACTGAATCCCACCAGTCAGCAAAGCATATGGGAATTGTCATTTGAAATACTCTGTTCTGCAACACTTTCTTGGCTCTGGTGAGTCCAGCAGATAATTGAGGCAGGTTAAAAGTGGATTTTGTCATGAAAAGCTATAGCCAAATCGTGACATATTTAGCTCCCAAGTTTCCCTGTACCCTACAAATGTTCCCAAATATGCTATAGATGTTTTTACCCCCTCAGAGAGTGTTTCTCAAAGAAAACCCTTCCGAGACTGCATGAATTCTGCAATCTGCTGTATTCTAAAATGATCAATTAAAACACTAAGTTTGCATAAGGTAAAGATAATCTGATGCAAACCACCTGAAGGTCACAGAGCCTGACTATAAGGTCACCAAGGGATCTCCAGGTTCATGTCATTAGGTGGAAGAATAATGATGGATGTGTTTTGACAATGTTTATGTTTAATTTAACAATTAACACTGGCCTCACCTATTGATCTTTAAGCAAACATTTGTTACGGTGCACAATGACATTGTAGTTAGCAACTTTGGATTGTATTAGTGGTGGTTTCAGCTGAGCTGCATTAAGAAATGCTAATTGCAATAGTCTTGAGGAAGGAAAACTGAAACAAAAGGATTGCCACACGTCTTTGATGAATGTCCCTGCTCTGGGCAGAGATGCCATTAACAGAGGCCTTAGAGGGGAAACAGCTCTTTTCTTTTTCCCACTTGAGTGATACATAGTTAAGTCTTATCTCACTTCCAGCTCTGAGTGAGATTGATCATTTTTTAATTTACCAAACATGATTTAACCCACTTTCACATTGATTTGAATATTACTTGCACATTGATGTGAATATTACCAGTCTTCAGCTTTCATTATTCCGGTGTGCGAGAGTGAAAGTTTGGTGGTTGAGAGCACTGAGGACCCTGAACAGGCAAGCACTGTAAAAAACTCAAACTATGGTGTCAGGCAAGCCTATGGATGGAGCAGCTCTATATGCTCTCTCATTGTCAGTACTATCCATACTCCAGGGGAGCTCAGAGGTGGAGTCTAAAGCCACTTGCTACCTCCATCTCCAAATATGCATGTTCACCTCCTCCCTTGTGCCCACTCCAGAGTTCGCCTAGCTCTGCAGTGAATTGTACCTCAACCTTGGAAATCATTAAAATTTGAGCATATCAACCACTATGAAGGAAGAGGAGGAAAAATGCAGCTGTGCTGTTGCAGAATGGCTTAAACCAGTCCTGAAACCATACCTGAGGCTGTGCTGTGTGTGTTCCATATCACCAAAGCAAGAGGAGCTCCCTGGAAAATTTTCAGATGAAGTAGTTACAAGGCTTCATAAAGGGCAGAAGGAATCAAAGTACTGAATTGAGATGATGCATCTGGTCACACACAAAGTCAGTTGTACAGCCAAGAGAGAACTACAGCCCACTATTTAGCAGTCTCAGCTCACTTACTATCCTAAAAGTCTTAACCATTTAAAAAACTGATGTGCATCAGTTGTATCTGCTCTGGACCTATGATGGCAAGTGATTGAGCTAGCATTTCTTAGCAAGTTACCCCTCATTAGCTGAACCGTAGCGATGGCTTCTATAAAAGAAATGGAGTTTGACAGGATTGCATGGAGGGCTGGGAGGTAATGTAGTGGTTGGAGAGCAAGACAACATGTGTGGTAAATCAAGGAAGGGAACTGTTGTTTTGGACAGGCTGGAAAGGGAAGTCAGATTGACAAGAGAAGTTACCAGAACAGAAATACTTTAGCAAGGAAGCAGGTAAGAAAAGGGCTGACTTGAAAGCCTTCTCTGGAAACTTCCTCCTAATTGACTGTTTTTATAACCTTCCCCTGACCCTTTTTTCCTTGTGTCCTCAATTATTTGGGGTAAGCATTGTCCATATCTTTGTTAGCTCATCTATATGTGCACGCAACCTAATGACATGGGTGAACTATTTAATCCTAGTCTGTCAGTGTCATCCTGGATTAATTTACTCCCTGTTCAGCACTGACTGTCACTTGGATGAGTGTTTCCTGCACCTTTTCTTTCCTTCTGCTCTTTTCTTCCCCTTTGGCCACGCGTTTGACAAAGGGTCCCATAGCTGAAATGCCTCCTGTGACATTCCACCAGATTCCCCCATCCACACTAATACTGCAGACATGCCTGCTTTGTCTGTTACCTCCATCTTAATTCTTTATCTGCTTACACGGTTAGTGTCCCCCCCCGCCCGCCCCATTACTGACCTTGTGGATTAATGTATAGTACGGGACTGTAAGCTTTCTTGAAGGCTGGGTGAATTGTGTCCTCAGCTCCCCATCTGTCGACATTGTCTCTTTTTGCCTTCTGCACAGTGACACAGACACAGCTGAGACTTCATAGGAAGCAGATGAAAGCACTGGGGTTTTTTCCTTTTTCTTTCATAATTTTTGACAGGGAGTTTCCAGTTTGGCAACTGGTCTCTAGTAGTGTCTTCCTTGTGGGTGTCTTGTTTAATCAAGGGATTGCAAAGTCTGAATATTAATCAGCTCTATTTAAAGAAGTTGGAGACAGGAGATGTGTAATTGCTGTAATAATGTGGAAGCCTAGGTTTAGTCAACGGTGTCTAGTTTGTGTGGCTGAATCATAAAGACTAAATATTTTGGAACAGTCGAGAGAACAGATAAGATTATAGGATGAGTAATTGGGAAAGAGCTTCATGTTCTGGGGATTTTAAGGTCTCTTCCAAAGCTAGATTGGGGAAAGCCTTTCCACAGGTACCTGGGGAGCAAAGCTCTCCCTTGGCCAGATGTAACCCCCTGGTAACAAGGCACAGAAAACAGGGAACTACCAAAGACAGCGGGGAGCTCATCCTCTGGCGAGAAAGCTGGACTATCCCATGGAAACACAGTGTTAACAGCAACCAAAAGAGAAGATATCCTTATGCAGTTCATCTGTTTTTTGAGGGATGGTTTGTGTGATGGGGAGAAGCAGTTGACAGCCAGACTCATGATCAGGGTCTCAAGAGAAGGCAGTCACAGGTAGCTGTGGTTATTCACATTGGATGTGGGAGGCACTTTCAGGTGGTTTATAGTTTGAAATCGTTTTTCCTGATGTCACTGTTTCTCCACAGAGCACTGGCTGGAAATGTGCAGTGAGCTGGGTTTTCTCTTTTGTTTACAGCTCTTAATTTGCATTAAAACATGATGAAAAGCAGCTTGAAAATACATTTAGCAGTTTCCTTGCAGTCAGCTTTGTAGCATGACTACTGTGTGCTTTGGTGCAAAGAATTACATATTACTCTTCTTGAATGTTTACTTTTCCATTTCTCTGTTCTCCTGTGCTGGGATCTGCCATACTGTCTGTCCTGTGTCCTGTTGTCCCCCTCCCACCCACACCCACACCCCCCAAAAAAAACCCCCCACAATCTACAGTTCCATATGCTATTGTCCATTTATTAATTCCATAACTGGGTTGTTCACCCCCCCAGGAACATTTGTTGTGTCATTGGGTATTTTGTTGTTTGTTATAAACAGGCAGGTAGATGATTTGCAATCATGACTTCATCTGTTTGAATGGGAATGGTAATGGAGTTGTCCAGGAGTCAGGCAGACTCATCCAGACCAGGTATAAACCAGCCTGGCTCCGTTTTGAAGCCCACAGAGTTGAGCTGGTTTACATTAGTCAGGACTGTTGTCACTCTCTGCTAAGACAGAAAATGCCATTGAAACCATCAGGCAGACTGTGCTGCTAAGGCAAGGAAGCACAAGGAGCAAGTCTGAACATCAGACCCCTTGTCACCTATGCCACTCATTGACTAAATAGGCAGAGCTGTGTACAGTTTGGGGTTCCTTGACATGAGACACCAACCAACAGCAGAGGCCACCAAGGTGTTTGGGAACCTGCAGTACAGGGTGTGCACCGAGAGTGAGGGTCCTGTGTTTGTTCAGCCAGAGTAAGGGGTAGCTGAGAGGGGATCTATGAACTGGCTTCAATGAATTAGTGGTCATAGAGGAGACAGAGCCAGACTATTCTTGGAGGCACACTGCAGAAGCACAAGAGGCAACAGCCACAAATTGCATCACAGAAAATTCCAATTAGACATTAAGAAAAAATTCTCCACATGAGGGTACACTGGAACAGGGGATCAGGAAATTGTGGGATCTCCATGTGTTCTGTGGAAGCCAGTTGACCACCTACATTTGAGACAGGTGTTTGGTACTTGAATGTCTTTTATTTAGGCTTAGGCATAGCTGTAGAAAGCAGTGGCTTTGTAATAGAGAAATGACCTCTCAATAGAGATAGCTCCTGCTGCTCATTGAAAAACAGAATTTCTGTGCCATGGGAAATTCTGGTATTTTCATATTTGTTTCCCTCTCAAACTGGAGCACATAGTTCCTAAAAAGAATTTAATTGCAAATGTCAGTGTGTTTCATGTTGACATTTTGAGCTAAAGTGAAGTATTTTTGCTTGAACCAGGTCATCCTTTATTTCTGCCTGAAGAGCCTCTTGCTTACATGAGCTGTAGCTCTGTGTTTCCAGGAAAGTCCACCACTGGCTAAACTGTATCTGCCATAATGTGCCCTTACTTCTTCCGGTAGTTGAGTTATTTGGGGGAATCACAAGTCTTCCAGCATGCAGTGTGCTGGCTCCAGCAGAACAAAACATCAGTTTTCTGACTGGAACATTTTTGGGAAACATTATTTTGCCATGTAGAGAATCTTGATTTGTGTGAAATCTCATTTTCTCAAGGGAAAGCAGTTTGTTTCCTCTTTTTTCTAAGGGAAAATGTTCAATCACTCCAACATACAGCAACCATGTTCACATATGTACGTGTGTGTGTGAAGGTGCTGCTTTTCTACTTTAACAAATTCTGCAGCCACGTTCTGTTCTCATTTTCCATACGTGAGATCAGACCTTCCCCCTGTTAGTTTCAGTGGAGCTAATCCAGTCACACTGACACAGCTATGACTACATTTGGCCCAAAGAAGAGATTTATTGTCTTTAATAATAAAACAGAGATGGAGCCACAGCTGGTATAAACCAAAGAAATCAGTGGAATTTGGATGACTTATACCTGCCAAGGATCAGCTCCAGAAATATTAATAGCTAACTACCTGTAGTGCTTACAAATGTATTTACAGTCCATTTCCAGTGCTGCTTTGGGCAGAAGACAGCACATTTGCAGGCGTGCTTACTCAGTCTGGCAGGAAGGGTTTTTCACACTTTCTGCTCTGTTAGCAGCATCCATGGTAGATCTCCTCTCCCATTCCTTTTCTCACAGCCAAGGCTGTTTGTCTGAAGCCTCTGCAATATCTACCCACAAATCTTCTGTTGTTTCAGTGCTTTAAACCATGTGTTCTGCAAAGTCAGTGTGAGCTGAATGCAGGCATCTGAGGACATAATTTGGGCTTAAAATTTGTAGCACATTAGGAGCATGCTAATTGCCTAGGGTGACATCCAGCTGACAGCTGATTTGATGGTAACTATGTTCTTATTCCTGTTTAAAATTCTATCTCCTAAATAAATGAGTGATGGGATCGATAGCTTCGCTCTGTTAACAGGAGGGCTGTTGTGCACCACTGTGATTTTGACTTTGCTGTTTTCTTTGCCAACTAATTATGACAAAAATGACATACCAGGTGATCTTCGCTTGTTCCTAAGACACTTTTAACACCATCTCTTAGGCACTTTTCTCAGAACCAATGGCTTTTGTCATTTGCTTCTCTGGTTTCCTGTTCATTACATTTGTTGACAAGTGCTCAGATGAGTTCATCTAAGTTGCATCCTCTCTGTTTCCTTGCCTGGCTGGGACGTTTTCTTTCTGCATGCCAGGGTGGGCATTTAAAAATGTAGCTCACTTGATTGCTTGCACAAATGTTTGCTGATGAATGTATCCACACAGCGAGAAAATGTCAATCAACTTACTTGCATGTGCAAATTCCACTCCGCATGTGCAAATACAGGATCTGTGTGTGGTTTAAACATCTGTACTGGGAAATCGGCCTCTGCTACCTTTTAACTTTCGTTAAGAATTCCATTTAAGCCCTGTGAGATGTCTGAAATAGATGATTTGCCTTGTGTTCAGGCCTCACAGAGATTTCAACCCCCTTAAAGGGGTTCTGGTGGACTCTGCTGCAGCTTGAGATGCTAGTATGCAAGCTCCCTCTGATGGAGATGGCAGAAGGAAACATCCTGTCACCCTGAATGGCTTTGACTTTCAGTCAAGCATCTTATTAATATAAATTTAGCAGTACCCTAAAGTCAAAGTTTGCCTGGCTTTGCCCTGGCAAGTAGAAGTGTGTATTTCTTCCTGTCAACACGTCCAGCAAAAATGTTAAGATGAATTAAGGAAGCAATGATGTCTTCTGCCTGTGCAGCACGGGCAGGCAGGGCTGGGTGTCAGATCCCTCACACAGCCTTGGGCTGTGAGCACACCAGAGGGACAGTTAGGAAGGGTTAATGTTACATTTACATGACTGAGAAGAAATAACTACAGGAAATGCCCAGTTTACTCAGTAAAAAGTAAAAAGATGTGGATTGGGAGGGTGTGGAGAGGAACAAAAGTTTCACAGATAACTTGAAGCTGTACATCCAGAAGAGAGAACATCTATTTTAGTGACCTGCTAAACATCAAGAGACCTTATATCTGTCTGGTCAAATCTCTACATTGTTGGTTAACCTGGTCATCATAAAAGAAGTTCAGTGAATTTCTCTCTTCACAGTCTTTGGATGAGATTTTCTTACTTTGCCCAAGCACTTTCCATGGGAACTTCTCTATTAAATCAAAGCAGGCATCCCTCTAGCCCTCTATCTGATAGTAACAGCACCACTTGCTTCAGACTAAGGTGAAGCAAATCCTGCAATGGGAAGCTAAGGAATAATTTGCTATAGATAAAGTTATTTTGCTCAGAGGTTATCTTCAGCCACAAAGCGGAAGGCTTGCTATCTGATCCCAAGCAGCAGGAATCTTTACTTGCCACTCTGCAGGAGAATAAGATCTCCCCATTGTTCCTGGTCATGCTTTCCAAAATCCACCTTTTCTGCAGGATGGATGTACCTTGTCCCTAGATGGAGCTGTATTTCACCGGTGCGCTGATGGTGTAGGACCAGCAATGCCAGACCCTGTGTTTCACAGCTTATTGTCAGGAATACTGTTATTTGCTGCCTGTTGTTCTCCCTGGTGCTCAGCTCTGCCTCTGCTTTTGGTTTTTCTAAGGATGTTTGTGCTTAAAACAAAACCCAGAAAATAAAAAGAAAATGATTGTGTAACACCCAGTACAGGAATCTGATTAGGAACAGGCACAACATTTCAAAGAGCCCTGGGAGAGGTAGGGGCAAATTGTCTGTATGAATTACTTTGAAAATTGTCATGCATTATATTGCCATAAAATAACAATCATGAGCTGGAAGAACAAGGATTATTCCCACGAAAAACCACTTCTCCCAAACGGCAGCACTGCATTAAACCAGTTGTGTACATAATACTTCATTAGAAATAATATCGTTACTAACAGATGTCCATTTTCAGCAGAGCAAATGTAGATGGGATTTTATTGTTTCTCACTTCCACATAAATGGATCTTGAATGGTGGTAGCCCTGATTATGAAAAGCTGCAATTAAATGTTGAAGTAATAAAGTTCAGGTTAGACATCTTCCCCAGAAACTTCTTCCAAAGAGCAGGCAAACATAAATGCCAGGTTTTAAAGTGCTAACCTGCCGCAGTTTCGGATTTGTTTTCTAGGTTGTGTCTGCCTCCTTTTCAGACCCATGCAAACAAACCTGCAGATTAGCGCGCGCGCGTGTGCGTGTGTATGTGCATGCGCGAGTAACCCAATTTCTGCCTTTCATACTTTGCCCAGATTAAAGGCCAAGCCCTGCAATGTGGTAGCAAAACATCCAAGCTGGAATGGGGGTTTAGTTTTTTCTGTATTTGATGTAACAGGTAGATAGAAATGTTCTCTCATGGGAGCAGGTTTATTTGGTGCAGCTCTATCTTTTTATTTATTTACTGATAGTCACAGTCTTATTTTGATGCAAAACTCTGCCTCCCTCCCCCATCCCCCTTCCCCTCCCGCCTTCCCTAGAAGTGACATGATCAAAAGCTATTTCTTCTTCAGAGTGATTTCCAGTAACCTCCGGAGCAGTTTTTTTAATTAAATAAACCTCATCTTGTCTAGCTTTCTGGTCAGCATTTTGAACCCCCTGCAGATGGGTCTGAAGGATTAACAGCAAATCCTCCTCGACCCAGCTCAAGCAGATGGGCGGCATGTGTCTGATAAATACTAGGACAAGGTCTGCTTCCTCGTGTTTCCAACAGATAGACAGTATACCCTGTAAATTAAATTTAAAATGGTGGCCCTTTCAACCCTTAGAATAGCAGAGGAAAAGGAATACAAATGATATGAATTTCCTATTTCTAGCACATTGTCACCTCATGACCACTGAGTCAAACATCACCTGTTGGGCAAGTGGTACCTCCAGGGAAGGCTGGGTCAGTAAAATGCTGAACTTACTGAGAGCACAGTGTGTGTGAGCCCCCATGTGTGTCTGCTGCATCTCCTTGCTCATGGCTTTTATTTGCATATCAGTTTGCAGAGTATCCTCTTTCCAAATGAATGTCTCTTTGACATTGGTACCCATACAGCTGTTGCAATAGGAAGCAGACGCCAAGTTCCTGGGTGTGCAGAGAAGTAAAAAACTGCCATGTGCAATGGAGTTGTGCTCAGTTACCTGAACAGAGAACAGGCCATTTTCCCCAGCTACTGACTTGCAAGTGGTGAACCTTGCTTCTGGGGGACAAGGACAAGCCATGGAAACGGAGGGAGGTCTCCATCCTAGTCTCACTTTCTCTGATAGAGGCCCTCCAGGCCCATGGATTTGCCAGTTCCTTAGCAGAGATACTTCAGAGAAATGAAACAAACCCTTCTCCTTCCTTTGTGCTATTTTTTTTATTATTATTTGAAGAGGGAAAACATAGACGTTTTTTAAGTGTTGGGCTTTATCTGTCATTCTTCTTGCCATTTCTTGTCCCCTAGGATGGTGGTCACTCAGAAACTGCTCATGGGCAGAAGGGTTTGTCTACAATCACACTGTGCATGGCCACTGCCTGATAGCATTAGTGGAAACTGCCTTTCCCCAGTGACCTTGCTGCTAAGCTGGAGACTGCCAGTGACTGTCACCTCCAATGACACTGCTCAGAGGGTCCTTGTCAGAACAATTACCACTGGTATGTCACTATATCTCTTGCAGAGCCTTTGACTCCTGAGTCAGGATACCTGTGATATTTGGGGTAAAAAGCACTGTGTTTAATAGCCACATTTCAGGGATGTGGCATGCTTGTGAAGTCAGTGACTCTGCATCTGCAAATCAGGTGAGGAGGTGGTGGAGCAATGCAGAAGCAGCAAATAAAGATATCGTTGGAAGACTCATTTAAAACTGAAGCTGAAGAGACTGGGTCTGAGGACATCTCCTATTAGAGACATCAATACATAGTGGAGGGTGGGTTTTCCTTTTCTAAAACATTGATTTTCACTCCTTGATAATTTAGGCTATGATTTAAGGAAGAAAAAATAACAATGGTTTGACAATAGCAAGCAAGCCTGCCAGCCTTTCCTCCCAGGACTTTCAAGTAGCTGCAGAGTCATATCTTCTGCAGAGCCTTTTGTAGATAAGGTGTTGTGGGATGAATGCTCTCTTGGAAGGGTGATAGCAGTGGAAAAATGAGAGAATTAAAAGGAGTTTAAAAATGCCATAAAGTTGGTGGACTAAATGTTCAGCTGTTGCAAACCAGCTTACTCTTGACTGTGGGTGGACTTGCATCATGTTACACAGCTAAAAATCTGGTCCACAAAATCAGAAGCAGTATAACAGAAAGGAAGCATCCAGCCTATCTTCTTGCCCCTGGGCAAGTTTTGATTGTCTCTGGATGCTGTTTCTGCTAGTTCTCATTTTTAATTATCTAAATGACACTTTCCACATTGTTTCCTTCAGCAAGATCATTGTGTACATAAAACCCACGTTTCTTTATGCATTACTCACCCCTCAGGATTGTTAAGTGCCGAGGTAGAAGAAGCAACTTCTTTTTTGTATATGCCCATGTCAGCTCACCTTTAATCCTTGCAATGCGAAATATTTAAACTTCTTAATGATGGCTTAGAAGTTTGAGTGAGTAAGCGAGAAACAAAACAACTCACTGACTTATTTTTTCAAATAATCACAATGGTTCAAAATTAAGTCAGCAATTTTCTTGCTGCTTGCCCAAAATATTTTAATTTTCATCACTTTAGCTGTCCTTGTTATCTGCTTACACAGCTACGATATCAGAGTTAGATATCTCCCTGCTTTTTGATGGCCTAGCCCAAGGAAGCTAAGGTAACTGGAAGTGAAGAGTTGTATCGTCAGATAATGTAGTGTCCCTGACAGCACACCCCTGTGTATTCACTGAATATTTCTTCATTTGCCTATGGAACATAAGAATATACTTTGAGCCAGAAGTCACATTTAACTGCACTGTCACAGGGCAAAGTAGGACTCAGTTGTTAATTTTGAAAAACACAGATCTGGTCTATTGGAGAACGGCTCAAAGAATATGTCTTATTTTTTGTGGTAAGTGGAAAACTTGATGTTTAAAGTGTCCATGTAAAGGATTATTTTGTAGCTGAGAATGTAGCACTTGAACAATTTGCACTGAAGTCATATATTCCTTTTTTTTTATTTCCATCAGGATTGGAGTTTTAAATTTTTTCAAGATGGATTTTTCTTGGTTTTATTGTAAATATTGAATAACAAAGATATAGAGTTTTTCAGCTTCCAAGGTTAAAAACTTGTTTTCTTTTTCATGTAAAACATTTCTATCAACATATTTCTACTGACTTTAAAGAAGCTTTAAAATTACTGGTGCAGGAAGAAGTAACGAAAATTTCACCCAAACAGGTTATTTTTTCTTTAACGGTAGCAAAACCCAGTTATCTGTCTTAACTTTGTCTTTTCAAACAAGTTTCTGTGAGAGAGGTTTAGAGCTGCTCCTTTTTACCTTTTACACAGCACTTCTCCAGTGCCTGCCCGGAGTAGTTGGCTGCGGTGCTGAGGGTGAAAAGCCACCAAACCACACTGAGAGCAGGAAGGAGCCCTCCTCTCCCTGCCCTGGTCTGTGCTGGCAGGGCAAGGAAACACCTTCTCGTGGCAGGTGAGGAGCTGGACAGGGTGTAGAACTGCACCTCCAGCCTGGTCACACACCTCTTCCCACTGAAGGACCCGCAGAATGGATAAGCCTTAGGAACAATTATGAGGAATGGTGATTTATTCTCCGCTTTCAAGTGATACACTGCACCTTTTGAAGCAAAGTGAGGTGGTTATTTTTTTGTTGTTTCTTTTTTTACCGGGGATTCCCCAAGTGGATGGCTGTCAAAGATTTTAATATACTGCAGGCACAGCAGCTAATTCTCAAATCTCTTGCAGAAGGATCTTACAGAGGGAAGCTAGGATGCAAATCCTTTTGAAGGCTTTTTCCATTTTGAAACCTATAAATAGGAAAGTAGGGCAAAATGACTTTGACAAGTTTAGACCTCACCTTCTTTAATTACTCTCTTTGGATCAACAACCTGACTGCAAATGCTTATCTACTCCAACATTACACACAGGTTTGGAGTTTATTTTTTAGGAGCAGTGCATGACCATTCTGCATAATATTTTTAATACCCCTGGCCTCCAGAGATTTCCATATTACAGCTGATCTTTAAATTTATAATTGATATAAATGGTGAACAGGGCTGATTTCCTGAATTGTCCTTCTAGTATAATAAATCTGTCCATTTATTCTTCTTTAAAATAGTAAATTTTCTTCCTAATGCTGTTTTTGCATTTCTTCTCCCTTTTTTAATAGATTAAAATCGAAATTGTGGCTTGCTACTGATTAGTAGTAATAATAATAGCTAATATAAAACATTAATACAATAAATTATTAATAAATTAGTTAAAAGAACCTTGGTTTTATAAATGTTTAAAGCAAAGCATGTCTGGTTGCTCTTCTGTAATGTGCAATGGTGTTTTAATTAGTAAAATAAATATTGCATGCACACAGTATAAAGAGGAAGGTAGTTTGTATCACTTTATATGGAGCACACATGAAAAATAACACAAGTGTGTTAAGTACTATACTGATTATGATACAAGCATCTGCCAAAAGACCTGAGTCTTAGATATGATAGAGTGCTCAACACATCTCTGCAATATGAAAGGCTGTAAGACATGGTAATTTAGTATGATACCTCTTTATGCCTTGTTTATCATACCAATATCCAGCCTTGACAGGTACAGGAGAAACACTGAGTGCAGAAGGGAAGGTTTTGGGGAGATGTGTGGAGGTTAGTCTGTGTGACTGGGCTGAACACATGAGCCACTACACAAACTTGCTGTGAATAGTTCTCTCTGCGGAGGACTGGTTTGGTTCTCCAGTCATGGAGTCCTCTGTTATCTGCCTGGCATGCAGTACCTGGGGACAGTGGTCTCTGAGAGCTGCCACAAGGAAGAGCGTGTAGCTGATAGGCAAGCAAAACAGGATCTAGACATAGGGCCATTTGACAACTCAGCCCAGAGACTTATGCATCATCTAAGCTTAGGTGACTAAGAGAATCGGATACTAAAGTGCCAGTCTCACTCCATTTAGTAACAGGAGCTGCAGATGAATAGCTCAGCGTCTCCCTTTTGGACATCTGTGTTTGCTCATGAGTCCCACTGTGCTATGCCATAACTAAGTCTGTCCATCCATCCATCCATCCATCCAAAACACTTCTCAAGAACCACAGGGCTGGAGGATTGTTCCTTGTGTCCTACGCAGGCAGGGACAAGCTTTGCAGTAGGTGCCTAGTGACAGTGGTTTACTTGGGTTATCATTTCCCTTTCAGCAGGTTGTGTTGCCATCTCTCATGCATTGTGATTCCTTCACTTTTGTAGATGATTCATTTTAATAGCCTACCCCTTACACTTGCTACGGCATCTCTCCTTGATCCTGTTAGATGAAGACATTACTAGCGCTGGGAACTTCTAGAAACAACTTTACCTGACTCAACAAGTTTCCAGTTCACCTATTTACCCCATTTTGCAGTGAGTCACAAGTCTAAGAGGAACATGCACTGCCAGCTGTAATTCTATGTCATCCCATGCCATTATTGCATATAGTTTGAAAGTTTGATCACCAGTGTTAAATTATTCTGAATTCTGTTGCTTATGCTTGGACCATTCATGCTGAATTTGTTTACAGATATGTGAATGGTATTGCAATTTACTTCCAGTTCTTTAGAGGATTCTAGTGCCAGCTACCACAGTCAAGGTCTTAGACAAAGAGCCCAAGCTCTGTCAGTATGTTTTACTGCTCGTGTGGTCTACTAAATGCTGGCTGCCAAACTGTTTTTTAAGATTCTGATTGATACTATCTCCAATCACAAAGCATTAAGGCAGCTAGCTGGTTTTTAATCTAAATGTTTTAAAGGATATGCATAAATACAATTACTGCCAGATATTTTCTTTGTTGTTCTGCTTTTGTTTCTTCAAATGTGTTGATTTTTAAAGCAAGTATTTTAGTTTATTATTTACAACACGGCTCTGTACAACAGGAACAAGTTCTAGTGATCCGTTATATACTAATTGAGGATCTGGGTCAACTGCAGTAGCATCACAACATTGGTGCTTCCACTCTGCTGGCCCCTAAACAACCACTCAAAACCAATTGGTCCAGATGAATTAGCCTGGTTTTGAACCAAGCTACAGCATTCTCCAATTCTTCAACACTACCTTTTTGTGTTGCAGCCTAATATGTTGAATGTGTGGCAGCCAAAAATTTTCTCTTTGCCTTGGGCGCCCTGAGCTTTCTCCTCAAGGCAAGCAAGGGTGAAGTAAAGCATGGAGACTGGAGTTTCACCCTGGAGCTTAATCCAGTGTGCCTCACTGTTGCTTTGTGCATCTCTCTCCAATAATTATGCTGTATGGTGTATGGATATAGGAAAATCTAGGTGTCTCTGACATCCATAAAATGAAAATTGAGATCAGGGTCCTCAGGACACCCAGTAATTTTATGTATGTTCCCACTGTACATTCCTGTGTAGAAACAGTTTCAGACACTCTGCCTACAGCAAGCTGTCAGCTCTCACCAAGTGTCCGGGGAGGTGTGTCAAGCAAAGTACTGAAATGACTGGTAAACTTTGTAAGTCTGCCTTACTTGCTCTGTTTCGTGACCATCAAGATGTTTCATATGTTCTGGAACAAAGCATCTTGGAAGAGAGTTAGAGAGTAGTTTCAACATACATACATTATTGTTTTACTAAAATGGTGATGGAAGTCCTTAGCTGGAGTTCAGGGAGCTATGTGGCAGAGACCTGGCAAAGGCAGGAAGATGCTGCTCCTGCCCTGAAGAGCCTGGAGTTAAACTAACTCTGTTACAGCTAAACAAGACTCACAGCAAGGCAATATAAAGGTAAGATGTAAAACAACATCTGTGCAATGAAGTGGGACTTCTGATCCAAATTATCTTTTTTGATCGGTACCTCCCTGTACATTAACAAGACACAGACTTCTGGGGAGGTCAGAAACCTCATAGAAAGGTCCTGAGTTTGCAGATGAACCAAGTATCCAGGGTGTCTGCCTAGATGTGCTGATTGTCAGTAGTGAGGATGCACATGTGCCTGGGAACTGCCCTGTCTATAGGGAAGGCAGAGGTGGATGGAAACTCTGGAGGAGGCTCTACCTTTTTGTCTTCCTTTTACCTGCTCAGTCAGTGATTATGGATGCCCATGAATGTGCGGCGAGGTGCAGAGCCCTAAACACTGACGTTTAGCCCCTGTCTCCCTTTTTGGGGGTTATTCTGTGAGTCCTTTAGAATACATCCTTTGCAGACCGCAAACTAAAGATAAAAGCTCCTTGTGGTCCTCCTACCTCTTCCTTACTGTGAGTCCTGTGAGCAGTGCGTTCAGCAGTTACCTCTCTCTTCCCATTACTGCAACACTAGACATCTTTGATCCTTTTTGGGTAATCTGCAGCTGATGCAGATGTGTAAGATGCATGGAACAACAAAGCCCTTCACAGCTCCTGCAACAGGGGAAGGCATTTATCTGCTAATGAGAAGACAACAAATTTGTATGTGAATTGCATATAATAAGGGAGAAAGGTGTCCACTATATATAGTTATATTGAACAGCTATAATAATTCAGTAGCTTTGCTTTCAACAAGGCTGGCACAGAAAATCCCGTCATGGCATGGCCCATTCCTCTCTCAGAAGTTTGCAAGTGTTCCTGGGAAGAACACAAGCTGTCTTCTACTCTTCTGAGTTGCATTTGATGCAGATATTGAAAATACAAAATGACTGTTCCTGGTTAACTGAACCAAGGCAGAGTATCTTTCTGTATTTGTTTGAGGTAAATGTATGTCTATGCTGCATTAGCTCCCTTTTACTTTATATAGCTGGAAGCTGTGGCTACAATTTTGTTTTCCTAATTGTGCATCCTGCTTTCTCTGATTTTAGTGGCTTTTGATTATGGTGCCCCTGAGTAATCGTTCAAGGTAGATTGTTAGTGTAAGCTGCATTGCAAGGTCTGTGTCTATTCAATGTGTTGCTGGCTATAACAGAGGCCCCAGACTAAGGTCAAAATTATTATGTGGAGATTAAACTGTAGAATTTAATTATGTATTCTGTTGCTCCTAGTACATTTATTAATTTAGCAGTACAAACTGACTGCAGCTAAACAAGCAGGGCTGATTAATTTGCAAAGACATCTAGGTAACAGATTGTGATCAAAGTGGAGACCTGATCCTGTTAGATTGAAATGTGTTGTTTTGTGCCACATGAAGGACATAGAGCAGCATGGTTTATCTTTATCAATGCTTTCCTCTGAAGGAAAGGAACAAGCTTGCAGATATAATCAGCGCTGAGGCAATGCCACTCAATAATTACCCACTGTCTCATCATAATCCCGGAACTAAGCCCCTGCCCAATCCATCTGGGACACTTTTCCATCTATTGCACAGCTCAAGAATACGTGTGTAAGCTATTACCTCTGGTTGTGCTATCTGTCCCCTGAGTAAAGATTCATAGCAGTGACCAATTATGTTGCAGGGACTTCTCTTTCTTTCTGCCTTTTTTCTCTTTGCTGCTGAATTGTCCTGTATTTCTTAATTATAGTAATGGCACATTAGTGTACTGCTACGTCGGGGTGCAAAACCCCACACAACTACAAAAGTGATGTTGCTTGTCACTCTTAAAGCAAATGTTAAAGTAATAGGGATGTAAGAAAAGCCTGTATTTGTGTGATCGTCCATCTGAATGCAAATTGAATGCTACAGGTAGAAACTACTATTCTTGGAAGGATGAAAAGGACCCAGTTTGCATGGCAACTAAGATTGTGGAAGATCACAGCCTGAAAACCTTACCTGTAAAAAAAGATGGCAGGGGAACCAGTGGCCAAAACATGGGTTGGAGACGGCATTATCTCAGAAAGGATGGAGAATGGGCCAGGTTCCCATTCTCACAGGCACAGGATGCAAAACTGAGATGAGCGGTGTGCCAGCATCTACTCTGGTACACACACCATGCCCCCATTGCCAAGAACAAAAACATATCTTCAGCCTGTGGTCCAGTGGTTCCAAAGTTCAAGTTAGTGTATAAAAAGGGAAGCAGGGGAACTTCATGGAGCTCTTTGCCTTAAACTAAGCAGGATCAACAGGGAAGGCTTCAGGGTCTTGAAAGTCAGGACACTCATTTAACCACAGATTTAAGAGGGTCTCCTGTGGTGTTCTGTATTGACAATCTGGTGATTCTCATGTGCTAAGCAAAGAAGAAAAGTAGAAGGAAGAAAGAGATGTCAATGGCTTGAAAAGGGTGAAAGCCCAAAAAATTGCTTTATATGATTGCTAGAGAAGATACTTGGCAGACATGATTCAGATTTCCTCACCAAGCCTGACCATCATGAGAAGTTGCTGTGAAGCCTAGTTCACATCTGTAAAGTATGTGAGTTCAAATTAAATGCTCTGAATCACAGCTCCACCCAGCACTACTATCACAAGGGCTGGATTTAAGAGATGGCTCTAGATGTCTTTTCACTTGTTCCCTTGTGCATGACCATGGAAAGGAAATATACACCTTTCCCTTCCTTTTCTGTCTCTCCCCTGAAGGAGCTAGCACACATATTGATAATGATCTGTGCAGTTACTGTTCAGTTTATGAACAGTGACTTTTGGCCTCAGTGGAGCCTGGGGTGTAGAGATCCTCAAGAACTATGTGGTCTCTATAGCGAAGTCAGACAAAGTACAGGGAATTACACAGAAAGCTTGAGAGATGGTGTCCTGGCTATCAGAGCTGGTCAGTGATAAAAGCAGGGAGGCAATTCTAGACTCCTAGTCTGGTTGTCCTCTAAATTCTTGGAATTTAATAACAGAAGCATTTATACCCCAGGAATGCAGCGAGTTTAGCAGAGGAATCATATTCATGTAAGTGGGGCTCTTTCTCGATGTGCCAATTTACAGATAGAGCAGAGATAAGCGCAAAGACGTGCAACACTGAATTGATCTCTGAAAGGCAGAAACAAGTGGTTTTTTTTTTCCAAAGACCAGGAGATAAATCCATATTGTGATGCTCTAACGGGTGGCCTTTCTTTCAAGGAGAAAGCTGAACAAGTCTGCTAGATGTTAAGAAATACTAAAAATTAGGTAATTTATTTTTGTGCGTCATTTGAGGATTAATCCCCTATGAATTCCGTCTGAATTATTTCCACTTCATTCTGAAAATCTTGTCTATGGGTGAAAGCAAGCCTTTAATTTTTTTTCTCAGCAGAGCTACTCATAATAAGTATTCTTTTGTCTAGATACCTTTTTTGGATACAACTACACATGCTGCAGAACAAACACGCTGCATCTCCAAAGGGCTTATCCTCCAGAGAATGAGATCTTCAGAGATCTGCAGTTTTACTATTATTTCTAGAATGATTCACTGATAGAAATGTGTGCCTGGGGGGGGTAATTTTTCCTTTTCTGATTAATAACCCTGAAAATGACAGCCACGGTCATCATTAGCCATGGTCATGGAGACTGGCTAGACCTGGTCCAGATGGTACCATGTTGGCTAACTTCCTGTCAATACTCTTAACAGCTTACGGGTAGGTTTATCAGGAACGTGCGATAACTCAGTCTAGACAAAAGAGTCTATCAGGCATCTAAACTAACAGAAGGAAGACAAAGGATATTCCTAATTTTTGTGTATCAGTTTGGCTGTCCACTTAAGACCTAGTAGGAGCAATTTACAGATAGCGCAAAGACGTACAACACTGAATTGATCTCTGAAGAGCAGAAATGAGTGGGGGTTTGTGTTCTGTGAGACAGAAATTGCTTATTGCTAGACTACGCTGAACGCTGGACACTGGGTAGAGACTATGTTTCACCCTACTTTCCAACCAAAGTTGCTGAGGTTGATTCCTGCAGAAATGAAACTGCAATGCTCAAGCCTCCCTTCTCTCCTCATCAGTGCCTCCAGTCCCAAATTTGTCCTTACTGAGGAAAAACCTCCTCACCAGGCTAAAAGTTGTCTTTGATCAGAAAACTACCTCCTCTGGGCTTCCAAATATTTGAGTTGCCCAGAAATCTTACTTTTTGTATGATCCATGCTTGTGGGGTTCAAAGTAGGCCACAAAGTAGGTCCCCCTTGTCTGTAGGAATGTGAAGAGCCCCATAGGTCACTGGGACTGGAGATTTTTTTCTAATCTGGCTTTTGATTATGATATTCACTATATACCCAATGTCTAAACACCTCAGTGACTGCTGTTGTCCACCTCATAGCCAATGTAAACCAGCAGTCTGCTTCAAAAGAAGGCTAAGGATGCTGCACCCTACTAGAGACTATTTTTTGAAGTCTCTGTTTAGTAGTCTTTTCAGCAGACTGAGGAGTGATCAGAGAGCACTGTGCTGTATTGGCTGCCTTAGGTGAAATATTCTGCATGAATCCTGTAGTCATGGTGCTTTCAATATGCTGATGTCTTTGTCTAGGACTATTGAATCTTCTTCCCATTCTCATTCAGTCAAATGGCTCTAGTTTTCCTGGTTTACTCACTGCTCATAAAAACAGTGTAATAAAATGTGTACTACTGCCACATATCTTCAGCTTTATTTCTTTTAAACCTCCCAGTTCATGCCAACATCTCTTATGACTGATAATCCTCTTCAGATGCAGTCAAGGACTCCTCCTTTTATCATCAGTAGAAATGTACCTTCTACTGGGTCTGATGGGACCATCTGCAGAAGAAGGCACAACTGAGGGTCAGTTTGGATAGCAGAACTTATTCTAGTGTATACCTCTGTCTCTGCCATTTGATAGAGCTGGGTTAAGAGTTCCATTTTTTAATTTTATTTTATTATTAGGCTTCATGGTTGAGGGATATTCATAAATGGTTTATGATAATTTATCAGCCGACTTGGGTGAATATTGAATTTTGTATTTTACATGGCATGCCAATTTCCCATCTGTTGTATTTGAATAATATACAGGATAGACACTATCACTCAAGTAATCCCTTTACTACCAAATCAATATACAGTACATATGGTGCTGTTTGGCCCACAGATATTTATTGTAGGTCTCTTTGGATAATTATCTTCTAACTCCCCCTGTGTCCTGGTTCTGTAAGCCCTGATCCTGCAAATGCATATGTACATGACTAGCTTCACACGTGTGAGCAGTTTAGTCATGTTTACTAAAGGTTTATTTGTAAAAACTTCAAAATCTTCTGTTCATGGCATATTTCATTTTTCATAGAAGAATACCTGTAATATGATAGGTGGTTGTTGCAGATGATGCTGATCTTTTCTGTCCTTTGCCAGTATTTTCTGTTCACATAGATTTGCATGACATCTTCCACTAGAAAACAGTTTTTGAAACCTTACTTTAATGAAGGCTGATGCTATTGTTTCAAAGAGAAGACAGTCAAATAACTTGACAAAAAAAAATTCTAACTAGTCATCTCTAGAAAGCGCTCAGCTACAATATTCACCAGGTTGGTTTGGTGCCTCAGAAAAAATTGTTTTAGGGCTGCGTTTCCCAGGAAGCATATATGGAGTGTTTTGGGATGTGATTGAAGGGCTGGCAATACTTAGGAGGTTTTAAATATTTTCTGTTTCTTTGGTTCATGAAAGCTGTCTCTACATGGCTGCACCACATGGAACTGAGATTTAAAGAACAAACAACTCAACCTGGACTCCTTCCTGCCCGAAGGGATTCTGTGGGAGGTAAAAGTCACAAAGTCTTTCCCTGATTCACCAGTGCTTGAGGCTGCTCAGCAGTGTAAGGAAGATTGATTTTATTTACCCTCCTTAGAGCATCAATATGTAATTTTACAAGAAGAGCATAACAGGGTCTGGGTGGGAGCTTCGGAAGAGGCAGGTGAGACCTGGAAAGGCTTGAAGGGACAGCGGATAGGGCTGGGAGCGGGACATCTGCTTTGAAATTCATGGTTTCACTAAAAATAATTCAGTGTATTTGTCATATTAATGCTGGCTTAAGAGGTATTGTCCAGCCCTTTCTTGTTTGCATCCCAGCTGAGTGTCTGTGTGCTGCTCTCTAAGGCAAAAGCAGCAGGTTTCAGGAGCTGTGGGAAGCTTTCTGGAGATGTGAAGAGTAAAACCACCAGAACTTCAGTGGTGTTTGGGCAGGGCTGGGAAGACTCTCACTTGCAAGGTCCTGTGCTGACAGATGCTTCACATAGTGGGTTCAGGACGCTGTTCTTCCTCCTTTTCTCTCTCACATAATCCTTGCTGTGCTTGTCTCTGCCTTCAGGTACTTTGCGGTGAGACTACACAGAAGCTCTGCCATTAGACTGTTCAGGCATGGAGGCATTTATAAGAGCTCCTGCAGTAACCATGACTTTACAGGCTGGCAGAGGCTTGGGGACAGATGGCTGTAGAGTTTGAGGACAGAATTAGACCTCCCTGTTGCTGGAGGTTTGAGAGAAATGTATTCTCCCATTCCATTGCCAGAGTGGGGCTCAGCAGAGACACCAAGTAGGATAGATGTGAGTGAGAATTGCTACTGGATTGTTTTGGGGAGCAGAGCTCTAAAAGTCAACCTTACCCCATCTTCTATATCCCTCAACTGGGGCAAGCTTCACTGACACACAGTATAAGGGTGGGACTGATATTTGATAAGCGTAGTACGAGGGAAAGCCTTGGAGTCAAAGCACCACCTTTAGATCCTGGTAACTCACCAGCACTGCTGCAGCCAGCTTGTTTTCTGTGTTAGAAAAGGCTCCCAAGCACTGCACAGGAGCTGAGCCTATGCTGTCAACATTTAGAGAAAAAATTCCCTTTGACATCAGCAGCATTTTGTTAAATGCCCATGGTACATAAGCATGTTTTGAAAATAAGAAACAAATAAATACTAATGAACCATTCTGACAGTTCTCAGATGTGTAACAGGGCGAAGGTGCCCTAGCTCCAGGTAAGCAGAGATGAGTAATTAAAGGAAATAATTATTATGTGTTCATTTAATTGAAAATTCCCTGAGGGAAAATGAGATAATTTTAAGTAAATGCTTTCACCAGTGCATTAAAAATACATTTGTGATCAAGCCTAGATTCTTAGAGGCAGATGGGCTGGCCTGCAGGGAAACAGTGCATTGGGATGGGGTTTTGTTTTAAGGGGAAAAAGATAAAACTAAGGGAGTGATTTGTCTAAAGCCTGAGCAGATGCCTGCAGAGTTTCTTTGTGGTGGTCGGTAGAGATGGCTTTAGAGTAGAGACCTTTTTTTGGTAGAGACCTTTTCCACAGAGCAGGATAAAGTGTTCTGGACTTGCTGGGAGAATATTTTGTACCTTCAAAATGTATACACACTAAAGTGGATGTGTCTACACATGCAGCATATACTCATTTGCTCTCCATAGCTATATCAAATTACATTTACCTATGCATACCTATGAATAGGATTTTTGCAATGTTTTCTTGACTTTGACAGGTTCAAAACAAGATTTACTAGAAGTCCTTTTGCACATCATACGTAACATTTTGAAATTTGCTGATTATCTTGACAGTTAAGTCAGAAACAAGTACGTTTTGGCTGATCATTACTGGGAAACTGGTTTTAAATGTATCTAAACATAGCGTCCAGTATTTTCTCACTCTAATCAGTTCTGTCAGAGAATCCCTTTAATATAAATACGTAAATCTCTGATCTGTGCCCTTAAATCTTGAAGTTCAAAGACCTAAAAATGTTACCGGCTCATGACCACTGTTGACTATGTGCTAAGGATGTGACGTTATGTCTAAAATTGAAACCTGTTCTCTTCATTCTCCTGGGCCTACGGTGGTATACATACTAATATTTTTAGTATGTTACCAAACAATTATTTTGATAAGTCCTGAGATAAAGCAGGCATGGTAGATGCTAAACAAACATTTCATTCCTTAATGGGCCATTTCTTTATTACCCTGCAGTTATGCCATATGTGCCCAGGTCTGGAACTTTACATTTGTAAGTAGTTTCTTTGTCTTTAAAAAAGTAACTTGCAGGGTAACACTTCAATTCAGATATTAGTACCAGCATTTCTAAATTATTTTTCTCCCCCCTGCACACACATATGTTCTTCAGTCTTCTGTATTACATTCTCTTTCCTTGGTTGATAGCATGAAAAGAATTGAGATTTTAGCTATGCAGAAGATGTCTTCTTAGCAGCTGAACTGAGCTGAATTGGTTGAGCTGAATTGTTTCTTTCTATGTTTTAATACATTTTCATTCACACCTGTGATATAATACTGTGTGTGATCCTAGGCAATTAAACTGAACCAAGCTGCAAACTCTGCAAGTACCCTTGGGCAAGACAGATTGCCAAGTGGTCAGCCTTCATCTCAACCCTCTGCCCATCAAAGCTGTCATTTCAGCTACCAGAGCGGTGACTCGTTGGTGATGGGAGTGATCTGGCAGAGCAGGAGTCAGGCAGGAGCTGTTACACAACTGCTGTATATAGAGGGAAGTGCATGGGGGGAGCTGCAGGAAGGGACACAAGAGGTGTAAGGAGGAATTATTCCTGAGACAGAAAAAGGAAAAAAGGAGGGTAGCTGAGGCAATAATTCTTGCAGCAGTCCACTACCTAACTCTGACAATCTCTTAGAGTAGGTCTTTTTTTTTTTTTTTTAAATATATATGTATCTATTTTCCAGTTTCTTGCAAGGTGGGTTCTCTTTCCATTTGAAAATAACCTTCACCACTGGAGGAAAATGTGAATGACTGGAAAATGTCAGCCTGTTACCATGGGCTGATAGACTCTCTCCTCCCTCTGCTGGCCCTCAGAACCCATGCACAAAATCCCGTTCCAAAAAATGCTGGTTTTCCTTGTTATTGAAAGTCGAATTTCTGCTGTGAAATAATTTCAGGAAAGTTGGGGGGGGGGGGGTAAAAATATGGAAAATACAGAAAATTTCAACCAGTTCCAATCCTTGGGTTTTTTAACTACTGAAATCTCTTCACTAATTAATCGAGTTTCATGGAGATTTTTATCCTGGTGTCAGTGCATACACAGACATCTGGAGCAGAGCTCAAGGGACCTTGACTCAACCTCTCCATTCTGTCAGAAGCTAGACCAGAACCTCCTCCATTTCCAGCTTGTCTCATCCACCAGACTTGCCCTTGCAATTTATATTCTTCAAAAGATGTGTGAATTCCCCGAAAAGGGGCAGGGAAGCTCTCTGTGCCATAGACTCACCCGCTGACAGTGCCCAGCTCTGTGCCTCAGTTACCCCTGCCTGACTGTGCCATTTCCCTCCTCTTCCAAAGGCTGGCTGAGACAGAGCTGTGGATCATTGCCATTTGGCTGAAGGTCAATCCAGATAAGGCAGAAACCGTGGTGCTTGGCAGAGGGAGACAGTCTTGAAGAATTGGAAGACAGTGCCTACTCCATCTATTAAAAGACCTCTGTCCTTTTCAAGTGGTTTGTGAACTGAGGTAGCTCAATTCCTGAATACCCCAATAGTAGCAATGTCTGGAAATGCTGTCTTTTATTTTGGTCTACCCAAGAGATCACCTGTTTTCTCTGGGACCTTTGCATGGTTATCTTTGTCTCTGGCATTTCAAGGCTAATCTAAGGATGCAGGCCCTACCTTGGGCTACCCTGGAAGGCTGCTTGGAAGCATCGTCTAGCGCAGAGCACAGCTGCCCATCTTCTGAGAAAGGCAAACTGGCAGGAGCATATCCCACCTGTGCTTCCTGCTCTGAACTGGCTGCCAAGTCACTCCTGGGTGGCGTCCAAGACTGGTTAAATATCGATAAAGCCGGAAATGAACGAAGCTCTGACTAGATCCAAGTCTGCTTTTCTGCCTTGCCTCGTCACAACACCTGAAATACCATCTGAGCCCAGATCCATATCCTCATGATTGATGCCCCACTTGGTTAAGGATTTCCATTAACAGCCCGTTGCTTTGTGGCGCCTAAACCCAAAGCCCGGGAAATCAAGGGGAGTTTTCCCATAAGCAAAGTAGGGAGCATTAGCTACAGGACCATTATGTCAAGAGAGGATGAAGCAGGAGCAGAAAAGCAAAGAGAAGGATGAATTCTTATCTTTGAACTAGGCTTCCTCATCAAAGGAAGAAGGAGAAAGGTTTGAGAGGCTATGAAAATGGAAGATGAGGAGATGGCTTCTTCTCCTGCTATGCTAACACAGGACAGATATTTTCCCTGCTTGTGCAGAAAGCATTTGCAATAGAGGATACCTGAGAGCTGTGATTTAGTGTATTTGGTCTTAATACTGATGCATAGCGCACTCTGTGATCAAATATGCGTATTACCTAGTTCATCCTCCAAGTTCCCCCAATATCCTCCTAAGTACGTTTTAAGAGTCAGCAAAGAGGCATGCCAGGCAGCAAGCAGTGTGATTTCTTTGTAGTGACACAGAAAGGTGTTTGGGATTTGTCTTACTGTGTTTTATCTTTTTAAGATTTCCATCCTGGGAAATAATGGGAAGACATCCCCTAAGGGAAGGAACTCCCAGTCCACACAGGACTACCTGCAAATCATTGTGCTGGTCGTTTCATCACTGGGCAGAGACAAATCTTGGTGGACTCCAGCCACCTGTCGCAGAGAGATGCAAGGAGCAAAGAAATGCCGTGAGTGCGGTTCACTCCCTGGCCATATTTCAGAAGCCAAAGCACAATCTCCATAGTTCACTGACCTGATGAGCTTTGTCTTCTCACTCTCTGCTATGCACGGACTGTGCAAAGTTCCTGCCAGTCTCCCTGAGTACCTGTGACACCGTTACGGACACGGTCTTTCTAGTCCACTCGCTGAAGCAGCACTTTAAGACTGTACAAACCGCAGGCCTGGAGTGAGCCAAAAAACAGTTTAGCCCAGTATCTTGTTACTGGTAATGGCTATAGACTACAGAGGCAGGTCAGACAGACAGTGAAAATTCCTCTGTATGTTTTTCCAATTTCCAGACATCTGCAGCTCAGAAACTTTCTGAGACAGAGACAGTGTCTTTATGTTTATTAGTTTGGAGTGGATTTTTCTTCCAGTGATTTGTTTAGGAGCTTTTTGATTTACACTTTTAGCATCCAAAACTTCCTTTGGCAATGAGTTCAGCAGTTTAACAGCAAAAAAGTTATTGCATTCATTTGTGTTACTCCCGTGTGATATTCCCATGCGACAGTGCATACTCATTCCTGCTCACCCTCTCCATCCATTCTTTGGCATTATAGACTCTTGCTGTATCCAACTTCAACCTTTTCTTTTTCGACCTGTGAAGTCTTTATCAGTTTAGGATTCCTTCTATGGAAGCCATTCCTTCAGCAAACATTATCACCCACCTCTTCATCCTCTTTTAGATCTAAATCTCTGCCTGGCATGGTGAGACGTGAATTACATGTGATGCTTATGACATTAGGCATGCTTTCAACAGGAGTCTTTACATGCAAGATATTTTCCAGGTCCGTTACCAAGGACACCTGTGATGTGGTTGAGAAAATCTGCCCTGTTGTACCAAGCCGACCTCACAAATGGGACCTCTGAGAACCAGTGACTGTCCCTACAGCAGCAGCCATAACCAGAACAGGGACTTAGGGATGGCAGTCTGCAGAGAGCTTGCAGTTATGAGAGAGTGAGAAAAAAAATGTTAATAACAGAGAGGAACCTGGTATCAGCTCTTTGGGTGCTCTCAAAGAATCTAGGTATTCACTGTAACTCAGAAATGACTATAAAAGTAGCTCATTCCATCACACAGGCGGGAGAGAATTTCATGCATGCGCTGGAAAAAAAATCATGATTGCTAAACGCTCCTTTTTCTTTTCAAGACACTGTGCTAGTCTGAAGTGGTGTATGTATACATTTCAGGCAAATGT
Organism: Falco peregrinus; assembly: GCF_023634155.1. Lineage (NCBI taxonomy): Eukaryota > Metazoa > Chordata > Aves > Falconiformes > Falconidae > Falco > Falco peregrinus. The sequence continues at coordinate 97,018,553 of NC_073721.1, forward strand.
GTACTTTGTCTTCAAATGAACAGCTTTCAAAATGATCTTTGGTTAAGCTCCCTTTTATTTTTATCTTTTATTCGCCTACAATGCCAGCTGAGGTTACCCATCTCCCGACAGCTACCAAATGGACTCGTAATTGTAAGGCTCGGTGATTTAATTAGACTCATTCTAAACACTCACATTTTTATCAATTAGTTAATGGGCTAAAGAGAGTCTTATTGTTGGAGCCAGGTCATTTGGAAGCTGGAGCCTTCGTGAGGGCAAGAAGCTGAAGAACAACAGCGTTAATATCTGTAATTAACCTCACGAGTCCTGGGCTGTTCAATTAGGACTGAACCCCCTCTCCATCCATATGCCTTTCGTCAGATGGGCTTTTAATTTGAAATAATTGTTACAGAAAAAATTAACAAATAATAGCTTCCTTTTTTCTTTTTTTTTTTCACATACAGACATATAAAAACAAAAAGCACAATCTTGACACACGTGCCTGTGAGCTATTTATTAAAGCCTAGTTAAATCACAGCTTCACTATAAATAATCATTCTAGGTTTTTAAAGATTAACAAAGCTCTTGGTAACAGATATTGTGCGATCTTTTCAAATTGATCCTCATCTTGTAATATGTATCTGTGTCTTTTTTAATGCTGTCTTTTCCACTAAAAAAAAAAAGTTCAGGCTTTGATTATTTTTTGCAATTTGTTGCATGTGAGTTCTGTGCTTTGGAGAATCTAATACATCTGCTAGTTGTTTTTTCCCAAGGACGACCTGTCTGATTTAAATACATCTGTTATAAATTAGTATAGAACAGTCTATTGGTATTATTACAGAACTGCAGTAGGTTCAGCCTGCCTGTCTGTGTGTATATATTCAAATACATACATATATCTATGACGTCTAATTAATCACGTTATACTGCAAAAATTTAAATATGTTTCTGAATGAGTATATGTATTTATATATGCACATACATGTGAAGATCAAGCTTTGCTGTTGTGTTGTATGTGATCTTTCTACCTTTAAAAATTCAATTATTCATTTTTATTTATAAAGATTATATATTTATGCCAGTGTGTATATACAAATATATGTACGTAAACATAAAGCCCACTTTCATGGCTCGTTGAGACAATAGGCACTTTGAGTGTCCTTAATCTTGTATATAATGTATACACAGTACACATGCCCTTAACACTTGCTCCTGCATTTTCATTCTCTGCAACTTATTCATCTTTATTCCAATTGCCATCTAGAGATAAATCTCAGGACAGACACACAGATGATTTTTTTAAGCTGCCTTTGAATTCTTTTGGTCAAAAGAGAATAAAATTAATTAGAAAGATTTAAGGATGGGCGTGATCACGTTAGTACAGAGCATTTAGAAAAGGATCAGAGGTAGGTAAGTAGATATTAAAAATATCTCCTAGATCACATTGGGTTCTCAATTATAGGAATTCATTGCATATTGCTTCTATAAGGAAATATCTTTGCCCAGCCAACACAACCACACCTGCTCAATTTTATATCCAAGCCCCTAATTGCACTGAACTCGTGGGGTTGTGCAGATACATAAGGGGGAGGCTGGTGCTGTCAGCAGCACCACTGGAATTGGCCGTGGTTGGGATTTCCCTTACGAGGGAAGAATTCACCCTGAAAATGGATGCATACCTTGGGCCTGCCTGATGCCCACCATTCAGGAGGGCTGAGGCCCTAGCCCAGACAACATACAGGTGCTATTGAGCCTACAAAATAATCGCAAACCCCAGCCTCAGCTTCGGCAGAACCCTGGAGGCACATGGACTGCACAAGGGCTAGAGACCTGGTGCAATTGCACAGCATGACCACAACCACCAGCCCAACCCCATTGCCACCCCAGCAAGCCCATGCTCAAACCCAGGAAGGATCAGGCCCTCTCCAGCACAATCATTCCCATCACAAAGCACGGCGGGTTCAACAATAATTGGTCCCAAATTAAGTAGGATTAAATAACAGAAACGTAATGTAGCATAAATGCCAAGAAGCCAGGCCTTCTTTTTTACACAGTTATCATTTTTTTAACAACACCAAAGAAAGAGGCAAATTGTTGTGTAAAAATACGTGAAAATAATAATAGTCCTGGAAAGAATGTTTTTCTTCTCTCTGGCTGTTACAAAAACAGTTGACTACTGAGAAGCAAAGAGCAAATTTGCAAGAAAGGGCACAGCACAATAGCAGCAGTGACTGTTAGGGGGAACGGTAGGCGCTTTGTTATTTAAGGAACTTCACTGTAATTTTAAAGCGTTATTTATAATAGTAATAATGCCAGCCAACTTGTTCCTCCCGTTTAATTTAATACACAACCAGCCTAAATAAAAGACTACAAAAGCAGCTGGGAACAGTGCAGTTTCCTACTGTAATTGTGTATACGTATCTGAACATCTGATGAGCAGTAGTCTACATTTCCTTATTGTTATAGTCGACAATTATATCTGTGCATGCTTTGCAGATATGGTGCTCTGCTGAGCTTTATAAATGCAGTCTTTGTTTCCTTAATTATTAGGCAGACAGTTCATTCTGTCCCATGTCCAAGTTCCAGACAGGTGGAATAAGGAGGTGGCATCTGTCTTAATATTGAATGCCACGCTTCCCCCATCTGCTGTAATAACAGTGCGGGGCTGCTTGGCTTCAGTTATTCTTTTCTGCACACAACTAGGCAGCCATATGCCCTTATGTGCCGCACGTGCCACCAGAGCGAGCCTGCCCGGCGATGCAGCGACGAGTGGGAAGGAGCCTCGGCGCGGGGCTGAGGTCAGGCACGTGCTGGAGTCAGCAGGTGACAGTCAATACAGCTACTGAGATCCGCTCAAAGCGCCAATAGAAAAGGCCTTCAAAGTCAATTGACAGAATAGAGCACGCTGCCAATCAAATTTTACAGGGCATACCTTCCAGGCTAGGCAAATAAGAAGATTTAGAGCACATGGCAGTTCATCGTTTATAATCCTGTCTTAGCCCAGCATGGCTTAGTGATAGTTCTGTGACAGATGATGAGCACATGACAGCTGGGGGATCTTATACAAACTCATACAGTAAAATTAAAATTAAATTAGTGACACACTTGTACACATTAGTTGTGCAACAGTTATGCGATCTGTTCAAGACCCTTAACACAAACCATCTCTGATTTAAATAATTTATACTGATGCAGAGGTGGTGGGTTGTATTTTTTTCCCCTCTCCCAGAAGGAATGCAACATTTGCACATTTTTAGCTTTAAACAGCTCTGTCCTTTTCATCCTGTTTGTCCTGTCATTTCTTCTTCATGGGGACTGACAGAAAGAAAGCAAAGATTTATATTTTTTTTTAGGTTAAAATGTTCAGAAGGGTTGGTTTGGGGGTCCGAGAGTATTTTTTTCTTGCTGACTGCACCATGCAATTCATAATATTACAGCTGGTTTATTTTCCTACATAGCTATACTAGACAGCCATTAAAAAAAATTAAAACCAAATAAAAACAAACATACCAATCTCCCCCCTCATGATGCAGAGTGGGAAGGAAACCTGTAAGATCTAAGTGTTTTAGACGCAAGAGTATAATAAACTGGCTGTTCTTTGGCTCTTTAATCTGATAATCTTGTTACTATTTTATGTTTGTGTGTTGGAAAAAAAAGAGAAGTAATCACTGAAATGTTGACAGTAGATCTGCAGTTTGAAAAGACTCATAACTTTAAAGCTTAGAGGGCCTGATCCTTTTATCCGTGTGGGTTTGACACAAGACTACCTCTATTAGCTTTACTGGCGTTACACCTGATTTACACAGTGTAAACAGAGACAGGATTTGACCCTGAAATCCTTTTCGGAAGGCTACTCTATATACCAGCAGCGTGTATTTACTGCTCCTTCCCAATCGCTTAGCATTTCTCAGGCGCTGAAAAAATAGCTAAGTCACAGAAAGTGTTTTTACATTTTTGGGTAGCAACACTGAGATATGCAAAGACTGTTGTCATGCTGATCTACGCAGCAATAATTCTGGAAATCACAATGATTTATCAGCTGTAATAGTCCGAAAAAAAAGAATGGAGAAATTCTTGGGCTTTTTTTTCCTTGAGCAAAATTTTTATTTATTGACTTATTTGTGTGTGTGTGTGTGTGTGTGTGTGTGTTTAAACATAACCATGCCTGGAGGATGATCTGGGGGCTCCTGGCCATGGATATTTTCATAGCTAGAAAGGATAGTATGTATGCATATGTATTTATATGTAATTGTGATTAGAAGATAGTTTGGGGGCTTTCAGCCATGGAAATTATCAGTTAGGAAGGCTAGTTTGGGTCTTACAAACAAAACACTGTCCCAGCGTTAGGCCCCTTTTTCATATACATAAAGAAATAATCTGTAATAGCCACCCAAATGTTAATCCAGTCTTTGAACCCCCATACTAAAAAAGGATGGCTCCTGTTCTACATACTCTTATTTTTATGTTAATAAGGTCGGTGAGGGGAAGGCTGGAGGTTTTTTAGAATATTTTTAGCATCCTTCCCCTTCCTCCCAGAAGCATTCGGAGGCTCAAGCCATTTCCACCAGCTGTAGTGTTCCACAGTTAAACTCAGCTCACCTGATGCTCAGTGGGGATTATTCACCTGACGGCTTTGTATCGGGAAGGTGCAGACAGGGGCTCTATGAGGTAGGAGTGGAGCTGCAAGTGCTCACTTATGTGTGCATGTGCTATGTGCTGTACGTTCCCTGTGCAGAGCTAGGAGCAGCGCTGGTCCCAGCTACCGCTCGTGGCACCGCCAGGAGCTGCTCTGTGCGCATGGCGCTGGGTAGGGCTGAGCCAGGCCCTCCAGCCGGCCTGCCGCCTCCGGGGAAACAGGCCTTAAACTTACGCTGCAGTTCTGGCACGCCAAGAAATGTCCCACGTGCTCCTTCCCTGCTCATCCCAGGTGATCAATACCGCATCTCCTACTGTGTTCTTGTTCTTTCCTGGCCCATCTACCCCAAGGAAGTGCAGTGAGGTGCAGAGAGTCCAGAGCTTGTGCTGGCCAGGCCAGCTCAGGACCTGGAGGACAGACCCTCATCAGCAATGTTGGGCCAGTGAATCCCAATGTAGCCATCACTGTTTGGTTACTCTGCTCCCTGACCCCAAACAGCTCCACACAGCACAGTGTGTGCAACCAAACCAGTCTGCTGAGGAAGCATGACCCAAGCTTTGACATCTCGGGGGCATGTCTCTGGCTTGATTTTCTCTCTTCCACCATGTTTCTGCTGTTAGACATCTTCTGTTCTTTCACAGCCTCCAGACCAGGAGTCAAACCCTGCATGAAGACAAGATTCAGCAAACCCGTTTTTTTCCTCAGTTTCATTTGGTTCCCAGTTGTTTCTGGTCCACTGAGGAACGTCGTGTCTTGGCAGGTTGTGAGGTGCAAAAAGACACTGGTAGCCTGAGAATGGAAGGAAGCAGTGGCCTGGGAAAGGGAGAGCAACGAGCTCATCTCTGCCTGGAAATGGTTACACAGAAGTGCACATAGACTGCTGTGGTGGCCCTGATACTGTGTGACAATCCCAAGGCCCCTACTACATACAGCTGCAAGATGTTTTATAGAGAATTTAAAAAAAAAAATAAATAAATAAACTTTTAAGAGCTTTAAAACATGGCTTTCTTCCTGTTCTCTGTTTCTTCTCCCTGGGGCTGGGTAACAGCAGGTTCTTCTGGCAACATGAGTCCAATTGTGCAGGTTTCAGAAGGAGAGAAAAATGGTGTATAATCAATTGTATATAATAAAACTCAGGGGGAAAAAAGCCTTTTCCATGCTGCACAATATCAGCTTTATGCAATTGGACACTCTGTATTTACCAAGGCTAGAAAAAGAAGACGCCTTCCAAGGAAGAGTTTGGGGCATTAAAACACAACTTGGAGGGTGCAAGCTGGGTTACTGGAACCCATCACAGAGTATCTGCTGCCCCACACATCAAAATGAAGCCATTTAGGGGTGGAAAAGCTCCCCTCAAGTGGCAAAGCAGGAGCTATTGGGAACACCTGCAACAGCATGGGCCCACCTCGCTTGATGAAGAAGCTGATGAAGGGAAATCCCTTGGAGTACCCAGTCCCAGACCAGCTGTGCAGATCCTGTAAATGGAGCCAAAAGGATGGATCTGTCAGGGCTGGATGGGCTGGAGGTGCTACAGCCAGCCCTGGGGTGCAGGTCCATGGACTTCCCACAGTAACAGGGCTGCATGTGGCAGGCAGGATGGGACATATTCACCTGCCTCACTCTGCTGAACCTTCATCAGTTCAGGTGCTTCCACAGCTTCACTTTCTTAACTTCTCACAGAGCTCCTGTCCAGATCCCAGCATATCCTGGTGAGGACTGTGTTGTCCAGTGGTCGTTGTTCCAGATGTGGCATGGCACCATCACCCGCCCATTCATCTTCCTCATGGGTTTCTCCTCCTCCTCTTGGCAGTTGAAGAGATCCTTTCTGACAGTGCAGGTTAATCAGATGTTGTCACTAGTAGGGATGGTGGTGGCCACTGTAGAATCAAAGGCTTTGAGTGCTGAGTTGCCCAACAATTTCTTGAGGGTCTCACACCTGAAAACCTTCCTGGTTTCAGTAGAGACTGATGTTCACATGGTGCCACTCTTCCCCTGATACTCTCTGATGTTACCATCAATTATTTCCTTCATGGGTTGGAAGGGACCTCATGGTCTCCTGCTCAGGCATGGCTCTGGGGCCTCTTCCAGTCATCCCACGCAGGGGGTCCAGTCACCTCACTCAGGGGGATGTAGCTCAGCAGCTTCTCATCATCATACATCATATCTGTGCTCCTATTTCACCTGCCCTGCTCAACTGGACTTGAGCTGGAGGGGGAGGATTGCTGTTGTTTGGGGGGAAAAAATGGAGGGGTTTTTTCTTTCTCTGTTGTAGTAACTAGAATAATATAGATTATAGAGGGGGAAAAAGTGAGATGAAGATATATTGGAGTAATGGAGGAATCATGCACAAATCATACCTTTATATACTGCATACAATAGATGTACAGACATGGAACAGAATCAAGGCTGGTAGGAAGCTTAACCATGTCCTGCACATGGACAGTTTTTTAATTACTTGATGGAATGACTAGCTGTGATTTGCAGAGAGAACTGGGAATGAGACATCTGTTTGCCACTAAACGAGGGCAATCAGTGGGGTTAGGTACCTGTTTTCTCTGAAAAAAAGCCGAACCCTCTAGCCTGGCCATGTCCTAACGCGTGAGGTTTATAAATGAAGCAAGCAGGAGCCAACCCAAGGTTCAAGCACCACGAACAGGTTCCCATCTCCTGTCTCCTTGCTGCATGACACAGGTATCCATTTAACTCCTCTGCCTCCTTGTAGATAACAATACTGATGATAAGGAGTCACACAAGTGTCCTGTGGGATATCCAGGGCTGTTGTCAGTATCTTGCTTTGAAATCCTGAGCTGGATATTGCTGTCTGGCATTGTGTCTCTGCTGTTGGGCCAGGTCTCAAGCAGCAAAATATGCCCATAGTCAACAAGATTTTAGTTTGAGTATGAACCTTGGAAACTGGATTATGAGCATTTTGCCAAACATAAATAGGACACGATGGTTTGGTCCCTCTCTTTGTACGGATAAGTATGTGTTCAGGGTGCATGTAATTGTGTGTTGTTTGTGTCCATGTTGTGTGTAAAATACACCCATACAGACTGGCACAGATTACCTAATCACTCCATTTGTGAATGAAATATTTCATGAAAATACGTAGCACCACAAGAATTAATAACAAAGGCGCGTTGCCACAATGAACATTTTATGCAAGCTTATAGGCATAATGTAATGAAGAAAGCGAGAGGAGAAACACCAAGAACAATATCTTCACTCTATCAGCAGTTTACTTCAGTCTACTTATGTATGATCAAAGACTACAAATATAGTTTAAACAGCATGAAATAATCGCCAGGTTTGTAACGTGAAATAATTTTAGAAAAAAAAAAAAAGAAAAGGCAAATCATAGAACAGGCTCAATGCCACGATGCAATGGGCGTGTAGACTCATTTTGTGATGAACAGCCAAGGAATGGCAGCGGTAGGAAAATGAGGCTAGACGAGCTAACCTCCCTCCTACCTCCGCTTTGAAGATTTCCACATTCTGGGGAGAGGATAATGAAAATATTTTACCTCCTCTATTACAGAAGTGTCAGTGGACACAAAAAAAACCCCAAAAGCCCAAACGGAAAAAAAACCCGATGTAACATAATGCAATTGCAAAGCAGATGTTGGAGGGAAGGCAGTGTTTCTCGGACTGCATTGGCAGAGAAGAGCTCAACCAAATGCACATGCAAATCAGCTGAATTATTCACAAGGAAATAAAGGGTACCAAAACTCACTCCCTGCAGCCCACAGCGAGTGTCTTGTGCCTTTCCCTTCCTGTTTGCCTTGCTTGCCATGGCACCTCCTTCCACTCAAAAATCAGAGATGAGTTTTTCCTGGCCCCTCCATATCCAGAACTACTACAGAGGATAGACTGGCATCCCTGCCCATGGAGATAAGCCAACTGCATCCTTCTCCTCCACTTAGCTCTTTTAACACACACACACACGCATGCACACACATACACAACCCACCCCCACCCCCCACCCCCCCACCCCCCCCACCCCCTCCCTGCTGCCCTCCACCCTTTCCCCAAACAGGCCATTCAGCACCCAGCAGGCAATTCTGCAGCAGTGCTCAGTGGGGGAACCTGAGCGCAGGAGCCGTCCTGGGAGTTTCCCATGTCCTCAGCCAGGAGACAGAGTGGTGGGAGCAAGAGCAACCCTGCTTCCCACTGCAGATCACACTGGGCTGGAGGACGGAGGACGAAGCCCTCCTCCGGGACTGGGAAATCAGGGCTTAATCCAAGCTGGTAGGGAGGTGGGTTGGCATCCTTGTGCATTGTTTCAGCCAAATGAGGGACCCCCAGGTCAAAACTGACCACAACAGAAGCAGAAGCTGTTCGGTGACAGCCACATCTCACACATGGTGCAGACATCGAGAGGGGGGGACTCTTGCCCCATCCCAGCATCCTCGGCTACAGGCAAATGCAGCTACATCTGCCTTTGTAGGTAACAATGATCACAGTTAAGGCTGTTTAATTTTTTTCCATTTAGTCTCCTGTTTTCAGTTGCTATTGCTTCTCAATAACTAACTACTTCACTTGAGATCCTTGATGTTTATTCTCTGCCTTAGGGTGAATTCTGCATTTTTTTTCTGGTTTTGGTTTTCTTGGGTTTTTGTTCTTTTTTTCCAAGGACAGCAAAATGCCCCAGCCTTTTTGAGTTTTGAATTAGTGTTGCTAATGCTAAAAATTGGCTTCAGCAACTGTCAGTTTTAACCCTTTCTTATTTTATAATTAGTATTGTACCATTTAGGAGTGCTCATGTTTGATTTGGGGGAGAAACATGGAATCTGACAGATGGACAGTACTGGAGGGGGACAGTTACTCTCTGCTCTCCCCGGTAAAACATATTTAGATGCAGCCATTGCTTTTTGCACACCCTGAGTGAAGCTGTGCAGATGTCACACTGCAAAAATCCCAGCCCCAAATGTAAAACCACCAGACACCACCAATCCTGAATTTCCAAGAAGAGGCAGTGGCCATCCCCTTCTGACCCCGAGCTGGTTTGGAAGCCACAAGATGGCTGGATGTTTTACTTGCTGCTCTTTCACCAACCAGCACGAATAATTCTGTGAACTTCACAGCCCTTATTACCGAGCACAGCCTAATAATGTCATCTCAGGAGGCAAGTAATTGCAGTAATTAAGAGGTTGCACAAGGTCACTTGAGGCAGGGCTGGGAATACAAGCTTTTGTCTCTCACCGCGCTGCTGCATCCTCCGAATATGCACGCTGCAGCCTCACGCTGTCTGCAGCCATCGGGCCCAGCTCCCTTTCAAAACCAGGAATAACAATCTGGAGCGATATCAGCAAAAGTGGCTTTAAACCTCCTTTCTCCTTCCATTACCCAGAAAGTCTCCTGCTTTATAGAAACAGTTTGAAGCCAGTGCGTTTTGTGGGAGGTGGGTTGGAGATTTATTGAGGAAGGGTGAACGTCTGTAGAGCAGGAGGAGCTGATTGCCCCAAACTGCTGTCCTTACTTTAAGAAATCCGCCATGTTTTACACAAAAAATGTTTTGTACTGCACAGTGTATAAGCCCTTTCCTATCAGGCCCTTGGTATATATATACATATGGGAAATGGGCATCACATTCCATGGACTTCATTCTTAGGAGCTTTTCCTAATTTTTGATGGCTCAATTTTGCCCCTTTCAGACCGCCTGAAGTGTGTGGCTGCTTGGCTGTCACCTGCGTGTGACTTCACTTATGGGACAGCGTGTTCTGTGCAGAGAGGAAGGACCGATGGGGAGAGTGAACCCTTGCCCAGCATCAACTCTCTCCGCATCTCTCCAGCTGATGGAGCAGATGAGAGACGCAGCGAGTTACATAAATGTAGGAACCAGAAACTTAATGAAATGGCTCTAAATGTGACAGCATTCATGAAAAGATTAATTACCAGGAGTAAAGGGGGAAGGGTGCCAGGAATTGATAGGATTGGTACCAATACCAAAAGCCTGCTGTGCTAGTAGAGCCATAATATGCAGTCCTAATCTGCGGGCCTATTGTTTTTCTTACAGAAACAACAGGCTTCAGCCAGTGATACAAAAGGGGCTACATTACAGTTTCTGCAGGAAAACCAACAACAGCCATTAGAAATAATTACCTTAAGACAAACCGGCAAGCGGAGTGTGGCACACACTAATATCCTCCCAAGCATGAGTCTCTGGGAAGAGAGGGACTGTTGCTGTATTTATCCCAGTGGTCGTGTGAATGAAGGGAGAGAATTAGAGAGAAGAAAGTGGGAGAGAATGAGAAACAAAACGAGACCAGGACAGAAAGAGTAAGAAAAAGAAAAAGGCAGGTTTTCCCATCAGTGACCAGTTGGTGCTCTCATCCCTGACTTGAAAATATCAGAGGACATGGGCTGATGTCTCCCTACTTGTACTCTCCCTGTGCAATGTCAGCAGAGAAGAGTGATCACGTATTCATTTGGATTTGCTGGCTAGGCCCCCAATTTGCCAGGGAGTAATTAACTATGAGGAAGGGCAGCAAAGAATCAAACCCATAAACTCTCTTAAATGAGATCATTATTACTGTTCCCTACAAAGACCTGCCCTCTCTACTTCCCCCGAAGCAAAGAAGTCTATGTTTTTAATTTGTACTTGCCCATCTTCTCTCCTTGGCAGAATTGATGTATCTGACATATGAAATCACAAACTAACCCGTGGCAGGATAAAAATGAAAAAGCTCCATTTTGCAGTGGGATTAGACGAACACATTTGACTAATGGCGATTTCCTGCTGCATTTTATGTTAACTGTGATTGTGCAAAAACTTTAAACTCAAATTTCAGATGACTGAAGACACTGAGAACATTGTATTAACTCCCAGTACAATGAGGTTTTACAGGACGCTGCCAAATACCTTCTTAGACAGCATCTCCTTTTATATTTTGATTTATTTGTATGTGTAAATATATTGTGTATTTTGATATATACATGCTGTGTCTCTTCGATTGGCATGTGTACTGATCAGTATTGTATTTTAACTGTAATAATAACATATAAAATGCACATACAAATAAGTATAATTTTATATGCACAAATATAAATGACTTTGTAAACAAGGGCTTCATCTATATGGATGTGTGCATATGAATAGATCCAGGTGTAGCAATTTCGATAGAGACGTCTGCCACCATCCATTATGGAGGCTACTTTACATAAAAGAAATATAGATAGATAACCAAAAAACTGTTTATTGAACAGGACATTATCTTACTTGAAACAAAAAATACACAACATTCTGTAACATCTACCGTGTTAATAAGTAACATATGGTGTCTGTTTCACATGCTAATAGTGACTTTTTAATTTGAAGTCAGCCCCAATGAACCTAAATCCATGCTGTCTCCAGGATTAATTATGAGTACTAGACTGTGATACCAAGCCTCTCTTCTTGATAAGCTTTATGAACCAGGTTTGCACACAGGATAATATAGCTCCTGAGAGCTGCCATATTTAACCTATACATGACCTGCTGGTACATCTTTTGGAGAAAACAAGCAACTTGATAAGGTACTTCATTCTATCATCAGGGCATGGGCGCTACCAGAGTGAGAAACACATTATTTATGTATGTTGACATTAGTTACTGAGCCCCAGATACCTATTTAGCATAACCCTTGGAAATGCTTTATTTAATATGCAAATATTACTTGAAAAATAAAAATAATAAAAAAAAAAACCCCAAACTTCAGGGATGCAGGTGCAAATGGAGTGCAGCGTCATGAGGTCCATGGCTCCCATGTTAACCAATATTCTTCTGCACCTGCATTGCTGCTTCTTCCCACAGCCCTATATGTTTGGGAGCTCCTCCTGGTGATGCTGCTCTGGGCTGGGCTGGGAGGTGGAATCCCGAGGGACAGGACAACACAAGTAACCATGTGTGGGTTGGCCTGAAGGTCCATCTAGTAGAGATGCTTAGAGAAAAACCATAAAACCAAGGTAAGCCCTCTCCCTAATCACCTCTATTCCCTGCAGCAGTGAGCTTCCCAAATCAGGGGCTGTATCTTTTTTTCTGAAATAGCCCTGGCCAGTGCTCCCTTCATGAATTTGTCTACAGCTCTCTCAACCTGTTTGTGATCTGATTTCCACAGAGGAGAGGGGAGCACACAGCCAGAAAGTGCTGTCACTGGCCCAAGGTAATTTCATAGCAGTACAAAAGCCCTTGGTGTCACTTTAAATAGGTTTAGGTGGAAAGATCAGAGTGTATCCTAAGCACAGCTATAATGTTCTTCCTTGGAGAAAACAGCTTCCTGATGGCCGTGAGGATCCTGCTACAGTGAAGTCATTAGAGCTAGTTTTCTCTAAAATACATATGCTTGGATGCTCAGGTGGCTGCAAGTTCATCTTCTCTTCCTTGACAAATAGACCCGCTTAAAGAATTTAAACTTTCTTTCTTTTTCTGATTCTCTTTTATTAACCTCAGGTTTTTAAATTACTGAAAAATATATTTAAAGTGGTTTTCAAGGTCACTGGAAAACTACATTTTTGAAGTGTCAGTAGAAAATAACCAACTTTCGAACCACAAACCCGGTGATATTTATTTTTGAACCTGCGAAACCGGTGATAAACCCAAGCTGTTTACATTAGTTTGAAATCTGTTTTCCTGGTTTCGGCCAGCCATGGCCCTGCTGCAGCTACTTTCCCTCCAGATAATTTGCCATTCCCACCGCAGCGTAAATTCTTCTCCAGACAGTAATGCGGTGGCTGCCAGCCCTGCCACCAAAATGGCCCTGTCTCACAAGCTAAGTCGGATCAGCCTGAGACAGGATTTTCCTAACACAAACTGTCTGTCAGGGCTGCAGAACCAGGGGAGCGGGGGTTCCAGGGGTGGCATTCACATCTGTGTTTTGGTACAAAGTTATTGCCCCTGGCCAGTGCCTGATGCCACGGTATTGCCTGCAATCGCCTTCCAGAGAGACAGCAACAATCATTTGTAATAATTAACAATCCCAGAAGAGTTTTCATGAGAACTGATGTGTTTATCTGTCATGCCCTGGCTAAATTCCAGCAAGGACTACATGACATCCTGCCTCTGTAATTGTATTTCATCCAAGTAAATTCTCCTGCAGTTTTGATCAGGAAGGATAGTCTTTGTTATTCCTTGCCTAGCAGCTGCATTCATAGGGTTGCTGCATTCAGAAATAGTTGCTGAGCCAAAAACGTTTCAGTTACGAGTGATCAGTATTGCAAATTCTTCTGATTTTATGCGCCGTCTTAGGATTTTTAGTATTTTTCCTAAAGCCTTAGCTCTTGGCATAATTATGAAGCACAAGGATCTCAGTTTTTGTGTTTTAAAGTAAGTGGCTAGCCCTTGTAGTTGAAAACACGAGGCGTGTTTACCCTAGAGGCTGAGAAGCCAGATGGTGGATAAAGAAAATGCAACAATTTTGGGTTTTAATCTCATGGTTTTTTAAGCCAATCTCATAATTTTGGGGAGCTGGACTCACAGTTTGTGAATGTTTGCAGTTGGCAATACTGACTGATCATAATGTATCTCTTGTTTATCAAACAAGAGTACCACAGAGCTTAATTAATTGCTGATTTAATTCATGTTTGCCAAAAGCTTCGAAGTCCTTGGATTCATTGAGTTCCTTTTAGGACAAAATACAATTTACAATGTTAAATCTTCTCAGATCTGCTATTCTGGGAATGTTTCAGTAGCCAGCAGTTTAATTTAACTGATAAAATGCATTTCTGTAGCACAGTCCCTCTAGAAACTTTGATGACCCCGTTCCCTGGAGGCAGAGTGATCATACATGACCACAAGATGAACAATGCCTTTCCAAAGGGCTCCTGGGGACAAAACTAGACCATTTCCTGAGTCATGTTCACACCCCATTTTGGGGGGATCACCCACCAGCACCCAAACAGGACATGAACTCATTCAAGGGTCTTACAGCACCACTGGAGGTTTGGAGAAGTCGTGCTGTTTGGAGCAGCCAGCTCTCAGGCTGCTGAGGGTCTCCACTGAGCACGATTTGAACCTCTCTGCTCTATCATGAATGCTGATTGGCAGCACCGCTTTGTGGCACAGCACACAAATAAAGGAAATCGACCCATAACTATGCTGTAAAGAGCTTGACTCCAGGCTTTCACTTAGCATCACCAAAGCAACAGCTCAAATCACCCTCCCATCTTACTCACCGCTGAACTGAAGCAAACAATCGAGTGTTTAGTAGAGCTGGGTCACTCGGTGGGACAACTGCTCTGCACCAAGACACCACCTCCCTGCCATCCCACTGCAGCCCAAACATAGGCTTGGCAGCCAGGCAGGTACGTATATGACACCGAGTTATTACTACATTGCAAATATTTGCATGGAATCAGTAGCTCCTTCTAACTCTTTGCTAGACATCTCAGAAACAGGCCAGGCTCTGCTCAGAGTGGGTTAGTTTTACCCCAGGGTCATCCAGGCAGCTGGGGCATGGGAAATGGTGTGTCATGCAGTAAAATCAGGTGCCTCATGTTAGTCCTGGTGAGAATGGCTTTTAAGCCAAAATAATGCTGGGTCTTATTTACTTGACAGCTCAGACATTAATTTAAGACAGGCACAAATGAATCACCAGCCATGTTACAGTTGCCTCGTTGGAATCCCTCTGCTATAATCTCATAGTTTTTTCACCTAATTAATTTCCCCTTTCCTTGCACCAGTGTTTCATGAGTGTATCTTGTTTGGAGGAGATTAAGAGTCACACACTTCATTAGTAAGGTGTAAATTATCAGAGAGACCCTCTCCATCCACCTGCTTAATTGGGTTAATGAAGCGTCTCTGTGGGCTCTGGTAAGACAGCACTGCTCTCTGCTCCCTGCAGGCGTTACCAGGGCTGTTTGGAAAATAGATGGAGACCTTCAAGTTCCCACCTTTGTGCTTTTTGAGACTTGCAGGCATGTAATTAAAAAACAAAAAACAACCCCCCCCCCAAAAGAACGAAAAAAACCCAAAAGTTGACAAAAATTGGAAGATAAAACATTCCTGTCTGTAAAATTACAGTCATAAATATCACTCAAATCAGCCTATATCAGAACTTTCCTACGGCTAATTCTTAGTTCATACTAATTCCTAATTTTTTCTTTACCTAAATCACTCAGACTGCATTAATATAACACACAGAGGCATTCTATTAATCTTCAGTTAAATGGTTAAACTGGTATGGAGGCCACAGCAACGCAAAGGTAAAAACAGGGTGCATGTTCAGTCCTCAGTCATGCCGTGTGGGGTGCAGGCAGCCCTGGGCACTGCTACTGGAGGGGTGGGTGCCCCTCATCCCAGCTAGAGCTGATCCCACACAGAAAAGAGGTTAGTTATCTCTGCACATCCCCATCTCACCTCTGCTTGGTTTTTGGAGACTATGCTTGCAAGGGAAAGCGATAAAACTCATATCAGGCGCATACATTACAGCACATCCCCCGAACAGGAAATTTTAAGTTGATACTAGAGATTATTTGCACTGCAACTCCCGGCTCAGAAAGTCATGCTCTTCCAATCTGACATGGAAATACAGCACGATGACTCATGAGCGCTCAGCACATCAGGCTGTGCATTGATGTCACTTGTGGGGTGAGATGGGCTCTGTGCTGCTGAAAACCAAAGCTGATGCTGAGCGAGGTCAGAGCATCACGAATGCTGAAGCTCTTTAAATGTACTTGCAGGCTCTTTCTCATGAGCAAGTCATTGAACTCAGACTCGTGCAGCCAGAAACAAATCCATCAGCAGTCCCAAGCCTCAACCGAATGGACAATTTGTGCACAGAAAATGAGGAGAAAGTCTGTGGGTAAATTATTTGTCACAAATTATTCACCCAGCTCTACCTGACAGAGAAGCGTTCTGCGTTTGATCTCTGTGAGCGACTGTTGCGGGAATCAAAGGGAGTTTTGTCAGGGGATTAAGTGCAGAAGATGTCGTCGAGAACTACATTAAAGATAAGAAATCCAGAGTGTGGCCCAAAGTGCCTAATCCCAGCACAACTAGTGAATTATTAAGTTGGTCATTTGACAGAAGGAGGAAAAAAATCCAACTGTTTTTGAGACTGCCTAAAAAGAGGTTTCTATTAAAATACAGCGGTTGCATAATGAGAAAGCAACGTGCGGTTCCAGCATGAGAGCTGGGCTCTTGCTCCAGTCACTGCAGCTATCGAGTGAAGGCAGAAAAAAAGTGGCTTCCAAGGGCAGCCCCTTTTTCCCAGGTGTAGGATTTGAACCATCAGCTCTGACTGCCAGGGAGAAAGCACAGTTTTCAGGTATCATAGTAGCTTGCCTTCGGAGGCTCGGGATGCACCTGAAACACCTGGCTGATCCCAAACCAATCCCACCAGAGGCCCATCCTGCCTGTAGTGTCTCCATGCCTTGTTGGTAAAACAGGGATGCTAAGAGTTCTCTTTCTGCCAGGAGCACATAACAGATTTGTAACTTCTCTGCTCATGCCGTGCTGTCCAAGGGAGTCAGAGCTGGTATAGCAATACAAATGTTTGAAACATCATTGGGAAACCTAAAGAGACATAGGATGGGGCAACCCGTGTCAGCCTCCACAGTGGCTTGAGACGTAGGAAGGAGGTGTTTGGAAGCAGCTTTGGGAACACTCTGCTGGGATGGCCACAGCAGCAGCAGCACTGGAAATTGGTCACTAAATGAAAAACTGCTCAAGTTCGCCAGATGTAATTTCCTGTCTTGTTCCTACCCAGCACAGAGCAAAAGAAACGCGATGCGTGCCACCATTCAGCGTGAGTCACAGCAAGCACAGGACAATGACAGACAGAAGAACAGTTAGAGAAGAAAGCAAATAGGCAGGTCTCAGACCACTGGAAATGCTGGATTTCTAGATGAAGAGCTTCCTACAAGCATGGGAGCATCTGCATAGGCAGCTGACCGTGGGGAAGAATATGAGAAAACAGAAATCTTAACATTCTCATGAGGAAAAGGGAAGAGGAGTGAGTGAAACACCATCTTCAGGAATCCTGCCAGGGATCCTGGAGAAGCTGATAAAGGTATTTGATAAGCTGCAGGAACCCCAGCAGGATGAGATACCGTTTGTTACACAAAATCAAGAGGAGGGGAGGTGAAAGGTACTTGCACGACAGAGGTGGGAACTCTGGCATCGTAACATTGCCTTGCAGGCACCACCAAGTCCCTGGTTAGGAACAGGCTCACCTGCGAGACACGGCCAGGGTGTGGGAGAGGGTGCCAAGCAGCAGAACCAACCCCACAGCAATGACTCCAACTAGGAAAGGCAGCATCAGGGTCCTGTGTATGACAGAAAGGGGAAAAAAAATGCTCCACAGGAGTGATGGGGAACAGAGTCATTTAACACCTCAATGCCACCACTGCTGGGAAATGTGAACGGAGGACGCAGTGAAGAGACAAACACCTATGAGGCACACTGCCACGTGAACGTACAACAGGTACCAAGACTATCTCTGCTGTCCTTGGGCCAGTGCAGTGCAATGGGAATCCCTGGGACACCCTTGCAATTGTCCCACAGGATTTCCAGGCACCATGAAGGATCATTAAGACACGTTTGGTGTGGAAGAGAGATGAGTCCAAGAGGATAATGCCCAGGTGCATCAGCTCCCAAATGAGTTGGCTGGAGGTCAAGGCCCATGGATGTCCCTGCTAGGGGACACACTGTGGGATTGCTCAAAAGGGCTTCAGTGATTCACAACGGAACAGAGCAAAAGACCACCTGGTCCCACCACTGCATACAACTGGCTGTTGATTATAACCCCATATCCTCCAAATCAAGCCAGTGATCAACATCCATGTTTCTGGAAGCTGTATTTCTGTGTTGTGGACACCAAGCAGGAGAAAGCAGTACTTGAGGGAGCTGGGGAAGATGATGCCTTGCTCCGCTGGAGGTCTGGACTCGCATGGGAGGTGACAGCGATTCCTCAGGCTCCTTTCAGTCACAGACAGAAGTTGCAATGAGGGACAGGCAGGAAAACACTCTCTTCCATGAGAGCAGTTAAACCCTGGGGCAGGGACCAGAGAAGCAGAGAGGAATCTCCATCCTTGGAGATATTAAAAAATGGACCAAAGCAATGCGATTTCACTTGGAAGTTAGCTCCACCTTGAGCAGGATCTAGGACTGGAGACCTTCAGAGGTCACTTCAGACTTGAATTGTTCTGACTTTTCTGTTCTGTGATTATCCAGTTTATGCAGAATATTGTCTAACAAGAAGCAACCAACATGAATTTATCAAGAACAAATCTACCCAGAGCAGGGAGCAACTGCAATGCACTGGGCTGCTTCTCATCCCAGGGGAGAGGTTACTGCCTCTCACCTGCACCCTACGCCTTCCCTGGATATTCCCATCCCCTCAGAGACCTGCTGGCCAGCTCCACGTGCGATTGATCTCTAAGCTATCAGTCACCCAGGCTACTAGAATGCTTCCGTGCAAAGGTGTGCATGTGGAGGGGGCATAACTCTTTAGCACACAGCAGCTAGTGTGCATGCGTGACCGCTGCCGATGGCTGCCAACCTGTGAAAATGCACATGGGAGACACTGAAAAGGGGGAGGTGGGGAGGGACATCACGGCCCTGTTTGTCAAACCAAGGTGTTGAACAGATCTGCTGAAAGGTGAACCAGCTTGGGTTTGTTTGCTGACACCTCTCTGCTTGGCTACTCAAACCTTGCAATCCTCTGCCACCCTTCGGCAATAGCACAGTCACCTCTGCCTTGCACCCCTCTCCTTTATCTTTTTTTTTTTTTGTAATTCAGCTGACAAGGAACTCTTCCAAAACAATGGCTCACTCGTGCCTGTCCTCACTGAAAGCAAATGATTTACAAATGAGCTCAACTTCCCACCATGTTAGGGTGAGAGTCTGTGAATCATCACTCCATACATGAAGATTTGCTTTGGTGAAAGCTCTGGTGAAGCATGTGTCCTGCTCGGCTTCAAATAACTGGGGAGGACTGAATCACTGTCCTTCTGATCTGCCATCTCTTATAATTTGCACTGCTTCAAAATCTGTCAGCTGCTATTGCCATGCTAGTTCTTGGGCCAGGAATATGGGGTGTCAGAGAATTCCCTTTTTTTCCAACACTGAACAATGAACTGAAATGGAAAATGACCCCTAAAAGGCCTTTAGGTCTCTTTCCAGACCTCTGATTTTTTCTTTATGGGTGAAAATAAAATAGTTTGTGTTTATCTCTCTGCATCCTGTCCTGATGACATCTGGAAGAGACTTCCAGCCATCTCAGGTAAGTGGGGGCACACACTGGCTACAACTGCTGGGACACAATCAGGAAGGAGAGATGTGCTGTAAACAGCAGCAGTCTGTGTGGGGTTTGTGTTTTAACGGGTTCAAGAATCGCTGTTAGCATATGCTAACCACTCTTTGCAGGGTGATCATTATGCAAATGTCTACAGTAAACAGGTAGGAAATTAGATCTAATCAGACAACCCCCTCCCTCCCCTCTCCTGACAGGAAAGTTGACTCCACCGCATCACTCTTGGTACAAATCAAAAGGAGGCTGAATTCCAGCCTGAAACCTCAGTTTTGCATTTGTCCTTTTGTTCTTATGTGTTAGGTTTCTTGCATAAGTCACTGGAAACCTAAGGGCAGCCTTGTGATTGATTTAATTTTAAATCTCCCAGAACAGGCTGGTATGGCTGGGTCTAGAATTAAGGCTGCTTGTGGATTTCTGTGATTTGAAGGCAAATAAAAAAATAAGCACATCATGCCTGGTCTCCATGAGTAACCTGACTCTGTATAGTATCTAATCACTGTCTATTAAACTGCGGAGTGAGTAAAGAGGCTGCTTGTTAATACTGATGGGGACAGTAACAGCCACAGATTCCCAGTAGGAGCCCACAAGCATCACTGGGTTCTCTGATTATCAGGAGACCTACAAGTCTTCGGTGCTGCCCGGGTGTCACACAGCTGATTTCTGTCTCACACTCCCTCTCCCCAAGCAGCTCAGCCCATCTCCTGCGTCTGCAACACCTCAGCTCCTCTGTGCCCAAGTGCCAGACACAACTGGTTGATTTGCCCCACGCTCCATCGAGGTGTTGTATCTGACATGGGAACACCAACCTCATGGCTCACCTTGTCCAAGCCACCTACATGTGACCACCTGTGGCATCACCCTGATGGGTTGGGGGAAGGCCCCTTGTTCCACCCTGCTGTTTTGCCCCCAGCCCAGCGTGCATAACACCCGCAGCCAAAGTCTCTTCAGGCTTCCTTGCCAGGCACCTTATCACCCTGACACCAAAACTGCTCACAAACATAGCACAGACAGAGCTAATCCTCAGGCCAACCCAGACTGCAGAGCAAATTGCTTCTGCCCCTATCATCAGTGGTCCTCCAGGCCCTGCCAGCAGTAAGCACTGCCCTTGTCCCTGGGTCCTCTCTGCTTGTCCCCTTCCCAGCTGGGCTAAAGATACCCTCTGCAAGGCTCAGTTCCTGGATTTAGTAAATCTGAGCCTCACAGAAGTCTTAGAAAACACCAAACATCTTCTTACAAAAAATATTAAAGGCTGTGGTCATGTAATAACAACTTCTTACTGCAGTATCTATGCAAAGGTTGAGG
Organism: Falco peregrinus; assembly: GCF_023634155.1. NCBI lineage: Eukaryota > Metazoa > Chordata > Aves > Falconiformes > Falconidae > Falco > Falco peregrinus. The sequence continues at coordinate 97,039,700 of NC_073721.1, forward strand.
CAATTAAGACACTGCAGACAGAAGCATAAAAGCCACGTAGATGGCTCCTCAGCCATGATGGCCTTCTTGTGTTGTATATAGGTCCCAGGACAGACGCGTGAGAAATGGATGCTGCAGAGTCACCCTGGATGGGAGGGACCTGCATAACCTTTGGCACCCCCAGGTGCTACTCGATGCTCTTTTTTGATTATTGAAGTCTGGCCTGATGGTACGGTGGTGAGGGGAGCCTCAATAGGCCCTCACTGGCCAGTGATGCCATCAAAGTAAAAAATGAGGTGTCAGAGACCAGGATTTTCCCTGGGAAATCAGACATGTAGGCACTATTTTAATGTGGTTGCATCAATACAAGTAATTAAATACATGCAGTGAGGCTCTAATTTTGTTATATAGGGACCAGTGTAATGCCACAGGGTGATCTCTGCAGCTGCATAGTTGTTCCCACCAAATTCCAAATAGCTCCAGTGCTCTGTTTATTACTAATTTTCAATCAATCCACCACCATCCCTTGCAATGTCACAGACTTGCAGCAGATGTGGATGACGCATTCAAGCACTGGTATCCTGCAAAATGCTGAAGGCACCCCCCAAAACACAGGGAAAGAGACTCACAAGTCCCTGCTGTGACCACTTCTGCAGTCCTCTCTCTCCCTGTTGATACGGGAGGCCATGAGTCAGGAAGAAGCTCTGGCAGACTTCAGCAGTTTAGGTTGCCCCTGGCAGTACCTGCCAAAGGAGGCGGATAGTTCGCATACCTGGAGAGGCTGGCCCTGTGTCCCAGCAGCAGGGAGGCAGCAGGAGACAGAGCAGCCAAAGAGTAAAGAAAGACCAACAGTACAACAGAGATGACCCAAAGTGCTCCAGGAAATTCTTGCAAGACATTTGCCAAGACTGAGTTATCTTAGGGATCCCAGTGTTGCACTAGCAGTGGAAGAGTGCCCTTGTTTCACTGCAGATGGCCTCTCCCATGCGTGTGGGAAAGGCCAGACGTGGGCTTCTGCACCACTTGTCTTGGATGAGCCATCAACCTGGAGATCCTACCACAATACTAATCACAGAGGTATAAACCACCTGGACCACTGGTACCTGATCTCTGGTGCCTGGCTGTCTCCTACACCATGTTTGATTTGCCATGTCCAGAGATGATCCAGAAGCAAATTTCCCCAGGAACCATCTGGTGAATTCTACATCCTCTAAAGAGTCCTGCACATGGCCCTGAAACAGCAGAGTAACCTGGATGAAACATGTGCCATATTGTATTTTACGTAATAATGGACAGGAGCAAATACCTGCTGCATATCTTTTAGAAAGGCACACAGTTATTTGACTTTAATACTTCAAAAAAACCTGAATACCTTCTATGTCCTCAGGCAATTTGTTTCAGCTGTTAACTTTTATTTTTCTCTGATGTCCAGTTTGGATTAATCTTATTTTAACTTGTCAGCCTGGGTGTTGTTACCAGATGGCTGAACACGCACTTTTGTCTTCCATGTAATAATCCACTCACCGAATATACTTCCATTATCTCAGCTTTCTCTTGGATAACTCACATATTGACTGGATCTCCCCCGGTACCCCTCTGCTAAGCAGGTTCCCCATTCCTTGCGTTGCTTTCACAGCTCTTCCAGAACCCTTCCTAATCCTCTGCTTTTGGTTCCAAAGCCTGGTCCTGAGTCTGGACAACATTATTTCAGTAGAGGTCTCTTCTCTCACCTGATCTGGGGATTTCCAGGGTTTCAGTGGCAACATCCCTGTCCTCACCCCCCCACTGACCCAGGGCTGAAGCCTTTTGGGTTCCCACCATTACCCTATCACCCTTCTCACCATCCCACCACCCCAGTTCCTGCAATCTCATGGCTGTCAGGAGGGCTTAGCACTCACCAACCCATGCATGGCCGGGCTTTCCAAACACCGTCCTCGTGCAGGGATGCTGAATCACTCTGGTTGTGTCTTTAGGTGCATTTGCTTGCCCTTTGCCATCCAGCCCTGCTTTTCTTTGCCAGGATCTCCATCTTTCAGGTGCCACTTTCTATCACTTCTCCCCCTTCACCAGCTCTGGCGGTGCGGTGTTTAACAATTCTGCCTGCATGCTCTTTCACATTGCTAATAAAAATGTTAAATAAAGCCACTCTACCTCCTCCACATGACACTGAACTAACACCCTCACAACTCACTGCACTCATTTGCAGCTCTGCAGCCGCTGGGGCAACACCCTCACGTGGACCAGCCTGTGGTAACTCCCCAGATGAGCTTCCCTGTGGGGTGGCTCTGGGTATTTCCCTAGTGTAGAGGAGCCTGATTATCCCAAGGGGTCAAACTTGCAGCCCACATCCTATGGAGGAGCCACCATGGCCCATGGGGTCCCCCAAAATCAGTGAGTCACAGCACAGCATGGTTACCTGTCCTTCCACCACTGTGGCCCAAAGGGACCAGTTTGCATGAATGGAGGGACACTTTGCCTTTAACAGTAACATCAGGATATAAATCAACTTCACCTCTGCTTTAAATTGTGTCTGAAAGTAAAAGCAATTTTGTTTTCAGGGAAGGGCATGAGGATGCAGGTGGGAAACATGCTGTGGGCACCAGAGCTGCCTCTCCCTGCTGCACAGGGGAGGGATGAGTAAGGTAGCCCAGCGTGGCATCCCCACTGCACCTGAAGGCTGGTGCTTGGAAACACAAGGTACGTGGCAAACCTTACCAAAAAGTCACAAGTGTATCAAAGCAGAGCAGTAGGAAATTTCTTCTTCTTGGTGTTAAAGTCGCAACCTCACAACCTCCTTTGGGAAAGCCAAAAATGACCCAAGTCTTGACAATTCTCCTGTGTCATTACCTGCAAAGTGGGAGTTAAGTCATCTCCCAGCAGGCTGTGAACTGCCATTAACGGGGAGGGAGGTTTGAGGCACCGCTGCCAGTCCCGCAGCAGCCCTGTGCTGGGTGCTGTGCAAGCACACAAAATGCAGTCCCTGTTGGAATGGTTACAGACCAGAAAGGACTTTTAAAATGTATTTTCTGAAGCATAAAGGAGGTAAGTTGCCCTCCCTGCTCCCAGATGCCCTCTCCTCTTTCTCCAGCCAGTCCCAGACCCTCCCAGGGCACCGGGCTCTGTGGGGCAAGTTGCCCCCCACAGAGCGTTAGATGATGCATTTTCTAAGCAACAGCTGCTCTGGCTGAAATATTGCATCTCTCATTACCAGCATCCACACAAGAATAAATAACAGGGTCCCTACCTGTGAGCATGTGAGGGAGGCAGGGAGAGAACCAGCTCCTCCTTGAAAACAGAAAACAACAGAAATACAGTCCAGTTTTTCCAGCAATTAGCTCTGTAGGGATCTCTGTAAGGAGATCTCTGGTCTCACAGAGGCACCTCCTTTCCTCTTGCTCTCCCTATAATGATGCTACCTCGGCCTTCCAAATTTAATTACCAAGTAATTACACATCACATACAGTGGCTTGGACCTGGCAAGGGCTGAGTGTCACCAGGAGGTATTTGTGACCAAGGAAAGCGTCTTCTCTGTGCACTGGGAGCCTGAAGGGGAGTCTCCATTGGTGCCTCCAACTCCGCATCTCTGACAGGGAAACCAGGGTCAAGCCCCGTGACAGTGCGGAGTGCGACCCTGCATGTGGGGATGTCTTTGCCGTAGGTCATCCTATGGTCCCCAGACCATACAGACCATATAACACCATTCCCAAACCTGTTTAAATGGAGAACAGGGAAGGGACAGCACCGAGGAAGACACTTTCTTTTCGGCACATCCCGCACTAAGAAGTATTTGCTGATAAGCTGATAATCAGGTGTCCCAGCCACCCCCAGTACGTTAGACCTTGCTGCTTAGAGAATATTTGATCATACAGTATCTCCATTAGGAGTTTGTAATCCGCTATCACAGCATTTGAGAGCCATTTGAGTATAAGGAGATTTTTTATTAATGGTTCATGAGCCTAAAAGTCAAAATTGACTCTCAGCAGCAGATTTTAACAGTTTGTGTGGCATTTATGTATTTACCTATATTTTCACCACCTCTTCTCCCCACGTCCATCGCCTCCCTCCAGCTTGCCCCTGTGCAGAGGTTCAGCAGCAATAGCAGCAGTGGGGAGACACTGGGCAGCCCCAGCAGCTGGATCTGCAAAATGGTGTTTCTCCTTTCCTTCCTTCCTTTCCTTCTTCCTTTCCTTTCCTTTCCTTTCCTTTCCTTTCCTTTCCTTTCCTTTCCTTTCCTTCTTCCTTTCCTTTCCTTTCCTTTCCTTTTCCTTCCTTTTCCTTTCCTTTCCTTTCCTTTCCTTTCCTTTCCTTTCCTTTCCTTTCCTTCCTTTCCTTTCCTTTCCTTTCCTTTCCTTTCCTTTCCTTTCCTTTCCTTTCCTTTCCTTTCCTTTCCTTTCCTTTCCTTTTCCTTTCCTTTCCTTTCCTTTCCTTTCCTTTCCTTCCTTTCCTTTCCTTTCCTTTCCTTTCCTTTCCCTTTCCCTTCCTTCCTTTCCTTTCCTTCCCTTCCCTTCCCTTCCTTCCCTTCCCTTCCCTTCCCTTCCCTTCCCTTCCCTTCCCTTCCTTCCCTTCCTTCCCTTCCCTTCCCTCCCTTCCCTTCCCTTCCCTTCCTCCCCTCCCCTCCCCTCCCCCTCCCCTCCCCTCCCCTCCCCTCCCTCTCCTCTCCTTTTTCCTTTCCTCTCCTTTCCTCTCCTTGCCTTGCATTTCCCCACCTTGCTTGCCTTCCCACCTTGCCTTCCCATCCCTTCCCTTTCCCCTTTCCTCCTTCCTTTCTTTCCTCTTTCTTTCTCTCTTTTCTATTTGTTCTTTTCTTCCTTCCTTTCTTCCTTCCTTCCTTCCCTCCTTCCCCCGCTGCTCCTCCCTTCCTCCCTTCCTTCTTTCCTTCCCTTTTGTTTCCTTTCTTCCTCTTCCCCCCTCCCACCCCCTGTGCCTCACAGCCTGCCCTTACACCATGCCCTGACCCTCCCAGCCACCCCAGCAGAGCCCCCTGCCCTGGCAGAGCCGCTCACACCCGCCGGCACTGCTGTGGTGGGTGCCCCCAGCCCTGTCTGTGCTATATCCGCCTGTGTATGCGCACTGATAGGTGCACTCATGCAATAGGCATTTTTGATATGCATCAATATCTGCATTTATGCCATATGCCCTGGTGCCACACCACATTTATAGATATGTACCAATATGTGCATTTAGGCTATATGCATTTGTTGACGTGCACTTATGTATGCATTTGTACGCTTATATCCATTTATGCATATGCAGTGATACCAGCATTCCTGCTATATGCACTTACAGATGTGCGCAATCCTCTCTGTGTACATGCGTGTACACGTGGGGTGGGTGTGTGCAGGCAGGGGTTGCGTGTGCGGAGGCCCCGAGCCCTGTGCACCCCTCAGACCCTGCACCCTGGCCAGAGGTGCCCCCTCCCCAGATGACAGCCCCAGCACAGGCAGGGGGTGAGGGAGGCTGTGGCCCCCCTGCCACCGCTGTGGGCTGTGTGCTTGGCTTTGCACCCTGACACCCCTGACCCTGCATGGCCCCAGGGGCTGGGGGGGCTCTCCTCCCCTGATCTTTGGAAAATGGGGTGCAGGGGTTGGGCACCCCTTCTGGGCTCCCCTTTTAATCCTGAAGAGTGAGTGGGATCCAGGACCCAAACCAAGGCCACACCCCATCCCTCACAACCCCATATCCATACCCAACCTTCCCAATCCTCTTTCTAACCTTTCCAGACCCAAACTCAGCCCTCCCAAACCCACACCCGCACCCCAACCCTCCAGCCCTACACCTGCCACCCTGCAAACCCCAGCTATAGGCAGTGCCAGGGGTGTGAGGTGGGGTTTGGGGGGTCCTTTGGCCACCCTCCAGCACCAGGTGGTGAAGGTCTGCTATGAGTCCCTAAATCTGGCTTTTTTCAGTAATTCTCCCCCATCTCCTTGGAAACTGGCAGTGCTCCCCAGTCCCAGGCTCCTCTGGAAAATCCCGTTGACACCCCAAAACTTGTCCCTGCTCTGGGGCTCCCTGGGCTGGCTCAGCCCCAGAGCAAGGGCTGGTTACTGGGGAGGGACTGGGCAGTGTGGGCTGGTGCTGGCAAGGGGCAGGCAGGGAGCAGGCAGGGAGCAGGCAGGTGTATGGGCAAGGCGCAGGCAGGGGAGCGGGCAGGTTGCAGGCAGGGGAATGGAGGGGGAAGCAGGCAAGGAAGCAGAGCAGGAGCAGGAGGGGATCAGACAAGGAGCAGGCAGAGTGCAGGCAGGGCATCGGGCAGCGAGCAGGCAAGGAGCAGGCAGAGGTGCCGGAGCCAGCACTTGAGGCAGCTTGACTGTTGTCGGGGTCAAGACTTCCCTCCTGGGGCTTTTTCAGTTTTGGTTTGGGTTTTTGTTGTGGGGTTGTTGGTTTTTTTTTTTCCTCTGGTGGGAAACGTCACCCTGCAGAACAGGGGGAGGATTCACTTATATGTATATTTTGGGGGGGCTGGGAGTATGCCTCCAATCAAACACTCTTCTGGGTCAGCTCTTTGCCCCTGAATCCCACTTTCCAACACTAAATGGATGTGGTCCTGCCAGCTTTCCCCCCAGTTTTATTGGATCCAGAATTGCCTCCCACAGCCTGAAGTCAGAGGAAACAAATTCAGCCAGAAGGGAGATATAAAACATTAAAAACTAAAAAGGAGTTAAAATGCTTTTTACATAATATTTTGCATTTGCCAGCTTACCTTGGGATTTTGCCCTTGCCCATGCGAGTGCCCGTTTAAATCAAAATCAGAAACAAACTGTAGAGAAAATGTGGAAAGTGCAAAAAAAAGCCAGGGGAAATCCACGGAAATTCCTGCCATGAATTGGCTTTTCTGATAAAAATGAGCACTAGCTGGAGGAGCTCATCCCTAACAGGCAGGGAAATACTCAGGAAAGAAAAATAAAAGATAAGATGAGAAAAGCAAAATGGGAAAAGAGGTTTGAAAGAGGCTTTAAAAAAAAAACACATCAAAAACCCAGGAAACAAAGAGCTTTTCCAGGCAGGTGGGATGCTGCACCCCGGTTCAACAAGGACTTGCTTTTTCGGAATGTATTTTGCTTGAAGAGTTTTTTTGCGGGGGTAAACTTTGTTGGTTTGAACCAAATCAGCAGAGAAATGAAACTTTCCACGCTGCTGCCCAGGAGCAGCCGGCGGCGGAGACTCAGCTGAGCCATCCCCAGCAGCCCCAGCCTCCGCGCTGCCCGGCGCTTCCCAAACCTTCCCTGCACATATCCAACACTAAAAATACAATAATTGAGAAAATCACCAACTGACAAGCGCTAACACAAAGCAGCGTAAAAACTCGCCTTCGTTCAGAGCCGGCTGATCTGCTTATTTTAAACGCTGATCTTTGCTCACAGTGGCGGGGGACATAAATGCTGCTGGAAGGAGAGGATTTGCTGGTGCCCACGGAAGGGGACGCCCGTTTGGGATGTAGGGATGCGAAGCCGAGGGATGGCCAGAGCAGCACCACAAAGGCGTTTGTGCTCTCCGGTCCTGGAGACCACGCTGGGGTGATGGTGGCTGCACATCTGGGGCCCCAGGTGACTCGCAGGCAGTTGGGCACTGGTGACAAGCCATGGGGGACAGCCGGTGACAGGGAGTGGGACAGTGATGGTGCTTTTTTCTGTCTTTTTCTTTCCAGAGGTTCATTTTTTTGCTGCGTTAAATCCAAACCGAGTTAAGGGCTCAAACCATGCCAGTGATGCCCGCAGGAAGGAGAGAGGGAGAAAAAGGGAGAAAGACAGAGAAAGAGCCACCAAGAGCAGGGATGCTTGAGAAGGGTCTGATCCTGCATCACAGGGTGCTGTGGCTTCAACTTGTGAAACTGGAGCTTAAACACTTGTCCCCCTCCTTCCCCAGCACCTCTGCTCGGGTGATCCTGTCTGATAACTCCCAGGTGCCCCCTTCTCCTCCCTGGATCAGCCAGGAAGGTTTAGGGCTCTCCCCAAGGCAACTGGGACTCACACCTCCTGGGACGCCAGAGCAAACACATCCCTGCCCTCCCCACAGTGAGATTTGGGAAAGCTGGCTGGGACGGGGGAATGTCACGTTATCCAAGGTCTGTTTGCAATAAATGTTTTTTGCCTAAAAAATTATTAACAATAAAATAATCCCCCCTTCATTTTGCTTCCTTCACCTTGGGGAGTCACCAGCAAAACTCCCTTTGTTTCTGCCCTGCAGAAGCAGCCAGACCCTCCTGGTCCCCCGTGCCTGGCTGCAACCGAGAAATCCCTGCGGCAGACGGCATCGCCCCTCTCCATCACTCGCCGGATGCGAAT